>NC_082667.1:42970159-44225159 GCF_025265405.1 Mesoplodon densirostris
TCTGTTACTACAGATTTGCCTTTTACAGATGTTATATAAGTGGAAACATGAGTTATGAATCTGGCTTCCTTTACTTGTGACAATGCATAGATATTGTTGAATGTTTCAGTAATTTCTTTTTTGGTTACTGAATGTGTATGACTACTACATTTTGTTTATCCATCATAGCTGAAGGATATTTGGGTTGTTTCTAGTTTGAGGGATTATGAATAAACCCATGATAAACAATCACATACTAGTCATTTCTCTTAGGTAAATATGTAGAGTGGAATTGCTGGATCATATAATAAGTAAAGGTTTAGCATGATAAGACAATGCCAAAAGCTAAATTGTTATCCAAAATGTCTGGAGCATTTTGTACTTGCACCAATATGATGAGAGATCCTTCCCTAGCATTTTGTACTGTCAAGTTTTTTTTTTCTTTAATTTTATCATTCTAATAAGTTGTAGTAGCATATTTTCATGGATGTAATTTGCTTTGCCTTAATGCCCAGTGATGTTGAGCATCTTTTCATGTGCTGATGTGCCATCTATATATTTTATTTGATGAAGTGTCTGTTCAAATATTTTGTTGTTTTTTAATTTTTAAAATTCTCTTATTATTGAATTTTAAGTGATTTTGTATATTATGGATAAAAGTCCTTATTCAGATATGTGCTTTGCAAATAATTACTTATATTTTGTAGCCTTCCCTTTTCATTCCTGTAACTATGTTTTCACAGAGTACTTTTTAATTTTGATGAGGTCCAGTTTATACACTTTTTACTTTTATGGATTATGATCATGGTGTAATATCCAAGAAGCATTTGCCTAATCCAAAGTCACAAATATTTTATCTATATTTTATTTCGGACATTTGAGATTTTTAGGATTTATGCTTAGATCTATAATTGATTTTGAGTTAATTTTGCATAAGGTGAGCAGTATGGATTGACTTTTTCTTCATCCCATCATCCTTCTTTCTTCTTCTTCTTCTTTTTTGTTTTCTTTTGCATATAGCTGTCAAATTGCTCCAGAGCAATTTGTTGAAGAGATTATTCTTTCTCTGTTGAATTGTCTTTAATCCTTTATTAAAAATCAATTAACTATATATCTGTGGATCTATGGCTTGGCTCTATTCTGGTCCATTTAATTATATATCTACCCATCTGCAAATATTACAGTGTTTTAATTACTCTATAGCTTTATATTAAACATCTAAATAAAGTAGTTAAGTCCCCCAAAATAATTCCTTAAAGTTTCTTTTAAGTAATCAAGGATATTTGATTTTCCATATATATTTTATAATCATGTTATGACTTAAAAAGAAATGCTTCCTGGATAATTATTGGGATTGTAATGAATCTATAGATCAATTTGGGAGATTTGATACTTAAATATATATGTCACCTTGGCTAGGTCATGGTGCCCAGATATTTTATCAAACATTATTCTAGATATTTCTGTGAGAGTAGTTTTGGGTGAGATCAACATTTAAATGGTGTGTGGGATTCATCTAATCAGTCGTAAGTCTGAATAGAGCAAAAGAGTAAGCTCCTTGAAGTAAGAAGGAATTCTGTCAATAGACAGTCTTTAGACTGGAACTGCAACATTGGATATTCCCTGGATCTTCAGCCTGCAATTTTGGACTTGTCAGATTCAATAATTGCATGAGTCAATTCTTTCAAATAAATATATATACACATTACACACACACACACACACACACACACACACACACACACACATCTTATTGGTTCTCTGTTCTGTTTCCCTGGAGAATCTTGACTAATACAGGAGATTAACATCTTAAAAATATTGTATCTTCCAAACCATGAACATTATCATTCTCTTAATTTACTTAAGTCTTTAAATTTTTTTATCCTTGCTTTGTACTTGTCAGTATTCATATCTTGTACATAGTTTGTTAAATTTATATCTAAGCATTTCACGACTTTAATGCTATTTTAAATGATATGCTTTCCTTAATTTCAATTTTCAATTATTATTGCTAGTATGTAGTAAAACAATTCATCCATATAGACCTTCAAACTTGCAACATAGATGTAGTAATTCCATGAGCTTTTTTGTTGTTATTGTAGGTTCCAAGGGATTGTCTGTGTAGATAATCATATGACGTATGAATAATGATGGTTTTAGCCTTTCTTTTCTAACCTGAATGCATTTTAATTATTTTTCTTGCTGTAATCCACTGGTTAAGACTTTTAGTAAAATGTTGAACAGAGGTAATAAAAAGGGATATCCTTGGCTTCACTGGTGGTGCAGTGGTTGAGAATCCACCTGCCGATGGAGGGGACACGGGTTTGTGCCCCGGTTTGGGAAGATCCCACATGCCGCAGAGCAGCTGGGCCTGTGAGCCATGGCTGCTGAGCCTACGCGTCTGGAGCCTGTGCTCCACAATGGGAGAGACCA
The DNA here is from genome assembly GCF_025265405.1 of Mesoplodon densirostris. NCBI lineage: Eukaryota > Metazoa > Chordata > Mammalia > Artiodactyla > Ziphiidae > Mesoplodon > Mesoplodon densirostris. The sequence continues at coordinate 42,972,572 of NC_082667.1, forward strand.
CAACAGTGAGAGGCCTGCATACCACAAAAATAAATATAAATAAATAAATAAATAAATAAAATAAAAAAGGATATCCTTGCCTTGTTCCTCATTTTAGGATTCAGAATTTAACCATCAAATATCATGTTAGCAATAAGATACTGTGGATGTGTTTTATAAGATTAAGGAAATATCTTCTTTTCTTATTTTACTGAGTATTTTATCATGAATAAATGTTGAATTTTATTAAGTGATATTTATGCACAATGAGATGATCATATATATGATATATACACATATATTTATATATTAATCTATTCATACAATGAATTGTGTTGATTTTTGAATTTTGAAAGAGTCTTGCTTTCTTAGAAAAACACCGTTTGTTCATTATATTAAACATATTTCCTGGATTGGTTTGCTAATAATAAGTTGAAAAAATTTGCCTTTATATTCATGAGAAATTTGAGTCTGTATGTGGTGTTCTTTCCTTGTAATGTCATTGTCTGATTTTGGTATCAGGAAAATGTTGGCCTCATAAAAATAAGTTGGGAATGGCTTCCCTGTTGTTGCAGTGGTGGAGAGTCCACCTGCCGATGCAGGGGGCACGGGTTCGTGCCCCAGTCTGGGAGGATCCCACATGCCACAGAGTGGCTGGGCCCCTGAGCCGTGGCTGCTGAGCCTGTGCGTCCGAAGCCTGTGCTCCACAATGGGAGAGGCCACAGCAGTGAGAGGCCCACGTACCACACACACACACACACACACACACACAAATACACAAAGTCAGGAAATAATTCATTCCTTTCTGTTTACTGGAAGACTTTTGGCATAATTGGTAATATTTCTTTCTTAAATGTTTGGCAGAATTTATGGGTAAAATCATCTGGGTCTGGAGGTTTCTTTATTGAAATATTTTAAAGTATGAATTTAATTTATTTAATGAATATGATATTATCTAAATCATCAATCTTTTCTTGAGTTTTTTTTAGCTTGTGTCCTTCAAGAAATTAGCTAAGTTTATTTACATATATTTGTGTTCATACAATATTCTTAGTATTCCCTTATCACCTTTGTAATATCTTTAGGATCTGTATTGACTTCCCCTCTTTCATTCCTAAAATTGATAATTTGCATCATTTTTCTTTGTCAGTCTGACTAGAGGTTTATGAATTTTATCAAACTTTTCAAAAATTGCTTGGTTTTATTGACTTTTTACTGTTTTTCAGTTTTTAATTATATTACTTTCTGGTCTTTATTTCCTTCCTTCTGCTTGCTTTGCATTTAATTTGCCTTCTGCTGATTTCTTTTTTTTAATTGACATGTAGATGATTTACAGTATTAAATTAGTTTCAGGTGTATCCCATAGTGATTCAGTGTTTTTACAGATTATACCTTATTTTAAGATATTACAAAATAATGGATATATTTTCCTGTGCTGTACAACATATCTTTATTGCTTATTTATTTTATACATAGTAATTTGTATCTCTTAATCTCCTACACTTATCTTGCCCTTCCTTTTCTCCTCGTTGGTAATCACTAGTTTGTCCTCTAAATCTGTGTCTATTTCTGTTTTTTAATATTCATTCAATTGTTTTATTTTTTATATTCCACCTACGTGATACCATACAGTATTTGCCTTTCTCTGTCTGACTTACTTCACTAAGCATAATACCCTCTATGTCCAGCCAGGTTGTTGCAAATGGCAGAATTTCATTCTTTTCATGGTTGAGTAATATTACATTGTGTGTATATATATATATATATATATATATATATATATATATATATATATATATATATATATATATATACCACATTTCTTTATGCATTTATTTGTTTTAGGACACTTAGATTGCTATCATATCTTGGCTATTGTAATTAATACTGCTATGAACATTGGGGTGCATGTATCTTTTCAAATTAGTGTTTTCATTTCCTTTGGATATATTCCCAGGAGTGGAATTGCTGGATTATATGGTAGCTCTATTTTTAGTTTTCTGATGAACCCCCATACCATTTTCTATAGTGGCTGTACCAATTTACATTCCCACTGACAGTGTACTCAGGTTCCCTTTTCTCCACATTATTGTCAAATTTTTTTCTTTGCAGACATTTTGATGATAGCCATTCTGACAGGTGTGAGGTGATATCTCATTGTGGTTTTGATTTGCATTTCTCTGATTATTAGCAATGTTGGGCATCTTCTCATGTTCCTGTTGTCCATCTGTATATCTTTTTTGGGAAAATGGGTATTCAGGTATTCTGCCCATTTAAAAAAAATATTTATTTATATACTTATTTATTCTTGGCTGTGTTGGGTCTTTGTTGCTGTGCCTGGGCTTTCTCTAGTTGTGGTGAGTGGGGGTTACTCTTCATTGAGGTGCACAGGCTTCTTATTGCAGTGGCTACTCTTGTTGTAGAACAGGGGCTCTTGGCGTGTGGGCTTCAGTAGTTGTGACATGCAGGCTCCGTAGTAATGGCTTGTGGGCTCTAGGGCACAGGCTCAGTAGTTATGGTGCATGGCTTAGTTGCTCCATGGCATGTGGGATCTTCTCAGACCAGGGCTTGAAACTGTGTCCCCTGCATTAACAGGCAGATTCTTAACCACTGCACCACCGGGGAAGTTCCTGCCCATTTTGTAATTGGGTTGTTTGTTTTAATAATATTGAGTTGAATGAGCCATTTGTATATTTTGGATATGAATCCCTTATCAGTCATATCATTTGAAATTTTTTTCTTCCATTCAGTAGATTGTCTTTTTGTTTTGTTGATGGTTTCCCTTGCTCTGCAAAAACTTTTAAGTTTAATTAGATTTAAATGCTTATTTTTGCTTTTGTTTCTTTTGCTCTAGGAGAAAGATCCAAAATAATATTACTAAGATTTATGGCAGAGAGTGTTTTGCCTATGTTCTCTTCTAGAAATGTTATGGTTTTAGTTCTTACATTTAGGTCTTTAATCCATTTTAAGTTTACTTTTGTATGTGGTGTGAGAAAATGTTCTAATTTCATCCATTTTTTCCAACACCACTTATTGAAAAGATTGTCTTTTCTCCATTGTTATATACTTGCATCTTTTGTCATAGACTAATTGACTCTATGTGTGGGGTTCATTTCTGGGATCTCTATTCTGTTTCATTCATCTATGTGTCTGTTTTTGTGACAGTATCATGCAGTTTTGATTACTATAGCTTTGTAGTATAATCTGAAGGCAGGGAGTGTGATACTTCCAGCTTCATTCTTATTTTTCTTTTTTCATACTGTTTTGTCAGTTCAGGGACTTCTGTGGTTCTTATAAATTTAAAGATATTTGTTCTAGTTCTTTGTAAAATGTCATAAATATTTTGTTAAGGATTTCATTGAATCTATAGATTACTTTGGGTAGTATGGACATTTCAACAATATTAATTCTTCTAATTCATAAGCATGGAACACCTTTCTGGTTCTTTGTATCATTTTTAGTTTCCCTTTTCAGATTTTATAGTTTTCAGAGTATAAGTTTTTCATCTCCTTGGTTAAGTTTATTCCTAGATATTTTATTCTTGTCCACCTTTCAATATTGAGTATGATGTTAGCTGTGTATTTGTCACAAATGGCCTTATTTATGTTGCAATATATTTCCTCTATACCAGCTTTGATGACAGTTTTCATCATGAATGGATGTTGAATTTTGTCAGATGTTTTTTTCTGCATCTATTGAGAAGATCATGTGTTTTTTATCCTTCTTTTTATTAATATGGGGTATCACATTGATTGAATTGCAGACATTGAACCATCCTTGAATCCCTGGGGTAAATCCCACTTGATCGTGGTATATGACCCTTTTGAAAACTGTTGAATTTAGTGTGCTGATATTTTGTTAAGGATTTTTGCACCTATATGCATCAGAGATGTTGGTCTGTAATTTTATTTGTGTGTGTGTGTGTGTGTGTGTGTGTGTGTGTTTCTGCTTTTGGTATCAGGGTAATGATGGTCTCACAGAATGAATTAGGGAGTAGTCAATCTACTTCAATTTTTTATTTTTATATTTTTGTAATAATCTGAAAGGATAAGTATTAGCTTGCTCTTCTGCTAATTTTGTAAGCTTAGATTATTGATTTAAAATCTTTCTTCTTTTCTAAGTGCTCAATGCTATAAATATCACTTTAAACACTGCTTTGGCTGCATCCAACAAATTTTAATATGCTGTATTTTCATTTTTGTTCAGTTCAAAATATTTTCTAATTTTCTTTGAGACTTCCTATTCAATAGATGTGTTACTCATGAGTGTTTTTAAATTTCCAAATACTTGAGAAATTTTCAGGTATTTTTCTGTTATGAATTTCTAGTTAAATAACCTTATGGTCAGAAAACGTATTTTGCATAAAGTCAATTCTTTGGAATTTGTTCAGGTTTGTAATATAGCCCAGAATATTGTCCATTTTGATAAATATTCCAAGTACACTTGAAAATAAAATTTATTCTGTACATGGGTTTTTCTAGAAATATTAATGAGGTCAAGATGGTTGATAAGTATTCTCATTCGTGCTGATGTCCTGTCTACTTATTCTATCTATTACTGAGAGAGGAGTGTTAAAATTTCAACTATATTTGTGGATTTTTCTATTTCTCCTTTGAGTTCTTTTGGCTTCATATATTTTGAAGCTCTGTTGTTAGGTCACATACCTTTAGGATTGCTATGTCTTCTTATTTTATGGAACCTTTTATCATTATGCAATGTACCTGGTTATTTTCTTGTTCTAAGGTTTACTTTATATGATATTAATTTAGCCACTCCAACTTTCTTTGATTATTGTTTTCATGATATGTTCACTTTCTTACTTAAATTTTAATATATTTAAAATATATATATGTATATACATATATAGTTTTTAATCTAGCCTAAAAATCTCTATTTTAATTGTGTCTAGAATGTTTGCATTTGATTTAATTATTGATGTGGTTTAAAATTTTAACTTTCTTTCCTCTTTTCTCTGATTTTAGTTGTTCTATTTTCCCTTTCCTCATTTCCTTTTGATAATTTGAGTACTCTAGTATTACATTTTAATTTATCTATTGTTTTTTGGCTACATCTATTTCTTTTTTTCTTGTCATTAAGGAGTTACAATTTACATATTAAATGTCTACAGTCTATTTAGAGTTAAAATTTCATCAATGTTATCAATAAAATGTAGGTGTATTTTAATCCTTAGGTCTATATAACCCCTCCCATTTATGTTTTATATGTATTCCATCTGTGTACATTGGAAATGTTACCAGAAAGGGTTATAATTTATACGTTCTGAGCTCATATATATCGTAACAGACTTAAGAAAAAAATAAACTTTTATATTTTTTTCAGTTATGTAGCATTTCTATTGCTCTTCTTTCCTTTTCAGTATTCAAATTTCCCCTCCTATATCGTCTAGCTTCAGCCTGAAGAACTTCCTTTAGTATTTTTTTTAGAGCTGGCCAGCTGGCTAATAATTGTTCTAATTTTCTTTTATCTAAGGATGTCTTTGTTTTTTCCTTCATTTCCAAAAATTATGGGGTTGGCCAAAAGTTTCATTCATTTTTTTTCTGTAAGATAGCTCTAGTAGTGTTTAGTTGCCTTTAACTTAATTCAAAACAATTTTGTTAGATTGTATTGTGACAGCTGTCATATCAACATGCATTTAAAAAACAAAAACTTATCAAAATTGATGAAGTTTTGTGTAGTCATTTTAATACTGAGGGTGGAAAAAGAAAGCAACATTTTGGCATATTATGCTTTATTATTTCAAGAAAGGTAAAAACACAACTGAAATTAAAAAAAAAATTTGTTCAGTGTATGGAGAAGGTACTGTGACTGATCAAATGTGGCAAAAGTGGTTTGCAATGTTTCATGCTAGAGATTCCTCGCTGGATGATACTCCATGGTCGGTAGACCAATTAAAGTTGATAGTAATCAAACCGAGACATTAATTGAGGACAATCAACATTATACCACATAGGAATAGCCGACATACTCAAAATATTCCAATCAAACACTGAAAATTATTTGCACTACCTTGTTTATGTTAATCACTTTAATGTTTGGATTCCATAAATTTAAGTGGAAAAAACCTTGACCATATTTCCGCATGTGATTCTCTACTTAAACATAACAAAAACATTCCATTTTTAAAACAAATTGTGATGGACGATGAAAAGAGGATACTGTCCAATGATGTGGAATGGAAGAGATCATGGGGCAAGTGAAATGAATTACCACCAACCACACCAAAAGCCAGGCTTCATCCAAGGAAGGTGATGTGTATACAGTGCCATTGAGAGTCCTCTATTATGAGCTCCTTCCGGAAAACCAAACAATTAATTCCAACAAGTACTGCTGTCAATTAGACCAACTGAAAGCAGCACTTGATGAAAAGTGTCCAGAATTAGTCAACAGAAAACACATAATCTTCCATCAGGATAACGTAAGACCACATCTTTCTTTGGTGACCAGGCAAAAACTGTTACAGCTTGGCTGGGAAGTTCTGATTCATCTGCTGTATTCACCAGACATTGCACCTTCAGATTTCCATTTATTTTGGTCTTTACAAAATCCTCTTAATGGAAAAAATTTCAATTCCCTGGAAGACTGTAAAAGACACCTGGAATAGATTTTTGCTTAAAAAAGATTAAAAGTTTTTGGGAAGAAGGAATTATGAAATTTCTTGAAACATGGCAGAAGGTAGTGGGACAAAAAGGGTAAATACATTGTTCAATAAAGTTCTTGGTGAAAATGAAAAATATGTCTTTTATTTTTACTTAAAAACCAAAGGCACTTTTTGGTGAACCCAATATTTTCTATGGGTATAGAGCTCTGGGTTGATAAGTCTGTTTTTCAACATTTATAAAGATAATATTCCACTTCTAGGTTTTTGGTGAAAAATCCATAGTACTCAAATTTTCCCCCTGGATGTAATGTCATTTTATTCTGAGTGCTTTCAATATTTTTTCTTTCTCTTTTTGTTGTTTTGCATTTGAATTTAGAGTGTCTGAGCAAATTTTACTTTGATTTTATCCTATTTTGTGTGTGTCAAACTTCTTGAATCTTTAAATTTCGACTTTTCACCAAGTTTGAGGTGCTTTGCAAACATTTTTTCTTCAAATATTTCTTTGTACACCAATTTGTTTCTCTTTTTATTATGAGACATTCATGGCACAAATGCCATCCTTTCTTAAGTTTATTTATTTTTCAATCTTTTTTTCTCTATTCTTATTGGATAATTTCTATTGACTTACCTTCAATATCAAAGACTATTTCTTCTGCCATTCCCTTTCTGTTACTTAAATCTTTTCTGTTATTTTTATTGTTTTGATTTTAGAAATTGTGCTTTCCAGTTCCCAAAGTCCATTTGGTTCTGTTTAAAATAATTTTTATTTCTCTGTTATGTGTTTCTATTTTTCCAATTATGTCAGAATGTTTACCTTTACTTCATGAAGTGTAGCTTTTATAAAAGCTTTACAATTTTTGTCTAATTGTTGAGGACTGAATTGTGTTCTCCCAAAATTCATAAGGTGAAGTCTTAATCCCAATGTGACTTTATTTGGAGATAGGGCTTTTAGGAAGATAATTAAAGTTAAATGAGGTCATAAGTGTGGGGACCTTATCTGATGGGACAGGTGTCCTGATAATAAGAGGAAGAAACACCGGAGATTTCTATCTCCCTTCATGAACAAAGAAGAAAGGCCATGTGAGTACAGAGTGGAATGGTGGCTGTCTACAAGCCAGGAAGAGAGGCCTAGCAACCAACCTAGATGAAAACTTAGACTTGTAGCCTATAAACTTAGGTTGTTTAAACAACCTGAGCTGTAGTATTTTGTTATGGCAACCCCATAAGACTGATAATTTTCCATTTGCATTATCTCAAGGTTAGAGTCTGTTGATTGACATTTTTCTTGAGAGTGTATCAGATGTTCTAGTTCTTTGTGTGTCAAAAATTTTTGTAATGTATTTTGGATATTTTGAACATTATGTTGTATATACACTGAATTCTTTCAAAATTCTCCAGAGAGTTTCACCATTCAATACCCTCTTAAGGATTTCAATGTTGAGTATACTTAGGTTTGATTATTATGTTGGAAAGAGGCACCTAAGGAACTTGTCTTGATATTAAGTTCACATAATAGGAACAATACTTTAACCTATATTGTATAATATTACTTGATGTGGTTTAGTGGAGTAGATGGATATTTAACGAAACAAAGACTCCTCCTCTATCCAATTCCACCCTTGCTTCTGTTACTGGCTTCTAGTAATTTGGGACCAAAGGATGTTTTGGCAATTTAAGATCTATCCAATCCACAATTACTTTGAAATATCAGTTGTTTTGACTAATTATTTAATGCTTTTTATACACATTCTCTAAGGTGTAAGTAGAATTATATATTTATATACAATTTAGGACTAACTTCTTTTCTGGGTAAGTAACACAAATTTGCTTCTAAAAATATGTTTTATTCTATCATTTGTAGCAGCACAATGTTTATGATATGTAATATGATATTATTTGATATATAACAGAAAATATTTTAAAATTCTATTGACTGAAAAGTAATTTCTACTATCAGCATAGCTGGTAAGTACAATATTTGAAAATTGATGGTTATTTTACTTGCTGTTAAAATATGTAGAAAATCAGTTCATTTATGTTAATAAAGTAAGTTTTGGTTATTGCAAATAATAACAGGCATTAACATAATTTTCCATGAATCTAGATTTTTGTGCTGTGAACCAAAAATTTAGCTATTTATGTAGTCTGTATCACTTAATATGTACATATCAATATCTCACCATTAGCCACAGAGTTATGAGGAATAAAATACAGTAAGCTGCAATAAATTCCTTTGCTTGTAGCTAATATAAATTAATAATGAATATGACAAGAACAAGTATTTTAAAATTACACAAATTCCCTAGCATGCCAAATTACAGTGCATTAACAAAACATAAAATTGCAAATGCCAATTTACAATGGTTAAATGCCAAATTTCCTGTAGTCTGCAGAACTTATGTAATTGAAGACCCAGGCAGATGATAGCCTATTTGTGCATTTAATAAAGTGGCCTAGGAATATTAGTGTGTGTGTGTGTGTGTGTGTGTGTGTGTGTGCAGAGCAAAATAGGCAATCTAATTCCATAGAATTCAATGAGCTTTTGGAATGTAAATTTCAACTGTCAAATCTTAATTAAAAAGTACCAGTCAGCACTATTTAAAAATTGGAAGAGAACTAAGTGTTGGGTTGTTGGATAATGTGCAACTTGCCTTCTAAATAGAGTAGGTAGGCTGACAGGTATATAATTAACATCACATCAAGTGAAGGACAGGAAGCCAACTGTAGTTCCTTGAAGGGAGGAGCTTCAACAATTTTCAAGGCAGGGAAGAGGTTCTTCAATCTGAGTTAATTTATAATTTCTTTTATTTCTAAAGAGAATCTACTTATTTTGTATTGAACTTCTCTGAACCTTAGAAAGCAGTGACATTTGCAGAGTTGAGGTTTTATTCTAAGAGGTTAATATTAACATAAATGTTTAGGCACCTTGTGTCAATTAGAACACTTTCCCAGTTTTACTGGACTTCTGGTATCTTTGGGTCACTGTGCTCTTCAATTCAACTTTTATTTTTTTTTGCTATATTGTTTCACTCATGTATAAGAAGGTAAATTAGGCAACTGTCATTTGGAAGAAAGAGAGATTTCAAACCTTAATGTTCTTTCCCATAGAAATATCTTTGAGCACTCAAAATTCACAAGAGCTAGAATACATTTTGGACAGTGATATGATTAAGAGGATAGTGTGACTCTTTTAGGCTCAAACTGGTTTGCTGAGGATGGTAGAAAATTGCCTAGTTCATGGTTTTCCTTAAAACTGTTCACTAGTGTGAAATATTCTTTGAGAATATTCATGAGAAATATCTCCTTGGATAGAGATCAATGGTTAACCCACCACAAGAAGAAAAGGTTAAAATTACCACTGAAAGAAGTTGTGCAACAATTATCTCATGGTTAGAGACTCTTTGGCAAAGGACTGGGAAAATTGGTTCATTTAGGATTCTAGGTATGGAATCTTGATGAGGAGTGATACTTGGAATACATAGCAATTGTGCAGACACAGAGGCAGGAGATGGGTATGTATTCTTTTATAATATCAAGCACTTTGGACACACTGGAAATTCACGGGTGCTGTAGGGTAAAAAAAATTCATAAACATCTGTTTTAGGATAGTGCTTTTGCTTTCTGACTTGATTTTGTCCCTATTTCCAGCATATACACAGAATTTTGGCAGCTGGCAACTTCGATACAGAAAGTTTCAGTTTCTGATTGCAAATTCAAGGTAAACTTTCAGTTTCCTATGGTATACATTCTGTCAATATAGCACACTCTGGTGATGACATCTATTAAGGTACCCACCAATGTGAAACTCCTCATAACTTGTGGAACAATGTGGAACTTGCAATAACACTTACTGTTATTGAACTAGAGATTCGAAAAGAAAAACCAAATATAAACAAGAAACTCACCACTAGGCCATCTTAATTTCCTATTTCTCTTGCATTTTTAAAAATTAAAACTGTTAAGTAAAGTAAATAATGAATGACTTGCTTATTTTAAACACTTACTGTGGACAATGATTGAGGAAAACATCAGTGTGTTACCTCCAGCTGCTAATCCCTACACACTTCATTAATTACTCAGAATTCAGAGAAGTGAGGTATTTAATTACCTCAATTATCTCAAATGCAAAAAGACAACAGTCAGCCACCATGTAAATGCACATCATAGTTGTAGCATGAGCATTTTTGACAGCAATCCTGTAGGCATTAAAATGTCAAGTAAAGAAAACCTTTACCAAATAAAACTAGTGTGTGTAAATGCCCACTGTAACCTAAAATTACAGAATTCATTTACAACAAAGGGCCATGTCTAGTAAAATGTGATTTGATTTGGGGAATCCATTTGGATTTGCTTATGCCAAGAGTCCGAGAGTAGCGACATGGCTCATTTGTACCTGGATGTCCATGCTATCTTTGCAATCACCATACCTTCCCTGTTTTCCTTCTGCAGCACAGATGTTCAATGTAAGGTGGATTAGATTGTTTTTTTGAGCACCTTTTCCAAAATTTTCATGCCCTCTAACTCCCAGGAAATTAATTATACTCTAGAGGAAAGAGACTGTGGTGGAGACGGAGTGTACTCAAGCTTTTGTATTGAGAAAATGTTCTTGAGTAAGTTTGATACATGCTATCCCTTCAACTATGAACAGTTCTCCAGGGCATCTTGGGGTGGGCATGGAAATGCGGTTTAGTTCATTCAGTCATTCAGTTATTGATTCATTTAGCAAATATTTACTAAATGCTCATGTGTGTTTATGCTTGGTTCCAGTGAAAATAATGAAAGAGAAAAGGTGATCTTTGCCCTTGGAAATCTTAAAATTTTGAGAGGAGGGAGAAATTGAGGTATCATAGACAGATTTCCAGGCATTACAATGTAGTGTGATAAATGGTCTGAAGTGAGGAGACAGTTAGTATAGGGTATTCTGAGTACAAGAGAAGATACCTAACCCAGATTTGGTGTGTGTGTGCATGTGTGTGTGTGTGTACGTGGGTGTACACATGCATGCACTATGAGGGTAGGTGGTGCTAGGGAGGGCTTTCAAAGATTAAGTTAGGGCCTGAGGAAAATGTGAGAAATAGCCATTTTGATGGAGGAGGGAGAAAAGTGGTCCATGCAGGTCAAATAGCATTTTTAATGGCTTGAATGTGAAAGAAAATATGTTTTATACCAGTTTACAGTCAGTATAGTCAAATTTCCCCAATAATTAAATACATCCTGAATTTAACTGAGACACCTTAACATGTAAAATGATAACAAAAGCAGCCCAGTGTCATTCTAAAACATCTTGAAAATGTTGACATCTTTATATCTCCTATGGCCACTGAGGTGGACATATATAAACTATGTCATGCATCTAAACTTCCTAAAAGTCCTCTTGACCTATTTCTTTGCTCCTAATCCATCTTTCCTTTCTTTACTCTAAAAAAGTTTTACCTGTTTCTCTTGCCCACTCAGATAAATAACTTTAGCATTTCTGAGCTTCTATGAATTTCTCATACCTAGTTCAGTGAGCTAGTAGCCCAAGCATGAATTTCTGAAAAATTGTGAAAGAAAAAATAGGAATGCTTACAAGTAAGATACTCTAAACTGACTTATTCTGTTTTCAAAATTTGACCATCTAGGGAATATTGTGATTTATGGCCATGGCATATTGAATGTTGATTTGCATGTCTACCAGGAGTTGATTGTATTTACTCCCCAAACTGTTTATTCTAATTGTATTGCAATTACATAATTTAATTGATAAGAGAAATTTTTGTCCCGGGCATGTAAATAAGAACTGACAAGTGACCATGGAATCAACTAATAGAGTGTTTCATTTGAGTAAGGGAAGTAAAAAACAGACTGTAATAAAGTATATGAATAAATATCAGACAAGGAAGTAGAGACTGTGAGAATAAACAACTCTTTCAACAAACTTGGCTGTGAAAAGACAGAAGTGGTATAGTGGGTAGAGGTGACATGGGGTCAAAGGAGCATTTTTGTCATTAAATGAGAGATTTAAGCAAGCATGTTAAATGCAGATAAAAAAGATCCTCAAGGTACATGCTGAAGACATGGGAAGGAAGTGACAATCGTGAAAGTATACACGTGGAAAAGTGTGGCTAAAAAATCATGGCCTTTGTAATCATATACATCTAAGTTTAGTTTAAAGCACTGTAACTCATACTCATCAATAAATTATTTAATCTCTCAGTTTTTTCACTTGACAGTGGGGGTAAATAATGGCTTTAGTGAATATTATTTAAGTTAAATAAAACATGCAATTAATTATTTGTGTATGCCTATTATTTGTTAATGATTTAAATCCAAGATGGATGAAATTTTTTTGCTAACTGTTATATCCTCAAAGACAAGAGCAGTAGCTTGTATTAATAAATATTTGCTAAGAAAATTTGAACAAATAAATGAACAAATAAATGAACAATGAACAAATAAATTAATGAATACACACTAGTCACTTAACTTATCACAAAACAAGCAAGAAAAAGAAAGAAAATTAAAAGTTAGTTAACTTTACCACTCTATCACAAAAGTAGAAAAATATCTGCTTATGGGTTCCCTCCCAAAGTGTTACATTTTTTTTTTTTTTTTTTTTTTTTTGCGGTATGCGGGCCTCTCACTGTTGTGGCCTCTCCCGTTGCGGAGTACAGTCTCCGGATGCGCAGGCTCAGTAGCCATGGCTCACAGGCCCAGCTGCTCCGCGGCATATGGGATCCTCCCAGACCGGGGCACGAACCCGTATCCCCTGCATCGGCAGGCGGACTCTCAACCACTGCGCCACCAGGGAGGCCCAAGTGTTACATTTTTGAAATCCAATATTTTGAATTTTATTATTTAGCTTACATCTTGGTGACCTGTTAAGAGGTATCACTTAAAGATATGGGTATTTTACATTTAGTTTAATAATTAGATCACGTTTTTAATCAGGGTTAATCAAGAAGATTACTTGATTCATGATGAAAGTAGGACCTCTGAGTGGGAAGACGATGGTACAAAAGTGATAAACTAGATGTTCAAGACAATTTCTTCCTACAGATCACACAGTAAAGATATCTATATCTTTCTCTTAAGTCCTGAAGACACTTAAATAGCAAGCCAAGCCTAGAGGGAAAAAATATGAGGAAAATTACAAAATAGCTTATATTGCTTTTGTCTAAAATTTTAAGAAATTGAAAAGACAAATTCTAATTTTCCATTATTTAATTCCTACTGGTTTCAAAAAATGCTAACAAATCTACTCATATGCCAAAGCTGGGCATATATGGACTCAAACCTCCCGAAGCAGGCAAAGTTATTCTTATTTTAAATATTGTATAAATAGGATTATGAAAGATAAGATAGCATGACTGAAGTCACCCATGTAGGTAGTCGAGGGTCCAGTATTCAAACTTAGACATCCCCCAATGGCATGATCTTATTTATTTCTCTCTCACAAGTTTGTTTTCTATATCTGAGTGTCACCTCAATGCTCATAGTAGTATTATTGACAATAGCCAAAACATGAATGCAACCTAAATGTCCATTGACAGACGAATGGATAAAGAAGATGTGATATACATACATACATACATATATATATATATATATATACACACACACATATATATATATACACCTATATATATATATACACACACGTATATACCTATATATATACATACATATATAAAATGAGATATTAGTCATAAAAAAGAATGAAATAATGCCATTTGCAGCAACATGGATGAGCCTAGAGATTATCATATTAAGTGAAGTAAGAAAGAGAAAAAACATATGATGCCACTTATACATGGAATCTAAAATGTGATACAAATGAACTTATTTACAAAAAAGAAACAGACTCACAGACATAGAAAACAAATTTATGGTTACCAAAGGGGAAAGGGGGTAGGGGAGGAATAAATTAGGAGTTTGGTATTAACAGATACAAACTACTATGTATAAAATAGATAAACAGGGACCTTGCTGGTGGTCCAGTGCTTAAGACTCTATGCTACCACTGCAGGAGGCATGGGTGTGATCCCTGTTCATGGAACTAAGATCCTGCATGCCAAGAGGTGGGGCCAAAAAAAAAAGATAAAAAATAAATAAAATAAATAAACAACAAGGTTCTACTCTATAGTGTAGGGAACTTTATTTAGTATCCTATAATAAACCATAATGGAAAATAATATGAAAAAATAATATATGTGTATCTGAATCAATTTTCTCACCAGAAAATAACACAACACTGTAAATCAACTATACTTCAATACAAAAGTTTTTTTTTAAATAATAAAAATAGAATATTTTTCTGTTTTGTGAGAGAGAAAAGGAAAAAAAAATGGTAGTTGCTATTGGTGATACCAAAGATGTGATATGACATAGTACCCAACTTCAAGAAAATGAGGGTGCCTTAAGACTCAAAATATTACTTTCAAGAAAAATCTTTGTAAACTTTGACAATGATTACATAAGAGTAGCGGTTTGATTTATTTCTGAACTTTGGGATTAAGGTTGAAAATAGAGAAGTTAAGATTACATAGAGATTTTATTAGCCATTAGGGAAAGTGAAATGCTTTTTAAAAAGGAGTTGTCTTGTTTAGTCAGTTTGAGGCTTTTTTTTCCTTAGAGAAATTCAGGTAAAAAAAAAACCCACAGTTCTCATGGATTTAGAGAGAATGTGCATGTGTGTGTGTGTGTGTGTGCATGATAAACAATTTTTTAAATCCATATAGTATCTAGAAGAAAAACACTTTTGCCTTTATTCCTTATTACTCAGTAATATTTTGATTAATTCATAAATGGTAAAATATCTATTAAATTGCCCTACCTCGCACAAAACAGACAAAAGTGACAATAAAGTTATCAAATCACTAAAATATAAGAAAAACAATGAAAATAAAGAGTGTAATTTTAGCATATTTGACTTTTCCTAACAGTTTAGAAAATTCGAGTTTTGAAAATTAATAAAACTTACTTTCAATGAAAATTATTTAATTGTGCAAATAAGAAAAAATGGAAGATTTTTTTTTTAACTTTCTTAAGCTCTCAGGGAGCAGGGAATATGCTGACCTGGGGGCGGGGAAAATGGAGGTGAACTCTATGAGTAAATTCAAATGAATTATTCAAAGACACATAGATCAGTTAAGCACAAAAGTCTCTGAGGGAATTAGAGAGTCCTTGGTCTCAGATATGCTAAGTTGCCTCTCAGGGGTAAGACATTTAATGTATTTACAGAATCAGTATATTTTCATACTCAACCATTAAAGCAGTGATTTTCTTATGATAAAGTATACTTATGAGAAATAAGAAGATCAGGTAATCATGTGGATATGTTTTTTAAAGGAGTGATCTCTCACTTTTGTCTTCTGGATCATTTGCTACCCTCTCCAATCTGGCTTTCACTAGAGCCTCTTGAAATAGATCCTAATCATCATGTCCCATGGTGATGGGCTCCCAGCATCTAGCATGGTGTTTGTCAAATAGACAATTATAGATGTTTGGTCATTCCAGTCACCTTTCTAGTTCCTAAAATCAAAACCTGGACTTCAATGACGAAGCTTTATCTTGGTTCTTCTTCCACCTTCTCTTCTTTTCAAGAGTGTCTCCTTTGATTGTTCCCCAAAGTTATATTCAATTCTAATGTACTCCTTTGGAGATTTCAGCCATTCTGTGATATCACCAGATATGGATTCATAGTGATGTTTAAGCTTCTGTGCCTCTCACTTTCATGGGTCATTTCCAAAATCCCAAACAGAATTTTGTATTTGCAATATTCCTTTATTTTTCTTAAAGGTGCCCTCCTTCCAAATTGATACATTTCAGGTCCACAACACCTGTATCTGTCCATAATTTTATGTGTATATGTAGCTTTTTGTTCCAACAACTTTTCTGAGTTCTATGCCCTGTTAGATTTCACTAACTTCTCCTATTTGGTATGATTAAAACCAGCTGTTCTTTCTTCAAGCTAACCCCCTCTTCTGACTTACATGTTTCTATTAAGGTCAATTCAGTGCTCTCAGTCATCCTAAGTAAAAAACTGAGAGTATTGATTAAATATTCCCTCATCTGCATCCCATATTTGCAGTTAATAAGCTGTATCCATCTTCATTTATTTCAAACCCTTTCCTTTCTATTAATGCCATCCCAATTCAGATTCTTGTTACCACTTGTCATCCCATCCACTGTTAAAACTCTCGTTCAAGTCACCTCTGTATTTTAACCTTCTGTTTTTTCAGTGAGTCTCATGGCTTTTATTTATGCCCTGCTCCTGTCTGACAGTCTATTTTCAACATATCAGTTATAGTTATTTCTTTAAAACATAATTATTTATTTTAAATATTTATTTATTTATTTATTTACTTAAACCATAAGATCATGTCATTCTTTCAAACCTTCAAGTAGCTTCCCACTTCCCTCAGAGCAAAGGCTATCTCTAGAGCATCCTATGAAACCCTATTCAGTGTTCTTAGTTCTCCTCCCATGTCTCCCTTTCTACTCTTCTCACCTTACTCCAGCTGCACTGGCTTCCTGATTCTCCCTTGAATATTCTGGTACACTTCTGCATTAAGGCCTTTCCCCTGGCACTTGCTTCTGCCTGAAACATGTTTCTCCTGGCTATCAAACACCTACTCAATGAAGTTTCCCCTAAATGTCCCTTCTCAGTGAAGCCTATTGTAACTTATTTAAAATTATAACTCCCTCATTTCCCATCTCATACTCCGGAGTTCCTTTCCGTCTTTCTTTGCTCCCAAATCACTTGACATCTTCTCACACAATTATTTACTTATTTATTACTGTTTTGTTTATTGTCTGGCTCTTGCTGCTGGAGTGTAAGCTCCATGAGGTCAGGGATTTTGTTCTGTTTTGTTTACATCTCTATTCTGATCACGTTGAAGAGTGCCTGACAGATAGTAGAAGTTCGGTGAATATTTGTTGAGTATATTAATTACTCTAGACTGGCCTTTTGTGGTATTTATAAAACTAGTTCCTTGCCTTATATCTCTTCCTTTTCTCAACCAGCCTCCATTCTGTGGCAGATTAATTGTTCTATAGCTCAAGTTTACTTGTATAATTTTGGTTAAGTCCTTTAACAGCTTCAAATTTCCTATCACAAGAAGTTCAATTTCTTGGCATGCTACTCAAAACTCTTCACACTTGGTTTCCAAGCTTTCTTTCCAGTCTCAGTTACTGTGATTCACCTACAATAACCTCTGCCTGACCCTTCATCTCTAAATATTCCTATTTCCTGGCATTTTGCTTTTCTTTTTTCATTTCTCATTGCAGGTCTTTAAACTAAACCTGATCATGGAAATGTTATATGTACTTTGATGAGACCTAAGCAAGATGCCATTGCCTAAAAAAACAAACAACAAAAAAAGGAAACTTTCATACCAGCTCAACCATCAGTGTTCTCTCAAATATGAAAGTATATTTATTGCAAGCTAATTTTATAAATAATTAATTATTTAGTAATTTTTTTTCATGTCATAGTGGTTTTCATTTCCCCTTGTAATTTTGTAACTCTTGGGAAATGAATGATGAAAATCAGATAAATACCATTATTTCCATCATTATACTAGCAATTCAGTCTATGATAAAATTGAAATGAAAATATTAAAACACATTAAAATTTGTGATACATAATGAAGATTTCAATTACTAGTCTGTTAACTATAATGACACTTCTTCAAAAAGTCTCAAGGACTTAGAACAACCAGCTATGGAAGAAAAGCTGTGGATGTTCAGTATATATACATTAATAGTGTAATAAGATGTTCTCTAGTGCTGCTGGTGAATATAAAGTATTCATTCTGATATTCCTTAATTTATTTAAAAGTTCACAGTTGGTTTTCAGAGATGATGCAATGTTCAATTTCTTTCAGTCTTTATCAAGATTATTAAATATATGCTAACAATAAGAGTTTGTAAAAGCTATTTACCAATTACTATGTTTTCCTTTGAGCAGATATTTTAGAGAGTTTTATAAAATAATTCTGAAGGAACTATTATTTTTAAAAATAAAAAATAGGAATTGGGCTTCCCTGGTGGCGCAGTGGTTGAGAGTCCGCCTGCCAATGCAGGGGACACGGGTTAGTGCCCCTGTCTGAGAAGATCTCACATGCCATGGAGTGGCTGGGCCTGTGAGCCATGGCTGCTGAGCCTGCGCATCCGGAGCCTGTGCTCTGCAACGGGAGAGGCCACAACAGTGAGAGGCCCACGTACTGCACACACACACAAAAATAATAAAATAAATAAAAAATAAAAAATAGGAATTGAAGGAATTAGTTTGTTTTAGTGTTTACATAAAATTAATAAGATTTTCAAACATTTTTAAAGACCAGTTTGGGTCTCAGACAGAGTTTTTTCGAACATATGTATTAGTGAAATTTTACTCTTATGTTGAAATAAGCAAAAAAAGAAAGAAAAAAGCAAGGCAAAACATAAAATTCCAAGCTATTGCAGTTAAAGTGTCTTTTATGGTGAACTGATTTTTGAATCAGGTTTGCAGTGTAATAGCTCAAATTAATTTTTGACTTGTGTAAAAAGAATACAGACTATGCTATTTAATTTTTTTAAAAATAAAAAACTTGAAAAGTAAAGATTAATCTAGTATTCTAAGCCTTAATGACCAAATCAGACTAATTTCATAAGTGATTCTATTAATTATGCAAGAATTCCTCAACAAAAGATATTAACCAGGGGTGGGGAGAGAGAAAACAACCAAAAACCAATTGATCCCATGGCTATAGTTAAACTTGAACTCAGAGAATATTAATATCAGAATTGTCTAACTCACAATCACTTAGGCGTAGGAAAAGTGGGGCGACATTTGTTAAACTACTTAGAAGAATATTTGAAACATCATTAAGAACTGGAATAAATGCCAAGCAGTTGAGGAGAAACAGACGGTACAAAACTTCAAACAGAAGACAGTAATCAGTGTGATATGATATGTGTAATGTCTTTTTTTTTTTAAATTTAAGTCCCAGATATTTAAAAGGAATCTATAAACACCCAGAGAACAAATAGACTAAGTAATATGGTTATATGGACTTGTAAAAAATTAATGATGCCCAAAATTGTGTGTGTTTGTGGAAGGACAAATATAGTAGCATTGTGAAGTATGGTCTGTGTTTTATTGGGCCAATAGTGGAAGCCTTTAATGGAGTGTCCCAGAAAAGTTAGTATTCCAACCTGTTTCAAGTTGGCTTGGATGTGAGCACTGTCACATCATTTGGCATGTTGGCTGAGCCAGTGCAAAGGGAGGTGGTGATAAATTGGAGTGTGTCCAGTTGTGAGGAAGTGGCTAGTAGGGGGTCTGCAGGAGCTTTGGCACGAGGTCAGGTTTTATTTTCCATCTTTATTAATCATCTCCAGGGGGGAATAAATTGCCTGCTAATGAAATTTGCAGATAGCACTAAATTTTGAGGTATTGCCAACACAGTTAACAAAGGAGAAATAAATATAAATGGACTTAAGCATGCTATTTATCATTTATTTGGATTTAATCAAAATTGTTCCCAGGATACATTTATAAGCAATTCCCACAAATTAAATTTTAGAGAAGGAACTCTCCATCACAAAGCAAGACAAATGGACTGAGGTAGGGTCACCCTCTGCACTCTGCCTGGTTAGAAGAAAAAGGATATTCCATAACAAAAATGCACTGGTTAGAATGTCCTCTTTCTATGTCCATTGATTTCCAATTTGGAAAATAAGCAGATTTCCCAAACTTGAAAAATCTCAGTTTTAAGAATTCAGCTAAAGCATAGAGATTAAGGATAGCATATATCTTCCTTTCGTCTTCTTATTCTAACTTGGCCATCCCCAGAAAACATTGTTTTCCCTGGAGTTCTCTTAAGGGAGAGGTGTTTTTATCTTTTTTTCTCCTTAGGTCCCATGTCAGCCCAGGGCCTGGAGGTAAGGTAGGTATTCACATTGCTTTTCCTTGCTGTTTCAATTGACCTTCTCTATAAAAACAAAAAATAAATAAATAAAAAGAGATATATACATACATATATACACAATACATACATAAAATACTAGCTCCTTTGAAGTTCATGCTATCAAATATTTTAGTTACCTATGATTCCCATAATTACTTCCTTATTCATGAAAATTTTAATATTTTACTTGATGTTTTCTCTTTATCACTATATCCATTGTGATATCAACATCCATTAATCCAACACTCTAGATTCTCAGCTCCTAGACATCCAATTTCTAATCTCTTTGCTCATTCTACATAGCCTCCACTGTCTGGTTGGTCCCTGCTTTTTATCATTAAAAATATCTGTACCATTGTCCCCAAATCTTGATATTCTAATCTCCCATTCTCTGATCTTTACCTCTTATCTTTACAGTTCTCAAATTCTAATAATTATTTGACTCACAACTTGACTTCCAATCAATTAGTCCCTTCTAGGTTTTTACTCTCTACTTCCTCATGTTCTTCTTATTTTAATTAGCTCAAACTCCATTTGTCTATTATTATATTTACTCCCTGGTATAATCCTCAACTCACTTCTCTACTTCTTCTTTGGTTCTTCCTTTGTAAAATGCCAACTTGGTTCAATCCAATTATATTACACATCAGTAAAAAGAAGCTGAATATGGATACCTACGGACTTTACCACTTTACATTTATTACCATAACAGTGAAGGACAGCCTTGGCACTATTTAATACTATCGCATTTCACTAACTACTTTATTATGTTCTTTCTGAGAAAGCTGTTTTACACTTTCTTCTATCTTCTCCGACTTCATTCTTTTTTTTTTTTTTTTTGATTTCTTAATTCTCAGCTGGGGATCTCATTTTCTATTTCAGGAAGAAAAATACAAGCAGTGAGAAGATAATCTCCTCATCTTCTCACCATCAAATATTACATCTGTTTCCAAAAACTCTTCTTTCCTTCCTATTAGAAGAGATGAACTCTTCTCTGACAGTTCAAACCTTCCCCTTCTGCACTGAATTTAGTCCTTCTTGCCTTGAGAAGGACTTTATTTCAGTTATCTTCTTCTGTCCAGCATGATTAACGTTATTCTTTCCTCAGTCATTGCCATCACCATAAAAATTAATTTAAATGACACCCACGGTAAAAACAAAGCAAGAAAAAAACGTTACCTTAACACCTCACCCCCTGTAACTATGCTTCATTTCTAGTTCTCTTTCAGTGAAATCTCCTCCAAAAATTCTCTCTCTTTCCTGTTTCTACTTCTTCAGTTTCCATGTCTTTTCACTTGGACCCACACCAGTTAGTCTTTCAACCCCACTACTTCCCTGAAACCTCCTTTGTCAAGGTCTTCAAGGAATGCAATATTGCTATATCCAGTGGTTACTCTCAGTCCTCATTTTACTCAATTTCTCAGTAAAGTGTAACATTTTGTATCAGTCCCTTGTCAGGGGGGAAAATTTTGTTCTTGGCTTATAAGATATTATCCTCTTCTGAATTTTCTCCTCTTAACCATCCAATCTCTCTCAGTAGGAGCCATTGTTCTTCCTCCTTTTTCTAACCTTTTTAATGCCAGTATTCCCTAAGACTTAGTTCTTAACCACTTTTCATCAGTCTCTATAAACTCTCCTTAAGTGGTCTCACTTAGTCTGGTCATTTTAAGTATCAACATCTTGCTGAAGATTCCAGTATTTGTTTTTTCCTCTAAACGTTCTTCACCTCCAGTATTTCCAGTCTCAGTAAATGTACTATCATTTATACAAATTTTAGGTCCCTGGCTTTGTTATTTCTTTAATCACACATCTACTGAGAAGAATATGGATTTTAATGTTTGAGGGAGAGTGTTCTGCAGATGTATGTTAGATCTGCCTGGTTTATATTGTTATCAAGTCCTCTAGAGTATTGCTGATGTTCTGCTTAGTTGTTTTATCTGTTATTGAAATTGTGATATTACAATCTTTATTATTGTGAATTTTCTGTTTCTTTTCTCCTTTTGGTTTTTACTTCATGCATTCTGGTGCTCTGTTATTAGGTACATATATGTTTATAATTATTATAACATTTATGGGTTCATCTTTTTATCATTATAAAATGCCCATCTTTATTTCTAGTAACATCTTTCTTTTGTTGTGAAGTCTATTTTTTTTTTTCTGATATGAGTACTGCCTATTTTATTTCTTATGGTTACTGTTTGCTTAGAATACATTTATCCCATTTTTTACGTTTAATCTTTTGTATTTTTGAATATACAACTTATCTCCTATAGAGAGTACAGAGTTAGATATTGTTGTTTACTTATTTGTTTGTTTGTATCTAGTCTGACAGTCTCCGTTGATTGGATTGTTTAATCCATTCACATTGATAAGGTTGGATTTACTTCTGCCGTTTTATCCTTTTTGCATTAATAAGCAGATACATGTGTATTTTCTTATTTAACCTCCTTCATATTAAAGTTAGCATGTTACAGATATGATATTCCAGTTGCATTTTTTCCACTTAACAATATATATTGTGTATATTTCAAATTTGACTTTTTCTCATGACTTTCACGGATACATCTCTGATACAGAGACTATCAGGTCTTAATGATTATTGCTGCTTATTTTTTAATTTTTTAATAGACATTTTTTTATTGAAGTATAGTTGATTTACAATGTTGTGTTAGTTTCATGTACACTGCTGTTTATTGCTCTTAATATAGCAATAGCCTCTTAACTGGCCCACCAAGCAGTCAAAGTGATATATATTTGAAAATGTTAATGTCTTCTGACCATGTGCAGAAGAAAATCAAAACACCTTTTCATAATCTTCCTAGATGCACATAACTGTGTAAGTCTGCCTTGCATAAATCTAACCTACTGCATGTCACTAACCCTAGCCTTCATTTTTCTTCCTTGAATAGGACAAACACAGTATCTTTGTAATTGCTGTACCATTGCCTGGAATAATCTTACTTTGGATCTTCTCATGGATTACCTCTTAGTTCAGTAAGCTCTAACCTCCTTAAAGAGCTCTTCCCTGATCCCATTGTGCCCCCTAAAATCAGATCAATATTATCAGTTTTAAAAATGCTTTTCTTAATAGCACTCATCACAATTTTACATAATCTTATTGCTATTATCTTTCACTTGAAAGCATGCTCCTGCAGAATAAGGCTTTCTTATATTCAGTGCCATATTTCCTGACTCTACAAGATAGCTGTCATAAGAGTAGGAAATCAATGTTTTTTATTTAATGAATGTGCAAATTAATTACATGTATATTTTAGGCAATCAAAACTGGCTTCACTGGGGTGGTCCATATAGAAGATCAAGAGGATGCTATATTAACAAACACTTGTATAACAAGGAGCTGAAAAGAATAACAGCAAGTTGAATAAGCAGTAAATATTTTATCCAGAACAAATTATATACTTTTTTTTTTTTTTTTTTTTTTTTGCGGTACGCGGGCCCCTCAGTGCTGTGGCCTTTCCTGTTGTGGAGCACAGGCTCTGGACGAGCAGGCTCAGTGGCCATGACTCACAGGCCCAGCCACTCCGTGGCATGTGAGATCTTCCTGGACTGGGGCATGAACCCGTGTCCCCTGCATCGGCAGGTGGACTCTCAACCACTGCGCCACCAGGGAAGCCCTGTATTAATTTTTTACCTCACCTCTGTAGCAGACAAGGATGCACCAGATTATCAGGTGATTAACTGTTGACTTGAAAAGTTGATTGGGAGTAACCATTTTACCTATACAAAATTAATTACAAAAATTGCTCTGATTAACTCATCAGATATTTCCTTTTGTAACTTTTATGACTCTCTCAACCGGAAATTGTGTTTGAAAGATGAAAGCAACATGACTGGTATTATAAAAGTCGGAATGATTGGCAAAGAAAAGGAATGTAGCACTATAATAAAATAACTATATTCAATCATGTGTCCTGGTCCATTTTACTTTATCCTTTTATCTGAAGTCTAAAGCTTGCTAATTCCTGGTTTTCTGCTTTGGAAGCCAGGTTGGCTGGAGAAATTTCTTCTGATCAGGAGCAAGCTTTCTTCAGAAGTTTCATCAGAAATTGAAAGAGAGGAGGGAGGCATAAATTAGGATGGGAGAGATGGGAAATAGGGAGGAAACATGATGTGGCAAAGTTGGTCACATGCCTTCCCTTATACTTGGAAATATAACTTATTTCACTGTTTTTCCTTCTAAAGAATTTTTTTACCTTTTCTGAATTCTGAAATGAAAATGAGTATTTTGCCTAAGGAATTATGAAACAAAGTTGTTCTTCACTTATACACTTTAAGTTTTTCTACTGTGTTTTCCCCTATTAGGTCTCTCTTGTCCTGAGTGGCCTCTTACTCTCTTTCCCACTTCATTAATCAAAACTGGCTCTCAGGAAAGAAGTTGACAAATACATTCACACTAAGGCAAGAATAATAAATAGTATCCTAAATATTGTTACCCATTTCCAGACATTATCATCAATCTTGATAATCTTTATCACTCATACTGGCTCTGTCCTCAAAAGCCCTTTCAACTCACTACTTCGGGCAAAATGTATCAATTGCTCATAGTGGATGCTGAGGAGAAAACCTATTTTCTAATCATGCACTAAAATACAATTACATTTTTGAAATTAATTTTTAACATCTTTATTGGAGTATAATTGCTTTACAATGGTGTGTTAGTTTCTGCGGTATCACAAAGTGAATCAACTATACATATACATATATCCCCATATCCCCTACCTCTTGTGTCTGCCTCCCTCCCCCCTCCCTATCCCACCCCTCTAGATGGCCACAAAGGACAGAGCTGATCCCCCTGTGCTATGCATCTGCTTCCCACTAGCTATTTATTTTACATTTGGTCGTGTATATATGTCCATGTCACTCTCCCACTTCGTTCCAGCTTACCCTTCCCCCTCCCATGTCCTCAAATCCATTCTCTATATCTGCGTCTTTATTCCTGTCCTGCCCCTAGGTTCTTCAGAACCATTTTTTTTCTTTTTAGATTACATGTATATGTATTAGCATACGGTATTTGTTTTTCTCTTTCTGACTTACTTCACTCTGTATGACAGACTCTAGGTCCATCCACCTCACTACAAGTAACTCAATTTCATTTCTTTTTATGGCTGAGCAATATACCATTATATATATGTGCCACATCTTCTTTATCCATTCATCTGTTGATGGACACTTAGGTTGCTTCCATGTCCTGGCTATTGTAAATAGAGCTGCAGTGAACATTTTGGTACATGAGTCTTTATGAATTATGTTTTTTTCAGGGTATATGCCCAGTAGTGGGATTGCTGGGTCGTATGGTAGTTTATTTTTAGTTTTTTAAGGAACATCCATACTGTTCTCCATAGTGGCTGTATCAGTTTACATTCTCAGCAACAGTGCAGGAGGGTTCCCTTTTCTCCACACCCTCTCCAGCATTTACTGTTTGTAGATTTTTTGATGATGGCCATTCTGACTGGTGTGAGGTGATAACTCATTATAGTTTTGATTTACATTTCTCTAATGATTAGTGATGTTGAGCATCCCTTCATGTGTTTTTTGGCAATCTGTATATCTTCTTTGGAGAAATATCTATTTAGGTCTTCTGCCCATTTTTGGATTGGGTTGTTTGTTTTTTTTGATATTGAGCTGCATGAGCTGCTTGTAAATTTTGGAGATTAATCCTTTGTCAGTTGCTTCATTTGAAAATATTTTCTCCCATTCTGAGTGTTGTCTTTTCATCTTGTTTATGGTTGCCTTTGCTGTGCAAAAGCTTTTAAGTTTCATTAGGTCGCATTTGTTTATTCTTGTTTTTGTTTCTATTTCTCTAGGAGGTGGGTCAAAAAGGGTCTTGCTATGATTTATGTCATAGAGTGTACTCCCTATGTTTTCCACTAAGAGTTTTATAGTGTCTGGCCTTACACTTAGGTCTTTAATCCATGTTGAGTTTATTTTTGTATGGTGTTAGGGAGTGTTTATTGGAGTATAGTTGCTTTGCAACGTTGTGTTAGTTTCTACTGCACAGAGAATTGAATCAGCCATATGTATACATATATTCCCTCCTTTCTGGACTCCCCTCCCATTCAGGTCACCACAGTGAAATAAGCAGATTTCCCTCTGCTATACAGCAGTGGTCCCCAACCTTTCTGGCACCAGGGACCAGTTTCATGCAAGAAAAATTTTCCACGGGGTGTAGTTCATGTGTAACGCGAGTGATGGGGAGTGGCAGATGAAGCTTCGCTCAGTTGTCACCACTCGCCTCCTGATGTGCAGCCTGTTTCCTAACAGGCCAGGCACTGGTACCAGTCTGTGGCCCAGGCGTCAGGGACCCCTGCTATACAGTATGCCCTCATTAGCTATCCATTTTATACATAGTATCAATAGTGTATATGTGTCAATCCCAATCTCCCAGTTCCTCCCACCCACCCCTTCCCCCTTGGTATCCATACATTTGTTCTCTACGTCTGTGTCTTTATTTCTGCTTTGCAAATAGGACCATCTGTATCATTTTTCTAGATTCTATATATATATGTGTTAATATACAATATTTGTTTTTCTCTTTCTTACTAGATGACATCTTTTTCCTGAGGTCTTTTAAATATTTATTGGGAAAAAAAACACTGCATCAGTTATAGATGATTATCATATGATAAGGAAATGGTAGTGACATATTTACAAGATATGAAACTCACCATTCTTCCCAAATGTTGAGTGATGGACACTCTTCTTGTTAATAGATTCAGTAGAATCTATAGTTTATTCCCATAAACTTCCCATGTGTTTCTCTGGTTAGTTTATAGCTGTAAGAATGGTTTTCTTCTCCATTTTGAAGCTCTTTGATGCTAGGGGTTATTGTTGCTGATCTCTTTACCCTCCTTGGCCCCATATCCTGGGAAGAGTTTAATAAATGCATTTTATCTTTGACAGGATCGTGTATTTAACTGAATTCATGGAAGACAGATAGAAGCTGAATAGTTAATCAACATTTTAATGTAGGTACTTTTTGATGGAAGTCCAATTAAACTAATTTAAGCGGAAAAAAAAAGGTGTTTTTTAGCTAGTTCAAAAAGCTGTTCATGTTGCTGTCTGGATTCAGACACGGCTATTCTATAGGTTCAAGAAAGTTATTAATTTTCTCTCCCTATCTTGACTCTACTGTTTCCTTTCTTTTAAAGACTGTCCCTGATGCAGCATGGCAGCAAAAAGAAAATCTGAAGGGATATGTTGTTTTCTTAGTGTAAAATTCAAACCTCCTGAATTACAACTGGCTGGCCTTCTCTGAAATCTAATGCATTAGGATGATTAAAATTTCACCCAACAGGTGTAAAGGGTAGAACAGATAGAAGAGTCACAAAATACATGTGGCTATTGAGATATAGAATGCTCTCCTTGATATCACCCTAGCTGTAACCATAATTCATCAGATGGAAGGAGTTCAGCATGTGAGATTCACAAACACTAGTGACCTGGATTTAGTAGGTTTGAATCAGGAAACACTTTATGCCAACACCATTTGGGGGTTTTAGAGATTGGTGAGATTATTATTATTTACTTCAAAATCAGAAAAGAGTTAGAAAACATGAGCTCCTAGGAATATAATATAAATAAAACAGATATGGACATTGTTTTTGCAGAGCTTAAATTATGGAGGTTCATTCAGAAAAATAGTGAGGCAGTTCCAATAAATAGTGTGATAAGCACTACAATGATTGAAGTATAAGTTATTATGAGTGCACTTAAGAGGGAGTGCTAATCTAATTATCCAATGGGCTATCCAGGGTATAAGAATAGAGAGTATTGGAAAGTTATAGGAATAATGCATGAGTCAGTTCAGTTATTTTTCAAAAGAAATACTTTGAAAAACCTTATAAATTACTCACCTATTTGCTTTAACTATTTAACTATTAAATAGCTGTGTCAGAATCCTTGAAGAATTACCCTGCTTTCTCCAGATATTTCCTTCCACCAACTGCTACCACTTTACATGTAGCACACTGATATAATAAGAAGGAAATACTTCCTGCTCTAATTTTTGGATCTCATTCAGTTCTTCATTGAGAACTCAATAATCTCAGTTGTAAGGCTGGAAAGCATCTCTTAAAACAGTGAGAAGCAAGCTGTACCAAGCCTAGCCTGGCATAGTACAAAGAATCCTTGAATAGATTTGTCAGGTTAGATCCTGGTTGTAAAAGCAGGGAAGTCAAAGAGATATGGGGAGGCAGCTAATAAAATAAAAGAGTTCAACTTTGCAGCTAGTAAAAACCCAGTGAAAAGCCCAAGTTATGCTATGTAAGGAACAGTGTTTTCTCCCAAGACTCAGTTTCTTCATTTGAACAAAGGTAATAGCATTCATCTGCAGGATTTAGACAGCACGGCACAAGCTCTTGGTACATAGTAGATGCTCAATAAATAGTGGTTTAGTTCTTGATTATTAATAGGTAGTGATGGTTTTTGAGAAATTGGATTAATTATCAGTATCTTTTATTTATAGAGATGACAGTTTGCAAAAAAAATAAGAAAGAAATCATTTATTGACTTTCCAGTATAAGTCAGGTGTAGATGTTACTTTGTTCACATTTATTTTCTTATATAGTTTTCAAATATACACTGGGATATTTGATTTTATCTCTTGATTTTAAAATCAGGAATAAGTGAAATTCCACTTGAGGAAGAATGGAGAGTCAGTGTGGTCTAGTGAGGTTGAACAGATGTGTGTTTGAACTACAGTTGTAAAGATCAATAGTCTCATAAACTCATGAAGCACATAGCACAGGATGAGCCACAAATGAAGTCACCATCATTATTAATCTTACTCCGAAGTCACCATCACTTTTATTATTCTTACTACAAATACTATAAGTTGATTAATCACATTTGCTTTTCTGGAATATTTGAGTATTAAATGGGGAACGTGAAGATGTTTAAGCAAAATGCATGTGATATAATTGAGATTTAATAATTATTAATTATCCTTCCCTTATTATATATTCCAGGGAGAACCTAACCCAGGATTATCCAGCAAAACTAAAGTGGAATTTGGATAATGAGTATAATCTAGAGAGTTTAGTCCCTAAAGTTGATTGGTAATGAAAGTTTTCACAAATATTTATCCTGAGCTTACTATGTAATTGATTAACCTTCTGCTTCTCTTCTTCTGTCTTAAAATGTCTTAGCATGAAATATGGGCCTTATAAGCAGGGCTATGAAGAAAATCCAAACAGTGAATTCTATTTCACTAGCTATCCCCATGAATATCAAGAAGGTTTAGGGAAGCAATATATAGAGAATGTTCTACTGGGATTGTTTCACGGTTGAAAAGGAGACTCTTAAGTTTTTGTTGGTCAATGTCAATTCAAACATCATTGAAGAGCATCAAAAAGCCAGACTGTACCACAGTGAACTGATAGCTGGCACTCCAACTCATGTTCACACACACACACACACACACACACACAGTGTTAGGTCTCAATTATTGGAAGCATCTAATTGTTCTCTGAGATGGCATCACAGAATTCATATGCAGAGCCTCATGTGTACCACAGACCTAAAAGCATTAATGAATTCTGCCATCTAAGACAGCTTGCTACCCAGGAAACAAATAACCTAACAATAATATTTATAGCAATAGCTGTGGTTTACTGGGTGATATCTATGCTGCAACAGTATACAAAATTCTTATGAATTCCACTTTACAGGTAAAGAAATCAAGATTGAGAAAAAATAAAATAAAATAAATTGCTTAGAATTATGCAACTGAGTAAACATAATTTCAAATATACACTCCCTGAATCTCAAGCCTGATATCTTATCCACCTTATTTATAGCAGTAAGAAAGCTGGCCTGTACTTAGGGGACTAAAAGTGATTGGTGGTCAAGAGGTAACTGTTTTCTCTTCTGACTCTCCTCTTCCATTCAGTTAGCCTATTGATTCTCAAAAACATTCGAAGTTTCCCTGTTGCCTAGTGAATCAAGTACAAATTCCTTAAAGTTTTCCATAATATGGCCCTAACCTGTGTTTCCAAAAAGCTTCCAGTGCTCCCCTGCACACAATAGTCAAATTGGATTGTTTATTGTTCTCAGAACCTGCTATGGGCTTTCCCATATTTCTTTTTTGTTAATGATAGTCCCTCTGCTTGAAGGATAACATTCTATAAGCTAAACTGTTAGCTATTTTCAAGTATCAGGTTAAATTCTCTCGTCTAGGAAGCCTTGCTTGAAACCTAGAATCAGATGTTATCTCACTCATTGTAACAACCAAGACACTTACCACTACTTTGCTGTATGTTGTGGACAGAGGTAGTCTAATGTTGGGTGTACTTTAGAGTTCTGCAAATCATCATTTGATATGTCACTCACCGTTTACTTATTAGGCAAACTGTTTTCTTTTTCTGAGCCTCCATATCTTCTTACATGTATAATATTATCAACCATGATAGGGTGCTTGTAGAGAAGAAACTAATTTTTTTCAACAGAACCTATTAGCTGTTTTTGTTTGTTTGTTTTTTGGGGTTCTCAACTAGGTGCAGTACTATTTCTCTAGGGGATAGTTGAAAATGTGTATGGGTCTTTTTCGTTTATCACAATGACGAGGGGGTACTACTGGTACTAGTGACAGGAGGCCAGAGATGCCGCCATGTGTGTGACAGCTCCATACAAGGAAGGACTGTCACACCCCAAATACTAAATGCTTCTAGTATGTGTGTGTGTGTCTTGTGGTGGAGGTGACGCAAGACAAGTCACCTTTGGTTAGCTATTTTCCATTTAAGGAAGGACCAGAAGAATGGACTTTCTTAATTATGCAAGTCTAAAGTGAGAAAACTCTTTAAAAAAAATGCAGCTATATATTTTATGACGATAAAATTTTGGTCCTCCCCAAATCCATTATTATGTAGAACTGATCCCTCAGGAGTGTATGTGTGGGGGCAGTGGGTAACCTTCCTTATAAGTCAAGTAGTTAGTAGAGCTGTAATTTAGATAGAAATATGTAGGTTACAGTTGAACTAAAACCTAAACCTTGAGAAAAAGCCAACCAGTTATGGAAACAGAGAAGAATACATCAGACAAATGGAATATCAACTGTGAAAACTAGAAAGCAGAAGGAAGCTAGGTATATTCCTGTAACATTAGACCAGTGTGGCTGGAGCATCACAAATGAAGAAGGAGGAGGTATAGCATGACATGGAATCGGAGGATAGAGTGGGCCATGGATTTTCTCCTGAATTCAATAAATGATGATTGAAGGGCATAGCAACACTGGAATGGTATAATCTTATTTTCTGAGTTAAATATTCATTCTTGCTCTTTTGTGTAGTTGATTGGCAGAAAGATAAATGGCGATAAAACAGTTAGGAAGCCGTTATAGTAATTCAGATAAAAGGTGTTGATACTTAGGCCCGTATAGTGTCTGTGAATATGAGAAGTGTGAGATTATAGATATACAATATTTTGTAGGTAAGCAAAACAGGAGATGGCAATGGATGGATAGAACGTGTAAAGTATAAGAAAACCAAGAATTAAGAGGGACATTTAAAGGGTTGTGATATACTGAGAACACACGGCCACCAAAAGTTTTAGTGAGAATATAAAATGATAGGCTTTGGGTATCTTAAGGTTGAAGTCATAATCATAGTAAATTTGAATGTAAATTATATGGCTGCATATCATTTGGGTCTAAGAGGAGTGATCAAGGCTATATATAAAATATGCAAGCTAACATATGTAAAACCTAGTGAGAGTATGGACAAAAATAAAATATCCCAGATTGAGTCATAAACCATTCAGCATTCAGAGGTGGAGCACAGAAAAAGAGTCGGCAAAGGATATTTAGAAAGAACAGTCAGAGTGAAGTGAAAGAAAAACAAAGAGAAGGGTTATCACAAAGGCCTGGAAATGAAAGTGTTTCAAGAAAGATGGTGTGGTCAGCTCCGTTGAAAGCTACTCAACAGGTCAAGTAAGAAGTGTGCAGAGAATGACCATTACATCCATCAATATGGTACCCTTAATAAAAAGCATTTTCTGGGGAGTGATTGGGATAATGGCCACATTGGAACTGGTTAAAGGGTGACTGGAACTTGCAGCTCTGAAAAACTGACAGATTAAAGTAATGTGAAAAGCATTTAGAGATGCCTAACTTCCTAAAAGCTATGTTTTAAACTTTAAATGTAAAAGACGGAAGCCATATAAATGCCCGTGATGCACTGAGAACTGGATCACAGAATGGTCAGCACAAGAACTGATACTGTGGTTGCCCTTTGGAAGGTAATAATTGCCGGTAACATAAGGGTTTGAATTGAAAAGACAGGGACAAGGATTGGGTCTCCAAGTTGGTGAGATAATATTGAAACACTTGCAGAAATCTAGTACCCATGAAGGGCTGCATCTCAGAAAGTGTTGTTTTTGTGTGACAAAAAATAATCCCCCCAGATAAATCAAAATTAAAAGCAGGTATTTCACATGGGTTTTACACTATCCAAATGATCCAGATTAACATAAATATTAACATAAACACCAGAGATATCCTTATGATGTCTGAAAGAAGCAAACATTAAAAAAAAAAAAAAAAACACTGAAAATTCAGCCTCTAGAGAATTTGTCCATGGAAGGGAAAGAAGGTAGGGCTGCAAAGATGAGTCCATAATTTTAAAAAGGGTGAGAATGGATGTATTAACTTTCAAGAATACAGTATCATATGATCAATTTAGCAAATGGAGATTGCAAAAAAATATATTTTAAAAGACTGTCCCTTCTATAGAAGTATGAAAGATTATATACTCTAAAAATTCCTCAAACTATAGATATTTTTTCATGTTTGAGAAGCTCAAAAGAACTTTTTAAATATGTAGCTATTCTTAGAATAAGAAAAGGGAATTAAAAAAAAAAAAGAAAAGGGAATTTTAGGGACCAACCCAGAAAAAGATAGCTGAAACCAGAGTGGTAAACTACCACTGAAGCTCTATTCAGTGCTGAATAGATATTTTAAATATTTAGAGATTTTTCCCTAATATTTTTATTATGAAAGGTTTTGAACATATAGAAAAAATGAACAGGAAACATTCATATATTCACCACCTGGATTCTGCTATTAACATTTACAATATTGGTGTTTTTACATATCCATCCATTTATCCATTCTTCCATCTATTCATCATTCCATCTTATTTTTGCTGCATGTCAAAATAAATTGCAGACATCAGTATACTTCACCCTAAATATTTCAGGATACACATCATTAATTAGAATTCATTTTTTCCAGCATTTTTATTTTTATGTAAAATTTACATACAATGGAATGCATAAAATTTAAACTGATTTTTAGCAATTGTATAGAACAGTGAAATCTAGCACTTATTAGGATATAGGGTATTAGCATATTACCACTATTTCAGAAAGTTGTTTCATGATCATTCCCAATAAATCCCCCCACCACTTCCCCAGGGGAAACAAGTTTCTTGATTTTTTCTCACCATATAATATTTTATATAAATGGAATCTCATTGTATGTATTCTGTTGTGTAAGAATTCTTTCACTTATTATAAATATATTTGAGATTCATCCATGTTATTGCTTGTATCCATTATTCATTTCTTTTTATTCTGAGTAGTATTTTATTGTATGAGTATACTATAATTTTTTAATTCATTTTCTTTTTAACTAGAGTTTCAAAGGCCAGGGGTCTCAAAAATTCAAAGAGCAAATAATATTTATTTTACATAAACTATTTCAAATATGATACCACAGCTGCAAAAGAGCAATTTGAAAAAGAAAAATCAGTCTGGCTTCTTAATATTGGTACAAAAATATCTATTGATATATTACCAAATATAAGCCAATAGACTCTAACAGAAGAAACAAACTAATAGTTCAATCACTCAAACACCATACAAATAAACATCAGTACCAAGTGGAGTTTAACGTAAGAATGTGAGGGACATTTAATCTTCAAATGATTAAGCACAGTTTTAGGTGGAGAGGAAAAAATACTGTATCATCTTCATGATTATTGCCAAAAAAGCATTTGATATAATGTAATATCCATCCATGATAAAGCAAACAAAACCAAAAAATCTCTCAGCAAGCCAGGAATAATTAGGCATAGCTATCTACAGAAGTATCTACAATCATAAAGTTGATGTGTATCATTCTTAGGTCTGTTTTTATACCTCTACTTTTAATGTGTGTCTATACAGAGGATAGAATATTGTTTTTATGTTAAGCTTTTACATAGAAGGCACTATTTTACTTATTTGTTTGCAATTTGCTATTTTTCCCCTTTAATATTATGGATTTATCCATGTTGGTATCTGTAGTATAGTTAATTTGTTTTAGTTAATATATTATTCCATTATATGAACGAGACATAGAATATTTATGAATTCTATTGAGGGGCAGGCAGGCTTTTTGTTTGTTTGTTTGTTTGCTTCTTATAGAGGCATGTAGTGAGTGTCCTTGGATGTATGCCCTTAATGCACAGTTTTTATCAAAGTAGAATAGCTTAGGTGGAAGTTTTATGGGGATTTTCAACTCTTCATATGCTGCTAATTTGCTCTACAAGTTATAGCAATTGATACTCCTACAACAATAAATAGTATCCTTTTTCCCCATATCCTTACTAAAATCTAGTGTTATCAGATTTCTTAAATTCATTTTAAAAAATCACTGGAAATGAGACTGTTTTCTATTAATGTTTAAATTTGCATTATTCTTATGATTGCTAATAATATTTGCATTTTATTAACTACTTGGGTTCTTATCAGAATGCTTATTCAAAATTTTTGTCTATTTTATAAAACTGACCTACTTATCTATTTATTATTTATTTAAAGGAAATCTTCATGTAGGTTGTATTTAAATATTTGTTGGCTATGTGATTTCTCATACCTGCATCTTAATATTTTATTTCACTTCTAATGTCTTTTGTCAGATAGAATATTTCATTTTCACATGGCCAGATATACCAATCTTTTTTCTATTATGGTTTGTGACTTTTGTCTTTTTCAGAGAAATATTTTCCTATCCTGAAATCATGAAGATATTTTTATCATAGTTTCTAAAATTTCCACGGTTTCTCTTGTAAAAACTTACATAGTGATATTAAAATAACCCTATGACTTAAGAATTATTTTCCTGAGTGATAAAAATACTGAAGCATCATGAGATAAAGTGACTTGTTTTCCATTTCATAACTAAACAGAGACAGACACGGGAATGAATTCTATAGCTTCTATTTATAAGCCCAAGTATATTTTAACTGTATAAAATAATTGGAAATTTGAAATATTTTATTCTTAGAAATACTTGCATCTGAGCCTCTTCAGGATTTAGCACCTAATGCCAATATAATGCAGCAATAATGGACATCTCAGATATTTTGTCAGTCTTTCACGGATGCTACTTTGAGGTAGATGGGAAAGAAGTAAGAAGTAGGAATTCAATTTATAGTGTTATTTACACACAGTCACTATTTTAATCTTATAATGGTAGTTGATTTTATAATACAATTGTGAAGTATTACATACTATGCACCCTTAACTAACTCATTTAAAGTTCATTTAATCCTATGGTAGGTAGTTTCATTAACCCCAGTGAAGACGCAACCGAGAAACAGAAAGGTAAAACGACTAGCCCAAGTCACAAGCAAAGCTGGAATTCAAATCCAGATGGTCTGGCTTCAGAACTTATAACCACTGTATTGTACTAACTTTTTGTATCTTAGATTCTGCTTACTTACAAGACTTTTCTTTAAAATAAATCAATATTTTAACTACCCTAAATTTACACCAGTAATATGTTTATTATATAAAAATTAGAAAATACAGATACAAATAAATAAACTCCCTACTATTCCAGTCCCTCAGGGATATTTATGTTAATATGCTTCGTACATCCAGTGTGAATTTCCTCTAACAATATGTCACAAAAATAGTCTGTACCAACAAAACTTATTTTTCTGATTTTTAAATTAAGAATGAAAGATAGTTGGAAATTTAAAAGGGTGAATATCAGACATTTCATGGTGATGGAAACAAACTGATGGGGGATATTTAGTGTGTATATATTACAATGTCCAATGACTAGAACTTGTGTATAGGTATTTTCAGCTCTACCTGGATGAATGAAAAATGTATCAGTTGTGATCAGATTTGATTATGTATATGAGAAAACCTGAGATTTCAGAGGTTTAACTGTTATAGCATTTATTAATATTCTCTGTCTCATATTATTGTTGCAAAGGTTAAATAGATAGTTTTCATACCAGACAGCACAGTCATTGGCATATAGCATGCTATGACTATTATTGTCAATATAATTATCATTACTCTAAAATTATCTAATATTATTACTAGATTAGATGGATTATTTTTTGAGTTATCAATCTTTGTTTCTAAGTGTCTT
Source organism: Mesoplodon densirostris (assembly GCF_025265405.1). Lineage (NCBI taxonomy): Eukaryota > Metazoa > Chordata > Mammalia > Artiodactyla > Ziphiidae > Mesoplodon > Mesoplodon densirostris. Next base: position 43,009,491 of record NC_082667.1, read on the forward strand.
TCTGAACACCACAGTCCAATATTAAATTCAAAGGGAACCAGGATCTTCTCTTAAAAACAAAACAAAACAGGGGCTTCCCTGGTGGCGCAGTGGTTGAGAGTCCACCTGCCAATGCAGGACACATGGGTTCGAGCCCTGGTCTGGGAAGGTCCCACATGCCACGGAGCGGCTGACCCCGTGAGCCACAATTACTGAGCCTGCGCGTCTGGAGCCTGTGCTCCGCAACAAGAGAGGCCGTGACAGTGAGAGGCCCGCGCACCATGATGAGGAGTGGCCCCCACTTGCCACAACTAGAGAAAGCCCTTGCACAGAAACGAAGACCCAACACAGCCATAAAAAAAAAAAAAATGCTGCTCTTGAAATGGAGAGAGAAAAAATATTAACTTGATAAAAGCATGTAAGAGAATCTTCACTCTTCTTTTCACGTACTTTTCTGAGGTTTGCCTGAGGTTCACATATACACTCCTAATGTAAACTGCTGTTCCTGTAAAATTCAGCTGGATTCAAAATGAGCAATAAATAACATTGGGTAGATTCTCTTAGAAGAAGGCACAGGTATCTTACCCCTGGCCTTCCCTACACCACTCCCCCTTCTCCCAATAAACTAAAGAAATACTGGGATGAATAAAGCTGTGAATTTTCATTAATATATTAAGCTTGAAAGACTGTCAGATTTTCTTAAATGCAATTAAGTAGGATGAGATATTAGAATGGATGATGGCATAGGCTATTCAAAGAAAAATTATTATATTTTTAAAGACTCTCTTCATGGTGACTGCATCAGGAATAAAAACAGACCAAGCTAGATAAAAGAAAATATTCAGAAATTATCAAAGAAATCAGTGCCTTGGATGTCTGAGATTTCAGAATAAGAATACACTGGAGATATATAACAGTCATTTGAGAACAAGACTTTATGAAAGAGGAACTACCCTGAATAATAATAGTATAGTACTTTTCACTTCAGAGCACTTGGTAAATAGATATGAAAACTGTTTTGATCACATCATTCTAGCAGCAGAATTCATTAGGTGTTTAACCATTTAAAGTTACTATGCATAGGAGGAAATGCTGAAACAACAAAGTGCAATTAAATAGCCTTTTTTATTAATAAGCAGAATTACCTACATAATCTCAGAGGTGTTTTCTATTTCTTAAATTCTTGATTTGGACAGTGCATTTTGTGAAAACTTCACTGGTTACAATATTCTCTTGATTATATGACTTCTGGCAAGCTTTTCTGCATCTTGGTTTCCTCATCCCGAATAAAGCAATATATCTAAAGAAACTTTTTAAATAGTAAGGTAAACTTTTTTAACAGTAAATGTAAGTTTTGATTGTGTCCAAGACTGATCTGGGCTCCTTGATTTTATAGGGAGGGTAAATAATATTTATACATATTGTACACCTAAGAACTTGTGAAAAAATTTGTTAACATATCTGAATGGAATAAAGAAAAAGCCTGTAATTTGTTTATTGTATTACTCTAGCACCGAATACATTGTATTCTAATTATTATTGAGTGTCACTGTCCCTTCTAGGACAAAACTAAAGTCTCTTGTGTCCCAAGAACTCTGCATTTAGTAAGCCCTTCTTACAGGTAAGTTGATGCCTGTTGGTGTAAACCCTTCTGGAGGAAGGCAAAGATTAGGGTCCAGGGCAAGATGTCTATTATATGATCAGATACAACCCACTAAACTAAGAATTAACCTCATAACTCATACTCTGAGAGAGACCTGCATCTATAACTATTGACTAAATGAATACTTCTTAATGAGTCTTTTTCTTTTTTAAAAGAGATATAATTGACATATAAAATCATGTAAGTTTAAGGTGTACAGTGTATTGATTTGATACATGTATATATTATGATACAATCATCACAGAAGAGTGCATGGTTATAGTCAACGAGGCTGTATTATATACTTGAAAGCTGCTAAGGGACTAGATCTTAAATGTTCCCACCACAAACCTTTTGAATATCTCAGGAAAACTGTGGAATCTCTCCCCAGGACAGGGTAAGGAGTACCAGGGGAGGGACATGAGACACAAAAAACAAAATCCTGCATCTAATTTTATAGGAGTCTCAAAACTATTGAAAATTATTGATGTACTCTCTAAAAGGTTCATGAACCTCTGATTAAAGACTCATAACCTAAATTTCTGACAGGAGACAAGAATCAAGGGTATTTCTCTAGACAACTAATTTAGTTACATTTCCACATACAACAATTTCATATATTCATTTTCTATCCTATTTTTTTTCTCTTTAGCTTTTGAAGGTTTATTAAAATTAACTAAAAATTGATTTTTATTGCCATGTAAGTTATCAAAACAGTCTATTCATGAATATGTTCTAAGTTCTACTCTATCCATTCCAGTATTTGGAAGGGCTATTTCATCAAATCTTGACAGGAAGCCATGTAAATCTGACTCAAGGGAGTAGAATATCAATAACATAAATATTAGATATATATATATTAGAAATATACATGCCTCTATGTGAAGATATGTATATGGAAAAATGTTGCTTATTACCTGTCTCCTTGCTTTGAGAGCAAGAATATTCATCTGCTTTATTCATTGTTGTATCTCCAACATAGAAAATAGTTCATGGCACATAGAGGGCAGTCAAAATATATGTATAGAATAGATAATTTAAGTATTAAAAATAAAAGGAAATTTTACCAGTTTGTGTAAGTACATGACTTTAAAATTTGTACCTGCTACCTTAGTATATAGTTTCATGTTGCTCATAATAGGTAAAATTTATTATGCAAATTTGTATGCTAAACAAATTCAAAAGTAGCAATGCAGCAAGACTTTATTAGATGGCACAGGACAGACAGTTCTACTTCTTTCCAGCTTCCTCTGAAAAGGTAAAATTAGCTTCAGCATAATAACATTCACCTTTATTGAATACTACTTTGTACTAAATATTATTCCAGGTGCTTTATAAAATTACCTCATTAATTCTTAAAACAATCTGTAAAGTGGGTATCATAATGCCCATCTTATTAATCAAGACTGAAGTTTCTAAAAATATTAAGGAAAAATAAAATCAAGTATTCAGAGGCTTTCAATTTTATACCCATCAGCCTTCACTTCAACCCTCATCTCTATCCCCATGAGATTCTAAAAAGTGGAAAAACTAATATAGTTCCAAGAAAGTAAACTATAAGAACAAATATAAATTATTATATAGAAATCACTTAAAAGAATGTTATAGGCAAAGCCAGAGTAACCCTTGGCTATAATCATACTGGAGGCATTAAATTATCTCAAGGAAAAAGGTACATGGGAACATAGTTGGTTAGCAGTCACAAGGATCACACACAGGGAAGCCACGGAGCCAAAGGCTGGCATTACCTCTCCAAGGAGAGGTCCTGGCTTCCAGATAGTTATCTCTCTAAAGTAGATTGGATGTGTGTTTTCTGTATAATACATTTTTTCTCATATTCATTGAATAAATTAAAATTCAGGCTTAAGATTTCATCTCTGGAGACATGGCACAGTCCAGAGGACCAGAGGAGAAAACCAAGCTAGTGACAGAGAAAGGAATGAGGTCTTTAGAGAGGAACTAGGTAATTAGCCACACTCTCTGACAAATTTCATGTGGTCAAAGGTAAGCAGTCATTATAATTGGGGACTTGCAATCTTACCTAATAGGTAAGATTTTGGACTTGAGGACAATATAAGGTTTGCATTACCTAATTTGTATGCACAGGCAAATTCCTGCTATTCCTTGTTTGTGATTGGGTTAGCAAATTCAACCCAGGGGAAACTATTTTAGTGATGTTAAGTAAAATAGCAAAGTGAAAAGGAAGACAGAAGTAGATTAGATGGGAAAATCAATGCCAGGAACATAGCATATTAATACAGTTCTCATTTGTTTGCCTTTTTCAGAGGAAGCTGAAAAGAAGTAGAACTGTCTGCCCTGTGCCATCTAATAAAGTCTTGCTGCATTGCTACTTCTGAATTTGTTTAGCATACAAATTTGCATAATAAATTTAGAATTTAGAGGGAGACACAGATTCCAGCTATCTGTACTCTGTTTTGGGAGTTACAATGTAGCCAGAACATTTTCTGGAGAAGAAAATCAAGAAGCCAAGCAACCCATACCAAGCTGGATTTTGTGAGATCAGCAGAATGAAAGGTGTATGAAGACATCAGGGATAGTATAAATCCTGAGATTAGATTTTAAAGTGAACCCAACAATTCAGCACCCAGCCGAGAAAGAGACAGGGAAATTGGTAGTTGCTGTGATATGCTGAATCTTTTGCCAAATGTTTGGAGAATGAAAAAAGAACAGGGGAATGCAATCCTGTTATGTCTATCCTGAGAGCTTAAGAATATAAATAATTTGAAAGTTATTCTGGTGAAATAAAATATAAAGCTCTAATCACCTGAAATCCCTGTCACTAGGTTTAAAGGGAAGCTTAGCCATCAGTATCTCCAAAGACCTGGTTCTAATTAAGATGATTTTTTTACAAAGACCAGAAACTAAGGTAAGGGATAGAGATGGACAGAGATTTGTATTAGATTTTACTCTCTGAGAAATAGTATTCACATGGCCAAGAAATCTTGGTTAGTTCAGCAAAATATTTAACACATAATTTTCTACCTGATATTGTACTAGACACTAGACATACTGTGATAATTATTTTTTAATGCAGAAGGAACTCGAATGTTAGGTACTCACATAATTATGGCTGTGATAAGCAACATAAAAATGTTTCCATAAAAAGATTAAACCAATCAACATAATCTAGTTTTGGAAGCTAAAGGTATCAACTTAAAGTTTGTCTTGAAGGATGGACAAGGATCAGTTAAATGTATGTGCAGAGAGCATTATAGGCGAGGCAACATCATACATACAAGCTTTAAAATAGAAAGTAGTTGGATATACAGAAGGGACTAAAAGAAAGTTGCTGTAGTTACCAATATTGAGTGAAGTAGAAGTGATGTAAAATGAATGAGGCAGAGAAGGGTGCCATTTCTAAAAAGCTAAAGAGAAGATAAATACTGTTTGTGTGTGTGTGCGTGTGTGTGCACCTGCCTGTGTGTGTTTTAGTAACCTGTGTGTGTTTGAGTATCTAGAGGATACTATATATCTATAACATAAGTATAATGTATGTTGTATTTATGTATATATAAGTGTGTGTGTGTGTGAATCAAATATTTATTATTTTAAACAGGGTTATCATTATAACCTTGGATGCTGACCTTGTTGACTTCTGCACAGCTTAGAATAGTGTTGAAACTGGGCATGTCTTTGTGATGTTCATTAGGGCTATTCACAAACACTAGTTTCCTTCCAGTCCTATGTAAGATTGTGCTTCCCTGAACCTTAGGCGAGGGCTATGTGAGCAGGACTGTGGGCATCACTTATACAGATGCATGAAGAGCCAGAGTACAATCTGCCATGTCCTCTTCCCCTGCTGCAGCAATTACGAAAGCATGTGTAGTAAGGGGCCTTCTATCAGCCTGTGCCCATGAATAATAAGGTGAGCAGAATCCTCTGTTTGAGCTGCAGCAAAGGTTTACACTTATGTCAAGAAAGGTTTTGATCATCAAATGCTGGTTGAAATTGATTATCACTTCATTTCCTATAATATAACATCCACAGCATTCTTAACACTGGAAAATTGACTTTCAAAAAGTCACTTAAATGGAAAGAATGCTAAGAGTGGAAATGCATGGCCTTCTAGGTGCCAAGAATTAATTCCTCTTCTTCATTCAGCAGACAGAAACACTTGTGTCCTGCCTGTACTTATAATCTAAAGCCAAGGTTTTCAAAACAGGAGTGGTGTGGTACTGGTACATTGAAATTATTTGCAAGGTAAATCATAAATAATGTATTGTGAATAGTACAGTACTGAAGTTTGTAATTTATTGACTTAATTAAAATAGATTCAACACCATTCTCTTTAACTTGCATTCTTTTTTATTACTATTTTATACAGCAGATTCTTATTAGTTATCCATTTATACATATTACTGTACATATGTCAATCCCAATCTCCCTATTTATCACACCACCACCCCCAGCTGCTTTCCTCCCTTGGTGTCCATACATTTGATCTCTACATCTGTGTCTCAATTTCTGCCCTACAAACCAGTTCAACTCTACCATTTTTCTAGGTTCCACATATACACATTAATATACGATAACTGTTTTTCTCTTTCTGACTTACTTCACTCTGTATGACAGTCTCTAGATCCATCCACATCTCTACAAATGACCCAATTTCGTTCCTTTTTATGGCTGAGTAATATTCCATTGTAAATATGTACCACATCTTCTTTAGTCATTCATCTGTCGATGGGCATTTAGGTTGCTTCCATGACCTGGCTATTGTAAACAGTGCTGCAAAGAACATCGGGGTGCATGTGTCATTTTGAATTATGGTTTCTCGGGGTATATGCCCAGTAGTGGGGTTGCTGGGTCATATGGCAATTCTATTTTTAGTTTTTTAAGGAACCTCCATACTGTTCTTCATAGCGGCTCTGTCAATTTACATTCCCACCAACAGTGCAAGAGGGTCTCCTTTTCCCCACACCCTCTCCAGAATTTGTTGTTTGTAGATTTTCTGATGATGCCCATTCGAACTGGTGTGAGGTGACACCTCATTGTAGTTTTGATTTACATTTCTCTAATGATTAGTGATGTTGAGCAGCTTTTCATGTTCTTCTTGGACATCTGTATGTCTTCTTTGGAGAAATGTCTATTTGGGTCTTCTGTCCATTTTTGGATTGGGTTGTTTGTTTTTTTTTAATATTGAGCTACATGAACTGTTTATATATTTTGGAGATTAATCCTTTGTCCATTGATTCATTTGCAAATACTTTCTCCCATCCTGAGGGTTGTCTTTTTATATTATTTGTAGTTTCCTTTATTTTGCAAAAAAATTCAGTTTCATTAGGTCTCATTTGTTTTATTTTGTTTTTATTTCCATTACTCTAGGAGGTGGATCAAAAAAGGTCTTGCTGTGATTTATGTCAAAGAGTGTTCTTCCTATGTTTTCCTCTAAGAGTTTTACAGTGTTTGGTCTTAGATTTAGGTCTCTTATCCATTTTGAGTTTACTTTTGTGTATGGTGTTAGGGAGTGTTCTAATTTCATTCTTTTACATGTAGCTGTCCAGTTTTCCCAGCACCACTTATTGAAGAAACTGTCTTTTCTCCATTGTATATCCTTGCCTCCGTAGTCATAGATTAGTTGACCATAGGTTCCTGGGTTTATCTGTGGGCTTTCTATCCTTTTCCATTGATCTATATTTGTGTTTTTTGACAGTACCATACAGTCTTGATTACTGTAGTTTTGTAGTATAGCCTGAAGTCAGTGAGTCTGATTCCTGCAGCTCCGCTTTTTTCCCTCAAGATTGTTTTGGCTATTTGGGGTCTTTTTTTGTCTCTATAAACTTTTTAAAATTTTTGTTCCAGTTTTCTAAAAAATGACATTGGTAATTTGATAGGGATTACATTGAATCTGTAGGTTGCTTTGGGTAGTATAGTCATTTGCACAATATTGATTCTTCCAATCCAAGAACATGGTATATCTCTCCATCTGTTTGTATCATATTTAATTTCTTTCATCAGCGTCTTATAGCTTTCTGCATACAGGTCTTTTATCTCCCTAGGTAGGTTTATTCCTAGGTATTATATTCTTTTGTTTGCAGTGGTAAATGGGAGTGTTTCTTTAATTTCTCTCTCAGATTTTTCATCATTAGTGTATAGCAATGCAAGAGATTTCTGTGCATTGATTTTCTATCCTGAAACTTTACCAAAATCATTGATTGGCTCCAGTAGTTTTCTGGTGGCATCTTTAGGATTCTCTGTGTATAGTGTCATGTCATGTGCAAACAGTGACAGTTTTACTTCTTTTTTACAATTTGGATTCCTTTTATTTCTTTTTCTTCTCTGCTGTGGATAGGACTTCCAAAACGATGTTGAATAATAGTGATGAGAGTGGACATCCTTGTCTTGTTCCTGATCTTAGGGGAAATGATTTCAGTTTTTTACCATTGAGAATGTTTGCTGTGGGTTTGCCATACATAGCCTTTATTATTTTGAGGTAGGTTCTCTCTATGCCTACTTTCTGAAGAGTTTTTATCATAAATGGATGTTGAATTTTGTCAAATGCTTTTTCTGCATCTATTGAGATGATCTTATGGTTTTTATTCTTTAATTTGTTAATATGGTGTATCCCATTGATTGATTTGTGTATATTGAAGAATCCTTGCATCCCTGGGATAAATCCCACTTGATCATGGTGTATGATCCTTTTATTGTGTTGTTGGTTTCTGTTTGCTAGGATTTTTTTGAGGATTTTCGCATCTATATTCATCAGTGATATTGGCGTGTAATTTTCTTTTTTGTAGTATCTTTGTCTGGTTTTGGTATCAGGGTGATGGTGGCCTCATAGAATGAGTTTGGGAGTGTTCCTTCTTCTGCAGATTTTTGGAGCAGTTTGAGAAGCATGGGTGCTAGCTCTTCTCTAAATGTTTGATAGAATTCACCTGTGAAGCCATCCTGTCGTGTACTTTTGTTTGTTGGTAAATTTTTAATCACAGTTTCAATTTCATTACTTGTGATTGGTCTGTTAATATTTTCTATTTCTTCCTGGTTCAGTCATGGAAGGTTATACCTTTCTAAGAATTTGTCCATTTCTTCCAGGTGGTTCATTTTATTGACATAGAGTTGCTTGTAGTAGTCTCTTAGGATGCTTTGTATTTCTGTGGTGTCTGTTGTAACTTCTTTTTCATTTCTAATTTTATTGATTTGAGTCTTCTCCCTCTTTTTCTTGATCAGTCTAGCTAAAGGTTTTTCAATTTTGTTTATCTTCTCAAAGAACCCACTTTTAGTTTTATTGATCTTTGCTATTTTTGTTTGTTTGTTTTGTTTCTATTTCATTTATTCTGCTCTGATCTTTATGATATCTTTCCTTCTACTAACTTTGGTTTTTCTTTGTTCTTCTTTCTCTAGTTCTTTTAGGTGTATGGTTAGATTGTTTATTTGAGATTTTTCTTGTTTCTTGAGGTAGGCTTGTATTGCTCTAAACTGCTCTCTCTTAGAACTGCTTTTGCTACATCCCATAGGTTTTGGATCATGTTTTTGTTGTCATTTGTCTCTAGGTATATTTTGATTTCCTCTTTGATTTCTTCAGTGATCTCTTGGGTATTTAGTAATGTATTGTTTTACTTCCATGTGTTTGCATTTTTTTTACATTTTTTTCTTTTTAATTGATTTCTAATCTCATAGCATTGTGGTCAGAAAAGATGCTTGCTATGATTTCAATTTTCTTAAATTTACTGTGGCTTGATTTGTCACCCAAGATGTGATCTATCCCGGATTTAACTTGCATCCTGTCATTCTTCTTTGAATGTGAATCTAGAGTACATGGGAATGTAGTATATCTGAAGCCAAGTCTATGCCCAAGTTCCCAGGAGAACAACTGGGATTCTAGTTAGATATATAACCATGGACAGATTGCTTACTCCTTCTGAGTCTGTGTCCTCATTTACTAAATGGTGATAACCCTACCAGCCAACTTTCCAACAGGGGGAGTTCAGTGTTCAATACAGATTAATAGACACAGTCATTCCTTGTGAATAGTAACATTCTATACCTATGTCAGTTATTATTTCTGAATAAGTAAATAACTATCACTTGGTTTAAGTACAATCAGGAGATTGAAAGCAAAGTGAAAATGTGCTTTCAAATTTTTATTGTTGTGAATATAAGTTACTCATGTTAAGAGATGGCTAATAAACATGATGCTAGATTGTAAATGAGCAAGTATACTGCAGAATTCCAAGACACGGGTGATGATTGTGGATTTAAGAGCCAGGAAAAGTTTCACCAAAAAGGAAAGATTGGAACTGGGCCTCGATTGAAAGGGAGGATTAAGAAACTTGTACAGGAGGAAGCTTGACATTATGAAAGGTATGGAATTGCATCCTCACTCTGGTCTGTACTGACCCAGGTGATATCCAGCTTCACACATCTTGAAGAAAGATGCTTTTAAATTCATGGTGCAGTTATTGCAGTCCTAATGCCAAAATTAGAAACATAAATTGTGGTTTCAAGGAATATTTGTTGATCATCTACCAGAAGTAAAGCAGAAAATGATGCAAATTATAAGGGGAAAGGCAAAATAGAAGTGATATTTACTGAGTGCCAATTCAGGGTTAAACACTGATAGACGTTTTGCACAGATATCATCTAATTATCAGAAAACCTTGCAAAGTGGATATTATTTTCCTCATTGTAGAAGTGAAGAAACTGGGGCTCAGAAAGCTCAAGAAAAATTTTCAATATTTTATAGCATAGAAGTTATAGAGACAGGATGTTTACCCAAACCTATCCAACTTCAGTCTTCTTTTTCTCAAAGATTTTACAAGCTTGTGGTGGGGGGAGGGAGGATGGAAGAAGTAGATATTATCCACAAATAACAAAATACAAGACAGCATGTAATAAATCCACATTGCCGATATTTAAATTAGGATAGACACTCTTGCTGAAACGGACTTAAAGTATAAGGAGATATCCTATCTTTGATAGGATTAGATCCAGGACAGGTATAGCAAGCAGCTAATTTACATGATGAAAGACACTGTTTGTCTTCATCTCTGCCCGATCATTCTCAGTGTCGCCTTTGATCTCAGGCTAAGAGCAAGACGGCACCAAGGGTCATAGCGAGACCCAACAACTTACAGTGGAAAAAAGAGATTCTTTCTTCATGTCTTATTAGCAAAGAAGCTTATGCTACAGGCTCCCCAGATGTTCCTTCTTGTCTCACTGTCCATAAGTGGGTCATGTGCCCATTTCTGAATCATGTATAAGTAGGAGGAACAGGTTGCCCTTAATAATACTAGCAACATTGATTGAGCATTTACTAGGTACAGACAATGTTCTATGGGCTTCACCTGCATTTCATGTTAATAAAAGCTCTGTGATATGGGTATTAATATTATTATGACTCACTACTTTAAAGTTGTAGAAACTAAGGAAAGAGAGATTAAGTACTTTTCTCAAAGTCAGGAAGTGAGCATGTGAGTCAGCCATGTCAAGCCATTGAATCTGCACTCAATCTACACACTGTATTGCTTCATGTCATGCTACCCTTAAACCAGAGAGACCAGTTCTGGAGCTGGGAGTGAGGTATGTGACCCTGAGGTTCATGGGAGGTAAACAAAACTGAGGCATTAGCCAAAGAAGGAAAGAGATACACACTGAGAGATACCTGCAGATAAGAGAGAGATTACTTTATTCCTGAGATAGTCAGTGAAGACATTGTGGAGGAAGAGATATGGCACAGCTTTTTGATGGATACACAGATTTTCTTCTTTTATTAGATGAGTATGGGATGATTTTTTAAAAGCTACTTTTATTGAATAATTATATACCAAACAATATGCTTAACTATTTCATAGGCAATTTTTATTTAATTTTTACACCTTATACAGTTATCTCTGCTTTTACCAAGCTGATTTTGTAAATGAGGAAATGTCAGCTTGGAGAAGTTAAGGTCTAAAACCACTGCTAGAAAATGGTAGAAGTAGGATTCAAACCTAGTTCTGACTCTAAAGTCTAGCTCTTATAAAGTACATAAGATTTCATGTAAAAAGTACATATTTGGAACATGAGAAAGGAAATCCCCATAATTCAGTGCAAGTGGGAGTCCTGCATCAATTCATGATTATGAACTTAATTGACCATCTAGGCAGACATCCATGTAAATCCATTTTAAACCTCCTGACCTACCAACAATCAATAAAAGTAAATTTGAATATCTGTATTTCTCATCCTGCTCTGTGATCCACATTAAATAATTTGCCTGTCTGTCTCCAGCTAATCTTGTATAGAAGAGCAGAAATCAGGACTTTGATGGGACTCTGGGTGTCTTTCCCTTCTCCATGCCTTAAGTGTTGCCAGAATTAAGAGTTCAGTCTTGCTGGGGATGTTGACCCCTTCTGTAAATCCACTTTGGTTGTATTCACAAAGAATGAGGTTACCTTGAAAGGCTTGAAGCATGGGCCATGCTAGTTCACAGGTTGCTTGCCAACAGATTTTAGGTAATTATAGCAGGTAAGCTGTTTGGCTCCATTACAGACTTAATAGTGGGCAAATAAATATTTTTGTAGCTTTACTACCTACTTTTGATGTTGAAAAAAAAATCCATAAAAATTTTTGGGTACCATAAGCTAAGTGCTTTCAAAGAGAAGAAAAATTGGCAGTCTGCAGTTCCAACTGTCACTTACACAGTTGTCTGTAAAGTGGGGTCAGAATTTAACTTTAGTGGACATTCCTCTAATTTTAAATGGCAAATGAATACAAATGACAGTAACGACATGACCATTAGCACTGATCTCCAAATTAATGAATCTGTTTCATATCTGTTAGAAGTTTTTTGAATGCTCAACTTGAACCCTTTTAATGGTTACTTAATTAAAGGGAAATAGAACTTTAGCAGTGTGACAATTTAATTTTAAAAAATGAGAGAGAAATGTCACAGCTACATCTTACATTCATTTTAATTTGAGAAAATGTATTATCTTCTCAGAGAATATAAAAGAAGAGCTGAAAAACATTTTTCCCCCAAAAAAGTGGGCTATAATAACATGAATCACAGAGTTTCCTCATATTCAGTTGTAATTTAGTCAATGTTATTCACTTGGTTTTATAATAGCTTAAGGGGGTAGATTATCTTAGAGTAATTCTATCAATAAGCGCAAGTTCCTTAACCCCTGTTATAGCAAATCTCTTCTATTGATTTATAGGGCATATAGCAAATGAGGAGTAATGCAAAGCAATCATAATGTTATATGGAATATCAGACCTTAAAAGCAGTTGATCTTGAGAGCTGGGAGCTCATCTTTGTGTTTCATTGTTACACAAACTTTCTAGTCTATTCATTTTAAGATTTATTAGGGTATTTCAGATACAACTTCTAAATGCCACACACAATTTTAATTCCAATATGTTTTCATTTCTTGGAGAGTACAATATATACATCTATGAGTCCAATTTCCCACCTGCACTGACATAGATGACAGCAGTCCTCCGAATGGTTTACATTTGGGAAGATGCACTGAGTGAAGGGCTCAAAACATTTGATACTGTCTTCATTTAAAATATGATTGGGCCTTCAAGATGGTGGAGGAGTAAGACGGGGAGATAATCTTCCTCCCCACAAGTACATCAGAACTACATCTACATGTGGAACAGCTCCTACAGAACACCTACTGAATGCTGGCAGAAGACCTCAGACTTACCAAAAGGCAAGAAAATCCCCATGTACCTGGGTAGGGCAAAAGAAAAAAAACAAAGACAAAAGAATAAGGATGGGATCTGAACTTCTGGGAGGGAGCTGTGAAGGAGGAAAAGTTTCCACACACTGGAAAGCCCCTTCACTGGTGGAGACAGGGGGTGGGTGGGAGGGACGCTTCAGAGCCACAGAGGAGAGCACAACAACAGGAATGCAGACGGCAAAGCAGAGAGATTCCCAAAGAGGATTAGGGCTGACCAGCCCTCACCAGCCTGAGAGGCTTGTCTGCTCACCCATCAGGGCAGGTGGGGGCTGGGAGCTGAGGCTTGGGATTCAAAGGTCAGATCCCAAGGATAGAATTGGGGTTGACTGCACGAACACAGCCTGAAGGGGGCCAGTGTGCCACAGCTAGCCAGGAGGGAGTCTGGGAAAAAAAATCTGCACCTGCCTAAGAGGCAAGAGACCATTGTTCCAGGGTGTGAGAGGAGAGGGGATTCCTTCCCTGTCTGCCCACAGAAGGCAGAGCACCTCCTAAACGAGCACCAGAGACTGACACGAGCAACGGCTATAAGCTCGGACACCAAAGACAGGCATGAAATGCTAATGCTGCTGCTGCAGCCACCAAGAATCCTATGTGCAAGCACAGGTCACTATCCACACCCCCGCAAACCTGTGCAGCCTGCCCCTGCCAGGGTCCCGTGATCCAGGGACAACTTCCCTGGGAGAACACCCAGCATGCCTCAGGCGGTTGCAATGCCATGCCAACATCTGCCGCTGCAGGTTCACCCTACATTCCAAATATAAATAACATGCCCCTCCCTCCCCCTGGTATGAGTGAGCAAGAGCCCCCTAATCAGCCACTGCTTTAACACCATCCTGTCTGGTTGGGAACATAAGCCTGAGGACAACCTACACAAGAGGTGGGGCCTAAACCAAAGCTGAACCCCAGGAGTTGTACGAACAAAGAAGACAAAGGGAAATTTCTTCATGCAGCCTCAGGAGCAGCAGATTAATTCCCCACAATTAACTTGAGATATGCTGCATCTGTAGAATACCTTAATAGACAACGAATCAACTAAAAATTGAGGTGGTAGAGTTTGGAAGAAACTGTAGACTTGAGGTTTGCTGTCAGCAATGGACTTGTTTCTGATTTTTATGTTTATCTTAGTATGGTTATTAGCACTTGTTAACATTGGTGGATTTGTTTATTGGTTTGGTTATTTTCTTCTTTTTAAATTTTTAATTGTTTTTTAATTTTTAATTAATAAATTTTAATTTTTAATTATTTTATTTTATTGCTTTTTAAATTTGTGTTCTTTTTTTTCCTGCTTTTCTTCTGAGCTGTGTGGCTGACAGGGTCTTTGTGCTCCAGCCTGGTGTCAGGTCTGAGCCTCTGAGGTGGGAGAGCCATGTTCAGGACATTGGAAAACCAGAGACCTTTCCACCCCATGTAATATCAATGGTGAGAGCTCTCCCAGAGACCTCCATCTCAGTGCTAGGACCCAGCTCTACACAATGGCCAGCAAGCTCCAGTGCTGGATGCCCCATGAAAAACAACTAGTAAGACAGGAACACAACCCCACACATTAGCAGAAAGGGTGCCTAAAATCATACTAAGTTCACAGACAAAACAAAACACACCACTGGACGCAGCACTGCCCACCAGAAAGACAAGATCAAGATCCACCCATCAGAACACATACCCTCCACCAGTACCCTCCCAGTACCCTCCACCAGGAAGCCTACACAACCCACTGAAAAAAACCTCAACCACTGGAGGCAGACACCAAAAACAATGGGAACAACGAACCTGCAGCCTGTGAAAAGGAGACCCCAAACACAGTAAATTAAGCAAAATGGGAAGACAGAAAAATATGGAGTAGATGAAGGAGCACGGTAGAAAGCCACCAGACCAAACAAATGAAGAGGAAATAAGCAGTCCACGTGAAAAAGAATTCAGAGTAATAGTAAAGATGATCCAAAATCTTAGAAAAAGATGGAGAAAATACAAGAAACATTTAACAAAGAGCTAGAAGAACTAAAGAGCAAACAAACAATGATGAACAACACAATAAATGAAATTATAAATTCTCTAGAAGGAATCAGTAGCAGAATAACTGAGGCAGAAGAACGGATAAGTGACCTGGAAGATAAAATAGTGGAAATAACTACCACATAGCAGAATAAAGAAAAAATGAATGAAAATAATTGAAGACAGTATCAGAGACCTCTGGGACAACATTAAATGCACCAACAGTCGAATTATAGGGGTCCCAGAAGAAGAGCAAAAGAAAGGGTCTGAGAAAATATTTGAAGAGATTGTACTGGAAAAATTCCCTAACATGGGAAAGGAAATAGTCAATCAAGTCCAGAAAGCTCAGTGACCCATACAGGAAAAATACAAGGTGAAACACACCAAGACACATATTAAGAAAACTATCAAAATTTAAACAAAAAGAAAAAATATTAAAAGCAGCAAGGGAAAAGCAACAAATAACATGCAAGGAATCCCCATAAGATTAACAGCTGATCTTTCAGCAGAAACTTGGCAAGGCAAAAGGCAGTGGCAGGAAATATTTAAAGTGATGAAAGGGAAAAATCTACAACCAAGATTACTCTACTCAGCAAGAGTATCATTCAGATTCAATAGAGAAATTAAAACCTTTACAGACAAGCAAAAGCTAAGAAAATTCTGCACCACAAAATCAGCTTTACAACAAATATTTGAGGAACTTCTCTAAGCAGGAAACACAAGAGAAGGAAAAGACTGACAATAACAAACCGAAAACAATGAAGAAAATGGTAATAAGTACATACATATTGATAATTACCTTATATGTAAATGGATTAAATGCTCCAAACAAAAGACATAGACTGGCTGAATGGATAAAAGAACAAGACCTGTAGATATATGCTATTTACAAAAAAATCACACTTCAGATCTAGGTACACATACAGAATAACAGTGAGGGGATGGAAAAAGATATTCCATGCAAATGGAAATCAAAAGAAAGCTGGAGTAGCACTTCTCATATCAGACAAAACACACTTTAAAATAAAGACTATTACAAGAGATAAAGAAGGATTCTACATAATGATCAAGGGATCAATCTAAGAAGATATAACAATTGTAAATATTTATGCATGCAAAATAGGAGTACTTCAATACATAAGGCAAATGCTAAAAGCCATAAAAGGAGAAATCGACAGTAAAACAATCATAGTAGGGGACTTTAACACCCCACTTTCACTAATGGACAGATCATCCAAAATGAAAATAAATAAGGAAACACAAGCTTTAAATCACACATTAAACAAGATGGACTTAATAGATATTTATAGGACATTCCATCCAAAAACAACAGAATGTTGTTTCTTCTCAAGTGCTCATGGAATATTCTCCAGGATAGATCATATCGTGGATCACAAATCAAGCCTTGGTAAATTTAAGAAAATTGAAATCATATCAAGTATCTTTTCCAACCACAATGCTAGGAGACCAGATATCAGTTACAGGAAAAAAAATGTAAGAAATAGAAACACATGGAGTCAAAACAGTATGCTACTAAATAACCAAGGGATCATTGAAGAATGCAAGAGAAAACAAAACAAAACAATACCTAGAAACAAATGACAATGAAAAAATGGTGACCAACAACCAATGGGATGCAGCAAAATCAGTTCTAAGAGGGAAGTTTATAGCAGTACAATCCTACCTCAAGAAACAAGAAAAGTCTCAAATAAACATCCTTTCACCTAAAGCAATTAGAGAAAGAAGAGAAAAAAATCCCAAAGTTATCAGAAGAAAAGAAATCATAAAGTTCAGATCAGAAATAAATGAAAAAGAAATGAAGGTAATGATACTAAAAAATCAATAAAACTAAAAGCTGGTTCTTTGAGAAGATAAAAAAAAATTGATAAACTATTAGCCGGGCTCATCAAGAAAAAAAGGGAGAAGACTCAAATCAATAGAATTAGAAATGAAAAATGAGAAGTAACAACTGACACTGCAAAAATACAAAGGATCCTGTGAGATTACTACAAGCAACTATATGCCAATAAAATGGACAACCTGGAAGAAATGGACAAATTCTTAGAAAAACACAACCTTCTGAGACTGAGCCAGGAAGAAATAGAAAATACAAACAGACCAATCATAAGCACTGAAATTGAAACTGTGATTAAAAATCTTCCATCAAACAAAAGTCCAGGACCAGATGGTTTCATAGGCAGATTCTAAGAAGCATTTAGAGAAGAGCTAACACCTATCCTTCTCAAGCTGTTCCAAAATATAGCCGAGGGAGAAAAACTCCCAAACACATTCTACTGGCACCCTGACACCAAAACCAGACAAAAATGAAACAAAAGAAAGATAACTACAGAACAATATCACAGATGAATATAGATGCAACAATCCTCAACAAAATAGCAAATAGAATCCAACAGCACATTAAAAGAATCATACAACATGATCAAGTGGGGTTTATGCCAGGAATGCAAGGATTCTTCAATATAAGCAAATCAATCAATGTGATACACCACATTAACAACCTGAAAAATAAAAAAATACATATGATCATCTAAATAGATGCAGAAAAAGCTTCTGACAAAATTCAACACCCACTTATGATAAAAACTCTCCAGAAAGTAAGCATAGAGGGAACTTACCTCAGCATAATAAAGGACATATATGACAACCTACAGCCAACATTATTCTCAATGGTGAAAAACAGAAACCATTTACTCTAAAATCCGGAGCAAGAGAAGCATGCCCACTCTCACCACTATTATTCAACATAGTTTTGGAAGTTTTAGCTACAGCAATCAGTGAAGAAAAAGAAATAAAAGGAAGGCAAATCGTAAAAGAGGAAGTAAAACTGTCACTGTTTGCAGATGACATGATACTATACATAGAAAATCCTAAAGATGCTACCAGAAAACTACTAGAGCTAATCAATGAATTTGGCAAAGTAGCAGGATACAAAATTAATGCACAGAAACCTCTTACATTCCTATACACTAATGATGAAAAATCTTAGAGTGAAATTCAGGAAACACTCCCATTTACCATCACAACAAAAAGAATAAAATACCTAGGAATAAACCTACCTAGGGAGAAAAAAGACCTGTATGCAGAAAACTGTAAGACACTGATGGAAGAAATTAAAGATAATACAAACAGATGGAGAGATATACCATGCTCCTGGATTGGAAGAATCAACATTGTGAAAATGACTCTACTACCCACAGCAATCTACAGATTCAATGTAATCCTTATCAAACTATCAATGGATTTTTCATAGGACTAAAAACAATAATTTCACAATTTCATGGAAACACAAAAGACCCTGAATAGCCAAAGCACTCTTGAGAAAGAAAAAATGAGCTGGAGGAATCAGGCTCCCCGACTTCAGACTATACTACAAAGCTACAATAATGAAGACTGTATGGTACTGTCACCAAAACAGAAATATATATCAATGGAACAGGATAGAAAGTAGAGATAAACCCAGGCACATATGGTCACTTTATTTTTGCTAAAGGAGGCAAGAATATACAATGGAGAAAAGACAGCTTCTTCAATAAGTGGTGCTAGGAAAGCTGGACAGCTACATGTAAAAAAATGAAATTATAACACTCCATGACACCATGCACAAAAATAAACTCAAAATGGATTAAAGATCCCAATTTTTTTTTCCAGTATGCGGGCCTCTCACTGCTGTAGCCTCTCCCATTGTGGAGCACAGGCTCCGGACACACAGGCCCAGCGGTCATGGCTTACAGGCCCAGCTGCTCCGCGGCATGTGGGATCTTCCCAGACTGCGGCACGAACCCATGTCCCCTGCATTGGCAGGTGAACTTTCAACCCCTGTGCCACCAGGGAAGCCCTGAAATTTATATTATATGACTACCATATTGGACTAAGACCTCAAACTGATTATACACATTGTATTTGATTACTATTTCTCTTAAATCTCCTTTAATTGGAAGCAGTGCTTCTCTTTCCCACCACCAGTATATTTTCACCATGCCCATTGATTTTTTTGAATACATGTGGTCACTTTTACTGTAAATTGTTTCATAGGAAGAATTTTTCTGTTTGCTTTGTTGTGGTGTCACATGTTTCTCCTTTTTCTCTATCTTTTTAAATTTTTAAAAATAATTTAAAAAAATTATAAACTGGAGGTTAGCTGAGAATTCTTGATTGGATTTTTTTTTCCCAAAGAATGAGGCTGTGTACTTCAGATTGTGCCACAGCACGAGGCACAGTGTCAGGCTGCCCCACTATTAGTTAGGCTATGATTAGTCTGTGTTTTGAGTTCATGACTGCCTTGTCCTTTCATTGTAAAATTTTCCATCAACATTTTATCTTATCAACGATTGATGATTTTTGCCTGAATCAATTATTTCATTAGGGTTTACTAAATGACAATTTTCTAATTCTGTCAGTCTTCCCATATTTATCAGCTGGTATTATGTATAAAATAATTTTCTCTAAATACCACGTGCTATTGTTCCCTTTAAATACAGTTTGCCCAGGAAGGGTGATATATATGTTGAAGTCTTTTATTTGAATGGTCATTTTCAAAGAAAGGACTTTGTTTCCTACTTACCAGCAATGTCTATTACCTCTCTATCTGTATCTTTCTCTCTTTGGAGTATCAACATGAATTATTTTTATATACTCAGTATGCTTCAATCTATTATAATAATTACTGTTTTTGATGCTCAACTTCTCTGTTTTGTCCAATAAGAAACCCTTTAGTTAGGATCTGTACTCTTGTCCTTTTGACACAACCTCATTCTTTTTTGAAAGTTTGTTTTGTGGTACAGTAAAATGCGCTTTCTCATCTATTTTTCCTGTCTCATCCTGAAATTAGCCAATCCTACCAAAAAACTGACTTCTTTTAGTGAGGAATGATGGAGACTACTATCAGAACAGTAGATGTATTCATTGCTCTGGTTTCATTATTGTTTCTTGTTATTTTCAATGGCTGGAACAAGGAAACAGTATTTTAGGGAAAATATCAGAATTCATACTTGTATATCTAAATGAAATGTAAAATAGTTAAAATTTATTTATTCTATACTTATAACTCTTTTCTCTTAACAGGGAAATACTGGTTCCAAATGACATTAAATAATGATTTTTTTTTTATTCTATAATGTATGAAATAGCTTCAAAACAGAAGTGCTAACATATTACTACTCAAAATAAGACTACTGAGCAAAGCTTAAGATTTCTTCCCAGCTCTATTTGTCCTTTGGATATACTCAATTTTTCCTACGTAGTCAAAATATTGTGTTTTGAAGTCACTAGAAAAATTATTTTTAGGTAGTTATGTCACCAACTTGATATACGGTTAGGTTCATTCATTTATTTGCTCTTACTTTTAAGGATTGCTTTTTTATGTCTCAGTTTAATTTTATTTTTGAAATCATGCTACCATTAGATTTGTCTGAAATCAAAACTATATAACAAGGTATACTGAGAGGAATTTTTTCCATTGCTGATCACTCCTATTCCTTTGGATAATATTTTCTTTGCTTGTTTATACTCTCAGGGTTTACTTTTGCCAATATAAGGAAACACATATACATATTCATGGCATCTTTTTTAATACTATATTATATTCTGTAATTTGCCTTTCTCACTTAACAGTATATCTTAGAGATTACTTGTTTTCAATGTATATGAAATTATTTTTACTCGCTTTTACTGCTTCATGTTATTCCATTAGTATGGATTTAGTGATGGTGTTAGTTTCTAATTTGATAGGATCAGTTTCTAATTTGATAGGATAATATATTGTCAGTTTCTAATTTGATAGTATAATATATTGTAAGGTAGGGGTCAAGGGCAGAAGGGGTCAAGGACAGTCAGAAGACTATCGCAGTAGGTCATGTGAAAAATAGCTTGGAGTAGGGTAACAGTCATGGAGGTGATGAGAAGTAGTTAAATTAGGAAAAATTTTGAAGATGTAGCCATTTGGGGATACTGATAACTTGGTCATGGACTGAGAGAGGAAAATAACAAATGCACATTTTGTGCCTGAACATGGTGGGAGTGGACTGCCATACACCGAAGGGAGAGTTGGTATGGATGTGTGGAATAGCGAATGTTGATTTTGACACATACTATTTTGAGATACTTTTTAGATATGCAAGTGGAAATGATGTATGACTAATTATGTGAATCTGAAATTCAAGGGAGGAGCTCTTAATGGGATGGAGCTCTAAATTTGGGCATTAATAATTTAATTCTATTATTTCATTTCCCATCTAGCATTGTGATGAAAATTTGTTTCTTTCCTGTCAGATTTTTGGTTTGGGTCTTGACTCTGGCACTTGCTATTTGATCTTGGACAAACCACTAGACTATAAAACTGTTTTTTAGTCTATAAAATGATGAAAATAATAGTACCTACCTCAAAAAATTAATGATTGGACATAATAGAGGTAAAGTACTTAACATAATATCTAGCATTTTGTACACTTTTAATTAATGTTAGATAATATTATTTTTATGAGTCATTCCTCAGGGCAATCTCAAGATGTATATAATTAATCCAACAGATGTTATTTTACCTCTTTATGTGATACCTATGTTCATCTATCTGTTAGTTTTGGTAGCATAAATATATGACATAACCCCTGCCTTGAAGACCTCATGGTATCATTATTCCCATACTATAATTGGAAAATTTGGCTTAAGGGAAGACTTGCACTTGTTTAAATAATCAATTAGTGGAGTATTATTTTTACAGTCAGGCATGCTTTGAGCAAATTTGACCAAGCAACAATTGATGAAGTCTGGGAGCAAATACAAATAAAAACTACATCAGACCATATTTTTATTTTGTCCTGAGAAAACCAATTATAGTCTTTTTATCTGGGATACTGAACTAGCATATTGATTTATAGAACCCAACAAATGTGTACAGAGTCCTTGCCCTGCTGATTATATCTCAATCTAATTGTAGCATATGTGCTAAATCGATTGTTAGTTCAAATGGACAGGTGGATCAAACATAAATAGTAAGCGGGTGAAACTTGAAGGTGGTGGGCCAAACAAGCCTTTACTTGGAGTGTATCTAAATGTGTTAAGCAAGGCTGGGAGAAGAACTAAAGAAGGTTTGATTCCTGCAACCACACAACTGGTAAAATGAACTAAAGTGGTGAAAAGATAGCCAGAGAATATTTACAGATAGAAAGGATTTCTTTACATTTGACTTTTACATACATGCAGTCTCTCATAATAATAATAATACTGATGACAATTCTATTGGGGTTGCCTCTTTATAGATGAGAAACTGAGGATGTAGAGAGGATGAAAAACTTGCCCAGAGTCACTCAGCAAACAAATGAGAGCCCAGATTTCCAGTCTTATAGTCACTCCCAAATTCTTGCTCTACCCATCACACTGCAGTATGAATGAGTCAATTAAAGACTCAGAGTGAATGATTTCTTACTTCTGGTGTCTTTCCTTTTATTTCAGAGAAGTTGTTCACTGTATTTGTTGCCAGGAAAAGACTCTAACTTTGAATGAATATCACTATACATTGAGAATTTAGTATATATTTCATGATTAATCCTCAAATTAACTCAATGAAGTAGAAATGATTATTACTCTTTTTAAAATGAGGAAATCATGCCTTAGAGAGTAAGTAATTTGTCAAAGTTCTCACAGGTCGCACAGCAATTAATGGAGGTGAGATTCTATCTCAGGTTTACTGAACCCAAACCTAGTCCTTTCCTCACCCAACAGAGCTCTTGTGTCAGAGGCCAAATGAATTTGTCAGCTTTTTATGACTTACTTTCTGACTCCCTTTCTGCTTCTTATTTATCTTTCATGATGATACTAAAGCATCATTTCTATGAAGTCTCTTATAAATGATCGAGCTGAGTTATTCATTTCTCCGTTGTGTTCCTATGGCAAATTGCCTATGATACTTATTTTCTTTTCTCCCCATATTCTGCTGTAGTGACTAGTCTTCCACACCAGACATTGAGTTCCTTTAGGCCAAGAGGTTGTTTAACATACCTTTGAAACTGGAATGCACTAAGTGAATTTCTCTCTAGAATCAAAACGTCATTGTTTTTAGACAGTTGTATTTTTCCTTATTTTGCACTTTAAAAAAAGAAAAAGAAACAACAAACCTCTGTTGGGTATGATGAGTGAAGAAGATAATAGGATGTATTTAGGGTAAACGTATTATACAAAGCAACTTAAAATATCTTGGCAATGATGGAAACCCATGGACAAAAAGGAAAAAAAAAAGCTAAAAATAGATCCTCATATTTCCCCATATTTTGCAAACTAGTGATTTATGTGGGCTCAAGTGAATATTGATGGTTTTACTTCAAGGATTAACTACTGGAATGTAGAGATAACTGAGATGATTAGGTAACTCAAGGTTCTGAGTTTTTTGTTTTTAAATTAAAAGTAATGAGTTGGTTAAAGATAAGAAGAAAAGAAAGAAACTGGTATAAATGATTATTTTATAGTGTGTGGGGAATAGTTGAATGGATCCTCAAAGCTTGACCTGAGGATCTGATGCTACAGATCAAAAGAGATAAGAGGTTTACCAGTGGAAACACAGATGTGTGAGACTAACTTCAGAGACCTCAGCAGGGGAGATTAGAAAGAAGGGAGCACCGAAGAGCTCAGAAAAACTAATCTCTTCTGAGAGAACTGGTGAGTTGGAAAGACTTAAAATCTTAGTAAGGTGTTCCATGGGGTCCATGCTGCCAAAGGGAGCATGCAAGAAACTAGGGTAGATGCAACACAGTGACATTTTACTTGAGGGACAGCTTTATGTGTAGAGAGAATATAGACTCAGGAATCACCTTGACCCCGTTCTAACTCTTACTACTTTTTAACTTCTGTGAAACTTACTTTCTGGGAGTGGGGAGTGGGGCAAGTAGAGGAAAGAAACATGCATCCAGTGGTTCTTTGGAAGTATGGATGTCACAGTGCATAAAGAGCATAACTTAGTATCTGGCACATTCTAGGTTATTAATTTATCTTCTCTGCACTCTCTGCACTTCTGTTTCCTTGTGTTTTATTAAAGCCCTTTCCTTCTTATCCTCTTAGTATGAATTTAGAAATAGGAAGAGATATTGGAATATATTAGGGTATTATAAGAAAGATGAGATAAATAAAAAAGGAAATGATGTAATAAAATGTCAGTAGAAAAATATAGAGACAGTTTAAAAGAAAGCAGACAGTTTTTAGAATTATTTTATTGGCAAGGGAACAAAACTGGGATTTCGATTCTAACAGTGGGATTATGGTACACAAATAACTAAACCTTTCTGTTCTTGAGTCTTCTGTTTTTATATCTGTAGATTAAGTACCACAGCACCTGGACAGCCATATAAAAACTTGGGGGGAAGGTAGAATGTATGTTTAAGTCCATTAAAGAAGTTTAAACCTACAACCATCAAATTGATTGACCTTCATCAAGTTATAATTGAACTGGCTAGATAGGCCTATTAGAACTCTCTGAAGTTGAGTTTGTATTCTCAAAATTCAAATTGCTGCAGACTTACAGGTCAGTTAATTTACTAGGTGTATAAATAAAACATTTAAATCATTCTCCTATCATTAATGGGTAAGGAGCTGGAGATAATATCTGAATACAACTAATTTAGATGCATCCAAACAATAACAACTGTTCATTAAAACATCAGTGCTGTTATTAATCAAACATTGCCATAGAAGTTTATTTTAAATGATATTTAAATTAATAATAAAAGAGCATTCATAATTCATAAATAATATTAATGAACACAAACTTATTATTATTGTAGTCATTATTAATTACAATGCTAATATTAAGTCCTTTTCTTTTGAGCATAAGATCTGATATTCTCAACAATTCTGAAAATTGATACTGTTATCTCACTATTAACATTTAATCAGATAAAAAGAAATGATGCTCAGAATAGATTATTGGCTCTCAAAAATCATGAAGTGAGAAAACAGAACCAGGACTTGAACCAATTCTCCAGATGTCAAATCTCTTGTCCTACTAGGCAAACTATGCTTTGAGCATTTATATTCAGACAGACCGTTTTGGGGGCCTTCTGTGTATCAAAGTGGGAAATGTCACTAATAGGATTTAGGATTTAGCCTTTGATTTTTCTATTATTAGAACATGTATACCTAAATCTCTTCCAGGCCACTGTTCCTAATTAAGTCCCTGTATTAGCTTGCTAGTGTTGCCATAACAAAGCACCAGGTAGTGGGCAGCTTGAACAACAGAAATTTATTTTCTCACATTTCTGGAGGCTAGAAGTTCAAGATCAATGTGTTGACCAGGTTGGTTTCTACTAAGTCCTCTCTGCTTTTCGATCCATTTTCTTCTAATGTCTACACATGATCTTCCCTCTGTGAGTGTCTGTGTCCTAATCTCCTCTTAAAAGACACCAGTCATATTGGATTAGGGCCCACAGATGATACCTCATTTGACATTAATTACTTCTTTATAGGCACTATTTCTAAATATGGCTGCATTTTGAGATACTGGCAGTTAAGGCTTCAATATAGTAATTTGGAGAGCACACAATTCAGTCCCCACATTTTATCCTCCAATTTTATTGAAATATAATTGACATATAACATTATATTAGTTTTAGGTATACAACATAATGATTTGATATATAGACATACCTCATTTTATTATGCTTTGCCCTATTTCTATTTTCAGATGTTATGTTTTTTACAAATTGAAGATTTGTGGCAACCCTGCATTGAGCAAGTCTATTGGCATCATTTTTCCAACAACATTTGCTCACTTAGTGTCTCTGTGTCACATTCTGGTAATCCTCACAACATTTCAAACTTTTTCAATATTATTATATTTCTTAGCGTGATCAGTGATCATTGACATGGACATTACTCTTATGACTTGCTAAAGGATCAGATGACGGTTAGCATTTCTTAACAATAAATTATTTTTTAAATTAAAGTATGCACATTGTTTATTTAGACCTAATGCTATTGTGCACATAATAGACTACAGTATAGTGTAAACATAACTTTTATATTATATGCACTGAGAAACCAAAAGACTTGTGTAATTTGCTTTACTACAATACTTGCTTGAATATGGTGGTCTGGAATGGAACCCACAGTATCTCCCAGATACGTCAATTATGTACATCTTGTAAAATGACAATCACAATAAGTTTATTCATCACCACACATACTTATAACTTTTTTTTCTTATGATGAGAACTTTTAAGATCTACATTCTTAGCAACTTTCAAATATAATCTAGAGCATTGTTAACTATAGTCACCATGCTCTACATTATAGCTCCAGGACTTATTTAACTCATAGCTGGATGTTTGTAGCCTTTGATCACTTTCAACCATTTTGCCTACACCCTCCCCCCACTTTTGGCAATCACCAATCTGTTCTCTGTATCTATGAAGTTTTTTTGTTTTCAAAGTTTCCATGTATAAATAAGATGTTATAGCATTTGTCTTTCACTGTCTGATTTATTTCACTTAACATAACACACTCAAAGCCCATCCATGTCCTTGCATTTGTCAGGCTTTCCTTTGTTTTTTAATAGCAGAAATATATATATATATATATATATATATATATATATATATATATATATGGAGGGAGAGACTTTTTTATCAATTGATCCATCAGCAGATACTTACATGGTTTTCATGTCTTGGTCATTGTAAACAATGCTGGAATGAACATAAGAGTGCAGATATCTATTCAAGATAGTAAATTCATTTCCATCATGTATATACCCAGAAGTGAAATTGCTGGATCACTTTTTGTTGAAATTCTCACTTTGTTCATAAATTGTTCTCCTAACTGTGGTAAGCATCTTTATGACCATTATTTTGAACTCTTCATCAGGTAAATCACTCATCTCCATTTCATTAAGGTCAGCCAGCCTGTCCTTATCTCTTGGTTGTCTGTTAAATCTTTGTGATTCCATGACAACCTTTTACGTTTAGTGGTTCCTAGTAGTTGAGGGTGAGCCAAGACCACTCAGTATCCCAAAAAGAAGATATCAGTCAGCACCTACATGCTGGTTGATTGGAAGCTTCCTCTTCAGAGAGGAGCTTTTACAGCAGACCTCTTTCAGGGAAATACTAGGATCTGGGTGTCTATATCTTCTCTCTTTGTGCTGAGCCCTAGGGGAATAGTCACATAACGGTTTCTTTTTTTGCTACAATCCTGTGGGACCTATGAATGTAAGCCCCCTGGCCAACGGAGTCAGGTGATCAAGTGGTGCATCTTCTGGCTAGCAGCTGAAAAAACAAGGACACCAGATGTGTGTATAAACTTTTTCTAGGTAGACACTGGTGACTTAGAATGGGCAAGAGGGAAATTTGGATACGGTGACAGCCAGCCTCCTTTGTGTCCAGGATAGACTGAAGTCTGTCCCGAGATGTGTGTTTAATTAGAAGCCAACCCTCAGACAGCACCTGTTAACGTATGCAAATAGGCCTTTTTAAGGGAAAGACTGGGAGATAGGCATTTCTTTCTGCTCCCTCTGCACTGAGAACTGGAAGGAGAGCTAGTTAAGAAGTATTCATTTGTTTTCTATAATCGTGTGGGACTTAGAACTGAAGTCCCACTAGCCACCAGCAGCAGGTGATCAAGGGTGTGTCCTCTGGGTGGGAGCTACAACAGCCAGTGTGTCAGATATATGCACCCTGGAGCTGGCCAGATAAAAATGCAGAGATAGCACCTGCAGGCATTCTAAGTCTCTGGAAGAGACTGCAGTATGTTCCTAGATGTGTCTTCAGTTAGAAGCATGACCCTCAAGTGGAGGCTAAAGATATGCAAATCTACCTCTTTCAGGGAAGATTGAGAGCTGGGCATTTCTGGCTGCTGCCTCTGCTTAGAGCCGTGGGGATGTCAACTGAAAAAAATCTGCACAACCTAAAAGTTGAGAATTATGATTTATTTGGTGAGCTTACTGAGGACTACAGGCAGTGATACAGGCTCTGATAGCTCTGAGGAACTGCTCAGAAACAGGAAAGGAAAGAACCAGGATATACAGGAGTTTTGCAAAACAAACAAACAAAAAAACAAAACAAAATGAATGAACAAACATAAATACACCATGTATTTGAACATCAAAAGATACTGCAGGGGCCCCGGAGGAAGATGGCAGAGGAGTAAGCCACGGAGATCACCTTCCTCCCCACAGATACATCAGAAATTTATCTACACGTGGAACAACTCCTACAGAACACCTACTGAACGCTGACAGAAGACCTCAGATCCCCCAAAAGGCAAGAAACTCCCCACATACCTGGGTAGGGCAAAAGAAAAAAAGAATAAACAGAGACAATAGGATAGGGACGGGACCTGAACCAGTGGGAGGGAGCCGTGAAGGAGGAAAGGTTTCCACACACTACAAGCCCCTTCACGGGCGGAGACTGCAGGTGACGGAGGGGGAAAGCTTCGGAGTAGAGCACAGCAACAGGGGTGTGGAGGGCAAAGCGGAGAGATTCCCGAACAGAGGATCGGTGCCCTCAGGCACACACCAGCCCGAGAGGCTTGTCTGCTTGGCCGCCGGGGTGGGCGGGGCTGGAAGCTGAGGCTCGGGTATCAGCATTCAGTCGGAGCGCAGGGAGAGGACTGGGGCTGGCGGCAGGAAGAGAGCCTGAAGGGGTTAGTGCACCACGGCTAGCCCAGAGGGAGTCCAGGGAAAGGGTCTGGAGCTGCCAGAAGAGGCAAGAGACTTTTTTCCCTTTTGTTTCCTGGTGCACGAGGAGAGGGCATTAAGAGGGCTGCTTTGGGAAGCGCCGGAGATAGGCGCGAGCCGCGGCTAAAGGTGCGGACCTCAGAGACGGGCGTGGGATGCTGGGGCTGCTGCTGCCACCGCCGCCGCCGCGGGGCCTGTGTGCGAGCACAGGTCACTGTCCACCCCACCTTCCTGGGGGCCTGTGCACCCCGCCACTGCCGGGGTGCCGGGTCCCGGGGACGGCTTTTCTGGGAAACCACACGGAGCGCCTCGGTCTGTTGCAACGTCACGCTGGCCTCTGCGGCTGCAGGCCCACCCCACACTGCACGCCCCTCCCTCCCCTCTGCCTGAGTGAGCCAGAGCCCCTGAATCAGCGGCTCCTTTAAACCCGTCCTGTCTGAGCGAAGAACGGACGCCCTCCGGCGACCTACGCGCAGAGGCGGGGCCAGGTCCAAGGCTGAGACCCGGCAGCTGTGAGAGCAGAGACAGGGAAATCTCTCTGTGCAGCCTCGGAGGCAGTGGATTAAAGCTCCATGGTCCATTTGATGTGCCTTGCGTCTGTGGAGTGCATGAATGGACAGCGAATCATCCCAAATTGAGGAAGTGGACTTTGAGGACAAGATTTAACACTTTCCCCCCTTTTCCTCTTTTTACAACGAATTATCCCAAATTAAGGAGGTGGACTTAGAGAGCAAGATTTCAGACTTTTCGCCCTTTTCCTCTTTTTACAATGAATTATCCCAAATTGAGGAGGTGGACTTGGAGAGCAAGATTTTTGATTTCCCCCCCTGCTCTCTTTTTGTGAATGTGTATGTGTAATCTTCTGTGTAAGATTCTCTCTGTATAGCTTTGCTTCCACCATATGTCCCAGGGTTCTATCGGTCTGCTTTTTTTTTAAATAATTACTTTTTAATTTTAATAACGCTACTATACTTCATACTTTATTCTATTTTACTTTACCTGCTCTTTCTTTTTTTCTAGCTTCCCTTGCTCCCTCCCTCCCTCCGCTCCTCCTTTCCTTCTTTCTTTTTCATTCCTCCCTCCCTCCCTCCCACTCTTCTTCTTTCCACTTTCTTTTTCTCTCCTTCCTCCCTCCCTCACTCCCTCCTGTCTTTCTTTCTTTCGTTCCTTCCTCCCTCCCTCCCTCCCTTCTTCCATTCACTCTTCCTTTTGCTTTCATTCTTCCCTCCCTCCCTCATTTCTTTCTTTCGTTCTTTCCATCCTTCCTCCCTCCCTCCCTCCTTTCTTCCTTCCTTCCTTCCTTCCTTCCTTCCTTCCTTTCTTCCCTTCTTCCTTTCTTTCCCTCTCTCTTTCTTTCTTCTACTAATTCTTTCTTTCTACTTTTTCTCCCTGTTATTCTGAGCCGGGTGGATGAAAGGCTCTTGGTGCTGCAGCCAGGAGTCAGTGCTGTGCCTCTGAAGTGGGAGAGCCAACTTCAGGACACGGGTCCACAAGAGACCTCCCAGCTCCACATAATATCAAGTGGCGAAAATCTCCCAGAGATCTCCATCTCAACACCAGCACCCAGCTTCACTCAATGACGAGCAAGCTACAGTGCTGGTCACCCTATGCCAAGCAACTAGCAAGGCAGGAACACAACCCCACCCATTAGCAGAGAGGCTGACTAAAAATATAATAAGGCCACAGGTACCCCAAAACACACCACCAGACGTGGACCTGTCCACCAAAAAGACAAGATCGAGCCTCAAACACCAGAACACAGGCACTTGTAACCACCCCACCAGGAAGCGTACACAACCTACTGAAACAACCTTAGCCACTGGGGACAGACACCAAAAACAATGGGAACTACGAATCTGCAGCCTGCAAAAAGGAGACCCCAAACACAGTAAGATAAGCAAAATGAGAAGACAGAAAAACACACAGCAGGTGAAGGAGCAAGATAAAAACCTACCAGACCTAACAAATGAAGAGGTAATAGGCAGTCTACCTGAAAAAGTATTCAGATTAATGATAGTAAAGATGATCCAAGATTCTATTTCCAAGATCCAAAATCTTGGAAATAGAATAGACAAAATGCAAGAAACAGTTAACAAGGACCTAGAAGAACTAAAGATGAATCAAGCATCGATTAAAAACACAATAAATGAAATGAAAAATACTCTACATGGGATCAATAGCAGAATAACTGAGGCAGAAGAACAGATAAGTGAGGTGGAAGATAAAATAGTGGAAATAACTGCTGCAGAGCAAAATAAAGAAAAAAGAATGAAAAAAACAGAGGACAGTCTCAGAGACCTCTGGGACAGCATTAA
Organism: Mesoplodon densirostris; assembly: GCF_025265405.1. Classification (NCBI taxonomy): domain Eukaryota; kingdom Metazoa; phylum Chordata; class Mammalia; order Artiodactyla; family Ziphiidae; genus Mesoplodon; species Mesoplodon densirostris. The sequence goes on from NC_082667.1 coordinate 43,040,781, forward strand.
ATGCACCAACATTCGAATTATAGGGGTTCCAGAAGAAGAAGAGAAAAAGAAAGGGACTGAGAAAATATTTGAAGAGATTATAGTTGAAAACTTCCCTAATATGGGAAAGGAAATAGTTAATCAAGTCCAGGAGGCACAGAGAGTCCCATACAGAATAAATCCAAGGAGAAATATGCCAAGACACATATTAATCAAACTGTCAAAAATTAAACACAAAGAAATCATATTAAAAGCAGCAAGGGAAAAACAACAAATAACACACAAGGAAATCCCCATCAGGTTAACAGCTGAACTTTCAGCAGAAACTCTACAAGCCAGAAGGGAGTAGCAGGACATTATTAAAGTGATGAAGGAGAGAAACCTGCAACCAAGATTACTCTACACAGCAAGGATCTCATGCAGATTTGATGGAGAAATTAAAACCTTTACAGACAAGCAAAAGCTGAGAGAGTTCAGCAGCATTAAACCAGCTTTACAAGAAAAGCCAAAGGAACTTCTCTAGGCAAGAAACACAACAGAAGGAATATACCTACAATAACGAACCCAAAGCAATTAAGGAAATGGGAATAGGAACATACATATCAATAATTACCTTAAATGTAAATGGACTAAATGCTCCCAACAAAAGACACAGAGTGGCTGAATGGATACAAAAAAAAGACAATATATATGCTGTATACAAGAGACCCACTTCAGACCTAGAGGCACATACAGATTGAAAGTAAGGGGATGGAAAAAGATATTCCATGCAAATGGAAATCAAAAGAAAGCTGGAGTAGCAATTCTTATATCAGACAAAATAGACTTTAAAATAAAGACTATTAGAAGAGACAAAGAAGGACACTACATAATGATAAAGGGATTGATCCAAGAAGAAGATATAACCATTGTATATATTTATGCACCCAACATAGGAGCACCTCAATACATAAGGCAAATACTAACAGACATAAAAGGGAAAATCGACAGTAACACAATCATAGTAGGGGACTTTAACACCCCACTTTCACCAATGGACAGATCATCCAAAATGAAAATAAATAAGGAAACACAACCTTTAAATGATACATTAAACAAGATGGACTTAGTTGATATTTATAGGACATTCCATCCAATAACAACAGAATACACATTTTTCTCAAGTGCTCATGGAACATTCTCCAGGACAGATCATATCTTGGGTCACAAATCAAGCCTTGGTAAATTTAAGAAAATTGAAATTGTATCAAGTATCTTTTCCGACCACAATGCTATGAAACTAGACATCAATTACAGGAAAAGATCTGTAAAAAATACAAACACATGGAGGCTAAACAATACACTCCTCAATAACGAAGTGATCACTGAAGAAATCAAAGAGGAAATTAAAAAATACCTAGAAACAAATGACAATGGAGACACGAGGAAACAAAACCTCTGGGACTCAGCAAAAGCAGTTCTAAGGGGGAAGTATATAGCAATACAATCCCACCTTAAGAAACAGGAAATATCTCGAGTAAACAACCTGACCCTGCACCTAAAGCAATTAGAGAAAGAAGAACAAAAAAACCACAAAGTTAGCAGAAGGAAATAAATCCTAAAGATCAGATCAGAAATAAATGAAAAAGAAATGAAGGAAACGATAGCAAAGATCAATAAAACTAAAAGCTGGTTCTTTGAGAAGATAAACAAAATTGACAAACCATTAGCCAGACTCATCAAGAAAAGAAGGGAGAAGACTCAAATCAATAGAATTAGAAATGAAAAAGGAGAAGTAACAACTGACACTGCAGAAATACAAAAGATCATGAGAGATTACTACAAGCAACTCTATGCCAATAAAATGGACAACCTGGAAGAAATGGACAAATTCTTAGAAATGCACAATCTGCCAAGACTGACTCAGGAAGAAATAGAAAATATGAATAGACCAATCACAAGCACTGAAATTGAAACTGTGATTAAAAATCTTCCAACAAACAAAAGCCCAGGACTAGATGGCTTCACGGGAGAATTCTATCAAACATTTAGAGAAGAGCTAACACCCATCCTTCTGAAACTCTTCCAAACAATATCAGAGGAAGGAACACTCTCAAACTCATTCTACGAGGCCACCATCACCGTGATACCAAAACCAGGCAAGGATATCACAAAGAAAGAAAACTACAGGCCAATATCACTGATGAACATAGATGCAAAAATCCTCAACAAAATACTAGAAAACAGAATCCAACAGCACATTCAAAGTATCATAAACCATGATCAAGTGGGGTTTCTTCCAGGAATGCAAGGATTCTTCAATATATGCAGATCAATCAATGTGATACACCATATTAACAAGTTGAAGGAGAAAAACCATATGATCATCTCAATAGATGCAGAGAAAGCTTTCGACAAAATTCAGCACCCAATTATGATAAAAATCCTTCAGAAAGTAGGTATAGAGGGAACTTTCCTCAACATAATAAAGGCCATATATGACAAACCCACAGCCAACATTGTCCTCAATGGTGAAAAACTGAAACCATTTCCACTAAGATCAGGAACAAGACAAGGCTGCCCACTCTCACCACTCTTATTCAACATAGTTTTGGAAGTTTTAGCCACAGCAATCAGAGAAGAAAAGGAAATAAAAGTAATCCAAATTGGAAAAGAAGAAGTAAAGCTGTCACTCTTTGCAGATGACATGATACTATACATAGAGAATCCTAAAGATGCTACCAGAAAACTACTAGAGCTAATCAATGAATTTGGTAAAGTAGCAGGATAAAAAATTAATGCACAGAAATCTCTGGCATTCCTGTACACTAATGATGAAAAATCTGAAAATGAAATCAAGAAAACACTCCCATTTACCTTTGCAACAAAAAGAATAAAATATCTAGGAATAAACCTACCTAAGGAGACAAAAGACCTGTATGCAGAAAATTATAAGACACTGATGAAAAAATTAAAGATGATACAAATAGATGGAGAGATATACCATGCTCCTGGATTGGAAGAATCAATATTGTGAAAATGACTCTACTACCCAAAGCAATCTACAGATTCAATGCAATCCCTATCAAACTACCACTGGCATTTTTCACAGAACTAGAACAAAAAATTTCAAAATTTGTTTGGATAAACAAAAGACCCCGAATTGTCAAAGCAATCTTGAGAACGAAAAACGGAGCTGGAGGAATCAGGCTCCCTGACTTCAGACTATACTACAATGCTACAGTAATCAAGACAGTGTGGTACTGGCATAAAAACAGAAAGATAGATCAATGGACTAGGATAGAATGCCCAGAGATAAACCCATGCACATGTGGTCAACTTATTTTTGATAAAGGAGGCAGAAATGTACAGTGGAGAAAGGACAGCCTCTTCAATATGTGGTGCTGGGAAAACTGGACAGGGACATGTAAAAGTATGAGATTAGATCATTCCCTAAGACCATACCTAAAAATAAGTTCAAAATGGATTAAAGACCTAAATGTAAGACCAGAAACTATCAAACTCTTAGAGGAAAACATAGGTAGAACACTCTATGACATAAATCACAGCAAGATCCTTTTGGACCCACCTCCTAGAGAAATGGAAATAAAAACAAAGATAAACAAATGGGACCTAATGAAACTTCAAAGCTTTTGCACAGCAAAGGAAACCAAAAACAAGACCAAAAGACAACCCTCAGAATGGGAGAAAATATTTTCAAATGAAGCAACTGACAAAGGATTAATCTCCAAAAATTATAAACAGTTCATGCAGCTCAATAGCAAAAAAACAAAGAACCCAATCCAAAAATGGGCAGAAGACTTAAATAGGCATTTCTCCAAAGAGGATATACAGACTGCCAACAAACACATGAAAGAATGCTCAACATCATTAATCATTAGAGAAATGCAAATCAAAACTACAATGAGATATCATCTCACACCAGTCAGAATGGCCATCATCAAGAAATCTAGAAACAATAAATGCTGGAGAGGGTGTGGAGAAAAGGGAACACTCTTGCACTGCTGGTGGGAATGTGAATTGGTACAGTCACTATGGAGAACGGTATGGAGGTTCCTTAAAAAACTAAAAATAGAACTACCATATGACCCAGCAATCCCACTACTAGGCATATACCCTGAGAAAACCATAATTCAAACAGATACATGTACTAAAATGTTCTTTGCAGCTCTATTCACAATAGCCCGGAGCTGGAAACAACCTAAGTGTCCATCATCGGATGAATGGATAAAGAAGATGTGGCACATATATACCATGGAATATTACTCAGCCATATAAAGAAATGAAACTGAGCTATTTGTAATGAGGTGGATAGACCTAGAGTCTGTCATACAGAGTGAAGTAAGTCAGAAAGAGAAAGACAAATACCGTATGCTAACACATATATATGAAATTAAAAAAAAATGTCATGAAGAACCTAGGGGTAAAACGGGAATAAAGACACAGACCTACTAGAGAATGGACTTGAGGATATGGGGAGGGGGAAGGGTAAGCTGTGACAAAGCGAAAGAGACGTATGGACATATATACACTACCAAACGTAAGGTAGATAGCTAGTGGGAAGCAGCCGCATAGCACAGGGAGATCAGCTCGGTGCATTGTGACCGCCTGGAGGGGTGGGATGGGGAGGGTGGGAGGGAGGGAGTTGCATGAGGGAAGGGATGTGGGGACAGATGTATATGTATGATTGATTCACTTGGTTATAAAGTAGAAACTAAAAAAAAAAAAAAAAAAAAAAAAAAAGATACTGCAGGCTTTTCCGGACGTTTGTCGGCCATGAGGAAAGGCGGAAAGCACATCCCGGAAAGGTGGGAAGACTATCTCCCAGGTGGACAGTGGATGCCTGGAACTCATTTCATTGCTTTCAAAGTTCCTTTTAAAAAAGAGTTTTGAAAATAATCTTGCTCCAGAAGAATGTTTTTTTCCCTTGGAGGTTTTTTAACAAAATCCAAGAACAGAATGAAGAACTTGGGCTGATTATTGACTTAACATATACTTGCCACTATTATAAGCCCAAGGACTTACCAGAAACTATTCCTTATTTAAAATTTTGTACAATTGGGCATCAGGTGCCAGATGATGACACTATTTTTAAATTCCAATGTGCTGTTAATGGGTTTTTGAAAGAAAATAAAGAAAATGACAGAGTTATTCGTGTCCACTGTACCCATGGTTTAAACAGGACTGGCTACCTCATCTACAGTCTGAGGTGTGTGGATGAAAGGCTCTTGGTGCTCCAGGCAGGAGGCAGTGCTGTGAATCTGAAGTGGGAGAGCCAACTTCAGGACACTGTTGCACAAGAGACCTCCCAACACCACATAATATCAAATGGTGAAAATCTCCCACAGATATCCATCTCAACACCAAGACTTAGCATCACTCAATGAAGAGCAAGCTACAGTGCTGGACACCCTATGCCAAACAACTAGCAAGACAGGAATACAACCCCACCCATAAGCAGAGAGGCTGCCTAAAATTATTATAAGGCCACCCCAAATACTGGCCACCACATTAAAATGGCCACCCCATTGTAAGACACCCCAAAACACACCACCAGACATGGACCTGCCCAACAGAAAGGCAAGATCCAGCCTCATCCACCAGAACACAGGCACTAGTCCCCTCCACCAAGAAGTCTACACAGCCCACTGAAACAACCTTAGCCACTGGGGACAGACACCAAAAACAATGGGGACTCTGAACCTGCAGCCTGCAAAAAGGAGACCCCAAACACAATAAGATAAGCAAAATGAGAAGGCAGAAAAAAACACCGCAGATGAAGGAGCAAGGTAAAAATCACCAGACCTAACAAATGAAGAGGAAATAGGCAGTCTACCTGAAAAAGAATTCAGAATAATGATAGTAAAGATGATCCAAAATTTTTGAAATAGAATAGAGAAAATGCAAGAAACATTTAACAATGACCAAGAAGAAATAAAGAGGAAACAAGCAATGATAAACAACACAATAAATGAAATTAAAAATACTCTAGAAGGTATCAATAACATAATAACTGAAGCAGAAGAACGGATAAGTGACCTAGAAGATAAAATAGTGGAAATAACAACTGCAGAGCAGAATAAAAAACAAATAATGAAAAGAACTCTGGACAGTCTCAGAGACCTCTGGGACAAAATTAAACACATCAACATTAGAATTATAGAGCTCACAGAAGAAGAAGAGAAACAGAAAGGGACTGAGAAAATATTTGAAGAGATTATAGAAGAAAAATTCCCTAATATGGGAAAGGAAACAGTTAATCAAGTCCAGGAAGCACAGAGAGTCCCATACAGGATAAATCCAAGGAGAAACATGCCAAAACACATATTAATCAAACTATCAAAAATTAAATACAAAGAAAACAAATTAAAAGAAGCAAGGGAAAAACAACAAATAACACACAAGGGAATCCCCATAACATTAACAGCTGACATTTCAGCAGAAACTATGCAAGCTAAAAGGGAGTGCCAGGACATATTTAAAGTGATGAGGGAGAAAAACCTACAACCAAGATTACTCTACTCAGCAAGGATCTCATTCAGATTTGATGGAGAAATTAAAACGTTTACAGACAAGCAAAAGCTGAGAGAGTTCAGAACCAACAAGCCAGCTTTACAACAAATGCTTAAGGAACTTCTCTAAGCAAGAAACACAAGAGAAGGAAAAGACCTACAATAACAAACCAAAACAAATAAGAAAATGGGAATAGGAACATACATATCAATAATTACCTTAAATGTAAATGGAATAAATGCTCCCACCAAAAGACACAGAGTGGCTGAATGCATACAAAAACAAGACCCATATATATGCTGTATACAAGAGACCAACTTCAGACCTAGTGACACATAGAGACTGAAAGTGAGGGGATGGAAAAAGATATTCCATACAAATGGAAATCAAAAGAAAGCTGTAGTAGCAATTCTCATATCAGACAAAATAGACTTTAAAATAAAGACTATTACAAGAGACAAAGAAGGACACTACAAAATGATCAAGGGATCAAAGCAAGAAGAAGATATAACAATTGTAAATATTTATGCATCCAACATAGCAGCACCCAAATACAAAAGGCGAATACTAAGAGCCATAAAAGGGGAAATTGACAGTAACACAATCATAGTAGGGCATTTTAATACCTCACTTTCACAAATGGACAGATCATCCAAAATTAAAATAAATAAGGAGACACAAGCTTTAAATGATACATTAAACAAGATGGACTTAATAGATATTAATAGGATATTCCATCCAAAAACAACAGAATACACATTCATCTCAAGTGCTCATGGAACATTTTCCAAGACAGATCATATCTTGGGTCACAAATCAAGCCTTGGTAAATTTTAAAAAATGGAAACTTTATCAAGTATCTTTTCCGACCACAATGCTATGAGACTAGTTATCAATTATAGGAAAAGATCTGTAAAAAATAGAAACACATGGAGGCTAAACAATACACTACTTAATAACCAAGTGATCACTGAAGAAATCAAAGAGGAAATCAAAAAATACCTAGAAACAAATAAGAATGGAGACACGACGACACAAAACATATGGTATGCAGCAAAAGCAGTTCTAAGAGACAAGTTTATAGCAATACAATCCTATCTTAAGAAACAGGAAACATCTCAAATAAACAACCTAAACTTGTACCTAAAGCAATTAGAGGAAGAAGAACAAAAACATCCCAAAGTTAGCAGAAGGAAAGAAATCATAAAGATCAGATCAGAAATAAATGAGAAAGAAGTGAAGGAAATGATAACAAGATCAATGAAACTAAAACTGGTTCTTTGAGAAGATAAACAAAATTGATAAACCATTAGTGAGACTCATCAAGAAAAAGAGGAAGAAGACTCAAATCAATAGAATTAGAAATGAAAAAGGAGAAGTTACAACTGACACTGCAGAAACACAAAGAATCATGGAGATTACTACAAGCAACTCTATGCCAATAAAATGACAACCTGGAAGAAATGGATAAAATCTTAGAAATGCACAACCTGCTAAGACTGAACCAGGAAGAAACAGAAAATAGGAACAGACAAATCACAGGCACTGAAATTGAAACTGTGATTAAAAATCTTCCAACAAACAAAAGCCCAGGACCAGATGGCTTCACAGGCCAATTCTATCAAACATTTAGAGAAGAGTTAAAACCTATCCTTCTCAAACTCTTCCAAAATATAGCAGAGGGAGGAACATTCCCAAACTCATACTATGAGGCCACCATCACCCTGATACCAAAACCAGACAAAGATGTCACAAAGAAAGAAAACTACAGGAAAATATCACTGATGAACATAGATGTAAAAATCTTCAACAAAGTACTACCAAACAGAATCTAACGGCACATTAAAAGGATAGGACACCACAGTCAAGTGAGGTTTATACCAGGAATGCAAAGACTCATCAATATATGCAAATCAAACAACATGATACACCATATTAACAAACTGAAGGAGAAAAACCATATGATCATCTCAACAGATGCAGAGAAAGCAGTCAACTAAATTCAACAACAATTTATGATAAAAACTCTCCAGAAAGTGGGCATAGAGGGAACTTTCCTCAACATAATAAAGACCATATAAGACAAACCCACAGCCAATATCATCCTCGATGGTGAAAACTGAAAACATTTCCACTAAGTTCAGGAAAAAGACAAGGTTGCCCACTCTCACCACTATTATTCAACATAGTTTTGGAAGTTTTAGCCCCAGCAATCAGAGAAGAAAAAGAAATGAAAGGAATCCAGATTAGAAAAGAAGAAGTAAAGCTGTCACTATTTGCAGATGACATGATACTAAACATAGAGAATCCTAAAGATGCTACCAGAAAACTACTAGAGCTAATCAATGAATTTGGTAAAGTAGCAGGATAAAAAATTAATGCACAGAAATCTCTGGCATTCCTATACACTAATGATGAAAAATCTGAAAGTGAAATGAAGAAAACACTCCCATTTACCATTGCAACAAAAAGAATAAAATATCTAGGAATAAACCTACCTAAGGAGACAAAAGACCTGTATGCAGAAAATTATGACACTGATGAAAGAAATGAAAGATGATACAAATAGATGGAGAGATATACCATGCTCTTGGATTGGAAGAATCAACACTGTGAAAATGACTCTACTACCCAAAGCAATCTACAGATTCAATGTAATCCTTATCAAACTACCAATGGCATTTTTCACAGAACTAGAACAAAAAATCTCACAATTTGTATGGAAACACAAAAGACCCCGAATAGCCAAAGCAATCTTGAGAACGAAAAAATGGAGCTGGAGATATCAGGCTCCCTGACTTCAGACTATACTACAAAGCTACAGTAATGAAGACAGTATGGTACTGGCACAAAACCAGAAATATAGATCAATGGAACAGGATAGAAAGCCCAGAGATAAACTCATGCAGATATGGTCATCTTATCTTTGTTAAAGGAGGTGAGAATATACAGTGGAGAAAAGATAGCCTTTTTATTAAGCGGTGCTCGGAAAACTGGACAAGTACATGTAAATGTATGAAATTAGAACACTGCCTAACACCATACACAAAAAATAAACTCAAAATGGATTAAAGACCTAAATGTAAGGCCAGACCCTATCAAACTCTTAGAGGAAAACATTGGCAGAACACTCTATGACATAAATCACAACAAGATCCTTTTTGACCCACCTCCAAGAGAAATGGAAATAAAAACAAAAATAAACAAATGTGACTTAATGAAACTTAAAAGCTTTTGCACAGCAAAGAAAACCATAAACAAGACCAAAAGACAACCCTCATAATGGGAGAAAATATTTACCAATGAAGCAACTGACAAAGGATTAATCTCCAAGATTTACAAGAAGCTCATGCAGCTCAATACCAAAAAAAAAAAAAAAAAATCGAACATCCCAATCCAAAACTGGGCAGAAGACCTAAATAGACACTTCTCCAAAGAATATATACAGATTTCCAACAAACACATGAAAGAATGCTCAATATCATTAATCATTAGAGAAATGCAAAGCAAAACTACAATGAGATATCATCTCACACCAGTCAGAATAGCCATCATCAAAAAATCTAGAAACAATAAATGCTGTAGAGGGTGTGAAGAAAAGGGTACACTCTTGCCCTGTTGGTGGGAATGTAAATTGATACAGCCACTATGGAGAACAGTATGGAGGTTCCTTAAAAAACTAAAAATAGAACTACCGTACGACCCAGCAATCACACTACTGGGCATACACCGTGAGAAAACCATACTTCAAAAAGAATCATGCACCACACTGTTCACTGCAGCTCTATTTACAATAGCCAGGATATGGAAACAACCTGTGTCCATATTACTCAGCCAAAAAAAGAAATGAAATTGAGTTATTTGTATTGAGGTGGATGGACCTAGAGTCCGTCATACAGAGTGAAGTAATTCAGAAAGATAAAAACAAATAGTGTATGCTAACACATATATATGGAAATCTAAGAAAAAAAAAGTCATGAAGAACCTATGGGTAAGACAGGAATAAAGACACAGACCTACTAAAGAATAGACTTGAGGATATGGGTAGGGGGAAGGGTAAGCTGTGATAAAAGTGAGAGAGTGACATGTACATATATATACTACCAAACGTAAAATAGATAGCTAGTGGGAAGCAGCCGCATAGCACAGGAAGATCAGCTCGGTGGTTTGTGACCACCTAGAGGGGTCTGATATGGAGAGTGAGAGGGAGGGAAACACAAGAGGGAAGAGATATAGGAACATATGTATATGTATAACTGATTCACTTTGTTATAAAGCCAAAATTAACACACCATTGTAAAGCAATTATACTCCAATAAAGATGTTAAAAAACAAAGATGCTGCTAATCACAAAAAAAACATACAATTAAGTTAATGAATTTAATGCTTTTCTATGTATAAGAAGATGCAGGAGTCTGAGATTATTGAAATTATTCCTTTGACATGCATCTTAAATATCTCAGAAACGTATCCTGTTTTTCTCCATCATGAATTCCCCTCAGGGTACACTGTCTGGGGGTGGCTGCAGTAGCTGATAGATTTCTGGTGAATACATCTTTTGTTTACTGAAATGGCAGGCAACAGTCTCTGTCCACAGGGGATAACCATGGCCAAACCTTGTGATCCCATTCAGAACTGCTTGTTTGCTGTAGTCTGGTGGGTCTTTTGGAAACAAGTCCCTCTTGCTTTCAGAGCTGGGTATTTTGGAGGCCCATACCTCTAGTGGAAGACTTAAAAGTTGAGGTGGTAAATATTGGGTCCAAACCCTTCACTCCTCAGGGTGAAGCTAGGAGTTGTAAGTTCACATGTAGAGCTGTATATTCAGTGTATCCATAGGAGGAGGTAATTTCAGCAGTCCCCTATGTCACCACCTTGGACTAGAACTCCACCACCCTGCCCACCTTTTTTTCCATGTGTTTCAGTAAAGCTCATGTACCCCTTGCCATGTGATCTCTGTTGTGTGATGGTAACTATCCCCATAGAGAACTGAATCAAAGCTGATTCAGGAATCTGGTCAGAGGAATTTGTCATCAATAGCACAGATGTAAGAACCAATTTAGTCTGTCCCCAAAGAGGAAGTTGGTAGAGTCTTACAGTTCATTGAGTTGCAAGGAAGAGAAACCCAATTAGCCTAACTTAACCAAACACAGGGAATTGTGAGAACTATTTGTTCTTTTATTAAATTATTGGTTTATTCATTCAACAATTATTTAAGGATTGCTTCCTATAAACACTATTCTTAGTAGTAAGAAATACAAAAGGAAACAAAACATACTAAAATCCTTACCGTTCTGGAGTTTACAGTGGAAAAAAAATAATGAGAGGAGGAGGCATATAAACATAACAAATAAATTATTTGGTACATAGGTGGTAAAATGTACTATGGAGAAAAATAGAACAAGGAAAGTATAGTTGATGGATGAATGAGAGTGATTGCTATTAAGGTGGTCAACTATCCTGGTTTACCTGGAACTGAGTGAGTTACTGAGATGTAAGACTTTGAATGCTGAACCCAGGATAGTCTGAAGCAAATGAGGATGGTTGGTCAACCTACTGCAAATTCAGGAAGTATTTTGATAGGAAGCACTGGCTCGAAGTTGTCTCTGAGAAAACACATTTGACCAAATACTTGTAGGATGTGAAGGGGTGATCCAGGTGTATATCTAGGAGAAGGCAATTCCCAGGCAGAGATTAAAGAGAATTCTAGGAGCTTGAGACAGATCAATGCCTAATATGTTTCAGAAATACAAGAGGACTAGAGTGGTTGGTGTCTAGGAAGTCGAGGAGGAGAATGGTAAAAAATGAGGCCAGAAAAGTTACAAGGACTGGGTCACACTAAACCTTATGGTCAAGAAAGGCATTAACTTTTACTACATGCATAGTGGAGAACGAATGCAGGAACTTAAGACAAATATTTTCATAATCTGACTTAAATTTAAAATGATCATTCCTGAGGTTGGCTGAGAATAAACTTCAGAGGGTAAAGGTACAAGCAAAGAGACAAGTTAGAAAACTACTGCAGTATTCCAGGCAAGAAATTATGGCAATTCAGAGAAGGGGAAATAGTGAGCTGTGGCGTTCTGTTTACATTTTGATTTGTAAACTGACAGATATTGCTGATATAGTGGATATGGATTATAAGATAAAGAGAAATGTAAAAGGAAACTGCTTTTTATGACATTAAAGTTGCGATACTGAGTAGGGAAGTATATGGGATATATTACACAAAAGAAATCTACTCTTTATGCAGAGGATTACAGACACAACATCTATGTTGATAGGAAGAAAGAACATGTGCATGGGGTGAGATATGGAGGTGGGAGTTTCTGGAAGTGCTTTTGTAATTGTTCTTGCTTTTTCAGGTTGTAGAAGAAATGCTATCTGAGAGAGAGGATGGAGGCTAGGAGAATAAAGACTGGAGGTTTGAGGAGACAGAAAGTATGAAATCATCATATTAAAGTTGTGAAAGTAAATACTCCAGGGAAAGGTAGTAAGATTTTTGGGCAGTATTAAAGGCTCACTTGAAATCAGAGGTCAGTATATTAAAATATATTCAGATAATGTGACTGTGAGGTTTTTTAGCTACTTTTAGCTGCATGGTATTAGACATCAAATAGCTGGAAAATTGGATTTAACTAAGGTGGAAATTTCAAAAAAAGGAGTATTTCAAAGTTAGAGGTAAGGAGATGAGAAAATAAACAAGGAATTCATTTTTAAATGATTGACCTTACAATTTAAGCAAGGCTAAGAGAGAAATGAGAGGAAATTGAGAGGGCTAAAGGATAATGAAAAGGTGATAAGTGTGGGTTACAGGCTTTGGTGTGGTGGAATAATCACTAAAATGGGGGAACAAAATGTGATGCATACTTGGGATATATCACAGATTCCAAGAGAATAAAGGGCCTCCTATATTCCTGGAATCAGATATGAGAAGCATTACCTTCTCTGTGTTTCTGAGGTTGCATGGTTTCTCATCTCTCTTTCTCTTTGCAAGCCTACTTCATTTTTCTCCTTGTTTCTGGAGAGTTACTTTCTCTCCTTTGGTGGATCTATAGTAATACCTAACCCAGCATTACATGGAATCCCAGTTAAAAAGTCCTAAAGTGTCCATGAGAAAGAAGAAGGTTGGCTTAACTTGGCACCAACATTTTTCCAATCAGCTGATGCCAGAGGTATGATATCATATATCCTACCACTGCTATGCAGATGTAATGAGAACTGACTTCTGAGAAGGGGGAACAAGGAGACTTTTTAATAAGAGTGTGCAGAGGCTAGGAATAAATTATTATTAGAGGAAGTGGCAGAATTTTATGAAAGTCAATGGAGCATAATGTTTATGGTCATCATGGACTGGTTTCAGACTAAAGTGAGAGGGAGGTAACTATGGTTTTACTGTCATGTTGAGTCTTCCAGGTAGTGGTCATTTCCCATTCCTTGTTTGAAAATTAGTTGACAATTCATGTCCTCTGGATTTTCCATCCACTTGAGACACCCTTGTCTCAGTCTTTGCTCTTTCATATCTTACTCAAATTTTGAGGCTTGCCTCAAGTTCCATCTGTAAGTTTCATTTCCCCAACTCATCTTCTTCATATGATGTTCTGAACCCTGTGTAAAATATAATGTCTGTACCACATCTTTAATTCTCCATCACTGGCAATTTGGCATTGTTTTTCAGTCTTCCATGTTTCCCATGTACCCCTCTTATCCCTAAGTAGATGATGGTTTACTTAAGGAAAGGAGATTTATTTTTCTTTACATCCTCTACAATTCAATGAATAGTAATAGCTAATAATCGTCTTCTATATGTCCATACCCAGCTACACATTTAAATTCAATTTAGGTCAATGAGTAACCATTTGTTTGAAACAAAACCAAACAAAACTAGAGATATGACACTATAACTGCAATGGAATAGTGAAGAAGAAATATATAATGTCTTCCAAAGTCTTTCATCTGATGGAGGTTCTCAAATAACTTGAGATGAAGAATGACTACTTTTGGGAGATTGGAATTGACATATATACACTAATATGTATAAAATAGATAACTAATAAGAACCTGCTGTATAAAAAAATAATGACTACTTATAAGAAACCATGGGGAACAGGTGAAGTCCGGAAACTTGCATTGGACATGGGATTAGAAAAGACAGGCACTTCAAAATGGGATAAGGTGATGGGCAAAGTTCTTGGCAGAAAAATATCTAGGCACCAAATAATGGAGGTTCTTGAATGCATGCAAAAGATTTGGGACTTCCTTCCCTAAACATAGGGCAACCAATAATAAATTATGAGCAGTGGGGTATTATGATCAGAATGGTGCATAGGATGAACCATTCAAAATAATTGCTAATTATGTAGTAGTTTTAAGATTAAAGGTATGAATGTGTGGGTGATTGAATGGATGACAGAGGCTAATTGTCTTCACTCCCTCTGCCATAAATACTGATGAAACCAGACTCACTGATAAACCAAATGGGCAATAAAGGTAAGATTTTATTTTATAACTTGATCTTAGCAAGGCTTTTATATAGTTCTTACATGGCATTGGCATAAATTAACTGAGAAAATACAGTTAAGAAATGCAGCTGCTCAACTCCTGATTTTGATGTAAGACATAGTATGGAAGATACAAATGAGAGACACACAATAAATTTGCTCCATTTTTTCCTCTCTGGCTATACTCTGGAAGTATTGAGTGGGTGAGTATTTGGGAGGCACAAAGCACCATGAACTATAAGATTAAAGAGCTCTCTGACTGCTAGTCCCTTACTAGTGGTAGGATGATTTTTTTCCTAGATGCAGCAGGAAAACCTGAGCATTTATGTTTGTTGAGGGGCTGGAGGGAAATCTTCTTTAAATACCCTAGGAAATCATGGGGTTAATTTCACAGTTCACAGCCTTTATCAGGTAAGCAGTGGGCCTCTGTGGTGTCTATGTCAGCCAGTGAATTGAACTGAGTAGTAGACCTTCTGGTTTTTCCTTCTAGTAACTTTATATGTTGAAAATCTCCCAGTGTTGTGCCTCCACCATCTAAATCAAGATTTTAAAATTTAGTAGCAAACTTTTAAGATGTGAATACCAAGTGCCTTTGTGTACTGAAAACTTAAACTTTCTGGGCGTTTGCAGGAGCCACTGATGAGGCCATTATGGTTTAACAATAGACTGGGCTCTCTATCGAATAAAAGAGAGAATGATGAATACAATCTCAAATTCTTTCTATTCAGTCAAGGTTATTTTTAATATATTATTCAGGTATTTATACTGCTAAATGCCAATTTTCTTTCCTTATTCCTGATTTATCATGCACTAAAGTATATTAGAAAAGAGATCTTGATGAAAAACAGTCTTGGGCTTGAATTCTGGTACCAGGCTTTGTTAATTGTGAAGTTGGTCAAGTAATTCCACTGTCGTAACCTTAACCTCCCCATCTTGATAAACTTTCCTGGATTCAAATCCCAGTTCTGTCACTTTCTAGCTTATAATATTGAGAGAGTTCTTAACCTTTGGTGTTTCAGTTTCCCCATCACTAAAATAATGATTAGAATAGCACTGGACTGATAGATTTATTGTAAAGATTAATGTGATAATAAGTAAAACAATTAGAATGATTGATATATGAGAAACATTTAATAATTATTACTTATTATAATCTGCTGTTGAGGTAAAAGTTTCCTTTCACAGGGTTGTTGAACAAAGTAAGGTCAGGATAATGTAGTGTCTGTGGTAGATAGATAGGTAGATAGATAAATAGATCTAAATAAACATTAGGTTAATTTGGATCTGAATCTAGATGAAACACATTTTCTCATTTTTCTTTCTTGAATAAACTGGATCTCAGGCCATTGATTTGAGCTGAAGAAGTCCCACAGGCCTAGGGTGAGGATTAACTGAGATGCATCCTCTAGATAAAAGGTGTGAAGCTGAGAGAGTGTCAAGGAGAGAAACTAAAAATAAAGTGAGATAGAAAGTACAGCGAGATAAAGAGAAATAGTATCTTGATATCTGATAAAATTACTGGAGCACAGAACGGTTTTGAAGGATGAGAGAGAGAGAGAGAGAGAGAGAGAGAGAGAGAGAGAGAGAGAGAGGCAAGCACTATGAAAAATTCCTTAGTTTACTGGTGTTAACTGCTGCTTGGACTTTTAGGCACTGGAATGGAGTAAATATCATTGACCATACAATTGGTCAGTACCTGTCCAATAGTCTGTTCAGCTGTTGAGGAAGGGAAAGGGCCTCCTGATTAACCTACTTTATTTCAAAGAAGCAGGTGGACGTAAGGAGTTCCTGTTTCATCCCTGAGAAGAAAAAGGTGTTGGAAGACACCTCTCAGTCTCTCTACCCTCATTGATTCCCTCCTCTTTACCAAGGAAGAATGATATTTCTTGTTGATAAAATTAGAACAGAGATAAAGTATATCCTGGCTTTTTGGACCTTGCTCTTTCTGTCTTGGACCTATTTGTATTCAGATCAACTGAGTTCATTTTCCTCTTCTTGTTTAGAATAGATGGCCATCCATACACCCTGTCTACCTTGTACTAGACACAGACAGCAGTGGGGAAGCAGCACTTCTATAGCTGCCCTGCTTTGGAGTCATTCAGTTCAATGAGGAAGGGACTACAGTGTTCTCCAACTCTCTTTTATTAGGAAACCTACAGTTTAGGTTAGAAGGCTGATATCTTGTACCCTCTTTAGTGTCAGTTTCTATTTATCCAAATTTTCTATCCCTTGACACCATATGTTAGGGTTTAGAGTGTTAATTAACCAAACCTTCACCACTCTCACCAGCTACTGATTTAACCAGTTGAAATAAGTCAGAAATGGGGGTGGAGAGTGGGATGGAGGTCTTCCTGATGTTGTTCCCTTCTAGGCATGGATAAGCCATTCTTTCCCCTTTAAGAAGAAAAAAATGGGGAATAAAGGATTAGGATAAGTGTCATTCCCTAACAAGGACCAATCTGAAATTATTGTGTCTGGATGTCACATATAGACATAACCTTAAGTTCCCATCTAACCCCATAGTTCTAAAATATTGATATTAAAATCCAAATTATCCACTAATGCAATAAACCTAATATAATTTGTGTGGACTGGAGACAGGGCAGGAATTTTAAAATGTTCAAAAGATGCCTATTTATCTTTTTATGTACGAATCAATAGAGACATTTTATGCACTCCTATTCTCTAAAAATCAAATCATGTTCATAGAGAGATGCCAGAGAGCAAATTGATCAAAGACTAACAACAAAAAGAATTGATAAATATATACCCAGACACCCTAAGCCCACCTTGTTAAGGTGTCTGGGTGGGTGTCATGAGATTTGTATTAGATCCAACTTAATTAGCAGTTTGACTCTCTCTTAGAATGGTGTAAATAGTAAGGGAAATTTGCAAATCAGGCCAATTTGAGAGATATAGCACATATTAAGAAAAAATAGATGAATTGATTAGAAAAAGAAGTAGGAAGACTGCTGAACAAATAAAAGAGAGCATAACCCTGCCAACTTCTTGACTTTTAGCCTCTATAACGGTGAAAGAATAAATTTTTGTTATTTTAAACCACACTTTTTTTGATACATTGTTCTGGCAACCTGGGAAACTAATGCATAACAGAAAAACATGGCTCTGGAGCCAGAATGACCTAAAGTTGATTCAGTCTGTCACTAATTAGCTCTGAGTCACTGAGCTAATAATTGTTTTGGTGCCTTTTTCAATCTACAAAATGGGAATAAGGGAAGCCACACACTGTGAAGTTTGAAATGGATAATTTTTGTAATTTAGTGTTTATAAATTTAAAAATATATATTATTTATCATTATTATTATAGTTGTTGCTATTAAGTGAAATTACACTGGAGGATCTTCTAAGGAACATTCCTAAAAGAAGTCAGGTTTCCTACTGAGAAAAATATCATAGACAGTTAACACATCAGTCTGACTACTTCTTCTGTGTAATTCAGCTTCTGGCTGAATTTGGAGTCTCCTCCTATTCTTCTGACTACAAAATATAAATTTGACTATTCTATAGGGATGAATACTATCCTTAGTAAGCATCCATCCAGTCATGGATCCCATCCTCTGTTTAGCCTGTTACCGTCTATCCACCTTGCTGAGATCATAGAGATGACATCTCTCTACTCACGAACAGAATTCATTCTACAACATCAGTTGAAACTGCAGCATAGATCTGACCATCGCAGAATGGAACAGAGCCAACATCATTAACAAGACAGGCCCTGCAGGTGATGGCTGCTTGTCTTTTCCTGTCAAGTTTCTAGTTCTTAGGGTGAGGATCTAGGTGAGATGAAGCAGAGCAGGTTTTTAGAAAGCTCTTGACAGATGGGTTCTCTGCCTCTTTGTAGCCTAGGTAGGATCAATAGAAACTTGTCACACACACACACATACAATCCTGCTCAAGGTAATGAGCATTGACTAATACAATTTTATTTGTGCCTCTGCAAAATATTTCTGGTCAAAGGTCAGTGTTTGTGGGCAAACGCTGGTATTTATTTTCTCATAGAGGTTGTTGGACAGCTCGCTGGAGCGGGATTAGGAAAACAATGAAAATACACATACTGCATGTAATCTCCTCCCACCACTGCCCACCTCACACACACACACACACACACACACACACACACACACACACAAATACACTCAAACATGTTTATCAGAAAACTCTTACACTTAAAAAGAACAGGTTAGGAACATGGAGTCTGAAGTCAGCCAGATTTGAGTGTTCCACTCACTAGCTGTGTGACATCTCAAAACCTCAATTTTCTGATCTGTTTAATGGATCAGAAATTGGAAATTAACAGTGTGACTCTCATAGGCTTTTGTTGATTTTTTTTTACAAGTTTAGCTCCTCCTTTAGACTGACTCTTTAAGGAAAAATTCTATTTTTTTCTACATCATCAGCATCTCGCATAATACTTAATATGTGAGAAACATTGCACACTTGCTGAGTAAAGGCTAGGTGATGCTTAAGTCAGGTTTGTTTCTTATACAGTGTTTTTTTTCTTCTTCCGAGTCACTTCATTTCTTTCAAACTCTGTCTCCATAATGTGAGAACTATCATAGATAAGGTACAAAATAATGTCTTAGGTCTTTGTCACTGTAAATATTCACGGTGTCACTGGTTGTTCATAGTTGGGGGAAAGGGGATAATGTTTTCATATGATAGTTTCCTTTATTTGGATTTAATTTCATAGCCATTGGACTTTTTCCCCAATGCTTGCTCATTTGTATCCATTGGCAAATACTCCGCTGTGTAAAATGGAATCCAGCAGAACATGCACTATTTAGAGGAACCTCATATCTTTATTTGAATGACTTGCTGTAGTCCAAGAGAATTAAGGATGAGGAACATATCATCACCACTACTTTGTCACGGTCTACATAGGTGCTATCTCTTGATAGTTTTCACTTTTTTTGTGGAATAATCACATTTCTTTGCCTTTTGGGGAGAAATCAGAGTGAGCCAAAATGATACTGCTTTAGGTAAAACATATGCTTTGTATTTATCACACTTTTCAGCAATACCTACATTGTCTCTATTGACAATTCATTTTAAGCTATTCCTGGTTACATTCATTTCTCTCTTTAATTGAATATATCATAAGCAGAGCACTTTGGACTCTGTCCTTCCACCCATCCTGGGCTGGAGGAATCAGGAAATAGTAGTTCTAATATTTTCTTCTTTCACACTTTGGAAATTGGTCAATTGTGAGTTTATGTAAGGGAAAGCAAAATAAGTAAAGCTATATATTTTTCCGACTGGCTAACAAAGATGTAATCTTGCACTTTAATTGAGGATTCAGAGAGAAACCTCTGTGGTGTTTTGAGGTGTCATACATGCAGGAGACACAAGTGGCAGCTGGTTGCTGTGGAGGTAGCAAATGTGCAAATTCACTAATTAGAGAAATGCAAATTTCAAAGACATATTCTGTTATATCCTGCAGCCATGTCAAAGCAATCAACATAGGAAGGATCCTAAGAGTGCCCACCTTTAGGGGATCTTGGAGCCAAGATGTGGTTGGTTTACACTTATTGGTACACACTGGAGCAGTTGCTACTGCTTTAGATGCAAAGAGGTTGAATATGGGGAGAATTTTAGTTGTGAGGGCAAAGAGAGGAATCTGATGGACCTTTAACCTGGGTGACCTACTTGTGAACCATTTGACATCACAGAATCCCCTGTATTCCTGTACTCTGCCCTGTGTTTGATTCAGTCTTAGATAGTACAATGTGCAGAGTATACTGATGATATGGGAAGAAAATGGGTTAAATATGTGTGTATTATTTTCATTTCTGAGCAACTGACCAACTATGAGAACAAGGGATTAAAATAGGGAATTCCCTGGTGGTCCGGTGGTTAGGACTCCATGCTTCCACTGCAAGGAGCCTGGATTCGATCCCTGGTCTGGGAACAGAGATATATCAAGCCACGTGGGATAAGAAAAGAGAGAAAGAAAGAAAGAAAGAAAGAAAGAAAGAAAGAAAGAAAGGGAGAGAGAGAAAGAAAGAAGGAAAGAGAGAGGTAGAGAGAGAGAGAAATAAATAAAGAAAGAAAGAAAGAAAGAAAGAAAGAAAGAAATTAAATTAAATTACTGTTAGAAATGAACAAATTTAAATACATGTTTGATTGTCTTTTGTTCTTGTTTTGTTTTTGCCTGATGACCAGTAGATTTCTTTTCCCTTATAGAATGAACTGATCTTTTAATTAAATCAAAATAATTGGCTGATTGTTTTTAACATCAGACTGCCTAAATGTCTGTCTTCTAGTGCTGAAGTCCTCGCTTAATGCATTGATTATCAGATTGTAGGTCAGTTGTTCTTAGTTTCAGGTTTATAGATTTCATGGAGATTTTTAAGTTGACATAAGGAAATCTATAAACATACCAGAAATCTAGGAAATAGTGTTTGTTAAAATGCATTTGTACATTTTTCTAAGAAGTTTCATGGCTTCCCATATATTATTATAAAGGGTCAATCCCAGCCTCCAAATTTAAAAATGTTATTGCAGTCTTATCACCAATAATTTAGGCAGTCCTGAATAACTGTGTCAGCCCATTTCTCCTCAATTCTCTTCATTTACATTCATTAATGCAGGATTTTGGTGAGATCACATGGCTTAGAATATATCATAAGTATAGACGTCAGACTCATCCTTCACACAGCCCTTAATTCCTTAACCCATATCTCCCTGTTGTACAGGAGTCTCATGTCCCTCCTACCATGGTTGGATCCTGAAGCAATATTATCTTTGCCCTAGTAACCAGGCTGTCGGATAGGCTTACCTATCCAAACAGACACTCAAGAGAGCTGAATAAAGGCCTGACATTTCCCTAGACTAAGATAATACTGCCTCCTCTCATAGGCACCTTTCTGTTTCCTCTTTCTTTTTCTTCTTGTTTCCACAGCACTCAATTCCAGAAGTATGAGTGGTTTTCTTTCTTTGCTTGTTTTTTAACATAGGTGGACACTAATCTGAATCTAGAACCTTAAAGGCAGTTTTGTACTGTTCTTGTTCTGGCTTCACCACCTCTTGATCCTGAGACCTTGACTCCTTATTTTATTCTGTTGTACCTCTGTTTCCTTATCTGTAAAATGAATGTAATAATCCATGCCTTGTTTTCTTACAGGGTTCTTGGAAAGAGCAAATGAGATGATTGTGAAAATTATTTGTGAAAAGTAAATTTTCTAATAAGTGGATTATATTTATTTAAAAATATGTCTATTATAAACTTGTCTACACAGGTAGAGAAAACTACTTTAGACCCTTTATTTTTATTAGTAAAATGGCACTTTGAACTATTAAGAAACTTGGTTTTCCATATACCTCTGCATAAATAGAAAAGCTCACCCAGTAATAGCAGAAAGGTTACGAGGTTCAGTGTTAGTATTTTGGGAGCTGGGAGAGGAAACAATTTTGGTTTGTTCATGACAACTGTGTATTATTTTTTAATATGATAGACAAAGAAATATCACCTTATGAATATATATATTTGAAACTAGTTCTGGTGGAGGTCAGGAGAAGTTAACTCTGTAGCTGTGGCCTCCTGGAAAACATTTTTTGGAAAATTATCTATATTGAGAATTGGGAAAACACTGGAAGCCTAATTTTATTGCATCTCACAAGGTACCACACTGTCTTCTGAGAGAGGCTGCCCCATGGCAGAAGGAGAATGTTTGCAACAACTGTGAGTGGGGAGACATGACAGCTCCCTTAATGAAGATCCATGGCCCCAGCTTCCAACCCACCAGTCAGAAAAGTGGGTATACTACTTACTGCCCACTCAGCAGTTTTCTTTAGGCCTATTTGAAGGATAAAAAAAAGAGCATTCCTTTTTTTAAATTACATACTTGCATCTGTGTTATACAATCATAAAAATCTTGTAAGAAATATGTTGCAATTATTAGGCATAAAGGAAGTAATAATACAATGATTATTACTTCTTTGTAATATTACCTCAACCATTTTATTTGTCAAATAGAGACACCTAAACCTCATTAATTCAGGGGCCACTGATATGTAATTTGCAATTATTGGCCTGAATTGTTTTTGTTTTTTTTTTTTTTTTCTTTTTGCGGTATGCGGGCCTCTCACTGTTGTGGCCTCTCCCGTTGCGGAGCACAGGCTCTGGATGCGCAGGCCCAGCAGCCATGGCTCACGGGCCCAGCCGCTCCGCGGCATATGGGATCCTCCCAGACCGGGGCACGAACCCGTATCCCCTGCATCGGCAGGCGGACTCTCAACCACTGCGCCACCAGGGAGGCCCTGGCCTGAATTGTTTTGAAGCCTAGCTTTGCACCATATATAAAGAAAAACCATTGTGAAATAATAGGAAAAAATGTATATAAATATAGACCTGCTCCCAGTTCCTGGTACAGATCTCCTAAACCTCTAATAATTTCCTAAGTGCTAAGAGCACTAAGAGCATCTATTATTTCAATATTTGGTCTTTGTTATTGTTTCTGGACACAGAGTTCCTAAATCCCTTTGAATTTCCCGGGTGATGGAAGTGTCTATTATTCTAAAGAAATGACTCTGGGTGGGCTCCTGGATAGTTTCAGGATGGGAGTTGGTCACCAGAAAGACCAAGCCATGATTAGAAGCTTGGAACTTTCAGCCACATTTTCCATCCTCTGGGAAGGGAAGAGGGACTGGAGATTGAGTTACTGACCAATCATGCCTATGTGATGTTGCCTCCATAAAAATTACTAAAGTATGGATTCAGAGAGCTTCCTGGGTGGTGAACATATCTATGTGCCAAGAGAGAGGTGCACCCCAACTCCACAGGGACAAGAGTTAATGTGCTCAGGGCCCTTCCATATCTCTCCCTCTGTATCTCCTCATCTGTCTGTCTATCTGTATGCTTTATTCTATCCTTTATTATATAATAAACTGGTAAATGTAAGTAAGTGCTTGCCTGAATTCTATGAGCTATATCTAGCAAATGACAGAATCCAAGGAGGGGGTCGTGGGAAACTCCTCTTTGTAGCTGAGTCAAACAGAAGTTGTGGATAACCTGGGGACCTATTAATTTCAGTTGTTATCTGAAGTAAGGGAGGACAGTATTATGAGACTGAACCCTTAACCTGTGGGGTCTGCACTGACTCTGATTAGTGTTAGAATTGAACACAGCTGGTGTTGCAAATAATTGTTTGGTGTAGAGGGAAGAATGTCCCACATATCTGGCATCAGAAGCATTTTGTGTGTGTGAGTAAAGGGGAAACACAGGAGTATTTTTCCCAGACAGATATATTTCAGTGTTTTATATGGAACAAAAATAATGTAAATCTTATGTATAATTATATGATGTTTTAAAAATAAGATAAGTTACTTATTTCCAGATAAGAATAATACCAAGTAAATATATCTAATTGATTAAAATAGTCCAAGCTAGACTTCAATTTATCAACTTGTTTTCAATTATTTGGCATACTAAGAAAATTATATTTCTTAAAGAAAAATTGTGACATTCTATAGACTGAGTTCCCTTCTAAATAGTAAATATTAGTAAAACTTGAACAAAGGGATTTTATAAAGGAGATTAACATAAACAGAGAATAATTTAATACATTTTATCAAAATCTAATTTCAAAGTAATGCTAAACAGATTAAGTCTTCAGTGATAATAAAATAATTATGTCTTGAGCCATTAAATGTTGGGATAAAATGGAGTAACTCTTTATACAGTCTCATACATGCTTTTCTAAGCCAATGATTTATATTTTCTTTAACATGGTCGTAACAGCAGCCTAATTAGATAGTAAGGGGGGGGGGGATACAGACTCAAAGAGAGCAAAGGACTTGCCCAAGTCCTATAGCCTCAGGTTTAATAAGAATGAGGCTTTAAGTAAATTGTTCTTCCTGTATTAATGAATTTGTTCAGCATAGTGCTAAAGGCAATTTAAAACTCCACTACTTGGAGTCAGACAGATCTGTATCTAAAACTGTTTTACTTTTTAACAGTGATATAACTTTAGAAGAGGAATTTCTTCTCTCTGCATTTCTCTTTTTCCATCTACAAAAATGAGTTACTAATAAGAAACTGATGGAAGTTGGTTACATCAATAAAATAACATGAGAACATCTCTGGCATATGATAGCCTGTTGAAGGGTGTGTTTTAGAGGAGCAGTGAGGTGTAGTGGAAGGAACATGATTGTACTTTGGATTTGAAGAAATCTGACTTCCAATGCTGGCTTTGCTGATTTCTACATTTGTGACCTTAGGCAAGTTTCTTCATCTCTCTGTAATCCATCTGTAAGGTGCATATTTTTTTTGAATAAAATAACACGTACAAAAATGAAGCATGATGGCTGACATATGGTAGATAGTGTATAAATAAATGTTTCTATTATGCCAGCCAGGCTGCCTGCACGTCCTCACCTACAGTTTATAATAAAATTCCAGTACATGCTGGTACAGAGCAGTAGCACGACACTCACATTTTAATATAATTTACAGGAAAATTTAATTATCAAAAATAGAAAACAAATAGTAGGGTTTTTTTTGTTTTTTTGTTTTTTGTTTTTTTTTTTTGGATTGATAAAACTTCACCCTGTGTTAGGTGAAGTCTGGGAACTGATTCCTTGACCTTTACTCGGGATTGTATTCCAGGATCTTACTTCTTATGATTTTCACCTGCCTTAGACTTAGAACTTGAATTTAGCTGAAATGAGATCCTGGCCTAAGATGTGTATGGTGATTTCAGTCAGATTCAGAGTTCACAGTCTCCAAAATCTTAATTTCATCTGCCCAAGTTGGCTGTAATTCTTATATAATCAGAGAAAGCCAATGGCAGTTTGGCCACAATAAATCTAACCCTGACTGTAATATCACTGTCACCACACTCCTGAGAAGATGACTCATTTTTGGAGATACCTGTAAAACATCTATTATAATGACATAAATGTGAAGTTTCTTGAGTAGTCCATCATTATATCATGCCAATCCTTTCTCTGAAGTACTTTAAGGGAGATTATTTCTCTCCATTTAATTTTCACCCCAACTCCTCACTTTTACATTCCTGTAATACATTTTGTAGGTTAAGTTTTGGATTTCTCTCTTAATAAGATTTTCAACATTCATCAATGAATACAAGCTATCTTAGGAATAGTATAGAATATCACTTCAAAATTATGCCCAGACACCTGCAGCAAGTCTAAATTACCTCTCAAAAAGCATTTAATATTTTCATAAAGTGTTCCATGTCGACATCTACTAATCTGCTAGGAGTTCCATTGTTCACTTAATCATTCTGGTCTAAGGCAGTCAATCAGTCTATCATTTTATAGTTTGTGTCACTTTTGGCCTGACAGAAGGGCAAAATCCCTTTTCCTGTGGTGTCTCCCATAGGTCTGGGTGTTTCAGTATATGTTTAGTGAAAATCTACAAAATACTTGTCTATGAGCTAAATCCTAGGGAATTCAGAAATGAAAAAAAAGTTCCCTATCCTCAAGGTGCCCTCAGTCTACTGAGAAGACACATAAGTAAACTGATTAACTGGGCACACTATGATGAGTGATATGATGGAGTGATATCCTCAGTGATACACAGGATAGAGTGGGAGTTAGTAGTGAGGAAATGCAGGCAGATCTGTCTTCACAGAAGAGCTGAAGTCACTCTCTCTTTCTTTAATGGAGACTATGAATTCTAGGGTCAGAAAAAAGAATATCACATCCTAAATACTATAACTTGTTTAGTGTTATTATTTCTTTAAGCCATATTCCTGCCATTTTGAAATACACTTTGTATACACTTCTTTTGAATACATTTATTTTTTTATTTTTAAAATTATTTTATTTATTTATGTTTGGCTGCATTGGGTCTTCTTTTTAATTTTTATTTATTTATTTATTTATTTATTTATTTATTTATTTATTTTATTTCTATTACTCTAGGAGGTGGATCAAAAAAGATCTTGCTGTGATTTATGTCAAACAGTACTCTTCCTATGTTTTCCTCTAAGAGATTTATAGTGTCCAGTCTTACATTTAGGTCTCTAATTCTTTTTGAGTTTATTTTTGTGTATGGTGTTAGGGAGTGTTCTAACTTCATTCTTTTACATGTAGCTGTCCAGTTTTCCCAGCACCACTTATTGAAGAGACTGTCTTTTCTCCATTGTATATTCTTGCATCCTGTGTCATAGACTAGTTGACCATAGGTGCGTAGGTTTATCTCTGGGCTTTCTATCCTGTTCCATTGATCTATACTTATGCTTTTGTGCCAGTACCATATTGTCTTGATTAATGTAGCTTTGTAGTATAGTCTGAAGTCAGGGAGTTTGATTCTTTAAGCTCCGTTTTTTTTTTTCCCTCAATACTGCTTTGGCTATTTGGGGTCTTTTGTGTCTCCCTACAAATTTTAAGATTTTTTGTTCTAGTTCTCTAAAAATGCCATTGGTAATTTGATAGGGATTGCATTGAATCTATAGATTGCTTTGGAGAGTATAGTCATTTTCACAATATTGACTCTTCCAATCCAGGAACATGGTATATCTCTCAATCTGTTGGTATCATCTTTAATTAATTTCATCAGTGTCTTATAGTTTTCTGCATACAGGTCTTTTGTCTCCCTAGGTAGGTTTTTTCCTAGGTATTTTATTCTTTTTGTTGCAATGGTAAATGGGAGTGTTTCAGTAATGTCTCTTTCAGAATTTTCATCATTAGTGTATAAGAATGCAAGAGATTTCTGTGCATTAATTTTGTATCCTGCAACTTTATCAAATTCATTGATTAGCTCTAGTAGTTTTCTTGTGGCATCTTTAGGATTCTCTATGTATAGTATCATGTCATCTGCAAACAGTGATAGTTTTACTTCTTCTTTTCCAATTTGGCTTCCTTTTATTTCTTTTTCTTCTCTGCCATGGCTAGGGCTTCCACAACTATGCTGAATAATAGTGGTGAGAGTGGACATCCTTGTCTTGTTCCTGATCTTAGAAGAAATGATTTCAGTTTTTCACCATTGAGAATGATGTTTGCTGTAGGTTTGTCATATATGGCCTTTATTATGTTGAGGTAGTTCCCTCAGTGCCCACTTTCTTGAGAGTTTTTATCATAAATCAGTGTTGAATTTTGTCAAAAGCTTTTTCAGCATCTATTGAGACGATCATATGTTTTTTCTTCTTCAATTTGTTAATATGGTGTATCAACACTGATTGATTTGACTATATTGAAGAATCCTTGCATCCTTGGGATAAATCCCACTTGCTCATGGTGTATGATCCTTTTAATGTGTTATTGGATTCTATTTGCTAGTATTTTGTTGAGGATTTTTGCATCTCTATTCATGAGTGGTATTGGTCTGTAATTTTCCTTTTTTTTTTGTAGTACTTTTGTCTGGTTTCTGTATCAGAGTGATAATGGCCACATAGAATGAGTTTGGTAGTGTTCCTTCCTCTGCAATATTTTGGAAAAGTTTGAGAAGGATGGGTGTTAGCTCTTCTCTAAATGTTTGATAGAATTCACCTGTGAAGCCATCTGGTCCCGGACTTCGGTTTGCTGAAAAATATTTAATCACACTTTCAATGTCATTACTTCTGATTGGTCTATTAATATATTCTGTTTCTTCCTGGTTCAGTCTTGGAAGGTTATATCTTTCTAAGAATTTGTCCATTTCTTCCAGGTTGTTCATTTTATTGGCATAGAGTTGCTTGTAGTAATCTCTTAGGATGCTTTTTATTTCTGTGGTGTCTGTTGTAACTTCTCCTTTTTCATTTCTAATTTTATTGATTTGAGTCCTCTCCCTCTTTTTCTTGATCAGTCTGGCTAATGATTTATCAATTTTGTTTATCTTCTCAAAAAAACAGCTTTTAGTTTTATTGTTCTTTGCTATTGTTTGCTTTGTTTCTATTTCATTTATTTCTGCTCTGACCTTTATGATTTCTTTCCTTCTGCTAACTTTGGGTTTTGTTTGTGCTCCTTTCTCTAGTTCCTTTAGTTGTAAGTTTAGATTGTTTATTTGAGATTTTTCTTGTTTCTTGAGGTAGGCTTGTATTGCTCTAAACTTCCCTCATAGAATTGCTTTTTCTGCATCCCAGAGGTTTTGGATTGTCGTGTTTTCCTTGCCAATTGTCTCTAGGTATTTTTTTTAATTTCCTCTTTGATTATTTCAGTGATTTCTTTGTTATTTAGTAACATATTGTTTAGCCTCCATGTGTTTGTGTTTCTTGCAGTTTTTCCCCTGTAGTTGATTTCTAATCTCATAGTGTTGTGGTCAGAAAAGATGTTTGCTATTATTTCAATTTTCTTAAATTTACTGAGTCTTGATTTGTGACCCAAGATGTGATCTATCCTGGAGAATGTTCCATGTGCCCTTGAGAAGAAAATGTAATCTGCTGTTTTTAGGTGGAATGTCCTGTAAATATCAATTAAAACTATTTGGTCATTTAAAGCTGTGGTCCTTATTAATTTTCTGTTTGGATGATCTATCCAAAGCCCCCCACTATTATTGTGTTACTGTCGATTTCCTCTTTTATAGCTGTTAGCTGTTGCCTTACGTATTGAGGTGTTCCTATGTTGGGTGCATATATATTTATAATTGTTATATATTATTCTTGGATTGAATCCTTGATCGTTATGTAATGACTTCCTTGTCTTTTGTAACATTCTTTATTTTAAAATCTGTTTTATCTGATATGCATATTTCTACTCCAGTTTTCTTTTGATTTCCTTTTGCATGGAATATCTTTCTCCATCCACTCACTTTCAGTCTGTATGTGTCCCTAGGTCTGAAGTGGGTCTGTTGTAGACAGCAAATATATAGGTCTTGTTTTTCTATCCATTCAGCAAGCCTGTGTCTTTTGGTTGGAGCATTTAATCCATTCACATTTATGGTAATTATTGATATGTATGTTCCTATTACCATTTTCTTAATTGTTTTGGGTTTGTTTTTGTAGGTCATTTTCTTCTCTTGTGTTTCCCACTTAGAGAAGTTCCTTTAGCATTTTTTGTAGAGCTGGTTTGGTGGTGCTGAATTCTCTTAGCTTTTGCTTGTCTGTAAAGCTTTTGATTTCTCCATCAAATCTGAATGAGATCCTTGCCAGCCAGAGTAATATTGGTTGTAGGTTCTTCACTTTCATTACTTTAAATATATCATGCCACTCCCTTCTGGCTTGTAGAGTTTCTGCTGAGAAATCAGCTGTTAATATTATGGGAGTTCCGTTGTATGTCATTTGTCATTTTTCCCTTGCTGCTTTCAATAAATTTTCTTTGTGTTTATTTTTTGCCAATTTGATTACTATGTTTCTCAGTGTGTTTCTCCTTTGTTGTTTATATTGTATGGACTCTTTGCACTTCCTGGGCTTGGGTGGCTATTTCCTTTCCCACGTTTAGGGAGTTCTTGACTATAATCTCTTCAAATATTTTCTCCGTAACTTTCTCTGTCTCTCTTCTCCTTCTTAGACCCCTATAATGTGAATGTTGTTGCATTTAATGTTGCCCCAGAGGTCTCTTAGGCTGACTGAATTTCTTTTACTTCTTTTTTCTTTATTCTGTTCCACAGCAGTGAATTCCACCATTCTGTATTCCAGGTCACTTAACCATTCTTCTGACTCAGTTATTCTGCTATTGATTACTTCTAGTGTATTTTTCATTTCACTTATTCTATTGTTCATCTCTTTTATTGTTTTTATTTAATTCTTCTAGGTCTTTTTAAAACATTTTTTGCATCTTCTCGATCTTTACTTCCATTCTTTCTTTGAGGTCCTGGATCATCTTCATTATCATTATTCTTAATTCTTTTTCTGGAAGGTTGCCTATCTCCACTTCATTTAGTTGTTTTTCTGTTTTTTTTTCTTTTCCTTCATGTGGTACACAGCCCTCTTCCTTTTCATTTTGTCTATCTTTCTGTGAATGTGGTTTTTGTTCCACAGGCTGCAAGATTGTAGTTCTTGCTTCTGCTGTCTGCCATCTCTGCATTGGGTCTTCATTGCTGCTCGCAGGCTTTCTCTAGTTGTGGTAAGCAGGGGCTATTCTTCATTGTGGTATGCGGGCTTTTCATTGCAGTGGCTTCTCTCTTTGTGGAGCATGGGATCTAGGCATGTGGCCTTCAGTGGTTGTGACTCGTGGGCTCTAGAGCACAGGATCATAGTTGTGGCACATGGGGTTAGTTGCTCTGTAGCTTGTGGGATCTTCCCAGACCAGGGATCAAATCAGTGTGCCCTGCATTGGCAGGCATATTCTTAACCACTGCACCACCCAGGGAAGTCCCTGAATATTCTTAGATAAATAGGAGATGGCATTTAAATTTTCTAAAGTATAATCCACACTAAAAATACAATTGAATCCAGCATATGCATACATATTTTTGTGTAGGTACATACAGACATTAATATAATACATTTCTGGGTAAAGCACTCTGATATTTTCCATCCATTCCACTTTCTATTCTGTTGTTAATAATAGCAAGAAGAATCCTTGTCATGACCCACTGAACTCTGCTTAATGATATGATAATGGGCTGAGGTCTGTAGCTTGGACACACTGAGGTAATATGGCCAACTAATTAGGAAATTACATAATGTGAGAAGTCACACAACAGGTACATGTAGAGGTGTCAAAAAGGGCTAGAGGAAGGGGACATGATAAGCACATTGAGGGCAAGCACTGGGTTATGGTCATTTTTACTCTATGTATCACTTAGCATTTGTTGGTTCTTAATAAATGCTGTTAAATGAATGCAGCTGTGTGAAGCTAGCATCACTTACAAATAGCTGTCAAGCATGGTCATTGCTTCTTTCAGCTATGACAAAGAGGACAAGGCATGACACATGGGACACCACCTTTGCCTGCTCATGGCAGGTATTGTAATGACACCCCATTTCTTTGAACCTCAGATTCTTTCCCAATATAAGGATACCAACAGCTGCAACCAATCTCTTGGATCTGGCATGGATGATGAAATCTGCTTTTAGGATTTTTTTTATAACTTTGTTTGTATATTACTGACAGGTTGACCAGAGGCATGTTCACTCTCTGTCTCTCTTTGGACTTTCTGCTTCTTTAAAGGCAAGCACAATGTCTCTTCATTCATTTCAACTCCAAAGAGTGTCTAATAGGATTTCTGGTGCACAGTGGGTTCACATATTGAGATGATATAAGTTTGTTAAAAATACATTCAATTCCAGTTTCCCATCAAATGGAACTGTTAAATTGTGAACATATTTTTGCTTTCCTGCTTCATAAAATATGAGCACTCTAATCCCAGATGGCACATCCTCCAGAAACATATGGACAAGACAATTTATAAGGAGTACTCTTTCAGGAGCTGGTTCCACTTAGCTGAGGAGGCTGTGTGATTTTGCCAAGACCTTTCAAGAAACTCATTGAGAAGGAGGGTGAGCAGGTCTTAGTCATGTAGCCAAAGGATTGAAAAAACTTTGATATAAAGCTCCTTTCTGTAAAGGTCTGGGTTTTCATAATTAGAGAGGGAGTGGGGTAGATTATGTGGGAAATTCCTGTCTACAGTGCGGGGCACAAAGACTTTGCAGTGAATATAAAACATGACTCTGTGCTTTTTTTTTTTTTTTTGGCTATCTACAACCAAAATAGGTTCTGCTCATCATTCCAGCCCATGCTCAGCTCAGGGAGGGCATCTGCAAAGAAGAAAAAGGACCTGATATTTACTTCTCACCTACTACACACCATTGTCTAAAAGTTTGCATACATTTTTGTGTATTGAGGGTGTTATATTCAGGATGGGAAGTGGTATTCGACAGAAAATACTTCACAGATTAATGGGAGTCAAATGGTGACAAATTCTATATACCATGATAAGGTTTCATATTTTTACCTGGCAATGGGAGGCATAGGAATAGGTGTGTGTTTTTGCTTCCACACATATAGTTTACAGAGTTAAAAGTTGGATCCTCCCTTGCTGTGTCACCAGAGGTAAGAAAGTCTCAAGGCAGGAGATTCTGTCACTGCTTTTAGGAGTACAGGACTTCTGTGTTTTCCAGAAACAAAAAGAAATGAGTTACGTATATAAGATAAGCAATCCATAATTAATAGAGTTGGGGCGAGTTCAGTTTTTAGCTTTCCCCATGCACACCAACGAAATGCCTGTGAACAGAGTCCTGATGTGTCCTGATGTGTCTGACTCTGGCACCTACAGTCTTTACATTAAGCTGTGCTGCCTTTCCTGGTGAACATTCTCTACAGTGCCTGATACATACCAAGTGATCAATAAGTGATGCTTGCATGAACAGGCATTGGACTGTTTCAGTGAATATATATATATATATATATATTTTTTTTTTTTTTTTTTTTTTTTTTTTTTTCTGTACGCGGGCCTCTCACTGCTGTGGCCTCTCCCGTTGCGGAGCACAGGCTCCGGACACACAGGCTCCGCGGCCATGGCTCGCAGGCCCAGCTGCTCCGCGGCATGTGGGATCCTCCGGGATCGGGGCACGAACCCGTGTCCCCTGCATCGGCAGGTGGACTCTCAACCACTGCGCCACCAGGGAAGCCCCCAGTGAATATTTTAATGGACTATTTCTGTGCATCGCTCCACCACGACCTGCCCCCACTTCATCTGTGCTTCCAGGAGTTTCCCCTGACATTCCCTTTCATTTTTGGCCACTGGCAGCTGGAGCTGGAGCAGCTATTTATAATCCTTTATGTTGCCTTTTAGACTGAGGGTCAGGGCAGAGTCCCAGACACTTTGCTCCATGCCAGATTAAACAGTCCACTGAGGTGTTTTTCCAGGTCCCTATAAGTCGATGACTAGTATTTGTAGGAGATTTAAATCATGTTTGCACGGTTTAACAAAATGGGGTCAGAAAAACTGTTAAAAATATGTAGTTAAAGCTTTAATAGTTTACAAATACATCACAGTTTTTATTTACTTTTTATTGTTAACAGAAGTTTAAGTCTGCACAGTCAGAAAAATGTCACAGAGGTGACAGACTGGGAAGAGTTACCTTGTACTTATTATACTTTCAGCACTGTGCTATGTGTGCCTCATTACATTATTATTTAATCCTTATAACCATAAGATGTAGGTATTATTAGTCCCATGTTTCTGATGATAAAACAGAAATACAGAGAGGTTAGACAACTTGCCCACGGTCTTGCCCCTAGTAATTGGAACAACTCGGATTTGAACATAGATCTGACCACCTCCAAAATCCTGTACAGACACAGCCTTTTACTTAAAAACCCAGCCACTGAAAAAGCCGTGCTTGTTCTTCTGTAAATTTCTACCATCTGCTGAGAAGCTGGAGCATCACCTAGCCCAAACACTGTCTTATTACCAGCAAATAAATGTCAGGATAAAGACCATGGAAATCATCTGTTACCTCAGCATTCAAGAAGTGCATCCTCTCCCACTTGACAGTGATGCTGGGAAACAAATAGATTAGTGAGGCTGGAGTCTTTGGGGGTGCATAACCTTATGTTTCTGAACATTTAACTTATTAAAATTCACAAAGGAAGACCTTATGGTGCCATCATTTTATCCAACTAACATCATCAGTATGGCTCAAGGGTTATGGCTTTTTACAGTCACTCTAGCAAGCGGTGACCATATGGTTTTACTTCTCTCTAAAGCCTCAGGGCATCTGACAGTACCTTTCATGGATAATGTATAAAGGCTGCCATACCAGTAGGTAACTTCTATTCCATCAATATTGCCTTCTTGCCAAGAATGTTGAATAAATTCCAGGAGGTTTTGAACTGACCCAGGTCTATTCTGTTAACAGTAACATCCTCAGGAGCAGCAGAGGAAATGTTTCCTGTTTACCTGCATTTTGGAGTTCCTCTGCTTGCATGAGCTCCTTAGAGCAGGAGCCTATGTAACGCAGTTAAGTCACAGGTTGTAGCTACCACGATTTTTTAGCTGTTGCTTTAATTGCGTTAGTTTATTCTTTTGCTATTTCCCCTACTTCTTCTGGGTGAGAAAATGTTTGTTATAATAGCCCCAAGGAACTACTGCAAGTATATTTTGAGAATATATCCAAAGAAAGTAAGGTAAGCAAAAATGTTTTTTGCACATTATTTCCCAGGCTGCTTGCAGCATTTAAACTATAAATAGCATCAATGTTTATCAGTGTCAATATCTTCCTAGCAATTAAGTGCAGTTCTGTCTAATCTGTGTCCATTGTCAATTGCTCAAGAGGGTCAACATCTCCTTTCTGCTTTCTCCTGAGAGCTCTAATAATACTGAAAAATAGTGCAGTGGATTTACCAAAAGCCTGGAAATACACTAAGCTCAGCAATGAATTTTCACTTATTTTGTAGAGGAAACACATGGGCAGTTTATATGCCTTCAGGACTTTCTATAATATAGTGAATGCAAAGAGGGTAGGCTTTGGAAGCAGATCAGATCAAGCTGGGTGCAAATTTAAACTCTAGTAGTCATCTAGTCATCTTCGGGAAGTTGCTTAATTTTCTGATCATTGGTACTCTCATTTCCCTTCTTCCCTTTTGCTATGTTTTATGCATATTCATGAATATTATCATAATTCACACACTTGTTCAGGACCCCAAATTAGCACTCATGATTGACTTCCTTAGCTCAGTTCCACAAATTCAAGTTCAAAATCTATTCTGAACTTTATCTTTTCTCATCGCTCCAGGACCAAAAACTCTGGTCAAATGCATCATCTTTCTTCACTGGGCCATAGCCTCCTATTTGGTCTCCCTGCTTTAACTTATGTATTCTTTACAGTTTATTCTACACAAAATTTATCTCCATTATCACTCTATAACCAGAGTGAACCTCAAAATCAAAATAGATTATAAAATGCCTTAGCTGAAAGCATTCCTTGGCTCAAATTAAAATTATATATTCCTTATGATTGCTTTTAAGACCCTATCTTATCTGGCCCTGACCTAGCCTTCTTTCTTCTCCTCTTTCTACTTTTTTTCCATGACCACTATGTTCCAAACAACCTAGGATTTTTTATGCTTTATTTATTTATTTATTTATTTATTTATTTATTGTGGAAAGTCAGCATATATATATAGATAGATAGATAGATAGATAGATAGATATTAACATCTTTATTGGAGTATAATTGCTTTACAATAGTGTGTTAGTTT
The DNA here is from genome assembly GCF_025265405.1 of Mesoplodon densirostris. Lineage (NCBI taxonomy): Eukaryota > Metazoa > Chordata > Mammalia > Artiodactyla > Ziphiidae > Mesoplodon > Mesoplodon densirostris. Next base: position 43,076,822 of record NC_082667.1, read on the forward strand.
CTGCTTTATAACAAAGTGAATCAGCTATACATATACATAAATCCCCATATCTCTTCCCTCTTGCATCTCCCTCCCTCCCACCCTCCCTATCCCACCCCTCAAGGTGGTCACAAAGCACCAAGCTGATTTCCCTGTGCTATGTGGCTGCTTCCCACTAGCTATCTATTTTATATTTGGTAGTCTATATATGTCCATGCCACTCTCTCACTCTGTCCCAGCTTACCCTTCCCCCTCCCTGTGTCCCCAAGTACATTCTGTACTAGGTGTGCATCTTTATTCCCGTTTTGCCCCTAGCTTCTTCATGACATTTTTTTCCCCTTAGATTCCATATATATGTGTTAGCATATGGTATTTGTTTTTCTCTTTCTGACTTACTTCATTCTGTATGACAGACTCTAGGTTCATCCACCTCACTACAAATAACTCAGTTTCGTTCCTTTTTATGGCTGAGAAATATTCCATCGTATATATGTGCCACATCTTCTTTATCCATTCATCTGTTGATGGACACTTAGGTTGCTTCCATGTCCTGGCTATTGTAAATAGAGCTGCAATGAACATTTTGGTACATGACTCTTTTTGAATTATGGTTTTCTCAGGGTATATACCCAGTAGTGGGATTGCTGTGTCGTATGGTAGTTCTATTTTTAGTTTTTTAAGGAACCTCCATACTGTTCTCCATAGTGGCTGTATCAATTTACATTCCCACCAACATTGCAAGAGGGTTCCCTTTTCTTCACACCCTCTCCAGAATTTATTGTTTTCAGATTTTTTGATGATGGCCATTCTGACAACTGTGAGATGATATCTCATTGTACTTTTGATTTGCATTTCTCTAATGATTAATGATGTTGAGCATTCTTTCATGTGTTTGTTGGCAATATGTATATCTTCTTTGGAGAAAGGTCTATTTAGGTCTTCTGACCATTTTTGTATTGGGTTTTTTTGTTTTTATGATATTGAGCTGCATGAGCTGCTTGTAAATTTTGGAGATTAATCCTTTGTCAGTTGCTTCATTTGCAAATATTTTCTCCCATTCTGAGTGTTGTCTTTTCGTCTTGGTTATGATTTCCTTTGCTGTGCAAAATATTTTAAGTTTCATTAGGTCCCGTCTGTTTATTTTTGTTTTTATTTCCATTTCTCTAGGAGTTGGGTATAAAATGATCTTGCTGTGTGATTTATGTCATGGAGTGTTCTGCCTATGTTTTCCTGTAAGAGTTTGAGAGTGTCTGGCCTTACATTTAGGTATTTAATCCATTTTGAGTTTATTTTTGTGTATGGTGTTAGGGAGTGCTTTAATTTCATTCTTTTATGTATAGCTGTCCAGTTTTCCCAGCACTATTTATTGAAGAGGCTGTACTTTCTCCACTGTACATTCCTGCCTCCTTTATCAAAGATAAGATGACCATATGTGTGTGGGTTTATCTCTGGGCTTTCTATCCTGTTCCATTGATCTATCTTTCTGTTTTTGTGCCAGTACCATACTGTCTTGATTACTGTAGCTTTGTAGTATAGTCTGAAGTCAAGGAGCCTCATTCCTCCAGCTCTGTTTTTCCTTCTCAAGATTGCTTTGGTTATTCAGGGTCTTTTGTTTTTCCAACAAATTGTGAGATTTTTTGTTCTAGTTCTGTGAAAAATGCCATTGGTAGTTTGATAGGGATTGCATTGAATCTGTAGATTGCTTTTGGTGGTAGAGTCATTTTCACAATGTTGTTTCTTCCAATCCAAGAACATGGTATATCTCTCCATCTGTTTGTATCATCTTTAATTTCTTTCATCAGTGCCTTATAATTTTCTGCATACAGGTCTTTTGTCTCCTTAGGTAGGTTTATACCTAGATATTTTATTCTTTTTGTTGCAGTGGTAAATGGGAGTGTTTTCTTAATTTCATTTTTCAGATTTTTCATCATTAGTATATAAGAATGTCAGAGATTTCTGTGCATTAATTTTGTATCCTGCTACTTTACCAAATTGATTGATTAGCTCTAGTAGTTTTCTAGTAGCATCTTTAGGATTCTCTATGTACAGTATCATGTCATCTGCAAACAGTGACAGCTTTACTTCTTCCTTTCCAATTTGGATTCCTTTTATTTCTTTTTCTTCTCTGATTTCTGTGGCTAGGGCTTCCAAAACTATGTTGAATAATAGTGGTGAGAGTGGGCAACCTTGTCTTGTTCCTGAGCTTAGTGGAAATGATTTCAGTTTTTCACCATTGAGGACGATGTTGGCTACAGGTTTGTCATATGTGGCCTTTATTATGTTGAGGTAAGTTCCCTCTATGCTTACTTTTTAGAGGGTTTTTCTTGAACTCACTGAATTCACTCGTATCTTAGAGCATTTGCTCTTGCTGTTCTTTGTACCTGGAATTCCTTTCATCAAGATGTTTATTTTTGATTTGTGATATGACTAAGGGCTCAGAGATCCCTCCTATGAGCATAATATTAAAATAAAACTTATCCCTATCCTGACTTTCTATCTTGTAACTCTGGTGGTATTTCTTAATTTGATCATAACTTCCTGCCTCTATTTTGTATATTTATTTGCTTATGAAACTACAGACTTTAATTCTTTTGTTTGATATTTAATTCTCTGTATCCCGAGAAATGTCTGCAAATAAGAAAGTACTAAATACTTATAGGGTCAATAAATTAATAAATGAATGAATACACTATATTTTCTGAAAATGATGTTGATATTTCCTCCCTTTCAGGGTTGCTATAAGTATTAGAGTTAAAATATAAGGCAACTAATTATGTCTAGCTTCAGTTTTGCATAAATTATTGTTGTTACTACGAAAATTTGAACTAGCTAAACTGTTAAGATGTATCACAATGGCAAGTAGTACTTTTTGTGCTTACATGGAATGCAGTGAATTTAGCTAATAGAATGGAGTACCTGGGGGTTTTTGAATACCCACATGCTGACTCAGGCACAGTACCCCTCATGTGAGATTATTGAAGAAAATGCATTTCATTATATTTTATACTTATATACACATTAAAATTTTTTGACACACACAAAAAATGTAGCATTTTTAGAACTATTTGTAACTTACTATGATTAATTATTTTTGATATATAAAGAAATGCTATGATCACCAGGCTGAGATTTGGGTATAATTCACAGTGGCCCTAGCTGCCACTGTTTATAGATGTATGAATTTAGTTATGTGATTATCTGATTGTGACATTTTCAGTATTATTTAAATTGGTAGAACAACGTCTAGATTAATTTTAATTTAATTTTTTTCTGTATAATTATTGTTTAATTTATCTTCCAATTGTTACACAAGGACTTTATATTGAAAATACTTATTTTGTATGCATGAATTTTGTGTGGCAAACATACACCAGTGAAATCATATCTTCTAATTAATTTTTCAGTTCATTTCCTGCATATTTATTTGTCTTTATTAGTGGGAGACATGTGCACAGCCACATCTTTGTCATGTGCTAGTGCTCCCCTAAAAAAATGAGGTACTTTTCATGCCTGTACCACTCTTCTCTCCTAATGCATTCTCCTTTGACCTTTACAGAAGAGAGCTTTGTCTGTGTCACTAGCTCTTCTCTAGCAGACCACCATGGCTGCATTATGGGAGATGAGGCATTAAGTACGTCAATGCTTCTCTGCAGTGTTGAGAGCTAAGGGCCCTTGGGTTGGGGGACAGGACAGCTTTCATTAAATTTCAGAGTTTCACTCTAGCTTTTCCTTGGATTGTGTCTATTCACCTTACATAACCTTAACTAAGCATAACTCCTCAAGTGACTTTTCTTCAAACATCAAATCTACACAAAGCTATTCTTGGTTAAAAAGAGAGAGAGAGAGAGAGGGAATGGCACTTAGCTATATCTCATTATTGTTTGATTAATTTACAAAACAGACAAACCACAAGAAATAACAAAATTTACTGTATGCATTTAGTGTAGTATTTTGTTGATACTGAAAATTTGTTTTTGAGTTGAAGGTGTATCTTAAAATCATCGATTGTTTTAGGATTTAGAAACAGAACAGAACAACGACCAATTGTAAAGTGAAGCTATTATTACATTGTATTTTGGTGTCAAAACTGAGAGTTGAATAAGCAGAACACAGACTTTTTTATGGCAGTGAAAATATCATGCATGATATTAAAATGGGGGATACATGTCATTATACATTTGTCCAAACTCGTAGACTGTACAACACCAAGAGTAAAACATAAGGTAAACTACAGACTTTGGGATATTATAATGTGTCAGTGTAAGTCCATCTTTGATTAAAAAAAAAGTACCCTCTTAGTGAGTGATGTTGATGTTGGGAAGGCGATGCATGTATGAGGACAGGGGACATATGGGAAATCTCTGAATTTTGTTGTAAACCTAAAACTGCTCTAAAAAATAGAGTTAAAAAAAAAGGAAAGGATGATGTGTGGCTTTGACTTCTGGAGTAACTCCAAGGTAAAATGACAATAGCCTGTGCCCTGTGATCTTTATCACCAAATAAGACTACGCCCAACATAAATTCTGGAATTCATCCAGTACAGGTCAGACCTTTGCTTCTTAGAAAGTTTCATAACTTACCTTTGATTCTTATTTATTCTCGTGATGTTTGTGAGTTGATAGAGTGAAAGTGTTGGACTGTTCTTCTAGAGGCTGCCAATAACTAGAAAAGACAGACCCAATTAATGTTATTCTGCTTCCTCCAAATACATTATTGGAAGAATAAGGTAAGCTGTGGATTTTTCCTGGAGGGTTCCAATTACACAGGATCTTCTTTTATTAATAAAAGTAAATCCATAAATATATCACTTCATGTGATTCTTCTTTTACACTTGTGTCTGGAAAACAAAAAACTTCTCAGTATATTGCAAGGACCCTTTCATGAACAATCAACAATAACAGACATTATAAGATTATTTTTAAGCAAGAGAAGGTTTTAGTTTAATTCTTCATTTAAGTATCACTTGGGTAATCCTTTCCTAGTTACAAAACTGTAAGTAGCCAGAGATGGAGGCAATAGGTTCACCTTTTGTGATTGATGAAGGTTAACTTTTTATTAATTCACTTCTGAATTCCTGGACTGCTTGGCATAAGAAGCTCTGGAAGAAAAGTGCTGAGTCTGTTGTCTTTTCTCCTAATTTGAAGTTAGAAAAATCTGTCAGAGAAAACTAGGAGACCATAAAGTAGGGTTTCTTTGTTTGTTTGTTTTGTTTGTTTGTTTGTTTGTTTTTTCTATTAAATTGTTAGATTCATGAAGTTCATACTTTACTTAATTTTTAAAGATCACATAGAATAATGATAATATTAATTGCCCCTAAGGATTGTTGTATGGATGAAATGAGACAATGTATATAAAGTGCCTAGAAAAGCAACTAAAAGCTCCTATATTTGCTGAGGCATCCACAACCCACTGCCTTTTCTTTTTCCGGGAATATAAACAGATTCAGTCATGGGCATGTACACATTACTCAATGAATGATAATATTGTGATTTTTATTAGCCATCAAACTTCTACAGTGTATAGTAAACTCTATGATAAACAAAATCCTCATTTTTAGTTTTTCTACAGTGGGGTTGATGAGTCATTTGCAGTTATTAAAGGAAACAAATGACTATATGAATGCCATACTTGAAAATTACTTTTAAAAATCAACTTCCAGTCTGCAGTAGGTCAGTCCACTCTTTTTTTCTATTAGAATTTAATGAAAGTGATTGGAAGCAAGTTTGAACATGAAATTGCACAATGGGCAAGTTCCCGTCCTCTAAAGAAACTTTAGTAAAATTTGTTTTCCAATTCCCCAGCTATGGATGAGAGGTACCCAGGCAAAACTTCTTGCCACTAGTTAACCTTAAATTGTTATCTCTTTGAAACCGACTGTTACCAGCATTCCATGTCTTGCTGCCTCTGATGCATACATTTTCCTTTTCTTTAAGCAATGCTAAAATCTCTTGGTCATTACCACTTGGGTATTTGTTTTAGATTAAAAGATATCAGATCACTGAATAAAAAACAGTGATATGACTATGCAACTTATAGGAATAATATTAAACATAAGCACTGCATGCAACTCCCTCCCTTCTGGTGGTACAAAGGTCAAGGAGATGCACAAAGTGACACATGACACTTTTAACAGAAAGGATGTAAGTCAGCTCCACCACCACAGCTCACTTTCTGATCTTGGGTTTTATGGCATTTTCCTCTTGTGGGTGTTCTTGACAATTTAATTTGGTGTTTCACCTAAGTCTCTACAAATCCCTCCAAATACCTGTATGTTTGCTGGCTCCCGAGCATCACTAGCAAAGTGTTTAAAGGAAGAATAACCAACTGCCTTCTCACTTGATATGAAAAACCCACTTGTGATGATCAGGCTGGAAAGTCTCTTCTCTACACAACTGTGCTAACAGATGCTGATCAGTCAGTAACCTTTCTCACCAGAGCAGTTCAAAGCTTTCTTCCCAACTTTGCTTTTAATTTAATTATCATCTGAAGAGAGGAAAATCCTTTTATGCATCACTGAGAAAGAGATATATCTTGGGGCTGCAATGACAATGATATTGCCTATTATAAGGCCTGAGAACTGTCTGATAAAAGCAAAACTTTGTGCCAGATCAGAGAAGCATTTAGTTTAAAAATTTTTTTTGGATTGCTCTTCAAATAATGCAGACCTTAGGTAGATTGAAAACAGGAAAAGTAAATGTTCTCTATGAATCACCAACATTACTTGGAGCAACAAAATTCTTTCTTTAAGTTGATGATTGTCTTGGCTTATTTGATTGGTGTAAAAAAAATCAGTTTCATTCCAGTGTGAACCTTTTTATATTGCTTTCCCATGTGAACCAGGGTAGAAAGTACCTCACGATCTTGTTTATTCTAACACTGAAATAGCATGTGTGAAAAGATGAATAACTTAGGGAAGGCTAAGTGATTTCTGATCAAGAGATTGATAATAATGATATATTCAAACTAGCAATTTCCTTTACTAACTTTGAATAGAGGTCTCATAGTCATGTCTTCCCTTTCACCCCACTTTACTATGGTCATCATTTGTGTAGCGGATGACTGATCTGGCTCTCTACATTTAAATGAGCCCATGGACCACAAGCCACTGGCCCATATCCATTATGAGTTAACCCCTGACCCTGACTTTACTGTCAACTTTGCCCTTGAAAAATCATATCTACTCTGCCCTCTGCTTCCCAGGCTGCTTTTGTTATCTTACATTTCTGACTTCCTCAGTTCAGTTTAAATCAATATTGCTGATTTTGATTAAACGTGTCTGCTTCCTATGCACCTATGCATAATGTTAACCAGTAGGGCTACAGGAATAAGATACACCCTCCTTTTTTGATACATTTTATCTCATGGTAAAGATACTCAAAAAAATCATTTCAGTAAAGTGAGATATTAGCAGATGGTCTTCCACAGGTTGATTTAAGGACTAAGGCTTCTCTCATCTTGAAGCTCCAAGGTAGAGTCTACCTCTAAATTCTTGGCTCTCAATTGGCAGATAGAGAGCAAAAGAGGGTGAATAATTATGTGACCTTTTTATAGGCTAGGTCTATTGTCAGATACATTGATTTCATCAACATTTCCTTGTTGTATCTTGCTCACGTGTCCATACCCATCTATAAGTTATCTAGATTTGTTAGTTTCCTATTGCTGCTGTAAAGAATTATCAGAAATGTAGTGTTTTAACAGAATACAAACTTATTCTCTTACAGTTCTTTATGTCAGAAGTCTGAAATCAGTTTCACTGGGCAAAATCAAGACTCTGAGGGAAGAAACAATTTTCCTTGTCTTTCTTAGCCTCTAGTGGTTGCATGTGTTCCTTGGCTTGTGGTCCCTTCTTCACATCATGCCAAACTCTTGCTTCCAATGTTATTTATTCTCCTATTGATTTTTTAATCTCCTGCCTCCCTTTATAAGGACCATTGTGAATACATTGGGCCCAACTAAATCTTCCAGAATAATCTCTCAAGCTTGAGATCCTTAACTTAATCATATCTGCAAAGTGCCCTTTACCATGTAAGGTAATGTATACACAGGTTCTGAGGTTTAGGATGTGGACATCTTCCTGGTCCATTATATTGATAACAAGAGGGAAACTCTAGCTCTGTGCCCTGGTGGGGATGGGGGGAGGAAACTGATATAGAGATGGTTTTCCAATTTCTATAATAATAATAATGTCTATTGTATAGTTTGCACTTAATCTTTATGATACATTTCCTATATGTATATCACTATATAGAGATACACATGTATATACAAAATTAGTATATATATATATATATATATATATATATATATGCTAGATAAACACTGCATATATATTATATTAATTCATTCAACAATTCTATGAGTAAAATACTACTATTTCTAATTTACAAAGGCAGGAAAATGAGGCTTAGAAGATTTAAAATTTGTCCAAAATATCAAGGTTAGTGGTGAAGCTGGAATGAAATCTAGGTCTGCCTGACCTACAACCTGCCCCTCTTAATCTCTATAAGGTGTTGTCAACAGAGAATTAAGCACAAGATACTCTTGGATGATAAGAAAGGAGCCTTTGTCTCAAAGCAGAGATACAGGGATAATTTCTCAGAGGTCTTCAATACAATAACTTATACTGATTCTCAGTTGCTGACCCTTAATTCCCTGACACTACAGTCTCTCGCTGTCTCTTGGTTTGTGTCTCCTTCCAGCTATTCTTGGAAACCTGTTAGTTGATGTATCCAGTTCCTTGTCATTCCCACCAGCGCTGGAATCCGTGACTCAAACTGAGTCTTAAGTCCTGTCATTCTGACACTAAGCTGATGCTATCACTGGGAAGGAAAAAATTATGACAAGATTCAGGTCAGGAATAACTCAAAAGAGAAAAATGCAAGACAGTGGTCAAGGCCAGCTCAAATCATCAACATGTCCCTGACAAAGATTCTGGACGGCTGCCACTTCAATGCACCTTTCTGAGGTAGCCCTGCTTGGCCTTGAAAGAAGGGTCTTCCAGTCTTCGGGTCAGCTGACCTCTATTCTCACCTCTTCAGACTACACACGTCAGAATTGCATATAACAACTCTTTAGCAAAGAGATTTTGACTTGTGTCCACCCAAAATAAATCATGACTTCTGCATAGACTCTCTCATTTGGCAGAAATTAAGTTAATATGCCAGCACATAGATGACCCAAATGACCTTTTTCTGAAAAAAACATCAAAGTGAGCCATTGTGGTTTTGCACTAACAAGCCTTGAGAAGTGGTAATCATTCTTTCCCTTACTTTTTCACAGTGACATCCATTAACCTTTCCCTGACTTTCTCATAATGTCTATGCTATGAACAGAAGAAGACAGAGTGGTACAATTTAACAAAATATGATTATTGGTGTATCATATTTTTACTGAAACACCACAAACTTCTTGTTGCTGAAGCCTCCCCATCCTCACCTAACAAAGATGATCTACCTGTTTAAAAACAACATATTTGAAATTCCCACTTATCTAAATTCATAGTCAGATACCTTAGTTACCTATTAGCAAAACCTGAAGTCATCAGCTCTTCTAAATGAAGTCTTTCAGAGGACACCATTGAAAAGAATTCCATACAAAGCCATTGTAACACAATGCAGTAGACAGAGCCCTCTATACTAAGGCCAAAATTTCAAGCATGAAGGTACTCAACACATATTCAATAAGGACCTATTCTTTACCAAACACCATGCTAGATGATGCAGAAAATCTGGGTTCTTGTACTAGCTTTGTTAATAATTAGCAGTGTAACCTTAAGGAAAACACAACTTCTTAAGCCACAGCATTCTGATCTCTCAAATAGGTATAATAATAGTTGTCCAGTCATGCTCAGAAATTTGTTGTGAATTTCAAATAAGATAATATATTTGACATTCCTTTGTGAATGACAGCAAATGACTCTATAAGCATTTATTATTCATATAAATGTGATGAGCTTTACTTTCAATTCAAACATAATGAGCATATATAGTTTCCAAAACTGGTGAAAAAGAACTCACTTTCTTAGCAAAGATTCTATGAAAAATAACTGTTCCCCTATTCCCTCATACTGATTGCCATGAGATTTTCGGTACTAATTTCTTGATAACCTGTAGGTAAGTCATTACAATGTAAATGTCTTTCTGGGCTACAGGGCACATTATGTACAATACTAGTGTTGCCAGCACAGGAAAGCAATACTCATGAATACATAATGTGTAGCTATTCACCTCTGACATGTTTAAGTATATGCATATTGAGATTCCTGGCAAAATTACAGAGAGTGCAAATTATTTCAATTAAAAACAAACATGTTTTTCATGAAATTAATTACATGTTACATTTAGACTTAGACATTGTATGGTGAAATATGGTTGTAAACACAGCTATTAAAACTGCATTAGGGGACTTCCCTGGTGGCGCAGTGGTTGAGAGTCCACCTGCCGATGCAGGGGACATGGGTTCGTGTCCTGGTCCGGGGAGATCCCACTTGCTGCAGAGCGGCTAGGCACGTGAGTCAAGGTCACTGAGCCTGTGCGTCCAGAGCCTGTGCTCCGCAACGGGAGAGGCCAAAACAGTGAGAGGCCCACATACCGCAAAAACAAAAAACAAAAACAAACAAGCAAAAAAAAAAAAACCTGCATTAGGGAAATTCAGTCTATCCAAATTTCTCTCTCCAACCCATGTTTAAAACTTTGAATTAAAGAACTGATTATTTTTTGTTTCTTTACCAGATAGTGCTCTTTATAAAAGCAGTGGTATTTTCATGTACATTCAATTAAATTACAAGCTTCTAGGTAAGATACTGACTGATGAAATGGTGCATAGTTTCACTGGGAGGAACGTTGGAAACATTTTTTTTAAATACACAAACATGTCTCTGCATAAGTGTGTAATATCCCCATATGCACAGAATCATAGTGTAGGAAAGGACCATGGATTTAATGTAGCCTGAACTACCCTTAAGTGATTGATTGCTCCCTTACAATATACTAGAGTACATGCAAAGTCCTGGCCATCCGTCCTTAAACCTTTTAGTATGGAGGAGGTCATTGCTATCCAAAACAGGGCATTCTATTTTGGTTAACTCTCTTTGTTTAAAGTTCTATGTAATTAAAAAAAAAAATATATATATATATATATATATATATATATATATATATATATATATATATTTAGCTGGAACAGTGGTAGGCTCAGGATAAACAGATAATAAGAAATGCATCATTCTTATCTTTTGGAAGTTTAGAAGCTAGATCAAAAATATGAAAAAAATAGTGAATTTCTAGCAAATTCATTAATTTTCTCTAGTCACAGATGTGAAGATGATTATACAAAGGTAAAAATATTAAATGATTTATACTTTATAGTATGCTTTCATCAAAGGTATATTAGAAATCTTAATACATAGTTCTAATTGTCTAATTAGAGGATATATACACATTAATGTGAATAGAACACTGTTTCCCTGAAATCAAAATTTTAAATGAATTTGCAAAACATTGCTTTAGATGAAATATTAAATACTGTTTAGATGATAACATCATCTATGATTTTGAATAATAATATAAATCTTCCTTGAATAACCAGTTGTTCTACAGTGATTAGATCAATTTTGACCATTGGACAAAGAATGTATAATATTCAGAACAGTGCCTCACACTTCAGTTTTCAGAGTATAGAAAATTATTTTCTATGGTAAATACCCTCCCTGGTTCTACAACTTTGAAAAACTTAGTACACTTAAAGTGATTTGGAGAGAACAGTAGTTTAAATTATCAGCCCCCAATTTAAGCAATCTTATCAGACTATCCTTCTGTAGCTAAACTTAATTTGTTAAAATAATATTACAATTAGATATCTAATGATAGAAATGAATACAGAAAATACACAAGTTTACCTGCCTATTGTATTCTAATTTCTGAGTTGAATCAAGGAATCCTAAAACATTTTTAGCAATTTTTAACTTAGAGATTATTTTAAACATTGAAGAAAGAATTAAGGAATATAACCCTTTTAAGAGGAATACTTGGAATTTATAATACCCTAAGAACAGATGCGAAGTATGGAAGATTTCATTCTGATGATCATAGATCAAGAAAAGTAATCTCAGGATGTGAGCTTATTTTAGATTAATATATTATGATCAAATTCATTGTGAGTTTCTTTAAAAGGCAGCTTTAATGAGACATAATGAACATGTCATTCAATTCACCTATAGTGCACAACGAAATTTTTTTTTAGAACATTCAGAGTTGTGTGACTTCTAACATTCTATTTTTAGAACATTTTTGTCACCCCCAAAAGAAACCCTGTACCCATTAACAGTCACACTCCATCTCCCCTCCAAGCTCAAGAGAAACAATACTCTACATTCTGTACATAGATTTGCATTTGGGACATTTTTTGTAAATGGATTCATACAATATGTGATCCTTTGAAACTGACTTCTTTCACTTATCATGTTTTCAAGGTGTAGTCATGCTCTAGCATGTAGTAGTACTTCATTCATTTTTATTGCTGAATATTTTTCTGTTATTCATCATAATCATGGTATGATTATACTGCATTTTGTCCATTCATCAGTTGATGGACATTGAATTATTCTACATTTTGGCTATTAAGACTAAAGCTGCTACATACATTCATGTAGGCATTTTTGTGTGGACGTACATTTACATTTATCTTGGATAAACACCTAGGAGTGGAATTGCTGGTTCATATGGTAACTCTATGTTTAACATTTTGAGAAATCATCAAATTGTTTTTTAAGGCTGCTCTATTATAATATTTCATATTTTGCCAGCAGTGTATAAGGATTCCAATTCCTCCTTTATCTTTGCCAATATGTTATTGTCTGTCTTTTTTTTTGTGATCCCAGTAGGTATGAAATATTATCTTACTGTGATTTGAAATTGCTTTTACCTAATGACTAATGATGCTGAGCATCTTTATCTATGTAGGAGTTCCTTACATATTCTGGACATACGTCTTAGATAATGCCATGAAAATATTTTTTCCCTAATGTGTGTGTTGATTTTAACTTTCTTCATGGTATCATTTTCAAAACAAAAAATTTTAAATTTTTATAAAGTCCTATTTATCTATTTTTTAATTCTGTCATTTGTGCTTTTGGTGTAGATTTTCTGAAGGCTTTGCCTAATCTGAGGTTATGAAGATCCACTCGTATGTTTTCTTCTGAGTTTTATTTATTTTTTTATCACCTGTATTTAGATCAATGATCCTTTTTGAGTTAGGTTTTGTGTATGGGATGATAAAATAAAATTTATATTTTAAGGGAAGACAAGAAAATGTTAACAAAATCCTCTCTCTCTCTGTCCGTTTGGGTCTCCTCTCTCCCTCCCTAATGTGCAGTGTACATCTGCATTACACATTAACCAGACCTCTTCAAAGATGGGAGTGCCTGCTCAACCTTAATGATCTATTTTTTTCTGACTCTAGTAACATAACTTCTTAAAAGAATAGCATTTTTTCCAACCCTGTAGGGGGTCATGATGACTTGCTACTCACTTTGTTTTGTACATGCTTACCTGGATTATATATCCTTGGTGAACTTTATGTAAAGTAACAATATGTCATTTTGATGTATGCTCTTTTGTCTAGAAAATGTATATAACTGTGCCTTCGACTTCTAACATGCGGAATAATTCTCAGAACTTTCTGAGAGTCTGTCTCCTGGGTTATGATCCTTAGTTTGGTTTGAGTAAAATTCCCTTTTTTCGTCTTGATTGTTAATTGAACTTTCATCGACAGGGATAAGGAAAAGATCCAACTTCATTGCTTTTGCATGTGAAAACACAATTTTCTCAGAAAAGTTTATTGAAAAAATGATCATTTTCCCATGTAATTGTCTTAGCACCCTTGTCACAAATCAATTGACCAAAATATAAAAGTTTATGTATGGACTCTAAATTCTATTCCATTATCCTATATGTCTATCTTTATGCTGGTATTACACTGTCTTGATTAATGTAGATTTATAGTAAATTTTAAAAATAGGAATTCTGGGTTCAACTCTGTTAAAAATTTTAAGATTATTTTGCCTTCTCTATTTATTAGAATTTCCATCTGAATTTTATGATCTGCTTGTTAATTTTTGCAAAAAACAGAAGCCAGCTAGGATTTTGTTAGACACTGTGTTGAAGTTGTCCATCAATTTGGGGAATATTGTTATTTTAAAAATTTCAATATCAAGTATTCTGAGCCATGGACATTGAATGTGATTACATTTATCTAGGTATTCTATAATTTCTTTTAACAATATTTTCAAGTTTTCAGTGTGAAAATCTTACATTTCTTTTGTTAAATTTATTCCTAAATATTTTATTCTTTTTGAGCCATTATCAGTGGAATCACTTTCTTAATTTCATTGTCAGATTCTTCATTGTGAGTGACTAGATATACACCTAAATTTTCTAAAATGATTTTGCATCCTGTAAACTTGCTGAACTTGTTTTTTAGTTACGTAAGGCACACTGCTCCCATTGATTTTTAAAAGTGTTCTACATAAAAAATCATTTCATCTGCAAGTGGAGATAACTTTACTTCTCTTTTTCAAGTCTGAATGTCATTTATGTTTCTTGTCTACTTTCGCAGACTAGAACTTCCAATACAATATTGACTAGAAATGGCAAAAGCAGACATTGTCGCATTGCTCCAGATCTGAGGGTAAATGCATTCAGTCTTTCACAATTAAGTTTGATGTTACATGATGTTTGTCAATATAGTTCATCTTTAAAAAAAAATTTTGTTTCATTAATTTTCTCTACTTTTTTTTCATTACTCTACTTCACTTATTTCCATTCTAATGTCCATTATTAATTTTCTTTTACCTAATTTCAGTTTAGTTTGCTTTCTTTTTTCCAGTATCTTTAGGTAGTATAGTTAAGATATAGATATGAGATTTAAAAATATATATTATTTTAGTATTTATGGCTATACATTTTCTTCTAAGCACTACTGATATATATTTATTATTATTATTATTATTATTACTATTATTATTATTAATCTCAAAGCATTTTCTAATTTCCCTTGTGAGTTCTTGTGCTTATTGGTTATTTAAAATTTATGGTTTTATTTTTGTATATTTTTTCATTTTCAAAATTGCCTTCTGTTATGGATTTCTAATTTCATTCTATTGTGGTGAACAAGCATATTTCATATGATTTCAATCATTTTAAATTTGTTGAGGCTTGTTTTATGGCCTTGCATTAGTATCTGGTCTATTCTTGAGAATGTTACATGCTTGCTTGAGGAGAATACATGTTTTTCTGTTGTTAGGTAGAGAGTTCTATAGATGCCTCTTAAGTCTAGTTGCTTTTTTGTGTTTTTCAAATCTTCATTTTCCTATTCACCTTCTACCTAGCTGTTATATCTATTATTGGAAGTGGGGGCTATTAAGATCTCCAACTCTTATTGTTGATTTGTCTGTTTCCCTTCAATTCTGTCAGCTTTAGTTCATGTATTTTGGGACTCTATTATTAGGTGCATATATATGTATAATCATTATATTTTCGATGGATTAACTCTTTTTCATAGAATGTCTTATTTTACCTCTTGGAACATTTCTTTTAAACTCTGTTTAGTCAGACATGAGTAGAGCCACTCCAGCTCTCTTATGATTGCTGCTTATAGAATTTTATTTCTATATAGCTCTATTTTCTCTCTCCCTTTTTTGAAACTATTATTGATATACACATGTCATCAATATATGTAACAAATCCAACAATGATGAATTATAATTATTACTTTATATAATTTGTGTCTTTTAAGGAAACTGAGAGATGAATGGAAAGCAAATATACATTTATGGACCCAGTATTATTGACCTCCCTCACTTCAGGAAGCTCTTCCTCCTTATAAGGGGGAGCTCACTGTGACCAAATAAGCTCCAAAACCCTGGGTTGCACTGCCTAGAATAGATTAGAACTTCTGCAACAGGGAACTGATGGGAGGGGTGAGGAGAGTGAGAAACCCTGACTGTCTGTTTCTTCCAGCAGGAAACTGGAGCACTAAACTAGGAGCTGGGAGACAAGGTAGCCCATTCTTGGCACATTTGACCGGAGGGAAACTTCTGTCACACTAGGCTAGGGAGTGTGGAGTGAATGGATAGTAGCTGCAATGCCACACACTTGCTGTTCTTAGCAAGATTTTGTAGATTTTCTCCATAAATGTTTTTTCATTTTCTGTGCACCCTTAGGACAATTTCTAAACACTTAAAGGTTGTTTTTTGTTTTTGTTTTTGTTTGCTCCAATCATGATTATTTTGCTGGGGAGAGTGTGTCTGATGGACTCCTCACATCACTCTTCCAAAAGTCTTGTCTGAGAGAGCTATTTCTTTCATTGAACTGATATAATTGGTTTGCAATTATTGTTCTTAAGTTTGCCTCTTTTCATTGGCAGATCTTCTGTGCCAATGATTTAAAATTTGGGGTGTGTACAGATGTCCACATTTCCCAGAGTGACAACCCTGCTGTATGAACACGGTGCTGGGTTGGGATATAGCCCCTCATATCTGCTTCATTTAATACCTCTTTTATCCACAGCCATCCCTGTGTCTTTTTTTCCCATGTCTTAATTTCCCATAATATATAAGGCTCCCTTACATATAAGCTCCTTTAACTGTTTCTTGATTAACATGTTTTTTTAGTTCACTATAACAAATGCTCTGTTATGAATGAATTCCTATTTGCTAGTGTCTCTCTTTAAGCGTGGTGCCAAAATCTCATATCACACTCAAGGTGTCATCTGAAAAGCAAGGCAGAAAGTGATCCTAACAGCTCATCTGTTAAAAAACATATTTGCAACCTCTGTTGTGACTTCCTCTTTTCACAGTTGACACAAAAAACTGTATTGTTAGCTAAAACAACACATTCCTTTGTTGTTTGCAGTATTCTTTTCCATATCTTTCTCTACCCTTCACTTATACAGTATCATCAGAAAATAATCTTGATTATCTATCCACTGCATCACAGTTTGGGAGGGTGGTAGTGGAGTCTTGGTGGTCATAGCTTTGGTCTCTCTTGCTTGGGCCAAACTAAATATAATAAGTTCTTCCTTGTCAAAGTAGTTACACTTTTAAAGGCCAATTACACTTTTAAAAGGCTGCTCAAGTTTTGTTAACTTTGATTTATTTTTTCTTACATTACTTCCTGTTACTGCTGCTTTCTCTACTCTGTATTTACACAGCATTCACCTGTGTTACATTAACAAACTCTGCTTCTCTCACTCTGTTCCTTGCCATAACTTTGCCTCTCCTCCATTCCTCCTATACTTCAATAGGTTATTTTTAACTAGTTTTTGAGATGAAAATAATCCTATTTAACTAATTCATAATAGCTTGTGAGTGAATAGCAAATTCATCTTCTTCCAAATAGTATTAATCTGTTTATTTCTAACAAGTAAATAGTACATTAATTGCATTCAGAGGCTATCAGGGCACTTTGTCTTAACATGATGCCTTCACGGTGCCTTTAAGCTATATCACATAAATGATAGAATATTTCACTTATACAAAATTAAAGTACTACTAATAATGACTGCTGATAATCAATATTTCTCAGACACTTTACAATTTACAAAGCATCTTTGGCATTACTCTTTCATTTGATCTTAAAAATATTTTGTGAGGTAAGTATCATTATCCTTACTTGCATTTTACTAGTATATTTATTTGGAAAATAATATGTGTCTAATTAAATTTTCAGCATTCTTCCTGTTTTACTGCAGTCACAATGCAGGGAATATTGAACGGCATAGTTTAATTTATCTGCATGTATCCTATATTTCCTATATGGAAAATTATCTTCTCATTGAAGACCTTGAAAAGCTGACTGTAAAATGCTGTTGCTATTCTGTAAGGAAAAGTGACCTGATTTATAGCTTATTATTAGGAGCATGCAGTATTGCTAGTGATTATCTCCCTTTCTGTCTCTCTCTCATGCTTGGGGAATAATTAGAAAGTAAGTGTCCACTTGCCCCATGATAGAAAGTGAAATTAGCTGGTTGATAAAGTTTCAGACTCACACTCACCCTCCTCCAACATCACTGAATTTTTAATGGTCTGTTTTTTAATTGCTTCTTCAACTGTGCAAAGATAGTGTGGGAGTGAGAAGTGGGGACAAAAGGGATGTGAGATGTTGATTTTTTTTTCCTTTGGATGGTGCTATAAAATAGTACATATTATGTAAAGGTTAAAAAAAGAATAAAGGTAAGAATATAATAGCGTATTCTGTTTCATAAAAACTTTCCATTTAAAATGCTTTCCAAGCATTAATTTACTCATTCATCACTGTCTTAGGCTAGAGGTACAAATATTTGCGTGACTTGACCACTAACCTCAACTGACTCACGGTCAAGTGGTAGAGACACATAACCAAATGATTCTACTGAGTGTTAACTAGAGAACTTTGTTAGAATTGTTCAGTCCATTATTTTGTGTTATTCCAGAAGGTAATATATACATGGAGATACAACAAGAATGCTTTAGTAGAAAAAGGAATCTATGTATATTTCACACTATTCATATTCTATAAGGAAAAAGATAAGCTGTTCTTTAACTTTCTTACACTTGGAATACATGTAAAATCAGGAACTGCATTTTGGTGTGTGTGTATGTGTGTGTGCATGCATGCGTGTGTGTGTGTTTAATTCTCAAATATTTTTGATGGCCCATTTCTACAAACCGGATTGAGATTTCAATAATGTGTGCATCTATTTACAATAGCCAGGACATGGAAGCAACCTAGGTGTTCATCGACAAATGAATGGATAAAGAAGATGTGGCACATATATACAATGGAATATTAGCCATAAAAAGAAACGAAACTGACTTACTTGTAGTGAGGTGGATGGGTCTAGAGTCTGTCATACAGAGTGAAGTAAGTCAGAAAGAGAAAAACAAATACCATATGCTAATGTATATATATGGAATCTAAAAAATAATGGTACTGATGAACCTAGTTGCAGGGCAGGAATAAAGACTTAGACATAGAGAATGGACTTGAGGACACGGGGAGTGGAAGGGGGAAGCTGGGGCAAAGTGAGAGTAGCATGGACATATACACACTAAAAAATGTAAAAGAGATAGCTAGTGGGAAGTAGCTGTATAGCACAGGGAGATCAGCTCGGGGTTTTGTGACCACCTAGAGAGATGGGATAGGGAGGGTTAGAGGGATGCTCAATAGGGAGGGGATATGGAGATATATGTATACGTATAGCTGATTCATTTTGTTGCACAACGGAAACTAACACAGTATGGTGAAGCAATTATACTCCAATAAAGATGTATTAAAAATAAATAAAACAAATGTACTGTTTTCCAAAATAAAAAATAGTAATGTGTGCATGACGTCATGAGGTGTTCCACCTCAGATAACTTGGAAATAAAGGTAAAAATGTTTCTTTCTGGGATTTAGAAAATTAATTTAATGTATTATCAATAAGATTAGATATATTTAGGCATACCTCAGAGATATTGCTTGTTCAGTTCCATACCACTACAATAAAGTGCATACTGGGATAAAGCAAGTCATGCAAATTTTTTTGGTTTTCCAGTTCATATGAGAGTTATGTTTATACTATTCTGTAGTCTATTAAGTGTGCATTGTTATTAAGTAGCATTATGTCTATAAACAACAATGTACATACATTAATTTAAAAATACTTTATTGCTAAAAATGCTAACCATTATCTGAGACTTCAGTGAGTTGTAATCTTTTTGGTGACAGATTTTAGCTTGATGTTGATGGCTACCGATTCAGTGTGGTGGTGCTGAAGGTTGGAGTGACTGTGGTAATTTCTTAAAATCAGACAATAGTTAAGTTAAGGTTGCTGTTATGGATTGACTCTCCCTTTTATGAATGATTTCTCTGTAGCGTGCAATGCTGTTTGTTAGCATTGTACCCACATAGAACTTCTTGTAAAATTGGAGCCAACCCTCTCAAACTTGTCACTGCATTATAAACTGTTTATGTAATATTTTAAATGTTTTGTTATCAACAACAGTCTTCACAGCATCTTTACTATAAGTAGTTTCCATCTCAAGCAAACACTTTCTTTACTCATCCATAAAAAGCAACTCTTCATTGCTCAAGTTTTATCATGGGATTGAAGAAATTCAGTCACATCTTCAGGGTCCACTTCTAATTCTCTTACTATTTCCACCATTTCTGCAGTTACAGCCAAGCCTTGAACTCTTCAAAATCATCCATAAGGGTTAGAATCAACTTCTTCCAAACTCCTTTTAATGTAGCTATTTTGACCTCTTTCTGTGAATGAAAAATGCTCTTACTGGCATTTAGAATGGTGAATCTTTTTCAGAAGTTTCTCAGTTTACTTTGCCCAGATCCATCAGAGGAATCATCGTCTATGGCAGCTATGACTTTACAAAATGTACTTCTTAAATTATACGACTTGAAAATCAAAATCACTCCTTGATCCCTGGGCTGCAGAATGGATGCTGTATTATCAGGGATGAAAACAATATTAATCTCATTATATATCTCTATCAGAGATGTTTAGTGACCAAGTGCATTTTCAATGAGCAGTAATATTTTGAAAGGAATCTTTTTTTTTTTTTTTTTTTTCCTGAGCAGTAGGTCTCCATACTGGGCTTAAAATAATCAGTAAACCATGTTGTAAACAGCTTTCTTGTCATGCAAGCTTTATTGTTCAATTTATAGAGCATAGGCAAAATAGATTTAGCATAATTCTTAAGGACCCCAGGATTTTTAGAATGATAAATGAGCATTGGCTCCAAATTTGTCACCAGCTGCATTAACTCCTAACAAGAAAGTTAGGCTTTCCTTTGAAACTTTGAAGCCAGGCATTGACTTCTCCTCTCTAGCTATGAAAGTTCTAGATGGTATCTTTTTCCAGTATAAGGTGATTTTGTCTACATTCCAAATCTGTTGTTTAGTGTACCCTCCTTATTTCATTATCTTAGCTAGATCTTCTGGATAACTTGCTGCAGCTTCTATATTAGCATTTGCTGCTTCACCTTGCACTTTTATGTTGTGCAGATTGTTTCTTTTCTTAAATCTTAAGAACCAACCACTACTAGCTTCAGACTTTTCTTCTGCAGCTTCCTCATTTCTCTCAGCCTTCATAGAATTGAAGAGAGTTAGAGCCTTGCTCTGGACTAGGCTTTAGTTTAAGGGAATGTTGTGGGTTGTTTGATCCCCTGTCCAGACTACTAAAACTTTCTCCATATCAGCAATAAGGCTGTTTCACTTTCTTACCTTTCCCATGCTCACTCTAGTAACACTTTTAATTTCCTTCAAAAACTTTTCTTTTGAAATCACATCCTGGCTAACTGTTTCGTGCAAGAAACCTAGCTTTTGGCCTGTCTCAGCTTTTGACATGCCTTTCTCACTAAGCTTAATCATTTCCAGCTTTTGACTTAAAGTGAGATAAATGCAAATTTACCTTCCACTTGAACACTTAGAGGTCATTGTAGGGTTATTAATTGGCCTAATTTCAATATTGTTTTGTCTCGGGGAATAGGGACACCAGAGGAGAGAAAGAGAGATGGAGAACAGCAGTCAGTGGAGCAAGCAGAACACACACAACATTTATCAGTCAATTTTGTGCTCTTACATGGGCACAGTTAGTGACACCCCAAAACAATTACAATAGTAACATCAAAGGTCACTAATCACAAAATCACCACACCAATGGTGATAATGATGAACAAGTTTGAAACATTGCAAGATTAAACAAAATGTGACACAGAGACACAAAGTGAGCAAATACTATTGGAAAAATTGCACCAAAACATTTGCTTGACTCAGCGTTGTCCCAAATCTTGTTTTGTAAAAAAAAAAAAAAAAAAAAAAAAAAAAAAACAATATCTACACATGTCAATAAAGCAAAGTGCAGTAAAATGAGGTATGCCTGAACATTTGTTCCTTGATGGTACACGATGGCTCCAATATCCATAAGACCTTGTCTGAATCTGACTGAAGTTATTGACTTATCAGAAGATTAAAAATGACCTGTTAATTAGAATGGAGATTGGTCAATAACGGCAGCATGGATAAAGGAGGGCCTGCTGGCCAAGTGTTGCCAGTGTTCATCAAATACACTATTCCATGAAAAAGCTGGCCAAGTAAGACATAGTACATTTTAGAAAGATTAACATTCATATCACATGTTCAGTCTGGACAGTGAGTATGAATTAAGTTTTAACACATTCTATGACTGTGTAAAGTATTCTCCTTTTATAAGTGGAGCTCCTTGAATTAAGCATGATTATAATTTTTTAACACTTCATTTCTCAATTGCTGGGGAATCATTTTCTTTGCTTTATTTTTCAAAATAATGTCTAGTGTCCTTTGTTCCTTTCCTCCACCTCTTCCCTACATCCCTGCCCACTGCTGCACTACCTGAGGAGGAGTAATATATTGATACAGGACTATAAGATGATGAATTTAGTGATGTCCTGAGCTGATGAAAAGGAGAATAATAGACACAAATTTGTCTGGATTTATAATATGCCATCACTCTGATAAGGTTTTTATATATATTAGCTTGTTTAATTTTCACCACAGCCCTATGAAATAAGCATTATTATTTCCATTCTATGGCAAAGTTAGCTAATCTGCCCAACATCACAGTTATCAAATATCAAGATTGTATTTAAATCCAGGTCTGTTAGACTCCAAAGCTCAGGATTGAAACCAAATGTTGCACAAACTTGGAATTTGCTTGTAATTTAAATTTTATTAAACTATTCACAACAAAGAACAAGGATGACATATAAGCTGAATTCTATCTTTATTAGAAGTGTTGTCATACCTAACTCAAACTGCAGTAATGGAGCCAAAAAAGAACATAGTACTTTTTATCTCAGAAGCTAGACTTTGGGGACAAGGATTCACCTTTTAAAGTTAACTGTTCAAACGCAAATGGAAATATTCCTTGTGATAAGAGACGTTACAAATTATATATATATATATATATATATATATATATATAGTGCATTTAACGGAACTTATGTTTAAGTATGTCCTTGGATAAAATTTCACTGCAAGCCAAAAATGTTTTTAATGCCTTCTCCCTTGGTTTTAGATATCTTGAAGTAGGTACTGGAAAAAAATATATTTTTAGTTTATTCTGTCATTGTTAGATTCAGTTTTCTGCATGTCTAAATTACATATCCATAATCACCATTTTACGGTGTTTCTTACATACTCTATCCTTGCTACTTTTTTTTGTCTGCTTATTCTATTAGTTATAAAATAAAAGTTTTTAACACTTCCATCATGATTGTAGATTTGTTTATTTCTCATTTTAACAGTCAATATTTGTTTTTTGTGTATTGAATCTATGTGATTGTGTACATACATATATAGAATTATGATATTTCTGTTGGATCAACTCTTTTATCATTATGTAATGTCACTGTTTATTCTAGCAAGTTTCATTGCATTGCTCTATTTTGTCTGGTATTAGCATATCTGTACCATATTTGTTTTCGTTACTTCTCTATGTTTAAGATATATCTCTTTTAAGCATAATTTTTTTAATTTTTGTTTTGCTTTTGTATTTTGTTTATTTGTTAATCCAGTCTGGCAACATTAGCTTTTAACTTGGAGTATTTATTCTATTTGTATTTAATATAACTATTGATGTAGTTGGGTTTATATTTATAATTTTGTTATTTGTATTCAATCAAGCCAAGTGTTTCATGTTTCTTTCTCTACTTTTGTAGCTTCCCTTAGATTAATCAAATATTTTAATTTCACATTTTTTCTCATACACTAATTTGCTGCATATGTATTTTTACAATTTTTTAATTGTTACATTTGAGATTAAACATCTATCTTTGATTTATTAGAGTCCAACACAAATTATTACTTTACAACTTCCCCAATATGGCAATATCCCCAGGACACTCTTACTGCATTTACCTCTATCCCACCCTGGGTGTTAATGTTGTCATGCCTTTTAAAATTTTATATATTTTCATCCCACAACTCATTACAATTATTGTTTTGTGCAGTCAAATTTTATTTTTAAAATAGTTCTATTAAGGTATAATTGATATACAAAGAATTGTACATATGTAACATGTACAATTTGATGAGTTTGGACATATGCAAATATCCATGATACCTTCACCCTTTGCTTTTGATTTTTGTTTCAAAATTGATTTGAGCATTCATTATATTTCCCCAGATGTTTACTCCTTTCTTTGCACTTCATGCCTTCCTTTCATTCAATGTTTTCCTTTGTGATCCTTTTCTTTCTACCTAAAATTTTTCTTTACTGTGTCTTTTGGTACCGGTTTACTGGTCACCAATTCCCTCTTTTTGTCAGAAAACCTCTTAAATCTACCTTTATCTCTGCAGAATACTTTTAATGGGTGTAACATTCAAGATGGACAGTTATTTTTTTCTCATAACTTTGAAGCTATCATTATATATCTTGATTGTTAATTGTTTCTGTTGAGCAGACAGCTGATTTTTTTGGTACTTTGAAATTAAAATCTTTTTTTTCTCTGCAATTTTAAAATCTGTTAATTGAAATATAACATGTGTAAAGAAAAGTGCATATAATTCAGGTTGCTTTTAAAATTTGCTTTTGTTTCATAGCAGTTTAACTCTCATGTGAACAAGTGTATATATATATATATATATATATATATATATATATATATATTTAAATTCTGATTGGGGTTTGCAGAGCTTCTTGAATTTATGGGTGATAGTTTTCATCTGTTTGGGAAAATTCTTAGCTTTCATCATTTAAAATATTCCTTTACCCTATTATCTCTCCTCTTTCTATCTGTGGCCCTAATTAAACTTGTGTTTGACCTTTATATATTGTCCATATATCTCTGATGCTATTTTCTGTATTTTACATTATTTTTACTCTATGGAAATTTTCTTTGAGTTGTCTTGCAATTAATAAATTCTGTTACCTACTATTTTTTTATCCACTCAATCTTATATGACATCTGGAGTTAAGGAATGGGATAGAAGCCTGGGCTTCAATGGGGAGGAGGGTGATTCACAGGATGATAAGAAGAGCAGATGTTTGGTAATTAGATGTGTGTCCTGCGATAAAGATAGGTCATTCAGATAAAAAGTTATCTCTGGGTAATAGCGCTATTTCTGGGCCAGGACCTCTAAATTCTTTAGGGTAGTTAAGGGAGAGGTAAAAGTGTTTCTTGAGTCCATTGGGTTTTGACTGTCTTCAGTTTTCAAGATAGTCTGCATGCATAAGACGCACATTTTGTGGAGGCTCGTTCTGTCCCTTCAGTATTTATTATATCTATCAGAAAATGTTTTTGCTTAATTCCCCCAGTATCAATCTGAATTATCTTATTTATATTTACTTCGTGTCTATCTCTTATTTTTAATGATGTAAACTCCATAAAGGTAGGAAAATTATTCACCTTATTCATCATTTTATACCAAGTATCTAGTAGTATAGTGTCTGAAACAGAGTAGGTACTCATTAAATTTGGAGGATAAATAAATTAAAAAAAGAATTATGAAAAAATTATAAACTTTGTACAGTATATAAAGAAAGAATATCTCATCAAAAATTTCATTCCTATTTTGCAAATTTATATGACGTGAACACAAATTTGGGGGCAAAAAAATGGAATTGTGCCACTTAGCAACTTTCCTATTCAGTGTAATTCTTTTTTTTTTTAACATCTTTATTGGAGTATAATTGCTTTACAATGATGAGTTAGTTTCTGCTTTATCATAAAGTGAATCAGTTATACATATACATATGTTCCCATATCTCTTCCCTCTTCTATCTCTCTCCCTCCCACCCTGCCTATCCCACCCCTCTAGGTGGTCACAAAGCACCGAGCTGATCTCCCTGTGCTATGCGGCTGCTTCCCACTAGCTACCTATTTTATGTTTGGTAGTGTATATATGTCCATACCACTCTCTCACTTTGTCACAGCTTACCCTTTCCCCTCTCCATATCCTCAAGTCCATTCTCTAGTAGGTGTGTGTCTTTATTCCCGTCTTGCCCCTAGGTTCTTCATGTCATTTTTTTCATAGATTCTATATATATATATATATATATGTTAGCATATGGTATTTCTTTTTCTCATTCTGACTTACTTCACACTGGATGACAGACTCTAGGTCCAACCACCTCACTACAAATACCTC
The DNA here is from genome assembly GCF_025265405.1 of Mesoplodon densirostris. NCBI lineage: Eukaryota > Metazoa > Chordata > Mammalia > Artiodactyla > Ziphiidae > Mesoplodon > Mesoplodon densirostris. The sequence goes on from NC_082667.1 coordinate 43,102,966, forward strand.
AATTTTGTTTCTTTTTAAGGCTGAGTAATATTCCATTGTATATAGGTGCCACATCTTCTTTATCCATTCATCTGTTGATGGACATTTAGGTTGCTTCCATGTCCTGGCTATTGTAAATAGAGCTGCAATGAACATTTTGGTACATGACTCTTTTGGAATTCTGGTTTGCTCAGGGTATAAGTCCAGTAGTGGGATTGCTGTGTCGTATGGTAGTGCTATTTTTAGTTTTTTAAGGAACCTCCATACTGTTCTCCATAGTGACTGTACCAATTCACATTCCCAGCAGCAGTGCAAGCATATTCCCTTTTCTCCACACCCTCTCCAGCATTTATTGTTTCTGGATATTTTGATGATGGCCATTATGACAGGTGTGAGATGATATCTCATGGTAGTTTTGATTTGCATTGCTCTGATGATTAATGATGTTGGGAATTAGTTCATGTGTTTGTTGGCAATCTGCATATCTACTTTAGAGAAATGTCTATTTAGGTCTTCTGCCCATTTTTGGATTGGGTTGTTTGTTTTTTTGATATTGAGCTGAATGAGCTGCTTGTAAATTTTAGAGGTTAATCCTTTGTCAGATTCTTTATTTGCAAATATTTTCTCCTAATCTGAGGGTTGTCTTTGGGTCTTGTTTATGGTTTCCTTTGCTGTGCAAAAGCTTCTAAGTTTCATTAGGTCCCATTTGTTTATTTTTGGTTTTTTTTTCCATTTCTCTAGGAGATGGGTCAAAAAGGATCTTGCTATGATTTATGTCTTAGAGTGTTCTGCCTATGTTTTCCTCTAAGAGTTTGAGAGTGTCTGGCCTTACATTTAGATCTTTAATCCATTTTGAGGTTTTTTTGTGTGAATGATGTTAGGGAGTGTTCTAGTTTCGTTCTTTTAAATGTATCTGTCCTGTTTTCCCAGCAGCACTTATTGAAGAGGCTGTCTGTTCTCCATTGTATATTCTTCCATCATTTATCAAAAATAAGGTAACCATATGTGTGTGGGTTTATCTCTGGGCTTTCTATCCTGTTCCATTGATCCATATTTCTGTTTTTGTGACAGTACCATACTCTCTTGATTATTATTGCTTTGAAGTATACTCTGAAGTCAGGGAGTCTGATTCCTCCAGCTCCGTTTTTCTTTCTCAAGATTGCTTTGGCTGTTTGGGGTCTTTTGTGTTTCCATAAAACTTGTGAAAGTTTTGTTCTAGTTCTGTGAAAAATGCTAGTGGTAGTTTTATAGGGATTGCATTAAATCTGTAGAATGCTTTGGGTAGTAGAGTAATTTTCACAATCTTGATTCTTCCAATCCAAGAACATGGTATATCTCTCCATCTATTTGTATCATCTTTAATTTCTTTCATCAGTGTCTTATAATTTTCTGCATAAAGGTCTTTTGTCTCCTTAAGTAGGTTTATTCCTAGATATTTTATTTTTTTGTTGCAATGGGAAATGGGAGTGTTTTCTTCATTTCACTTTCAGATTTTTCATCATTAGTGTATAGGAATGTCAGAGATTTCTGTGCATTAATTTTGTATCCTGCTACTTTGCTAAATTCATGGATTAGTTCTTGTAGTTTTCAGGTAACATCATTAGCATTCTCTATGCACAGTATCATGCCATTTGCAAAGAGAGACAGCTTTATTTCTTCTTTTACAATTTGAATTCCTTTTATTTCTTTTTCTTCTCTGATTGCTGTGGCTAAATCTTCCAAAACTATGTTGAATAATAATGGTGAGATAGGTCAACCTTGTCTTGTTCCTGATCTTAGTGGAAATAGTTTCAGTTTTTCACCATTGAGGACAATGTTGGCTGTGGATTTATCATATATGGCCTTTATTATGTTGAGGAAAGTTCCCTCTATGCCTACTTTCTGCAGAGTTTTTATCATAAATGGGCATTGAATTTTGTCGAAAGCTTTCTCTACATCAATTGAGATGATCATATGTTTTTTCTCCTTCAGTTTGTTAATATGGTGTATCACATTGATTGATTTGCATATATAGAAGAATCCTTGTATTCCTGGAATAAACCCCACTTGATCATGGTGTATGATTCTTTTAATGTGCTCTTGGCTTCTGTTTGCTAGTATTTTGTTGATGGTTTTTGCATCTATGTTAATCAGTGATATTGGTCTGTAGTTTTCTTTCTTTGTGACGTCTTTGTTTTTGGTATCAGAGTGATGGTGGCCTCGTAGAATGAGTTTGTGAGTGTTCCTCCCTCTGCTATATTTTGGAAGCGTTTGAGAAGGATAGGTGTTATCCCTTCTGTAAATATTTGCTAGAATGTGCCTGTGAAGCCATATGGTCCTGGGCTTTTGTTTGTTGGAAGATTTTTCATCACTGTTTCAATTTCAGTGTTTGTGATTGGTCTGTTTATATTTTCTATTTCTTCCTTGTTCAGTTCCTGAAGGTTGTGTTTTTCTAAGAATTTGTCCATTTCTTCCATGTTGTCCATTTTATTGGCATATAGTTGCTTGTAGTAATCTCTCATTATCCTTTGTATTTCTGCAGTGTCAGTTGTTACTTCTCCTTTTTCATTTCTAATTCTATTGGTTTGAGTCTCCCCCCTTTTCTTCTAGATGAGTCCGGCTAATGGTTTATCAATTTTGTTTATCTTCTCAAAGAACCACCTTTTAGTTTTATCTATCTTTGTTATTGTTTCCTTCATTTCCTTTTCATTTATTTCTAATCTGATCTTTTTGATTTCTTTCCTTTGCTAACTTTGGGGGTATTTTGTTCTTCTTTCTCTAATTGCTTTAGGTGTAAGGTTAGGTTCTTTATTTGTGATGTTTCTTTTTTCTTAAGGTAGGATTGTGTTGCCATAAAATTCTCTTAGAACTGCTTTTGCTGCATCCCATAGGTTTTGTGTTGTCTTATTTTTATTGTCATTTGTTTCTACGTATTATTTATTTTTTCTTTGATTTCTTCTGTGATCTCTTGGTTATTAAGTAGTTTATTGTTTGACCTCCATGTTTTTGTATGTTTTACAGATTTTTTTCCTGTAATTGATATGTAGTCTCATAGCATTGTGGTCGGAAATGATATTTGATACAATTTCAATGTTCTTAAATTTACCAAGGCTTGATTTGTGATCCAAGATATGATCTATCCTGGAGAATGTTCCATGAGCACTTGAGAAGAATATATATTCTGTTGTTTTTGGATGGAATATCCTATCAATATCAAGTCCATATTATTTAATGTATCATTTAAAGCTTGTGTTTCCTTATTTATTTTCATTTTGTATGATCCATCCATTGGTGAAAGTGGGGTGTTAATGTCCCCTACTATGATTGTGCTACTGTCGATTTCCCCTTTTATGGCTGTTTGTATTTGCCTTATGTATTGAGGTGCTCCTATGTTGGGTGCATAAATATTTACAATTGTTTTATCTTGGATCAATTCCTTGATCATTATGTAGTGTCCTTCTTTGTCTCTTGTAATAGTCTTTATTTTAAAGTCTATTTTGTGTAATATGAGAATTGCTACTCCAGCTTTCTTTTGATTTCCGTTTGCATAGAATATCTTTTTTCATCCCCTCACTTTCAGTCTGTATGCATCCCTGGGTCTGATGTGGGTCTTTTGTAGACAGGATATATATACGGGTCTTGTTTTTGTATCCATTCAGCAAGTCTGTTTCTTTTGGTGGGAGCATTTAATCCATTTACACTTAAGGTAATTATTGATATGTATGTTCCTATTCCCATTTTCTTAATTGTTTTGGGATGGTTATTGTAAGTCTTTTCCTTCTCTTGTGTTCCCTGCCTAGACAAGTTCCTTTAGCATTTGTTGTAATGCTGGTTTGGTGGTGCTGAACTCTCTCAGCTTTTACTTGCCTATAAAGCTTTTAATTCCTCCATCAAATCTGAATGAGATCCTTGCTGGGTAGAGTAATCTTGGTTGTAGATTCTTCTCCTTCATCACTTTAAATATGTCCTGCCACTCCCTCTGGCTTGCAGAGTTTCTGCTGAAAGATCAACTGTTAACTTTATGGAGATTCCCTTGTGTGTTATTTGTTGTTTTTCCCTTGATGCTTTTAATAAGTTTTCTTTGTATTTAATTTTTGATAGTTTGATTAATATGTGTCTTGGCGTGTTTATCCTTGGTTTTATCCTGTATGGGACTCTCTGTGCTTCCTGGGCTTGATTAACTATTTCATTTCCCATATTAGGGAAGTTTTCAACTATAATCTCTTCCAATATTTTCTCTATCCCTTTCTTTTTCTCTTCTGCTTTTGGGACCCCTATAATTTGAATGCTGGTGCATTTACTGTTGTCTGAGAGGTCTCTGAGACTGTCCTCAGTTCTTTTTATTTGTTTTCCTTTATTATGCTCTGCAGTAGTTATTTCTACTATTTTATCTTTCAGGTCACTTATCCGTTTTTCTGCCTCAGTTTTTCTGCTATTGATTCCATCTAGATAATTTTAAATTTAATTTATTGTGCTGTTCATCATTGTTTGCTTGGTCTTTAGTTCTTCTATGTCCTTGTTAAACGTTTCTTGTATTTTTTCTATTCTATTTCCAAGATTTTGGATCATCTTTACTATCATTATTCTGAATTCTTTTTCAGGTGGACTGCCTTTTTCTTCTTCATTTATTAGGTATTGTGAGTTTTTACCTTGCTCCTTCATCTGCTGTGTGATTTCCTGTCTTCTCATTTTGCTTAGCTTACTGTGTTTGGGGTTTCCTTTTCACAGGCTTCATGTTCATAGTTCCCGTTGTTTTTGGTGTCTGTCCCCAGTGGCTAAGGTTGTTTCACTGGGTTGTGTAGGCTTCCTGGTGGAGGGGACTAGTGCCTGTTTTGTGGTGGATGAGGCTGGATCTTGTCTTTCTGGTGAGCAGTTCCACGTCTGGCAGTGTGTTTTGGGGTGTCTATGGCCTTATGATTTTAGGCAGCCTCTCTGCTAATGGATGGGGCTGTGTTTCTGTCTTGCTAGTTGTTTGGCATAGGGTGTCCAGCACTGTAGCTTGCTGGTCATTGAGTGAATCTGGATCTTGGCGTTGAGATGGATATCTCTGGGAGATTTTTACTGTTTGATATTACTTGGAGCTGAGAGGTCTGTTGTGGACCAGTGTCCTGAAGTTGGCTCTCCCACCTCAGAGTCACAGCACTGACTCCTGACTGGCCACCAAGGGCCTTTCATCCACATGGCTCAGAATAAAAGGGAGAATAAATAGAAAGAAAGAAAGAAAGAAAGAGGATAAAATAAAATAAATTTATTAAAAAATAATTTAAAAATGTTAAAAAGTGAAAATGAAAACAAACAAACAAAAAAAAACAAACACGGAAATAACCGAAGACAAATGGTGAAAGCAAAGCTATACAGACAAAATCACACACAGAAGCATACATATACACACTCACAAAAAGAGGAAAAGGGGAAAAAATAATATATCTTTTGCTCCCAAAGGCCACCTCCTCAATTTGGGATGATTTGCTTTCTATTCAGGCATTCCACAGATACAGGGTACATAAACTTGATTGTGGAGCTTTAATCCGCTGCTCCTGAGGCTGCTGGGAGAAATTTCCCTTTCTCTTCTTTGTTTGCACAGCTCCCAGGGTTCAGCTTTGTATTTGGACCACCTCTGTGTGTAGGTCACCTGAGGGCGTCTGTTCTTCACTCAGACAGGATGGGGTTAAAGGAGCAGCTGATTCGGGGGCTGTGGCTCACTCAGCCTGGGCGGAGGGAGGGGTATGGGTGCGGAGGGAGGGGTATGGGTTCGGGGTGAGCCTGTGACTGCAGAGGCCAGTGTGACATTGAACCAGCTTGCGGCATGCCGTACATTCTCCCAGGGAAGTTGTCCCTGAATCACAGGACCCTGGCAGTGGTGGGCTGCACAGGATCCTGGGAGCGGTGGTGTGGATAGTGACCTGTGCTTGCACACAGGCTTCTTGGTGGCAGGAGCACCATCCTCAGCATTTCATGCCCGTCTCTGGGGTCTGTGCTTATAGCCCTGGCTCAGGGCCGTCTCTGGATCTCCTATATGTTGTGTTCTTAATCCCCTCTCCTCAAGCACCAGGAAACAAAGAGGGAAGAAAAAGTCTTTTGTCTCTTTGGCAGCTCCAGACATTTTTCCTGGACTCCCTCCTGGCTCACTGTGGGACACTAATCGCTTCAGGTTGTGTTCATGCAGCCAACCCCAGTCCTCTCCCTGGGATCCAAACTCTGAAGCCCGAGCCTCAGCTCCCAGCCCCCTCTCACCCCAGTAGGTGAGCAGACAACCTCTTGAGCTGGTGAGTGCTGGTCAGCACCGATCCTCCTTGTGGGAATCTCTCTGCTTTGCTCTCCACACCCCTGTTGCTGTGCTCTCCTCCATGGCTCTGTAGTTTCCCCCTTCTGCCACCCACAGTCTCCACCCACAAAGGGGCTTCCTAGTGTGTGGAAACCTTTCCTCCTTCACATCTCCCTCCCAGTGGTGCAGGTCCAGTCCCTATTCTTTGTCTCTGTTTTTCCTTTTTTCTTTTGCCCTACCCAGGTACTTGGGTAGTTTCTTGCTTTTTGGGAGGTTTGAGGTCTTCTGCCAGTGTTCAGTAGGTGTTCTATAGGAGCAGTTCCACATGTAGATGTATTTCTGATGTATCTGTGGGGAGGAAGGTGATCTCCACGTCTTACTCTTCTGCCATCTTGAAGCTGCTCCCGGTGTAATTCTTATAAGTGTAATTAAAGATCAATGAGGTAATTGTTTAAAAGGCAGCCAACTTAATTGCCACAATTGTATGATTTAGATGAATAATAAGTGTACTAATGATAGCATAATATTAAATATTCAATGTCATTATCTAAAGTCAATTAAGAGATACTTGTAAATCAGTAAGCTTCAGTAATGAGAAGAATCTGTCCTTTTGGAAACCTTGTTGACAAGAGAAAAAGTCTCAATTCTGTTGCTCTTCAGTATTTAATAGTACATGGAAAGCATAGAAAAATTTAAAATTTAATTAGGTTTTATAGCAGATTGCTATCACTTTGTGATGTCAATCACAAAGCAAATCTTACAACTCCATGTGATAACAGCCTAGTCTTGTGGGTTTAAAGAACAGGTGTCAAGAGTGACCACACCCTCATTCTTCTTTTTTCAACAAAACCATTTTCAAGTAGATTATTTTCTTTCCCTGCCTCTCTGTGCTTTATCCTTCACTCATTTCTGGGGTTCTGGTAGAGGGTTTACATTGTTTACAAACTTGAAGCAGAGCTGAGAAATGTTACTATAACTATGGAATAAATCTAAGTATAATAACTACAAATTTTACAATTAAAAAGTCCAATCTTTTAGTATTCCAGCAGAGAGTTTTGCCTTAATTTCTCTTTCTCTCTCACTTAAAAGAAAGAAAAATTAATATCATTTTAGTTAAGGAACAAGGCAGTTTGAACTAGGAAAATTTAAGACAGTTGAATGTACTAAAGTGAAGTATCAGTCTATTAGGATAATCTCTGCAAATAAAATTCAGGATGTACAATTATTAATTTCTTTGGAAGTTTGGCACCAAACTAAACACTAGTATAAGCCAAATTTTTATCTTTAGTGTTTAAAAGACCTAAACTTGATTTCCTTCAGATTTAAATGAAAAAAACAAAACCAAAAAAAAAAACTCTATAATAGAACCTCATTAGTTTGACACCTAACTAAGCAACTTCTCTTAGGTCACCAGTATCTACTATAGAATTTCAGTTAATGAAAGCAAATCTGCCTTACAACAAAGACTTTGAAACCTAGGTGAGTTGTGAATTTACAAAATGTTGGTCTTTGGTGTGACACAATGCGTTCTCTTCTGGTATAACTTCTGCTCCACTGTCACTAATATCTATCAAAAGGCCTCTAGAGAGCAATTTTTATATCTGCAGTAGATTTCAATTCCTTAAAATAGCTAGCTAATGAGGTTTTATTATATCAAATGTTTTATATAATTTCAATGTAAAAAAATAACGTTATTATTAAAGTCTCCTTCAAATCTGTGAGATGGATGATGAAAAACTAAGAATCAGAGAGGTGGATGATGTAAGCATGTTCCAGGGGACAAAATTAACCCTATGGATTCTTGATTCTCAGGATGAACTTTTTTATAGAAAAGGATGAATGCCATAAATTTGTAACCTTGAAAAAAATGGTTACACAGATGTAGCCAGACCCATATCAAATGAGTTTAGATCACCTGCTCATTGGGCAAGGAAGTCAGAAGGAAGCTATTACTCTTATACATATATTCAAATCTAAAGACCTAGATAGGTGGGGTCAGGTCCTAGTCACCTGTACCCAAAAACCATAATCAAAGATTCCTTCGGTATCTGGCTATATTCAATGTGAAGTAAAAATACGCCAATCTCACACCAAAATATAGGCTTAGACAGAACTATGCTTTTAGCTTTGCTTCTTATTAAATAAGACATTTTGAAAACAATTAAATTTGAGACACAGTAACTCTTATTTTGGCAAGACAGCAATCACAATGTAGAAAGCATAAGATGAATGCCCAAATGTAAAAGGCATTAAATCAAAAACAAAAAAAACAATCAAACAAAAAACATAATTTCAGGAGAAAAAAATCACACTTCCAGGTCTCATTCTTTGGTGAATTCCCCATTGTCAAGATTTTGGGCCCACCTTGCAAACTCTGAAACATGATTTCTAGAATATGTGAAGTAGCTCTATCTCATATGTGAAGTAGCTCTATCTCATAGGGACTGATGCATTACATAAGACCCCAGAGACTGATTTACAAAGCAAGAATGGAATGACATTAGTTTATAATACATTTCTCTGGTCTTCAGGTTAAGGCTCTGTAATCTCCCTCTCCCTCATAGATTTGCCATCAAATTTAGATATAGTCTCAAACTCAGACAATATCTATGGACAGTGATTTTTCACTCTAATTCTGTTGCTTTTAGTTGCCATGGATGATTGACTCTTCTTGGTGAGCCTTCTGATAGGTTCAGGGAACACACAGTATTCACCTTGTAGTAATTTGTCTTGTAGTTCTGGGGGTGGTACATTAAGTGGACCATCTCTGGAATCAGATTTCCTGGGTTTTAAAATAACCTCTACAACATACTAGCTATGTGATTTGGGGCAAATTAAAGTTTCCAAGCTTCACTTTTCTAATCTTTAAATTTGGAATTATAACGATATAAAGGTATAATCATATCTTTAAGAATTTTGTGTATACTAAGTGATAATTTAAAAAAAAACATGGCTAGACCATACTAAGCATTAAATAAAATTAATATTAATTTTTTGCATATCTTCACACAGATAAATAATGCATTGTTTTATTTTACTTTAATAGGGCAATAATTTAATTTTTTCCTATGTTTTGCAGAATGTCTCACAATAGAACCCAAGTACTAACAACAGCACTTCTTTGTAACCTTGACAATAATTAATAATTAATTTGTATTTCAGTGTTTTTGGATATTGTATTGAATACATCTTCTGCACCTCTTTAAATTCTCTCAGTCAAATCTTCCACACCCTTGGCCACTTATCCCCCTTAACTTCTGTTTAGGCTTACTGATGCCTTTGAAGACCATGAGTTGTGTATTCTGAGGCCTACCAACCTCACAGCTGGAACTTCTAGCTCTTTCCAGCACTTTCAGAAATCTCAAGGTAACATAAGACATGGATCTGACTTCCTGAGATGTTGCAAAAAGGTTATATAATGTGGAAACGAGTGTGAGGAGGTGTGGGATCTGATCTGGTTAACTCCTTGCAGGGCAAACTTTAAGTAATGACAAGCAAAAGAAAGAGCAGGCAGATGGATTCTCTTTCTCTCCCCTTTTCCTTCTGATATACAGTTCTGAAGAGAGGTTCCTCTATGACTGACTGGTTGAATGAATGTACTTGTTTTGGTTTTGGCTTTTTTTGTGGCTTGTCAAGAAGGAATGTCTCCGTTTTCTTTTCCTTTGGTTGCTCTGAAATTATACATCCTGTAAAAAAATTGGTATCTTACCCTTGTCTGAGACTTTGTTTCTAGGGATCCCAAGCTATGACACACCTCTTTCTTCGTGAGTCCTCAAACACAGTAGCAGTCTCCTAACTAACTCTCATTCATTCATTAATTCATTAATTTATTCCATCACAAAATCCATTACTTAGGTTACTTAAATTACTGTAATATGTACAATTGAAGATACAAATGTGACCAAAATATGTTTTCATGCTCTATGGAGATTACAGTCCAATAGCAGTGGCTCTACAAGTATCTGTATTAAAATTATAAAGTAATAAATGCCTTATAGAGAGATAGAGATAAAGAGCAGAGTTTGAAGGGAACAGTTTTACCTGGGAGATATAGAAATAGAGCACTCTGCTGGTGATATTTGTTCTGGGTCTTTTCATTCAAATAAATGTGTCACTTTTGGTGCAGTCAATAGTAGATAAATAAGGTGATAGCATAAATACTCTAAAGTTCTTCTGTCTCACTGAACTGATTCAATATGTCAGAAAGTTTGAGAACTCAAAGCTGTTGTTACTTATCATGGGGTCAAAACCATTATATTAGTTTAAATATTTAAATAAATGGGTTTTGATTTCTCTTACATGAGCATATAATGGTTATAGAAAAAATAAGCAAATAAAAAATAAACAACACTAATAATTACACCAGTGTTAACCCTCGTAATGAACATATCAGATAGTTTTTACATGCATCCATTTGTAGATTTTTAAAAATTGGATCATATCACATTTAAATTTTGTCATCATAGTATTATTCTGTGAATATTTTTCCATATCAGTAATGCTAGAAAAGCTTTTAAATGATTGCATAGCTAATGTGTTTCTTCATTTCATTGTAGTACTGTGCCATTGTTTATTTATCCGAAGTTTTCTCATGGTCATTTATTTTGTCTCAAAGATTTTTAATATCTTAAATTATTTGACAGTAAGAATTCCAAGTTAGTGAAATCTTTCTGCATAATCTTAATTATATCCTTACATAGAAATTTAGAAGTACAATAGCTATGTTAAAAAACAAAGACATTGTCACAATTTTTCTCAATTGTTGTTTAGTTGGTAGCCAAAATACTATCTTAACATACAAGCTTACCAGCATTATGAAATACTACCACGTTTCCAGTATAAAAAATGGATTTTATAATTGAAAATATCTGTCATATTGATTAGGAGAAATTCATGTCTCATCTGTAAACCAGAAATGACAATAACTTTCATAGTATTTTGTCAAGATTAACAAAATATATTACAAGTAAATATGTGGCATTAATCTGAGTTTTAAAAAGACAGTAAAATTAGAAAAGATGGAGAAAAGACACAACTACAGATAAAGACAGGGTTAAAAATTTATAAGAGAATAGCCTTACAACTCTAAGATGTTTTATTTCAAAACTTAGAAGTGAATAATTTCCAGACAAAATATAAATTACAAAAATCGACAGAAAAGAATTAGAAATCTACAATAGCATCATTATAATAGAAGAGTTTGCAAAGTGCTTATAAATCTATTGTAAAAAGCCAATAGGATCAGAAGGGTTTACTAAAATGTTAGGGTTCTCCTTTAAATATCAGATGGTATTCATATTTTAAAAACTTTTCAGGCCATAGAAACAAATGGAAAATTTCCAAGATCAGAATATCTGGGTTCAGTACCAGAAACATGATTCAATATCAGGAAACCTATCAACCTTATTCATTATAATAACCAATGAAAGGAGAAAATAATTTGGTCATATGAATCAATGCTGAAAAAGAATTTATAGAAATATGATATAAATTTCCTGTAGCTATTTAAAATCAGAGCATTAACTTTTATGTGGAAGAATCATTGTTGAAAATAGTAAAGAAAAATTTGAAGAACAATCGTGTTGCTTTAATCGAATCAATAGAAATAGGAGAGGGAATTCAGAAATAGATCACAGGACATATTGCCCATTACAATTTTGATTTTTATTTCCTTTTGAGTTGTGTATTTTCTGTTGGATTGTTGAGAGTTTGATTTGCTCTCTGTGAATTGCCTCCTCAAAATTGAGTCTTAATTATCTTCTTGTTGATTTTGAAGAGTTTTTATACTATAATTCTAACTGCTTTTCAATAAACTTTATTTCAAATATTTAAAAAAACTCATAAACTTATAATAAAACAATGCATTATATTATCTGCACTGAAAAAAAAAATTTAAACAAAAAATTAAGAAAACTACTACTAGCAGGTTCAATATCTGCTACTAGCAGGATGTGGGCAAAAGTTACTCATATTTTTTTGCAGAAATGTGAATTACTTCAATTTATTGGAAAGTAAACTGGGAACATCTGATAAAATTATAAATACATATATCTTTTAACTATAAATTTTCATTGGAATCAATAACATAGACTAAATATTGGTAAGGATATAAACACAAGTATGTACATCACCAAATGTCAAGGAAAACAAATTCTAAACAAAACAATGCTGAAGGCATAATGAGTGCCTCTCAAGTGGTTAATTTCTGACTAAATTATGGAACACTCTAAATAATTTCTAAGCACACAATGGTTTCTGAACACACAATCTTTAGAAACACTGAATTAGAAATTTCCCAAGTTCACTTTCAGGAATTTACATGAGGTATCCTTAATATTTTTTAAAAGCAGAATGGAGTGTGCTTAAATTATTTTACTTTCATAAAACACAAACAATGATAGGTATACTTATGGATACAAATGTGTATTTTTCTAATAAGTGTGCATATTTTGTATGACAATATGATCTCAGAGGAAAATATGAAAGTGTATAAATTATGTTTCCATGGGTTTTGGAGAAGTGGGAGAAATAAAAGAGGGAAGAAACACAATAAAGAAACAGACAAATAACAGTGATATTAAAACATATATGTAATGCCTCTATGTATGTCTTTATGTAAACATCTATTTATGCATGTATGTCTAAAAAATTATAAAGAACCAGGAGTAAAAACTTTTCTTGAATCTTCCAATCGCCCCTCAAAAGCAAACAAAAACAACAACAACAAAAAACTGAACTCTTTATAGTCGTTCAAGGAATACTAAACCTCTTTATATTACTTCTTTCCTCTATTCTACTTGCTTACCCGTACTAAATGTTCAATAAATTAAGATAAATGGTATGACCTGCTAGCAAAATCCAGACCATATTCTTTTTTTCTTTTTTAAAGACCCAGAGGCAAAGACTGGTTTTTGTATTTTTAAATGGCTATATTCTCTTGGTTGTATACTTACCTATACATATTTTTAAATTTTATTATTGGTCCACATAGCATAAAACATTTACTATCCATCTCTTTCAGAAAAATTAGAGAAAGTTTCCCAACCCGATACAAAGGTCAAAGACTAAGTCAAGGGGTTTCCAGTGGGTGAGGTACATGGTCAATTGGTGGGTGAGAGTTTATCACAAGTTGTGACAATCCAAACATATGCCATAAATTGATGTAAAAAAATTGACCTATGAAAGACAGAACTTTAATTGGCCAATAACCATGGAAGTAATTTAACCCTGTCTTAGAAATGATTCCCTATCTTCATTAAAATTTTTGAATTAATGCAAGTTTGGGGCAATTTCAACCATAACTTCAAGAAATGCTTTCCTTGCTATTTTAACCATTCAAGAGCATACAAAACTGGAAAAGTCACTACAATACTAATATCATCTTGGCACCAAAAGCTGATAAAAATTACATTCAAAAAACTAATATTGGAGACCTCTGTAAGTGTAGATAATTAAAATCTCAAATCAACTCCCTTTCATGGAATATTTACAAGTATCCCAACTCTAAGCAGGATTTATTCCACAAATGTAAAGATGGTTCAAATGAGGAAATACATCCTTATAACTCATTGCATTAATAATCAAAGTAGAAAAATGACAACACTCAATGATGCCTAACAGACATTTGGTATTATAATCCATTCAGAATTAAAAGATCTTTGTTTGGCTTCCCTGGTGGTGCAGTGGTTGAGAGTCCGCCTGCCGATGCAGGGGACATGGGTTCATGCCCCGGTCTGGGAAGATCCCACATGCTGCGGAGCGGCTGGTATGTGAGCCATGGCCACTGAGCCTGTGCATACGGAGACTGCACTCCTCAATGGGAGAGGCCACAGCGGTGAGAGGCCCACTACCACAAAAAAAAAAAAAAAAAAAAAAAAAAAAAAAAAAAAACAGAAGAGAGAGAGAGAGAGGGAGAGAAAAGAATGCAGCCCAGACAACACCTTGATTACAGACTTGTGAGGACCCAGTTAAGCTGTACTTGGAATCCCAAACCACAAAAACTATTTGATAATAAGTATGTATTATTTTAAATCTCTAAATTTGTAGTGATTTGTTACACATTATAGAAAATAAATACTGTCCCCAACAGTTATGCTTGTATTATGTAGTAAGATACTAAGATACTAGGTATAAACAGTGTCAGGGTCCTTTTCCAGAAAATTTCGAATTGGAACTAAAATTTTTTCAGTCATTCTGGGCTTCTGTCTTGAGCAGAGGAGATTTATCAGGAGCTGTGAAGAAGTAATCACTTAAAGTGTAATCTGAGGAGCAGAAAAGCTAGTATACAGAGAGACAATAGAGTATCAGACAGAAAGAAGAGAAATGAGAAGTAGAAAAAGAATTCTTCCAGATTTTCATTTAGCATTCCATTTCCTGTGTTCAATTCATTTAATGTAGGCTAGCTGCATTTTTTTATTCCTTGACTTAGCTTCTATGACATATCCCTGTAATAATTTTTTTTTCACTTTTAAATAAAGTTGTCTCAAGTTAACATCTGCTATATGCAATCAAAGAATCCAAACTATTTAATAATCACACAAAGAAAGGAAATCTAACCCACTCTTGGTAACCAGTGGTACTATTTGGCAATAATATTTCCTGAAATATCTTTGGTTTTTTTTAGCTATATTGGTTGAATTTATGTCCAGTTTACTTTGCAAAATTAGCCTTCTCTTTTCCATGTTAAATAATTAAAATTCACAATTCCAATTTAATCAGCTAAAATTTTTAATTGTCCAAAGGATGAAAATAATTTTTATGGGTTTAAAACAATCTATCTACTCCAGTATAAATTCTAATTGGCATGAAGTTAAAACAAAATTTGATAATGGAGGGAAAACAGAAAATACTGAGTGAAGATAATGTTGTCTGCCTCCTCCTATAAACTTACTTATAAATTTTACTAAAATGAATTGGCAAAAATTAGTACCACATGGATTAGCTGTTTAGTGAAGTTTTAAAATCAGTGAATAATAAAATGGAAAATGATTTTAAGATTATGGAATGATATTAGCAAGGTCAAATTCAGAGAGAAAAAATGACATTGATTTCACCCATGGTTTTAAATGGGAAGGTAATATAAGCAGACACCATGAATCAAAAACAACACTAAACTGCTGCTGAAAGTTTAAGAATGTGAAACGAAAACACATAACACAAGGAAATGAATACTGACTGAACTAGGAAAATTGTATATGGTAATATTTTTGAAATAAGAGGTTTCTGCTAATTGATCCAGAGGATATAATGCAGAGGAAATCTAAGAAACACTATGCTCAACCTTTCAAAAAAAAAATTGTTCCACAGTGACCACAGGTCCTAGGTTGGTGATTCAGAAGCATACTGGTAAATACATAGAAAGTGGCTCTTAGGAGAAGGGGAGAAAGGCCTAATCTGTAGCCTTTGACGATTTCCATGGTGTAAATAATCCCAGTAAAACCAATTTCAGGCTAACAATGTGAAGTCAATGAACGTGGAGTTGGGAAGTGATAAGCACAGTCAGTTCCAGCTGGCTCCATCATAGGTCATTCCTCTGTAAGGAGGCCATCTGGTTCCCAATGTTATGCCCAGTGGGGGGTCTACTAACAAAACCAGTCAGATTTTGTGTTAGAAATCCTGATTCTCTGACTCTTCACAGAGAGGGAAGGTGGAGGCTGCTCTTGAGACTATTTCTGTCCATTGTATCTGTATGGCAGAAACATTGCATAATTCTGTGCCACTGTATATCAGGCTACTGTGAATGAGAATGAAAGAATATGAAATAATTTCTAAAGTTAATCACACACACAATTAATTCAAAATTCCTTAATATTTTGTGTGCATTAAGAATCTTATTCTGCAGGTCTGGAGTGAGCCATATGAGTCTGCACTTTAATCAGCTCTTCTAGTAACACTGTTCCATAGGGGACACACTTGAGAATCATTGGATTTCTTCATAAAATTCTCCACTGTTACCGAGCACCACTTTTTGCCTGATACTGTGCTAGACTCCTGGAATCTGGAGATGAATAAGGAAGCAAGGTATGTTTCAGAAAGAAACTCCATCTTTATGCTCCCCTTCATTTTATTCTGAGCCCCACCATTTGGGGGTCTTGTGACCTTGGGCAGTGTATATGTGCTCTATGAGCTTCTGTTTCCTAATGTGTAAAATATTAATTGTCCCTTTAGGCAAATGAGATAAATATGGAAAGTGCTTAGAGCAGTCTCTTGCACATTGAAGGAAACTAATGTCAATTTGCTTCTACACAAGTAACTCTCAAACTATTTAAGGATGTAGTCAAGTAAATCAACTATTAAAATTTCGACTGCAGATATGAGTGGACTGTTGATGGCTATAACACAGAAAATGTCTACCTGGCTCAGTCAAGGTAGGTCAAGTGAGTTTTCAATGACAAGGGTTTGTTTAAGTATTTTAACACAATTCAGGGGAATAAAGTTGGAGGCAGAAAAAAAGGTAATGAAATCAAATGTAGGCATTTGTGAGGAAGGGTAAAGTGTCCAGGAAACAGTGTGTGTGTGTGTGTGTGTTTTGTTTGTTTGTTTTTGCCTAGAGCATTGCAGTTCATTTGGTAGTGTTTGGGAGGTGAAATTGAGAAATATATACTTTTCAGAACTTGAAGGTGTACCTAATAACAAAGTATTTGATTTCATCTTCAAAATAAAAGTGAACTACTAAAAGAATTTAAGGAGGAAAGTGTCATTTAAAGACTTGTGCAAGCTCCCTCCAGCTTCAAATGGAGTCAAGAGTAGGGCACAATAAAGTCAGTTGCTACGTTGCCATAACAGCCCAGGAAAACAAGTGTTAAGTTTCGACTAGGTAGTGTAGGGGTATTTAGGGTATGCTGGAGGCTAGGTAATACACCAGTGTGCTGGACCCAAATCCCACTGGCTCATGAGAACCTATTGTTAAATTTTCAAGAATTGTTCAAAATGGTTGTTAAGCATGACTTTTAATAAAAATCAAATTAAAAAATATATAAAATCATACTATATTAAAACAAAGGTAAAAAATACTGGAAACTCATCATTTCCTTCTTATTTTATTACATTTTATTATTTTTTTATGTTCTCTAGTTTACTTACATCTACTGTATCCATACTGCAGAAATGTTATGTAATTTTATGCCACTGTTCACATATTTCTAATGTTGCATTCAGGAATATCACATTGTTAGTTTAGAACCAGACATGGTGGGAGATACATTTCTGTGTTTACACCACAGAAATCTGAAAGTGCTATGAAAATAACTACAAAGTTATTTTCTAGACTGAAGAAAGTGGTGAGAAAAGAGAACAATTCAGGTTAAAAATAACAGTATGTCATATCTGTAATATTACATTTTAAATAGTGCAAAAAATTAAGTAAATATTCTGCCAGTATTCAAAAACTATTATCTAATTCAGCAAAGCCATCACTCGCAGTATTTACTAAGTTTAGTTACCACATCCATCTTAATTGCTTCACTTTCATCTTAATCATTAATACAAATAAAAATATGAAGCAACATCTCTGTAGGAGCCATATATGGTCATCCATTTGCTTCAGTTGCAACCATAGATGGGCTCTGTACACAAAACTTGAGCAAAAATCACCTAAAGCATCTGTGAGACCTGACTGGCTATATGGAATTTAAATAGATTATTGTATATTTTAGATTATTTATAAATTGTGTATGACACATCATCTATATCAGTAATATTTGTAATAAACTTCTCTACATACATATATACACATTTTTTTCACTGGTAAAATATTTAAGAGCACACCCTTGGGATAGAAAAAAATGATTGCTGATAGGATTACATGACTGGTTAGAAGACGTGAAGAAAGGAGAGGGTGATAACTCCAGTTTTATGATTGGGGAACCAGAGAAGATGGTGACATCATTCACTGAGATCACAAGCATGTTGGGAGGGCCAGATACCCATGAACTAATTGCAAGAGAAATAGTCTGAGATTTCCCAAATTAAAACCTTTCCAGTGAAGAAATATTACTTAAGGGATTGGTTCAAGATGGCTGGGTAGAAAGACGTGTACTCACCTCCTCTTGTGAGAGCACCAAAATCACAACTAACTGCTGAACAGCCAATGACAGGAAGACACTGGAACTCACCAAGGAGGATATACCCTACATTCAAAGACAAAGGAGAAGCCACAATGGGACGGTAGGAGGGGCACAATCACAATAAAATAAAATCCCATACCTGCTGGGTGAGTGACACCCAAACTGGAGAATGATTAAACCACAGATGTTATCCCACTGGAGTGAAGTTTCTGAGCCCCAAGTCAGGCTTCCCAGACTGGTGGTCTGGCAACGGGGCTGGAAATCCCCAGAGAATCTGGCTTTGAAGGCCAGCGGGATTTGACTGCAGGATTTCCACAGGACTAGGGGAAACAGAGACTCCACTCTTGGAGGGCACACACAGAGTATTGTGTGCACCAGGACCCAGGGGGAAAAGAGCAGTGACCCCATAGGAGACTGAACCAAACACACCTGCTAGCATTGGAGCATCTCCTGCAGAGATGGGGGATGGCTGTGGCTCACCACGAGGACAGGGGCACTGGCAGCAGCAGTTCTTGGAACTGCCCATTGGCACGAGCCCTCCTGGAGGCCACCATTGACCCCATCTTACAGCCTGTAGGCTTCAGTGCTGGGTTGCCTCAGGCCAAACAACTAACAGGGAGGGAATAGAGCCCCAGCCATCAGCAGACAAGTAGATTAAAGTTTTACTGAGCATGGCTCTGCCCACCAGAGCAAGAACCATTTCTACCCACGACCAGTGCCCCCAGTCAGGAAGTTTGCATAAACCACTTACATAGCCTCATACACCAGAGGGCAAAAGGCAGAAGCAAGAAGAACTACAGTCCTGCAGCCTACAGAACGAATACCACAATCACAGAAAGTTAGGGAAAATGAAAACGCAAAGCATTATATCACAGATGAAGGAACAAGATAAAACCCCAGAAAAACAGGAAAATGAAATAGAGATAGGCAACCTTCCAGAAAAACAATTCAGAATAACGATAGTGAAGATGATCCAGGACCTCAGAAAAGAATGGAGGCAAACATTGAGAAGATGTAAGAAATGTTTAAAAAAGACCTGGAAGTGTTAAAGAACAAACAAACATAAATGAACAATGCAATAACTGAAATGAAAAATATCCTACAAGGAATAAAGAGCAGAATAACTGTGGCAGAAGAACAGATAAGTGACCTGGAAGACAGAATGGTGGAAATCACTGCTACAGAACAGAATAAAGAAAAAAAAAGAATGAAAAGAAATGAAGACAGCCTAAGAGTCATCTGAGACAACATTAAATGCACAAACAGTCACATTATAGGGGTCCCAGAAGGAGAAGAGAGAGAGAAAGGACCTGAGAAAATATTTGAAGAGATAATAGCTAAAACTTCCCTAACATGGGAAGGAAACAGTCAACCAAATGCAAGAAGCACAGAGAGTCCCAGGTAGAATAAATGTAAGGAGGAACACACTAAGACAAATAGTAATCAGACTGAGAAAAAATTAAAGACAAAGAAAAAATATTAAAACCAATGAAGGAAAAATGACAGATAACATACAAGGGAACTCCTGTAAGGTTATCAGCTGGTTTCTCAGCAGAAACTCTGTAAGCCATAATGGAGTGGCATGATATATTTAAAGTGATGAAAGGGAAGAACCTACAACCAAGAATATTCTACCCCGCAAGGCTCTCATTCAGATTTCATTGAGAAATCAAAAGCTTTACAGACAAGCAAAAGCTAAGAGAATTTGGCACCACCAAACCAGCTTTGCAACAAATGTTAAAGGAACTTCTTTAGGTGGGAAAGAGACCAGCAACTTAAAACAACCTTATACATATATAGACTGCTATATCAAAACCTCATGGGAACAGCAAACCCCAAAACTACAATAGATACACACAAACGAAAAAGCAACCCAAACACAACACTAAAGATGGTCATAAAACCACAAGAGAAGAGAACAAAAGAGAAAGGGAAGAAAAAGACCTACAAAAACAAACCCAAAACAATTAAGAAAATGACAATAGAAATACACATATCAATTACTGCCTTAAATGTAAATGGATTAAATGCACTAATCAAAAGACATAGACTTGCTGAATGGATACAAAAACAAGACCCATATATATGCTGTCATAAGAGACCCACCTCAGACCTAGAGATACATACAGACTGAAAGTGAGAGTTTGAAAGAAGGAATTCCATGCAAATGGAAATCAAAAGAAAGCTGGAGTAGCAATACTCATATCAGACAAAATAGACTTTAAAATAAAGACTGTTATAAGAGACAAAGAAGGACACTACATAATGATCAAAGGACCAATCCAAGAAGAAGTTATAACAATTGTTAATATATATACACCCAACATAGGAGCACCTGAGTATATAAGGCAAATACTAACAGCCATAAAAGAAGAAATCAACAGTAACACAGTAGTAGTGTGGGACTTTAACACCCCACTTTCTTCAATGGACAGATCATCCAGACAGGAAATCAATAGGAAATATAGGACTTAAATGACACCTTAGACCAGATGGGATGAACTTAACTGATATTAATAGAGCATTCCATCCAAAAGCAGCAGAATACACATTCTTCTCAAGTGCACACAGAACATTCTCCAGGATTCACCATATGCTGGGCCACAAGGTGAGCCTTGGTAAATTTAAGAAAATTGAAATCACATCAGACATCTTTTCAGATCACAATGCTATGAGATTAGAAATAAACTACAATAAAAAAAAACTACAAAAAAACACAAATACATGGAGGCTAAACAATATGCTACTAAACAACCAGTGGATCACTGAAGAAATCAGACAGGAAATCAAAAAATACCTAGAGACAAATGAAAATGAAAGCACAATGATCCAAAACCTATGGGATGCAACAAAAGCAGTTCTAAGAGGGAAGTTTATAGCAATACAATTTTATCTGAGGAAACAAGAAAAATCTCAAGTAAACAACCTAAACTTACACCTAAAGCAACTAGAGATAGAAGAACAAGCAAAACCTAAAGTTGGTAGAAGGAAAGAAATCATAAAGATCAGAGCAGAAATGAAATAAAGACAAAGAAATAAAGACAAAGACATGAAATAAAGACAAAGAAAACAATAGTCAAGATCAATGAAAATAAAAGCTGGCTCTTTGAAAAGATAAACAAAATTGATAAACATTTAGGCAGACTCATCAAGAGAAAAAGGGAAAGGACTCAAATCAATAAAAATTAGAAATGAAAAAGGAGAAGTTACAACTGACACCACAGAAATACAATAGATCATAAGGGACAACTACAAGTAACTGTATGCCAATAAAATAGACAACCTGGAAGAAAAGGACAAATTCTTAGAAAGGTACAGTCCCCTAAGACTGAACCAGGAAGAAGTAGAAAATATGAACAGACCAATCACAAACACTGAAATTGAAAGTGTGACTTAAAAACTCCCAACAAACAAAAGTCCAGGACCTGTTGGCTTTACAGGTGATTTCTATCAAATATTTAGAGAAGAGATAATACTTATCCTTTTGAAACTACTCCAAAAAATTGCAGAGGAAGAAAAACTCCCAAACTCCTTCTATGAGTTCACCATCACCCTGATACCAAAACCAGACAAAGATATCACACAAAAAAAGAAAATTACAGGCCAATATCAGTGATGAACATAGACACAAAAATCCTCTTCAAAATACTACCAATCTGAATCCAACAATACATTAAAAGGATCATACACCATGATCAAGTGGTATTTATCTCAGGGATGCAAGAAGTTTTTTTCAATATATACAAATCAATCAGTGTGATACATCACATAAAACACTGAAGAATAAAAACCATATGATCATCTAGACTCAGAAAAAGATTTTGACAAAAATCAGAACCTATTTATGATAAATACTCTCCAGAAAGCGGGCATAGAGGGAACATACCTCAACATAATAAAGGCCATATATGGCAAACCTACAGCTAACATCATATTCAATAGTGAAAAGCTGAAAGCATTTCCTCTAAGATCAGGAAGAAGATGAGGATGTCCAATCTTGCTGCTTTTATTCAGCATAGTTTTGGAAGTCCTAGCCATTGCAATCAGAGAAGAAAAAGAAATAAAAGAATACAAATTGAAAAAGAAGTTAAACTGTCACTGTCTGCAGGTGACATGATACTATACATAGAAGATCCTAAATTTGTTACCAGAAAACTACTAGAGCTCATCAATGAATTTGGTAAAGTTGCAGGTTACAAAGTTAATACACAGAAATCTGTTGTATTTCTATACACTAACAAGGAAAGATCAGAAGGAGAAATTCAAGAAACAATCTCATTTATCATTGCATCAAACAGAATAAAATACCTAGGAATAAAACTACCTAAGAAGACAAAAGACCTGAACTCCCAAAACTGTAAGATGTTGATGAAA
Source organism: Mesoplodon densirostris (assembly GCF_025265405.1). NCBI lineage: Eukaryota > Metazoa > Chordata > Mammalia > Artiodactyla > Ziphiidae > Mesoplodon > Mesoplodon densirostris. The sequence continues at coordinate 43,125,628 of NC_082667.1, forward strand.
GAAATTGAAGAAGACACTAACAGGTGGAAAGATATACGATGTTTGTAGATTGGAAGAATCAGTACTGTCAAAATGACTATACTACTCAAGGCAATCTACAGATTCATTGCAATCCTTATCATATTACCAATGGCATTTTTCACAGGACTAGAACAAAAAAATCTTAAAATCTGTATGGAGACAAAAAAGACCCAAATAGCCAAAGCAATCTTGAGAAAGGAAAATGGAGCTGGAGAAATCAGGCTCTCTAACTTCAGACTATGCTACAAAGCTCTAGTCATCAAAACAGTATGGTAATGGCACAAAAATAGAAATATAGATCAATGGAACAGGATAGAAAGCCCAGAAATAAACCCACGCACCTATGGTCAATTAAACTATGACAAAGGAGGCAAGACTATACAATGGTGGAAAGACAGTCTGTTCAACAAATGGTACTGGGAAAACTGGATGGCTACATGTAAAAGAAGGAAATTAGAACACTACATAACACCATACAAAAAAGAAAGCTCAAAATGGATTAAAGACCTAAATGTGAGACCAGACACTATAGAACTCCTAGAGGGAAACATAGGCAGAATGCTCTCTGACATAAATCACAGCAATATCTTTTTTGATCCATCTCAAAGAGTAATGGAAATAAAAACAAAAATAAACAAATGAGATCTAATTAAACTCAAACCTTTGCACAACAAAGGAAACCATAAACCAAAGGGAACCATAAACAAAACAAAAAGACAACCCACAGATTGGGAGAAAATATTTGCAAATGATGTGACTGACAAGGGATTAGTCTCCAAAATTTACAAAGAGCTCATGAAGCTTAATATCATCAAAACAAACAACCCGATGAAAAAATGGGCAGAAGACCTAAATAGTCATTTCTCCAAAGAAGACATACAGATGGCCAAGAGCCACATGAAAAGATGTTCAACATAGCTAATTATTAGAGAAATGCAAATCAAAACTACAATAAGATATCACCTCACACCAGTCAAAATGGCTATCAGTAAAAAATCCATAAACAATCAATGCTGGTGAGGATGTAGAGAGAAAGGAACTCTCCTACACTGATGGTGGGAATGTAAATTTTTACAGCCACTGTGGAGAACAGTATGGAGTACGCTTAAAAAACTAAAAATAGAGCTACCATATGACCCTGCATTCCCACTCCTGGGCATATATCTGGAGAAAAACATGGTCTGAAAGGTTATATGCACCCCAATGTTCATTGCAGCACTGTTTACAATAGCCAGGACATGGAAGCAACCCAAATGTCCATCGACAGAGGAATGGATCAAGAAGATGTGGTACATATACACAATGGACTATTACTCAGCCTTTAAAAAGAATGAAATAATGCCATTTATAGCAACATGGATGGACTTAGAGATTGTCATACTGAGTGAAGTAAGTCAGACAGAGAAAGAGAAATTTTGTATTTTATCCCTTATATGCAGAATCTAAAAAGAAATGATACAAATGAACTTATTTACAAAACAGAAACAGACTCACAGACTTAGAGAATGAACTTATGGTTATTGGGGAAAGCATGGGAGGAAGGGATACTTAGGGAGTTTGGGATCAACATGTACACACTGATATATTTAAAATGTATAACCAACAAGGACTTACTGTATAGCACAGGGAAATATGCTCAATGATATGTGGCAGCCTGAATGGGAGGGGAGCTTGGGGGAGAATGGATACGTTTATAGGTATGGGTGAGTCCCTTTGCTGTGCACCTGAAACTGTCACAAATTGTTAATTGGCTATATTCCAATATAAAATAAAAAGTTGAAAAAAAGAAATATAAATAAATAAGTCCTTGTCTGTAAAGCTCCACTGATTTCATCATGTACCAGTCTGAGTATTCCAGGACTTAATACCTCTTAATTCCTGATTCAGAACTCTTGAGTCTGCACAGAGTCGGAAGCTCCTGCCAGAAGACCTTAGTGGGGAAAGGAAGAAATACTTGAGGGTATGGGACTCTATGACCCTTTAACCTCTTGTCTGGAGAAATAGTATTTTGCTACATCCTCACTATTCTATGTTATAAATTTTGACACTCAGACAAAAGGAATGATTCTGTGTCACATGCATGAGTGAGCTTCTAAGACACAAATCTTTGTGGTCTTTAGAGGGAAATTTAATTAGACACACCAAGAATTTCATATTCTCAAAATTGTTCTTTTTCCTATATTCTATTGAATTAATTAGAATAAATAGATTTATTTCTAACAAACAGGGTCTTATTACTGCAAAACTAGAATAATACTAAAGTTAAAGAGTGGAGAAAAATTAAAGAAAACACTAAGTATTAGATTTTTTTTATAGGAAATGTGTTATTATTCTGTCCTACCTCTGGCTACATCTTGCTCAATCAAATTGCTCTTATCCTTGTTAATTGCATAGATTTATTGCCATATTCTTTTTACTTCTTTCTTTATTCCTAGATATGTTTTCTCACTTGTTTTATCTTCCTTGTAAATAATATACTTTTTAATAAAACCCTTTTGGCTAAAACATTAGGGGGTCGATGAGATGTTTCTCCAAATGGTTTGTCTTAGACCTATGTCTGGCTTGGTGGAAACCCCGGATTTGTTAAATATCTTAGATTTGATAATTATATTTTCCTTCATTTTGGCTAGAAACATTTTATGTTGCTTTAAGTTTATCTCCATTTAGGTGTGTGTGTATGTGTATGTGTGTGTGTGTGTGTGTTTCTTATAAATAATCTTTAGCGACTTAATTTGATTTAATATCTTGGATATCCAATAAAATTGTGAAATATCTGTGGCAGAGATAGGCTTATAATAAGATTAGGGAATTTACTTCGTATGGAAGATTCTGGGAAAACAGGTGCATGACAAGTAAAACAATATCTCTGGAGAATAAGATTCTAATGTACTCACTGGCTCAAATTCAAAGATTTATTTCTTTAGATCAAAGCTCTTTGGCCTCTTAGAAGGCATTTCTGTTACCAGTTTCTTATAATTGTTATTTGCAAAGATTGTAGGGAAAATCTCTTCCTTGAATGCAGAACAGTTCTTTTCCAGATAACAAATTTCCTAAGACTTTGTTTCCACGTCATTTCCATTTTGCATTAAATGTTTAGTCTGTGTCACTTTATTTAGCCTTTTGGCTAAACTCCACAAGAGCTGGCACAGGAAATCACATTAATTGTCCATTTAATCTAATAGCCCTCGATGGCAGAGGCCTACTTTTGTTGTTCCAGGGGCAGGAAAAACATAAACCATAATGCATCTAGCCAATTGGAGATCACAAGATTAAATTTTCTGAGAAAGGAAAAGTGGATTCAGATATTTGAGCAGCCATTAAAAGAGAAAGATTCATTTTACTTGCATTTAAATTCATGCATGTACTTATCATAGTTACTTTGAGTGCCTGCATAAAACTTGAGTAGCATGAACATACAATTTTCTTGAGGAATTAAACCCATAAAAATAAACCCTTACTTCCATTTGTGATATATTTAAACAAATTATAATAGTCATACGAGACTAGTACCATTTATATTATGATCCTACCCTAACCATGTCATATGCTAGTGAAGAACCTTGTGATTCAAAGCATGCTTCATGGGTCAGAAGCATTAGCATTACCTGGAAGCTTATTAAAATTCAAAGCCCCAGGGCTTCCCTGGTGGTGCAGTGGTTGATAGTCTGCCTGCCGATGCAGGGGACATGAGTTCGTGCCCCAGTCTGGGAAGATCCCACATGCCATGGAGCGGCTGGGCCTGTGAGCCATGGCCGCTGAGCCTGTGTGTCCAGTGCCTTTGCTCCACAACGGGAGAGGCCCCAGCAGTGAGAGGCCACGTACTGAAAAAAAAAAAAATTCAAAGCCCCAGAATGCACCTTAAATCTACAGAATCAGAATTGTTTCCCTGAGACCTTTGGGTAGTTTGTATGCCCAGTAATGTATGAAAAGCACTAGTTCACAGGATACACTGAAAATAAAACTTAAAAATAGTCATCACTGGTTCCCTACATTTTCAAAAAACTGAATAGATGTGTAATTGACCAATTCCTCGATAACTAGAAGCACACACAAGTCCTTTTATTTCTAGGATCACCAAGTCTCTCCTTATCTAATCAGAATAAAAATATTCTCCCTGTATTCTTCTCAACGTTCCTTGAAGAGTTAGGTGAATATGCATTTGTCTCTTTAGGGTTCTTTAATGTAGAACAGTTCCTCCATCTTTCCTTGACTTTCATCATCTTGATAAATTGGAAGATCAACTAGCTTGTGGAATGTCTTTCAATTGGTGTTTGTCTGATGTGTTCTCATAATTAAATACAGAGAAATATGAAAGAAGTGATGCTGTTCTTTATTGAATTATCTAAGGTGATGTGTGATTTTAATTCCTCCCATTACTGGTGATGTTGATTTTGATCATTTAATTAAGATAGTGTCTGCTGAGATTCTCTAGTGTAAAATTACTCATTTTTTTTCCCTTTGTAATTAATAAGTATTTTGTTGGAGATATTTTGAGGCTATGAAAATATCCTCTTCCTTATCAACTTAAAATTCATTTATTTACATAAGTAGAGGCTCATTTTATTCTATAAATAATAATCCATTACTATTGTTATTTATTTTGGTGCCCGGATTTTCTCAAATTTACCCAGTGAGAGCCCTGGAGAAGATGGCTTTTGTATTCTTTTAGCATGTCCCTTTCTTTTTTTAGTTAATTTTTATTAGAGTATAGTTGCTTTACAATGCATGTCCCTTTCATTCTTTGAGCACTCCCTTACAGTTTGGAACAATCAGAAATTCCAGGTTTATGTTGGACTTATACTTCCCCAGTCCCAGAGTCAGCTATTTCCCCAAGAAATCATGGTTTCTGTGGGTGGAGAATGATACTTGAAGCCAAGATCTGGGCTCTAGGTATGCTTATTGGTACTGAGATAATTCTGCTCTAGGGAACATGTGCATATATACACAAAAATAAAACACTGGTATGGCCACCACTCCCACTTTCCCCCATGTGGACATACTCATCTTTCCTCTGAGGCTTTGACATTTCATACCAGATCATCAATGTATTTACCTCTCCCTTGTGGATTCCCTGTTTATCCCACACAGGCTTCCTCTCCCATGCTGGGTCACCCTCTTGCACAAATGTCTCTTCCTCTGAATCACTGCTACTGCCATTCCCTTGCATGCATTGCTTTCTTTCTCTAACTGGGTTCTGATACCTCAAGCTAGACTACTGTAGCTCTTTAAATCTACCTTTCTATGTGGACCCCTATCATATTCAATTCCAACCAATACACCCTGGACCCAATATTTTACTAAGGGAAGAGAGGAAAAGTAAGGGTAGTGGGATGGTCAATTTTATGTGTCCACTTGGTGATTCTACAGTTCCCAGGTATTCAATCAAACACAAATCTAGGAGTTTTATGAATAAATTTGTTAAGTTCATAATCAGTTTACTTGAAATAAAGGAAATTATTCTAGATAGTATGGGTGGACCATATTCAATCAGCTGAAAGACTGTAAGTGCAGAGCTGAGGCTTCCCTGAAAAGAATAAATTTTGTTTGTGGAAAGCAGCTTCCATCTATGCTCCAGTGTACCAGTCTGCCCTTCTTGACAGCCAGCCTGTCCTATGTATCTGGACTTTCCTAACCATCCTCACAATCACATACATACATTCCTTGTAATAAACCTCTGAGAATATCTCTTAATGGTTCTGCTTCTCTGGTTTAACCCTGTCTGATACAGGAAGAAAAGCATAGAGGAAAAGAAAAACATATACTTATTATTTTTTTTATCACAATTCACTGAGAAATGCTCAACTTTAATTTTCTCTCTATACAAGGGATGACAAATAGAGCAGAAAAAATGTATGGCATGAGAATTTAACTTAATCACAAGGAAGAATTTCCTTCCAGTGAAGATTAAAAATGAAAGCATGACATGATTATCTGAGTCATGAGCATCTAAGCAATGCCTGCTTAGAAAAAATTATGAACCATTTTCCTATGCCAAAATATTCATTTACAACCAATCTCCAAGAATTCCCTTCCATAATGAATAAACTAACTTTCTCTTTGAGTTCCAAAGTAGTAAGTTAGAACACAGTTTAAAAGAAAGGAGAAAATAATTTGAGATAAAATGTTAAAATAAATAGACATTTATATGTGCAGCTGTAGTCAGTGTAATGTCCCATTCTGTGACTTTCCTATCATTATGCTCATACTAATTTATCTGTCTGGAATGCTTGTTCCCTGTTCCTCAAAGATTTATCTTCTCAATTTTTATAGCTCAGCATAAAGAGAGTTTCTCTTTATCTTAAAGGCTTTCTCTAAGCAATGCACACACACTCTCTCTTGCTCTTCTCTTGTATATACCTATCTCAACCCACATTTATTTCCTATTTCAACAAATTCCACAATTTCTTCTTTTAAAAATATTTTTAACCTGTTTTTCTCTTTCCCTCATTAGACGAGAGTTCATGTCTTTCCTGTTCACTTTCATAGTTCCAGCATTTAAAACAGAGAATAAGTGTCCAATAAGTCTTTGCTAAATGATTGAATGTCTCTGTGTCAGTGCTGCTTACCAGCCCATGATCCCAATGTCAAAATTTTTAAATAAAACAGAACAGTTTGATGATCAGAGATTGTCTATCTGCTGTTTAGTTGCTATTCAGTTTCAAATCCCTAAATAGATAAATCCAAATAAAATTTACTCTGGTCCAATTTTACCATTTCACTTTGAGGTCCATCATTCAGCAAGAAAATTGTTGCTCTACTTTGACTTATCTGAGTAGGTACTGAGGTAATTCATCCATTTGTCAACAAGCATTTGGTTATGGTCATGTTTACTACTGACTAGACCACAAATAGGATCATAAATGGGTAAATCTGAGTTTAGCTGTTCCCATAAGCTTGATTGTGGAAGAGCCAGAAAACTACTGCAAATATGTAATAAGTCAGACAAAAGGAGGGAAAAGTCCTATTCAACTGTCTTGGGTATATCATAAGAAGATGAAAGATCACCACCTGTGTAATAGGGATACTGGGAGACCAAATACCAGTCCATCCTAAACTATTGAAAAACAAATTATCTTTTGTAATATTGAACTGAGAAGCAAAGCAGAATTTCTTACTTCTGCAGAATATATCATTGAAATATATATATATTTCTACATATTAGAAATCCATTAAGAAACATTATATATATATATATGTCTAAAAAATCATGTGTATGTATATATAATCTCCATTTAATGCTGTTGAAAGTTAGGAATATTATAGGATCATCCTACTTCACTCAATATAGATAATATAGACTAAGTTGTTAGGATAATTTTCTGTCAGTTATAGTTATTCTTCAATAATATTTTCTTCATTTTTATGCCATAATAAAGAATAACTAAGAAGGTTTTTCTCTGATTTCTGATTACTAAACCTATTCACTGATTATTATTACTTTTGCAAGTTTTTTAGTTGTATACATTGTAAGTGGCTGTCACTATAAATATCTTTTGTCAAAGTTTATGTAAAATAAAATAGCCTGACTGACTAGGTTGGTTACATAGCCATTTATTTTTTGCCTATGTATTACCAAAATTATTCTGCCCTTCAGCCAAGGACATAAAGATTGTATAAATCAACATTGATTGTTTTGGCATTGCATTGCTTTGCTGTTGAGGCCAAAGCATATTCACAGATGTCCTTAGATAGTGAGATATCATTTACAGATATCTGGTAATGCACTATGGAGACAGTCAGTTGGATGTGTGAATGCTTCGCTTTACATGGAGATGCTCTGAACTCTTGGTAAACACATATTTTTGTTTTTGTTTTTTTAAATAATGTGATGAATTACTAGCAAAGCAGTAACAAAATGCGGTGCTGTTTCAAGAGTAATGATTATGTTGAGATCATTTTCTTATTAAAAAAAATCAGTAAGTAAGCACATTCCCATTTTTGCTTTCATCTTAAAAGAAAAAAAATATTTAACATAACTTTTGTGACTCTTATTCAAAACATGTGTTCGAAAATGTCAATAAATGGTCAGCTTAATGTCTGGATATTTTTGTTACTAAATACTTTAAAATATCTTGATAATTGATTAGATTTTTCAGTTAATATTTAGTTTTATGTGCACATAGTTTACAAAACTGAAAAGGGAGAGTGCTTTTACAAATAACTTAGACTCCTGGTTTTCATTAATCACCATACTAATAAGTGGATTTTTAAACCATGTGGGATTCCAAAAATGGTTTCTGCCATTCCAATCTTTTTTCATTTTTGTATTCAACTCACATGCACAAACTATAGAAATGTCGAGAATCTTCTCAAATCTACTTTAGGAAAGTATACAAAAGGTTTTAATTTTTGTAGGGGATTTAAGTGGTCAAATATCCTCCCCCCAAAAGCATTCATTTTAATTTTCTGAACAACCTCTGTTGTTTTATAACTTGGTGTATATTTTTGTTTTTCTCTTATGATATCAAAGCTCTAACATGCAACTCTTACTATTTTGCATATAAATCATCACTGGAAATCAGAATCATTTTTTACATTTCATGACTTGAGTTCTCAAAAGATTCAGCTGTGTGTAGTAAAACAACTTTGTTACTGAGAATTTCCTGGGTTTGTTTAGATTTAATCATAACAAAAATATTGAAGCATTTAAATTAAAATCTGAGAACAAAAGATATTGAACTGTTCAGGATTTGAAGGGACAATCAGCCTAAGATACATATAAAACTTGCTTTCTCCTGGAAGTGTGAGAAAATAGATATGATATGAATGTTCTTGTTCAGGGTTCAAATGGAAAAGCACACCTTAAGAAAGACACTGAACTAAAGAAAGAGCATGGATGTCTGGATAAAACTGGGTGGAAGGAACTTTAAAAGAATACTTGTCCAAAGGCTTGTATTATCACCACAAGGTAGAAATCAAATGACTTCTCAATACCATTTACTCTGTTCATTTTGATTGACCTGGGAATTAATGATGAACGTACCTTGAATGTTCAACAATGGCAAGGGAATCATTTATTTTGTAAGTGGCACTGGAAATGTGCCAAAACATGCACAGTTTAAACTCTCAAGCCAGCCATTCTGTCCTGCTGATTCAGTGGTATCAAGGACAGAGCATCTAACCCTCATATTTTGCTTGGTTGCAACCCTCTATCTGTATAGGGTCCATGGAGCATGAATCTTGGTCGTATGAAACAAATATTTCTTCTTTAAATGTCAGTATCTCATTAGACCTTTGTATTGGTTCATTTTAGTGATGTTTTCTCCTGCTCTGTAGTGAAATGAAGTGAAGTGATTAACAGCCTCTGTTGTCTTAAAAGTAAAAGCTTGTAATTTGACTCTAGGTAGACTGTGTGACTCAAAACAAAGACTAAACATGCATTTCTGTCATGGAGGGATTTAAAGATCACAATAAAACTTGATAAAGACATCTTATAAGAGAGTAACAATAATTTCCATGTTCTATAATGCTTAGCTAGGAGATTCCATTTGATCTCTAAAGGCCTTGGCTGAATTATAGTAATGCTAGATTGTTAAAGGGAGTCTATCTCTTATATCTCTTGGTTGCAGCTATATTTTGGTAAAGTGCTCTATAGGGATGCTATGTGTATTGTTAGCAGAAGGCTTCTATCATTCAATTTTCTGTCTTTTAGACAAAAACAATTCTGATTTTGTAAGAATTTTATGATACATCCATTCAGAATGAAATGGGGAAGATTTTCAGGGACTATGTCATATTGTACAAATATATTGTCCTGTCATTTTGTCATGTGAGATAAACAATTTTTAAAATACTGGGTGCTATGGATGAGTTTACATATTATTTTGACAAAATTTAATTGTTTAATATAAAGTCAAGGAAAACTTGTTTCTGGCTTCATGCTGGCAAATTGTATTTTAGCTTGATAGTCACATTTCAATCAACCGTTTTGAAATAGCATAGAATGACACACAACAATAACAGCAAGGAAAAATGCAATAACAAAATTCTTAAATTATTTATTTTCTAAATGATACATGAAGTAGAGTTGAAATGAAGCAGGACCCTATTATTCTTCCCTGCCATGTCCTCCTGCTTTTTGTCTGTGGAAAAACTAGTCAAAGAATAAATTTAATCAGAGAAATGAGAAAATGAAAAAAAAACAAGGAAAAAGCCATCAAACAGGACAAAATAAAAATAGTTTTGTCACTAAAAAAACTCAAGGAATTTTACATCCTCCTCAAGTTCTATAGATGATATATTTTTAAACATCTTTATTGGATTCAAATTGCTGTACAATGGTGTGTTCGTTTCTGCTATATAACAAAGTGAATCAGCTATACATATACATATGTTACCATATCTTTTCCCTCTTGCATCTCCCTCCCTCCCACCGACCCTATCTTACAACTCTAGGTGGTCACAAACCACAGAGCTGATCTCCCTGTGCTATGCAGCTGCTTCCCACTAGCTACCACTTTTACATTTGGTAGTGTATACACATACATGCCCTTCTCTCACTTCATCCCAGCTTACCCTTCCACCTCTCCGTGTCCTCAAGTCCATTCTCTACGTCTGCATCTTTATTCCTGTCCAGCCCCTCTAGGTTTTTCAGAACATTTTTTAAGTTTATTTTTAGATTCCATATATATGTGTTAACATACGGTATTTGTTTTTTTCTTTCTGACTTACTTCACTCTGTATGACAGACTCTAGGTCCATTCACCTCACTACAAATAACTCAACTTCATTTCTTTTTATGGCAGAGTAGTATTCCATTGTATATATGTGACACAACTTCTTTATCCATTCATCTGTTGATGGACATTTAGGTTGCTTCCATGTCCTGGCTATTGTAAATAGAGCTGAAATGAACATTTTGGTACATGACTCTTTTTGAATTACGGTTTTCTCTGTGTATATGCCCAGTAGTGGGATTACTGGATCATATGGTAGTTCTATTTTTAGTTTTTTAAGGAACCTCCATACTGTTCTCCATAGTGGCTGTATCAATTTACATTCCCACCAACAGTGCAATAGGGTTCCTTTTTCTCCACAACCTCTCCAGCATTTCTTGTTTGTAGATTTTCTGATGATGCCCATTTTAACTGGTGTGAGTTGATACCTCATTGTAGTTTTGATTTGCATTTCTCTAATTATTAGTGATGTGGAGCAACTTTTCATGTGCTTCTTGGCCATCTGTATGTCTTCTTTGGAGAAATGTCTATTTAGGTCTTCTGCCCATTTTGGATTGGGTTGTTTGTTTCTTTAATATTGAGCAGCATGAACTGTTTATATATTTTGGAGGTTAATCCTTTGTCCGTTGATTCATTTGCAAATATTTTCTCCCATTCTGAGGGTTTTCTTTTCATCTGTTTATGGTTTCCTTTGCTGTGCAAAAGCTTTGAAGTTTCATTAGGTCCCTTTTGTTTATTTTTGTTTTTATTTCCATTACTCTAGGAGGTGGATCAAAAAAGATCTTGCTGTGATTTAGGTCAAAGAGTGTTCTTCCTATGTTTTCCTCTAAGAGTTTTATAGTGTCTAGTCTTACATTTATGTCTCGAATCCATTTTGAGTTTATTTTTGTGTATGTTGTTAGGGAGTATTCTAATTTCATTCTTTTACATGTAGCTATCCAGTTTTCCCAGAGCCACTTTTTGAAGAGACTCTTTCCTCCGTTGCATATCCTTGCCTCCTTTGTCATAAATTAGTTGACCATAGGGGTGTGGGTTTATCTCTGGGCTTTTTAACTTGTTCCATTGATCTATGTTTCTGTTTTTGTGCCAGTACCATATTGCCTTGATTACTGTAGCATTGTAGTATAGTCTGAAGTCAGCGATTCTGATTCTTCCAGCTCTGTTTTTTTCCCCTCAAGACTGCTTTGGCTATTCATGATCTTTTGTGTTTCCATACACATTTTAAGATGATTTGCTCTAGTTCCATAAAAAAAATGCCATTGGTAATTTGATAGGGATTGCATTGAATATGTAGATTGCTTTGGGTAGTACAGTCATTTTCACAATATTCATTCTTCCAATGCAAGAACATGGTATATCCCTGTATCTATTGGTATCATCTTTAATTTCTTTCATCAGTGTCTTATAGTTTTCTGCTTAAAGGTTTCTGTCTCCCTAGGTAGGTTTTTTTCCTAGGTATTTTATTCTTTTTGTTTTGATGGTAAATGGGAGTGTTTCCATAATTTTTCTTTCAGATTTTTCATCATTAGTGTACAGGAATGCAAGAGATTTCTGTGCATTAATTTTGTATCCTGCAACTTTACCAAATTCATTGATTAACACTAATTGTTTTCTGGTAATATCTTTAGTATTCTCTATGTATAGTAGCAAGTCATCTGCAAACAGTGACAGATTTACTTCTTCTTTTCCAATTTGTATTCCTTTTATTTCTTTTTCTTCTCTGACTGATATGGCTAGGGCTTCCAAAACTATGTTGAATAATAGTGGTGAGAGTGGACATCCTTGTGTTGTTCCTGATCTTAGAGGAAATGCTTTCAGGTTTTCACCATTGAGAATGATGTTTCCTGTCAGTTTTTCATATATGGCCTTTATTATATTGAGGTAGGTTTCCTCTATGCCCACTTTCTGGAGAGTTTTTATCATAAATGGGTGTTAAATTTTGTCAGAAGCTTTTTTTGCATCTACTGAAAAGATCAGATGGTTTTTCTTCTTCAATTTGTTAATATGGTGTTTCACATTGATTTGCATATATTGAAGAATCCTTGCATCCCTGGGATAAATCCCACTAGATCATGGTGCATGATCCTTTAATGTGTTGTTGGATTCTGTTTGCTAATATTTTGTTGAGGTTTTTTGCATCTATATTCTTCAGTGATATTGATCTGTAATTTTCTTTTTTTTGTAGTACCTTTGTTTGGTTTTCGTATCAGGGTGATGGTGACCTCATAGAATGAGCTTGGGGGTGTTCCTTCCTGTGCACTTTTTTGGAAGAGTTTGAGGAGGATAGGTGTTAGCTCTTCTCTAACTGTTTTATAGAATTTACCTGTGAAGCCACCTGCTCCTGGACTTTTGTTTGTTGGAAGATTTTTAATCACATTTTCAATTTCTTTACTAGTGATTGGTCTGTTCATATTTTCTGTTTCTTCCTGGTTCAGTCTTGGAAGGTTATACTTTCTAAGAATTTGTCCATTTCTCCCAGCATTTCCATTTTATTGGCACAGAGATACTTGCAGTAGTCTCTTAGGATGCTTTGTATTTCTGCAGTGTCTGTTGTAACTTCTCCTTTTTGATTTCTAATTTCATTGATTTGAATCATCTCCCTCTTTTTCTTGCTGAGTCTGTCTAATGGTTTATCAATTTATTTATCTTCTCAAAGAACCAGCTTTTTCTTTTATTGATCATTGTTATTGCTTTCTTTGTTTCTATTTCATTGATTTCTGCTCTGACCTTTATGATTTCTTTCCTTCTGCTAACTTTGGGCTTTTTTTGTTCTTATTTATCTAGTTCCTTTAGGTGTAAATTAGATTGTTTACTTGATATTTTTCTTCTTTCTTGAGGTAGACTTGTATAGCTAAAAACTTCCCTCTTAGAACTGCTTTTGCTGCATCCCATAGGTTTTGGATCATCGTATTTTCATTGTCATTTGTCTCTAAGTAGTTTTTGATTTTCTCTTTCATTTCTTCAGTGATTTCTTGTTTATTTAGTAACATATTGTTTAGCCTCCATGTGTTTGTGTTTTTTACTTTTTTTCCCTGTAATTCATTTCTAGTCTCATAGCATTGTGGTCAGAAAAGATGCTTGATATGATTTCAATTTTCTTAAATTTACTGAGGCTTGATTTGTGACCCAAGATGTGAGCTATCTTGGAGAATATTCTGTGCACACTTGAGAAGAAAGTGTAATCTGCTGTTTTTGGATGGAATGTCCTATAAATATCAATTAAATCTATCTGGTCTATTGTGTCATTTAAAACTTCTGTTTCCTTATTTATTTTCATTTTGGATGATCTGTCTATTGGTGTAAGTGAGGTTTTAAATTCCCCCACTATTATTGTGTTACTGTTGATTTCCTCTTTTATAGCTGTTAGCAGTTGCCTTAGGTATTGAGGTGCTCCTATGTTGGGAGCATATATATTTATAATTGTTATGTCTTCTTCTTGGACTGATCCCTTGATCATTATATAGTGTCATTCCTTGTCTCTTCTAACATTCTTTATTTTAAAGCCTATTTTATCTGATATGAGTATAGCTACTGCAGCTTTCTTTTGCTTTCCATTTGCATGGAATATCTTTTTCCATCCCCTCACTTTCAGTCTGTATGTGTCCATAGGTCTGAAGTGGGTCTCTTGTAGACAGCATATATATGGATCTTGTTTTCTATCCATTCAGCAAGCCTGTGTCTTTGGGTTGGAGCGTGTAATACATTCATATTTAAGATAATTATCAATATGTATTTTCCTATGACCATTTTCTTAATTGTTTTGAATTTGTTTTTGTAGGTCCTTTTCTTCTCTTGAGTTTCCCACTTAGAGAAGTTCCTTTAGCGTTTGCTGTAGAGCTGGTTTGGTGATGCTGAACTCTCTTAGCTTTTGCTTGTCTGTAAAACTGCTGATTTCTCCATTGAATCTGAATGATATCATTGCTGGGTAGAGCAATCTTGGTTGTAGGTTCTTCCCTTTCATCACTTTAAGTATATCATGCCACTCCATTCTGGCTTGTACTGTTTCTGCTGAGAAATCAGCTGTTAACCTTATGGGAGTTCCCTTGTATGTTATTTGTCATTTTTACCTTGCTGCTTTCAAGAATTTTTCTTTGTCTTTAATTTTTGCCAATTTGATTACTATGTGTCTCGGTGTATTTCTCCTCCGGTTTGTCCTGTATGGGACTCTCTGTGCTTCCTGGATTGGGTGGCTATTTCCTTTCCCATGTTAGGGTAGTTTTCCACTATAATCTCTTCAAATATTTTCTCTGGTCCTTTCTCTCTTTCTTCTCCTTCTGGGAACTTTATAATGAGAATATTGATGTGTTTAATGTTTTCCCAAAGGTCTCTTAGGCTGTCTTCATTTCTTTTCATTATTTTTTCTTTATTCTCTTCCACAGCAGTGAATTCGACCATTCTGTCTTCCAGGTCACGTATCCATGCCTCTGCCTCAATTATTCTGCTATTGATTCTTTCTAGTGTAGTTTTCAATTCAGTTATTGTATTTTTCATCTCTGTTTGTTTGTTCTTTAATTCTTCTAGGTCTTTGTTAAACATTTCTTGCATCTTCCCAATCTTTGCCTCCATTCTTTTTCCGAGGTCCTGGATCATCTTCACTCTCATTATTCTGAATACTTTTTGTGGAAGATTGCCTATCTCCATTTCATTTAGTTGTTTTTCTGGGGTTTTATCTTGTTCCTTCATCTGGTATATACCCCTCTGCCTTTACATCTTGTCTATCTTTCTGTGAATGTGGTTGTTGTTCCACAAGCTGCAGGATTGTAGTGCTTCTTTCTTCTGTTTTCTGCCCTCTGGTGGATGAGGCTATCTAAGAGGCTTGAAGGGAAGGACTGGTGGTGGGTTGAGCTGACTGTTGCTCTGGTAGGCAGAGCTCCATAAAACTTTAATCCACTTGACTGTTGATGGGTGGGGCTGTGTTCTCTCCCTGTTGCTGTTTGGCCTGAGGGAACCCAACACTGGAGCCTATCTGGGTTTTTTGGTGGGGCTAATGACAGACTATGGGAGGGCTCACACCAAAGAATACTTCCCAGAACTTCTGCTGCCAGTGTCCTTGTCCCCAGGGTGAAACAGAGCCACCCCCCACCTCTGCAGGAGACTGTCCAACACTAGCAGGTATGTCTGGTTCAGTCTCCCCCGGGATCACTGCAACTTCCCCTGGGTCCCGATGCACACACTACTTTTTATATGCCTTCCAAGAGTGGAGTCTCTGTTTCCCCCAGCCCTGTTGAAGTCCAGCAATCAATTCCCACTAGGCTTCGAAGTCTGATTTTCTAGGAATTCCTCCTGCTGTTACCAGGACCCCAGGTTTGGAAGTCTGATGTGGAGCTCAGAACCTTCACTCCAGTTGTTGGACTTCTGTGGTATAAGTGTTCACCAGTCTGTGAGTTACCCACCCACCAGTTATGGGATTGGATTTTACCATGATTGCACCCCTTCTACCATCTCATTGTGGCTTCTCCTTTGTTTTTGGTTGTGGGATATATTTTTTGGTGAGTTCCAGTGTCTTCCTGTAAATGATTCTCCAGCATCTAGTTGTGATTCTGGTGTTCTTCTTCTTCTTCTTCTTTTTTTTTTTTTTTTTTTTTGCCGTATGGGGTCTTCACACTGTTGTGGCCTCTCCCATTGCAGAGCACAGGCTCCAGATGTGCAGGCTCAGTGGCCATGCTTCACGGAACCTGCCGCTCCATAGCACGTGGGATCTTCCTGGACCGGGGCATGAAACTGTGCCCCATGCATCAGCAGGCAGACTCTCAACCACTGCACCACCAGGGAAACCCGATTCTAGTGTTCTTGCAAGAAGGAGTGAGAGCACGTACTTCTACTCCACCATCTTGGTTCCTCTCCACATGACTCTTTTTGCATTATGGTTTTCACAGGGTATATGCCCAGTAGTGAGATTGCTGGGTCATATGGTAGCTCTATTTTAAGTTTTTAAAGAAACCTCCATACTGTTCTCCATAGTGGTTATGTCAATTTACATTCCCAGCAACACTGGAAGAGGGCTCCATTTTCTCCACACCCTCTCCAGCATTTATTGTCTGTAGATTTTTGATGATGGCAATTCTGACCAGTGTGAGTTGATACCTCATGGTAGTTTTAATTTGCATTTCTCTAATTATTAGTGATGTTGAGCATCCTTTCATGTGTTTGTTGGTGATATGTATATCTTCATTGGAGAAATGTCTATTTAGGCCTTCTGCCCATTTTTGGATTGGGTTGTTAGTTTTTTTTGTACTGAGCTGCATGAGCTGCTTGTAAATTTTGGAGATTAATCTTTGTCAGTTGCTTCAATTGCAAATATTTTCTCCCATTCTAAAGGTTGTCTTTGCATCTTGTTTATGGCTTCCTTTGCTGTGCAAAAGCTTTTAGTTTCATTATATCCCATTTGTATATTTTTGGTTTTTTATTCATTTGTATAGGAGGTTGGTCTAAAAGGATCTTGCTGTAATTTCTGTCATAGAATGTTCTGCCTATGTTTTCCTCTAAGAGTTTGATAGTGTCTAGCCTTACCTTAAGGTCTTTAATCCATTTGGAGTTCATATTTGTGTATCATGTTAGGAAGTGTTCTAATTTCATTCTTTTAAATGTAGCTGTCCAGTTGTCCCAGCACCAGTTATTGAAGAGGCTGTTTTTCTTCCATTGTATATTCTTGCCTCCTTTGTGAAACAAAAGGTGACCAGTCCCTCCCGTTAGGAAACTTGCTGAAGCCTCTTAGATAGCCTCATCCACCAAAGACCAGACTGCAGAAGCAGGAAGAACTACAGTCTTGCAGCCTGTGGAACAAAAACCACATTCACAGAAAGATAGACAAGATGAAAAGGCTGGGGGCTATGTACCAGGTGAAGGATCAAGATAAAACCAGAGAAAGACAACCAAACGAAGTGGAGATAAGCAACATTCCAGAAAAAGAATTCAGAATAATTATAGTGAAGATGATCCAGGAACTCAAAAAAACAATGGAGGCAAAGATCAAGAAGATGCAATAAATGTTTAACAAAGACCTAGAAGAATTAACGAACAAAGAAACAGAGATGAGTGGCATGATATATTTAAAGTAATGAAAGTGAAGAACATATAAACAAGATTACTGTACCTGGCAAGGATCTCATTCAGATTCGATGGAGAAATCAACAACTTTACAGCCAAGCAAAAGCTAAGAGAATTCAGCACCATCAAACCAGCTCTAAAACAAATGCTAAAGGAACATCTCTAAGTGGGAACACAAGAGAAGAAAAGGACCTACAGAACAAACACAAAACAATTAAGAAAAGGGTCATAGGAACATACATATCAATAATTACCATAAATGTGAATGGATTAAAGGCTCCTATCAAAAGACACAGGCTTGCTGAATGGATAGAAAATGAGACCCATATATATGCTGTCTACAAGAGACCCATCTCAGACTGAGGGACACATACAGGCTGAAACTGAGGGGTTAGATAAAGATATTCCATGCAACTGAAAATCAAAAGAAAGCTGGAGTAGCAATACTCATATCAGATAAAACAGACTTTAAAATAAAGAATGTTACAAGAGACAAGGAAGGACACTACATAATGATCAAGGGATCAATTCAAGAAGAAGATATA
This sequence comes from Mesoplodon densirostris, assembly GCF_025265405.1. NCBI lineage: Eukaryota > Metazoa > Chordata > Mammalia > Artiodactyla > Ziphiidae > Mesoplodon > Mesoplodon densirostris. The sequence goes on from NC_082667.1 coordinate 43,143,917, forward strand.
ACAATTATAAATATATATTCTCCCAACATAGGAGCACCTCAATACATAAGGCAAATGCTAACAGTTATAAAAGGGGAAATTGACAGTAAGACAATAATAGTGGGGGATTTTAACACCTCACTTACACCAATGGATGGATCATCCAAACAGAAAATTACTAAGGAAACACAAGCTTTATATGACACAATAGACCAGATAGATTTAACTGATATTTACAGGACATTCCACCCCAAAACAACAGATTACACTTCTCAAGTGCACATGGAACATTCTCCAGGATAGGTCACATCTTTTGACACAAATCAACCCTCAGTAAACTTAAGAAATTTGAAATCATATCAGGCAATCTTTTCTGACCATATGGTATGAGATTAGAAATCAATTACAGGGAGAAAGACATAACAAACACACAAAAAATGGAGACTAAACCATACGTTACTAAATATCCACAAGATCACTGAATAAATCAAAGAGGAAATCAAAAAATACCTAGAGACAAATGACAATGAAAGCACAACGATCCAAAACATATGGGATGCAGCAAAAGCAATTATAAGAGAGAAGTTTATAGCAATACAAGCTTACCTCAAGAAACAAGAAAAATCTCACATAAACAATCGAATCATACACCTAAAGGAACTAGGGAAAAAAGAACAAACAAACCCAAAGTTTGTAGAAGGAAAGAAATCATAAAGATTAGAGCAGAAATAAATGAAATAGAAACAAAGGAAACAATAGCAAAGATCAATAAATCTAAAAGTTGATTCTTTGAGAAGATAAAAAAAATTGATAAACCATTAGCCGGACTGATCAAGAAAAAGAGGGAGGGGACTCAAATCAATAAAATTAGAAAGGAAAGAGAATTTGCAACAGACATGGCAGAAATACAAAGCATCATAAGAGATGGCCAGAGATCCTAGAAAGACCAGAGATAAACCCACACTCCTATGGTCAACTAATCTATGACAAAGTAGGCAAGAATATGCAAGGAAGAAAGGAGAAAAGTCAGTCTCTTCAATAAGTGGTGCTGGGACACTGGACAGCTACATGTAAAAGAATGAAATTAGAAGAGTCCCTAAAACCATAAACAAAAATACATTCAAAATGAATTAGAGACCTAAATGTAAGACTGGACACTGTAAAACTCTAAGAGGAAAACTTAAGAACACTCTCTGACATAAATCACAGCAAGATCTTTTTTGTTCCACTTCCTAGAGTAAGAGAAATTAAAACAAAAATAAACGAATGTGACCTAATGTAACTTAAAAGCTTTTGCAAAGCAAAGGAAACTACAAACAAGATGAAAAGACAACCCTCAGAATGGGAGAAAATATTTGCAAATGCATCAGCAGACAAAGGATTAATCTCCAAAATATATAAACAGCTCATGTAGCTCAATATCAAAAAAACAAACAACAGAATCCAACAATGGGAAGAAGACCTAAATAGACATTTCTCCAAAGAAGACTTACAGATGGCCAAGAAGCACATGAAAAGATGCTGAACATTACTAATTATTAGAGAAACGCAAATCAAAACTATAATGATGTATCAACTCACACCCGTTAGAATAGGCATCATAAGAAAATCTACAGACAACAAATGCTGGAGAAGCTGTAGAGAAAAGGGAACCCTCTTGCACTCTTGGTGGGAATGTAAATTGATACAGCCACTATGGAGAACAGTATGGAGGTTCCTTAAAAATCTAAAAATAGAATTACCCTATGACCCAGCAATCCCACTATTGGGCATATACCTTGAGAAAATCATAATACTAAAAGATACATGCATCCCAATGTTCACTGAAGCACTATGTACTATAGGCAGGTCATGGAAGCAACCTAAATGCCCATCAACAGATGAATGGATAAAGATGTGGTAAATATATACAATAGAATATTAGCCATAAAAATGAATGAAATTGGGTCATTCGTAGAGACATGGATGAATCTTAAGGCTGTCATACAGAGTGAAGTAAGTGAGAAAGAGAAGAACAAATATGGTATATTAATGCATATATGTGGAACATAGAAAAATGGTACAGATGAACTGCTTTTCAGGGCAGAAGTTGAGGCACAGATGTAGACAACAAATGTATGGACACCATGGGGGGAAAGTGGTGTGAGGGTAGGTGGTTAGATGAATTGGGAGAATGAGATTGACATATGTACAGTAATATGTATAAAATGGATAACACATAAGAACCTGCTGTATAAAAAAATAAATAAAATTAAATTAACATAAAAAAACCCCACAATATCTTGTATACAGGAAAAAGGAAACAAACAAAAAAACATAAGGTGACCATATGGAAGTGAGTTTATCTCTAACCTTTATCTCCTGTTCCATTTATCTATATTTCTGTTTTTGTGCCAGTACCATACTGTCTTGATTACTGAAGCATTGTAGTATAGTCTGAAGTCCAGGAACCTGATTCCTCCAGCTCCATTTTTCTTTCTCAAGATTGCTTTGGCTATTCGGAGTCTTTTGTGTTTCCCTACAAATTGTGAATTGTTTTGCTCTAGAACTGTGAAAAATGACATTAGTAGTTTGATACAGGTTGCATTGAATCTGTAGATTGTTTGGTTAGTAGAATCATTTTCACAGTTTTGACTCTTCCAGTCCAAGACCATGGTATATCTCTCCATCTGTTTGCATTACCTTTAATTTATTTCATCAGTGTCTTAGTGTTTTCTGCATACAGGTCTTTTGTCTCTTTAGGTAGGTTTATTCCTAGGTATTTTATTCTTTTGGTTACAGTGGTAAATGGGAGTGTTTTCTTAATTTCCCGTTCAGATTTTTCATCATTAGTGAATAGGACTGTAAGAGATTTCTGTGCATTAATTTTGTATCCTGCTACTTTACCAAATTCATTGATTAGCTCTAACAGTTTTCTGGTAGCATCTTTAGAATTCTCTATGTATAGTATCATGTCATCTGCAAACAGTGACAGCTTTACTTCTTTTCTGATTTGTATTCCTTTTATTTCTTTTTCTTCTCTAATTGCTGTGGCTAAAACTTCCAAAACTATGTTGAATAATAGTGGTGAGACTGGGGAATCGTGTCTTGTTCCTGATCTTAGAGGAAATGGTTTCAATTTTTCACCATTGAGGACAATGTTGCCTGTGAGTTTGTCATATATGGCCTTTATTATGTTGAGGTAAGTTCCCTCTAAGCCTACTTTGTGGAGGGTTTTTATTATAAATGGGTGTTAAATTTTGTCAGATGCTTTTTCTGCATCTATTGAGATGATCATATGGTTTTTATTTTTCAGTTTTTGATGTGATGTATCACATTGATTGATTTGTGTATATTGAAGAATCCTTGCATCCCTCGAATAAACCCCACTTGATCATGGTGTATGATCCTTTGAATGTGCTGTTGGATTCTGTTTGCCAGTATTTGTTGAGGATTTTTGCATCTATGTTCATCAGTGATATTGGCCTGTAGGTTTCGTTCTTTGTGACACCCTGCTTTGGTATCAGGGTGATAGTGGCCTCATAAAATGAGTTTGGGAGTGTTCCTCCCTCTGTTATATTTTGGAAGAATTTGAGAAGGATAGGTCTCTTCTCTCTTTTCTAAATGTTTGATTGAATTCGCCTGTGAAGCAACGTGGTCCTGGGCTTTTGTTTGTTGGAAGATGTTTAATCACATTTTCATTTTCAGTGCTTGTGATAGCTGTTTATATTTTCTATTTCTTCCTGGTTCAATCTCGGCAGGTTGTGCTTTTCTAAGAATGTGTCCATTTCTTCAAGGTTGTCCATTTTATTGGCATACAGTTGCTTGTAGTAATCTCTCATGATCCTTTTTATTACTGCAGTGTCAGTTGTTACTTCTCCTTTTTCATTTCTAATTTTATTGATTTGAGTCATTTCCTTTTTTTTTCTTGATGAGTCTGGCTAATGGTTTTTCAAGTTTATTTAACTTCTGAAAGAACGAGCTTTTTGTTTTATTGATCTTTGCTATTGTTCCCTTCATTTCTTTTTCATTTATTTCTGATCTGATCATTATGATTTCTTTCCTTCTGCTAACTTTGGGTTTTTTTTTTTTTGTTCTTCTTTCTCTAATTGCTTGATGTGTAAGGTTAGGTTGTTTATTTGAGATGTTTCTTGTTTTTTAAGGTAGGATTGTATTGCTGTAAACTTCCCTCTTAGAACTGCTTTTGTTACATCCCTTAGGTTTTGGGTCATCGTGTTTTCATTGTCATTTGTTCCCAGCTATTTTTTGATTTCCTGTTTGATTTTTTTCAGTGAACTCTTTGTTATTTCATAGTGTATTGTTTAGCCTCCATATGTTTGTATTTTTTCAGTTTTTTTTTTCCTGTAATTGATATCTAGTCTCATAGAGTTGTGGTCAGAAAAGTTACCTGATAAGATTTCAATTTTTTTGAATTTACCAAGGCTTGATTTGTGACCCAAGATATGATCTATCCTGGAGAATGTTCCATGAGCACTTCAGAAGTAAGCATATTATGCTGTTTTTGGACTGAATGTCCTATGAATATCAATTAAGTCTCTCCTGTTTAATGTATTGTTTGAAGCTTGTGTTTCCTTATTTATTTCCATTTTGCATGATCATTCCATTGGTGAAATTGGGGTGTTAAAGTCCCCTACTATGATGGTGCTACTATTGATTTCCCCTTTTATGGCTGTAAGTATTTGTCTTATGTATTGAGGTGTTCCTGTATTGGGTGCATACATTTTTACTATTGCTATATATTCTTCTTGGATTGATCGCTTGATCATTATGTAGTGTCCTTCTTTGTCTCTCATAATAGTCTTTGTTTTAAAGACTATTTTGTCTGATATGAGAATTGCTACTTCTGCATTCATTTGATTTCCATTTACATGTAATAACTTTTTCCATCCCCTCACTTTCAGTCTTTATGTGTCCCTAAATCTGAAGTGGGTTTCCTGTAGACAGCATATTTATGGGTCTTGTTTTTGTATCCATTCAGCCAGTCTATGTCTTTTGGTTGGAGCATTTAATCCATTTACATTTGCAGTAATTATTGATATGTATGTTCCTATTACCATTTTCTTAATTGTTTTGCATTTTTTATTGTAGGTCTTTTCCTTCTCTTTTGTTTCCTGCCTAGAGAAGTTCCTTTATCATTTGTTGTAAAGCTGGTTTGGTTGTGCTGAATTCTATTAGCTTTTCCTTGTCTGTGAATATTTTAATTTCTCCTTCGAATCTGAATGAGATCCTTGCTGGTAGAGTAATCTTGGTTGTAGTTCTTTCCCTTTCATCACTATAAATATGTCCTGCCACTCCCTTCTGGCTTTCAGAGTTTCTGTTGAAAGATCAGTTGTTTACCTTATGGTGATTCCCTTGTGTGTTATTTGTTGCTTTTCCCTTGCTGCTTTTAATATTTTTTCTTTGAATTTAATTTTTGATAGTTTGATTAATATGTGTCTTGTCATGTTTCTCCTTGGATTTATCCTGTTTGGGACTCTCTGTGCTTCCTAGATTTGATTGACTATTTCCTTCCCATGTTAAGGAAGTTTTCAACTATAATCTCTTCAAATATTTTCTCAGTCCCTTTCTTTTTCTCTTCTTCTTCTAGGGTCCTTACAATTCAAATGTTGGTGTGGTTAATTTTGTCCCAGAGGTCTCTGAATCTGTCCTCAATTCTTTTCATTCTTTTTTTTTTCCTGCATCTTGGTAGTTATTTCCAGTATTTTATCTTCCAGGTCACTTATCCATTCTTCTGTCCCAGTTATTCTGCTATTGATTGCTTCTAGAGAATTTTAATTTCATTTATTGTGTTGTTCATCATTGTTTGTGTGCTCTTTAGTTTTTCTAGGTCCTTGTTAACCTTTTCTTGTATTTTCTCCTTTCTATGTCCAAAATTTTGGATATCTTTACTATCATTACTCTAAATTCTTTTTCAGGTAGACTGCCTATTTCCTCTTCATTTATTTGGTCTGGTGGGTTTTTACCTTGCTCTTTCATCTGGTGTGTATTTCTCTCTCTTCTCATTTTGCTTAACTTACTGTGCTTGCAGTCTCCTTTTCACAGCCTCCAGGTTCATAGTTCCCTTTGTTTTTGGTGTCTTCCCCTAGTTGGGAAGCTTGGTTCAGTGGGTTGTGTAGGCTTCCTGGTGGAGGTGACTGGTGCCTGTGTTGTGGTGGATGAGGCTGGATCTTGTATTTTTGGTGGTCAGGACTGCATCTGGTGGTATGTTTTGGGGTTTCTGTGACCTTTTATGATATTAGGCAGCCACTCTGCTAATGAGTGGGGTTTTGTTCCTGTCTTGCTAGTTTTTTGGCATAGTGTGTCCAGCACTGTAGCTTGCTGGTCATTGAGTGGTGCTGGATCATAGCATTGAGGTGGAGCTCTCTGGGAGAACTTTTGCTCTTTGATATTATGTGGAGTCAGGAGGTGTCTGGTGGACCAATGTCCTGAAATTGGCTCTCTCACCTCAGAGGTTCAGGCTTGACTCCCGGCCGGAGCACCAAGACCCTGTCAGCCAAACAACTAAGAAGAAAAGGGGAAAAAATACAATACAATACAATAAAATAATTAAAATAAAATAATTTATTAAAAATATAATAGAAAGAAAGAGAGAGAGAAAGAAAGAAAGAAGAGTGCAAAAAAACCTAAAAACAAATCCACAAATGATAACTAAAGCTAAAAACTATACAAAAAGAAAAACAAACAAAAAGATAATGGAGAGACAGAACCCTAGGACAAATGGTAAAAGCAAATCTATACAGACAAAATCACACAAAGAAGGATAGACATACACACTCAAAAAAAGAAAAAGGAAAATTATATATATATATATATATAAAGGAAGAGAGCAACCAAATCAATAAGTACATCTACCAATGATAATAAGCTCTAAATATTAAACTAAGATAAACATAAAACCAGAAACAAATTAGATGCAGAACGCATATCCCAAGTCTACAGTTGCTTCCAAAGTCCACTGTCTCAATTTTGTGATGATTTTTTGTGTATTCAGGTATTCCACAGATGCAGGGCACATCAAGTTGATTGTGGAGATTTAATCCACTGTCCTGAGGCTGCTGGGAGAAATTTCCTTTTCTCTTCTTTGTTCGTCCAGCTCCTGGTGTTCAGCATTGGATTTGGCACTGCCTCTGAGTGTAAGTCTCCTGAGGGCATCTGTTACCCTCCCAGACAGGACAGGGTTAAGGTAACAGATGATTAGTGGGCTCTGGCTCACTCAGGCTGGGGGTAGCAAGGGGTACACAATGTGCGGCAAGCCTGAGACGGCAGAGTCCAGCATGACATTGCAACAACCTGAGGCACCCCACGTGTTTTCCTAAGGAAGTTGTCCCTCAATCATGGGACCCTGGCAGTGACGGGCTGCACAGCCTTCTGGGAGGGGAAGTGTGGATAGTGTCCTGTGCTTGCACATAGCATTCTTGGTGGCTGCAGCAGCAGTCTTAGTGTTTCATGGCCACCTCTGTGGTCCATGCTGATAGCCACAGCTCTCGCCCATTCCTGGAGCTCCTTTAGGTGGTGTTCTGAATCCCCTCTCCTCACACACCTTTGAACCATGGTCTCTTGCCTCTTACACAGTTCTAGGCTAGCTGTGGCTCACTAACCTTCCCAGCTAGCTGTGACCCACTAACACCCTTCAGGCTGTGTTCATGCAGCCAACCTCAGTTCCCTCCCTGGGATCTGACCTCCAAAGTCAGAGCCTCGGCTCCCAGCCCCCACGCACCCACCCTGGCAGGTGAGCAGACAAGCCTCTCAGGCTGGTGAGAGCTGGTCAGCCCCGATCCTCTGTGCAGGAATCTCTCCACTTTGCCCTCTGCAACCGTGTTGCTGCACTCTCCTCCATAGTTCTGAAGCTTCCCTCCCTTCCCATCCACCATCTCCATCAGTGAAGGGGTTTCCTAGTTTGTGGAAACTTTTCCTCCTTCACAGCTCCCTCCCAGAGATGCACATCCTGTCCCTATTATTTTGTCCCCGTTTTTTCTTTTTTCTTTTGCCCTACCCAGGTACATGGGATTTTCTAGCCTTTTGGGAAGTCTGAGCTCCTCTGCCAACGTTCAGTAGGTGTTCTGTAGGAGTTGTTCTACATGTAGATGTATTTCTGATGTATTTGTGGGGAGGAAGGTGATCTCCACGTCTTACTCTTCCACCATCTTGAAGGTCCCTCTATATAGATAATATAATGAGGCAGATCCTTTGAGCTGTTTTATATATACTGAAACCACCACCAGGTGGAAGAAGTTAACTACATGATGACCAGGCTGTAGCCATGACATAAGCTGTGACAATTCCAAGAACTGGCATCAAAGAAATGGGAACAAACCTAACCTGGAACTAAAGATTAACTGTATTCAAAACAATCAAGATGACACTGATCAGAGTACTGCATGACCAATTTCAAGGTGACTGTCAGAGCTGACTGTGCCCACTTATACATTTCTGAAACTCCCCTTTAAAAGTTTTTGCCCACTGACTGTCAGGGGAGAGTTGGCATTTGGACATTAGTCCACCCTCTACCCCAGTTGCCAGCCTCTGGAATAAAACAAACTTTTCTTTCTACCAGCCTTGTCTCTAGAGGATTGGCTTTCGAGCAGTGAGCACCTGGACCCCAACTTTTGGTAACAGAGTTAAAAATTACTATCAAATTTGTATAATACTGCTACTATTACTACTACTACTACTGATAATAATAATGTTGATGATAATAATAATATTAAAAGGATTCTTTTTCTTACCACCTCTCATAATATCCTTCCCCCCAGGGACTCTTCAAGTTTTAATATCCAAAATCCCAAGCCTGGAAACTTTTAAGTACCTGACAAACCAGGAATATTTATCACCATAACTTAAACAAAAGTACCTTCTCATGGTAGAGATCTGGAACTCTAAAATACCTCAGAAGTCTTCCTATACTTATATCACTATGGTTGAATTAGTTTTTATATCATTATAACCATGTAATGCTAGACAGAGTCAAGTAGTATTATGATGATATTCCACTTTTTATATTGCTATTTTGTCCTCTTGGAGGTTATAATTTGTTTTTATTTCCACTTGCATAATTTGCTATTCACATAGTCTTATTTTGTTTCAAATGTTATATTATTCTATTAAATCCTGATTTTTAATGAGGACCTCTTTTCCATAATCCTTTTCTTTTTTCCTAAGTTGGCCCACTTTTGTGGTTTAATCCTTCACTTTCTGAAGCACATTATTCTTTCCTCAAAAAAAGTGCAAAAAGTATATCTCTGAATCCTTTCATGGAAAACAAAAATGGAGTGATAGTCTACCTTCATATCTCCTGAGTGGATATTTTGGCTTAGCAAAATATTCAAGGTTGGAGAATATTTGCCTTCAGAATTTTGAAGACAATTCTCTCCTAGAATCCATAGCTGCTACTGAGAAATTTGAAATAGTTGTAATTCTTACCTTATGTATATGGTGTTTTCCCCCTCTCTTTAGAAGATATTCAGATCTTCCAAATATCACTGATATTTAGAAATTTCATGATAATTGACCTTGGGGTAGACCTTTCCATTAGTTATATCAAGCAGTCTGTAGTCTTGTGTACTTTAGTTCCAGAAGTTTTCTTGGGTAATGCCCTTTCATTTATTTTATTCATGTTTTCTTCTTGGGATTTTTTTTTTAGTCAGACATAATTCTCTGATTTGATTCTTTAAGTACATTTTATTTCATATATTCTAACTTCATATCCTTTTTTTCTACTTCCTAAATATTTTTTCTCAGAGATATTTATAACATTTAGTCAAACTATTTTTATTTTGCAGTATTTTGATTTCCAAGAGTTCTTCCTTCTTTACTGATATTTATTTTCAGAGCATTTTAAAAAATTGCATGCATTAACTCTTCTTTGTGGAGAAAGTAATTATTTAAATATTTTTGTTTGATTATTTAAAAGAGTTCTCTCTTTTCTCAAGACTGAATTATCATTTTTCTACATTTTTTCTCTGCCTTTCATTTTGAGATCTTTCTTCAACTGTCAGGTGATCTTTAATTCTCTCTCCTTACATAAGAAGGAGTCATTAAAATATCAGTTTAAAAGCCCTTTGTGTACTGGTGGTCAAAATATAGGGGGCTAGATCCAGTATTTGGGTGGACAGCTGGCTCTTTTTCTGGGTCACTCTCTTTGAAAATAGGAATATGTACATGTTATTTCTCTGCAGATCTTCAGTTTACCTAGAGATGATGCTTCCAGCAGGCCTCCCAGGGAAGGATTTGTCAGCAACTCTTGATGCTCAGGTTCCCAGCAGGAGGCTCAATGTGCAAATGTTTATTTTCCTTCCTTGTTTTAAACTCTGTGCATCACCTACCCTTTTTCGCATATCTGCTGATTTTGAATCCTGTGCCTCTAGATGAATTTCTCCAGAAGAAAGCATAAAAATCCTGCTTGTAAAATAGACATATGACTGTTGGTATGTTTTATTTTTTTACTCATCCTTCCAACCACCTCCCCTCTGACAACCACCTGTTTGTTCTCTGTACCTATAACTCTGTTTCTTTTTTTTTAATATTTGTTCATTTGTTTTGTTCTTTTTTTTTTAGATTTCACATATGAGTGAAATCATATGGTATTTGTTTTTCTCTGTCTGATTTATTTCACTTAGCATAATACCCTCCAGTTTCAAGATTTCATTCTTTTTTATGGCTGAGTAGTATTCCATTGACTGCTGATATTCTTTGTCCTGGATGGTGAAAGAGGTGAATCAAGTATTCATTTCAATAATTTTCAAATTCCCACTCTGTTTTTCATTCCCACCTTTCCTGGGTCTTATAATTTTCTGGAATTCTTCAGAGAAAATCAGTTCAAAACCCCTTCTTTTGAACCTGTGTTGTCTCTTCTTCCTCATTGTAAACAAGTGACTACTCTTTAACCTGCTTTCCATCTTTCAATATTTTTTCTTGCAATCAGTCATCACATTATGTCCCATTTCTATTGCTGTATACAATTTTATTCCCTTTATATCTTATTATTTTGTAATAGAATCTGGAGTGAGAGACAATCAAATGGACAACTGGCCATCTCCTGATAGAGATTAGTAGCACATTTATTTTAAAATGACCTCAATAGTGGCATAAGTAATAGAAGTAGCAGTAGTTCTTTTAGTAGAAATAGTTGTAATCATTAAAACAGTAACACCTAGCAGTATCTACTCATGCTACACAGTTATTACCAGTGTCATGATGCTACATAATTAATAGTGTCATATAGCTTATAGAAACTCTTAGTGCATTTGATTTTACTTCACTTAATTCTTACAATAGCTCTGTGTAAAGCAATGGGCAGATATCATTAATCATTACCCACACATCTTACTTTACAGATGTGAAATATAAGAATCAGGGAGGGTAAATAATTTACTCAACTTTGCTCAACTAGTAGTTTCTGTATAAAAGTCTATTCAGTCATCCTATCTTCTCCAGTATTCATAACCCATGACCATAATTTGCAGAGTGAGTTTGAAACATTAGGTATGAATTTGATTTTAAACATTTCCCAGACTCTTTCTGGTCTTGTGATTCTTGCAACAGTCATAGAACACAAATCTTCCATTCAAGAATTAATTGTTTAGAAAATTAGAGTAGCTCAGATGTTTTATTATTATAAACTCTGAAATGGAAATTTGCTTTTTAAAAGGTTTTACCATAAATTGGATATCTCTAATCGTCCTCAGATACAACATGACTAAACTAAAGTAGCCTTTTTCTTTCTCTGGATTTCAGGCATCTCTTTTCAGAATTTTTCTAAGCATCCTTTGACAAATAACTCAAGAGTTTATTTAAACCATCTCATACCCACTTCCATTCAACCTAGATAAAAATAATGAATATTCAGTAAGTTTGCTTAAAAAGCATTATAATGGATAAATCTAGGTCTTTTAGCTAATAGCCTCTACCAGTATGTGTCCAATGTACAAAATGTGCTAGTATGTGTCCAATGTACTAAATAGTTGTTCTTAAAAAACACTATAGTTGGAATAAAATCTCAGACATTATTTATGCTTAGCTCAACATTTGCCCTACAATAACATATGCTTCGTCTTTTTATTAGAGAGGGATTTACATTTAAATTCCCTGTCAGTAATAGATCTTTATCTTAAATCTAAGTTCCCTGATAGCACTTCTCCCCTCCAAAAAAACCTGAAGAACATCTTACTAAGTATTGAAACCAGACCATCAGATTTTCTTTCCTTCCTGTTCTTCTTCCATGAAAAGAATACATTTGGTCTGACTTAATGTCTCAGAGATGTGTCTCACCCCAAAATTATTGGCTGTTATCCAGGCAAGTTTTTTGCAACCATGTATGATTTCAGAGTTTAAATGCTCTCCTTGTCTGGAGGGAAATTTCATGGTCAAGAATCAAATGATTCTTAATTCTTTCTGGGAAAACAGGCTTCTCTCCAAGTCTGTTTCAGTTCTTACCTCCATCCTCTACTGCAAACACACATATCCACATAGCTCCTGGGACATATCATTCTTTCCCCAGGGTGTTGACAAGAGAGTTGGATTTTCTAGTACAGTGAAGAGTAAAAAGATCAGGCACTAAGGTATTGCATAGCACAAAAACCATTCAATGATGATTTATTTTTGTCTCAACTTGGAATATTCATGTTTCCATGAGTTGAGTTTTTAATAGTAAAACTTTCATGAAATATATTGAGAATGCCAACTCAGTTGTCTACATTTTATGCTTCTAAAAGTAGAAAATGCTCACATTAGTGACATGGTAATTATCATGAACTTTGTAGAGTCATGAGCTTAAAGCACATTTGAAAAAGCTATCTAGTTTCATCTCTAATTTTGTCAGTGAACAACATGTACTTCATGATGAGTTGATGCCATGTATACAGCAGTGACATGATCCTCTCATAAGTGTGAGAAAGTGCCAGAAGACTGCCTCTCCAGACACCTTTCTCCAGACCTCAGAGCAAATGGAAAGGGCTATGGGGCCCTTTGAACCCCGACTCTAATAGACGTGTAGCATTGGGTAAATTGAAGCTCCATAAAGTTTCACCTTACTACCTATAAAATTGGAATAAAAATACAAAGTTCACAAAACTGTAAAGATAAAGGAGATAACACACTTATTCTAACATAATGCCATGCAATAAATATTATCTTCTCTTTCCCTTCATTTTCTTCTGGCTTGTTTTGCCCCCTTTCATTTTTAAATTTATTTTAAGAGGAGAACAACTTCAGAGAAGGTTGTTGTTTTCTACTACAAGATGAGGTTAAATGTAGGTACCCCATGTAAGGATAAACGACCTCCTAGAGGAGAGATGCACCTCTTTGCACTGGGTTTTGTTACCTGGTCATCAGCAGACCAGTGAGCATATGTAAAAAAGAACATTGGGTCACTTATATCCAGAAAATGATGCACACAATCCTTATGCTTTTATAGTCTGCTCCTCCTGTTTCTCTGAGCAATTGTGCCCCAAAAGGAAGGCAGGGAATAAGTTAATCTTGATTCTTACCTATAAACCATAAAGATCAAAGGAGAGTCTGCTTCGACTTCCCTGGTTGTGCAGTGGTTAAGAATCCACCTGCCAATGCAGGGGACATGGGTTTGATCCTTGGTCCAGGAAGATCCCACATGCCATGGAGCAATTAAGCCTGTGCTCCACAGTTACTGAGCCTGTATTCTAGAGCTCGCGAGCAAAAACTACTGAGCGCACGTGCCACAACTACTGAAACACACGTACCTAGAACGCATGCTCTGCAACAAGATAAACCACTGCAATGAGAAGCCCACACCCTGCAACAAAGAGTAGCCTCTACTCGCCACAAATAGAGAAAGCTCACATGCAGAAATAAAGACCCAAAGCAGCCAAAAATAAATAAATAAAATAAGCTAATTAAAAAAAAAAAAAAACAGAGAGTCTGCTTTTCTGCTGATCCCACATCCTGTATTCCCTCCTAGATGAGATCTTCTATTTAGCCTCAGAAGAGAGTAAGTCTCTCATGGTTGACTCTTATATGTTTTTTCTGTCTGTTTGCCACTATGAAGGTGAAAGTTAAAAGTTTCTGTCATGGGGAGTTATTGTTTAATAGCTACATAGTTTCACCATTGCAATATGAAAAAGTTCTGGAGATGGTGAGGATGATTTCATAATGATGAGAATGTACATGATGCCACTGCACTGTACACTTAAAATGGTTAAAGTGGTAAGTTTTATGTTGTACATACTTTACCACAATTAAGAGAAGTCTTTTCAAAATTTTCTGACCAAAGGGAACAAGGATACTCCAATATGGATTGAACTATGTGTTCCCAACATCATATATGGGAAGTGTTCATGAATAGATTTTCTCTACCTGTCTAATGAAAGGAAACTCTATTTTGCTCTTCAACCCATGAATCTGTTGCTAACCACAAAAGGGCTTGAGCCTCTTTTCTTTTCTGAATCATTAAATCAGAATGCATAATAAATCTAAATGCTATTTTCAGAAAGTTATGTTTAGACTCTAGAGCATGACCTAAGTTTGAGAAAAATAACTACTTTTGCCACCAATACCATAGTTCAGAATAAGCAAAACTATTCACACTAGTGTTTCTAAGTAATATAGTCCAAAGAAACAGATGAGGATTTTTAATTTGCTTTTTAAACATATACTTTATATATAATTGTCTCTTGTAATTAAACAACAGAATTTTCCTAATAAAATAGTAAATATTATTATGCAATGATAAATTTTTAGTTAAAAATCAATTTCTAAATGATCATAACTAATTTGACTTATAAGTCCATTAATTAGTGAGAATGGAAAATGAGGCAAAAGAGAGAAGAAGGGAGATATTGTCCACTCATTTGAGAAAGAAAAGAAAAATAATAAGGATTCCTAAGATTGTTTGAAGGCTAAAGAGCTGTGATGATTAGATATGTAAGATACAGGAAGTAGGATTAAAAACTATATGGTCGGGGATCCCCTGGTGGTGCAGTGGTTGAGAATCTGTATGCCAATGCAGGGGACATGGGTTTGAGACCTGGTCTGGGAGGATCCCACATGCTGCAGAGCAACTAGGTCCGTGAGCCACAACTACTGAACCTGCGCGTCTGGAGCCTGCGCTCCGCAACAAGAGAGGCCACAGTAGTGAGAGGCCCGTGCACCACGATGAAGAGTGGCTCCCACTTGCCACAACTAGAGAAAGCCCTCACATAGAAACAAAGACCCAACACAGCCAAAAATAAATAAGTTAATTAATTTAAAAAAACCCCGAAAACTATATGGTCTATTCCATTGTAATAATACAATTCTACTTAAAGAGTAAGGATGTTCAGAGAAACAGATGCCATATAGTGCAGCCTTATTTTACATCATGATTCAACAAGCTTAAGAGATTCAATGACTTTCCCAAGTTCTTTTGCCTTGCAAGTGGCAGTCAGGGTTAGTATTAGCAAGCTAATTCTCATTGCATTGCACAATATGGTCTCCCTAAGAAAGACTATAACTTCTGCAGGAAGAAATGGTAGAATCTCCTAACTTGCTGACTTAAATGGAAAGAAAAAGACAACTCTCTTGGACATCTTAATATTCAAAAGCATTTTGATTAAATATGAAATCTCAGTAATCATGTGTATTAATTCACAGATAACTTTTAACACTCTGAAAATGTTTTTCATCATCTCATTAATGCTCATTTAATTGTATAGAAATACAATAATTGGCAAAGGAAATACCTCCAAAACTTGAGCTTACAAAGGTAAAGTGAATTTCTCTGTAGCATTAAGATATTTTAAATTAGAGTAATTAATCACCTCTTTGAAATGGAGGAGAATAAATTGGACTACATTATGTGACCTATTTTCACATAAGATTTGATGCTATAGTTTTAATGTTCTGATCCATTCACATTTACCCAGTTTAACTCCCAAACAATGCTAGCCTCTTTTGAACCCAGGAGGCTTATCTGGTTTACACATCCAGTAGGAAAGTGGCATCTTCTTGCTCTTTTGGCTTCAAGTTCTTTGTTTTCCTTTCACTATTTGGCCCCAAGGACATTGCACTTGCATTTGCCCCTGCCTGTATTGTTTTCCATGAGGTTCCAGCAAAGCTGCCTCCTTTTCATGATTTAGCTTTCAGCTCAACTCTTACTTTCTCAGAAAATTCATTCCTTTGTCACCTTATCTCAGTTTCTGCTTTCTGAATCTTCTCTATTTCATCACCTTTTATCTTCATGTAGTACTTTTAATTACTCCAAAATCTGTGTTTTTTTATATGAATTCCGTCTATGCCCAGGCTTAACATATGTTCTTTCAACTGCTATTTACTTATCTCATTTCTCCACCTTTGATAAGACAGTCACTCTCCCAACCGAAGCATTGTGGGACTGCTGCTTCTTGAGATTTGGACATTATATTCTCTAATGTTGCCCAAGATGCTTTCCTTAAATATATCTTCTCATTGGTTCATGTGAAGCTTATACTCCAATAAGATTTTATGTGAGCTGCTATAAAAACTATTCTCTCAAATTCTGTAGATATTTAATTTTAAAACACATTTAAATGAAGAATGTATATTTAAGTGCCACAGAGTCACAGAAAATAAACCAAATTCTTTAGCCACATCCTTTTGAAAGTCATTGTAGAGCTTCCTATTTCTTGAGACAGCAAACAAGAAATTCATCATTTAGCTTGTATTCAGTTTGCATTCCTTCTTACTTACTGAGCATACTTTATCCACTTTAACTCCCCTGTGTCATTATGTTTCATGAATCTAGAAAACCTATATAAAACCAACACCAAGGATGTATATTTTGTGTGGCTTGGGAAAATACTTTTAGAATCTCATATTAAAAGCCATGACATATAATAGTGTTACTCCATGCGGAGTGACAAATCACTTATATTTTGTGCAAAGGAAACTGTTGGCATGAACTTGGTGGAATACTCTTTAGCTATCTGTGAATAAGAGGCACTGTTAACATATTAGATACGGTTTGTCTTCCAACCCCACCCCATGCCTAATTACACTGTATAGAAAGTTAAGTAGGCACTGAACTAAGAGATGTGGAATCACAGGCAGCATAATCCTATTGTGATTGCCTCGAGCACTGCATAGGCATGGTTGTTTTTTTCTGATATTGTGGAGAACTTCATAATTATACATTTTTTGCCACTGAGTGATCCAGTGTGTAATTACACAGTTCAAATACAATAGTTCTGGTTACTGTTCAAATACATGTAGCTACATGGGATTAAAATGTACTTAACACTAATTACATAGAAATGTGATGGGACCTATTAGTTCTTTTATTGGGAATATGAAATGTGCAGGTATAATCGACCCCATTTTTATGTAAGGGTAGTGTCTATCCCTGCATGCAACTTTGCACAGCCATTTTGTTAGTGTAATTCTCTTGATATTGTAACACCAACTTTAGAAACATTATACAAGGAAGTAAATGAAATCCACAGTGGAGTAGATTTTGGGTAAATAGTGCATATTTATTACTTATTTTAGTGCGTTTTTTCTTTTCCACTATGGATTATTACAAGATAATGAATATAGTTCCCTGTGCTATACAGTAGGTCTGGTTGTTTATTTATTTTATACCTAGTAGTTTGTATCTGTGCTTCTTTTAACTGATTATTTGCTTTTTGTTTAGCAAGAACCATCAGGTAATCTCAACAATGAACACCAGATGGCGTTGCATTGAATAACTGCGTTTTCAATTGTCAATGAAAGCTAGAAACATTTTGGGGATGGAGTGCACGTTAGAAATATTCATGTCTAGCCTCTCATTTTGCAACTAAAAGTACTCACATTCAGAGAGGTGATATTATTTGTACAAGACCATGTTATAGATAAATGTCTGACCTGGCATTCAAATCCCAGTATGTTTTAAACATGCTATCCTATCTTTCCATGTGATTATGGTTTCATTGCATCAAAGGAAGAGGAGCACGAGGATAAAGGTCAAATTTTAAATCTTAGTTGGGACACTTACTAGCTGTGTGACACTGGGCACATCATTTAGCCATTTTCCTCTTAGTTTCCTTTGTGAAAAAAAGGGTGGTGGTAGGGATTAAAAGCACACCTACCATATAGTTTTCTTTTATGTTGATTAAGCTGTAAAAGTTCTATGTAAAATAGTTAATAATTTTCTACATAGCAGATTCTCTAGATATATTGGTCCCACGTGAATTTAAGGGACCATATGTGTTCCATCATTTTTATAATCCTAAAGCTTTTGTTGCATAGTGCATTTTACTTTACTCTGTATTTAAGATGAGCTGCCTTTTACTCTCAGGAGCTTTTGCTCCAAGAGAGATACTTAAATGTAGATCTGTAGACAGTACTCCAAATAATCACACATGCCACTGCTGTGGAAGAGGGAATACGGTTTTTCAGCCTCACCGGGGCAGGAAAGGACACTGAAACTTCTTAGGACTGGACTTTGAGACTTTACTCTTTTTCTCTTCTCATTCTTCGTGAGTCTCATTCAGCCCCTGCATTCTTCTTGTGTTCTCCAATATTATCTCCTGCTGCAAACTCTCTATTAGAACTTCTCCTTTGGATTTTGGTGTGATGTGCATTCTGAGGCTAGTCTTTGTCAATAATTAGATCTGTGCCTTTAGCTCCTTTCCTATTGTGGACCTAATATATTTTTGTGCAAAATGAAAGGCTGCGCTAGATAGATGATTTCTCTTTGAAACTCTATAGTTCTATGATTTTTTCCCCTCTAGTCTTATATGACAAAACACACACACATACACACAAGTCTGGTATAATTGCTCCCCCCATGGGTCTCATAGCCCCCTAAAATACCTATATTATTTTTCTTGGCTACTAGGCTTTGTAAACAGTCTCCTCTCATAGTGACCATACTTTTGCATATGACTTGCTCCCAATGAGATATTAGCAAACATGATGCAAGCAGAGGCTTAATAAGCATTTTCACAGTGGACTTGCCATTTGGTAAAATTTCTCCTTCAACCATGAGATCACCGTGCAGAGAAATTCACACTAGCCTTATAGAGAAATACCAGGGAACCCAGATAACAGCCTGAATTCAGACACCAGACATATGGTTCATCCCAGGCATCCCATCCAGCTGTAATCATTTAAGCTCCCCACCTGAGGCCCCAGATTGTGGTGTTGTCCTCCTATATCCAGCCAAAACTCTGACCTGTAATTGTGAGCAAATAAAAAGGCTGATGTTTTTAAGCTATTAAATCTTAGGGTGGTTTGTTACACTTCAATAGATAACTGTAACACTGTGTAACCTTGTGGATTGCCTTAAGTTTAGCATCTCTATGCCTCCATTCCCTCATCTATAAGGAGTGCATAATAAGGGAACAAATGTCACAGGATTAGTATTATTAAACAAGACAATGCAAGAATGATGATTGAGAGGCAGTGATAGGCACAGAAGAAGATCTCAGTGTTAGTTATTATTAAAAGAAAACACTGTATTAGTTTGATAGATTTGGCCAAAAAAATCTCATTCAGGTAAAATGAAGGATTGATTATTAGGAGGTTAACAAAATAACTTGAATAAACTTGCACAGCTGATAAATGGGAATTCCAGGGTAGTTGCAGTGACCCAAATATGCCTCAGTTACAGCTGCTGTTAGTGTACTCTGGTGGTGTTTTTATGCTGTAGATTAAATAATTATGGGAATCATTCTGAGTCCTTCAGCTATCTGGGACTTCCAGGAACTTCATGATTAGTTGACACTTGTTTCCCCAGCTCTACTGGGGGAGTCTAAGCCAAGAGATTGCTGATGACACAGGGACAATTTGACTCTCTTCCTGAGAAGGGGCCTCATTATTTCTCAGCCTGACTTTTCCTTCTTCATCCTTCTTTTTACTATCCCCTCCCTTCTAATTCCTTCACTGTAACCCCTTTCCCATCAATTACAAGAACTTTATCCTGCCGCCATTTGAGAGCATGGGGTGGCTGAGGGAAAGAAGATGGGCAATTGCTAATCACATTTATCCAAATTTGCCTTTTCTCAGCTTATGTTATCATGGTGTTTTGCTGTGCTACAATGCTTTGCTATCATTATCATAGTAGTATGTTTACTTTTTTTACAGATTTTATGATTGTATGTATGTACTGTATACTATGTATACATATATAATAAAATGTATGCATTACTATCATACATGCTTTATATATTAACAATTACATCTCAAATGGAGTTAAATCATATGCCCAAAATAACATAATAAGAGCTGAACTGGGACAGATCATTATCTATCACTGATGAAATTTTCCCCACAATGGGGATAATTTTACGTACCTTCTATGGTCATCATGAGGATTATCAGTAATAATAATACAGACAAGTAGCATATGATAGTGTTTTGTTTAGAACTATTATGCCTTTATCTTTTCTTACTCTGGAAAATACCCCTTGTCAGAATTCCAGGACCCTATTAGTGATTCTGTATCCATGTGAGATGCTCCCATGATTAAAAATCTTGAAAGACCCCATATTGAGTCCTTATAACAACTTAGCTCTCTGCAATGCATATCCAAATTACCTAATATATATGTGATAAACTGAATATTTGCATTTTTATTTTCTGAGTTGAATGTAAATTACTAACCTGGATATCTCTTCTGCTACAAACAGCACACTCTAGAGTTCACCAAGTCTCCTGTGCATTGTCACCACTCTATACATCATTCTTGAGTTACTTTTTATTCCTACAGTAAATTAGAATGAAAGACTGCTAGCACTGCTCAGCACACCCATGAGACATTTGTAACTTGATCAGGGTAATGCAGCCAATCAGTAATGGAAGGAAGCAGAGGTAGGAAACCTCAGAGCAGAGTATTATTAGACCAACAATAAGCTGTTATATGGTCCTCAGGGGAAGCAAGAAATCAAGCAGGTATTGAGGTGAGTAACATAATGCACTAGCCTAAATCATATCACTGAACATCTCTTGGGAAACCAAGCATCATGGGCAATGGTGTTATGTAACATGGAAACCGAAGCTGCATGGCTGAAGCCAACAGGGATTCTTTCCTTCTTTCTTTTTTCATTTATCTTTTGATAGTCATTCTTCAGTTAACTTGGATCAAGGAAAGGCGTCAGTACAAAAGTCCTCACAGGATAGTCTGGAGATGTTCCTATATTATCTGTGTGCTTCCAGACTATCATAGAATCAAAAACTTTGAGGGACAGAGTTTAATATCACCTAGCATGACGATTTCACAACATTTACATCCCTTCCATAATAATTCTGTTGACAAATAGCCTCTACCTGAGCACGTTTCTTGTCAGGAAACTCATAACCACGTTAGTAACTCATTCATTTCTTTTGATTTTTCTAGCTCAATAGATACCTTGCCATCCTTAAATTTCATCCATTTGCTCCTCCATTATTATCTTTTGTGTTATTAATGGATCATCAGATATTTAAATCATAGAATCATGATTTTTCCTTGTCTTCACCATGTCTTGTATTTTCCATGCTTTCTAATCCTTAGGGGAAACATCTAGAGTTCTTCCAATCATATTACTTCTTATGCATTATGGCTTTGAATTCCCTCATTAGTGTGATTTCAGGAAAAGGAAAGAACATACAACATTTGGGGTCAGATCTGGCTCCATTTTCAGCGATAAGAATAGATTTTGGACATGTTACTTAAATTTCATGTCTCTGTTTCCTCTTCTGAAAAACAACACAAAGTGTCTTATAGATGGATGCTTCTAACAACTGTCCAACTGGCTTGCTCCTTTGTTCAAATCTGGGCAACCATATCACATAGTTGATTGATTAGGAACTTATACTGACTAAATACCCTGGTTCTGCTTTCTATTTTTTGTGCTTAACTCTGAACTTCGCACCTTGTATTTACATAATTGATGGTTAGACCCAAATGCAATCTTTTCACTTTTCTCAAGTTTTAACTCAGTAGACTCAGACCATTTTTCCAGAAATAGAGACTCAAAAATTCTTTAGACATTTCTGGCCAGACAGCTATATGATATTGGCTCATATTTTACTGGGGATTATATGGTAGGTTAACTCAGTGCTTGACCAAGGCCATAGAAACAAAGTGCAATCCTTGGATGGGTACCTGGCACAGTCACAGATTAGGCACTATCCCTAGCCAGCATTTTGGCAATGTGCAGGAAAGGTGCCAGGGGAGAATGTTGTGCTTGAATTCATGACTGCATCTCATAAGTAATTTTAGATATATTTCATGTTTATGTGAAAAGAACAAATGTTTATTTAACAGCAGAATTCTTGTTTGAGTTCAATCACCATGGCTCTTGCTATTAAAATGGAAATTTCATTATTGATCTCTGGATTTCTCCAGCTATTTTTTGGAACCAGTAGTGTGACCCATGCAACTCCTTAAATTTATAACACATCAGCTTTTTGCCACCCCTACTCCAGTATCAACTATGTGGGAGTTACCAGACCTGCTAGTGAGAGTGACATATGCTCATGACTTTCTTGTTTACTCTTCTGTTTGACCTTACAAATGACTTTTCTTGAGATTCGTGGAGAAATTTGAAGTGACCAACACATTCCATGGGTAATTTCTAACTAAAATTCTAGGTATCCATCTGACCTGTTTTAGGTTCTTTGAGGATATGCCTGAAGACAGCTTGTTTGATTTTGACTTTCTGCATCCCACGTCAGGGTACTATGAATAAAAATATTCTCCCAAGTTCAATAAACTAAGCTTGTGATGCTATGTTATGACATATTATCTAGTTTCATGATCTTCTAAAACTGTATAAGCCCTTTCCCTATGATATTCTGCTTCTGGTCTGATCATATTTATAGTTCCCCTTTACCATCATCACTGTCTTTAAAAAAAGTTGTATATGTTATTTGGTCTTTAAAACCTTGTTTTCTTTCTGTAAGCCTCAACAACAAATTTAATTCCAATATCTGGGTCACTAGCCATCTTATAAATTTTTCTTAGATCAAATTTATGGCATCCAGAAAGTTAGTTGAGTGTTGAATTCTGAATTGACTTTCAATAACGTAAGTCACTGCAAGGAGAGGACTGGTTACTAGTTTAGGAGTTAACTGTGTGTGTCATCCCCAACCATCCCTCTCTTGTCTCTGTCCTTGAACATTCCTTGCCTTTAGTTCTTCTAGATGTTTATGAACAGAACTATGCTAGTTGATCCCAGACTCATCTACACAAGGATAATGATGCTTTCCAAAGTAGCCTGGGGTTTAAGGAGAGGAAGCACATGTTATACAGAGAGAAGAAACATTAAGCAACATTAATTATGTTGGAGCACAACTTTCTAGGTCTCATTATTGCTACAAAAGAACTGTAGGCAACTGCCTCTTAAATCTTGTCATATGAGATTCTATGGCAGGACCCTGTCAGAGGAGCCATTTCTTCAAGGAAACCTTCTTTGATAATCAATGAACTGAGGTACTAGGAATATTTCTGTCATATTTTATCTGACAATATTTAATATGTTGAAAGATAAACTCTATAGAAAACAACCATAAACAGACCACATTTCACTCTGAAGGAAGTGAAGTTTTAAGGAATTCTTTTGTATATACAGTCATGACTGTAATGGCAAAATCCTTATTTGTGTACAAACTAGGTTGGCTTGCATTTATAAGAAAATCTTTACTATTTATTTTTAAACGACTTTAATAAGATATTTTGTTAAAAAATGTTTGTAATATTCAACTATGGTCTGTTTTTCAGTGCTTTCCAGTATGTAATTGAACTCTCTTGAATGTTAAACACTTGCAGAATAATTCTTTACAATCTTATATGTCTGTAGCTTTCTGCATATTTAAAAGTGTTATTCACATATATTAACTTATTTAATTAGAATAACAATTCTTTAAAGTGGTTATTATCACCTTCAGTTTATAGATGAACAAAATTAAGTTTTAAAAGTGGTCAAGTGACTTGTCTGAGGTTATTCAACTAATAAAGCAACTGAGTTGAGAGTCAAACCTAAGATTTCTTGACTCTCAAACCAATGTTATGTCAACTCCATGGCTCTCTATTTAGTGAAAGTTCTTACTAAGGCCTCTGAAGCCTGAAGGAGCAGAGAAAGAGCAGAGAAGAAAAGACCTGCACATAGATAAGACAATTACCAAAATGCCTGAGGTATAAGGTAGGGAGAAAATAAAAGCTTTGGAAAGAAAGTAAAGACAAAATACAAAGAATACACTGTTATTTCTCCATTGGAAAGCTCATAAAGATGCATATAATTGTGTGTTCACATTCTTGAATCTTCTGGAAGACTATCAGTTTCCTAAGTTCACAAACTACTTCTGCCTGCCTTTCTCACCTTTGCACTTCTGGTGGCTAGTGCTGTGTTTGGTACATAGTACATGACTGATAAATTGTGTTTCATGAATGTTGAATGTGTGCTATGAAGGTACATGGGACTCTCCTCTTCTCTGAATTTAGGGATGAGGAGAACCTTGCAGGTGATAAAATCTGAAGCATCAAGGAAGAAATAACTCAGGCTCTGCATTCAGCCTTAGATACCAAAATTGCCATTACACCTTGTTCCTTGAATGAATATGGAAAACACACTCTTTACAAATCTCAGTTTCTTCATCTGTGGAGGCCAAACCTATCTCAGAGGGTTGTTAGTGTAATGAGTGTGATCCTTTGAAAGTTAAATACATGTTTTCTGTTTAAACTTTTAAAATACACAGTCTCTGTCCTCCTCAGACCACCAAACTCTTGATAAAACCACATAAGAAAGACAATGTTACCAAATGTTACAATGTCAGCAAAAGAATCTGAAGATCTTATCTCTCTCAATAAAAAAATAAGCCTTGGACTGTCCTAAGCCACATCTCTTCCATTAAGAAGCTGACTGTTGTCTTGTGGAAAACATCAGGGGCCCAGAGAAATACTGACAATTTTTCAGCCATGTGATAATGTTACCCAGAAGGGCTGTTTACTTCCTCAGATGGAGTTTACTAAATGAGTCTAAATGAAATTATTGATTTTCCAAGTAACTAATCAGTGGCATGTTAAGGAATAAGAGATTAATTACAGATAGAATTATGCATCTTGTTTGTTTGTTTTCTGTATATCCCAGTTTTAGTACAATTGAATTTTGAGACTTTACTACATTAGTAAGGTATAAATATATTTTCAAATTCTGTTTCCTCAACCTAGGTGGTTAGACAGCTGAAGTTAGACTCTCTATAGTTTGTATTTTATTGTCATGAGATTGTTAAATATTTCCAGTACTCCCACTCCTTCGCTATTTTATAGAAGGAACAGATATGATAATGCTATTTTATAGAAGGGTTCAGATATTAAAAATATTTCAATTAAAAATCGGTAACCTAGGACTTCCCATTTCAGGTCCAACATGTAGAGAGGCAGTCATCATTTTCACTCTCACAACAAGAAAAAACTGACTAAACTGAAAATCGATGACTTTTCTTGGACCTATCATAGAACAAAAGTTACATGACTTTACTTGGACCTATCATAGAACTGAAGTTACAGGGAAAATTGCATCTTCTAAAATCTGGACAAAGAATTACGTGCAAAGAGACACAGCTGAGATCTACTCATCAGGAGCAAAAGTTGCTGGACATCATAAACTGTTAGGAACAGTTAAGTGGCAATTTTAATGAAGTGCTGAAAGTTAACTACAGACTAACATAAGAATGGGAAACTCTAGGGACCAGGCATAAGGGGATCCCTACACTGTCACATGCTTTCATTCTAGTAAAACCCACCAGCCACAACCAGAAAACAGAGTGGGTAAGCAGAGAAAAACAACAACAATTTTAAAAACCAGTAGTAACAACTATGACCTCAGAAGAGAGACTAAAATTCTTGTGAAGGTCATACCCCTGAGACACTAGCCCACTGAAGGACTGAGACTTAATCAGAACACTGTAAAATTTCCCTCTCATCCACACCATACCATGACACAGCAAGCCACTAGTGTAATAATAATAATAATGGATTGCAGCTGAAAGAGTGGCACAGATCCTTTCTAAGCAAGAGTACAAAAAAAACAGTACAAGCCCAAAGCCAAGCGAGAAGGCAAAAACAAGGACAACAGAGAGATGTGAAGCCTCTGGTAGTTATAGATGCAAAAACATTAAACAGCCTAACCCCTAGCCAAATAAATGCTAAAGGCCTCAGAACATATTATCCAATAAAACAGGTCCAGATTTAAACAAAAAATCACAAGGCATGCCAAATAGCAAAAAAAAAAAAAAATAGTCCAAAGGGTGAAGTGAGTATCAAAACCAGACTCAGATATGAAACAAATATAGGAATTATCAAAAAAAGAATTTAATATAATTATGATCAATATATTAAGGGTCCTACTGGGAAAAAACTACAATATTCAAGACCAGGTGTTTACTGTCAGCAGAGACATGGAAATAATAAGAGAGAATCAAAAGAAAATGCTAGGGGGGAAAAAAGTAACAATTAAAGAATGCATTCATCAGGCTCATCAATAGATTCAACACATCTGAAGAAATATTAGTGACCTTGAAGATAGGTCAATAGGAATTTCCCATACTAAAATCCAAAGAGAAATAAGATGAAACAACAAAAGCAATAACAACAAGCAAATCAGAAGATTCAAGAACTGGGGGACAATAACCAAATGTGTAACACATGTAACTGGAGCACCAGAAAGGAAGGAAAGAGAACCAGGCAGAAGATCTAGGAAACTCAGAGAAGACCAAACAAGATAAGTCTGAACCTTGCAGCATCCCCTACCCCCCCACCCCCACACACAATGAAAGTAAGAGCTGGTTCTTTGAAAAAAATCAGTATATTGATAAATTTTTCTCAGGTTAGAAGAAAAGAAAAAGACACAAATCATCAATATCAAGAATAAAAGAGAATAATTACTAATCCCCTAGACATTCAAAGGGTAATAAATTAACACTACAAATAACTCTATGCCCAGAATTTTGATAATTTAGATGAAATGAATCAATTCCTTGAAAGAAACAAACTACCCAAACTCTCAAATAGATGAAACAAATATCTCCATATCTAGTAACAACATTTAATTAATGGCTAAAAATCCTCCCCAAAAGAAAACACAAATCCCAGATGGTTTTACTGTTAAATTCAACCATGCATTTAAAATAGAGATAGTGCCAATGTCATATGTTAAACAATCTCTTCCATAAAATAGAAGTGGGGGACATATTGCATGCGATTTTATGAGGCCAGCATTGCCTTAATAATACAACTACATAGAAACATATAAGAGAAGAAAACTACAATCCAATATCTTTCATGAACATAAATGTAAATATCTTTAACAAAATATTAGTCAATTGAATCCAGCAGTATAGAAAAAGAATTATATACCACAAACAAGTGTGGTTCTTTCAAAGAATGTAAGGCTGGTTCTAAAACAAGCAAACATAAAACTCCCCCCAACTAGGAATAGAATGGAATTTCATTAACCTAATAAATAATATATTTGAAAAACTCTAACATCATATACATCATACTTAATAGTGAAAAATTGAATTTTTTAAGATGGCAAATGAGGCAAGAATATCCTCTCTCATTACTCCTGTTCAATATTATCCTGAAAACCTTACTTAATTAGATACAACAAGAAAAAGAGGATATATACAAATTGGAAAAGAAGAATTAAAAATGTTTTTATTTTCAGATGACATGATGGATGATTTTCTCTATAGAAACTCCAACAAATCTACACACACACACACACACACACACACACACACACAGATAGATCCTGGAAATAATAAGTTAGTATAACAACTTTGCAGGTTTCAAGGTTGATATACAAAAGTCCATTGACACCAGCAATAAACAATTGGAATTGGAAATAAAAAATAAAGCCATTTACTGTAGCACCAAAGAGTTCAATAGCTCAGTATAAATATTACAAAATATATGTAGAATCTGTGTGTAGAAACTATAAAACTCAGAAAACAGAAATCACAGATGATCTAAACAAGTGGAGAGATATTCCATGTTCATATATTAGAAGCCTCGATATTTTTAGGGTAACAATTCTTCCCAACTGTATCTGTAGATTCAACACAATTTTAATCAAGTCCCCAGCAATTCTTTTGCATATGTCAACAAACTGATTCTTAAATTCATCTAGAAAGTCAAAAGGTTTAGAATAGCTAATGCATGTGGAGGAGTCACTTTACCCTCTTTCAAGGTGACCATATCAAGACACTGTATTATTTCCTTAAGAACAGACACATCAACCAATGGATTAAAATTAAGATGCCAAAAATGAACCAAAAATATAACCAAATGATCTTTGATAAAGGCACAAAGGCAAATCCAGGGGAAAAGGATAATCTTTTTCCAATAAATGGTACTGCAATTGGATGATGTCTGTATATAAAAAAAAAGTGGTTTTAAACACAGACATTGCACCTTTCACAAAAATCAACTCAAAATGTATTATACAAATACACCTAAATTTAAAACATGAAACTATATAATGTCAGGAAAAAAATAATCAAATTTTATGTAAGTTTTTAGATAGAACAATTCATGAAAATAAAAAAAATAAATCATAAAAGAAAAAATGTAAAATGAACTTTAAAATTAAACATATTTTCTTTGCAAAAGCTGAAAAAGGAATGAAAAACACAAGTCATAGACTAGTAAAAAAGTACTTGCGAATCACGTTTCATAAGGGACTTATGTCCAGAATACAAAATAAAATTTTAAGACTCAACAGTGTAGCAGAAACTTGAATAGACACCTCAGCAAAGAATATATACATATGGAAAATAAACATATGGAAAGATGCTTAACATCACTTGTTACTACGTAATTGTGCACAAGAAAATATGATATCACTACACATCTATTAGAATGTCTAAAATCCAAAAAATGGACAATATTGATTGCTGGCAAAGATAAGAAGCATCAGGAATTATCATTCATTCCTGGCAGGAATGCAAAGTGGTACAGCCACTTTGGAAGACAGTTTGGCAGTTTCTGAAAAAAACTAAGCAAATTTTTACCATACTCATCATAGAGCATCTTGTTCCTGGGCATTTACTCAGCTGATTAAAAAACTTGTGTCCACATAGAAACATGTATACAAATATTTATAACAGATTGATCATAATCACCAAAAACTTGAAGCAATCAAGATATCCTTCAATATGTAAATGGATAAACTAACTTTGAGAAATCCATAAAAAAGAAATGTTGTTGAGTGATTTAAAGAAAAATGAAGTATTCATGCATGCAACAATGTAGATTTTTTTTTTGCTGTCTACAAGAGACCCACTTTATTTTTCCCAGTTTTTTGAGATGCAATTGACATATAAGATCATATTAATTTAAAGTGTACAGTATAATGACTTGATATATGTATATATGGCAAAATGATTACCACAATAATTTATTTAACATCCATTACCTCCCATAGTTCCATTCTTTATTCTTGTGATGAGAACTTCAAAGATCTTAAATGTTTATAGCTAAATGAAAGAAGCCAGTTTAAAAAGGCTACATGCTGTATGATTCCATCTACATGACATTATGTAAAAGACAAAATTATAGAGGTAGAAAAGAGTTTGATGCTTGCAAAGGTTTAGATATGGGAAGTGTTGAATAGATGAAGCACAGAGTAATTTTAGGATAGTGAAATTAGTCTGTATGATACTGTAGTAGTGGATACATGATACTATGTCAAAACCCATAGTACCTTGCAGTACAAAGAGTGGAGCCTTAATGTTAGCAAATTTTAAAAATAAGTGAGGAGATCTGGGAATCCAGGCTGGGATGCAGACTCTGATAAAATAATCCAACCTTATTAAAAATTCATGACATAACCTCACAGAAGCAGGAAATGTAAAAAGGTACTGACCTCAGTACCCTTGGAAATTAGTGGAAACTGTAAAACTAAAGACAAAGGGAATTATATATAAACACTGTACTTGCTTTGGTAAAGTTGTTTCCCATGGGATTATAGGTTAAAATTTTTGAAAACACTATACATAGATACTGGGATTGAACAAGTAAGCTGATGTATCTTGGGTGGTGGGAGACAAGATTCTTACTGTTAGAGTTTGGAGTTACAGATAAGCAAGGGGGGAAGGCAAGAATGAATCATGAGGTATTAGATTAGAGTTAGAGACATCAATATTTACTCATGGTTAGTTTACTATAGAGTCAGATGATGAAATATCAGTAATTATAGATGTATTATACACAGGTGATTAGACACTCATATATTTGTTAGCTCTGTCTGCTGAGATGCCTTGAAGCAATGACATTCCAGTAGCAGTGAACAAATCCAGTGCCCAGATCTTGGTTTCTAGTACTATTCCACAACAAAAGAAACCTGAGCTCTTCAGAGAAACGGCTGATTCTACATCTGGAGTAGGGAATATGCAAGGTTGGCCTCAAACATTTATAATACCAGAAAGTAAGGAAGTGCTGAACAAAATCAAACAAACAAAAAATAATGATGGGCTTGTGTCAAAGGGACACAAAAGATAGCTGAAAGAGCTCCCAATGACCAAAGCTGGGACAATTTGAGGGAGATAATAAATAAAACTACATTGGATTATAACCCAACATATAAAATAAATACCCATGAGTTTGTATTAACATAAACAAATGTTTAAATAAATGAATAAAGGAGGGAGAATAGACAAATATCCCATACAGAAGAATTCCAAATTAGTTAGGTAGAGACTCTCTTCTCAAGGAGATGGAGTCTAATTCATTTTTGCTAAAGATGGGCTCCTTAAGGAGTGAACACCTTGAAAGTGACTCTTCCAAGGGGCGATAAGAAAAGGGGGAAAAGGAGTTACATTACAGTGGAGAAATCTAACAAACACTTCCTCAGTCATGAGACCTAGATTATCAGCAATAATCAGTGATATTGATAGTATGTACCCTCTACATGTTGTGATGAGACTAATACTTTGTATCTGTGTTCTTCCTCCCCCAAACCCCTAATCCTCAGCTCACCACAAGAAAAAAACATCAGACAGACTCAAAATGAATAACGTTTTACAAAATACCTGATCTGTACTCCTTAAAACTGTAACATCATCAAAAATAAGGAAAACTGAGAAATGATCTTAATCTAGAGGGGTCTAAGATGAGGCATGATGATTAAAAGTGATATATTTATAGGATCTTAAAACAGGAAAATCACAGTCAAAACTGAGAAAATATAAATAAAGCGTGCACTTTAGTTAATAATGAGTAAAATATCAGTTCTTTAGTTTTGACAAATGTACCACACTACTGTAAGATGTTAACAAGAGTATAAACTGGGTTCAGTTTATACAGAAACTCTCAGTACCACCCTTGAAGCCACTCTGTAAATCTAACATTTTTCTAACATAAAATATTTACCTAAAATCCTCATTCTTCATTATAATCATAATAATAAACAAACTCTCATTTTAAAAATTGGGAAACTATTAGCCTTCATCATAACCTATACAGTGGTTTAAAAATAGTATAAAATTTGAATTTCAAAGCCTGTATGTGATGCACACATTGTCCAGTTTACTGTAGTCCCTGCTATTTCTTATTCTCTTAAATATAGTCTCCTTAACATATTTATGTTACGTATCTACCCTCTTTAAGTATGTGTTTACCATTGCTAATAGAAAGTACATAATAGGGCTTCCCTGGTGGTGCAGTGGTTAAGGGTCCGCCTGCCGATGCAGGGGACATGGGTTCGTGCCCCAGTCCAGGAGGATCCCACATGCCGCGGAGCAGCTGGGCCCATGAGCCATGGCCACTGAGCCTGTGCGTCCGGAGCCTGTGCTCCCCAATGGGAGAGGCCACAACGGTGAGAGGCCCGTGTACCACACACACAAAAAAGTACATAATAGCCTAGAAGTAATTTTGTACTGATCATTAAATTCTCATCATAAAAAAAAATGTTTAATTTGAAACTTTAAGAGTGGACAAGTAAAATTGAACCAGAGCTTCTGTTTTAAATTAGCCCATAAAAACGATTTCCAACAGATAATATGGAAGGTATGGTATTGATGTCTTCAAAGGACTTAATATAATATATATGAGCATGTAGTAAGTATTCAAAAAATGTTGACTGGCTTTTAATTCTGATGGGTAGTAAGACATTAGGATGGACTAGGGAATGTAGAAATGGAAGAAGGGAGAACAGAACTGTGGAAGAAACAGCGGCGGAAATCTAAAGTTTGAGGTGTGGCTGACCAGAACAGGGGGTTGTTAAGGTCTGCTAGCACAGATTTGCTAAGTAATTTGCAACATACATGTTAAAACTTCTTCTTGGATCACCTGGAAAACACTGAGAACAATGACAACAACAACAAAAGTTTCATAAAACATTTAACTGGTTTCATTTTGTTGAGAGACCTAACTAGAATATTTTAGGCATGTCACTATAGATTCTGCCCTCATCCAAGAAACTGGCAGTTTTCCTTACAGGTTGCCATGGGTACTGATGTCAGATTACATAACTGTTCTATTTTGAAATGTATTTCTCTATGTGCATATGACAGTACAATGTTCTTTTTATGAAAATAACAGACTTTCTGGAACCTCTTCTCTTTGATATCTCTTATTTATTAGACTTTTCACTAACTTACTTGAGACTATATGTAAGTGGATTACAAAATGTAATGTCTATTAATGAGGATTCAAAAAGTAACTATTTAATTTTTAACTCAGTACATATACGTCTCCCAGTGAAATCAATCTTAAAATTATTACCTATCAAAATATTCACTTTTGTTCACATTCTCTTTGTAACCCACACATGCCCTTGATTCTTTTCTCCTTGTTGGAGAAGAGTTTTCTCTTGTTCTCTTTTGTGGGAAAAACACTGATTTTTAAAAATGTAATTAAGTAACAAAGGAAGGAAGAAATAACTCTCTTTATATGCCTCAGTCTGGGACCAAACTTTATTCAAAAACCTTCTCCAACAATACCTTCCTTCCTCCAAGACCTTCAAAGTGTTGAAAGGGGAAAATTCAATAGACATCTTGTTTAGTTGCAAGGCAGCCCAAACCAACAAATCCTAAATCTTTTATTTTTCCCTCCCTTACTTCTTTTCTGGAATTTCATCAGTCATGTCCATCTTAAAATGGACTTGATTCCCCTGAGACCTAGGAGAAGCAAGAAAGAAAAAAAATGCTGATAGATAAGAAAGTGTTTCTCTTGGTGTGACAATTGTGTAAACAACTAATTATAATCACAGTGTGATGGATTAAGTTTTATGACATCAGTCTGTGAGAGCCCAAAGGAGGAAACCGTTAATAACTTAGGTGAATACAATAGATAATAAGAAAAACTCTATAGGAAAAAAAAAAACACTGGTGTTAGCTTAGAATAGCAAATAAGAATGACATATTGGAAGTGAGAGAGATAGTATGCCGGGCTCAGAGAAGAACTTGAGCAAAACAGTGCTGAAAATATATCTGACTGTGTTTGG
The DNA here is from genome assembly GCF_025265405.1 of Mesoplodon densirostris. Taxonomy (NCBI): domain Eukaryota; kingdom Metazoa; phylum Chordata; class Mammalia; order Artiodactyla; family Ziphiidae; genus Mesoplodon; species Mesoplodon densirostris. The sequence goes on from NC_082667.1 coordinate 43,177,294, forward strand.
GGAAAAGAAGTCAGTTCAATATGGTTTGAATATGGTTTGTGTGGAATAATGTAATAGCAGTCAGGTCAGGCCAGAAACATAGTTGGTTTATAATTTGGGAGGATTAGTTAAGATTTGTAGTCTCTATAGGCGAAAACTAACTGCTGAAAATTCTGAGGGCAGTGCTATAGCCTATCCCTTCAGGTAAGACAAACAAATAATTGCTTACTTTTACTCTAAGTCAAGGCATACAGGATAAAAAGTTGAATAACACACCTTTTTTTCACTGAGGATTTTACACTCTAATGGGTTATGTACAAAGTGACAGTTTCAATGCAGTCAGATGTTTTAGGATTGAGTTTTTACCCCCATACTAGTATGAAGGATGGAAGAACAACTAAAAAAGCAGTTTTCTGAATCTGGAATTTGGGATTGTAAAGTAGTTGTGGTAAGAGACACACAATCAAAGGAGTTTGGTGAGTATGAAATATGATGAAATGTGTCCTGCAACCCCCTCCCCTGACCTCCACACCCCTGGCTGTTGATGTCATGAAGGAATCCTTGGCCTCCAGTTGCTCTGAATAAGTCAGATAGGGATTCACATCCCTGGCTTCATAAGTCACCTTTGGCAAGTTTGAAGAGGAAGCTGGAGAATGTCTGTGCACAGCTCAAGACCACTACTCCTCTCTCCTCCCCAATATACATGCTCACTACTTTCTTCCTTGTTGAAACCAACAGAGCAAACTTTTTTTTATCTTTTAGCTTATCTTGGCAGCTACCACCAGGAGCCCTTGACATCCATGCCATGTCTCATCCAGGTCTGAAAACTCTCCTTAGCACATGTATCCCCCTTTCCTGTCTTGTTTTTCTCCATGGCTTTTTATCATCAGCTGATATTCTCCATATTTTATTTCTTAATTGTATCACTCACTCTACTACAATATCTTCACTGATGTAAGCAATTTGGGAGTTTGATTTTCTTTTTCTCTTTTTCAACTGCTGTAGCCCCCACATAGTCATAAAACAGCATGGCACACATCTTAGGAAATCAACAAGTATACTTTGAATGTAAAAACTGATTGAAGACAAAAAGGAATATTTACAGACAATTAAAATAGCTTGTAGTACTTCTGAAGAATGGTTACTCAATATGATGAATATAGAACATGAGAAAAATTGCTGGTTTGGGACAAATTCTGATATTTAGCTTTGGACATGTTGATTTGTAGGAGACATTGAAATATCTTCATATTTTAGAGAGTGGGAAAGATGGATGTGGAATCCTCAAGAAATATCGGACTTCCAAAAATAGCTCTGGGAGAAGAGGTCTTCACTCCGTATTTAAACAAACGAGTACTTTTTTATGAGAAACATGGTCTTTAATCTTGGAAATCATTTCCCTTTCTAATAGAAATATAAACAGAATTCTCAATGATCAACTTACTAACTCCCGCCTGCTTTATAGGAACATTAGGTATTGTATATACACAGAATTGCTTGCTTTCAATTCTCTTAAACATTTTTCAAAAGTGGGATTAATGAGTCCTCTTTGGCAAGACATTTATGTCAGTGGGTCAGGTGCCTATTAATAGTTTTAAAGAGTGTGCAATGTCCCTCTCCTTCTGTAAAATAAAATGTCTGTTCTCAGTAAACCTCTGCAGTCTGCACTTCTGGAAGGAGAGAGCCACTAACAATGTCTGGGCTTTGTCAACATGCCTAAAAGCAACATTGTTAAAGGTAATTGTGATAATGCAAAGGGACAGGGGACATTCTTCTGTCTTGCCTCTGTCAGCTCTGTGGGTGGGTTCTAGGATTTTCCTTAATTTATGTGAAGCTGTATCAACTCTGAAGAATTCAAAATGAAGTGAGGAAAGGACACACTACTTTTAACTTCAAATTTACTAATTTTAATTCTAGTTAATTTCCAGCAAATTTCTTCCAAATGAATGTTAATAAGCTCAGTTCTCTGATCATTATATTAAAAAGCTAAATCAAAAAAAAACCCTCTGCAACAAGCACTAAAGTGTTTTATAAGGGAATTATAAGTATACATTTATGTTTTCTTAATAAAAATATTGAAAGAGTCAAGTGCATAAGTAGAGAGATGGTGCAAAAATAGTGCTTGAAACGGGTTTTTACGGTGAGAGGACCATGATTAAAATAACCAAGTCTCAGCTGTTTCACCATAAGTGCGACATGGAGTCTCATTAACAGTGGATTTTTCTTCTGTGAAATGGGGATCATCACGTTTCTAGAGTTTTCTTGAGAAATAAATGAGATAATATAGGTAGAGGGTTTCCCTGGTGAAGCAGTGTTAAGAATCTGCCTGTCAATGCAGGGGACACGGGTTCAAGCCCTGGTCCAGGAAGATCTAATGTGCCACGGAGTAACTAAGCCCATGTGCCACAACTACTGAGCCTGCACTCTAGAGGCTGCAAGCCACAACTACTGAACCCACGTGCCACAACTACTGAAGCCCACGCCTAGAGACAGTGCTCCACAACAAGAGAAGCCACACAATAAGAAGCCTGCACACAGCAACGAAGAGTAGACCCCACTCACTGCAACTAGAGAAAGCCCGTTTGCAGCAACAAAGACCCAACACAGCCAAAGATAAAAATAAATAAAATAAATAAATTTAAAAACATATATAGGTATAGTATCATATTTTCTGCAGTTTGGAAGAACTTAATATATGGTAGCTATTAATGAAGATAGCTATTAATGGAGATAGGCAGAGACTGTGGAGTTCTGAGAAATGGAATTTCCTAATTTGCCATTATTCAAATGAAAAGCTAAGATTTCTTAGGTCAAGTAAGTGGGTGATTTTTCAAGGTCAGGTTAGGAAAGAAATGTATAATAAGACCCAAGTTCTTATCTTGCTTATTTATTTGTAATTTGCATTTTTCTTATCAAGGAGTTCCTTGGGAGCTGCAACTGCGATCTCGGCAGCTTACAAAAATCAGGAGTATGGAAAAAAACATCAGATCAACCTATTTCAGGTAATAAAAACTTTTCTGGATTGTGGAGCAAGAGATGTAGGCACAATTGTTTTAGATCATCTATGAATTCCTAATATAAGAAAAGGAGAATCCTGTGGATCTGTGCATGTCTTTGATGGTAGGTTTGGAGACAGTTCTTTTGTAGTGCATTTGTGAATTAGTCCTACAAGAAACTTAGAACTAAACATATTCTGGACTTAAAGAGAAAGGACAATGATTGGTACTGGCATAGTGCTCTTTGGATCTAGGTGTTTGCGCATCTCCTTAGAATACTTTCATTGACCTCAGCCAATAGGATGGACTGGACTGGTGGCCAGGAACTAAAGTGCAGTAACAAGGTTGATGGAGACAGCAAACCATATGGTTTAACACTGGCTTTGAAGTCAGACTCTCTTGAGTTCTAAATTGTCCAACACTTTCTAGCTGTGCCATGATGCTCAAGTTACCTAATCCTTCAAATTATCCTATTTTTTCACTCAGATAATGGGGATAATAATGCTCTATTTCACAGGACCTCTGAGAAAATTACGAGATACTTGATTTAAAGCGTAGTACACTACCTAGCACATAATAGTGGATCATTAAATTTTAGTGGCTATTACTATGCAAATAAACAGCATTTAATACTTTTCCTTATAAAAGATAAATACAACGCTGAGCATCAAATACACATTTTCAGATTCCCAATTACATTTAAGGAAGGATTGCTTTAATACTTTCCTAGTTCCTTTTTTATTTTAAATTTTATTGTAGTGTAGTTGCTTTAAAATATTGTGTTAGTTTCCACTGTACAGCAAAATGAATCAGCTATACGTGTACATATATCCCCTCTTTTTTTGGATTTCCTTCCAATTTAGGTCACCACAGAGCACTGAGTAGAGTTCCCTGTCTTATACTGTAGGTTTTTATTAGTTATCTATTTTATACATAGTATCAATAGTGTATATATGTCAATCCCAATATCCCAATTCATCCCATCCCTCCCTAACCCCTTGGTATCTATACATTTGTTCTCTACTTCTGTGTCTCTATTTCTCCTTTGCAAATAAGATCATCTATATCATTTTTTAAGATTCCACAGATATGCATTAATATATGGTATTTGACTTACTTCACTCTGTATGATAGTCTCTAGGTCCACCCACATCTCTGAAAATGACCCAATTTCTTTCCTTTTTATGGCTGAGTAATATTCCATTGTATATATGTACCACAACTTCTTTATCCATTCCTCTGTTGATGGACATTTAGGTTGCTTCCATGTCCTGGCTATTGTAAATAGTGCTGTAAGGAACATTGAGGTGTATGTGTAATTTTGAATTATGGTTTTCTCTGGGTATATGCCCAGTAGTGGGATTGCTGGGTCATATGGTAGTTCTATTTTTAGTTTTTTAAGGAACCTCCATACTGTTCTCCATAGTGGCTGTATCAGTTTACATTCCTAACAAGTGAAAGAGGGTTCCCTTTTCTCCACACCCTCTCCAGCCTTTAGTGTTTATAGAATTCTTGATGATGGCCATTCTGACTGATGTGGGGTGTTACCTCATTGTAGCTTTGATTTACATTTCCCTTATAATTAGTGATGTTGAGCATCTTTTCATGGGCCTCTTGGCCACCTGTATGTCTTCTTTGGAGAAATGTCTCTTTAGGTCTTCCACACATTTTTTGATTGGGTTGTTTGCTTTTTTGATTTTCAGCTGCATGTGATTAATTTGTATATTTTTGAGATTAATCTTTTTTAACCTTCTTTTCTGGTTCAAAGATTTTTTCTGTATGGACAAAATTTCAGGGAGAATTTACAATAGTAGATTATATAAAATAGTTAGTGAAATCATTGCAGTGTCTTTCAAATTTCTTGCAGTAAGGATAGGGTAGAAATACAACATTTAACAAAAGCAACTCGCTCATCCCATGGGCCCTACAAGCCTAAGTGAATACATGGAAAAAATGATGCTAAGAAAGGGACTGGGAATGCACAGACTTGACCAGAAGACAACATCTTCTTGAATCTTTGATTAATTTAATGGAACATTTCAGGTCACCAGGCTCAAATTTTACAAATATTAATTTTCTTTAATTTCCCCAATCCCTTAAAAACACAGTCTGCAGCTCTGCAACTGATTTTAAAATAGTGTTGCCAGCACAGTTATTTATAGACCAAATTCTTATGGGAAATGCACACAACTTTTGATATTGCTGAGTTCTCTCAACTCCTATTGATATTTTTTCCCTCAGTTCTTTCAACTCCGACAGATATTTTTCCCTTTCTCTAAATTTATTGGAAGACACAGATTATCCTTCATTCTCTCTTTTCTCTCTGTCTCTGTCTCTCTCTCTCTTTCTCATTGATTGATTGATTGATTGGTTCATTTTGTAACAGAAAGGACAATATATCCCTGGTAACCTACTATGCCTTGTTTGGTTTGTGGTATTGTTCAAACTTAATATTCCCTTTAATGAAAAAAAGTAATTATAGAATTTTTTTTCCTGAGTTTGCCATTTCTGAATCAAGGTAAACAAATGTCATTGAATATAAAAGTAAGAATGCATCATTCAAAAGCATCTAGGCTTCTTTTCAACAAGAACTAAATGATGTGTGAATAACTTAGTTTTTGTTATTGTCTGACAAGGCTACTGTGACAGTAAAAAGCACTGATACCAAGTAAGGGGAAATAAATAGAATTAACTTAAAGAATAACTGAATTTTAGGGTAAATTCCTTACTTAGACTTATTCTGTTATAGTTAATTGAAGATACAGGGCCCCAGTCAATCTCTGCAACATTATGAGTACTCATCTTAGAAAGGTGAAAATATCTACATAGCAGCCTTGCAAATATTAGAGTGTATATAGTGTCCCAGGTTATCATTTACACATTTTCTTCACTCATCGCTCTTCTCCTTCCCTTTTTTTGACATTTTTACTAGCTGTAATTATTCATTTTATTTTTTTAATCCAGAAAATGTTATTTAACATTTGAATGGTAATTTGCATAGCCCTTTCACATAAGTTGTACTTTTAAAAATAAATTTAACCATGTTAAAAGACATATGAAAGGAATGCTGATTATCTTTACTCCCATCTTGTAGCTGGAGAAAACAGGGAAAATGCCATCTGCCAAAAGTCAATCAAATTATAGATAGCAAAGCTAACTCCCAATTTTCTGCTGTTTCTACACTTGCATCTAGCTGCAGCCATCAGCAATAGCATCAATTTGCTGAATGCAGCAGAGATAGGTGGCACATAGCAGAAAGAAGCAGTCTACAAGCATCACTCTAGTCTAAAGGCTAGAAATTTCCCTAATGTCCCACTTTTATCTCCCAGGTGATTTATGGTTTGGCTTAGAATGCTATTTCCCACCTTAATTGCCTGGCTGATTGTCACTCCTCCCGGACAACATAGAGGAGATGCCTCCTTTCTTCTCTGAATCCCTGTTTCTATGGAAGAGATTCTAGCTCTGATACCATGATACCATGATGTGTTTACCTCGTTTATAGATTCAGCAATTATAAAGCACTGAAGTTTTAGAAATTAGAAGGGAATCACATTTTAATTATCTTCTTTGCTCATATACCACCTCTGCCCTGAAACTTTCTGGGAGATACTCCCTCTCTGGCCAGGCATGGCTCTGCCTGCAGAGGACTGTATAAACATGTTCATACATCACTGTAGCTGTTCATACATGTGCACACATCTCCCAACACACTGCCATGACATTGAAGGTTCAGACTTGCATATTGTGTGTCTTTGTTCCCCAGGGATGAGACTATCTCCTGGATTTATTGAATGAAGAAAAGAAGGAATAAATAGTTAAGTGAATGAATGTTCTTAAGTGTTTGACCAAGTATATGTTTAATAATCTTTCAGGCTATGTGTTGAGGATAACTTCATATATCAGTATCACCTAGAATCATCATGTTCTTGGAACAACTCTGTAGAGCCAGGGCTTGATTATTCGGAATAACAATATACTGTCTTCATGATATTAGGTTGAATTTTAATAATTATTGTCAACTAAATCATATTATATACGATTAAATATATATTTAATGCATAAATGTATATTGAAAAATCCATTCCCCAATAGCCATTGTTTCTGTAAGTTCTACTGGCTCCAAACAGTCTAGGATTGATTCAGTTCTGTTTCTCTGTGAAAGAAAAACAAAACATATTTAGAAGAGGAATGATTAAAAATCAACAAATATAATTCCACCTGGAGTTTATTTGTAAGAAGCCCTCTGGTCATACTTGGATCAATACTATCAGGAAACTTATGAAGAACTAAAGCTGGTATGATAACATCCCTGGTGATTGGTTATTAAAAATAAGGGAGGACTTATTTCAAGGGGCTCCTTTTAACAGTTTATATTTCAGTGAATCTCACAAGTGAAATGTTGATTTATGTTAGAGAACCTGAGGTTTTAGACTTGGTTCGTATTAGATAATGTTACAGAATTATGTCATGTAGTAGAGAATGGCACAGAATGTAGAAATGTAGTACAGATCATTTTATTAAACTTTGGAGAAGGCATTTGTAAAAGTAGAAAAATATGAGAATACATGTATTAATGAAGATGATAATTTATTCAGTAATATTTTTAAATTTAATTGAATTTTCTATACAGCAGGCTCTTACTAGTTACCTATATTATACATATTAGTGTATATATGTCAATCCCAATCTCCCAATTCATCCCACCACCACCACCCCATCCCATGCTTTCCTCCCTTGGTGTCCATACATTTGTTCTCTATATCTGTGTCTCTATTTCTACCTTGCAAACCGGTTCAACTGTACCATTTTTCTAAACCCCACATATATGCATTAATATACAGTCATTGTTTTTCTCTTTCTGACTTAACTTCACTCTGTATGATAGTCTCTAGGTTCACCCACATCTCTGCAAATGACCCAATTTCATTCATTTTTATGGCTGAGTAATATTCCATTGTATATATGTACAACATCTTCTTTATGCATTCATCTGTCAATGGGCATTTGGTTTGCTTCCATCACCTGGCTATTGTAAATAATGCTGCAGTGAACACTGGGGAGCATGTGTCTTTTTGAATTATGGTTTTCTCTGGGTATATACCTAGTAGCGGGATCGCTGGTTCATATGGTAGTTCTATTTTTAGTTTTTTAAGGAACCTCCATACTGTTCTCCATAGTGGCTGCATCAATTTACATTCCCACCAACAGTGCATGAGGGTTCCCTTTTCTCCACAGCTTCTCCAGCATTTGTTGTTTGTAGATTTTCTGATGATGCCTATTCTAACCAGTGTAAGGTGATACCTCATTGTAGTTTTCATTTGCATTTCTCTAATAATAAGTGATGTTGAGCAACTTTTCATGGGCCTCTTGGCCATCTGCATGTCTTCTTTGGAGAAATGACTACTTAGGGCTTCTGTCCATTTTTTTATTCAGTTGTTTGTTTTTTCAATATTGAACTGCATGAGCTGTTTATATAGCTTGGAGATTATTCCTTTGTCCATTGATTCATTTGCAAATGTTTTCCCCCATTCTGTGGGTAGACTTTTCATCTTGTTTATAGTTTCCTTTATTGTGCAAAAATCTTTAAGTTTCATTAGGTCCTATTAGTTTATTTTTGTTTTTATTTCCATTACTCTAGGAGGTGGGTCAAAAACGACCTTGCAGTGATTTGTCAAAGAGTGTTCTTCCTATGTTTTCCTCTAAGAGTTTTATAGTGTCTGGTCTTACATTTAGGTCTTTAATCCATTTTGTGTTTATTTTTGTATATGGTGTTAGGGAGTGTTCTAATTTCATTCTTTTGCATGTAGCTATCCAGTTTTCCCAGCACCACTTATTGAAGAGGCTGTCTTTTCTCCTTTGTATAGTTTTGCCTACTTTCTCAAAGATAAGGTGACCATATATGGGTGGTTGATCTCTGGGCTTTTTGTCCTGTTCCATTGATCTATATTTCTGTTTTTGTGCCAGTACCTTAATGGCTGGACTATTGTAGCTTTTTAGTATATTCTGAAGTCAGGGAGTCTGTTTCTTCCAGCTCCGCTTTTTTCCCTCAAGATTGCATTGGCTATTTGGTGTCTTTTGTGTTTCCTTACAAATTTTCAGATTTTTTGTTCTAGTTTTCTAAAAAATGTCATTGGTAATTTGATGGGGATTGCATTGAATCCGTAAATTGCTTTAGGTAGTGTAGTCATTTTCACAATACTGATTCTTCCAATCAAAGAACATAGTATATCTCTCCATCTGTTTGTGTCACCTTTGATTTCTTTCATCAGTGTCTTATAGTTTTCTGAGTTCTGGTCTTTTACCTCCTTAGATAGGTTTACTCCTAGGAATTTGATTCTTTTTGTTGCAATGGTGAATGGGATTGTTTCCTTAATTTCTCTTTCTGATCTTTCATTGTTAGAGTATAGAAATGCAAGAGATTTTGGTTCATTAATTTTGTATTCTGAAACTTTACCAAATTCATTGATTAGTTCTAATAGTTTCTTGGTGGCATCTTTAGGATTCTCTATGTATAACATCATGTCATCTGCAAACAGTGACAGTTTTTCTTCTTCTTTTCCAATTTGGATTCCATTTATTTCTTTTTCTTCTCTGATTGCCATGGCTGAAACTTCCAAAACTATGTTGAATAATAGTGGTGAGAGTGAGCAACCTTGTCTTGTTCCTGATCTTAGGGGAAATGCTTTCAGTTTTTCACTATTGAGAATGATGTTTACTGTGGGTTTGTCATATATGTCCTTTATTATGTTGAGGTAGTTTCCCTCTATGCCCACTTTCTGGAGAGTTTTTTAACATAAATGGGTGTTGAATTTTGTCAAAAGCTTTTTCAGCATTTATTGAGATGATCATATGGTTTTTATTTTTCTGTTAATATGGTGTGTCACACTGATTGCTTTGTGTATATTGAAGAATTCTTGCATCCCTGGGATAAATCTCACTTGATCACAGTGTATGATCCTTTTAATGTGTTGTTGGATTCTATTTGCTAGTATTTTGTTGAGGATGTTTGCATCTATATTCAGCAGTGATATTGGTCTGTAATTTTCTTTTTTTTGTAGTATCTTTGGTTTTGGTATCAGGGTGATGGTGGCCTCATAGAATGATTTTGGGAGAGTTTCTTCCTTTGCAATATTTTGGAAGAGTTTGAGAAGGATGGGTGTTAGCTCTTCTGTAAATGTTTGATAGAATTCATCTTCAAAGTCATCTTGTCCTGGACTTTTGTTTGCTGGAAGATTTTTTTTTTTTTTCTTTTTTTGCGGTATGTGGGCCTCTCACTGTTGTGGCCTCCCCCGTTGCGGAGCACAGGCTCCGGATGCGCAGGCCCAGCGGCCATGGCTCACGGGCCCAGCCGCTCCGCGGCATATGGGATCCTCCCAGACCGGGGCACGAACCCGTATCCCCTGCATCGGCAGGCGGACTCTTAACCACTGCGCCATCAGGGAGGCCCCTGCTGGAAGATTTTTAATCACAGTTTCAACTTCATTACTTATGATTGCTCTTTTTATGTTGTCTGTTTCTTCCTGGTTCAGTCTTGGAAAACTTTACTTTTCTAAGATTTTTGTTTTCATTTCTTCCAGGTTTTCCATTTTATTGGCATAGAGTTGCTTGTAGTAGTCTCTTAGGATGCTTTGTATTTCTGCAGTGGCCATTGTAACTTCTCCTTTTTCATTTCTAATTTTATTGATTTGAGTCCTCTCCCTCTTTTTCTTGATGAGTCTGGCTAAAGGTTTATCAATTTAGTTTATCTACTCAAAGAACCAGCTTTTAGTTTTAGTGATTTTTGCTATTGTTTTCTTTGTTTCTATTTCATTTATTTCTGCTATGATCTTTATGATTTCTTTCCTTCTACTAACTTTGGGTTTTGTTTCTTCTCCTTTCTCTAATTCTTTTAGGTGTAAGGTTAGAGTTTTTATTTAAGTTATTTGCTGTTTCTTGAGGTAGGATTGTCTTGCTATAATCTTCCCTCTTAGAAATGCTTTCACTGCATTCCATAGGTTTTGGATCATCCTGTTTTCATTGTCATTTGTCTCTCAGTATTTTTTTATTTCCTCTTTGCTTTCTTCAGTGATCATTTGCCTATTTAGTAATGTATTGTTTAGCCTTCATTGTTTGTGCTTTTTATGTTTTTTTCCCTATAATTAATTTCTAATCTCATAGTGCTGTTGTTCAGAAAAGATACTTGATACAATTTCAATTTTCTTAAATTTACCAAGGCTTGATTTGTGACCCAAGATATGATCTATCCTGGGGAATGTTCCATGAGCACTTGAGAAAAATGTGTATTCTGTTGTTTTGGATGGAATGTCCTATAAATATCAACTAAGTCCATCTTGTTTAATGTATCATTTAAAGCTTGTGTTTCCTTATTTATTTTCATTTTGGATGATCTGTCCATTGGTAAAAGTGGGGTGTTAAAGTCCCCTACTATGATTGTGTTACTGTCAATTTCCCCTTTTATGGCTGTTAGCATTTTCCTTATGTATTGAGGTGCTCCTTTGTTGGGTACATAATTATTTACAATTTTTATATCTTCTTCTTGAACTGATCCCTTGATCATTATGTAGTGTCATTATTTGTCTCTTCTAATAGTGTGTATTTTAAAGTCTATATTGTCTGATATGATTATTGCTACTCCAGCTTTCTTTTGATTTCCATTTGCATAGAATATCTTTTTCCATCCCCTCACTTTCAGTCTGTATGTGTCCCTAGGTCTGAAGTGGGTCTCTTGTAGACAGCATATATATGGGTCTTGCTTTTGTATCCATTCAGTGAGCCTGTGTCTTTTGTTTGGAGCATTAATCCATTCACATTTAAGGTAATTATTGATATGTATGTTCTTATTATCATTTTCTTAATTGTTTTGGGTTTGTTTTTATAGGTCATTTTCTTCTCTTGTGTTTCCCACTTAGAGAAGTTCATTTAGCATTTGTTGTAGAGATGGTTTGGTGATGCTGAATTCTCTTAGCTTTTGCTTGCCTGTAAAGCTTTTGATTTCTCTGTTGTATCTGAATAAGATCCTTGTTGGGTAGAGTAATCTTGGTTGTAGTTTCTTCCCTTTTTTCACTTTAAATATATCGTGCCTCTCCCTTCTGACTTGTAGAGTTTTTGCTAAGAAATCAGCTGTTAATATTATGGGTGTTCTCTTGTATGTTATTTGTCCTTTTTCCCTTGTTGCTTTTAATATTTTTTTGTTTGTCTTTGATTTTTGTCAGTTTGATTGGTGTCTTGGTGTATTTCTTGTTGGGTTTATCCTTCTTGGGATTCTCTGCACTTCCTGGACTTGGGTGACTATTTCCTTTCCCCAGTAAGGGAAATTTTCAACTGTAAGCTCTTCAAATATTTTCTTGGGTCCTTTCTCTCTCTCTTCTCCTTCTGGCACCCCTATAACGTGAATATTGGTGTGTTTAATGTTGTCCCTGAGGTCTCTTTATCCATTCTTTATTCTCTTCCACAGCAGTGAATTCCACCATTCTTCCTTCCAGGTCACTTATCCATTCTTCTGCCTCAGTTATTCTGTTCTTGATTCCTTCTAGTATATTTTTCATTTCAGTTATTGTATTCTTCATCTCTGTTTCTTCTTTATTTCTTCTAGGAGTTTGTTCTTTAATTCTTCTAGCTGTTTGTTAAACATTTCTTACATCTTCTCCATCTTTGTCTCCATTCTTTTCCCAAGGTTCTGGATCATCTTTACTGCCATTCTTCTGAATTCTTTTTGTGGAAATTTGCCTATCTCTACTTCATTTAGTTGTTTTTCTGGGGTTTCATCTTGTTCCTTCATCTGGTACATAGCCCTCTGCCTTTTCATTTTGTCTATCTTTCTGTGAATGTGGCTTTCATTCCACAGACTGCAGGATTGTTGTTCTTCTTGCTTCTGCTGTCTGCCGTCTGGTGGATGAGGCTATGTAAGAGGCTTGTTCAAGTTTCCTGATGGGAGGGACTGGTGGTGGGTAGAGCTAGATGTTGCTCTGGTGGGCAGAGCTCAGTAAAACTTTAATCCACTTGTCTGATGATGGGTGGGTGTGAGTTCCATCCCTGTTAGTTGTTTGGCCTGAGGTTAACTGGAGGTTAACCTGTAACTGGAAGTTACAGGCCTTTTGGTGGGTCTAACAGTGGACTCCAGGAGGGCTCATGCCAGAGAGTACTTCCCAGAACTTCTGCTGTCAGTGTCCTTGTCCCCATGGTGAGCCACAGCCACCCCCTGCCACTGCAGCAGACCCTCCAACACTAGCAGGTAGGTCTGGTTCAGTCTCCTATGGGGTCACTGTTCCTTCCCCCTGGGCCCTGATGCACACACTATTTTGTGTGTGCCCTCCAAGAGTAGAGTATCTGTTTCCCCCAGTCCTGTTGAAGCCCTACAATCAATTCCCACTAGCCTTCAAGGTCTGATTCTCTGAGAATTCCTCCCCCCATTGCCAGACCCTCAGGTTGAGAAGCCTGATGTGGGGCTCAGAACCTGCACTCCAGTGGGTATAATTCTGTGGTATAATTGTTCTCCAGTTTTTGTGTCACCCACCAAACAGTTATGGGATTTAATTTTATTGTGATTGCGCCCCTCCAGCCATCTCATTGTGGATTCTCTTTCGTGTTTGGATGTGGGGTATCTTTTCTTTTGAGTTGCAGTGTCTTCCTGTCAATGATTGATCAGCAGTTAGTTGTGATTCCAGTACTCTCACAGGAGGGAGTGAGCTCACATCCTTTTACTCCACTATCTTGTACGAATATTTATTCAGTTATATTTATGGAGCATATGTTGTATGTAAAGAACATTGAGAAGATCTAGGATAAACCAAACTTTCTCTTAAAAAGATCAAAGTTTAGTGTGACAAAGTGGGAGAAGAACAGATAAAAATATTACTTTAAAACATTAGAAAATAGTATAGATGAGATATGTATAAAGTGGGGTGAAGATGCAAATGAGCCACATGTCTTGGAGTGAAGAGTTCTTAGAAAGCTTTATAGAGATGCTCATCCAGAGTCTTAGTAAAGAAAAGAAACTGACATTTCCACACGGTGGATAGGGGATTCTAGCAGAAGGAAACACATGTGCTAAGATAAAATCAAAGCATGATAATTTTGCAGAATGGGAAGCAATTTGAATCAGCTGGAGAATCAGGCCTTTGGAAGGTGACACCAGCTTTGCATATGGGGAGTTAAGACTGATCTTGGAGGATGTTCCAATGAACTAAGCTAAATTGTCTTCAGCAATTAACTTTACATACATAAATATGAAGCAAGAACTACAGAGATGCTTAAATATATGGAAATGAGGGAAACAAATTTTATTTCAGGTACATGGAAATGACACTTCCTCCTTTCAATATTCAGAGGTTAAGTGGCTGGACAATTGAGGGTATGGACTTTGGAATCAGAAATGACTGTTTTTCATCCTCACTTTGCTACTGATTATCTGGGTGACTTTGAGGACATTACAAAACCTGCATAGTATCAGTTTTCTGGATGAAAATTTTTAAATAATAAACTTATCTTGCTGAGGTGAGCCTGGAAGCTAAAAGATCCTCAGAGAATGACTGTTGTTTTAATTTTTATCATGCTACTTGATTGGGCTAGGAGATGTGTTACTATAACAAACCCTGAGTTTGGGTCATTGTGCTTGGAAGATAACATTGCAATATATTACCTAAAGAGTCGGGCCACTGAGCAGGGCCTCTTTATCCCATATGGGGTATCCTTAATGGTAATAGCTCCTTAGGACTTTCAGAAATTCAAGAGCAGAACTACTATAATATGTGTACCACTTTTTTCATGTTTTTCCCTTACTGGGTGCTACTTCCATCTCTCATTAGAGCTTTACTGTTTCTCAGGAGAAAAAGGCAATATAAACAGCCCATGTCCATGGCTGCAAAGAGAAATAGAAATATTCATATATCTACCATTATATCATATAGTGAAGGCTCACCCTGTATTGGGCACTATGCTGAGTGCTGTTAAAAAATATTGTCTTTTTAATCCTCAGGACAGTCCTGTGATCTAGTTACTATTATAATTCACATTTTAGAAACAAGAAAAATGAGACTTAATATGGTTAAGTAACATATCCAAAGTCAAACATTTAGTAAATGGCAGTATATAGAACCTGAATCATATTAATTCCAAAACTCATAAATCCACTTTGCACAGGCTAAATTTATCACAAATATAGCATATTTCATATAATTAAAAATTGGGTGGGGCAGGGAAAAAAGGCCCTGATTTGCAGCTTCATTTTCCTGGCCTTGTTCTAATATGTAGAAGCCTTGAAAAAACAGACTTGCTACACTGTGTCTTTCCCCACTCTTTAGATCTCACATTCCTCCCTACCCATAATCATTTATTAAGGGGTATCTATTGAATAGCTATTAGGAACTAAGCATTGGTATTTCTATGATGCTCAAAATATGTTTGCTGCCCTTGCAGCCTTGCAGAATGCACAATAATATGAGAAAAAATATTATTTGGGGACTAACCAATAAGTATAATACATTGTGACATGAGCTATCTAGCAAATATAAAATGTCATGAATAACTGTGCTTAGATTGGAATTAACAATTTTCTTATTTAATAAACTTTATTGTAATGAACCAGTGTTACAGGAAAAAATATAATTGATCTTCTAGTTGGGCCATGAATGAGTGCTTGTAAGTTTAACTAATGTCAACGTACATCTCCAACTGAATTACTCCATAAGGCATATTTATGGGTTCATTTTTAACTATAACATGAAAAAAATGCCAAGGATGCCTTCAATTTTGAGCAAGTGCCAACCACAATGTAAGAGTCCTTCTTACAATTCTATTTCTTTCTTTCCCAGTGGTCGGTGATTTGTTCTCTTTGGGAGCCAGCCAGACTTGCAGGATTATGGATCACTTAGGAGATTTTAAAGAAGACTGTTATGTGCCTTAGATTCAGAGACAAACCAGGCTTCCTGTTACCCCAGCAGATGGTGGTATGACTATCTGTGGTAAAGATGAACCTGAATCTTTCATAACTTACTGAAAAAATGTCACCCTTGATGGTAAGTGTCCAGCCACTATAACAAAATAGAGTATCTTATTTGATACGTGATAGCAAAATGTGTTAACACATTAATTTATGTTTTGTTTATATTGCTATAGAAAAAACTAATGATGCTCATTTTTAACTTCTTGTCTTTCCCAGTTGAAATCAGCTATGGCTTAAATAAAGCTAGTATTTTAAAGACCTGGTACTTGCTTTACTCCAGAGTAAAGGAATATTTATGAGAAAAAGAGCAGAATTGTGTTAATGGAGGAGCAGTGTATGGAGGAGAGTCAGGGAGGTGAACATTGCCTCCAGGCTTGGAAAATGAGAAATAGTAAGTGTCCCAAGATGACAGTGTCCTGAGCCTGAAACCTGTTGATTCTCAGAAATGTGAGCTTCTCAGAAGGAAGTTGCTGAGTGGTTTGCCTAGGGACACTGACCCTGTTCAGTGGGATTTCTTGCCTTGGTCAAAGTCTCCAAGATCCAGATTTAGGTTTTCACAGATACAGTTAATTTTCAAGACATGACACAGCTTGGGAAAAATGAAAAGACAAATGTCACCAGCACGGATCCAGGCTAGAGGGGATTCCCTAAATATTTTGGACTATGTAAAACCATTTGGACCTTTTCATAATTCTGGAAAGGAGGAGGTTGACCCTCAGATGACTAATATATAATTTCTCTCCAGCCCAGTAGAGTTGAAGAGAACTTCAGATTAAACAGGAATTTTTAAATGAATTCAATCTTTCATATATACTTTCTGGTGGCTCCAATTAATATCTACTATAGATGTCAAACCTAAAGGCCCATGTAGGTTATGATTCCCTGAAAAAACTAGAATGGAGATTAAAAGAGAAACTCACAAGCTTTAGGGATACTATAAAATAAAATGATTAATCTGTACCATTAGTAGTCTTATTGGTTAACTATGTTGTTTGGATTCATTTGGTTAAGTGGGCACATTTATGCTTTCTCCCTTACAACTTCATGCTCATCTTTTCTGTAGCTGCTCAGTCTTCTAAAGAATAAAATCATTTTTTTATATTGAGAGATTAGAGATTTTTAGAGTCTAAAACAATTTTGACTTGACATCCTTCTATTACCCACACATCAGATTTTGAGACATAATTAATTTTCTCTGCACATAAGAATCACCATATGCAAGCATCAGATTTTAGTTAACATCACTGATTGTAATGAAGATGGTGACAGCAAGATTAAAGTGAACATCAGATAACTTCTAAATCATTTATATTTAAGCGTCAGCATATATTATGCAATTTCCTTAGTAAACTCTCACCTAATTTTTTGATAGACACAAATTTAAAATAGAATATCCTTTCATATTTGCAATTTCAGAATTAATCTGTGGTAGGCAGCCTCTAAAATGCTTCTCAGTAATTCTTGCCTCCTGGTATCCACAGCCTTGTGTAACTCTCTCCCCTGGGCTGGGAGCGGGACATGGAGTATGAGCTGGTGTCTTTCTTCTAACAAACAGAGCATGGCAATAACTTATGGAATGTCACTTCTGAGATTGAGTTACAAAAAGACTCTGGCTTCACTCTTTTATCTCTTCATTATTCTCCCTTTCTCTCTGTTTCATCTCTCAATCTCTCAATTTCTCAATCTCTCTTGCCCCCCTCATTTTGGGGAAACAAGCTGCTATATTGTGAATAATCACATGGAAAGATCCATGTGAAAAGGGACTGAATTCTCTCTCCAACAACCACTGAAGATCTGAAATACACCAGCAACCACAGGAGTGAGCTTGGAAACATACTTTACCCAGCTAAGCCATGGGATGACTTCAGCCCTGGCTGACAGCTTATGTACAGCCTTGTGAAAGAGCTTGTATCAGGTGCATAATGCCAAGCCAGTTACCTGACCCAGATAAAACGTGAGCTAATGAATATGTTTCTTTAGGCTGTTATGTTTAAGAATAATTGTTATACAGCAATAGATGATGAACACAGAAGCTGAGTTGTAAGAGAAGGGAAGTTGGTGCTTGGGCTCATTGATGAAGAATAGAAAAGTTTGTGAATGTAGATAAATTTGAAAGGATTATCTGATCCAAGTTGAATAATCCTACCTGAATGTTTATATCTTCTTTATAACAATAGAAAAGATATACTGGAACTATTGCATCTACAAAAGAGAATATGCAAGGTTCACAGTTTTCCTTAAGCATTTCACGAGTGCTGGACTCAGCTGACAAGACATCCCTGTGAATATAGATAGAAGTTTCTTTCCATTTGCAGCTGCTCTCAGTTAATATTGGTGGCATACTGGACTGCTACAATGAAAATAAAGGTAATGGTATTTCCTTGATATATCAGCAGCTATGTTCCTGAAACTCATATCTGTTGAATATTGGAATTACACACTGCTTAAGCAGTTCAGAAAATCATTGCTTGACTGCTCTTTGCAAAATTGGGGGAGATTCCAGAATAGATAATTCATTTATTTGAGAATCAAATATGTTTATATGACATTCCCTTATCATGAAATCCTCACTATGTCTTTAACTTTTTCTTGTGTGTATGTGTGTGTGTGTGTGTGATGGCAGTGTGGGACGGAGATGAGGTAATATACACAGGAATTAAATGATTCTGGGAGTGCTCCAAAAGAGAGATACATTGATCAGTATTCTGTTACTCAAAAAAGACAAGTGAAGCTTAGGAATACATGACATGCTTACTTCTTGCTGCTAGATATGGGGTTGTCATAGTGATAATTGCATAACATCTATATTTCTATGAAACCATCTGGGAAGGAGCAGAACATTCTTTTTAAAAAGGCATTATACTGTTGGCATGTTATTTGTAGTTGGTTAAAAATAACCCAGGCATGTGGGTGTTTGGTGTTCCTGTCATATGTTTAGGCTTAGAAGAAATGCAAACCAAATATCCCCATCCCCCAACTCTCACTCAACAAACCACACATTACTTTCTACTCTTGTATCCACTAATTCACTAGCTTCTTCTTACTCTGTAAGGAAAACCAAGACAACATTCAAGAGTCAATTTTCCTCAACCTGCAGTGAGAAATTCCTCTCCTTTGACACTGATGTCTCTGGTTGCTTAACAGGTAAAAACCCTCTCCCATACTCTTTCTGTTTAGACCTGCCCCTGCTTGCTTGCAGATGGTCAGGTCCACAGCAACTAACAAGAGAGTATTTCAGAACTACTCAAAAATAGTGAAAGGAAGTTTAAGGAGGTTGTGAGCAGCTGTAGTCTCAAAAGAGTTAGTGACTGTTAGAAAGTGAGCTTCCTAAGGATAGAGGTTGTGGCACATTCTTCTCTAACCAAAGTTCAATACAAAGTAACATGAGGCACTCAAAAAAAGATATGTTGCAAGAATTTTAGCTAGTTATGCCCATCAAAAATTTGGTTACTAGAGGTTATCTACAGCTTCTCCTCTATATTAAGTTTATTTGGCCATTATAAGTTCATTAATTCATTCTACATGTACTGAGTCATGCATTTCTTTTCTTCTCAAGGATCTTACTGACAAGGACAAGAAAAACTCATGAAAAGCAAATAAACGCACCTCAAAATATAATATACTTACACTCATGGGTTTAGTTACTTAGGATTTTCTCTTCTAAGGACATCCATCTGCTATTTGGTGGTACATGGCTTTTAGAATGTGTACACATGCTTTTAACTTGATGCAAATTAATATATATGAGATTCCTTTGAATCTCAATGAATTTTGTATATATTTATGAGATTATTATTTTCACTATTAAATTCTTAAAAATATTAACAGATGAATTAGTGGTAAATGATTCATGAATCCCTTTGTTTCTCCTTCTTATCTGCCTACAATTGTTTTCAAGAAGTACTGCTACCTTTAAGGTTCAACTTTCCTTGCAGATAAAAGAAGAAGTGATGTAAAGGATGTGATTTGAGAAACACCAAGAAAACTCCTTGACCTAACTATCTCCTTTTATTCCTTCTGACTGGCATCTTTAAATTCCAGTTTCTTAAAACATCAAAGACACTAATTAAAGGGCAAGAATTATCTGGACTGGGCAGAGTATTTGTCTTAAGTCTGTTGTTATAAACTTTCAATTTAATTATACAGTTGGTCAAGCTCCCTATCAAGAGCAGAATATTGGGATGATAGTTTAAAGGACAGGAGGACTTGGAGTGGAACATTAACTTCTTCTGGGAATGAGAATCATCCCAGAATACTCTGTGAAACATGAGGACAGTGGGATAGGGCACTAAAAATGAAAATAAGAAAAAAGTATAATTATTAATGATGTCACAATTTTATTTATTCCCTTATGAGATGCTGGGAAGAATTACGCTACATTTTTCTCCTATCAATACATCATTCACATATTAAAGAGAAAATGAAATAGGAAATTTGATAAATAATATCTATCTTGTCCTTATCAGTAAGACCCTTGAGAAGAAAAGGTTTAGTGCATTCAAAAAAATCAGAGCTAGAAGTAACTGTAGAGATAATTTTCCCCCATCCTGTTTTTCATCTCATGAGTCTCTCTTTTCAAACATTTATTTTTAAGTTTAGATTGTGTCATTTATCCAACAATCACTTATTGAATTAAGGGGATTTACCAGGAAGTGACTGTGTTTTGCTATATAGCACAGCAGCTGCTACATTAAAGAGATCCAAAATGGTACCTGTTCAAATATTGCTGACAGCTTGAATGCCTACTCTGTCCTGAGTATCCTACTAGATACAGGCCAAAAATATGATGTGGTACCATGTGTATGATCAACATATGTCAACCCATGAGTCCTGAAGTAGCAAGATAAGATTTCTCATTTTTCCTCCATTAGTTAAAACAAAAAAAGAATTGTAACTAGGAGTCTCTGGTGCTCCATCATCAAGTAGAAAACCTGGTAAATGCCTACATCTAACAATGTCAAAAATATAATGACAAATATAGCAATTAGGTTTATAGGAAAAAGCTCTTGTTTCATAAGAACCTCAGCCTGTTCCTGGTCCCTCTCAAGCAGTTTGTTGTGTATCTTAGGTGTGACTCAAATGACTAGAAAATTTGGGAAGAATAACAACAGATTCTGCTTAGGTTCCGCAACTTTCTGCTTTCAAGTGAAATTTGCAGGAAGCTTGCATTTTCTTTTGTTCCTTTTTGTTGAACGTCTTCTATAGGAAAACTTACCCTAGTTTGGCAGTGCCAAAACTGGGAGGGAGAAAAACTTGTCTTCTTTCTGGAGTTCATTACTAGCAGGTCTATTTGCACAAGGACATAAACTATATCCTCTAATATGATCTATACCAGTAATTAAAATGTTTTTTATGCCTTGGTATTTACTTAATATATATATATATATATATATATATATATATATATATATATATATATATATATTCAGACAGTCTCTTCAAAAAGCGGAGCTGGGAAAACTGGACAGTTACATGTAGAAGAATGAAATTAGAACACTCCTTAACACTATACACGAAAATAAACTTAATATAAATTAAAAACCTAAATGTAAGGCTGGACACTATAAAAGTTTTAGAGGAAAACATAGGAAGAACACTCTGACATAAACCATAGCAAGATCTTTTTTGACTCACCTCCTAGAATAATGGAAATACAAACAAAAATAAACAAATGGGACCTAATGAAACTTCAAAGCTTTTGCACAGCAAAGGAAACCATAAACAAAATGAAAAGACAACCCTCAGAAAGGAAGAAAATATTTGCAAACGAATCAACAGACAAAGGATTGATCTCCAAAATATATAAACAGCTCATGCAGCTCAATATTAAGAAAACAAACAACCCAATCCAAAAAATGGGCAGAAGACCTAAATAGACATTTCTCCAAAGAAGACATACAGATGGCCATGAAGCACATGAAAAGATCCTCAATATCACTAATTATTAGATAAATGCAAATCAAAACTACAATGAAGTATTACCTCACACTGGTTAGAATGGGCATCATCAGAAAATCTACAAACAACAAATTCTGGAGAAGGTGTGGAGAAAAGGTAACCCTCTTACACTGTTGGTGGGAAAGTAAATTGATATGGCCACTATGGAGAACAGTATGGAGGTTCCTTTAAAAACTAAAAATAGAACTACCATATGACTCAGCAATCCCACTACTGGGCATATATCCAGGGAAAACTATAATTCAGAAAGACACATGCTCCCCAATGTTCATTGCAGCACTATTTACAATAGCCAGGTCATGGAAACAAACTAAATGCCCATCGACATACTACTGGATAAAGAAGATGTGGTACATATATACAATGGAATATTAGTCAGCCATAAAAAGGAATGAAATTGGGTCATTTGTAGAGATGTGGATGGATCTGGAGACTGTCATACAGAGTGAAGTAATTCAGGAAGAGAAAAACAATTATCATATATTAATACATATATATGGAATCTAGAAAAATGGTACAGATGAACCAGTTTGCAAGGCAGAAATAGAGACACAGATGTAGAGAAGAAATGAATGGACACCAAGGGAGGAAAGTGATGGGGATGTGGTGGCGGTGGGATGAATTGGGAGATTGTGATTGACATATATACACTAATATGTATAAAATAGATAACTAATAAGAACCTCCTGTATAAAAAATAAATAAAACAAAATTCAAAAATATATATATATTCAGAACACAGGGAAGGAATATGGTGCTACATATTCTGGGACCCCTAATAAGCCACAATGAAAACCACATTTGAGCATCAAACAATAACAGCTAATATTTATTACATGCTTAATGAATACCAGACAGTGTTTTATGTGCTTTACAAATATATGCTCATTTAATCCTCATATAAATTTGAAATATACATCTGCCCATAAAGTGGAGATAGCTATTCTCTTAAATTATCTCATGATTATTGTCTCTCCACAAAAATTGTAACAGATTCACACTATATTTTCCCCAGAAGTATGTAAGAACATCTACTGTTTTACCTTTTTGTCAAAAGGTGTTATGGTAAGACTAAAATTTTTGGCCAAGTTAACAGTAAAATTTATTTCAATTGGTTTTAGTTTGCATTTCTATAATTATTATTAAGGTTAAGTAACTCTTAGTGTTTATTCTGTTTGGACTTGCTGTTTTGTCAAGTTCCTGTCTTGCCTGTTTTTTTTTTTTTATACTATCTGTTTTATTCTTACTTATTTTTAGGATATTTTTGCATATTCTGTACAGTAATCCTTTTTGCTTACATGTGTTATAAATATCTTATTCAACTGTATGACTTTCCCTTTTGCTGCCTATAAATTTTCTTTTACAAAGAAGTTGCTAATTTAAATATTGTTAATATTTCATTCTCTTCTAACAGTTTGATTGAAATATAATTCACACACAATAAAATTCACCCATTTCAAGTGTACAATTCAACTGTTTATAGTATATTCACACAGTTGCACAATCTTCAAATATGACTTAAATATTTTTATCACCCCCCAAAAAACCCCATACCCATTGACAATCACTACCCATTTGCCCCAGTACCTAGCTATAGGCAATCACTAATCTACTTTCTGTCTTTATAGATTTATGCGTTCTTGACATTCCATATAAATGGAATAATATAATACATGGTCTTCTTGTGACTAGTTTAGTTCAACTAGCATAATGTTTTCAGAGTTCAAATATGTTATTTCGTGGTTCAGTACATTTTTTGTTGTTGTTGTTGGAATGTGGACCTAGTTCAGTAAAGGAAACAATTATGAAAATGTTAATATATGTAAAATAAGAGGTCTCCTATAAGTACCCTTCCAACTAAAACTTTGATTCTATAATTGTACACTCTAGCTTCCTTTATTTTACTGGGTTAGTAATCCCATGCTACCTGAAGGTATGACCTGCCATTCTGTATATCCTCCTTGAGTTTATTTAGCCAGAGTTTATTACTTGCTTTGCAGATGAAAAGCTTTATGTGCATGCACATAACTTAAAAAGCAAGGGGTTTTCTCTAGTGTTTGGATTACCTGACTTGTATCTACATTAATCAAAATATATAGATCAATGGCAAATCTCCAATTCTGCTGATGTCATATGTTATTCAAGTAAAGTTTTCCCTGGAAGAAATAGTAGACTGAGAAAAAGAGAGAAAGTTTGTAATGGAATTGTTTCAGATTTATGTAGAAGCCTGTACCTCACAGGACATTTTCACACTGCATTATACATATTTTTTTTTTTTTTTCTGTACGCGGGCCTCTCACTGCTGTGGCCTCTCCCGTTGCGGAGCACAGGCTCCGGACACACAGGCTCCGCGGCCATGGCTCGCGGGCCCAGCCGCTCCGCGGCACGCGGGATCCTCCGGGATCGGGGCATGAACCCGCGTCCCCTGCATCGGCAGGCGGACTCTCAACCACCGCGCCACCAGGGAAGCCCTGCATTATACATATTTTCTCTAGGTCCATCTTTCTAGAAAACATAAAATTTTGCAAGGAACTATGTATGACTCAAATGTGGTACAGGTAACTATAATAATTAAGATTATTCAAGGGAAGACCCTAATTATGGTTTTTATTTTTATCCATGCTTCTTTTGATTAGCATAAAATTTGCAGTTTGGTGCACATGAAATTTTGACCCTCTTTTAATACTACTTAAATCGATTGTACCTGAAACCAAATTGAAACAATAACAATTTTGGACATACTTCTGACAACTACACGTCTCCCTTGAATTTTTGCTAACATCCCTTGGGTATCATATTCCTCTCCTGATGCAACCCTTCAGGGTACTAGTTAAGGTAGTGACTTTGTTCAAAATATTCATAATTTTGGTTTCAAAATTATTCTATTAGCACATGAAGAAATCCTAGGCTTAATGAATCCCCTGAGATTCTGTCCTCCCACATGTGCAGTCTGACGTCTGTCTTCCCACATACATCTGTTATCAACTAAATAAGATGACAAAGAATATGAAAATAGAAAATAACAAAACAAATTTTAAAATCCTAAAAGTGCTAGAAAAACCTAGTTATTATATTTGCGATTATTGCTTAAATTACCTTTCTTTTGATAATATGCTTTTATTTTGACAACTAACAAGCACTTAACCATATCTATATAAAAGATGGAATTTTTTTCATAAATTATACATTATCAGAAAACTATCCTATTATAACAAATCAGTAGAGAGCAGTTGTTACTGTGGGAGTATTGTTATATAATTTGCTGCCTCCATGCTCCAAATTGAAGATCTGTCCAAGTTATCAAATTGTCTGAGTAACATCATTCTCAATTTCATCAATATTTTCACCTGGCATATAAAAAATGCAAGAGAAGACTCAGAAGAAAAGTAAAAGAGTTGCTATTTCTGGAGGTCTGCACAGAAACCAAAATAAAAGACTGGAGCTCTTGAGCAGAAAAAAATTATATCATTGAAACTTGAGAAACAGAATGAATGCACAAGAAGTACAAATTTAAGGCCAAGGATAGGCTATGTCGTGTTATAATAATCATGAATACCTCAATATCCATACAATAAATAGATCTGTGCTTTTTAGCTTTGTACTAGAACAACAATATCATGTCAACCTACATGCTTTTAGACCAAGTCCATTTTTCCTTGAAAGATCTCATCACTGGTCTATTCACAGTTCATAATGGGTATTGGACATAAGTGCATTATATTCTTTTTGTGAGTTTTGCCAACTTCTATGAGTTGACATTATTACCCTTATGATGTTAAACTCCACTTCAGTGCAAACTTCTTGTAACTGCTGCCTGCACAGGTGTTGCTTGCCAGTCTGACTATGCTTTTGTCTAGTCCAGGGTACATCCCAAGAGAGAACGTATATTTTGGAAAGTAGGAGCACAGGCAGCATGGCCCTTCCAAGTATAAAAGGCCTGTGTAGGACTGAGGTGATTCCTGCCTAAGGTCTATTCCAGCATTGATTTTAAAGTAGCATGGCATAAATTTCACAAGGACAAAAAATTTAGACCAACCACACAAGTAGGGGGAGAATAAAGAGGTACAAATTTATAAGAGTTTAAAACCAACAGTAATTTCCTTCAGCCATTAAGATAAAATGTAATGCACTTCTATTTATGTCAGTGCCCTATATCATCTGGCTCTTGCTGACTTAGGAGAAACTTTCATTTCATCATCCCACTCTTTCTCTTAACAGCTACACTAAGAAAACAGACCTATTTTTCTAACATCCTGACCTCTTCGCACCTGAAGGCCTTTGCTTCTCTCTCTTCCTGTGCTATGGACTAAATGTTTGTGTTTCCCCCAAATTCATATTAAATCCAAACACATTATGTAATGGCATTTGGAGGTGGGGTCTTTGGGAGGTAATTAGGTCATGAGGGTGAGCCCTCATGAATTGGATAAGTGCCCTTATAAGAGAGACCCCAGAAAGCTCCCTTGCCCCCTTGCACCATATATGGACACAGTGAGAAGATGGCTAAACCAGGAAGCAGGCTTTTACCAAACATCAAATCTGCTGCTGCTGCCTTGGTCTTGGCCTTCCCAGTCTCTGGAACTGTGAGAAACAAATTTCTGTTGTTTATAAGCTACCCAGTCTATGGAATTCTGTGATAGCAGGCTGAATGTACTAAGACGACCTGCTGTATACTCCCTTTAAGCTCTCACCTCACTAACGCCTTGACATCCAGATCTCTGTTCAAATACCCTCTCCTTAGAATAACCTCTTTTCACCATCATCCTACATTAGCTCTGCCCATCGCTTTCTATCACATTTTCAATGAATGCAGTAGTTTACAAATAGTGTTTCCATTAAGGAAAAAAAATTTAAAAGAAATGAATCATAAACTGATAATCTTTCAAAGTTTGCTATTTTTGTCACTTTGTTTTTATTAAAGTTCATAAACCAGGGGAATATGAACAAACTTTACAAAAATATTTCAATGAAATATCAAACAATAATTTTGGATTAATTTACTATATAGTTTTTATAATATATATGAATACATGTATGTTACATATATGTTTCCAAAGATAACTATATAAACATACTCAATAAGAAAAGCTTGGTTTTAAAAATTTAAAGAAAATCTACTCTTATTTACAGTAATATACTAAGCAAGATGTTGATAAGATTCTGCTACTATAAAACACATATAAAATAGAATTTAAGATGAATAACTGTAGTGCATGGAAGATGGGATAAGACAATAAAGAAAATCATTGGGAGTCAAAAATATTTTTTAAAAAAGCATAAATCCAAGTAAGCAAGCCCCAAAGCAGATGGCTGCCTAAAGGGGTCTGACAGTCTTCACTGTTCTCAGACTTCAGTTTTAAAAATACAGGATTCACTATATAAGAAGTAACTTGGAGAGTATTGCATAAAATCAAGACCTTGAAAAGAACAACTTCAAGTAAAATTTTGGACAAGAAAATCAAATAGCAAGAAATGGGAAATAGTGAGGAAATATATCTATCTCCAACATAAAAAGGAAAACTAACAAAGGTTTGAAACATGGATTCAAACTACCTACATGACCAGGGGAAAAAAGACTGAGAATTTAATTTAAAGTAGTCCTGGATGATAGGACCCAAGATATATCTTAGAAACTAAGGTAAGTCTTCTCTGGGCCATTACCAAACAACAAAGACCTCAAAGAAATCACACAAAGTTTCAATGAATATGATCTCAAAATTTAAAAATACCTCAAACATACGACAAAACAAGTGGAATCAGAAGACATTAGAAAACATAAACTTAGGATCCATACATACATTGACATTAGAATTACTGTATAAAAATAGAAAACATCATAAAAATATAAAATCCAAATACACGTTTAGAAGAATAAAACATGAAATAAAATTATGACATATACAATGTATATCACTAGAATAATTTGAAAAGAACTAAATAGAATATTTCAATGATATATATTCTAATTAAAATAAAATGTTCCATGGAAGGGTTCAAAGGACAATTAGACATAGATTAAAAATTTCTGAATTAGAAGTTGAACTAAAAATAAAAATCAAGAATGCAGCTTTGGGTTACTAAAAAATGGTTCAAAGAGAAATAATGAACAAAGAAAGCACAAAGTTTAAGAGAATAAGCTTGTCTCAGTTTCTTTTCTTATTTGGTAAGAAAATAAATACAATAAATAATTATAGATGTTACATATGCATTATATAATTTCTAGGGAAATCATTCAAAGTATAGAAATGTCAATTCTAACATCTATATTTGGGAAATGCACATTTGTGTGGTGAGGAAGAATCAAGGGTAAAAGATGTGCACTGAAAAACAAACTCAAAAACTCAATTTGTCCAAAAGAAGGCAAGAAAAACTTTCTAAATTCATGAAATCAATTCAAATTAAAAAGGAAACAATCCCTGTACATCTCTGGCAGTAAACTACAACAAGAAAAGTATCAAAGGATAAAATGATTGGGAAAGAAAAAATTATCTACAAGTAATAACTAGAAGTACATACTGGAAATTTATTTGAATTAATAAGTTTAGTAAAGATGCTACACACAAACTTAATACACAAAGGGATTTTGCATTTCTACATTATAGCAATAAGTAACCAATACATTGCAAAAAGATACCATTTATAATAGGAACAAAATTGTGTACAAAAGAATCAATGTAATATAAGGTATGCAAAACTCATGGAAAAGTTTATGAAAGTTTTCAAATGCATTAAGGAAAGTTTCAACAGAGAGATTATGTTGTTCTTGGATAGGAGGAGTTAATATTATAAGGATGTAAATTCTTCTAAAATTGATTAACTTTCAATCAGATCTCAATAGATAATTTTTTTCCTGGATAATGATGCATTAAATCCAAAATATGTATAGAAGGCGAAAGAGCCATAAAAAGCCAAGGCCACTCCACAAATGTAGCTTCCATGTATTGTTGACTATGTACACAATGATGATCCAATCCTAGGAAGAGATTCTTGAACATGTTCAGAAAAGATTCATGTAAAAGTGTATTCGATAGTATCTTTTTTTCATTAAAAATAATACCAGAATCAAAGCAAATGCTCAAGGGAGAAAATGATAAATAGTGGGACATTCACATATGAAATATTATACAGCAGAGAAAATGAACAAATTATGGATTTACACTTCAACATTTTGAATTTCTCTAAAACTACTGAGTGTGAAAAATCATTTCACAGAAGAATCAGTATTGTAAAATTATTTTTATATAAAGTTCAAAATCTTACCCAAGTATATGTATGTAGATACATAGAGACCCATCCCTTATATGCAATATACACAAACATACACACAGACACACACAAACACACAAAATTATAAATAAAAATAAGGAAATAGTAAGCATGACACAAGATATTGTTACACTGTTACCTCTGTTGGAGAAGAGGAGAATGCATCATGGAGACCATTTTGAAGGTGAACACAGGGGTTTCAAGTATGATGTTTTATTTCTAAAGTAGGGATGTAGATATATAGTCATATGCTTTATTATGTAAACCCTTTCTATAACTTAACTATACACTTTCAAAAAATAAACTACATTAGAAGAAAATTATAGCCATTGCAAATTTAATATTAGAAATATAACTGTAGTGGACAGCATGAGAGTTCTGAGGGTGTGGTATTTTCCACATGCAATATAAATGCCTTGTCTTGTCAACTTGTTTAATTAACTAGCTAAAATAGTGAAAGTGTTGCTTTAAGAAACTTTGGGACTATTTTTAGTTTACTTTCTAAACTTTGCTCATCTCCTTCTACCCAAGAATCAATATTAATGATTATGTCTTGCCGAAAAGTAGAGAACAAAAATGTGGTCTTGTCTTCCACCTTTTCATTTCATAACTCCTCTAAATGTAATTAACTATGTAACTAAATGCAATTAACTATGTAACTTAAGTCCTATCAGGCCCTGAGCAAATCACTCATGTGTTCATTCATTTTTATTCACATGATCATTTAAAAAACACTTATTGTGGGCTTCCCTGGTGGCGCAGTGGTTGAGAGTCCGCCTGCCGATGCAGGGGACATGGGTTCATGACCCGGTCCGGGAAGATCCCACCTGCCATGGAGCGACTGGGCCCGTGAGCCATGGCCACTGAGCCTGCGCATCCAGAGCTTGTGCTCTGCAATGGGAGTGGTCACAACAGTGAGAGGCCCACATACCACAAAAACAAAAACAAAACGTTTATTGTTATACTCTGTGGCAGGCACTGTGTGTTCAAAGATGGATAAAGCATGGATCTGCTGGATGTAGCTCACAGTTGACCAGAACAGGAGGACCTTGGTCTCCTCAACAAGTGAGCTCTGAAATCATACTTGCCTCCTTAGCCTTGATTTACTTTTCTATTCAGGTATGTGTATGGAATATTACCTGTGTCCTTAACTCTTGGTATCTTTACTGCCATCCTGAGAACCTGATTTTCAAGAGATGTTTGTCACTGTCCTGTCAGGGAAAGAGAAAGACAAAGGGAACGTCTTGACAGGGATTCTACTCCCAATGTATTCCCAAAATTACAAAGTGTTTCTGTGCCCAGGACTTCCTGCTGCCACGCCCTCAATTTCCCTTTAAGGATATCTGGGATATCCCTAGAGAAAGTCTACATTGGCCTGATAAATGGTAACTCCCATTAAAGCCAAAGCATTTTTATTTATATAGTTCTTTCTGTTTTTCACTTCCTCTCATTCAGTCTCAACCCTGAAACCCCATCATGCCTCATGATTACACCCTCAGGATTTCACACACTGTCTTCTTTTTAACTACTGCACCAAACAAAATGCCTGTGAGAAAAATAGCCTGTGAGTAACTCCTGGGTTGGCACAGCTTTGGGATGCTATCAGGTTCTGTGTAAAGTCTTTCATAAAGATTACCTCTAGGGAACATTCCTCAGAATGTGGTTACTTAACGTTTCATTTAAGAAGCAAATGCTTCTTGGCTGAACAAGCAGAATAGAAAGCAGCCCAACTTGTCTTGAGGTAGATGACTTTTACCAATTTAGCTTTGTTCTTCAGGATTCCACAGACACCTATTTACAATATTGTGTGGCTGGAGACTTCTGAGTTCTGTGATCAAACTGCTGGCCTGAGATCTGGAGACTGGTGCTTCACCTAAGCATAAGGAATATGTGTGCTTCTCTCTTTAATTGCTGTATTGAAGAAAAAATAAATTTCTCTAGAGAGAAATAGACAAATCCCACGTGACATTGTAGTGAAAGGATGTCGGTTTTTTTCCCCAAAATTTCCCTGGGGAGAATTGGAAAATGGCTAGATAATTAATGATAAAAATGATACAAAATATTAGGCAGTCATCACTATTTAATAATAGTGCTTTTTAGTAAAACATAGACAACTTTTTAAAGCAAAGCAATGATACTGCAAAATGGGAATATTTGAAATTATAAGCATAAAATTTATTCCATACCTATTTATAAACTCCTTTTTTTGAGGCATTAAGAAAGATACTATGGGAGATAGGATGATAAATCAGAAATGTCCTCTGCCCTCAAAAAGATGGGATTCAAGGAGAACAGATAACACATGTACAAAAATATCTAAAACAAAATGTAGAATAAGGTAAGTACTCTAATAGAGATGTTGACTAAAAAATAAATGCCAGCCTAAAAGTTGAGAGTTATGTTTTATTGGGTGGACACACTAAGGACTTCAAGCCCCAGAGGCAGCATCTCAAGTAACCCTGAGAAAATGGCTTCCAGGAGGTGAGGGGAGAGGTAGGATATATAGGGATTTTGAAATAAAGGGCAGGTAGAAGGAAAAAAAATGATTACTGTTAATAAGAGAAAACTGGATATCTCAAGCTAAGGAATTTATCACTTTTCTTTGTATGGGAAGTTGCAACAGTCTGGGCTCACTGAAGTCATTCTTTTGATATGTATCTCAGCTATCTGGGGCCAGTATCCTGTGTTTTCACACCCTGAGTTTCCTCAGGGCTCACCTTAGGGAGTGGCTGCAGTCTGATGGCTGCTATATGGCAGGTATTCTTTATTTCCTTCCTGAGTTCCCTCAGGCCTCACCAGATCACTTTTGGAGGGCTGCAATCGCTGATGATTATGACATCTGTTGTTTACTGATATAGCAGGCAATATTTGATCTCTTAGAGGTATGAACAAAATTCTCCATCTGAGAATGAAGTTTTCACTCATGGCTATCTAACTAAGAAAAGAAAATGAACGATGACCAAATATTTAGGGAACATAGGTTCTGAGAAATAATAAGTAGTCCAGGTATATTAGGATAATAGCAGTAATTATCATATAAGCACTTAAATATTAGGATATTTTGATTGAATTTTATGTGATAAGTGATGAATAGAAGGTTTTTAATTGTACAAGTTTTGTTGGATAGAGGGTATTTCATAATTATAACCTAATTTCTTCAAAGATTAATCTAGCCATAGCATAAAGTTTGGAAATGGTGAAAAAAAAATGAGGCCAGAGACTATGTAATAAGTTATTGAACTGAGGTATGAGGAAGTCTGGAAATATAGAAGTATCTATGGAATGGAGCAGTAGTGATAAAGATAAATATTTCAGCCACAGAATGTATAAAACTTGACAAAATAATTGATGGAACATTAAAAGTATACAATCAAGAATTCAATTTAGCAAACATTTTTGAGTGCTTGCTATTTTAGAAAATATGTTACATCTTGGGTTATTTGATTAAAGAATTTGTAACCTATATAACCAACATGACAAGAGCATCACAATAACAATAGAGAAAGTAAAATTGTCTTTGGGGATAATCTGATAAATTTGGTTTGAGCACAAGTTGAGTTTAACATGGCAGAGACATTAAGGAGGTAGATCTTAAAACACATTTATAAACTTGGAGGGCTAGACGGAGAACACAAAGAGACAAGATAGGTAATGTGGGTGTTGATTTATAACAGAAAAATGATATTTGAAGCTGTAGAGAATAAATGAAGGGACAAATATAGGAAAAGAGAAAAAAGCCTCCCCTATATAATTTCCTACATTTCAAGTTTTGAAAAGTGAAAAAAGATGCTAATAAGAGAGAGAGGAAAATTTATCAAATAGCTGTTAGGGATGTGAGGTATTTCAATGTCTTGGTGGCTAAGGAAAGACAGAATTTCAAGAATCAGGTGTGATCATAAAGCCAAAATGGAAAGCATTATTTAATAAATTGGCCTCTTGAAATGCCAAGAATGAATTTATTAATAAAACTTGATAATATCAGTTTACATTGAAGAACAGAGAAATCAGAATGTAATCGTTTAGAGACACACCAGTGATACAAAAATGGGGACACTGACAACATTTGCAAAAGGCTTTCAGGTAAAAGAAAGGACTATACTACAAAGGGATATCAAAGAGAGACAGAGTCTAATTACTTTTTTCCTATAATGAGGTCCTGTATAAAGGAGAGAGGTCAGAAAACATGTAGAGAAGGGAAGAATTTGACAGAGTCAAGTATCTTGGTTAATTTTTGTCTTTTGGCCATATAGTGTTGTTTGACCCACTTCTTTCCCAATTTCATCTTGAAAGTCTACCCTTCTGTTCTTGGTCATTATGATTATGGTGGAGCTGATTTCATATCCCCTTCATTCCTTGCATTCCCTAATTCCAGGTGAATAGGATCCACATCTGATCACCCAAGCACTTCTCCAACTGGTAAGAGAGATTAATTTAGAAGCGGTACATGATCTAAAATCTATCATATCAGAGACACTGAGACCCAGTTCTTGGGATCTTGTTTGAGCTATAAACAAAAAAGAGATGTAGACTCTTATTCTTTCCCTAGATCTGGTGACAGTTTGAAATGATCTTGGTCTCTTGGGTCCTCTATCTGGGGACTGAAAATGAATTCAATGCAGCAGAACTCACAGTAAGAAAATGGAGGAGAAACAAAGTCCTCACAGCAAAATTTAGTCCCTGTGTCTGACTATTCCTATAACCTGTTACACCTGTCGGATTTTTATTTAAATGAATCTATGCATTCTTATTATTCCCTAAATTTTAAATTGGGTTTTTATCACTTGTTGCTGAAAGAGTCTTAGCTGATACACAGGTCTCATGGAGGGTGAGGGAAGCAGATTAAAGTAGAATATGGGTATTGAGACAGTGGAAGAAAAGGAGAGGGAAAATATATATTTACATCTTTATTAGAGTATAATTGCTTTACAATGGTGTGTTAGTTTCTGCTTTATAACAAAGTGAATCCGTTTATACATATAAATATGTTCCCATATCTCTTCCCTCTTGCAGCTACCTCCCTCCCACCCTCCCTATCCCACCACTCTAGGTGGTCACAAAGCACCGAGCAGATCTCCCTGTGCTATGCGGCTGCTTCCCACTAGCTATCTATTTTACTTTTGGTAGTGCATATATGTCCATGCCACTCTTTCACTTTGTCACAGTTTACCCTTCCCCTCCCCATATCCTCAAGTCCATTCTCTAGTAGTTCTGTATCTTTATTCCCGTCTTACCCTTAGGTTCTTCATGACTTTTTTTTCTTAGATTCCATATTTATGTGTTAGCATATGGTATTTGTCTTTCTCTTTCTGACTTACTTCACTCTGTATATATATATATGTTTTTAATTGAAGACAGTAACCTTAGAACACCATTCTTAACAGATGAGAAAAGAATAGCTGCTGAAGATAAAGGATCTGCAAATTAGATTGGAGAATTGAAAATTATGGGTATGTTATAAGCCAGTTACTGTGCAGAATAAATAAGAGAGCCAATAAGAAATGATTAAATAATTACTAAGTTATAGGGGAGCTCAGTTAAGCTGGCTGCTTTTATTTGTTTTGGCCAAATTATGTCAATATACTCTATAAATGTGTAGCAGCTCAGAAGTAAAGATTAAGTGGCAGGTAATGAAGCTTGTAATGCATCAAGATTGATAGAAAAATTCTAGGATAGAAAATTCTGGGATTTTGAGGTGCTTGGATCAATAACATGTCTGATCATGATGTTCAGTTGGATAAAGGAGAAATACGTAGTCAAAACAGAGACATGGTATTTACTACAAGGAAAGTGAGAAATCAAGGGACAAGTCATTCAAAGTGTAAGAAGTTCCAACTAGAAGTGAAAAAAATTAAAGAAAATAGAGCATAGAGGTTGTTATCAGAGTAGGGAATTTTCAGGTCCCAGAGCTTGAGATCTGATTAAGACTGTGTCATGTTTTGGGTTGAAGCTCTTTCAGAGAGTGGCTTACATAGAGGTGAAGTTTCTAAAAATAAAAGCAAAAAAAAATTGTCAGCAGACTTAAAGGAATATTAAGTAGGAGAGGAACTTGCTGAGGAAAATGACATAGGATCTGTGTGAAAGATGTCTCTGAACCAGGGCACAGAGGTTATTGAAGAAGCTAAGACAGGGCTCTCAAGGTAAGTAGCTACTGGATCTGTCTCAGGATGGGCAGAAGGTGCTATAAAAAGGATGGGATGGGACTTCCCTGTTGGTCCAGTGACTAAGACTCCATGCTTCTGCTGCAGGGGGCACTGTATGGGAACACTGGTAGGGGAACTAGGATCCTGTATGTCATGTGGCTTGGCAAAAAAAAAAAGAAAAGAAAAAGATGGATTTCAAAATAAGGGAGATTTGAGACCAATGGTGGCAGAATCCTTACCTGAATGAGACAGTGCTAAGTTTATCTTTCCTTCTGTGTTAAAACGTACCTGGGATTTGTTTTAATCATATGTAGGAAGACATGCAGATGTGGAAATAATTGAAGAAAGAAGTTTGTATTTACAGATTCCTAGAAATAGGAGGCACAACATGCCACCCAGGGCCACATGGGGAAAGACCAACATTGGTCAGGAGGCAGAGGGGAGAGAGGGGAAACCATGGCCCAGAGCCTTCACTGTGGTTTTCATAGGATGATATGGGTGAAGCAGGGTAGGAATGTTGAGAAAGTTTTTAAGATTGAACTCTTAGAATAATTTTGTCTGGCTCTGTCCTGAGAGGTGGTCGCTAGGTGTCTTATACATGGTCCTGGGGAGATTTAGGACAGGAGAAATATTAGCCTGGTGTGTGAGTTTAATAAAGAAGATGGTTGGAGATAGGGCTCTTGGTTGGCTAGTTTGTATATCAAATACACACTCCCAGAGGAGTCATTTGTTAGCTTTAAGATTTAATTAGACCTGGGAGGGGCAGTCTCTCCAGGATCAAGGTCCCAAATGCCAGAGCATCAAGAATATAGACAAGAATATAGACAAAATATTTATAACCATGTATGATGATGAATGTTAACTATACTTCCTCTGGTGGTCCTTTTGCAATATACACAGATATTGAATCATTTTGCAATATATCTGGGACTAATATAATGTTATATGCCAAATATATGTCAATAAAAAATACATATAGGCAATAAAATAAGTATAATCAATATACCTTTTCATTCAATTAGCTATAAAAATAGAGGAAGTGGCTGATTGTATTTTCCCTTTCATTGGCTGGTTTAACTCAGAATGTAATTTTTTTACTTAAGATTCAATTAATTTTTCTTGAAGAAGATCTTAGAATGGTAAAGAAATTATAATAATAATAATAATAGTAGTACTCATTACTTTCAATGCCTGCCAGTCACTGTGCTAAGAACTTTACATTATAATATGTAATCCTCATAACAACCATAATGAAGTAAAGGCTCTTAGTACTATGTCTTTTTGCACCTAAGAAAACTGAAGGCTAGATAACTTAAATAACTTGCCCAAGGTCACTGAGCTATAAATTCAAGTCTGTTTGGATTCAAAACCCAGGCTTTAAATGGCTATATTTGCATATTTCCCATAGAATGTTTCACTTACTGAAGAAATCACCTATTCCATATCATTCAATGGAGGCACAGTTAAGATAAAATAAAAAGAGTATAGAAGTTGGTATCACCTCAGTAGTTTCTGATTTGCTCAAAATAAAATCAAGTTTGCATTAGTTTTTCACTCAATAAACAGTCTTTATGGTGATACATAGCATGCAGTCCATCTTAAGCTTTTATTTTGAACATGACAGTGGCATGTAATTTAAAGAAAAAAAATCAGCCTAACACTAAGTGTACAAGGCAATAAATCTCTAGTCCCCAGAGCAACATTTTTCTGCCATCCCTTTCCTTCAGACATAAAGAGATGTGGGACTCCTGCCAGAGAAATATAATAAAATGTAAGAACAGTTATAAATGAAATACAATCAGAGGCTTACATTCTGCTTCTTTGCTAGCTTGTTTTATTCTTTCCTTAAGCATTCTATTTCTTCCTATCCTTCACCATGGTATTCCATTTCCCTTGCTTTCATTTTCTTATTTTCAACGCTATTTATAACGTTTGCCCTTACCTTTTACTCTCTTTTATGTGCTTTCTTTCTTGTTAAAAGAAAAAAAAAATGTGATTTTATTCCTATGTGTATTCAGACATAGGCCTTCCTTTTTCTATTGCTTCTTACTACATTTTTTAAAATAATGGATATTATTTTTTTTCTTTCTGTGTCCTTTGCCTGCATTTACTTTGTACTAACTTCTAGGTTGGAAGGGACAGTTTCCTATGGAATAACATATTTAGAGAGTATTTGTTCTCTTATTAGAGCAATCTTTACCCTGCACATGGGATCAGACATCAGAATCCCTAAGTCTAAAGAAAAATGTCAAAATATATTGAAGGAGTTCACTCATTTACTTCTGCAGACAAGAATACACTTATTCATTTACTCTCTCTTCTACCTATCCATCCTCCCATCCTTTCGTCAGGTATTCATGGAACACCTTAGACTCATTTATTCATTCAATCAATTAACATTTATAGGACACCTGTGATGTGTCAGGAACTAGTGGTAAGCGGTGAGTACAAGCAATAAGGGATGCATTGTCAGTAGAGATTTTTAAAACAATAAATTCAACTAAAATTTGCTTTTTATCATCATGGTGTGCTGGAAATTTTAAATAATAATAGTGATAAAGTAATTGTCCCCATGGAGGTTGTCCACTCCCTCCACTTCCCCTCTTCCCCTTAGGTATGGCACTGTCCAGCATAGAACAAAACAAATAAAAATCCGTGGCTGCTTGAAGGTTATATTCTAGTAGAAGAGAGAATGTGTGTGTGTGTGTGTGTGTGTGTGTGTGTGTGTGTATGTGGGTATAGGTGTAAATATATAATTATTTGTGTATTATACATATAATTATGTAAATAAATACATATAATCCCATCAATTTAATTGTGGATACAATTATTCATAAATATAATGACTGTAGTCTGGACATTTAGGAGATTGCATACAGTAAGTCACAAATTAGTAGAAAGAGAGTTGGTAGATCCATCAAGGCATTACCTGCTGATAGCCATGATTGAGATTAATTAGATTTCATATATAGGTATCTGCTCTCAGTGGTCTTAGATTTAACTGGCCATCAGAGTCACTAGTTTTGGATGATAGGGGAACAGGAAATTTAAACATCCTCCTGCCAGATAGAAGAAAATATATAGCCACAAATCTCAATGAAGAGTGAATATGAGTTCAAGTTCTGACTAGGAGATTCAGCTGGCATGACTGCTGGCTTCTTTCCACAAGGTGGGCTTCAGAGGAATCTGAGCAGAAAAGATGCAGAAAAGTGTGACAACCCCCTGGGGAGACTGGAGGTTTTAAACTGGTGAGTGGAGGGTATTGACTGGGAACCAGAGACAGTCAAGCACTGCTGAGCTCAAAATAGGGTAAGGATTATTGGAATTTTGCTCTTGCTTCTCCTTGACCATCGCCTGGGAACAATGAATGCTTGAACCCACATGGGGGTCCAGGTATATTAGGAATAATTGTGGTAACTATAGGAGAAAACCTGTGCTTTGAGGAGCTGAGAAAACCTGACATCAATCAACTGCTTCCCTAGACTTCTCTTTTCAAAACAACAGGGTTTAAAAGTGAATATTTCTTCCTTCTGGGCTGTGGAGAGTAAACACCTGATATGAAGGTTTCTATTATGAGATGGGGAGTGATTGAATCTGGTTTTCATAGATGTTTCTACGCTTCTTTTTTTCTATGCCACACCTCTAGATTTATCAAACTGACAAATACTGGGTTCTAGCCTTCCTTAAATCTCATTGCCTGAAAAAGGAGCTGATACTTATGAGGAAAATGAACTCAGAGGGCAAAATAACAAGTCTCTTAGAAGAAACAAGTTTAGATTGTCATTCCAATGTGAGAGCATAATAAAAAGAAACCTATTAGCTATACAAAGTATCAAAAAATTATAGCTGAGAGACTCATTAAGTCTTAAATGCAGTATTTAAATCAGAAGAGGAAATGGGGAAAGGAGAACAAGAAATGTGAAAATATGCTGATTTCTAATTTTATTAAAAGAGAGATATAGTTGTCAATTAGAAAAGAAAGTATTAAAAATCAATGTTGAATAGATGAACCTAGAAATTATCATACTAAGTGAAGAAAGTCAGACAGAGAAAGACAAATATCATATGATATCACTTATATGTGGAATCTAAAAAAAAATGATACAAAAGATCTTATTTGCAAAACAGGAATAGACTCACAGACATAGAAAACAAATTTATGGTTACCAAAGGGGATTATTTGTGTGGCAGAAATAGATTAGGAGTTTGGGATTAATATGTAAACAGTACTATATATAAAATAGATAACCAACAGGGACCTACTGTATAGCACAGGGAACTATACTCAATATCTTATAATAATCCATAAGGAAAAGAATCTGAAAAAGAATATATATATATATATATATATATATATATATATATATATATATATAACTGAATCACTTTGCTGTACACCAAAAACTAACACAACATTGTAAACTAACTATACTTCAAATAAAAAGTAAAAAAAAAAATCAATGTTGCAAAAATGGGACATAATGCAAAAATAAGATGATAGTTACAGGTCTAGATAAATCAGTAATTGTAATAGATATATATGGAAATTTTTAATTGATTCAAAGACAAATTCTGACAGATTGTGGAGAACAACCAAAATCTTGCTATGTGCTAATTATAAGAATCACCTAGAAAATAAGGATAAGCAAAAATTGAAGGGAAAAGCAGAATTAAAGACATTTCACACAAATATGAGCACAACAAAATAGTTATATTACTATTAGATAAAATATACTTTAAGACACAAAATTATGGAGGCAGAGAGTTTCACTATCTAATGATCCAATTTCAATTAGCCAAGAATACAGAGCTATTATATGCATGTATACATGTAATAAAATAACGTCAAAATAAATGAAGCATAAATTGGGGAAATACATGGAGAAATTGACAAATCTACAATTTTAGTTGTAGTTTCAACACATACCTCTCATTTACTGATGGTTAAGGAATCTAAATAAACAGGAGGTATATAGATCTCCACAACATAATCAACAAGCTTGCCCTAATGGACACAGAGTTCTACATATAATAATCAATGAGAGGCATTTTTCAAGCACACGTGCAAACTTTTTACGAGTCACAGAGAAAGTCTCAAAATTTCAAAGACAGGTATAATAAAGATGATAATCTTTGTTTTTATTTCCATTTCTCTAGGAGGTGGGTCCAAAAGGATCTTGTTGTGACTTATGTCATAGAGTGTTCTGCCTATGTTTTCCTCTAAGAGTTTGATAGTTTCTGGCCTTACATTTAGGTCTTTAATCCATTT
The DNA here is from genome assembly GCF_025265405.1 of Mesoplodon densirostris. Lineage (NCBI taxonomy): Eukaryota > Metazoa > Chordata > Mammalia > Artiodactyla > Ziphiidae > Mesoplodon > Mesoplodon densirostris. The sequence goes on from NC_082667.1 coordinate 43,217,839, forward strand.
TGAGCTTATTTTTGTGTATGGTGTTAGGGAATGATCTAATCTCATACTTTTACATGTCCCTGTCCAGTTTTCCCAGCACCACTTATTGAAGAGGCTGTCCTTTCTCCACTGTACATTCCTGCCTCCTTTATCAAAGATAAGTTGACCATATGTGTGTGGGTTTATCTCTGGGCTTTCTATCCTGTTCTGTTGATCAATCTTTCTGTTTTTGTGCCAGTACCACACTGTCTTGATAAACAAATGGAACCTAATGAAACTTCAAAGCTTTTGCACAGCAAAGGAAACCATAAACAAGACCAAAAGACAACCCTCAGAATGAGAGAAAATATTTGCAAATGAAGCAACTGACAAAGGATTAATCTCCAAAATTTATAAGCAGCTCATGCAGCTCAATAGCAAAAAAACAAACAAGCCAATCCAAAAACGGGCAGAAGACTTAAATAGGCATTTCTCCAAAGAAGATATACAGACTGCCAACAAACACATGAAAGAATGCTCAACGTCATTCATCATTAGAGAAATGCAAATCAAAACTACAATGAGATATCATCTCACACTAGTCAGAATGGCCATCATCAAGAAATCTAGAAACAATAAATGCTGGAGAGGGTGTGGAGAAAAGGGAACACTCTTGCACTGCTGGTGGGAATGTGAATTGGTACAGCCACTATGGAGAACAGTATGGAGGTTCCTTAAAAAACTAAAAATAGAACTACCATATGACCCAGCAATCCCACTACTAGGCATATACCCTGAGAAAACCATAATTCAAAAAGAGACATGTACCATAATGTTCATTGCAGCTCTATTCACAATAGCCCAGAGCTGGAAGCAACCTAAGTGTCCATCATTGGATGAATGGATAAAGAAGATGTGGCACATATATACAATGGAATATTACTCAGCCATAAAAAGAAACGAAACTGAGCTATTTGTAATGAGGTGGATAGACCTAGAGTCTGTCATACAGAGTGAAGTAAGTCAGAAAGAGAGAGACAAATACTGTATGCTAACACATATATATGGAATTTTAAAAAAAAGTCATGAAGAACCTAGGGGTAAAACAGGAATAAAGACACAGACCTACTTGAGAATGGACTTGAGGATATGGGGAGGGGGAAGGGTAAGCTGTGACAAAGCAAAAGAGAGGCATGGACATATATACACTACCAAACATAAGGTAGATAGATAGTGGGAAGCAGCTGCAGAGCACAGGGAGATCAGCTCGGTGCTTTGTGACCGCCTGGAGGGGTGGGATGGGGAGGGTGGGAGGGAGGGAGATACATGAGGGAAGAGATGTGGGAACAGATGTATATGTATGACTGATTCACTTTGTTATAAAGCTGAAACTAATAAAAAAAAGATGATAATCTTTGATCATAGTGTAATTAAGTTTGGAGTTAATGACAAAATATAAATGGAAAAACCCTACATATTTAGAAATTGTGAAAACATATTGCTAAACAGCTCATGATATCAACAAGAAATTATAATACCAGTAATGAAATTATAATGAAAGCTCTATATATCAAAACTTGTAGGGTGCAACAAAACAAACACTTTAAGGGAAATATATGCTCTAACTACATTTACTAGAAAGTAAGAAGACTTCCAAATTTATGAGCTAAGATCTTACCATAATAAATTAGAAGAAGAAAAATAGATTAAGCTTAAACAAATTAGAAAATGGTAGTAAAAGTACAACAAAATTTACCAAAATTTAAACCAAGTTACCACTGAGATCAGCAAAGTCAAATTAGATCTTTGAAAAAAAATTTTTAAAGGAAGACATATTTTAGCAAAATAGACCAAGAGGAAACCAAAAAGACATAAATAAATAAGGCTAGTAATAAAAGATGCTTCGTTAGAGTAATAAAATATACCAACATTTTTGCCAATCATTTTGAAAACTTTTGATTGAATTAAAATTCTTAAGAAACTATGTCTTCCTATAATTGTCTCAAGAAGAAAAAAAATAGCATGAGTAATTCTATAAGCATGAAAGTAATGAAAACACTAGTTTAAAATATTCCCACAAACAAAACACTAGGCTCAGAAAGTTTAAGATGACTTGTTGCAAATTTTCAAAAACATTGTGCCAAGTTTGTTCAATCTCTTCCAAGAAAATGGCAAGTAGAGAATACCCTTCAATGGCATCTGTGAGACAATTGTCAACCTTATATAAAAACTAGGCAAAACTATACAGAAAAGGACAATTATAAGTCTATTTCACTCACGAGTATAGATTCAAAAAAAATTCTAAAGAAAATATTAAGAAATAACCCCCCAAACAAAACATAATATACTATAGCCATCTTGGCTTTATCCCAGGTATGCAAGGGTAATTTAGTATTCGACAATCCAGAAATTTAATCCAACAAATTAAATGATTTAAAAGGAAAAATCATATGATCATCCCTACATATACAGAAAATTTATTTTAAAATGTAATACCCATTTATGATGAAGATTTTTAAGAAATTAAGAATATAAGGGGACTTTTTATTATGATAAAAGGTATAAGAAAACTAGAGCAAACCTCATCCTCAATGAGAAGAAACATTGAGATTGCTTCCATTAAGACAAAGATGTCCATTGTATTAGATACTTACACCATGCCTCACATCCTCTGGGCTCACCTTTTACTCTAGTCATCATAACAATCAGCTTCACGTGGTATAAACTGACAATACATTGTCTCAGTTACCCCACACATTTTTCACTTTCTGTCTTGGGATTTTCCTAGCACCATGACTTGAGAGAACCATAGAAATTTAACTGGCATCTATGTAAATGCAGCCTGGGAGAATGAGAGATTACTAATTCATGGATAATTCTTGGTCAATGTGGGACAGGAGTCAGACCATAAATGCTCCTCTCTTCTATCAAGTGAACTATTGTGAGGTGCAATCTTCACAGTATCTCATATAATCTTGATGATAATCAAGCCTCTATTGTCACAGAGGTGATCAATCAATTACTCACCCTTGCATAGGCCTTCCCTCCTTATACATTTTACTCTCATCATTCATCTGCTCCTATTCCCTGTGATTTTCTCCACAAATAAATTAATTGTTTTCCTGAGTTAACCCTGGCTAAGACAAATGCTATCAACATTCTGTCCAATATTGTGTTGGGGTCCTTAAACTATGATTGAAAGAATAAGAATTGGAAGAAGGCAATACAATCTAATGATACATGCAGATGTTATAATCATTTAATTAGAAAAGTCAAAGTAATCTACAGACATATTTTTGAATATAATAAAAGTATTTAGAAGCTGGATGGATATATGATTAAAATACAAAAATAAATTTCTGTACACCAATAGCAAATACCTGTACACAGGTATTAAAAAGACATTATATATAACAGTAACAGAACATCTAAAAATATTTAATAAAGCATATTTAAGGCCTTTATAAGAAAACAATTTTCATTATGTCAAGGTATATTTTTAAAAAAATGAATAAATATGGACATATACCATCATGGATAATCAGAATTAATATTATAGAGAAATTATTCATCCCCAAATCAATCTATAAATGCCATTCCAATGAAAATTCCAACAGTGTTATTTTTGGAACTTGATGATCTGAGTCTCAAATTTTGTGCAAGATTAAAGGGCCAAGAAAGCTCAAGTCATTTCTGAAGAGAAAGACTGTTGAAGAGGCTATTACTCTCCTATAGTTTAGAACTTACTTTAAAGCTAGAGAATTACTTGAAAAAGAAATTAGAAAAATAGAAATGTGAAAAGATTCACTTGCTTGAAGAGGAAGATGTGCAGGGGTGAAGGTACTGATAAGCCTGGCATTTACATGAAGGTCATATTATGAAATATCTTGGGTACCAGAAAATAAGGAATTTATATTTACTGTAAGGTAGAGGAAAAAAAATTAGAATACATCTAACATGATAGAATTTTAAAAGACATTTTATAAGATACATTGAGGGGAAGAAGACTTGAAAAAAAGGCCAGGTTGGGAAGCTTTTAAAGTGTAGGAAATGAATAAGTAATTATTATAAGAATGGTAATAACAATGGCTAGAAGAAAGAAGCTTAATAAAACCAACATATCATTTGAAGAAGAACCAAAGACTTAAATAAATTAAGACAATTTACTGAGCAGCTTTTATGTTCCAGGCACCTGACATATATTATTAATAATCTAAACAATCTACACAAGGGAGATTTTATTATTTTTAAATAACATATAAAAACTAAGATTTAGGTTAAATTATTTTCCAGAAACACAGAAGTAATAAGTAATTGAGTCAGATTTCTTGTTTTAGTTACCCTAATACTCCTATACTGACAAACATATATTTTTGTATATAAAATTGTTGATACCTTGAATATTATGTAGGGGAGAGTGAAGTATTCTTTTTTAATGAAGAAAGAAAATAGTAAGTAAATAATGATAATTGTGGTTTATGGATATGGTAGCAAAGAGATATAACACTATATTTTATTGCCTCTTTGTGCCATATATAATCATTTTCAGAAGAGTTTAACAGATTATCTGAGACTCAAATACTCCAGAGTAGAGAATGAGGCCCAGAGGGAACAATTTAAATTCATCTCCATATTCATAGCCTAGACTTAGATAGTACTTTGAAAGAGTACCCTTAGGGGTCCCAAGTTCCCTTAGTCACATCACTGATTCACCATGTGATCTTTGGGAAATCAAGTCAGCTGTCTGCCCCTCATTGTCTTTTATCAGTAAAATGAAGATTGTAATGCCAGCCCTGACTATCTCACAGCATAATTCTGATAATATGGTGAGGCAATGAATGAAAGCACTTTTACATGAGTGGAATGCAAATCATATACCATTCATTCTACATATTAAAATGTGCATGCAAGGAACGAGTTAATTAACAAAGAAACTACTTGCCAAGAGCTAATAAAAAGGAGAAAAATTATCCTGTGTAATAAGATAAATATTTGAAGGAGAGGTCTTGTTCCTCATTGCCTTCAACTGAAAATGTAACATTAATTGGATCTGGAGTAAGAATGATTAGTAAAGAGTCCCTTTAGAAATCTTGCCTCCATCTAATGCATATAACTTTATTGCAGTCCAGAATGGGGTGTATTTTTAGAAACTTGCATATAGTAAAATTCAGAAGTCATCTAAAACACACTATCTTATATCCAATTTGAATGCCTCAGTTAAATTAACTTTTTTCAATTCTTCATACCCTTCCATTGTTTAAGACTTTATGTAGAGTGTTTTATACTGATTAATCCTTTTTTTAAATAGAACTTTATTGGAGTATAATTGCTTCACAATACTGTGTTAGTTTCTGTTGCACAACAAAGTGAATCAGCCATATGCATACACATGTCCCCATATCCCCCCTTTCTTGAGCCTCCCTCCCACTGTCCCTATCCCACCTCTCTAGATCATCGCAAAGAACCAAGCCAATCTCCCTGTGCTATGCTGCTGCTTCCCACCAGCCAACTATTTTACATTCGATAGTGTATATATGTTGATGCCCCAGCTTTGCCTTCCCACCCCATGTCATCAAGTCCATTCTCTCTGTCTACCTCTTTATACCTGCCCTGAAATTAGATTCATCAGTACCATTTTTTAAAGATTTTTTAGATTTCATATATATGTGTTAGCATACAATATTTGTTTTTCTCTTTCTGACTTACTTCACTCTGTATGACAGACTCTAGGTCCATCCACCTCACTACAAATAACTCAATTTCGTTTCTTTTTATGGCTAAGTAATATTCCATTGTATATATGTGCCACATCTTCTTTATCCATTCATCTGTGGATGGACATTTAGGTTGATTCCATGTCATGGCTATTGTAAATAATGATGCAGTGAACATTATGGTGCATGTCTCTTTTGATTTATGGTTTTCTCAGGGTATATGCCCAGTAGTGGGATTGCTGGGTCATATGGTAGTTCTATTTTTTAGTTTTTTAAGGAACCTCCATACTGTTCTCTGTAGTGGTTGTAACAATTTACATTTTCACCAACAGTGTAGGAAGGTTCCATTTGCACCACACCCTTTCCAGCATTTATTGTTTCTGGCTTTTTTGATAATGGCCGTTCTGACCAGTGTGAGATGATACCTCATTGTTTTGATTTGCATTTCTCTAATAATTAGTGATGTTGAGCAACTTTCATTTGCTTCTTGGCCATCTGTATGCCTTCCTTGGGGAAATGTCTATTTAGGTCTTATGCCTATTTTTTAAATGGATTGTTTGTTTTTTTGATATTGAGTTCCATGAGCTGTTTGTATATTTTGAAGATTAACCTTTTGTCAGTTTCTTCATTTGCAAATATTTTCTCCCATTCTGAAGGTTGCCTTTTTGTCTCGTTTATGGTTTCCTTTGCTGTGAATAAGCTTTTAAGTTTCATTAGGTCCCATTTGTTTATTTTTGTTTTTATTTCCATTACTATAAGAGGTGGGTCAAAATGGACCTTGCTGTGATTTATGTCATAAAGTTTTCTGCCTATGTTTTCCTCTAAGAGTTTTATAGTATCTGGTCTTACATTTAGGTCTTTAATGCATTTTGAGTTTATTTTTGTGTACAGTGTTAGGGAGTGTTCTAAATTCATTCTTTTACATGTAGCTGTCCAGTTTTCCCAGCATCACTTATTGAAGAGGCTGTCTTTTCTCCATTTTATATTCTTGCCTCCTTTGTCATAAATTAGGTGACCTTATGTGCATGGGTTTATCTCTGGACATTCTATCCTGTATCATTGATCTATATTTCTGTTTTTGTGCCAGTACCATACTGTCTTGATTACTGTAGCTTTGTGGTATAATTTGAAGTCAGGGAGACTGATTCCTCCAACTCCATTTTTCTTTCTCAAAATTGTTTTGGCTATTCAGGGTCTTTTGTGTTTCGATATGAATTGTAAGATTTTTTGTTCTAATTCTGTGAAGAATGCCATTGGTATTTTGATAGGTATTTGATATTTGATATTTTGTATTGAATCTGTAGATTGCTTTGGGTAGTATAGTCATTTTCACAATGTTGATTCTTCCAATCCAAGCATATGGTATATTTCTCCATCTGTTTATGTCACCTTTGATTTCTTTTATCAGTGTTTTATAGTTTTCTGAGTACAAATCTTTCATCTCCTTAGGCAGGTTTATTCCTAGGTATTTTATTATTTTTGTTGCAGTGGTAAATGGGAGTTTTTCCTTAATTTCTCTTTCTGATTTTTCATTGTTGTTGTATAGGAATTCCAGAGATTTCTGTGCATTAATTTTGTATCCTGCAACCTGATCAAATTCATTGATTAGTTCTAGTAGTTTTCTGGTGACATCTTTAGGATTTTCTATGTAGAGTATCATGTCATTGGCAAATAGTGACAGTTTTACTTCTTCTTTTCCAATTTGTATTTCTTTTATTTCTTTTTCTTCTCTGATTGCTGTGGCTAGCACTTCCAAAATATGTTGAATAATAGTGGTGAGGGTGGACACCCTTGTATTTTTTCTGATCCTAGTAGAAATGCTTTTAGTTTTCCACCATTGAGTATGATGCTTGCTGTGGGTTTGTCATATATGGCCTTTATTATGTTGAGGTAGGTTCCCTCTGAAGGGATGGAAAAAGATATTCCATGCAAATGGAAATCAAACTCTCCAGATTAATTCTTTAAACAGATATGATTGTTCCCATCCATGTCATAGTAACTTCTGCCATTTTATTTCAATTAAACAGGTTACCATTTTAAAAATATGTATATCTTTTCCTGAGGGTCAATGGATGAATATATAGAGAGGAATGTAATTGATTTGTATATCTACGTTTGTGTAGCCTTTGTTTTATGCTTATTTTATTGTCCCAGCTAGTTGCCTTAGGAAACCATTCTGTTTTATGGTTCTCAGAGAGGAATGAAGCAACAATTTTATACACTAAACACACACACACACACACACATATACATTTCTATGTGTATATACTTTTGAATTGGAAATGAAGTGTGTCTAAATAAGGATAGCTTCTAGTATGTCCATATTTCCATAAACACATCCCTCATCTTTAGTGACTTTTTGTTGCATATAAAACCAGATTTGTCTTCCCTATTTGACTGGCTGGTTGGCTGGCTGTCTTCATTTGAATATTTTTAAGTATCCTCCAATTTCATGCATTCAAATTGAATTCTACCAATATCGTCCTTGTATATTGGATATGTGATACGTAGATATGTCACTCCAATGGTTAGCTGAGTGTGATTTCAACTTAAATATTCTACCCAGTAATCATAAAACATTCAGCAATAATATGAAGTCCATATTTGCAAACCTAAAATAGTTGACACAGCTTGAGTATATTAATGTACACTAATTAACATACTTGAAATTCGTCTTAGTATTTCCAAATCTTATTCTATAGCATACTTGTGACTAATTTTGAATTTAATACAGTGTTTATGAGAATTGTTTAGTTTTTGAGTCTGTCACAGGAAAATTTTTTAATCAGAATCTTATACCTTCCCCAACTGCATCACAGGGGGAGATCAGCTTGGTGCTTTGTGACCACCTAGAGAAGTGGGATGGGAGGGTAGGAGGGAGATGCAAGAGGGAGGGGATATGGGGATATATGTATACATATAGCTGATTCACTTTGTTATACAGCAGAAACTAACACAACATTGTAAAGCAATTATACTCCAATAAAGATGTTTAAAAAAATCTTATACCTTCCACAGTTATTAATACATGTGATTCTTTTCTGAGTTTGATCTTTGGACTCCATAATATGAGGTCCAAAAAGATCAAAAATTGTTACATATATATGTAACAAAATGCAAGAATGATGAATTATTACATGAAATTCAATTAATATTGTATTAATAACCATGAAGATTTGCTAGCACAACATATTTTAAATTTGGAATAGCTGTTCTAAAATTGGTTGTCATTGCTGTTATTATTATTGTTATGGTATCATCATATGAGGACTGAGGAGTAAATAGAATCACCAAAGAGAAGGTAAATATCTCAACCTCAGCAGATTTTTTTTACTAATTTACCCATTATGGGTACATCTCTTGTTTCAATATTCATCATTGCATTATTCAGTTATACAACAGGAGACATAAAAAAGAGACTCAAATGAACTTTTTTCATATTCCTACCTAAGGGACATTGAAAAACACTGTACTTTTAAAAGTTTCCTTTCTAAGACAAGAAGTGATCAGTTCTAGATGACTCATACTCAGTTCTAGATGACTAATAATCTATTGGTTGTTTTTTTGCAGAAGTTTTTGATAGTTAGGCTATTTTTTTCTATGTTTATTTTGTGATGTTTTTTATTGATTGGAGTAGCAAATGAAACAGTGGTGTGAATGGTTATTAATTCTTTGTTCTGTTTTCAAATATTTATCTCAGATTGGAAGTGGAATTATGTATTTTAAAAAAACTGATTGAATGGCCAGAATAATTAGGGAACAAAAGTGGTAAAGTCTTCTCTGGTTTTATTGTAATAAATTTGCTTAAGGTTTTAGACAAATCTATCAAATAACAGTTATTCAAGTGGCTACTCAGTGCAAAGCATGATATAGACAGTAAGATAAGAGCAGACTTGGGACATGTGCTTTAGAGAATTATTTTCATAAGCTATAAGAACATAAAAATAGAAATAGTCAAGACAGGCTATACCTAAGAGATATAGTTTTGATGTAGGCAATCATTACTGTTGTTTCCAGTAAGAAGAAATTGTTGCTGGCTGGTGTGATTCAAAAAGCCAGCAGGGAAGAAAAGAATTTGAGGTATTTTCAAGATTAGGGACTTTAAGATAGATGAAGAAAAAGAGCAAGTAGGATGTTGGGGGTATAAATATTTACTTATAGACAATATTTATTTATTGAACTTTATCTTCTAGAAAATGGGGAACAAAGGAACAGTTGGATAACTAGACCAGAGTGGTATTTTATGAAGATAAATATGGCAATCATAGGTGTTTCTGTTTAAATATATGGGTGCAAGAAACTTATTGCAGGCAGAAATACTGAGAGTGGGGAGATCAGTATTGGTATAATGAAGTAATATTGTGCTACAATAATCAATGAGTGTTTTTCTTGTACCTTCTGTTCATCAGTGACCCCCTCCTACCATCAGGTAACATCTAAGGCATTTTTATGTTTATTGTTCCAGGAAAGGAATAACACATCAGAAAAAGAGAATACTTAGAATATTTTTTCTTTAAATTAAAGTAGCCATTTGAAATTTATGTCAAGGACTGCTATGAGGTAACAAAAATTATAAGTTTCAAAAGTCTGTGCTTTGGAGTATTCTATGCCTTGAGGAAATCGGGATATACATTTATGTCATAAAAAGGATATTTTGAGAATATAGATTATGGATGTGAGGACACCAGAAGACATGGTTCTTGTTCAAGGCAAAGAAATTAAAAAGACAGTGAGGTTTATTGCGTTCAGCTCTGCCATTAAAATTGACCTGTGTGTCTAGTTAGAGATGAACTGGTACAATGTCACAATTCTCTTGCCTACAGAACGTTCAGGGAAGAAGTGCATTGACTTTTCTCCTCTTTCCTCCCCCACCTGTCACCTAAAACTGCCTTCAAACACATCCAATAACACACATACAGATATATACACACATGCACACATTCCAAGAGGAAGGTATGCATAGAGTAGGGGGATACAGCTGTGGTCCATGAGTGTTAGCAACAGGAGATAAGATGGACCCAAAATATTTTAATGTTTTCAGGGTATATTGGATGCAAATGAGGACCAGAGCACCTCCAAAAACTCCATCTCCCTCTATTACCCTTAGCACTCTATTTGGCAAATAGAAAAGAGGGTGCAGGGCTTCCCTGGTGGTGCAGTGGTTGGGAGTCCAGCTGCCAAGGCAGGGGACACAGGTTCATGCCCCAGTCTGGGAAGATCCCACATGCCGCAGAGCGGCTGGGTCAATGAGCCATGGCCACTGAGCCTGCGCGTCCGGAGACTGTACTCCACAACAGGAGAGGCCACAACAGTGAGAGGCCCGCGTACCAAAAAAAAAAAAAAAAAAAAAAAATTGTCTCCTCCTGAAACTATAGACTATAAGAATACATGTTCATTCTTAAAAAAAATATATGATCATAAAGAGTTGAAATAACATAACAATGTAGAATTAAACAGAAAAGTGAAACAGAAATGTCACTTAGTCATGAATGCAATTGTGGACTGAAAATATAAGATAAAGTTTAGATCAAGAAATTTTAATATTGTTAAGTGTTTTCTGAAACCCCTAAAAGGGTAACATCAAAGGGACAATTCTAACAAAGGATATATTTAATTGCTGGATTCCCTGAAAATGGGAAAGCAAGTATGAGAATACACTGTTATGCTTCATCCAGATTTGAGCTCTTTATCATTAGTATGATTTATTGCCAGCATATACAAAATAACTTCAGTTGAACAATCCTATCTAGGCCATGTCTCAGGAAGAGGAGTTGTATACTGTCAACAGTGGGCAAAGATAAAGAAAAAGATAGGTAGGTCAGCCAGAGTCATGGAAAATTAGCTGGATGAATGAGAGATAGTGGCAGCAAATTTGGGGTAAGGTCAGGGTGTGGTTATCAGGAAAGCAAAGATAGATCCAATTTCTGAGAAGACAAAGTGAGAAGATAGTTGTCAATTTAAAATGTCAGAAGTAAATGAACCTCCAGCCTAGAGATGCTGGGTTTTAGCTTGGAGAGTGTATTGGCTGGAGTGCTTTCATATATAAATAATCAAAACTCTAAATCAAACTGACCTAAAAAATAAGGAAACATATTGGTAAGTAACCTAAATGTATAGTGGTCTCCAGGCATTGGTTTAGTCAAGATACAGACTCCATTTCTCTGTCCATCTCTCTGTGTTGGTTAGGTCCTCAGACTGGCTTCCCTTCTGATTTGCAAAATGGCTGGTAGCTGCAACATAATTTCTTGAGCATATCCAGATGATGTGAAAATTCCTTCTCCTATCAAAAACTAGTCTTTCCTTGAGTTTGATTGGTTCAACTTAGCAAAAGGAAACTTCCAAATCAGTAGCAGCCCCTTGAGAAACATCTTTTATTAACTGGATTAAACCTGGGTCCCTCAGTCAGTCACTGAAAAGGGAGATGAAATTACCATGGTTAACTTCAGGATAATCAAAATCAGCTTCCCCTGAGTCACATGGCTACATAATTAAAGTTTCTGGAACAAAACTAGGGTTCTGCAGGGAATAAAAATAAAGTAATTTATCCATTATACTACTTTTAAAATATTTTTTATAAAATACAGGATTTCCTTAGTTCCAGAGAGACTTTTTTTCTCAGATCTTAATATCTCTAAAGTTGGGATGCATCTTACAATCAATAGTATATTAAGGTTGAATGGGTAGTGATGCATCTTATCTCTTTTATGGTGGTATAGATTATAATGTTTCATGTTACAGACAATATATACATCTCAGGTAATGTGCCATTTTCTTTAAGTATTAAAGAAGGACTAGGGGTCTTTGTTTCAATCATTCAATATGAAAAACAGATACATTTATTTAAAAAATTAAACAGTCTCAAGGACAGGAAGAAAATAACCAGCAGTATAATGTGAATGTGATTGGAGGAAAGAGAAGAATTAGGTCAGAATATCTGAATAAATAATGGAAAAAATTTTGCCAAATTTGATTCACACATACACACACACACACACTTAAATGTTTGAGTCTCAGTAAATCTCAAGCAAGATAAATCCAACAAAAATACACTTATGTCTGTCAGAGTCAAACTAATAAAAATCAAAGATAAAGAAGACTATCTGGAAAATAGCCAGAGAAAAGCAATTATATAGCACCTACAGGAGAAATAAAAGGTGATACAACTAAAATCTGACTTCTTATCAGGGACAATGGAGGCCAGAGCCTAAGGTAAGAACATCTTTAAAATGTGAAAAGAAAAAAAAATATCTTATCAAACTAGAATGTTATATCCAGTGATATCATCCTCCATAAATATAGGCAATTTCAGGAAAATAGAGACAATTTCAGGAAAAGCAAAACTAAGGTAATTAGTCCCCAGGAAGTCTGTACTATAGGAAAAGCATAAGGAAGTTCCTCAGAATGGAAAGATGGATCTACAGAAAGGATTAAAAATGATAAATATGTTGCAAATATCGACGTCTATATACAATTTTCCCTTACTTTTACTTATATAATTATTTGTTATCTTCTCCTGATTTCTTTAACCAAATAAAGTTACCATCATCAATATTAAGAGAAACCAATACCATGCATCTTCTGACATGGTACATTGAGAAGTAAAAATCGTGACTGTGGCGTTTCTGCCAAAAAATGTATTACCTGAATCTGAGCATGAGCAAACATCAGACAAAACCAAACTGAGGGACATTCTACAGCATAACTAGTCTTTTACAAAAATATGAAAGTCAGAAAACAAAAACAAAAGCAAAAATAACCAAAGAACTGATAAGAAACTGTTCCAAATTGAGGGGGAATAAAAATATATTGCAACTAAATGCAATGTGTGATCCTTGATTGGATCATGGATTTGGGGGAAAAACATCTCTAAAAAATATTATTGGGACTATTCGAATATGAGTTGTTGATTAGATAATAACATTTCATCAATACTAATTTTTCTTATTTTGATTTTTTTAAGTATAAATCTGTTCATATCTTCTCCTTATTTGAAGTTATCTTTAGGCTTTATTGGTGGTTAAAAAAATAAAATCATTTACATTATCTAAATGGTGTTTTCAGTGTGCTCTGTCTTCTGTCTACTTAGTTTCTTTCATATCAGCATCTTGTACACACTTGCAAGCATACAAGCATGCCTCACATGTGCACTCTGCCTTTCTCATCATTATCTTTATTTTGTTTCTCAATGATTTTGATATATCAACTCTCCTTTCTTGTTTAGGGTCTTTGCTCCTATCTGACACCACTTGAAAATTTCACTCCCTCACACCTACTAATGTTTCAGAACTCACATTAAAACACCTCTTCCACATAAAAGTCTTGCTTCTTCCTTTTGTGCACTCTCCTAACATAATGTATATATAACATAACCTGTAGAATAATTTTAAGTAAATAATCAACTGTGTTGTTAATTATATATCAGCCTTTCCCAATAGAGTGTACACTTTGTGAGAGTAAGGAATGAGCTATTCCTCTTTAGTGCTATATCTCCAATACTTAGTTCAATGCTTGGTATATAGACCCAATATTTTTGTTTTATGAGTATACAGGGAGCAATGTATAATAAGTGTGGAAAGGAACAAGTATAGGTGAGTGTTGTTGGTATGTAGAGAAAAGTTGAAGAAGCTCTTAAGTGTCTCCTGGACTTCTAATTTCCTTCTAACGAAAGTGATTGCAGATATTGACACTTAAGAAAAATTGGTTTCATTTTGCATCCTGTGATTACGTTTCAAGAGCCTCAGCTTATTGACCGATGGTTCACACTCTAAAAAAAGGCATGCCCCTAGAGGTTAGAAAATATTGAAAGTTTCTAATTTTTGAGATGACCTCGAGTGTAAATGCTGTACATTACTTCTATACTGGGTTCTATACTGAATGATGATTGATTGAACTAATATCTTTCTTACTTAGATAGGAGCCCAAATTTCAGACAGACAGATAGAGATATAGAGATCATTTTGAAAGAATGGTAGTCATTGTAGAAGAAGATATAGAAAAGAGAAAAAGAAAATTAGATAGAATAACAGAGTACTGAGAACATCAGTCCTTAGAATGACAGTCTTGAGAATAAGGAAAAACAGATGTCTTTTCTTATGGGTGACAGACAAGACAGCACAACCAAAGGATTCCTGGTCTTTCCTATCATATATTGAAACGCAAGGATTCACCCTAATATTCTACTTAAGACCTAGCTCTGTGCCTGCTGACATGATTTCTTTTGTTTCTTTATTTCATGTCTATCCTTATAATCAACCATCACTACCTTGGGTAATTTGATTGTGTGCCTCTAACTTCTGACAGATCTTTTCAGAGAGAAAAATAAAAATTGTAAACTGTATTCTAAGGTCAGCCAGATAGCCAGCAATGATAATCTTATATCAGGATGCTGATTATATTCCCATTGTACAATTTTACTATTTATTTTAGGTAGGATTTCCTTTAATGAAAATCAATTTTTGCTCATAAATAAGTAAAAAAAAAATAGTGTGTTAATTTCCATGAGTACTATTAGTGTTTTATGCATTTCTAAGTTTACTACAGTTTTCCAAACTTACAATATTAAAATAACTTGAAAATAATTATTAACTACACAAAATTGCAAACAGAATTTTTTACATTCAACAGATTATCAAGTATATTAGATAACTTACTGAACTAGTTGCCCTATAATCAAATTTATACTATAGTAAATTAAATAGAATATTCAATCATGAAAATTCGAACACATGCATACAAAAACATGCTCTCACAATAATCTGTGATGTTATGTCTTAGACTGAAAGATTGCATTAAATTCACAGCTATTATTTTTTATCATAAAACATTTGAAAGCTATAGTTTGTCAGATCTGAGCTCAGTATTATCTTAAAAGGACCCTACATATTTTACGAAGGGAATGTTATCACTCATACTTTGTTCAGTATATGTGTTGGGAAGAGCTTAACAGATTTTACAGAACAGTGCACTAACACAATGATTTCAATTAAATAAATGTGTTAGAACAATGACACTTGTTAATGTTGCCCTACATATCTTTCCATGAAGAAAAAAATTTAATGTTCAATTTAGGGTCAAGACCTCTGAAGGCACTGAAAAGTTGTTTGTTTGAAATGCGTAACTGGAGATTACACAACCAGTAAAGCAGCAACTCCCAGTCATTAAGGAGATTATAAACTACCACAAATAATCTTGATACGGGACCAAAAATTTAAAAAAATCTTATCCAGCCCTTAGGACCCCCATAGTAAATCCCATTAGATACCTGGTCAAGAAAGCCAAATCTTTAACATTGACAAAGTTTTATTAAAGGAGCCTAGACCCTCAAATGAATTGCTGACAGAAGAAGATGCTTGAATCAAATAAGAACATCTCTTATTTACCCTGTTTTGTTTCCTTATTACCTTTGGGCAACAGACCTCTGTACATTGCCAAACGTTCCGCTGAGGTATATCACATCCTTTTGTGCTGGTGCAGCTGTGCCTGCTCAGTTACCTGATGTATAGACTGGGTTTTAGATCCATGTCCATTTATGGTCCATTTTCATTGTATGATCTTTAAAAGTTTTGATGTGTAGCTTCAAAACAAAACAAAAAGGATAAAAATATTTTAAAATACACTTCAAAATTTTAAGGTGCTAACTTAATTATGATTTTTATAGATATCCCATGGCATACTTAATAATTATTACATTTTTGTTTTATAATAAAATATAGTAAAATAGCCCATTTTATATCAAGTAATACTTAGTGTACCTGGCTTTGGATGGAATATTCTGATGTCCTTATCATGCTGTGGCTTAACATTTGTTACATAAGAATGTTTTGATAGAAATATGTTGTTATATTCTCAAATAATAAAAAAGGGCTGTTAGCTTAGAAGTGCTTCAGGAAATAGACCCTAATTATTACATAACAGAATAATATAAAAATAGTGAATAGGTAGCAGGATATATTGGTGAATTTCTATTTGTTGGTACAATGGAATATAATAGTGTCAACATTTCAAAGAATCAGACAGAAAGGTATGAATAGAAAGTAATATGGTGAATATTGGTAAAAGGGATTTTTGGAAACACCAATTCATTCTTTTCTAATCCCTTCTGTGTTGTCAAATAGTGACATGTAACCATCAAGTGTTTTAATTTTTTACTATGGCAAAGTGAATTCTTTGATAAAAACAATTGAGTTTTTTCCCCCAGAGCAAGCACAAAATAATGATCTCCATTATGAAATTGATTACAAATGCAGTTGATACCAGAAAACTACATCACCTCATTCAAATTTATAATCTCAAAAATTGAGAGAAGAGTGGGCTTTTAGCTCTAGGAAGAATTACCTCATCAAATCACACATTTAAATGTCCTAAAGGATCAAATCAAATTGCATGGAAAAATAAAATTACCAAGTCTGCATCGTAGATGATATTTCTTTACAAAGGAGGTGAGAAATATATTACCAGTAACTACCTTTTCTTCTAAAAATATCTTGTTAAAGTTGTCAATTTTTAAGAATAGTGTGAGAGACTTCCCTGGTGGTGCAATGGTTAAGAAACCACTTGCCAATGCAGGGGACTCAGGTTAGATCCCTGGTCCGGGTAGATGCCACATGCTTCAGAGCAGCTGAGCCCATGCGCCACAACTACTGACCCTGCACTCTAGAGCCCACGTGCTGCACCTACTGAAGCCCACGTTCCTAGAGCCTGTGCTCGGCAACAAGAGAAGCCACCACAATGAGAAGCACCCTCACTGCAATGAAAAGTAGCCCTAGCTCGCCACAACTAGAGAAAGCCTGCATGCAGCAATGAAGACTCAATTCAGCCAAGACTAAAAAAAAAAAAAAAAAAAAGTTTAAATGACAACAGGGGAGTGTAAGTTAGAAAGTTGGTGGAATAATTGACTGAAAGGGATGGAGGAGCATGGTTTGGAAAAGTATAATGTAAGCTGGCATATAGGAAACATTAGAAAAGTGATATATCTGAGGGCTCTTTTAATAATGTTTCATAATTGTAATAATGATAATAATTCATGCTATTTTATCCTTAAGTACCCTGAATATACTGTCTGCAATAAAAAGCTTTATTTCTGGAAACAAAACAAGCAATAGAGTGTAGTTTGGAATTATTCTAACATAATGGCGCCTACATTTTACTGAACACTCACTGAATGAAGTCACTTTGTATCTTTTCTTTTCACAACAAACTACAAGTTAGTATTAGTGTTCAAGTACACGACAAAGTCCAAATTGCTAGAAAGGTCCATAGCTGGGATTTAAAACCAGATAGTCTTGTTTAGAAATCTGTGTCCTTTCCACAACTCTGTATTGTCATTAAACTCTAGGTTTCTCTATGTCAACATAGAGACACCTAGAAGGCAAGACTCAAAAAGCATTTATGTGGGTCAAATAATTGCAGTTCAGGGCATACAGTTTCGGATATCAACCTAAACAACATCCCATAAGGAGTAAGAGTCAGGGGCTTTTAAAGGTAATAAGGGAGGTTTGAATCACAAAGCATTTAAATTGGAGTTGGAAGAAGAAGCTCCTCTTGGCGAAACATGATTGATAGCTCATACTATCACTAGAGAGAGTTAAATTTCATTAGCTTGACAAGTTGCAGGTGTTCTTGCAGAGGTCTCAGAATATTTGTGGTTTGGCCCATTTCAAAAGTTCATGGTTCTTTCTGACTTACTTGACTCTGTATGACACACTCTAGGGCCATCCACCTCACTACAAAAAACTCAAATTCATTTCTTTTTATGGCTGAGTAATATTCCATTGTATATATGTGTCACACCGTCTTTATCCATTCATCTGTTGATGGACACTTAGGTTGCTTCCATGTCCTGGCTATTGTAAATAGAGCTACAATGAACATTTTGGTACATGACTCTTTTTGAATTATGGTTTTCTCAGATTATAAAGCAGAAACTAACACACCATTGTAAAGCAATTATACTCCAATAAAGATGTTAAAAAAATTCATGGTTCTACCTGGTGAGGACGGGGGTATGGTCCACCTCCTTAATGACCTCTTAGCTCTATTTTAAAACCTTTTGATATAAGTACTCATGTACTCATTGACACATGTATGTCAAATATTATATTCCTTATATATTACTGTGTCTATTTTATATTAACATTTGACCCTATTATCAACCTTATGAGATAGACTCTACTGTTATGCCCATTTTACAGATCAGGAAATGAAGGTGCACAGATTGGGGAACATAGAGCGTCTTTGGAAGTTCTATTAGGACATTAATTATTGTTTTATATAAATAAGCAATTCTCTTTCACTTTGCAGTTTATCATGGGCAGAACTGGACAAGTGACTTCTAGGAATCCAAAGCTGATTTTTTTGGTCTATTACAGACTAATTTTATTCTAAGAAAGCCAAAGACATGATCATGCAGTTAAAGACTGAATCTTTGCCTTCTCAAGACTGGATATTTTTTAACAAGTGACATATTATATAGTATAATATAACTATGGTTACCTATCATTTTATCAAACACTGAGGGAAGCAAAGGAAAAACAAAAGTTAATAGTTGGAGCAAATTATAAACCCAGTGTCTGAGTCCTCAAGCCTGCCTGTTGAGATTTCTAAATGTCAGACTTGAAGCATCTTCAGATGGAGTAAGGGCAGACAGTGGCAATCTGACAAATTTTCCTGGTTTGCGGTTTTAATGACACAGATGATCTCATCAGGTGTATTGGTAAACTTTCTGAATGGTCCATACAGCAACAGGCACAAAGATTGTGTAAACATGAGGTATTTTGACAACTTTTCTAAAGTTTATATTAAGTTGTCTAATTTCAGTTTGCAGAAGTTCGGGAAAAAAGGCAGGTTTTTTTCATACAACAATATTTTTTTTATTGAAGTAGATTTACAATGTTGTACCAGTCTGCTGTACAGCAAAGTGACTCAGTTTTACACATATATACATTCTTTTTTTTAATATTCTTTTCCATTATAGTTTATCCAAGCAGATTGGATAGAGTTCCCTGTGCTATAAAGTAAGACCTTGTTGTTTGTCCATTCTAAATGTAATAATTTGCATCTAACAACACCAGATTCTCAGTCCATCCCTCTCCTTCCCCCTTCCCATTTGGCAACCACAAGTCTGATCTCTATGTCTGTGAGTCTGTTTCTGTTTTATAGATAGGTTCATTTGTGCCATATTTTAATTCCACATATAAGTGATATCATATGGTAATTATCTTTCTCATTCTGACTTACTTCACTTAGTATGATAATCTCTAGTTGCATACATGTTGCTGCAAATGTCAATTTTTGTTCTTTTTTTATGGCTGAGTAGTATTCCATTGTATACTTATACCATTTCTTCTTTATCTATTCATCTGTCGATGGACATTTAGTTGTTTCCATGTTTTGGCTATTGTGAATCCTGCTGCTATGAACATAAGGGTGCATGCATCTTTTTGAATTATAGTTTTTGTCTGGGTATATGCCCAGGAGTGGGAATTGCTGGAGCATATGGTA
Organism: Mesoplodon densirostris; assembly: GCF_025265405.1. Taxonomy (NCBI): domain Eukaryota; kingdom Metazoa; phylum Chordata; class Mammalia; order Artiodactyla; family Ziphiidae; genus Mesoplodon; species Mesoplodon densirostris. Next base: position 43,238,010 of record NC_082667.1, read on the forward strand.
ATTCTAATTTTAGTTTTCTGAGGAACCTCCATACTATTTTCCATAGTGGCTGCACCAACTTACATTCCCACCAGCAGTGTAGGAGGGTTCCCTTTTCTCCACATCCTATCTGGCATTTGTTATTTGTAGGCATCTTAATGATGGCCATTCTGACCAGTGTGAGGTGGTACCTTATTGTAATTTTGATTTGCATTTCGCTAATAATTAGTGATGTTGAGCACCTTTTCATGTGCTTACTGGCCATCAGTATGCCTTCTCTGGAGAAATGTCTATTAAGGTCTTCTGCACATTTTTTGATTGGGTTGTTTGTTTTTTTGTTGTTGAGTTGTATGAGCTGTTTTTATATTTTGGAGATTAGACCCTTGCTGGTCACATCATTTGCAAATATTTTCTCCCATTCCATTTTGTTTTGTTTTTTTATGATTTTCTTTGCTGTGCAAAAGCTTGTACATTTGATTAGGTCCCATTTGTTTATTTTTGTTTTTATTTCTATTGTCTTGGGAGACTGACCTAAGAAAACAACAGCCCAACAAAACTGAATCAGGAAGAAATAGATAATTTGAACAGACAGATGATTAGAAGTAAAGTAGAATCTGTAATAATAATAAAAAAAAAAGCAAAACTCCCTGCAAACAAAAGTCCAGGACCAGATGGCTTCACAGGCAAATTCTACCAAAGATACAAAGAATAACTTATACCTATTCTTCTCAAACTCTTCCAAAAGATTGAAGAGGAGGGAACACTCCCAAAGACATTCTATGAAGCCACCACTACCCTGATACTAAAACCAGACAAAGATAACATCAGAAAAGAAAATTACAGGCCAATATCTTTGATGAATATAGATGCAAAAAATCTCAACACAATATTAGCAAACTGATCCAACAACACATAAAAAAGATCATACACCACTACCAAGTGGGGTTAATCCCAAGCTCACAAGGATGGTTCAACATATGCAAATCAATCAATGTAATACACCACATTAACAAAAGAAAAATCAAAAAACACATGATCACCTCAATAGATGCAGAAAAAGAATCTGACAAAATTCAGAATCCATTCATGATAAAAACTCTAAGCAAAGTGGGTATACAGGGAACATATTTCAACATAATAAAAGTTATTTATGACAAACCCATAGCCAATATAATACTCAACAGTGATAAGCTAAAGGCCTTCCCACTAAAATCTGGAAAAAGACAAAGATGTGCACTCTCACCACTTCTATTCAACATAGTATTGAAAGTCCTGCAGCAATCAGACAAGAAAAAGAAATAAAAAATATATGCAAATTGGGAGGGAAGAGGTAAATTTGTCATCATATGCAGATGACATGATACTATATATAGAAAACCCTAAGGACTCCACACAAAAACTACTAGATCTAATAAATGAATTCAGCAAAATAGCAGGATACAAGATGAACATTCAGAAATCAGTTGCATTTCTTTACATTAACAATGAAATATCAGAAAGGGAATGTAAAAAAAACAATTCCTTTGAAAATTGCACCAAAAAAAATACCTAGGAATAAACCTCACAAAGGAGGTAAAAGATTTATACACTGAGAACTATAAAACATTAATAAAGGAAATCAAAGATATCCCATGCTTTTTCTTTTTTTCTTTTCTTTTTTTTTTTTTTTTTTTTTTTTTGCAGTATGTTGGCCTCTCACTGTTGTGGCCTCTCCCGTTGCAGAACACAGGCTCTGGATGCACAGGCCCAGTGGCCATGGCTCACGGGTCCAGCCACTTTGTGGCATGTGGGATCTTCCCAGACCGGGGCACAAACCCGTTCCCCCTGCATCAGCAGGTGGACTCTCAACCACTGCGCCACCAGGGAAGCCCCATCCCATGCTTTTTGATTGCAAGAATTAATATTATTAAAAAGGCAATACTACCCAAAGCAATCTACAGATTTAATGCAATGCCTTTCAAATTACCCATGACATTTTTCACAGAACTAGAACAAATAATCCAAAAATGTATATGGAACCATAAAAGACCCAAAATTGCCAAAGCAATCCTGAGGGACAAAAACAAAGCAGAAGGTATAACTCTTCCTGACTTCAGACAATACTACAAAGCTATAGTAATCAAAAAAGTGTGGTATTGGTATAAAAACAGACATACAGATCAATGGAACAGATAGAGAGCCCAGAAATAAATACTCACACTTATGATCAATTAATCTTTGATAAAGGAGGGAAGAATATAAAATGGGGAAATGATAGTCTCTTCAGCAAGTGGTGCTGGGAAAGTTGGACATCTGCATGTAAATGAATGAAGTTAGAACACACCCTCACACCATGCACAAAAATAAACTCAAATTGGCTTAAAGACTTAAATATAAAACGTGACAAAATAAAACTCCTAGAAGAGAGCATAACAAAACATTCTATGACATTAAAAAAATGTATTTTTAAATTCTCAATGATTCCAAATTCAAAGGAAAGGAGAAAATTAGAAATGTTAGTTTGGAGAGTCATAATCATTTATTTGAGGGAATTAGAAGAATTCAGGAACCAGTCCAGTTTACACATATATAACAAAACCTCAAAGAAAATGAACAGCACGAAAATCCAATATCCACAAAAGTGTATTATTTAAACACAACTTTTCTCTCTAAAATTATCCCCATTTTTATCAATGATAGGCAAATCAAGACTAAATTTTTAGCAAAATACTTGTAGTTTCAATGGACTTGGTCTGATTATTTAAATAAGTATAACAAGAAAAGTGAATGATCATATAGGCTCTTTTAAATGTTTTTATGGAACTTTTCATAAGAAATTTCAGATTGGACTTTTAAATGCCTCTCAATGTCAGGAAGCCAATCCAATGACTTGCCATCAGACTCACTTGCATACCTATAGATATGGGTGAATTTCTGTCTTCTCAAGTTCCCCCCAAATATCTGAGGTTCTTGAACCTTCCAGGAAATGGTACTTGTAAGGCTTGCTAGCTGGAAAGGGGAAGGAAGGGTATAGGTCTTGGTTCAAATGCAATAGATTCTGGTAGATCTTACCAGGTTTTAGTAGAACATCTTGAATAAACATTTCCTCACTTGCTATAAAACCATAATGCCTTTCCAAAAACTTAATATAAGTTGTTTTTTAAAGTTTTCACCAGTATAGCTGAGAGTGGGTCAGTGAAATTCCACATGCTGTCATGCCAGAATCAGAAATTCCCTAGTCCTTGTTTCTTATTTGTCAGTCATGAAAGCAAACATTCTCATTCCCTGTTGTCTAGTCTCTCACATATGCTTATAGTGAATATAATTTTCAGTGTGGCTGTTTCCTTTTTCAATGTTTCTGTCAAAATGTGATTGAGGTGTTATAATGAACTTTGATTCATCCCCCACACCCATATGTCCATTCCTCTGTAAGTACTGCAAAGCACTACTACACTGATTCTTCAGATGCCATTAACCATCTTTTTCTGACTGAAGACAATGGTTAAAAATAGCTTCTAGGGCTTCCCTGGTAGTGCAGTGTTTGAGAGTCCTCCTGCCGATACAGGGGACACGGGTTCATACCCCAGTCTGGGAAGATCCCACATGCTGCAGAGCAGCTGGGTCCATGAGCCATGGCCGCTGATCCTGCACATCCGGAGCCAGTGCTCCACAACAGGAGGGGCCGCAACAGTGAGAGGCCCACATACCACACAAAACAAAAACAAACAAAAAAACAAACAAAAAACTTAGCTTCTAAGCATATCTCCAAAGAAGACCTACAGATGCCAAGAGGTACATGAAAATATGCTCAACATCACTAATTATTAGAGAAATATAAATCAAAACTACAGTGAGATATCACCTCATACTAGTCAGAATGGCCATCATCAAGAAGCCTACAAACAACAAATGCTGGAGAGGGTGTGGAGAAAAGGGCACCCTCTTACACTGTTGGTGGGAATGTAAATTGATACAGACACTATGGAGAACAGTATAAAAATTGTTCCTTAAAAAACTAAAGATAGAGCTACCATATGATCCAGCAATCCCACTCCTGGGCATATATACGGAGAAAACCATAATTCATAAAGATACATAGACCTGAATGTTCAGAGCAGCACCATTTACAATAGCTAAGACATGGATGCAACCTAAATGTCTATTGATAGTTGAAGAGATAAAGAAGATGTGGTATATATATACAACAGAATATTACTCAGCCATTAAAAAGAATTAAATAATGCCATTTGCAGCAATATGGATGGACCTGGAGATTATCATACTAAGTGAAGTAAGTCAGAGAAAGACAAACATCATATGGTACTGCTTATATGTGGAATCTATGAAAATGATAAAAATGAACTTATTTATGAAACAGAAACAGAGAATAAACTTATGATTACCAGGAGGGAAGGGTAGGGGGGAGGGATAGATCAGGAGTTTGGGATTGACATATACTGTATCCTATATTTGAAGTGGATAACCAACAAGGACCTACTATATATAACGGAGAACTCTGCTCAATATTATGTAATAATCTAAATGGGAAAAGAATTTGTAAAAGAATAGGTACACGTATATGTGTAAATGAATCATTTTGCTGTACTCCTGAAACTAACACAACATTGTTAGTCAACTATACTCCAATATAAAACTTTTTTTGTGTGTGTGGTATGCGGGCCTCTCACTGCTGTGGCCTCTCCTGTTGTAGAGCACATGCTCCAGACACGCAGGCCCAGCAGCCATGGCTCACGGGCCCATCCACTCCACAGAATGTGGGATCTTCCTGGACTGGGGCATGAACCTACGTCCCCTGCATCAGCAGGTAGACTCCCAACCACTGCACCACAAGGGAAGCCCTAAAACATTTTTTTAAATAGCTTCTAAGAAAATTGTAGGTGGGTCATATCTATTCGCTTTCTTCCAGCATGCATTTTAGGTTACAATAAATGATACAGCATTAATATATATATATATATATATATATGTAGTTATTTTAAAAAGGAAAAACAAAAACGAAAAAGTCTTCTTCTTTGTCTTACTCCTACCTCCTAATCAGTGATAGAAGAGAAAAGGGAAGTTATGGGTTTTCACTGTGACAATTTGGGTAAAGGCAAAATCTAGAAATATCAATAGTTGTCCCCTGACATGATCTGGAACAATATGGCTTAAGAGAGAGACCAGACCCATACCCAGGACTATCTGAAATATTGACTGAATAAGTGAACCTTAAGCGTCCCAGTGCTCTGATTACATGCTTTATATTTCTGTTGACTTAGAGTTCTTTCCCTGGGATCTGTTTTTTGGGGGTATGTTTTCACTAAAGTAGGGTCTATACCCTATCATGCCTATTGTTTTTCTCATGGTAAAGTAAGAAAGAGGAGTGGGTAGAAAAAACTTTTTAAATTTACAATTAAAATTACGAATTAAAAAAATATATATACACACATGCATATATACTTAGGTATATAAATGTATACCTATGTGTATAATTTAATAATTTGCATAGATTTTCATAGATCATAATTATTGATAAAAAGGCAAAGAAGGTAGATACAGTTCTTGCTATTATCTTTTTAAAAATCCTGGCACTAATTATGCTCTGGCCATTTCACAGTTCAAATATTTTTATCTCCTTTTCTCTGGGCTCTTCATTCCCCTCCCTCTCTCTACATTCTCCAGCAGCTGCAACCCTCTCTCAATTTCCTCCACTTTTACTGTAATAATGTCTTATGAAGACAAATGATCTGAACTCATGCAAGCTTTAGCTCTACATGCCACATCTAATTTCAGGTGTGTGCTGTGGTTACTGTTGTGGGAACTTGGAAGAGAGTAGAGACTGAATTGATCATTGAAGGATGCTAGACAACAAAACAAATGAAGCAGTATTTTCCTTTTATAGTTTAAAGAGTATATTGAATTCAACAAAATAGGAAGCTTAAACACTCTATTTATTTGAGAGGAAATCAGTATACCTAGTGGCTATGACTCAACTCTGATGCCCAATTTCATGAATTCCAACCCCAGCTTTGCTATTTATGAGCTGCTTAACCTAAGAAAGTTATTTCACATGTGTATATCCATTTCCTCACTGGTTAAAATGGGGTAAATAGCATCTACCTCAAAATATTATTGTGTAGAGTAAATAAATTAATTCATGTGAAAGTGCCTAAGACAATGACTGTGACATAGTGACTACTCAGTAAATATTAGCCATTAACATAAAATTTCAATTTACTGAAGCTAGCATAAATTAATATTACCCCTTCATTCATAAAACCCCTTGAATTTGTTCACAAATCACCTTCCAGTTTCTTTTTCTATTTTTAAGTTCACAGATCCTATTGTGATATAGTTCTTGCATCTAAATATAGCAGAGAAATTACTTCCAGTACGTATATCACAAATCTGTTTCTATAGGTAAACACTCTGCTGGCTTTTAATTGTACCCACTGCCTTTCAAATTGTAGGCTTTCAAATTTTTGTTAAATGTACAACTGACTTCATGATATGATTAATCATTAAATCATAAAATCTCTTTTCCCATTTTCTTTATTTTTGAATTTTGGTTTCACTTTCTTAAAGGTGTTCATTATCAACATAGATTATAACTCCTTACAAACAAGGACTGTTTTATGCCTCCCCATATTGTCTAAAATTCTGTTGATAATGAAAGTAGTCTATATAAGTGGCAGTATATATGGAGTTCTATAAAACTCACCAGCAACTAAATCAGGCCTCATGACATCAATGGAATTGGTGCTCCTTACTGACACCGTATTTGGATTGGTTCTGTTGCTTTTTCCTGTTTCCTAAGGTACATATAAATGACATGCGGTCTGTAGGTTTTGTCTGGGCACAAAGTGGGGCACTTTTGGGGAGAGCTTTTCTGAGTCTCACTTGAGATAAGAGACTTAGGTTGCATTCTTATGACAGTGAAAGAGATTTGCTCATATTGGATTTTGATTTTGAGGCATGGATGCATGGGAATTTTTCTTCATCATTTAGTTTAAGGCCTCAGTTAACATAGCACAAGGCAAGCACTCTTCATATTTAAACATTTTAGAATAATTATTGGTGGTCTGAAAAAATTTGGACTTTCTGCCAGAAATGAAATGAAGAACAGTCAGCTGAGTCAATAAAGAAATATTAAAAGTATTAAATATGATAGCTATAGCATTACCTACAGGAGCCAGATTTGGCTAGACTTCATTGCAATCTTGTCCAAATTACCTTAACTCTGTGTACTTCTTTGTGATTATTTTTTTGAGTTCCACTTTACAGGGACCATTATTTTCCTGATTTTGAGATCTGTACCCAGCAAAACGTTGTGCAAGTAAAAGAAAAGACTGCCTTAGAATTTTATTTAGCTGGAGCTAGAATTTACTGGATCACAGGTATCATAACACATTCCTTTCTGCAATGGATTCTTTTCTATTCTTCTTTCAAACTAAAATAATTGAGTAATTTATGTGGGCAACCTCATTTGATTGGCATAACAAACAATGAGGCTTCACATTTCTAATAGTAAAAGCTGTGGATATCTTATCTTATTGAAACTTAATCTCTTGAACTTCATATAAGAAGGATAATTCCAAACAAATTCAAGTAAATTAAATATTTGAATATCTTCTGTAAGCAAAGCATTCTAATGTCACATAAACTGTCTTATATACTCCTAACAACACTGTGGTAGGAAATATTATGATTCTTATTTTTTAAATATGGGGAGGAGCTTCAAGATGGTGGAAGAGTAAGATGGGGAGATCACCTTCTTGCCCACAAATTCATCAGAAATACATCTACATGTGGAACAACTCCTACAGAACACCTACTGAATGCTGGCAGAAGACCTCAGACCTCCCAGAAGGCAAGAAACTCCCCACGTACTTGGGTAGGACAAAAGAAAAAAGAATAAACAGAGACAAAAGAATAGGTAGACTGCCTATTACCTCTTCATTTGTTAGGTCTGGTAGGTTTTTATCTTGCTCCTTCACCTGCTGTGTGTTTTTCTGTCTTCTCATTTTGCTTATGTTACTGTGTTTGGGGTCTCCTTTTTGCAGGCTGCAGATTCGTAGTTCCCATTGTTTTTGGTGTCTGTCCCCAGTGGCTAAGGTTGTTTCAGTAGGTTGTGTAGGCTTCCTGGTGGGGGGGACTAATGCCTGTGTTGTGGTGGTTGAGGCTCGATCTTGTCTTTCTGGCTGGAAGGGTGGGATGGGGAGAGTGGGAGGGAGGGAGATGCATGAGGGAACGGATGTGGGAACAGATGTATATGTATGACTGATTCACTTTGTTATAAAGCAGAAACTAATAAAAAAAAATCTGAAGTAGAATTAAGGGCCCCCAAAGACAGTCCTACTTGTATATTTTACTATCAATCTTAATGTCATTGGTGTGCACATGTCCACATAAAAAATGATCAGCAAGACACAGATGATAGTTGATAAATTTCAAACAATATTGGGTGAAAAAATGTAGTATAATAAAGGAATTTGGACAGTCCCTTTAAATCTATTATGATTGGATTTGGTTGAATGTTGACATTTATCACTAGTTTCAGAATATTGGTGTGATTTTTGTCCCTATCATCTATCACATAAGACATGCTCATACCTATACAAAAAACAGCCAACTTATTTAAATAATACGTCATGTTTTCATTGCATTATCTAAGAGAATAAAGTTGTTTAAGTGGCAAAATTGTCTCAGTTCTATGAGCCTCTACCATATGAGAGAAGATGTGGGAAGCTACATGCTATTGTGGAAAGATTCCCAGGATTATAGCCCATCAAATTGGGTCTGAATGTCAAAGCTGTATCTATTCAATGTGGAAAATCACATCTCTTTTCTGACAATGACTTCCCTCTATAAAGATATGTTTATGATTAAAATGTATAACTACTTGAGAAAGGGTAAAAAAAAAAAAAAGAATAGGGATGGGACCTGCACCAGTGGGAGGGAACTGTGAAGGAGGAAAGGTTTCCACACACTAGAAGCCCCTTTGCGGGCGGAGACTGTGGGTGGCAGAGGGGGGAAGCTTTGGAGCCATGGAGGAGAGCACAGCAACAGGGGTGCAGAGGGCAAAACAGAGAGATTCCCGCACAGAGGATTGTTGCCAAGTAGCACTCACAAGCTCGAGAAGCTTGTCTGCTCACCCGCTGGGGCAGGCGGGGGCTGGGAGCTGAGGCTCGGGCTTTGGAGTTCAGATCCCAGGGAGAGGACTGGAGTTGGCGGCGTGAACACAGCCTGAAGAGGTTAGTGCACCATGGCTAGCCAGGAGGGAGTCCGGGGAAAAGTCTGGAGCTGCTGAAGAGGCAAGAGACTTTTTCTTGTCTCTTTGTTACCTGGTGCGCAAGGAGAGGGGATTAAGAGCACCGCTTAAAGGAGCTCCAGAGTTGGGCATGAGCCGCAGCTATCAACGTGGACCACAGAGACGGGCATGAGACTCTAAGGCTGCTGCTGATGCCACCAAAAAGCCTGTGAGGAAGCACAGGTCACTGTCCACACCGCCCCTCCTGGGAGCCTGTGCAGTCCGCCACTGCCAGGGTTCCATGATCCAGGGACAACTTCCCTGGGAGAATGCACGGCACGCCTCAGGCAGGTGCAGTGTCACGACAGCCTCTGCCACCGCAGCCTTGGCCCACATCCGTACTCCTCCCTCCCCCTGGCTTGAGTGAGCCAGAGCCCCCCAAGCAGCTGCTCCCTTAACCCCATTCTGTCTGAGTGAAGAACAGATGCCCTCAGGTGACCGATGTAGAGAGGCGGGTCCAAATCCAAAGCTGAACGCCACTGGGAGCTGAGCGAACAAAGAAGAGAAAGGGAAATCTCTCCCAGCAGCCTCAGGAGCAGCGGATTAAATCTCCACAATCAACATGATGTACCCTGCATCTGTGGAATACAAGAACAGAAAACAAACCATCCCAAATTGAGGAAGTAGACTTTGGGAGCAACAATATGTATATATTTTCCCCCTTTTTCTCTTTTTGTGAGTGTGTATGTGTATGATTCTGTGTGTGTTTTTGTCTGTATAGCTTTGCTTTAACCATTTGTCATATGCTTCTACCTGTCCATTTTTGTCTGATTTGTTTTTTATTACTTAAAAAATTCTTTTCAATAATTAATTTTTATTTTAATAACTTTATATTATTTTATTTTAATTTATCTTCTTCTTTCTTTTTTTCCTCCCTTTTGTTCTGAGCTGTGTGAAGGACAGGCTCTTGGTGCTCCAGCGAGGCATCAGGGCTGTGCCACTGAGGTGGGAGAGTCAAGTTCAGGACACTGGTCCAGAAAAGATCTCCCAGCTCCATGTAATATCAAACGGCAAAAATCTCCCAGAGATCTGCATCTCAATGCCAAGACCGAGCTCCACTCAATGACCAGCAAGATACAGTGCTGGACGCCCTATGCCAAACAACTAGCAAGACAGGAACACAACCCCATCCATTAACACAGAGGCTGCCTAAAATCATAATAAAGCCACAGACATGCCAAACCACACCACCAGACGTGGACCTGCCCACCAGAAAGGCAAGATCCAGCCTCATCCACAAGAACACAGGCACTAGTCCCCTCCACCAGGAAGCCTACACAACCCACTGAAACAACCTTAGCCACTGGGGACAGACACCAAAAACAACAGGAACTATGGACTGGCAGCCTGTGAAAAGGAGACCCCAAACAAAGTAAATTAAGAAAATAAGAAGAGAGAGAAACACACAGCAGATGAAGGAGCAAGGCAAAAACTTACCAGACCTAACAAATGAAGAGGAAATAGGCAGTCTACCTGAAAAAGAATTCAGAATAATGATAGTAAAGATGATTCAAAATCTTGGGAACAGAATAGAGAAAAAAAAAGAAATGTTTAACAAGGACATAGAAGAACTAAAGAGTAAACAAACAGTGATGAACAACACAATAAATGATATTAAAAATTCTCTAGAAGGGACCAATAGCAGAATAACTGAGGCAGAAGAAAGGGTAAGTGACCTGGAAGATAAAAAAGTGGAAATGACTAATGCAGAGCAGAATAAAGAATAAACAATGAAAAGAACTGAGGAGAGTCTCAGAGACCTCTGGGACAGATTAAACGCACCAACATTTGAATTATAGGTGTCCCAGAGGATGAAGAAAAAAAGAAAGGTGTGAGAAAATATTTGAAGAGATTATAGTTGAAAACTTCCCTAATATGGGAAAGGAAATAGTTAATCAAGTCCAGAAAGCACAGAGAGTCCCATATAGGATAAATCCAAGGAGAAACATGCCAAGGCACATGTTAATCAAACTATCAAAAATTTAATACAAAGAACAAATATTAAAAGCAGCAAGGGAAAAACAACAAATAACACATAAGGTAATCCCCATAAGGTTAACAACTGATCTTTCAGCAGAAACTCTGAGAGCCAGAAGGGAGTGGAAGGACATATTTAAAGTGATGAAGGAGAAAAACCTACAACCAAGATTACTCTACCCAGCAAGGATATCATTCAGATTTGATGGAGAAATTAAAACCTTTACAGCAGACAAGCAAAAGCTAAGAGAAATCAGCACCACCAAACCAGATTTACAACAAATGCAAAAGGAACTTCTCTAGGCAGGAAACACAAGAGAAGCAAAAGACCTACAATAATAAACCCAAAACAATTAAGAAAATAGTAATAGAAATATACATCTCAATAATTACCTTAAATGTAAATGGATTAAATGCTCCAACCAAAAGATATAGATTGGCTGAGTGGATACAAAAACAAGTCCCATATATATACTGTACACAAGAGACCCACTTCACACCTAAGGATACATACAGAATGAAAGTCAAGGGATGGAAAAAGATATTCCATGCAAATGGAAATCAAAAGAAAGCTGGAGTAGCAATTCTCATATCAGACAAAATAGACTTTAAAACAAAGACTATTACAAGAGACAAAGAAAGACACTACATAATGATCAATGGATCAATCCAAGAAGAAGATATAACAATTGTAAATATTTATGCACCCAATATAGGAGCACCTCAATAGATAAGGGAAATATTAACATACATCAAAGGGAAAATCGACAGTAACACAATCATAGTAGGGGACTTTAACACTACACTTTCACCAATGGACAGATCATCCAAAGTGAAAATGAATAAGGAAACACAAGCTTTAAATGATACATTATACAATATGGACTTAATTGATATTTATAGGACATTCCATCCAAAAACAAAACAATACACATTCCTCTCAAGTGCTCATGGAACATTCTCCAGGATAGATCATATCTTGGGTCACAAATCAAGCCCTGGTAAATTTAAGAAAATTGAAATCATATCAAGTATCTTTTCCGACCACAATGCTATGAGACTAGATGCTAATTACAGGAAAACACCTGTAAGAAATACAAACACATGGAGGCTAAACAACACACTACTTAATAAACAAGAGATCACTTAAGGAATCAAAGAGGAAATTGGAAAATACCTAGAAACATATGACAATGAAAACATGATGACCCAAAACTTATGGGATGCAACAGCAGCAGTTCTAAGACGGAAGTTTATAGCAATATAATTCTACCTTAAGAAAAAAGAAAAATCTCAAATAAACAAACTAACCTTACACCTAAAGAAATTAGAGAAAGAAGAACAAAAAAAACCCAAAGTTAGTAGAAAGAAAGAAATCATAATGATCAGATCAGAAATAAATGAAAAAGAAATTAAGGAAATGATAGGAGAGATCAATAAAATTAAAAGCTGGTTCTTTGAGAAGATAAACAAATTTGATAAACCATTAGCCAGACTCATCACGAAAAAAAGGGAGAAGACTCAAATCAATATAATTAGAAATGAAAAAGGAGAAGAAACAATTGACACTGCAGAAATACAAAGGATCATGAGAGATTACTACAAGCAACTATATGCCAATAAAATGGGCAACCTGGAAGGAATGGACAAGTTCTTAGAAATTCACATCCTTCCAAGACTGAACCAAGAAGAAATAGATAATATGAGCAGACTAATCACAAGCACTGAAATTGAAACTGTGATAAAAATAAAATCTTCCAAAAAACAAAAGCCCACGACGAGATGGCTTCATAGGCAAACTCTATCAAACATTTAAAGAAGAGCTAACACCTATCTTCTCAAACTCTTCCAAAATATAGCAGAGGGAGGAACACTCCCAAAGTCATTCTACGAGACTACCATCACTCTGATACCAAAACCAGACAAAGATGTCACAAAGAAAGAAAACTAGAGGGCAATATCACTGATGAACATAGATGCAAAAATCCTCAACAAAATACTAGCAAGCAGAATCCACCAGCACATTAAAAGGATCATACACCATGATCAAGTGGGTTTATCCCAGGAATGCAAGGATTCTTCAATATACACAAATCAATCAACGTCATACACCATATTAACAAATTGAAAGAGAAAAACTATATGATCATCTCAATAGATGCAGGGAAAGCTTTTGACAAAATTCAACACCCATTTATGATAAAAACCCTGCAGAAAGTAGGCATAGAGGGAACTTTCTTCAACTTAATCAAGGCCATATATTACAAACTCTCAGCCAACATCATCCTCAATGATGAAAAGCTGAAAACATTCCCACTAAGATCAGGAACAACACAAGGTTACCCACTCTCATCACTATTATTCAACATAATTTTGGAAGTTTTAGCCACAGACGTCAGAGAAGAAAAAGAAACAAAGGGAATCCAAATAGGCAAAGAAGAAGTAAAGCTGTCACTGTTTGCAGATGACATGATACTATACATAGAGAATCATAAAGATGCTTCCAGAAAACTACTAGAGCTAATCAATGAATTTGGTAAAATAACAGGATACAAAATTAAGGCACAGAAATCTCTGGCATTCCTATACACTAATGATGAAAAATCTGAAAATGAAATTAAGAAAACACTCCCATTTACCACTGCAACTAAAAGAATGAAATATATATGAATAAACTTATCTAAGATGACAAAAGCCTTGTATGCAGAAAATTATAAGACACTGATGAAATAAATTAAAGATGATACAAACAGATGGAGATATATACCAAGTACTTGGATTGGAAGAATCAACATTCTGAAAGTGACTATGCTACCCAAAGCAATCTACAGATTCAATGTAATCCCTATCAAGCCACCAATGGCATTTTTCAAAGAACTAGAACAAACAATCTCACAATTTTCATGGAAACACAAAAGACCCCGAATAGTCAAATAAATCTTGAGAAAAAAAAAAAAAAAAACAGAGCTGGAGGAATGAGGCTCCCTGACTTCAGACTATAGTACAAAGCTACAGGGATCAAGACAGTATGCTACTGGCACAGAAACAGAAATATAGATCAATGGAATAGGATAGAAATTCCAGAGATAAACCCATGCACATATGGCCACCTTATCGTTGATAAAGGAGGCAAGAATATAGTGTGGAGAAAGACAGCCTCTTCAATAAGTGGTGCTGGGAAAACTGGACAGCTGCATGTAAAAGAATGAAATTAGAACACTCCCTAACACCATACACAAAAATAAACTCAAAATGGATTAATGACCTAAGTGTGAGACCAGACACCATCAAACTCTTAGAGGAAAACATAGGCAGAACACCCTGTGACATAAATCATAGCAGGATCCTTTTTGACCCACCTCCTAGAGAAACGGAAAGCAAAACAAAAATAAACACATGGGACCTAATTCAACTTAAAAGCTTTTGCACAACAAAGGGAACCATAAATAAGATGTTAAGACAACCCTGAGAATGGGAGAACATATTTGCAAATGAAGCAAGTGACAAAGGATTAATATTCAAAATTTACAAGCAGCTCATGCAGCTCAATATTAAAAAAGCAAAAACCTAATCCAAAAATGGGCAGAAGACCTAAATAGACATTTCTCCAAAGAAGATATACAGATTGCCATGGACGTTCCTTTAAAAACTAAAAATAGAACTACCATACGACCCAGCAATCCTGCTACTGGGCATATACCCTGAGAAAACCATTATTCAAAAAAAGTCATGTACCACAATGTTCATTGCAGCTCTATTTACAATAGCCAGGACATGGAAACAACCTATGTGTCCATCAACAGATGAATGGATAAAGAAGATGTGGCACATATGTACAATGGAATATTACTCAGCCATAAAAAGGAATGAAACTGAGGTATTTGTAGTGAGATGGATGGGCCTAGAGTCTGTCATACAGAGTGAAGTAAGTAAGAAAGAGTAAAACAAATACTGTATGCTAACACATATATATGGAATCTAAAAAAAAATGGTCATGATGGACCTAGGGGCAAGACGGGAATAAAGATGCAGACCTACTAGAGAATGGACTTGAGGATACGGAGAGGGGGAAGGGTAAGGTGGGACAAAGTGAGAGAGTGGCATGGACATATGTACACTACTAAACTTAAAATAGATAGCTAGTGCGGAGCAGCCACATAGCACAGGGAGATCAGCTCGGTGCTTTGTGACCCCCTAGAGGGGTGGGATACAGAGGGTGGGAGGGAGGGAGATGCAAGAGGGAAGAGATATGGGGACATATGTATACGTATAACTGATTCACTTTGTTATAAAGCAGAAACTAACACACCATTGTAAAGAAATTATACTCCAATAAAGATGTTAAAAAATTAAAAATAAATAAATAAAATAAAATATGGACCTAGGGCTCAGAATAAATGACTAGTCAACTAGAATGAAGCTAATAAGTAGTAACTATATTTGAATTTAGTTATTTTGTGTTTTTCCATTTCACCATCTTCCTTTTACACTTAGTGGTCTGTATAGTAGTGAAATGTCATATTTATTTTTGCATACTAATCTAGGAGCTTGATTTGGGTAGACTTCATTGATTTTTCTTGCAATCTTGTCCAGATTACCAAATTATTTTGCTCCTCACAATGTACAGAAGTTAAATTCATCACATGATTTAATATTATAATTGCATTTTATAAATCCCAAACTATATTTAAGCAACACTAATAAAAAGTCCATAATATATTTGATCAATAAGATATTTATGAAAGGTGATTTATCTAGGTGTGAAATCAAATGCCTTACATATAATTTGCATCATCTAAATGGTCATTTGGCCCTGAAATCCTCATCAGCATTTGAATTTCAAGTTGGACCATATGTCACTAAATAAATAATTTGGCTTAGAATTTGGCATGTTATCATGCCTGGTTTGAACTTTGAGCTTACTTTCATTAGATATAAAAAGATCTGTACCTGAGTAATAATAAAGTTTATGTTAGCTTTTATTGGGATTTCTGTTTACAAGGGTGGACAATCACTAAACCTCATTAGATTCACAAATATAACTTTTTATCCTGAGTGTACCCATACCTTAAATGAATTGCCTTAAAGATATGAAATTCAACTCATGTTATACAGTGAATGAGAATAAACTGAATAGATTTTTCTATTATTCTCTTTTCACAGTTTCTTTTTCCCCTTTGGGTCATCTACTTGGATTTCAGAGCAGTTTCTATGGGGTTTGTGAGTGGAAACCCATATATAAAAGGGGAACTATTTAAAATATAAACAAGGTTATTGAAAGATAAAACAGTCTTGTATATAACACTTGGATTTGCACTGGGGAGACACACCAAATTCATACAAAAATAAGCCTTTTCTAAAATAAGAAGAATACCCATAATCACCACTAATTTATTCCATTAGGATTTAAACCTTATGGTCCATGTTTATGAGTTAACACTGAATATTCCTGCCATCTCCTTGTTCAGAATACAGTGCAGAGAAAAGGATCTGTATGCAACACTGAGCAGTTTTAAAAGGCAATGGTCATGCTTAAAATGCACTGTAAATGCCATTGCTTGAAAAGGAATAAATGTTGCATACCAAGGTATACCTTCTTTGTTATCTCCGGAAAAGCTCTTAGATGCAATATCTCTGCAAGATTCATGGAATACCTAACACCATCTTCCACAGGGCAAAGTTCATTTTTTTGAAGTCCTCAGTGCGTAATGATTTTCTTTTGGAAATTTGGGTTGCAGCGAGAAGCCCATGAGTAATCTGAAACAATCTTGAAAGGCTTCAAAAATTCCATTGTGCATTCTATAAAACACAAAAAAACTTACATAGAAATAATTTATTTGAGTACATCTAATTAGGCTTTATATACTGAAGCTATGCATCAGCATTTGGAGTTGTATCAATGGACTATTTCATTTATCAAGTTTGACAGTCTAAGTTCTTAACTAAAATGATAAATGACTTCCTTGAAGCCAAATGATACTTCACCTTGCAATTTCCCTCTCCTTTTAAATGTTATTCTAGCATGAAGGCAGAGATTGTTGTTCACAAATATTGTAAACATCTACCATTTGCTTTGTTCAAACTCAACAGTTATTTTCATGCAATTAGCATCTCATCTTCTGTCTATTTTTATTGGCAATGATAACATAATATTTTAAATATGCAATTTAGGAGAACAAGTATAAGAATGGTTTAGCAACTCTTTGGATAGTCCACACTCCAATGTTTTTCTGAGAGGAAGGAACAATATTTAGTCACTCTTTCTTTCAACCAATATTTATTTAAATACTTTTGTGTGCCATACACTTTATTGGGTGCTATCACTGATGACTCAGCTTAACTGGGTTGAATCAAGAAATGTATCTCTCTCAGTTCTATCTCCCTTTCCTGTCTGTTTGTTCACAGCCATTTAGTATCTAGCTTAGAACCCTAGAGATAGGTTTCAGAAGTTTTAAGAAGAGCCTTACAAAAAAATACCTTGATGATTGGAAAAGCAAGAATAGAACATGCTACCTTCCTGATATTATATGTTATATATTTGTGGCAATAAAAAATAAACCAGCAACATAGTGGAGAATGGGAAGTCTGATCCAAAGGAAAACCAGTTAAAGCTGTACACATGGGTAAGTAGAAGAATGAATAAAAAGAAAATCACTGTTTACAATGAGCAGGTGGTGGGTAGAAGCTGAGATATAAATGACTGAAAAAGGAAAAAAAATAGGATTCATTCTCTGCAGGTCTTGGAGTTAATGCTACAGCTACCTGCTGACCCAAACACAAGGCTCATCCCACAGGACAAAGCGTATCAGTCCCAAGGCTGAAGTCACAAATATAGTACTGATTAACTCTCTGTCTGGGAACCTTAAAATTCAACAAGGTCATGGTACAGTCAGACTGTTCTTTTTCCTGACAGGGCAGTGAGCAAGGTACACACTTAATTTGTTCACAGTTGTGAAATCCACTGAATGTTCCTACATAGTACAACCTGCCTGTGATGGAGATGATTTTTGGAAGCTCAACAAAGCAGGAATTACAGACCTCAGACCTGTGTGTTCATGATAACAAGGGCTCCTACAACTGTTACCAAATATTAATAGATCCTACAAAGTTCATGTTGCTCTAATGGGGTGGGGAGAGGTACAGATTCATGTTATTCCAACTATGTAAGTGGCATGTGGGACTGGGTGAGATGGGTCACTACCAAGAAGTAATGCCACATTTGTGAGACTGGTACACTGCCCTTCTATAAATCATTCAGCAAGATAGGGGCTTATCCTTCACTTGTCTTTTCTCTTACTGCGAAGTGTCTGAATTTTTGGAATAGACAAATGGAAGACAGAAGAATAATAAAAGAAGTGCTTCTTAGGATTCAAAATTTTACTGTTAAAGGTTTTTTTTTCCCCTCAAGAGAAACTCAAGTGAATTATAATATCAAACACAGACATAAAACGTACTATGTTCCAGATGCTTCTCTGAGAGCCCTACAAATAATAACTGCTTTAATTCTCCCAACAGGCCTCTGATGTGTATACAAATGAAGAAATTAGTAGTCAGCAGAGGTGATATTTAAACCCATGGAGGTTGGCTCCAAATTTTATGTTATTAAACATGGTACTGTACTGATACTCTAGGTATGAAGTAGAAATAGAAACAGAAAAGTGTTAGAAGTATAGGTACATTAATTACGAGTCTTGACCACAAGCAAGATAAAGAGATGGACTAAGAGAACCTGTAGGTTGTGAGAGGATGAACATAGAATCAACAGGAGGCTGGGGATATGGAAGAACTCTGGAGTGACAAAAATGTGCAAGCAGGGAGAACAATAGCTGTTCTGTTTCATAGCCATTGCTTCTGAGATGATTAAGCAACTTTTAACCTGAACACGCACCTCAGATAAAGATTCGAGGTCCCAGAATTGTCAGAGTTTAGACCATGTTCCTGTCCACTGGTTAGAGGGTCTCGGAGAGGAGGATTTGTCTCCTTTTCTTCCATATCATTGAGTTGATTATGGAATTATATTTCTCCTATCACTAATGAGACAGAGGACTTTCTCAAAGGGAAATAAAAGTTGTTATTAGTAAGGGGAATGAATACTGGACAGCCAATACAATCCAGATGTTCTCTGCAATGGACGATTGGACACATGACTTAAAAATTAAACACTTCAATCTTTTTAAATGCTCTGCACAAAGCTGGATGGTGTATAGGTGCAGCTCAGCATGGTATAATTGTGGAAAAAGAATGTGTCTGTAAATCAAACACACTCAATGGATGAATTATTTAATCTGTTTTACCTTGGTTTTCTCATTTATAAAGGTGTCAGTAATTCTCTCTATTTCATGGATTTGCTGTGGGGATTAAGTTAAGTAACATGTGAAGTGTCTCTATTAGTATGCTTTCAGTAATTGTTATTTCTTTCCTTCTTAGGTTCAATTTCTAAGTCTTCAAATGCTATTCAATTTAATAAAAATAACTGCCTTTTATTGGACATTGTTTATGCACTCTGCCAAAATTTTCAAATACTGTATCTTGCTTTAACCTTACAGATGGATGAAGATGGGCTCTATCATACTCATTTACAGATGGGAAAACTGAAGCTTAAAGAGGTCAGTTGATTTTTCTAGTGTTATGTTGCTTGTAAGCACTGAGATACAAACCTAGATCTATTCCTAGTCATTCTTAACTCCCCACCACACCATCTTAGACTTTTAAAAAAAAAACTAAAGAAGAGATTGTAATACTGTAGCACAGGATGATATTGATATTTTAGCATTTATTTGCTATATTTCTGAAATTCCCACATAACTCATTATTTCACTTAAAATAGTATTCACAGTTTACTGAAATTGGTGAACCTGAAAGACTAGTGAATTTTAAATATAAAGCTTATAAACAAAAATCACGTAGAAACTCAATTTGTAATAATATAAACACGTTATATTCTAAAATAAATTAGATTAGACAAATCTAACAAAAAGCTATTTAAAATAAAGGAATCACACACTAAACACACAAAGAAAATTTAGTCATACAGAATTGAAAATGTAATCTCGTCATTATGTCCTTAACAAAGTATAATTATTTTAGAGTTGAGACATGAACATATTTTGGACAAAATTTTCAGCTGCCGAAAAAGCTATTTCTAATTTTAAACTAATCTAGTAAATTGAGGTACAAGCTTACTTGAGACATTTTTCTTTGACTCCATCTTAAAACAACGAGCCTTCCTGTGTTAGAACTTTAGAATGCAAATACATTGACAAACTGGGATTCAACAGAAATTCCAGGTATAGGTGAGTTTTATTTTCTCTCAGTTTCAGATTGGTTTTATGGGAATGAAATACAGGGTGGAAAAATGGAAAGAAACTCCTAGGTCTCCAAAGATTTTGTTGAGAAATCACCAACGCACATGGTATTGGCAGCTGTCCTGAATATATCCTTATGTTAAGCACAGGGAGATTGTTGGTGGGGCAGCTATGTCCTGTTTGGCCAGGCTAGTTTGATAACAGAGGGGGTACTTCTAGCCCTGTAAGAATTGCCTATTCACTTGTGTCTCCTAGGCCACTTCTTTCTTTTAAGAGGAGGAAGGGTTTGCCCTGAGGTCAGATAATATTTTCATAATCTTTTCTCCAGAATCCTGGTCACCTGGCTCTTTATTCCCACTTCAAGAGCCTCTCTGCAGCTAGTGAGCTGAACTTTTGATCACTTCCCATTACCACAATCCCACCCAGAGTTAGTGACATTTTAAGTAAGGAGGACAATGGGAACAGTGGTTAGCCCAGAAGAGCCACTATGGATTCCTGGGTTAAATTTGAGAGTCTCATCTTATTCTCCTTTTTGAACAGGGGTAGCTGCCATGGGGCAAAACTATATTTTCAGGTGAGGTACCCAGGACATGCCTGAAAGATTTGATCTCCATTCCTGATTGGTTACTAAAATATCAGTATTCTATCCACGAATAATGCTTGATTTCTGCCTTTAAAATATGCACTAGGTAGTGGAAATAATATTACAATTATTAATTACTTTGATTTATGATTTATGTCTTTCATTCAACCTCCTCAAATGAATAAACAATAACAAACAAACAGATGAGATACATATGGCAGTTTTAGATGCTTTTCTAACCATGCACAAATCTAAAATCTCTCCCTTGAATGCGTATTCTCTCTTTTGTTTTTAAATAATAGGATTCTTTGGCAACTTGAAATCTAGAAACAGTTTAGTGAAATAGCTTTCCTTCACCAAGTATAGCTTTGGGTATTATTGGCCCTGTATTCTGGCTCTCAACATTTTTGAAGAGAAGGCTGAGATTTATATCTTATTTATGTTAGAATAGACTCAACATTCAGTCACCTGAGGCAAAAGTTCAACTCACACAAGTGATTGCAAGTGTTGATGTCAGCCCAGATCTTTATAAATAAATGCTGAACTTCTATTTACTTGATGTGGCCTATCACCCTTCTAAGGCAAGTATAGCTAGGTAAAGTTGACAACAACTTTAATAACTGTTTGATGCTGCCCTATGGAAAGCATCATTAAACTTGTAAGTGATGGGCCAGGCAGAAGGGGATACATGGCATCTGCTATACAGAAAACATGCTGTCCAGCAAAAAGTCCTCGGCACCCTTGCATCTGGTTCTTTCATGTGTTTGCCAATTTCATGTAAGCCCCGAAAGATGAAATGCAGAAAACTCTATATCATCCATATTCTCTAAGGATAATAAGGCCATAGAAAGTTGAGTAGATGCATTATTTTCTTCAGGAAATATTTTGCCACAATGACTTGGTTTAAACTTATAAAAAGGAAAACCACTAACTGAGAGAAAAACACATTTTTATCATAAGTGAAATTTCTTAAACAGTTTATTGAACATTGAAAACCCCTAACAATTATATTCCTTTCTTTATTTCCACTTTAGAATCATATCTGCTGGAAGAAGCATTCTTGTTTGCACTGATTCAAAATTTAAGAGTTAAGCTTGAGAAACCTGGAAATATAGGATGAATCAGTGGAGGATTTAACAGGACACTCTTTTCTATCTTAGGTAGTTACATAACCATCTGTGAAAACTTGAATTTATCAGCACTTTATTAAAGTAACAACATGAAGATTGGAAGGCATGTACTTTCACTTCTAACAGAGAAGCTTTGGCAAGATAAACTTTTCAAGGTAGACATACATTTTAAGGATGGCTGATAACTTCAGAGACATGAAAATGTTTTCAGTTATTTGTTCAGAAAATTAATTGTGTTGGTGGTCTTATAAATGTATACATAGTTGTTTCATTATCAGCTACATAGTCAAGACATCCACCTAGTTGGCTGTATTTGTGAATAAGCAGATCTACTGTAGGGAGGTGCATGTATGTGTGAATGTGTATTTAACAACATGTTCTGCTTAATTAGATTTTATACAGTAAATGATAACCTGGAAGACAGCCAGATATAGAATGAAGAATACTTTGCTTAGGAAATAAAAACCTATAATTTACCCATAATTCTGACATTGACCTTACATATAGTCTTAGGCAAGACACCTAGAATTTTAAAACATTAATTTCTTAATTTTGTCATCCATAAATTGTGTTAATAATATTTGTTGTCTTAGTCTTTCAGGGATATTATAAGGGTCAAATAAAGTAATAATATATGTAAAAGTGTTTTTAATCATTCATTGATATTACATATGTTTTAAAAGATAACTAAAAACATTTTTCTTTTAAGCTATTTTGAAGAAATTTTTTCTAAAGCATATTTCTCAGCAGTCACAGATTAGTAAATAGGGTACTGTCAATATGAATTTCAGCTGAAGATTTGAAATTGTTATTTGCTTTGTAGACTATATCTCCACATGACTATCTTAGGTCTGGTTCCCAGTAAGTGAGCCTGAGATTCTTGTACTAGTGATTTATTGAGGGAGTGTGGAAAGCAGAATCAACAAAGGAGTGGCTTCACTTCAGGTTTAGCTTCAGACTGGAGCATAAATGACAATGGAGAGTTGTGTCACATTGAGGCAATGGAACTGGTCTTTTGTACTTCCATATCAATCAGTCATTGGCTGGGGCCCACCCCCAGGGTTGGCATAACCTCAGGGGCAATTCTCAACTGCCTCAGTCATAGTCTATGTTAAGGAGACTTCCAAATAATGAGGGCAAATTCTCAAGGGTCGGGTATACCTGCAAACTATTAGCAGCCAACCCATGCAACAGCTAAGGATGAAGACACCTGGATGGTAAAGGGGATCTGATTGGACCACCAACAGTTTTTACTTCATTGTACAACATGCCATCGTACACCAAGAAAACACACTCTGACCACTTCTTATATATAGTACATATACAGCTCATTCTTACCCTCCAGGTATATCAGTTTTACTCAAACTTTTAGCGTTCTACTTTCTGTTTTCTAGAATGTGTGATAAATCAATGCCATTCTAGACAGTGATGCTCTCTGAATGGTGAAGTAGTTAATATCTCTGTCAATAAAATTGTGGCAAATAATCAAAAAAGGACCGTGTGTTTTGTCAACTGAAACTATTAAAATATTCTTTGTTATTGTAGAGAAAAAAAATGCCTTCCCAAAAGAGTGATGTAACATGTGTCAGAGATTGTGTCATCTTTTTTTTTTCTGAAATAGCATCCATAATTGTAAATACCATTTGATTAAGTTTAAATCACTACCTACCACCCTCCATGCCTCACTGAGCTCTTGCTCTGATCATAATCAAGTATTACAAATATCCATATTCCTGAATCTTTCAGATACTTTTGGTGACAGTAATTTCTGTGATCCCCTCAAAGATATGGCATTGCTTTTGTAATTTCAATAATATAATAATATCAAATTTCATTTTTAAAAAATTATTTCAGTAGGGAGGGGGAACTTTAGGGGCTTCCACATTACTCTTTCAAAGGTAGAATGGGATAAAGTTAATCCTTCCACCTGAACTCCCTAATCCCCTTACCAGTTTTTACTTTTCTCTGTGGAACTTATCATTACTCAAAGTTTTTATTTTGAGTCTATTTATTGTTTGTCCCTACCCACAGATTTCTAAGCTGCATGAGGGCAGAGACAATTGTTTTGTTCACTGCAGTTTTGCCAGCATCTAGAAGAGTGCTGCCCACAGAAGGCACTTAGTAAATATATGTTGAATTAGTTCCTTACTATAAATTTTATGAAGAGACTTCTGGATTGACATTTATTCAGCATGGACTAACTTTGAACAGGCTTCAGGAAGCCAAACAAGGAATAAATAATTGAAAGTCACCCAGTCTCTCAAACTCTGATACCAACACCTGAAAAATTTTAGATGCATACATATCATTAATTTCAGCACAATCTACATTTATATTATTTCCTTGTTATTCTAAAATAACGACAGTCAGTTCCCATATAGAATATCTAGATTTTAAAAGGTATAAATAAAGAAAGTCTTAATTTTATGGTGTCCAGTAAATCTTCTTTCCCTCGTTTTATTTTATAATTGATTTCTAAGACTTACTAGAATTCCACTCTAGGTACATGTCTGTGGTCAGTGAAGAGAGATAGAGATGAGCTTAAAAAAAATTGTCTCCCTTTACATAGGAAATCTCTCAGAAAGAGGATCACAGAGTCTTTAAAATATCCAAAACAACCTTTATCAGACGAAAGGAAGAATGCTTCAGCTGATCAAAGGTTCAGGTGATGGCGTACTAAGGGCTTTGGAAATATTTAAAAGCTTCTAAATTTCTCTAATTTTTTCGTTCTTTTCCTCTTCTTAAGGAAGACATTTTATTTGTCCCTCATAAATACCCTGTGAGTTTAGCTGAAACTTAAGTTCTCCACATGCAAGGTCAAACTTTGAATTTGTTATTTAGCTGTCTTAATCATGTCACTGTAAGATATAAGTGATGTGTCAGTACAATGATCAAAAGTCCATAAGCTTCCGTTTTTCATGTGCTGTGCATTTAAAGATATGTTTGTTATTCCTTCTAAGCTGTCTACATACCACTAGAAGTAGAGCCACTCACCATGACCACAGTCTTTATTTTCCTTATGCCCTTTAAGGTCTACTCTCTAAAGCTTTAACTTCATTGGATACTTCATTCTGCTGTCCACAGCTGATCATTTTATTAACTCCCTTGCATACTAAGTGCTTATTCATTAAGAACTAGTTGAATTTTCACTGCTTTCATCCTAAGTGGACAAGAAAACCAATTCCAGATTTAACTATTTTCCTGAAATTTGGCACCTCTAATGACTCCTAGTACTGACACAAATTTTATTAGTCACCATTCTGGTAGCTCATAATACAGAGATCTCTCTTTAACTTAACAGAAAACAGTTGTGTGAAATGGTATCAAGTAGCACATGGAATTAATTAGAAGGATGGAGAATTGGTTCAGACAGAAACTAGGTGGGCCCAGTCTTGCCACGTGAACAATCACACCAGGATGCTATCGTCACACTGTCTACAGCTTTCAACCCTAGGCATTTTGTGCAATGACGTTAGACCCTGCTGAATCTGAGCACAGACCACGATGTCATTGAATTATTAATTGTGCCTTTCCATTGTATATATGAACCACATCTTCTTTATCCATTCCTCTGTTGATGGACATTTAGGTTGTTTCCATGTCCTGGTTATTGTAAATAGTGCTGCAATGAACTCACTTTAAATTCAGTGAACAAACTCACTTTAAATTGAGGATTTATTGTCATTACCTGAGAAATAGCTAAGCAGATGGAGCATGGAATAGGGAATTCAGAGACCTGAGTTTATTCCCAAACTCACTTCAAATCTCTGTAGGTCTGTGATACAAAGGCATAGAACAATTCCAATCTTGAAGACTTGATGAAAGTTTTTGCATATACAGGTAATAGACAAAAATTGCAAATATGTAAATGTGTTCTGATATCTTAAAGGTAATTTTGAGTTAAAAAATTGGTGGTGCATGTGTCTTTTTGAATTATAGTACATATATACAATGGGATATTACTCAGCCATAAAAAGGAACAAAATTGGGTCATTTGTAGAGACATGGATGGACCTATAGACGGTCATACAGAGTGAAGTAAGTCAGAAAGAGAAAAACAAATATAGTATAGTAACACATATATGTGGAATCTGAAAAAAAATGATATAAACGATCTTATTACAAAGCAGAAATAGAGACACACACATAGAGAAAACATGTGTGGATACCACGGGAGAAAGGGTGGAATGAATTGGGAGATTGACATTGACATATATACACTATTGATACTATGTATAAAATAGATAACTAATGAGAACCTCCTGTATAGTACAGGGAACTCTACTCAATGCTCTGTGGTGACCTAAGTTGGAAGGAAATCCAAACAGAGGAGACATATGTATACATATAGCTGATTCACTTTGCTATACAGTAGAAACTAACACAATATTGTAAGGCAAATATACTCCAATAAAAATTTTAAAAAAACATAATAGTGCCGTTGATGTCATTAAAAATAATCTTTCTTTTTTTCCACATCTTCATTGGAGTATAAATGCTTTACAATGTTGTGTTAGTTTCCGCTCGTACAACAAAGTGAATCAGCTATATGTATACATATATTCCCATATCCCCTCCCTCATATAGAACCCTATACCTTTGTGTCAAGCTCTCAAGTTTTACACTCTTGGTGGGAACATCGCCTTTGTCCTGTATTTTAACTTCCAGGGGTTGGGAAAATGTGTTATCCTTCTAAGTTGACTTCTTTAGGAGATAAAATTTTGCATTCTGACTGTCTTGGAATTCCTTCATAAATAGTAAGGAACACAGTGTGACAAAATTGAATACAATAACCCTGGTAAATGCTGAAGTTGAGTTTCAAAGAAGTCAAAAGATATAATCTCAGTAAAGCAGATAATATGTGACACACATGAAGGCTAGAGTCCAGATTTTCCTGATTCTAAGTCCAGTGATAATTTTGCTAAATTAGGTCATTTCTGAGGTTTGACTGACTTAACCAAGGAATGATTAACAGACTTCCCCACAATACATATATATATATATATATATATATATATATATATACACACACACACACACACACACACATACAGGAAGGCTGCTGCCTATAACTGCAGTCATGTATTAAAATATAAAGTGTTAAAAACTTGTTACCTCAAGCAAATAGTTTCACTTTTCTGTGTCTCAGTTTCTCTATCTTTAACATGGGGCTTATAAGGTCTATTTGCCAAGTGAGTAAGTTGTTATAAACTCTACAGTATAACATTCTATTTATATACGGAATGTTTTTGGCCTTATATATGATAGTGTCAACAGGAACAATTTGTAATATAGCTCTAAACATTCAGCCAAGATTCAGTTTGGCAGTGCTTGTTTCTGAAATACTGAAATGTTTCCATCCTAGTGACCCAAGTCACTTATGTGTCTTCCTACTCCCTGCTCAACCTTTCCAAGAAAAATCCATCATTTAAAGGAATAACAATTAGTCTGCAGGGATCCTCCATAATCCTTCTTGAATGCAATGATCAGTGTCCATTCTAATTGGTGTATGCCTACTGAATTGATTGTTAATATTTTGATATTCTCATATTCATTTTGTATATCATATACATATGCATATAAAATATATATTATAATATATATACACACATACCTGTATAAAATATAATATCATACTGCATGATACACACATATGTGTGCATATATACACATATATGATAAATTATTACTCATCATCAACTCATAATGTAGACAATGAAGAAGGAAAATAATGCATTTGAGGAACAATTGGCTTAGGAATTCTATATTTATTTTTTTCTGTGATTGAATTATATGGTGTTGACTATTTACATTGATCCAATTAGTTTTCTAATTGTTCCCCTTGGATCCACTCAGCCCAAGATAAAAATCATTACTGAACTGTGAGCCTTGTGGAGGAATATGAAGATTGTAACTCTTGTAAGAAATACTGGTCCTTGAGCAACATCCTTTCAATGCAGAGTCGTATCTTCCTATTTTCAGACTGATTTTCCCAAGTTAGTCACAGCAAGTTAAGGAACATCTGCCATTATTTCCACAGCTTTCTGTTATGAGCAGTAAAATATGTCACTGATTATACACATGGCATCATGTTCTTTGATTCTGGGAGGACAGGGAGAGAAGAAACATCCTTACCTGTAATTTTATCTGCATTTATAATTTAAATGAATCTTTGTATCTAGCTATCTCCCCTTTCCATAAACACATTAATCCATAAGTGAAATAGGCAGCTGCCAATATTAGTATTATTTGGAGTATGGGGGCCAGTGGGCTGAAAATACCTACACACCTTTATATTGGGCCATGGAACTTGAATTTTCTGTTAGACGACCAAGACTATATATGTTAAAATACTCTAAACAGAAGAACTTTCATCCCTAGCACTGCAGGTTTTAGACAGTTTATGGAAGACGATGTCAATAGCAATCATCTGTCACAATATGAGTTGTATTCTTGGTAAAATCATGATAAATGATATTAAACAAGACTTCATTTTGAAACGAGCAATATGACAATCTACTGAGAAGCAAATAACCAATGGACCAGTTGCTCTAGTCCTGGTACTACACATCCCCATCTTTCTTTTCCTTTATCTGACTATTCTTTGTTCTCTATGGTCCTGGACATTGTAGATGCAGATATTAAAAACACTGGTGGGAGAACCTGGAGCAAGATGGCAGACTAGGAAGCTCCAGGCTCTTTTTCCCACGTGGAAATATCCAATAAACAACTAGAGACTGGTTAACGTGACTTTGTAGAGCTCTGGAAATCAGTCAGGAATCTGCAGTAGCCAACTGAGCACTCAATCAAGAAAGAGTCAAATTCACAGTGGTGGAATATTCTGTAACACTTTTGCTCGCCCTTGCTCCACTCCCTCCTGCAGAGCACAGGGTGGTTTGAAGGAAGTAGCAGCCCAACCAGGTTACCTTTTGAAATCTTGAAAGAGCAAAGTGAGCCTAATTTGCAGTCTTCTAACCTGTTTGGGGGCTTCCTGATTGTTCTCTGTGTCATGTAGCTCAGGGTCAAATGTGGCAGAGATCAGATGTCTGGCTGGGAAAAGACTCCAGAAGCTGGCATAGCTTATGAAAATCTCTCAAGAGGGCTAAAGACCCGCAGATGCCTGGGGCAAGAGATTATTGATTGGGAAATACAATAGAACAGCTAAAGACACAAGAAGAAGCAGGTGTGAGAATTCTAGGGAAATTAAGACAATTAAATGCAGCTGTGTATACCAGGGAACTGGTGAAAAGCACATATTAAGGCCCAGGAATAACGCATGCTCAGAAAAAGCCTGAGAAAATTTTAGCATTTACCCTGGGCTGACGTCAAGTCTCAGAACATGCCCTGCTAATTAGTGAAGGTCTTCCCCTGCATGAATTTCTTGGATATGATACCAAAAGCACAGAAACAAAAGAAAAAGTATAGATAAATTGGACTACATCAGGGCTTCCCTCGTGGCGCAGTGGTTGAGAGTCCGCCTGCCGATGCAGGGGACACGGGTTCGTGCCCCGGTCCGGGAAGATCCCACATGCTGCGGAGCGGCTGGGCGTGTGAGCCATGGCCGCTGAGCTTGCGCTTCCGGAGCCTGTGCTCCGCAACGGGAGAGGCCACAACAGTGAGAGGCCCGCATACCGCAAAAAAAAAAAAAAAAAAAAAAAAAAAAAAAAAAAAAAAAAAAAAAAAAAATTGGACTACATCAAAATTTAAAACTTTTGTACATCAGAAGATATTATCAACAGAGTAAAAAACACCCCACAGAATGAGTGGAAATATTTGCAAATCATATCTGATTAAGGGTTTAATATCCAGAATATATAAATAACTCCTACAATTCTACAAAAGAAACCAAGCAGATTTAAATTGAGCAAAGCACTTGAATAAACATTTCTCTGAGGAAGATATACAAATGGTCAGTAAGCACATGAAAAGATGCACAATATCCTTAGGGAAATGCAAGTCAAAAACCACAATGAAATACCACTTCACACCCATTAGGATGGCTAGTATTAAAAAAAATAAACCCAGAAAATAACAAAGTGCTAACAAGGATGTGGATAAATTGGGACTTTTGTGCATTGCTGGTTGGAATATATTATGGTGCAGCTATGGAAAAGAGTATAGGGGATCCTCAAAAAATTAAGAAATACCATATGATATTTACAATATGATCTAGAAATTCTACTCTGGTTATGTATCCAAAAAGTTAAAGCAGGGACTCAAACAGGTATTTGTACACCTATGTTTATAGCAGCATTATTTTCAATAAACAACATTTGGAAATAAACCGCATGCCCATCAACAGATGAATGGGTAAACAGAGTGTGATATACACTTACAATGGTATATTACTTAGCCTTATAAAAATAATTCTGACATGCTGCAACATGGTTGAACCTTAAGGACATTACACTAAGTAAAATAAGTCAGTCAGAAAAGGACAAATAATATACGTTCCTACTTCTATGAGGTACCTAAGGTGGTCAAATTCATAGAGACAGAAAGTAGAATGGTGTTTGCCAGGAGCTAGGTCCAGAGAATGGGGAGTTATTGTTTACTGGGTACAGAGTTTCAGTTTGGGAAGATAAAAATGTACTGGACATTGATCATGTAGATGTACTTAATGCCACTGAACTGTACACTTAGAAATGCTTAAAATAGTATATGTTACATATATTTTATTACCAAAAAATAAAAATAAAAAATTTGCTGATAGAGCTTCCCTGGTGGCGCAGTGGTTGAGAGTCCGCCTGCAGATGCAGGGGACATGGGTTCGTGCCCTGGTCCAGGAAGATCCCACTTGCTGTGGAGCGGCTAGGCCCATGAGCCATGGCTGCTGAGCCTGCGCATCCAGAGCCTGTACTCCACAACAGTGAGAGGCCCACGTGCCGGAAAAAAAAAAAAAAAAAAAAACGAAAAAAAAAATTTGCTGATAGTGTGAACTCTACCTGGTCTTGAAAACAAGTTTGTATTAGCCTGTGTGATCCTGATTACAAAAGTAATGACATAAACAGAGGAAAAAAACGCAAGGAAGAAGAAAATCAACTTAGGAAAATTACAGACATGTGGGGTAAATAGTGAGTAATTAGACAGGAAATATGTGCACAGGCCAGAAAATGAGACTATAAATTACACCAAGGAGATAAGATCTTAACCTAAATGTAGTGGTAGGTTACTGATAGATTTGAAGTAAAGGAAACATGATCAGATTTTGAAGCTGGAATGATCAGTCTGGGAGCTTTATGGAATAAAGATGTTCAACAGGCAACACTAGAGGTATGAAGGCCCATGGAACGTTATTACAATGTTCTTGGGAGAACATGATAAGCATGGAGGGAAATGAGGGGACTTGATATTTAAGAGATAGAACTACAGGCTGTGGAACATGATTAGATCAGAACTTGGGATAACAGGAGGAGAAGAATAGATGATTTCTAGTTTCTAGTTTAATCCGCTAGATACAGTTTTATCTTTCACCAAGATAATGAATCAAGAGGAAGAATATGTATAAAGTTCAAACTTGTTGAGATAAAGAGGATAATGATTTATTTAGGTTTAACTTGGACCTTCTAAAGATTGAGGGACTTTGTGAGACATTCAGGGTGAGATGTTTACTAAGAAGTTTATATGTGAAACTTTGGAGGGTTACCTATTTTAGTGATATATTTTTGTCAGTTACCAGTTCTTAAGTAGTAGCTGAAATAATGAGTATGTATTTAATCATCAAGGGAAAGTATAAAATGAGAGCATATTAATAAAGACAGAATCCTTGAGAACACCTGTATTTAAAAAAAATAGGTCTCTATAAATCCTCAATAATTAAGGCAGTGTGGTGCTGATACTTTAAAAAACAACAACAACAACAACAAAAAAAAGGAAAACAAATCAAAACACCTACTGGAACAGTATAAAGTCCAGAAACAGAATCAAATACTCAGTGAAACTTTAGTATATGATAAATGTGAATCTCAAAAATGTGTAAAGGGGGATAGACTTTTAAATAAATTTCACTGGACCACTGATAGACCAAATGTTCTCAATGTTTCAATGTTCTCTCAGCTTCAGGTCCATTCTTGTACCCTTTGCTCTGCAATTCTGGGCCTCAGATTTGTAAACAAGATTTATGCTTTACCAGGTGCTTCATGTTAGGTCATATCAAAGGGTGTGCACCAGGGAGATACTAGCAGGCAGGTGGAGGAGAGAAGGGACACACTCTTTTTTGTTTTTTTAACCATTTCTTTTAATATCACCCTGGCAATAGCTCTTTCCCTGGCACTTGGGACTCATCATTGCTTCTTTGGGCAATTTCAGAGTCAGATTTATTGAGTTTTATCAGGGGTACCAGTTATAGAGATTTAAATCCAGATGTACAGAATCTATCCTCTAAATTTCTAGGTTCTGATAACCCAACCTAAACTCTTCTCTTTGTATCTTCAGGTCTAGGGTTAGTAGCTGCTTCCTGCGATCATTATTTGTTGCCTCAATGTTTCATTTATTGTTTTACCCCTCAACCTCTGTGTAACCAACTTTCTCTATTATTTTTTTACATTAAAAAATGTCTTTTTGTTTCTGGTTATGGCATGTAAAAGTTTGGAAGTCACCACTCTGTCCTAACAACAAGTAAAAAGCTGAACAAACTAAAAAAAGTCAACAACTCTTCTTATCTGTAAGTGAAGGTCTTACAGTCACAAGGAAAACCACTGCCCACAAAACTGTAGAGACCCACAGGCAAATACACAGAATCACAACTTATTTGGTCATTGCATAATGATAAAGGGATCAAGTCTCCAAGAAGACATAACAAATCTTAATGAGTATTTACCTAACAATCCTTAATGTGTATTTGCCTAAAAACAGAATATCAAAATACATGAGGTAAAAACTGATAGAACTGCAAGAGGAAATAGATGAATCCATCATTGTAACTGGAGACTTCAATACCCCTTTATCAGAAATGGATGAGTCTAGCAGGCAGAAAATCAGTAAGGACATAGTTAAGCTTAATAGTACTATCAATCCACTGGATATAATGAACATGTATAGATTGCTTCATCTAACAGCTGCAGAATACACATTTTTAGCCATCTTATATGAATATTCCCCAATATGATCACATTCTGGGCCATGAAACACACCTAAATAAAGTTAAAAGAATAGAAATCATATAATATCTGTTCTCAGGTTACAATGGAATTAAACTAAAAACCAAAATACCTGGTGGAAAATCCCAAAATACATGGTGACTAAACAACACACTTCTAAGTAACACATGGATCATAAGAGAAATCTCAATAGAAATTTAAAAGTATGTGAATTCAATGAAACTGAAAATACAATTCGTCAAAATTTGTGGGATGCATCAAAAGCAGTGCTTAGAGGAAAATTTATTGAATACATTTAATACATATACCAGAAAGAAGAAAGATCTAAAATCAAAAATCTAAGTTTCCACCTTAGGAAACTAGGAAAAGAAGAGTAAATTAAATCCAAAAACTAAGCAAAAGAAGAGAAATAATATGGATTAGGGTAAAAATCAATGAAATCAAAACATAAAATCAATAGCGAAAGTCAATGACTTCAAAAGCTGGTTCTTTGAAAAGATCAATAGAATCTATAAGCCTCTAACCAGGCTAACTAAAAAGTTTTAAAATGAGACAAATAACTTATATCAGAAATGAAAGAAGGAACATCATTACAGATCCCAGAGACATTAGAAGTGTAATTAAAGAATACTATGAACAACTCTATGGCTAAAAGAATACTATGAACACCTCTATGGCTACAAATTTGATACCTGGATGAAATGGAACAATTCATTGAAAGACATAATCTGGCAAAACTCACACAAGAAGTAGAAAATCTTAATAAGTTTATATCTAGTAAATAATTTGAATCTACAATTGCTAGCTTTCAAAAAAGAAAGCACCAGGCCAGGTGGGTTCACTAATAAATTCTACCAGACATTTAAGGAAGCAGTTATACCAATTCTCTACAACTTCTGTCAGAAAATAATAGTCGAAGTAATATCCTTTAATTAATTCTATGAGATCAACATTACCCTAATACCAAAACCAGATAAAAACATTAGAAGAAAGGAAAACAACATACAAATATCTCGAATGAATATAGATGCAAAAATCCTCAAAAATTATTAGCAAATTGAGTCCAAAAATGTATAAAAAGAATTATGTATTACTACCAAGTGGGATTTATTCCAGATATTCAAGGCTGATTCAAAGTTTGAGAATCAGCACTGAGACCTAACTACTAAAAGAGAGAACTTAAGGTAAGTATTTAGAAACTATTATTTTGAAATTGACATGACATCCAACATATGGTCATTTTTCTAGTAATTCATTTCTATTGCATTTCACAAAATTAAATATCAACTATAAATTGAAATTAAAAAAAATCCTCACCCTTCATCACAAAGAGTTTGAGAAGTACTGGATTAGATTTAGGATCTGTAGTCATGGGAAAATCCAGGTGACACAAGGTGAACAGGGATTGCGGCAAGGACTCAGATGTGAGCAGGAGAGGCCAGCACAGGGTACATGACAATGTGTAATAAAGGATAGGTCTGCAGAATCTGGGGAAGACTGAGAGGACAGTTCAGGAACCAGATACCAGGCCCCCTTCCCCAGTGATCATAAAGTGTTATCAATAGCAGATTATTGTTTTCAACATCTTTATATAGGAACCGTAAAAGTAAGGATTACTGTAGAACACCTGTCTTCCACTTTTCTGGCTACCATGTGGAAAGAGCTTCCCTAACACACCACTGCTGGTCTCTCTGATTCTTTTTTTTAAACATCTTTATTGGAGTATAACTGCTTTACAATGGTGTGTTAGTTTCTGCTTTATAACAAAGTGAATCAGTTATACATATACATATGTTCCCATATCTCTTCCTCTTGCATCTCCCTCCCTCCCACCCTCCCTATCCCACCCCTCTAGGTGGTCACAAAGCACCGAGCTGATCTCCCTGCGCCATGCGGCTGCTTCCCACTAGCTATCTATTTTACATTTGGTAGTGTATATATGTCCATGCCACTCTCTCACTTTGTCACAGCTTACCGTACCCCTCCCCATATTCTCAAGTCCATGCTCTAGTAGGTTTGTGTCTTTGTTCCCGTCTTACCCCTAGGTTCTTCATGACCTTTTTCTTTTTTCTTAGATTCCATATATATGTGTTAGCATACGGTATTTGTTTTTCTCTTTCTGACTTACTTCACTCTGTATGACAGACTCTAGGTCCATCCACCTCACTACATATAACTCAATTTCATTTCTTTTTATGGCTGAGTGGTATTCTTTACCCAGGAGAGGAGGAGCAATTTCTTTTGGAACTTGGGGGGAGAAACTGGGCATACATCTTTTTCTATGTTTGGAGAATCACTCACCCTCAAGAAACACACCTACAGATCCCAGGAACATTAAAAGGAAAAAAAAAAAGGACACAATTCTCTTGTGCTGTGATTTTGAAGGTATAGTTTCTCCAAAGAGGAAGCCTCTGGTTTACGCTGCCCCTACAGGTAAGTCTATCTCATTCATGGATAAAGTGATATCAGGTCAACTCAGCCAACAGACATAAACTCATATTCTCTGGGATCATCAGCTTAACAACTAATAGAGGTGATTATTTGTATCTGAATTTGTCAGAGTCTTGTATGTATCTTTTGATTAATCCAGAAAAAAACAAATATCTTTAAGCAGTTCATGGATCAAAAGTGTCTGGAAACTACTGCCTTAAAATGAGTCATATATGTTTATGCTTCTTTTCATGAGTTCACTTAGCTTCTACTGATAAGATGTAGGCAATTTCCACAAATTTGTGTTTTCACAAATGGTTAGCCTTATACTATAGTTTCCTCCCAGTGAATTATCTGTCAAATAGAACTAATCAAATTCCAGGTTTGCAAAACTGTAACTTTGTGGCTAATAAGTAGCACTTTGCCAGCAGAAAGAAAAAAGTGCTCAGAAGTAAGAGTTATGCATTTCTGAATAATAGCAATAAATTTCTGAATTCACATGGTTATTTCTTAGCAGGATGAAAACTAAAGCTACGCATTCATGGTATCACTAAAGTATTTGCTTTATAGCTAATGATAAATCTCCATTTTGCATCATTCATAGACTCAGTGAGTTGCTATACCTTTGTGAATTGACATACTTTCCCAAATTTGCTTAATAAAATTTTATTTCATGTTTGATCCAGTTCTTCACAATTGAATTACAGACTATATTTCTTTTTCCTAAGATATAAGTAGGTTTTAAAAATGTATTCTAATTTTTGGATGCTATCTGATAGACATAGATGTTTTTCGAACTTTATACACCATGTGTTTCCCTTAAATACCATAATGTGATAGAAATAGTTGGTTCTTTAGGAGAAATAATCTGTCAGACTCAAGGAACTGCTTCCTAAAAATCTTCCAGCATTAATGTTCTTTTCACTAAACCAAGCATTAAGGAATGGAAAGTGTTTTTCTAATTTTTTTAATGTTTTTGTATAATTACTGACAAAGAGAATATACTCATAGAGATCTATAGATAATTAAGAGGCAGGCTTATCAATTCAGAATTAGAGGAAAGCTACAATATGATATAAATGAAAAGAAAAGTACCTTCTAAGACTCCATTATATAATAGAAAAAAATGTGGTTATATTTTATAGTAGTTTGACCACATTATCCATTCATTCAACACTTACTGAATACTTACTGTGAACAGCACTGATAATACATCATGGTCATTGCCTTGGAAAAACATATGATAAATTACAGACACAAGATAAATAAACATACAATTTAGATATGATGTAATAAATATTACATAGGAATAAAACACTGTGAAAGCACAGAGAAGGTGGGATTTAATTTTCCTTGAGTTTACATAGTAAGGTGATATTTGATTTGGGTCTTGAAGAATAGATGTTGGTTTCTCAGAAGAATAATTTTTGTAAGTGTGTTTTATTTTAGCAAGTGTATCATTTCAAAAGTCATGTTGTGTTATGGAAGCCATGGGAAATGTTTCCCATGTGACTTGAGATAAGGAGAGAGGGATGTTTGAAGTTGGATATGGAGAGAAAATTTGGTGCCAGATGGGAATATCTTATATTGGAATTCATTCAAGTGTGGAGTCAAACAAATTTTAATGCAGGAACATAAAGTGGCCACACCTTTCTTTTAAAGATAATTTTGTCAGCACTGAAGATAATGGAGGAAATTAGAGATGAACAACTTGTTGGGAATTCTGATAGGAAAATTTTACAAGTGTCCAAATAAGAGATGATAAGATGTTGACATAAATACGGTCAGTAGGCATGAAACCAAGGAACTTGTCTTCAAAAATACATTGATAATTGTATAAATATGAGACCTTAGGGAGAAAAGTAAAGATATTGAGAGGTCTAAAAATCTTTTCCTGCAGAGCCTAGAAAAAGTTTAGCTTTGAGAAGAGAAAACCAAAGATATTATTTTCAGATCACATGGAGGTATGCAATATTTGTGACCATCATGATGCAAATAATAAAATAATTTAAAACTACAATCAGATAGAATACTTTATAGTCTTACACAAAAAGTCTAAGAGTAAGCATGTGCCTTCACAATGGGTATATATTTAGCTGAGAAGCAATCTGAATATTATGTGTCCCACAGAAATGAAAGGATGATAAAAATTGAAACACAAGCATAATATACAGGTAGCTGAGTGAATATAAATAAAAAGAACAGAGCAGAAATGTAGTCTAATTGGCATGACAGTCCTTTCCTGGCAGTAAATAAATAGAAGCCAGAACCTTGCAGGATATTGTAAAGCAAACAAAAATGTATAGGTTATATACATTAAACTTAAAATGGACTTTGAACAATTGCTAATATATACACTTTTTAAGAAAGAGTGGTAAGGCCTGAAACAAAGACATAATATTCTATCATAGATTATAACTGGATTCAAGAAACATGATAGCAAAAATGTGTAAAACAAAAGAAAAAAAAATAAATGGAGACAAAGGCCATTCCTTGGTTTTTTCTAGCTAAGCATCCACATGAGAAAGAATCAGAAAATTGAATGACTGACAATACAGGTAAAAATGTGAGGAAATGGAACTGTACACTGCCAGTGAGAGTATTAATTGGCTCTAATTTGTTGACTATGCAGTTTGGAATTATTTTGTAAATATTTTTAAATAGCATATGTTAGGGGCTGAATTGTGTCTCCTGAAAATTCATGTATTGAAATCCTAACCCTTAGTACCATAAAATGTGACTGTATTTTGAAAGAGGATGTTTAAAAAGGTGATTAAATTTAAATCAGATCATGTGGGTGGGCCTTAAAAAATCTAACTGGAGTCTTTATATGAAGAGGAAATTTGGATACACAACTTGACCCTGGGGAGGTAAGCACACAGAGGAAGGGCCATGTGAGGACACAGCAAAAGGCAGCCATCTGCCAGCCACAAAGAGAGGCCTTGAAAGATATCAAATCTCCTGACACCTTGATCTCAGATATCCAGCCTCCAGAACTGTGAGAAAATAGTAATTTTTTTTTGTTGTTTAATCACCTAGTCTGTAGTATTTTGTTGTGGCAGCCTTGCCTAACAAACTAATGCAGCATGCTTTTTAGATATGATATTTCTAATTTTAGATACAGACCCTGTAGAAGTAATTGAACATGGAATATTACTCAGCCATAGAATGAAATCTTGCCATCTGTGACAACATGGATGAACCTGGAGGGTATTATGGATATATATATATATATATGTTACTTAAAACTATAATTAGTTAAGTTCTTGAATATTCATGAAGCTCTACATTTTTTACTCCCTCCTCATGTTTTATGTTTTTGATGTCATATTTTACATCTTTAGGTGTATTCTTTAACTGTCAATGTAGTTACCATTGATATTATGAATTTTTTCTTTTGATATCATACTAGCTTATTAAATTAGTTGATCCACTGCTTTAACTATATATTTGTCTTTACCAGTGAGATTGTTTTCCTTCATATATTTTCTTATTTATTGTTATGACCTTTTATTTTTCACTTAAAGAAGACCCTATACAATTTCTTATAAGACTAGTTTAGTGGTGATGAACTCTTTCAGTTTTTGTTTGCCTGGAGAAATCTTTCTCTCTCCTTCAATTCTGAGGGATAACCTTGCTGGGCAGAGTATTCTTGTTGTAGGTTTTTCCCTTTCATCAATTTAAATATATCATGCCTCTCCCTTCTGGCCTGCATAGTTTCTGCTGAAAAATCAGCTGATAGCCATATGGGGATTCCCTTGTATGGGACTCTTTGTTTTTCTCTTGCTGCCTTAAAATTGTCTCTTCATGTTTAACTTTTGCCATTTTAATTATGGTAAGAATTATTGTGGATCTTTCGAGTTCTTCTTTTTAGGACTCTGTGCTTTCTGGACCTGGATATCCTTTTCCTTCTTCATGTTAAGGAAGTTTTCAGCCATTATTTCATCAAATAAGTTTTCTGCCAATTTCTCTCTCTCTTCTCCTTCTGGGACCCCTATAATTAAAATGTGTAGTATGCTTGATGTTGTCTCAGAGACCCCTTAAACTATTTGTATTTTGTAATTTTTTTCTTTTGCTGTTCTGGTTCAGTGATATCCATTATTCTGTCTTTCAGGTCATTTATGCATCCTTCTGAATCACTAAATACTTGATTCCTTCTAGTGTATTTTTGATTCCAGTTATTGTATTGTTCCACTTTGATTGTTTATTTATTATATTTTCTAATTATTTGTTGAAGTTCTCACTCTGTTCCTCTAAGCTTTTCCCAAGTTCAGTGAGATTTCTTATGACTGTTATTTTGAACTCTTAACAGGTATATTACTTATCACTGCTTCATTTGGGTTTTCTCTGTGGTTTTATCTTGCTCTTTCATTTGGAACACATTCTTGTCTTCTCAGTTTGCTTGACTTTTTTTCTGTTTTTCTCTTTGAAATTAGGTGAAACAGTTACTTACCCCAGTCTTGAAGATGTATTCTTCTGGAGGAGCATCCTCCTGTAGTCTATGTGTGTCCAGTGGCTTTGGTGAGAGAGCTGGATCTGAAGCGAGCATTGTCCAGTATGTGCATGGTCATTACCTTGGCAGGGATTGGCTTGAGCTGGGGGTGGGTTTAGTGCCAAGTCCAGCATAGGCCATGGCTTCTCCCAGGATGTACTGGGGGTTGCTGTCTTGACAGGGTGAGGAATACAGCCAAAGTGGCTATAATATAGCCCGATGTGAGCTCGGGCCACTTCCCAGGCACAGCAGCCTCTGGTGCCTTGGTGGGGACTGGGGTAGAGAGCAAGAGGGGCTAGGGAAGGGGCTGGGTGTGAACTGCAGACTCTCCCAGAGTTCAGTGGCAGTCACCACCTTGGCAGAGATGAGGGGTGGACTCGGAAGGGTCAGAACTGGATCCATGTGCAAGCTGCATCCTCCCCCGGGGACACTGGTGGCTGTCACCTTGGCAAGGGGAGGGGCTTGAGCCAAAGGGGCTGGAGCCAAAGCCCAGTTCAAGCAGTGGCTTCTCCAGGGGCTTGCTGGTGGCTACCACCTTGGTGGGGGTTGGGTCTGGAACTGGGCCGTGCTGCAGGCTGGTGGTGTCTGGCGTGTTCTTGACAGGCTGGTACTTTTAAATCTGATGCTTCTGTTCTGGGACTGGGAGTGAGAAAACCTGTGTGCATAAGGATGGAGTCTCAGTTTCCTACAACTCTTTAGTTCTCCCTGTAATAAGCCCCACTGGTTTTCCTGCTAAGGAGGGGAGAGAGAGAGATATGGAGAAACAAAAATTTCCTTCTTTAACTCATGTAATCTTGTTTATTTTTGTACAGACCCAGACTCTGTTGGATAAGAAGACTCTTAGGAAGACCTGAAATATTTTTTCTTCTTCTCCTAGGAAACAAGTGCCATTTGATACTAGAAAATGATTTGTTTGCCTCATTAGAGAAACTCCCTGGATCAGTTTATTGATGATTTTTTTTTTTTTTTTTTTTTTTTTTTTTTTTGCTGTACACGGGCCTCTCACTGTTGTGGCCTCTCCCACTGTGGAGCACAGGTTCTGCACGCACAGGCTCAGTGGCCATGGTTCACGGGCCCAGCCACTCCGCGGCATGTAGGATCTTTCCCAGACTGGGGCATGAACCCGTGTCCTCTGCATCAGCAGGCGGACTCTCAACCACTGCGCCACCAGGGAAGCCTGATGATTTTTTTTTTATTTGTATAATTAGGATTCAAAACACAGTCTTCCCCAAGGGTCACTACTGGACTGACTGGGCATGGCTTTTACTTGATTTTTTTTTTCAATGTGACAAGGAGGTGACTCAAAGGAATAAAGACTTTATTGCTTCTGTAAGAGCAATTAATTTACTTGTAATGACATTTGGTTTTCTAATCCACTTCCCTTTGTTTTGAGTGTGGACAATTACACTGGAAATATGAAGAGAATATAAAGTTATATCTTTAACTTTTTTTTCTTATCCAGACCAGTAAGAGGCAAGTATATTAATCCTTAAGATAGTAATTACTAGTGATGAAACATGCACCAACCAGGCGATTCATATGTAATATATAAAATGTGTACTTGATTTTTTTCCTTTCATTTATATTTAATGGAGACATACTGGAAACTCTGGTCTCTATGATACTTAAGTTTGAAGAAAAATACAGCCCTTGGACTCTT
The DNA here is from genome assembly GCF_025265405.1 of Mesoplodon densirostris. Taxonomy (NCBI): domain Eukaryota; kingdom Metazoa; phylum Chordata; class Mammalia; order Artiodactyla; family Ziphiidae; genus Mesoplodon; species Mesoplodon densirostris. The sequence goes on from NC_082667.1 coordinate 43,279,954, forward strand.
CAAAAAATTACAGTGGTATTCTTTTTACTGTATTTGTATGGGTGTTCAATGCCTTAACTTATATGAAAGTTAAAAGTTTTCCTTCATACATGTATTTATTAGTTTCACATTCTCCTTTCTAGACCAAAGGAAAAGTAATTGCAACTTTATAGAAAAATAATAAATATTTCATATAATGAAAACATTACTTCCATAGATGTTTTAAGTGTTAGTATTTTTTAAAGTAATGTTTTTGATGATTGTTTAAATATAATTGAAAATATTTAAGGCATTTATATTTCACTTCTGAAGTATCATATTGTTTAAGTACTTGATTACTTAGACTTGCTTCTTCTAGGTAAGCAAGTGATTCCCAAACTTAGTTATACATCAGGATCATTAAGAGAACATTAAAAATATATTTATGCACTCTACTCCAGATCAACAGAATCTAGATTCAGGAAGACTGAAGTCCAGAAATCAGAAATTTGTAAATTGCAACAAGGTGATTCTACTGTGCAAGCAAGATTGAAAATCATTATTGTCATATAAATTTCTCTTTTTTAATATAAACTTTTCTTTTTGCCCCAATCTACCAATTCTACAAAATCTCCACATTTTTCAAAACTTAACATACCAGAATCACTGGCAGTTGAGACTAGTAGGAAATGCTTTTTGGTATGAGCAGATTACTTGTAAATTAGTTTATTGCAATAACATGCCCTGAATGTGCTCAAAGTAGAGTCAAGTGATGTTTTATAATAGAGATTCATTGATCCAACAAATACTTATGAAGTTTCTACTGTGATCCAGGCTCTGCTCTAGTCATTGGAGATAAATCAGTAAAGTAAAACAGACCAAAAATCCTTCTCCCTTAAAGGAAGATGGGCTCTTGGGATATATCCTAGGGTTGATCTCCCCAGAAGCAGACCCTTTGAATAAAATAGTTTATTTGGAGATCATTTCAGAAGGTACCTGTAGGAGGATGGGTGAGTGAGGCAGGGGATATATGGAAGCCCAGTGTGGGTATAGGTTTTCCCTGAGGGCAACTGAGGTTAGATTCCACAGGGGAACTCTGGAAGATAGTATATAATATTAATCAATGTTAGCCCACCCTCATGTGCTGGAGTATTTATTCTCCAACTTTACCAACTCCCACTACTGCTGGCCATGTGGGGTTGAAAGGAAATCTTCAGGAAGGGAGCTGCAGGTGCTTGCAGTAGGGTGATGTAGGCATGGAAGGAATGGGGAGTGCTGAGGAAGTATGGTCAAGGCCCTGACACCATCTATTATAGTGGGATAGAAACAAAAATAAAAGCAGAATATTTAATATATTGTATTGTGATAAGGACTATGGAGAAATACAAAGCATGAAATGGCAATGGGGAATGTATCTGTGTAGGAAGGTGAATTTTAAAAAAGCTAACAAAGTGGGCCTCAGTGTGAAAGTGATACTTGATCAAGGAGGTAAGGGAGCAAGTTATGTGGCTTCTGGTAAAGACCATAAGTGTCAAGGTCCTGAGGTTAACTTGGACATTATATGTTGGATTAATGTCAGCATATTGTAAATGCTCTCTGTATGACTCTGCTATATAGCCAATATGGGAATCAGTTGCTTAATTGGGGGATGTGACCCTAGGTAATCAAATATTCATAACTATTGTGTGGCTGTTGCTTTGTGGATTAGGAGCTGAGATCAGAAGACTAAAGGGACTTATCAGGTAGGCCTTCAGCAATATACGTCTTTATAATATAAAGACTTTACAATATAAATGAATGGGACAGAAGCCCCTGAAGGGCTATAAACCGAGATGATCTGATTTATACTGATACAGAATCACCCGGACTGTGGTGTTGAAGAAATCTAACAGCAGAACTGGTGGAAAAAGGGAGGCCAATTTAGATGATGAAATAATACAGGAGAGAGATAATAGTGACTAAGATCAGAGTAGAAGCAGGAAAGGTGATAAAAAGTAATTATATTCTGGATATATTCTGAAAATACAGTTAATGGTATTTTTTGATGAATTGAATCTAAAGTGTGGGAGAAAGTGAGGAGTAATGGAGGTGGAGGATGGTTTGAAGAATTTGACTTGAGAAACCAGAAGGCTGATTTGTGAACACTAGAAAGATGATAAGGTGGAAAACAGGTAGAATAAATAAGTTTAGCAGCATGGGTAGGGGTCTAATAAAAAAAAAAGTTTTAAATGGGCAGAAGGTCTAAATAGACATTTCTCCAAATAAAACTTACAGATGGCCAGAAGGCATATGAAAATATGCTCAACATTGCTAATCATTAGAGAAATGCAATCAAAACTACAAGGAGGTATCACCGCACATTGGTCAGAATGGCCATCATCAAAAATCTACAAATAATAAATACTTGAGAGGGTGTGGAGAAAAGGTAACCCTACTATACCATTCATGGGAATGTAAATTGGTGCAGCCAATATGGAGAGAGGTATGAAGGTTCCTTTAAAAACTAAAAATAGGGCCTCCCTGGTGGCGCAAGTGGTTGAGAGTCCGCCTGCCGATGCAGGGGATACGGGTTCGTGCCCCGGTCTGGGAGGATCCCATATGCCGCGGAGCGGCTGGGCCCGTGAGCCATGGCCGCTGAGCCTGCGCGTCCGGAGCCTGTGCTCCGCAACGGGAGAGGCCACAACAGTGAGAGGCCCGCATACCGCAAAAAAAAAAAAAAAAAAAAAAAAAAAAAACTAAAAATAGAGCTACCCTATGATCCAGCAATTCTACTCCTGGGCATACATCCAGAAAAAAACATAAATGGAAAATATACATGTACCCCAATGTTCATTGAAGCACTGTTTACAATAGCTAAGACATGGAAGCAACCTAAATGTCCATCAACAGATGAATGGATAAAGAAGAAGTGGTACATATATATAATGGAATATTACTCAGCCATAAAAAATGAAATAATGTCATTTGCAGCAATATGTATGGACCTAGAGATTATCATACTAAGTGAAGTAGGCCAGACAAAGACAAATATCATATGATATCTCTTATATGTGGAATCTAAAAGAAAATGATACAAATGAACTCATATACAAAACAGAAATAGACTCACAGACATAGAAAACAAACTTATGGTTACCAAAGGGGAAAGGGGGGAGGGATAAATTTGGAATCTAGAATTAACAGATCCATACTACTATATATAAAATAGAAAAACAAGGACCTACTGTATAGCACAGGGAACTATACACAATATTTTGTAATACACTGTAAGGACAAAGAATCTGAAAAAAATAGGTATATATGTATGTATAACTGAATCACTTTGCTGTACAACTGAAACCAACACAACATTGTAAATCAACTATACTTCAACTGAAAAAATAGTTTTGGACATGTTAGGTTGGCATACCAATTAAAATCCAAGTAGATTCAACTTGGATAGTTGTACAAATATCAACTATGGGTAGAGAGCTGGGATGGGAATCATCAGCAAAGAGGTGATATTTAAACTCACAAGACCAGATGAGATCACCAAGGGAACATATGCAAATACAGAATAGATCCCATTTAAGGTCTGAGTCTTGGGACACAGTGATTATAGGTTAGAGAGACTGGGAGGAGCTGGTGAGAAGACTGAGCTGGAGGGCAGCAAAGTAGGAGAAAAACCAGGAGGGTGTGGTGGTTTGGAAGCCAAGTAAAGAAAATATTTCAAGAAAGTGGGAAGTACAACCAAATAAAATGTTCTTCTTAGGTTAAGAGAGATTAAAATATACAAAATCACTATTGTTGTGGGTCCATGATGGCCAAATATCATGTTTCTTATGGGTCAATCTAAATAAGATGAGCACAGAAAACTAGCCATTAGACTGAAAAATATGGAGCTTGATAAGAGCAGTTTTGATGGAGGGTTGGGAGCTAAAGATTTATTTAAATTGATTTAAGATAGAATAAGAAGAAATAATTGGAAAGAATGAAGAAAGACAACTTTTTAAAAGTTTTGCTCTAAGTGTATGAAATAAAATAGGTTGGGTCATGGACTGGGATGCACAAGTCACAAACTCCTTGAAAATTGAATGCTTAGGTTTCCATGTGTTTTCCCTGGCACAAGCTGATGAACGGATTTACTTATTTATTTTACGAAACACTACACAGATTGCTATTACAGGCTACTAAGGTGGAAGCAACAGCAATCAGGTGAGTTTCAAGAAGAGTCAGAATCTCGTCACACAAAGATAAACCCATTTCTCCAAGGATTCCTGTCAGTGACAGTATTTTGATATATATTATCATCAAGCCCTAAATACGCTACTTGTGTTTTTTTTTTTTTTTGTGGTACACAGGCCTCTCACTGCTGTGGCCTCTCCCATTGTGGAGCACAGGCTCCAGACGCGCAGGCTTAGCGGCCGTGGCTCACGGGCCTAGCCGCTCCGCGGCATGTGGGATCTTCCCGGACCAGGGCACGAACCCGTGTCCCCTGCATTGGCAGGTGGACTCTCAACCACTGCGCCACCAGGGAAGCCCTGCTACTTGTTTTAAATACTGTGGTACATTGCAATTCATTAGACCTTTTGAAAAAAAAGGAGAACATTTGAAGTTGTGGTGTGTTTTAATGAAGCAGGTGATCTTCTTGTTTTCAGAATGTTTACTTTCTGAAGCATAAAAGACTGATGATTAATACAAATCACCCAGATCCAAAAATGGGGCAATGAGCACAGTTTTCAGCATGCTGGGTGTCAGACCCATCAGAGCCCTGCCTGCTGTGTTCTAATAACTGTAACAGAGCTTTAACATTTCTATTCCTGGTCTATTTCTCCATACTGTTTTTTGTTTGTTTACTGTTGTTGTTTTAATAGAAGCAGAATATCACTGTCAATAGTGGCTAGAAAACCCTGGTTGCCTGTTTACTAGCCCAGTGTCCCTTACTTTATGAAATGTTGCCGTTTCTTAGAGTTATGAAGGTAAGAGGCCAGCACAACAGCTTCTCTCTCACTGGTAAGTAACAGTTACAATATACTAAGAGTGTAAAGTAACCTAATCCGTTGTGCATTGAAAGTAGATAGAAACCTCTTGTGAACACCTACAAAGTAGAATGAGTGAAAAAAGCAATTATCCTAGCTGCCTCAGCAGAGGGAAGAAAGAATGAAATCGACCTTATTTTTCTATTTAAAAGGTGAAGACAGAAACTGCTATAAGAAGCATCATAGCATAACTGTTCAACCAAGAGCTAACATTTGTATCATTTTAGAAAAATGTAATCATTATTCATTGTGGATGACTTTTGCCTCCTGTGACATTTCTGACACTCTAGTCAATAAATAAAAAATGTGCTGACGGGAAGCTTATGTTGTAAATCATGTAATTTACAAGACAGTAAAATATGTCATGATACTGCATCCAGTACTTAGCCAAGAGCCTTTACAACACATAAATCTTACCATACTTTGATGCACTCATAGAGTCTTGTTTCATGCTAAGCTTTTCAATTGTAGCTGAGCATTCATGATTGCTCTAGTAATAAGTACCATTTTTCTCCTCCATTTCTCTCCTTTCCCAAAGAAATGGTATCTGGAAAGCGCTAAAAATTTGAAACCTCCAGGAAATTGTTCTGAAACTGGAAGCCAGCAGGAAATTGACCTGAATACACTACAAGGAACATTCAGAGCATTGTTTAAACCATATTCCTTTATAATAGCCATTACATTTTTTCATGAGCACAATAGCACTCATATTCAAGCTACTGAACTCTGTACATAGAAGATAACCTGTAGTGTAATATCATCATAAGTTATAGCACAAGGAGGCTTGTACTTTTTATGGGATGAGGAGTTTATCTTCACAGCATGTTTAGGATCATTGCTGAATATTGCAACTGCCATTAAAAGCTTGCTAACTGTCTATGATGAAAAATTTCTACTGAAATCTTGATTCCTTCAAAAATCATCTAAAGATGTTTTTGAGGAAAATACTGTTTTGTCTATTACTTCCTACTCTGCTGATCTTGCACTGATTATAATTTGTTTTTCCAGCAGGCATCTTTGGCACTGCTCCTAAGTACAATGGTGTCCTGTAGAGATGCTGAAACTGCTGTTTGGAGTTTCAAATATTCTCACATAAATAAAGAGAAAAACTATAATAATAAGCCCTTTAGAAAATGTAACACTTCACCCTCATTTTATTTGATTCTGAAGTTAAATTGGTTAAGCTCTTGTGTAACCTTCCCTTTTAAAGTCTTACATTTTACAGTCAGCTGAACTCATGGGCTTTCCCTTTCTATATCATCTTCAGGTTGCCATTCTCCAGATGGAATTTTCCCTTCAATCTTTTACACAGCACACCATCATCACACGTTTTGTTCTTTTATATAGCTTTACTTTTCATCTGCAATCTGGTGCCTGCTCTGACTATCTTTACAACACCTAAGGGTGCATATGACTTTGAGCAATAACTTCCAATGAACTTCCATCCTTAAATACTACATAAATGAAAGGACATATACATGTATCAAGAACAGGAAGGAAACCATATTTTGACCTCAGGTATAAAATAGAGGAATGTTTTATATAACCATTTCCACATCCCTATAAGTATTTCTACATTCTAGAAATGCTTATGTTCACTATGCCATACACAGAATGTGAAAGTCAGTTCTTTCTCTCTAGCCCTTTATGCTTTTGAATGAAATAATAAATTAAAAAGTGACTCTAAATAGCTTTTGTTTTCTTACTCTACACAAGATATCAATCATGTTTAGTACTGCATATGATTAAAGTATTTTTAAAATTTATTCTGTAAGTAATTTCAGGGTTTTTCTATTTAATATTATTTTTCACAGTTTTAAATGTAATATACTCTGTGTTATAGAAATTTTACAAAATATATTAAAAAAATCATGTGAAATCTCAAACCATTTTCAGTTTTTTTTTAATGTATTACTGGAGGTATGTACACATTTAATAAAATTGTGAGAGTGTTGTACATGTGGTTTTGTTTTCCATTACAATATATCATAAGCTCTTTCTTATGTCATGAAATAGTCTTCCATAATTTTCAGGTTGTTTTCAGGTTTTTTACTACTATAAATAATATTTTGTTAAAAGTTCTGTGCTTAAAAAAATGTTCCATACTTAAATATCTTTTTAGATCCATTTCCTTAAATCTGTTGACAAACTATAAAGTTAAAAATATCTTTGTTATCAAATCTATTAATTTTTCCATTCTAATTATGCCTTTGTTTTATTGAATTGTGATAAAAAATACAATGACATGGAAAAAATATAAAATTGTTAATATCTACCAAAATCTCTCCTCTTGTGGAGAGTAATGTCATGTCCAATTCAACACCTTGTTAACTGCTTGGAGCTAGGGGTACTGAGAATTCAATAAAGTATACTGAAATAATACCAGATGGTAACCAAACACCTTGTAATGTGAGAGGGTTCTATGAGTGGAAGAAATTTGAGAGTTTTGAACACCCAGATGAATAGAGAAGCTAATTTGGAACACAGAGTAATTGCTCTGGAGCACAGAGAAGTCAGTGAATCTTGTTGCCAGATGGGGAAGGAGCAATAAAAGAGACCTAGGGTGCCACAAGAAAGAAGAAATTGCTGTTAAGCAGGACCATGGATAAACTGGCTGCAGTGGTGAAGATATGAAGAGAGAAGTTAAGAAAAAAAAAAAAAGCTCTGAAAAGTTGAAATGTACCCAAACAGAGACAGAAACACCCCTTCAGAAAGCCATAGGCATCTTGGGAAATAGGAAATATATACTCTGCGGGGATCATCAGAGGAAGACCTCTGGGCTAATTTATGTCCTCCTAAGCTAGGTAACTTTCTGAGAGGAAAAGGAGTCCTAGCTATCTAGAAGAACCATAGATTTGTTTATTTTCTTTTCTTGTGGTATGCGGGTCTCTCACTGTTGTGGCCTCTCCTGTTGTGGAACACAGGCTCCGGATGTGCAGGCTCAGCAGCCATGGCTCATGGGCCCAGCCACTCAGCAGCATGTGGGATCTTCCTGGACTGGGACATGAACACGTGTCCCCTGCATCAGCAGGCGGACTCTCAACCACTGCACCACCAGGGAAGCATGAAGAACCATATTTTAAATAATTATTTTGTGACTATAGCATCAAAGGTGAAATCCTGAGAAGAGAAAAAATATGTGAAATAATACCACCCCCCATACATATAAATATATATTTATATTTTTCCTTTGCTTTATAGTCACCAAAATTTACTATAAAGAAGAGAAAAATATAACTCAGTGTTAATAAATGTAAACCAACTGCAGCTATAAAAGAAGAATGCAAAAGTAAATATAATAACAATTGAAGAGATGGTCAGACATCTTGGAGGTGATGACTTGATTGTAAGAAAAGAAAACCAGGAGCTGATAAGACATAACATGAGATATAAAAGGAAAAAAGAACCCTTTTAAAAATAAAAGTTAAATATAAATAAGTCAAAGAAAAATAGACACTGCAGAAAGCTTTATAAGGAAGATAGAAATTGCATATGAGATAAAGGGAAATAGAATTATAAAAAGCAAGATTAAAATAAGATTGAGAGAAATGATAGAAAAAATATAGGCATTGGAGATCAAATATATACAAGATTGCAGTACACCAAAAAGACAACAAAAAAAAGAACAAACTATGAAAATATAATTATTTTAAAAATCATAAGAAAAGAAGACAAATAACTGAAAGGGAATGCTATTTTACAGGAAAAATTACCCCATGAATAACAATCTTAGAATCTGCCAATAAAGTTAACTTTAAAAATTAATAATTCTATTGGGTACAAGCACACACACACACACACAAATGCACACAATTAATATAAGAATAAAAAGTAGGCTGGGGCTTCCCTCATGGTGCAGTGGTTGAGAGTCCACCTGCCGATGCAGGGGACATGGGTTCATGCCCCAGTCTGGGAAGATCCCACATACCGCGGAGTGGCTAGGCCCGTGAGCCATGGCCACTGAGCCTGCACGTCTGGAACCTGTGCTCCACAACAGGAGAGGCCACAACAGTGAGAGGCCCACGTTCCGCAAAAAAAAAAAAAAAAAAAAAAAAAAAAAGTAGGCTGGCCTCAGATCCTCCACAGGAATATTTAATTAAAATGAAAAAGGAAAAGAGCATATATCATAAAACATGTTAAAAAGACATACAGACAATGAAGTTTGGGGAAAAGGTGGAGTAGGAAGCACCAAGAATATTTCTCTCCATCTAGACAACAATTGTGCCAGCAGCAATTGCCTGAAGTGACTATTTTGAAACTCTGTGTCTTATTTTAACAATAGCAGCTTTCAGAGGAAATTTTAGCTTGTAAATTGCTGTCCATTTCATCCCTTAGTGTGAAGGTGACTACTCATTCTCCATCCCTCAGCTCTGTGACAGGCAGCTGAGGTGATGGCAACCACATTTTTGGCATGGTTTCCTGGAGCCAGGGTGAGCAATAAGGACTTCTTTGTCCTCCAGATACCAGGGTTCTGTGTTCTGATTATGGATGCTTCTGATTGCTAAGATGGTAGCATGCAGCCTGCCTACCATGGTTTCAAAACCCACTGGCTGAAGTAGCTTCCACAAGATTTAAAGGAACTTCACTTAGTTTTTTGGACATTCAAAAACAATTATGTATACAGTGGAATTGGGAAAGACACTATACATATGCAGGGAAAGACGTAGACTCAGGACTTCCGGGTAAGATGGCGGAAGAGTAAGACGCGGAGATCAACTTCCTCTCCACGGATACACCAGAAATACAGCTACACGTGGAACAACTCCTACAGAACACCTACTGAACGCTGGCAGAAGACCCCAGACCTCCCAAAAGGCAAGAAACTCCCCACATACCTGGGTAGGGCAAAGCGGAGAGATCCCCGCACAGAGGATCAGGGCCGAGCGGCACTCACCAGCCCGAGAGGCTTGTCTGCGTGCTCGCTGGGGCGCGCAACGCTGGAAGCTGAGGCTCGGGCTTCGGTCAGAGCGCAGGGAGAGGACTGGGGCTGGCGGCGAGAACTCAGCCTGAAGGGGGCTAATGTGCCACAGCTAGCTGGGAGGGAGTCCGGGAAAACTCTGGAGCTGCCGAAGAGGCAAGAGACTTTTTCTTCCCTCTTGGTTTCCTGGTGCGCGAGGAGAGGGGGTTAAGAGCACTGCTTAAAGGGGCTCCACAGACGGGCGCGAGTAGCGACTGAAAGCGCGGAGCCCAGTGACGGGCGTGGAACGCTGGGGCTGCTGCTGCCGCTGCCAAGAAGCCTGTGTGCGAGCGCAGGTCACTGCCCACATCGCCCTTCCGAGAGCCAGTGCAGCCCGCCACTGCCGGGGTCACGGGATCCAGGGGCGGCTTCCCTGGGAGAACGCACGGCGTGCCTTGGGCTGGTGCAACGTCACGCCGGCCTCTGCCACTGCAGGCTCGCCCCGCACTCCGTGCCCCTCCCTCCCGCCTGGCCTGAGTGAGCCAGAGTCCCCGAAGAGGCTGCTCCTTTAACCCTGTCCTGTCTGAGCAAAGAACAGACGCCCTCCGGCAACCTACACGCAGAGGCGGGGCCAAATCCAAAGCTGAGACCCAGGAGCTGTGAGAACAAAGAAGAGAAAGGGAAACCTCTCCCAGCAGCCTCAGAAGCAGCAGATTAAAGCTCCACAATCAACTTGATGTACCCTGCATCTGTGGAATACATGAATAGACAACAAATCATCCCAAATTGAGGAGCCCAGAGCCAGTGCTGTGCCACTGAGGTGGGAGAGCCAACTTCAGGGCACTGGTCCTCAAGAGACCTCCCAGCTCCAAATAATATCAAATGGCAAAAATCTTCCAGAGATCTCCATCTCAACACAAGCACCCAGCTTCACTCAACGACCAGCAAGCTACAGTGCTGGACACCCTATGCCAAACAACTAGCAAGACAGGAACACAACACCACCCATTAGCAGAGAGGTGGCCTAAAAGCATAAAAACTCCACAGACACCCCAAAACACACCACCAGACGTGGACCTGCCCACCAGAAAGACAAGATCCAGCCTCATCCACCAGAACACAGGCACTAGTCCCCTCCACCAGGAAGCCTAAACAACCCACTAAACCAACCTTAGCCCCTGAGGACAGACACCAAAAACAACGGGAACTACGAACCTGCAGCCTGCAAAAAGGAGACCCCAAACACAGTAACATAAGCAAAATGAGAAGACAGAAAAACACACAGCAGGAGAAGGAGCAAGATAAAAACCCACCAGATCTAACAAATGAAGAGGTAATAGGCAGTCTACCTGAAAAAGAATTCAGAATAATAATAGTAAAGCTGATCCAAGATTCTATTTCCAAGATCCAAAATCTTGGAAATAGAATAGACAAAATGCAAGAAACAGTTAACAAGGACCTAGAAGAACTAAAGATAAATCAAGCATCAATGAAAAACACTGTAAATGAAATGAAAAATACTCTAGATGGGATCAATAGCAGAATAACTGAGGCAGAAGAACGGATAAGTGAGGTGGAAGATAAAATAGTGGAAATAACTGCTGCAGAGCAAAATAAAGAAAAAAGAATGAAAAGAACAGAGGACAGTCTCAGAGACCTCTGGGACAACATGAAACGCACCAACATTCGAATTATAGGGGTTCCAGAAGAAGAAGAGAAAAAGAAAGGGACTGAGAAAATATTTGAAGTGATTATAGTTGAAAACTTCCCTAATATGGGAAAGGAAATAGTTAATCAAGTCCAGGAGGCACAGAGAGTCCCATACAGAATAGATCCAATGAGAAATACGCCAAGACACATATTAATCAAACTGTCAAAAATTAAACACAAAGAAATCATATTAAAAGCAGCAAGGGAAAAACAACAAGTAACACACAAGGGAATCCCCATCAGGATAACAGCTGATATCTCAGCAGAAACTCTACAAGGCAGAAGTGAGTGGCAGGACATAATTAAAGTGATGAAGGAGAAAAACCTGCAACCAACATTACAATACCCAGCAAGGATCTCATTCAGATTTGATGGAGAAATTAAAACGTTTACAGGCAAGCAAAAGCTGAGAGAGTTCAGCACCACCAAACCAGCTTTACAACAAATGCTAAAGGAACTTCTCTAGGCAAGAAACACAACAGAAGGAAAAGAACTACAATAACGAACCCAAAACAATGAAGAAAATGGGAATAGGAACATACATATCAATAATTACCTTAAATGTAAATGGACTAAATGCTCCCACCAAAAGACACAGATTGGCTGAATGGATACAAAAACAAGACCCATATATATGCTGTCTACAAGTGACCCACTTCAGACCTAGAGACACATACAGACTGACAGTAAGGGGATGGAAAAAGATATTCCATGCAAATGGAAAACAAAAGAAAGCTGGAGTAGCAATTCTCATATCAGACAAAATAGACTTTAAAATAAAGACTACTAGAAGAGACAAAGAAGGACACTACATAATGATCAAGGGATCGATCCAAGAAGAAGATATAACAATTGTAAATATTTATGCACCAAATATAGGAGCACCTCAATACATAAGGCATATACTAAAAGCCATAAAAGGAGAAATCGACAGTAACACACTCATAGTAGGGGACTTTAACACCCCACTTTCACCAATGGACAGATCATCCAAAATAAAAATAAATAAGGAAACACAAGCTTTAAGCGATACATTAAACAAGATGGACTTAATTGATATTTATAGGACATTCCATCCAAAAACAACAGAATACACATTTTTCTCAAGTGCTCATGGAACATTCTCCAGGATAGATCATATCTTGGGTCACAAATCAAGCCTTGGTAAATTTAAGAAAATTGAAATTTTATCAAGTGTCTTTTCCAACCACAATGCTATGAGACTAGATATCAATTACAGGAAAAGAGCTGTAAAAAATACAAACACATGGAGGCTAAACAATACACTACTTAATAACGAAGTGATCACTGAAGAAATCAAAGAGGAAATTAAAACATACATAGAAACAAATGACAATAGAGACACAATGACCCAAAACCTATGGGATGTAGCAAAAGCAGTTCTAAGAGGGAAGTTTATAGCAATACAATCCCACCTTAAGAAACAGGAAACATCTCGAATAAACAACCTAACCTTGCACCTAAAGCAATTAGAGAAAGAAGAACAAAAACATCCCAAAGTTAGGAGAAGGAAAGAAATCATAAAAATCAGATCAGAAATAAATGAAAAAGAAATGAAGGAAATGATAGCAAAGATCAATAAAACTAAAAGCTGGTTCTTTGAGAAGATAAACAAAATTGATAAACCATTAGCCAGACTCATCAAGAAAAAAAGGGAGAAGACTCAAATCAATAGAATTAGAAATGAAAAAGGAGAAGTAACAACTGACACTGCAGAAATACAAAAGATCATGAGAGATTACTTTAAGCAACTCTATGCCAATAAAATGGACAACCTGGAAGAAATGGACAAATTCTTAGAAATGCACAACCTGCCAAGACTGAATCAGGAAGAAATAGAAAATATGAACAGACCAATCAGAAGCACTGAAATTGAAACTGTGATCAAAAATCTTCCAACAAACAAAAGCCCAGGACCAGATGGCTTCACAGGCGAATTCTATCAAGCATTTAGAGAAGAGCTAACACCTATCCTTCTGAAACTCTTCCAAAATATAGCAGAGGGAGGAACACACCCAAACTCATTCTACGAGGCCACCATCACCTTGATACCAATACCAGACAAGGATGTCACAAAGAAAGAAAACTACAGGCCAATATCACTGATGAACATAGATGCAAAAATCCTCAACAAAATACTAGCAAACAGAATCCAACAGCACATTAAAAGGATCATACAACTTGATCAAGTGGGGTTTATTCCAGGAATGCAAGGATTCTTCAATATACGCAAATCAATCAACGTGATACACCATATTAACAAATTGAAGGAGAAAAACCATATGATCATCTCAATAGATGCAGAGAAAGCTTTCGACAAAATTCAACACCCATTTATGATAAAAACCCTGCAGAAAGTAGGCATAGAGGGAACTTTCCTCAACATAATAGAGGCCATATATGACAAACCCACAGCCAGCATCATCCTCAATGGTGAAAAACTGAAACCATTTCCACTAAGATCAGGAACAAGACAAGGTTGCCCACTCTCACCACTCTTATTCAACCTAGTTTTGGAAGTTTTAGCCACAGCAATCAGAGAAGAAAAGGAAATAAAAGGAATCCAAATTGGAAAAGAAGAAGTAAAGCTGTCACTGTTTGCAGATGACATGATAGTATACATAGAGAATCCTAAAGATGCTACCAGAAAACTACTAGAGTTAATCAATGAATTTGGTAAAGTTGCAGGATACAAAATTAATGCACAGAAATCTCTGGCATTCCTATATACTAATGATGAAAAATCTGAAAGTGAAATCAAGGAAACACTCCCATTTACTATTGCAACAAAAAGAATAAAATATCTAGGAATAAACCTACCTAAGGAGACAAAAGACCTGTATGCAGAAAATTATAAGACACTGATGAAAGAAATTAAAGATGATACAAATAGATGGAGAGATGTACCATGTTCTTGGATTGGAAGAATCAACATTGTGAAAATGACTCTACTACCCAAAGCAATCTACAGATTCAATGCAATCCCTATCAAACTACCACTGGCATTTTTCATAGAACTAGAACAAAAAATTTCACAATTTGTATGGAAACACAAAAGACCGAATAGCCAAAGCAATCTTGAGAACGCAAAATGGAGCTGGAGGAATCAAGCTCCCTGATTTCAGACTATACTACAAAGCTACAGTAATCAAGAGAGTATGGTACTGGCACAAAAACAGAAAGATAGATCAATGGAACAGGATAGAAAGCCCAGAGTTAAACCCACGGACATATGGTCACCTTATCTTTGATAAAGGAGGCAGGAATGTACAGTGGAGAAAGGACAGTCTCTTCAATAAGTGGTGCTGGGAAAACTGGATAGGGACATGTAAAAGTATGAGATTAGATCACTCCCTAACACCATACACAAAAATAAGCTCAAAATGGATTAAAGACCTAAATGTAAGGCCAGACACTATCAAACTCTTAGAGGAAAACATAGGCAGAACACTCTATGACATAAATCACAGCAAGATCCTTTTTGACCCACCTCCTAGAGAAATGGAAATAAAGACAAAAATAAACACATGGGACCTAATGAAACTTAAAAGCTTTGGCACAGCAAAGGAAAC
The DNA here is from genome assembly GCF_025265405.1 of Mesoplodon densirostris. Taxonomy (NCBI): domain Eukaryota; kingdom Metazoa; phylum Chordata; class Mammalia; order Artiodactyla; family Ziphiidae; genus Mesoplodon; species Mesoplodon densirostris. The sequence continues at coordinate 43,295,130 of NC_082667.1, forward strand.
CATAAACAAGACCAAAAGACAACCCTCAGAATGGGAGAAAATATTTGCAAATGAAGCAACTGGCAAAGGATTAATCTCCAAAATTTATAAGCAGCTCATGCAGCTCAATAGCAAAAAAACAAACAACCCAATCCAAAAATGGGCAGAAGACGTAAATAGACATTTCTCCACAGAAGATATACAGACTGCCAACAAACACATGAAAGGATGCTCAACATCTTTACTCATTAGAGAAATGCAAATCAAAACTACAATGAGATATCATCTCACACCAGTCAGAATGGCCATCATCAAAAAATCTAGAAACAATAAATGCTGGAGAGGGTGTGGAAAAAAGGGAACACTCTTGCACTGCTGGTGGGAATGTGAATTGGTACAGCCACTATGGAGAACGGTATGGAGGTTCCTTAAAAAACTACAAATAGAACTACCATATGACCCAGCAATCCCACTACTGGGCATATACCCTGAGAAAACCATAATTCAAAAAGAGACATGTACCAAAATGTTCATAGCAGCCCTATTTACAATAGCCCGGAAATGGAAACAACCTAAGTGTCCATCATCAGATGAATGGGTAAAGAAGATGTGGCACATATATACAATGGAATATTACTCAGCCATAAAAAGAAATGAAATTGAGCTATTTGTAATGAGGTGGATAGACCTAGAGTCTGTCATACAGAGTGAAGTAAGTCAGAAAGAGAAAGACAAATACTGTATGCTAACACATATATATGGAATTTAAGAAAAAAAAATGTCATGAAGAACATAGGGGTAAGACAGGAATAAAGACACAGACCTACTAGAGAATGGACTTGAGGATATGGGGAGGGGGAAGGGTAAGCTGTGACAAAGTGAAAGAGCGGCATGGACATATATACACTACCAAACGTAAGGTAGATAGCTAGTGGGAAGCAGCCGCATAGCACATGGAGATCAGCTCGGTGCTTTGTGACCGCCTAGAGGGGTGGGATAGGGAGGGTGGGAGGGAGACGCAAAGGGAGGGGATATGGAAACATATGTATATGTACAACTGATTAAATTTGTTATAAAGCAAAAAAAAAAAAAAAAAAAAAAAAAAAACCTTCTACTCTGTGGAAGACATTGCCCAGAGAATGAGAAGACAAACCATAGATTGGAAGAAAATATTTGTAAGAGAGGCTTCCGATAAAGTATTGTTATCCAAAATATACAAAGAATTCTTTACAAACTCAGCAATAAGAAAACAAACAACCTGATTAACAAGTGGGCCAAAGACTATAACAAACAGCTCACCAAAGAAGATATACAGATGGCAAATAAGATACAAAAAGATGCTCCACATCATATGTCCTCAGGGGAATGCAAATTAAGACAACAATGAGATACCTCTACACACCAGTTAGAAGGGCCAAAATCCAAAACACTGATAACACCAAATGCTGGTGAGGATGTAGAACAACAGGAACTCTAGGTCATTGCTGGTGGGAATACAGAAATGGTATCTGCCACTTTGGAAGACAGATTGGCAGTTTCTTACAAAACTAAACATACTCTTACCATACAATCCAGCAGTCACACTCCTTAGTATTTACCCAAAGGACTTGAAAACATATGTTCACACAAAAGCCTTCACAGGGATGTTTATAGCAGCTTTGTTCATAATTGTGAACACCTGGAAGCAACCAAGATGTCCTTCAGTAGGTGAATGGATAAATAAACTGGTATATCCAGACCATGGCATATCACTCAGCACTAAAAAAGAATGAGCTATCAAGTCATGAAAAGACATGGAGGAACCTTAAATGCATATTATTAAGTGAAAGAAGCCAATTTGAAAAGGTTACATACTGTATGATTCCAATCTTATGACATTCTGGAAAAAGCAAAATTATGAAGACAATAAAAAGAACAGTAGTTGCCAAGGGTTGGGAGGTGAAAAGCAATGAACGGGTGGACACAGAGGATTTTTAGGGCAGTGAAAATACTCTGTAAGATACTATAATGGTGGATACATGTTATACATTTGCCCAAACCCATAGAATGGACAGCAAGAGTGAACCGTAATGTAAACTATGGACTTTGGGTGATTATGAAGTGTCAGTGTAGGTTCATGAGTTGTAACAAAGGTACCAGTCTGGGGGGGCGGGGATGTTGATAATGGGGAGGCTCTGCCTGTGTAGCTGAAGGGGGTATATAGGAAATCTCTGTATTTTTTCCTCAGTTTTGTTGCGAACCTAAAACTGCTCTAAAAAATAAAGTCTTAATTTAAAAAAAAAAAAAGACGTAGACTCAGGAAACACTTGAAATCTTAATCTGAGACAGATTCCTGACATAGAGACACATAACAACAACCACAAAAACAAATAACAAACCTAGGGGAAAGGTAAGAATCTGACTTCCAGAATTACCATTTTATAGGATTCAAATGTCCAGCTTTCAACAACAAAGAGGCATTTAAAGAAACAAGAAAATATGTCTCACTCAAAGGAATAAAATAAATCTACATGAAATATGCTTGAGGAAGCAGAGTTATCAGACTTACTATACAAAGACTTTAAAACAATTATCTTAAAGGTACTCAAGACCTAAAGGAAGACATGGAAAGAGATAAGGAAATAATGTGTTAATAAAATGAAAATATTAGGATGACACAGAATATTTTTAATGAAAAGAAATTCTTGAGTTGAAAGTACAATAATTGAAATGAAAAATACACTACAGAGGTTCAAAAGATTTTAAAAAGCAGAATGAAGAATCTGTGAACCTCAAGGTAAGACAATAGTTTTGATTTTGAAGAATAAGAAGAAAAGTTAACAAAGCTTAAGGTTCCTCTGGGAAACCATCAATCAGACCAACAAATGCATTCTAGAGACAGTGGCAGAAAGAATATTTGAAGAAATACTGTCTAAAACCTTTCCAAAGTTGATGAAATTCATAAATCTGTGAATTCCATAATCTCAAAAACTCCAAAGATGATAAACTCAAAAAGACTGCACCAAGACGTACCATTCTCAAACTATAGACAGCTAAAGACAGAGAGAGAATTTTGAAATTAGCAAGAGAAAACCCGACTTATCACATATGAGGGATCATCAGTAAGATTACAAGCCTATTTCTCATCAGAAATCTTGGAGAAGATAGAAGACAGTGGGTTGATATATTCAAAGTGCTGAAAGAAGACAACTGTCAAAGAAGAATTCTATATTTGATGTGTCCTTTAAAAATGCAGGAGAAATGAAGACATTCTAGGATAAATGAGAGGTGAGGGGGCTCTCCACCATTAGACCTGTAGTGTGGAGTCCTTCAGATTGAAATTAAAGGAAACTAGAGAGTCAGTCAAAGCAATATGAATAAATAAATATCTCAGGTAAAGGTAAATACATGGGCAATTATAGAAGCTAGTATTATTGTAATTTTAATTTATAACACTTTAATTTTCTATATTATTTAAAAGACAAATGCATTAAAAAATAATCTATGTTATTGGGTGCACAATGTTAATGTTGTTATCTGTGACACCAATAACAGAAAGTGAGTAGAGCTCTATGGGAGCAGAGATTATATAAATATTTATTATGCAGAACTTGTTCACATGACTATGGAAGGCCACAGTCTGAAATGTGGGCTGGCAGGCTGGAGGCATAGGAAAATTGATGGTGCAGATAAACTTTTAAGGCAGTCCTCTTGCTTGGAGAAGATGGCTTTTTTTTTTTTCTGGTACGCGGGCCTCTCACTGTTGTGGCCTCTCCCGTTGTGGAGCACAGGCTCCAGACGCACAACCTCAGTGGCCATGGACCACAGACCCAGCTGCTCCACGGCATGTGGGATCTTCCCGGACCGGGGCATGAACCCGTGTCCCCTGCATTGTCAGGCGGACTCTCAACCACTGTGCCACCAGGGAAGCCCTAGATGGCCTTTTTGTTTGATTCAGTCCTTCTACTGATTGTATGAGGTCCACCCATATTATGGAGGACAATCTGTTCTACTAAAAATTCACTGATTTAAATGTGAGTCTCATCTAAAACAACCTCCAAGTTGACATATAGAACTAACCATCATAGGAGGGAATTATATATCATGAAAGATTCAAGAAAATAATAAAATATTAAAATTATATACACTTACATACCTAATAACAGACACTAAAATATATGAAGCAAAAATTGACAGAATTGAAGGGATAAACAGTTCTACAATAATTGTTGGAGATTTCAATACCCCACATTCAATAATAGATAGATCAACCAGACAGAAGATAAATGAGAGAATGGATGACTTGACCAACACAATAAATGGACCAAACCTAACAAACATGCAGAACATCCCACCTCACAACAACAGAATATACATTATTCTCAAGTTCACATGGGACATTCTCCAGGTTAGATCATATTTAGACCACAAAATAAGTCTCAATAGATTTTTTAAAAATTACTATTATATAAAGTATCTTTTCCAACCACAACAGAATGAAATTAGAAATCAGTAACAGATGGACACCTGGAATATTTAAAATATGTGGCTATTAAACAATGCACTCTTTTTTTTTAACATCTTTATTGGAGTATAATTGCTTTACAATGGTGTGTTAGTTTCTGCTTTATAATAATGCACTCTTAAACAATCAATGAATCAAAGAAGAAATCACAAGAAAAGTCAGAAACTCCTCAAGAAAAATAAAAATGAAAATACAATATATCAAACTTTATGGATGTAGTAATAGTAGTACTTAAAAAGAAATTTATAGCTGTAAACGCTTACACTAAAAAATAACATCTCAAATCAATAACCTAAACTTACATCATAAGGAACTAGAAAAATAAGAGCAAAATAAACCAAGACAAAGTAGAGGGAGAAAATGATAAAGATTAGAGCAGATATAAACAAAGTAGAGAATAAAAACACAATAGAGGAAGTCAATGGAACCAAAGTCTGCTTCATTGGAAACATCAACAACATTGACAAGGAAAGAAAGATAAGGTGAAAATAAATAAAATTAAAAATTAAATGAGATATTACTACTGACCTTACAGTAGTAATATAAATGTAAAATGATTAAATATGAATATAAAATAATCATAAGGGATTATAAGGACTACTATGAGGGATATAAAGGATTAAATATAAATATAAATATAAAATAATTATAAAAGGATTACAAGGGACTACTATGAGCAATTATATGCCAAAAAATTAGTTAAAACCTAAAAGAGAGATTCCTCAAAACACACAAATCACATAAATGAACTCAAGAAGAAATAGAAAATTTCAAATAACCTACAACAAATAAAGATTCAATGAATAGTCAAGAATCTCCCAACAAAGAAAAGGCCTGGAATGGATTACTTCACTAGTGAATTCCACTTAACATTCAAAGAATAATTAATATCAACCTTTCTCAGACTTCCCAAAAATAATTTAGGAGGAGGAAACATTTCCTATCTCATTCTATGAAGTTAGCATTACTCTGATATCAAAGCCAGATAATGACATCACAAGAAACTAAAATCATATTCCAATAGCTCATATGATTATAGATACAAAAATAACAAACAGAAATTAGCAAATTTAATCTACCAGAATATTAGAAAGATTTTTTACCATGTCCACTTGAGATTTATTCTAGGAATTCAAAGGTGGATCACCATAAGAAAATGAATGTAAAATGACACAGTAATACAATGAAGGAAAAACACCATGAAAAACTCAATTGATTCAGGAAAAAAACTGAAAAAATTCAATATTTTTTTATGACAGAAACTCTGAAACAACTCAAAAGAGAAGGAAATTTTTACCTTTTGCCATATAAGGTAACCAATATAGAAAAAAATCCAGTATATATTACTAATTAAAAAAAGGAATTTCAAAGCACTTTATATCTTACACTACTCTTGGTTTAAGAAAGGGGGAGGGCTTCCTTCCCCCTGGCACAGTGGTTGAGGGTCTGCCTGCCGATGTGGGGGACAGGGGTTCGTGTCCCAGTCTGGGAGGATCCCAAGTGCCGCAGAGCAGCTGGGCCCACGAGCCATGGCCGCTGAGCCTGCGCCTCCGGAGTCTGTGCTCCACAACGGGAGAGGTCACAGCAGTGAGAGACCCTAGTACCACAAAAAAAAGGGGGTGGGGAATATAAAATATATATGTAGGTACTATTGTCTGTATTGGAATAAGGAACATTGGAAGAATACATATACAAAAAAAAAAAAAAAGAAAGAAAGTGTTTACCCATAGGGAGCAAGGGGGAAATTGAGTGGAGAAAAAAACAGGAGAGGGAGTAAGGTTCTTCCCTATGTATTACTTAATATAATTTTTGAATCTTATAAACTTATTACCTATTCAAAAATTAAATAAAAATTAAATGTGTCCTTTATCATTAAATATATATACTTGATTTGGTTTGAGGTTTTACATATTATATGAATCTATGTGTGCTTGTATTTTAATATCTCTGGTATTTAAAAAAAGTCCATAGTATTTGAACCTACACGAGTCAGCCAGTTCAAAATGTGCCTTTTCTTTTGGTGCAGCAAAGGATTCTTCATGAGTCTTCTCTAGTTGTCATGTCGATTCAGAAACTCACAAATCCAAATAATTTCACAAATATGAAAGCAACAAATAACACACCTAATTCATTTTACAGTAAATGTATGCTCAAAGGAGGAAGTTACTTTTCCTAGTGGCAGGAATGGATTGACCCCAAGAGACACATTACTTGAGTGACAAGAATTTACCAGTGGAGTAAGGAAGGAAAGCCAGAACAATACTAGGGCAATGGCATCCAGGTGCGAAAGAGCCCCCTTGAGCTCAGAAAGGGGGGGAGATGGTCTTTTCTGTTGGGAAACATGGCATGTTTTTGTGTCCCAGCATTTGCAAAATATATAAGGAGAGATATAGGGCAGACGGATTGGAGCTTGATTTGGAAAGTTTTTCATACCATGCAGATATTTCATAATAATATTAAAAAAATAAAAAAAGACAAAACAAATAAGTCACCCAGAATTTCAATTTCATCTGAGAGGCAGCAAGCTCTATTTGAATCTGAAAGCAATTTCTGTCCCTAGGAAAACAATGCATGTTTTCACCCTAGTGCTTTGTTCATGGTATTCTTTAGAACTGGCACATCTTTATTCTATTCCTTCCCTTCTCCTCTTCAACTCTCCCTCCCATTATCTTTCACTATGCCAAGTTATATAGGGCTGAAATAAAATGCTGCCTTCTCTGTGAACCATTTTCTGACTTCCCATGCAGTTAACATCTCTTCTGCTCTGTGTTCTCACAGTATTCTATACAGTTCTCTACTTTCACATATATCACATTGAATTGTAATCTACTTATTTTTTTTCTTCCTAGAATTTCAGAGTCTTGAGAGAGAGAGCTAGGTCCTAATGACCTCTGTCTTAGTGCCTAGCACAGCTTCTGACATATGGGAGTTACTCTATAAGTTTTTGTTAAAAATGAATGAATGAATATCCTTAATTAGTTGATTCATTGGTCAGGACGATTAGCCAGCTACTGCTCAGCCAACCTACATGTAATATGAATAGAGAAGCTTTAATTCTAATACTGTTACTTTCATTCAACATTAACATGAACAATTGACTATTTTTCTTTCATTTAACTTCCTCTGCAACTGCTACAGCCTTATGTGATCGAGATATGTGCCAATTTTCTCTGCATATCATTTGTTTATATGCATTTGATCAAAATATTATTTTCCAGAAATCATTTCCTGGGCATGATTCCTCATATAAGCACTGCTTGTTCTGTACCTTCTAAAACAAATGGTTGAGGACATGGGCAAACTTTTCATGTCAATTTTCCAACTGCAACAAGTGTTGTGAGCCCACCCAAAACTGAGGCAGACTGCTTCCATGAAGGAGTGGGATGAGAAGGGGCAGGAGTGGGTTGAGAAGGGTCACCAACCCGCTGGGTTTATACAGCACCACTGAAGATCAGCGAACTGACACCTAAAAAAGCAGACAGACTTGGTGTGAACAGCTATCCCAGCCAAAGATTCATCATCACTTTCTCTCCTAGTCATTACTGCCTTAGGGCTTCTGCTTTTCAAGAGCCATTACTGCTTCCAGTGTTTGTCATTTCTGCAGATTTTTGTATAACAGAAAAATATATTCAGGTTATAATTATTTTCTTAGAGTTGATAACCACATGATAATTTTGCAATAGATATGGCTAGGATTTAGAAAGACCAGAACCGTAGAGGGTTTTGGAAGTGGGCCTGAACAATTTGCCAGTTGAGGGTAAGTAAGTGTTAGGATACGATGGAAGGATTTTAAGCAGGGAATTATGATGTTGTCAGGTTTGTGTTTCAGAAAAATTAATCTGAAAGCATGCACAGGCAGTATCAGATGGCATAAAAATTAGAGGCAGGAACATCTGCTTGCAGACTGTTAAACCAGTCCAGATGAGAGGCAAAGAGAGCTTTAATTAGGACAATGGCAGGTAGACTAATATTTTTGATGGCCTACTGGAACTTTCCCCTAATATCTGTAAAGCGAATCTTAAACTTAAATCCATCTTTAAATAACAAAGCCCATAAAACTAAAAGCTCTTTCATCTTCATCCCCCAACTATTCATTCTTCCTGGTTACTTGCATCCTCTCCCTCACTCATCTCATCCCATCAGTCACTTACTCCTGTTGATTTTACATTCTAAATAAGAATCTACTCACTATTTCATTCCTATTATCATTGTCTGTGGAGAGAAGGATGGAAACATATTTATTAAGCGCAGATAATCAAGTAACATATGATCCAGTCCCTTAAATTATTTTTAGATGATCTTGGGTAAGCTACCTAACCATGCTATGTTTTTCCCCTCATAAAAGATATTATTTATAATAATAAAATAGTATTATTTTATTATATTCAACATAAACTATTAAATCAATATTTTTCTTTTGGCTAGTATTATATATTTTGTTCAACATTTTCACAGAATCTATCAATACATGTACTTTATTTCAGTAGTCCTGAAACATTAGTCTTTACTGGGATCACTTGGAGAGCTTTAAAGAAAGAGTTTCTGATGTGGGCCTAATATTTACATTTCCAACAAGTTTCTAGGTGATACTGATGCCACTGGCCCAGAGACCACACATTGAGAATCACTGACCTTTTTTAGCTCTGCCTGTAAATTAAAGTCAACTTAGAAAAAATGAATTTGGTTTTATCCTCTTCTAACACAAAGTAATTCTATAACCATGGATATATATTTTTTGACTTTGTGAGTTGTAGTTTTCTCACCTGTAAATGAAGCAGTTCCATCTCCAAATCCTCTATTTTAGGCTAGATTCCTATCATGTTTCTGAAGTAAGCAGGTATTTTGTAAGTGAAATGAAGAGGTCACTGTTTCTTAAGGAAAATATAAGAACTCTTAGTTTGGATATAACATTTTTAAAATGGAAATAAGGGAACTATTGTGTTTAAATTCCCAATTCTAAGTATCCTTATCGGGTAATTTCTAGATCTAGAAACTCTTTGACTCAGTTTTAATAAAGCAATGTTTCCTGGTTTGGGGATATTGGAAAATGTTCATCATAAGAAACCTTGAAGTGGAGCCTGAAATTTCAGAAAACATTCCAGTGTGAAATAGTCACAAAATCATTCCTATGATTGTGAGGTACATAAGACTGGTTAATGACAATGCAAAAGCTGGGTAAGATAGACCAGTAGATGCATTTCTTAAATGATTTCAATGATTTTGAATTGAAAACATCAATTTTTCCTTTGACTCTGCTTGAATGCAACTCAAGTGGGATGAGAGATTTTGCAATGTAAAGGGAAATGCCCAAACAAGTTTCAGTGCATTTAAGAATCACTTAGTCTAAGCTATTTTTGATTGAGTGCAATAGCTCTAGGATGAGATTTCACAGGTCAATTTCTCTTTGCCACTATCTAGTCAAGTGTTATATGCTTCTATTTTCTAAACTAACATGGTGACACACGAATGATCTTCAGGAGATTGCTGTTTATGACATAAACTCAGAAATTAAAATGATAAAGTCATGACCTATGAAAAAATTCAGATGGTATTTCTAGGTAACACTCTTCTTCCTTTCTCCTATAGGATATTACAACAAAGTCTCTCACAGTATGTTCTGGTGGGACACTGGTTTTCAGGAGAGAACTAAGTAGTTTTGTTACACCAATCCAATAATTAATGGTCATGTCCCATATTTACCAAATATTAATTTTTAAAAAGTTCAGTGACACTGTGTTCCCAATAATACATTTTTGTTAAAAATTTGGCACATGCTACTGTTTATCTACACTAGAATCTGGCTTATGTATGTATTAGATTAAGCCCAACAATGTACTCTCTTATTTGAGAGTTAAGATAGGTTTAAGTTTAATATGTGTCATAATATTATATTAGTGGTACATTGTTCCTCTAGGTACTTTGCTACCTGAACAAATCTGGAAACCACTATATTTCAGAGATGAAGAAGAAAAGGAAATAATAAAATAACAACAATAATAAACAATAACAAATAAAAATAAAGCAATAATTTTATTCTCATTTGACCATACGTCCTTGCCAATAACTCCCTACTTGAGGTAGCTCATGTGGAGAAATTGTATGTGGCAGGACAGAATCTGAGCATCTTTGGATCCTTAGAGTAATACCATAACCACCTCATATCCATAATTCTAACACAGCTGTTAAGTTGTCCAGACACCAAACAACTGTTTGAAATTGCCCAAAATGAGTATTTGAGGAGAAAGCAATATCAGTGTAATTAGAAAACTGAACTAGAAGTCAGGAAATATGGGTTCTAACGGGTTTGATCTCACCCAATTTTGGGTATGTACCTTAAAATGTCTGAGCCTCTATCTCCTCATCTGTAAGTGGAAAACTAATAGCTCTGTGGATCACATGAATGATAAAAGATACTTTCCAATCCCTCCTGCCTAATCTTCTTATATTCAATTTTTCTTCAATCTGTTTTCCACATAATAATGTCTGAATTTAACTTTGTGAAACATTCATCTGATCACCTAATTTTCCTACTGGAGAAAGGTTTATTTTATTCTTATTATATAGATGAACATACAGAAAGGCCAAATTCTAATATTTGAGGCTATCTTCAGTTTTGTCCCATCTGATTCTTTTAGCTTTATCATCACTCAGACTTTCATACAAAAAAAAAAGGAAACTAAACTATTTATTATTCTATGAACATATTGAAATTAACTTACTTCCATGTCTTTGTGTGGACTTTTCCCTCTGCCTGGAATGTTCTTTATCAACTGTTGAAATCCTTCAAGATCCAGCTGATATACCATCATCTTTCTTATGCCTTCCCCAATAAACTCAACTGGAAATCATTGCTCCTTCTTCAGTGATCTATTTTACTTTTGCCCAGTATTCAAAGTAATTTATGGACATTTCTGACCTCCTACGAGATATTTAGTTCCACTGATGTTAGAATATCTTGACATAGCCTAACACATGAAAGTGTTCAATAAATGTTTGCTGAGGCAAGTTAAATAGTGAATAAGTATATTTATCTTTGAAAACAATAAGCATTCTATTATTAACGTTACATATAATAGTCTATGAAGAATATTGCCTACTGTTTACACATCTCTGATTTATTTATACTAATTCACTGAACAACTTTCTTTATTTATGCTACTAGTAGACTAATATTGTACAGCAGACTTACTTTCAATACCTTAAAATCAGTACATAATGTCTTATATGAGCAGTAAACAAAATAGAGAAATGCAGAAATATACCCATCTCTAAATAATTTGAGTATATTTTATGTATGTTTCTTCAAACTCTCTTCTCTGAGCTGTAAATATTGCTAAAAACAATAATTGTGAAAGGGCACCATCTGCTATGCAAAGGATGGAATACTAAATGCTTCTTAGAAATCAAATGTGGGTTTGAAATTAATTCCACTATTTACTAGCTATGTAACTTGAGCAAGTTACTTAAATGTTCTTAGCTTCATTTCTCTCAGCTGTAAAATGGGAATGCTAACCTCACTGATCTCTTACAGTAGACATGAAGTTTACAGGATACACACACACAATTTTCAGTCTTGAGTCTTGTACATCATACACAACCAGTAATCATTAGCTATTATATTAATGACAACAATGATTACTTTATTGTTACAAATAATTACAAATTATTTTACATTTGTCAACATAGAATGGAGCTTGGGATTCTTAATATGTCTTTCTTTTTTACTCTATTCTTGAGGCAAATAATGACTTTGTAATAGTTTAATTAATAACTAACTCATCTATATTACAGATTATAGTTTTTGTGGATTTTATTAAAATGGTAAAGCCATCTCTTGAAAATAAAACATATTTATAAATATCTGAACTTATGTGAAAATCAATCCTATAAAATTTATAACTCAGAACAGCAATGATTACTTTTTCAACCATTCCCTGCCTTCTGTAATTTAAATTATAGACTATGTATAATTGGACAGTTTACATAGTCTTGTTCCATTCTTTGTGGTTGAAGAATGTCTTGGGTATGTTGTAACCAGATATTACTTGCTGAGCCATGTCAGCCACTACTGCACATAAGGTGAAATTCTCAGGACACAAGAATATTGAAATAACTTACTTAATATACCTGATCCATTAATATACAGTGTCTGGGTTTTTTTTTTTTTTTAAGTTTCTCATGACAACACTATGACTTTTCTAAAGAAAGGGTAAACTCTCTCCTTTTTCCCAACAACTATTACTAAAACCCACCTTGAAGCTTCCAATTGAGTCTAACCTGGCTGTTTTATTAGACAAATACCCTGCCTTCATGGAATTAATATTCGACTTGTAGATAGAGATGTTAAAGTCAAAATTACCACAATAGGTACCCAGTATTATTATTATCATCTGGTGTTACCCCTGGGTAAAGAAGAAAAGAATGTTGAAATTGAGCTTGACTATAGTTTACCTCTCATATCATTATTACTCATGGTTCAGAATTAGAAATTTGAAAGTGATTTCAAAACTACTGGAATTTTTGTGAATGTGTAGTCTTATGGAACTGTCAAAGATTTGGGTGGACAGAGTGACCTGAAAAGCTGTATGATGTGGACAAATTATGTAATCATTTTGAGCCAGATTTTCTTTATCTGAAAATAATGATAATTATCCCTTAGAGATATTGTAAGAATTACAGAAAATAAAAAATTTCAGGTGCCTAACACAGTGATTAACAACCTTTCACTTTCAGTTGCAGGGCACCTTTTAATTCTGGATAATTTAAACTTGATGGATAATGTGATAAGCAAATTCTGAAGAACCCTGCAGTCCCCCAGATCCCATGTCCTGGTTAGTCAATAAATGTTGATCAAGGTACTGTTGTGAAGGACTTTGCAGATGTAAATAAAGTCCCAAGTCACTTGACCTTAGAGTTTTCTTTAGCTGGTAGCAGAAGAGAAAGTCAAAGGGAGTTGAAGCATGAAGGGGATTCAACTGACAATTCAACATTATCAGCTACAATTTTCTGAAAAGATCCTTGGCAAGGACTAGCTAGTGTTCTTTAGGGGATGAGAACAGCTTCTGGCCAATAGCCAGGAAATGAGGACTACAGTCTATAAACACAAGGAATTGAATTAAGCCACACTCTGAATGGGCTCAGAATTGGATTTTTTCTCCAGATCTTCTGCAAAAGAGCCCAGGTGTGAGACTCCTTCAGTGTGAGACCCTGGGCAGAGAACTCAGTTGAGGCATATAGGACTTGTGACCTATAGAAACTATGAGATGATAAAAGGGAGTGGCTTTAAACTTCTTTATTTGTGAAAATTTGCAATGTAGCAATAGAACACCAGTACAGATAAATGTTAGGTTTCTTCACTTCATAGTCAAGATGCATTATTTAACTTTTACTAGTTTTTCATAATGTTTGTATTTTTGCATTAAAAAACAAAGAAAAAATCTTACTTTAAATATTTTCTGGTAAGATAATTGTTTCTAAGTCTCTTGATCTTTGTCCTTGACTTTCTATAGGTGTTCACCTATAGTTAGATACAGGACATAAAACAAAAATGTGCTTAATGTTCTTGGAATAATTTGGTCACAGGTGTACTGTCTTCAGGCAGCAGTCTACCATGATAAATAAACTCCAAATGTAATGACTTTCTCTTGGGCCTTATCCTCATTAATATCGTGAGGCATTTGGCTTTTACCGATATGCTCTCTGGATTTTACATAACATCAACTCAGTTATCCTTTGAGCCTTACATCTTTCCTTCTTCATCTGATTCTGTGGCCATGTCTCATTCCATAAAAACGTTTTTCAAAAACCAGTGTTTCTCTAACTGCTTTCTTGCTTTGATTGTATGTTTTGAAAAATGGATTTTATATATTCATCTATTTCAACTCTCACCTTTCTACAGCATCTAACACAGGGCCTGGCAGCAGCAGGAGCTCTATACACAAGTAAAATTTAAAACTTTTGATGACTCCCAGCTTTATAATTCTAATCCTAGTTCTTCCCAAGCCATTGGAGCTCATGCCCAACTACTTATGAGACATATTTATTTTGACGTAGAATTTCTAAGTAAAATATAGGGCACCCTGTTAATATTTTTTAAGTATGAATATGTACCAAATATTGCATGGGACATAGTTATCCTAAAATAGTCAATATTTATCTGAAATTCAAATTAAATTGGACTTCTGTATTTTTATTTATTGAATTGGCAAGCCTAGTTTGATGCACATTGAAATCTTGAAGTCAAAATGTCCAAACCAAATTAATATTATTACTCAAAGCAGCACCTGTGACGTCCTTCACTGTTAGATTAATTTAGCCAACCAGGCCTGATTCCTTAGGATAAATAAGTAGCATACCTGAGTAATTAATTAATAAAGCACAGACCCTGGACCCCGAATTACAGTTGCACAGGTCTACTTCTTAGCTTCATCACTTATTAGCTGTGTAGCCAATAACAATCTACCAAGCTAAAGGCTGTTTCCTTATAGGAAACAAGAAGTTGATAATAAAAGTAGCCCATATTGATAGAGTTTCATAAGAATTAAAATATAGAATCATGTAAAGCACACAGCCAGGCATCTAAGAACTAATCAGTTCTCTCTCTTCCCCATTTATAGCTCACAGAGCATAAATTAGGGTAATACTGGGTTGTAGCAAGAACTCAAAGATATTCAAGGAATGTAGAGAAGTAGTGAATATCTTGATACTTTTCAAATATTAATATAAGTATATATTGATTTGATAGCTTTATAGAGCAGAAATAAAATTATTTATCGAACTCACATCTACTTTTTCATATTTATATGTCTGGCAATAAGTTCTTATTCTGTCTCTACCACAATATTAATTTTTCCTGTGGATGAGAAACTCCTCTTTAGTTTTCTACAAAGCAGGAAGCAATGCATGATTTTAATTCTTTTATACTATGAGGTTTACAAAAGCTAATTTTCCTTTGATGGACCTTAACTATTTGGCTCTTTGTAATAGGCATTTTGCTAGATTTTCAAATTCTGAGGAAAACATTTTATACGGTGCTGAGCAACAGAAAACATAAAAAATGTACATTGCCTAGTTTTAGGAAAAGAGTATGTGGGTGGAAGGTTAGACTCTTTCTGTTGTATGTGTTTTTCCTGAAACTAGTCAATCATTAGGCAGTGAGGTGGTGAAAGTTTACACTGTGTTAGGAAATTAGATAATATTTAATATTTCTTGAAATTATTAAACTGAATCTATAATATTCTGAAATCAGCTGAAAAAGACTTGGACTAATTTAATATTGCAATATATTTAAATAATTCCATGCATTTAAATCATTAATTAATCATTAGTAAATGAACCTAAAAGTTCTTGAATATCGAAGACGCGGAGATCACCTTCCTCCCCACGGATACATCAGAAATACAGCTACACGTGGAACAACTCCTACAGAACACCTACTGAACGCTGGCAGAAGACCCCAGATCTCCCAAAAGGCAAGAAACTCCCCACATACCTGGGTAGGGCAAAGCGGAGAGATTCCCGCACAGAGGAGCAGTGCCGAGCGGCACTCACCAGCCCGAAAGGATTGTCTGCTCCCCCGCCGGGGCGGGCGGCGCTGGAGCTGAGGCTCGGGCTTCGGTCAGAGTGCAGGGAGAGGACTGGGGCTGGCGGCGAGAACTCAGCCTGAAGGGGGCTAATGTGCCACAGCTAGCCGGGAGGGAATCCGGGAAAACTCTGGAGCTGCCGAAGAGGCAGGAGACTTTTTCTTCCCTCTTGGTTTCCTGGTGCTCGAGGAGAGGGGATTAAGAGCGCCGCGTAAAGGAGCTCCAGAGACGGGCGCGAGTCGCGGCTGAAAGCGCAGGAGCACAGAGACGGGCGTGGGACGCTGGGGCTGCTGCTGCCGCCGCCAAGAAGCCTGTGTGTGAGCGCAGGTCACTGTCCACACCGCCCTTCCGGGAGCCTGTGCAGCCTGCCACTGCCAGGGTCCCGGGATCCAGGGGCGGCTTCCCTGGGAGAACACAGGGCATGCCTCGGGCTGGTGCAACGTCACGCCGACCTCTGCCGCTGCAGGCTCGCCCTGCACTCCGTCCCCCTCCCTCCCGCCCGGCCTGAGTGAGCCAGTGTCCCCGAAGAGGCTGCTCCTTTAACCCTGTCCTGTCTGAGCAAAGAACAGACGCCCTCCGGCGACCTACATGCAGAGGCGGGGCCAAATCCAAAGCTGAGACCCAGGAGCTGTGAGAACAAAGAAGAGAAAGGGAAACCTCTCCCAGCAGCCTCAGAAGCAGCAGATTAAAGCTCCACAATCAACTTGATGTACCCTGCATCTGTGGAATACATGAATAGACAACAAATCATCCCAAATTGAGGAGCCAGGAGTCAGTGCTGTGCCTCTGAGGTGGGAGAGCCAACTTCAGGACACTGGTCCACAAGAGACCTCCCAGCTCCACACAATATCAAACGGCGAAAATCTTCCAGAGATCTCCATCTCAACACCAGCACCCAGCTTCACTCAACGAACAGCAAGCTATAGTGCTGGACACCCTATGCCAAACAACTAGCAAGACAGGAACACAACACCACCCATTAGCAGAGAGGTGGCCTAAAATCATAAAAAGTCTGCAGACACCCCAAAACACACCACCAGACGTGGACCTGCCCACCAGAAAGACAAGATCCAGCCTCATCCACCAGAACACAGGCAGTAGTCCCCTCCACCAAGAAGCCTACACAACCCACTAAACCAACCTTAGCCACTGGGGACAGACACCAAAAACAACGGGAACTACGAACCTGCAGCCTGCAAAAAGGAGACCCCAAACACAGTAACATAAGCAAAATGAGAAGACAGAAAAACACACAGCAGGAGAAGGAGCAAGATAAAAACCCACCAGACCTAACAAATGAAGAGGAAATAGGCAGTCTACCTGAAAAAGAATTCAGAATAATGATGGTAAAAATGATCCAAAATCTTGGAAATAGAATAGACAAAATGCAAGAAACAGTTAACAAGGACCTAGAAGAACTAAAGATGAATCAAGCATCGATTAAAAACACAATAAATGAAATAAAAAATACTCTAGATGGGATCAATAGCAGAATAACTGAGGCAGAAGAACGGATAAGTGAGGTGGAAGATAAAATAGTGGAAATAACTGCTGCAGAGCAGAATAAAGAAAAAAGAATGAAAAGAACAGAGGACAGTCTCAGAGACCTCTGGGACAACATTAAACGCACCAACATTCGAATTATAGGGGTTCCAGAAGAAGAAGAGAAAAAGAAAGGGACTGAGAAAATATTTGAAGTGATTATAGTTGAAAACTTCCCTAATATGGGAAAGGAAATAGTTAATCAAGTCCAGGAGGCACAGAGAGTCCCATACAGAATAAATCCAAGGAGAAATACACCAAGACACATATTAATCAAACTGTCAAAAATTAAACACAAAGAAATCATATTAAAAGCAGCAAGGCAAAAACAACAAATAACACACAAGGGAATCCCCATCAGGATAACAGCTGATCTCTCAGCAGAAACTCTACAAGCCAGAAGGGAGTGGCAGGACATACTTAAAGTGATGAAGGAGAAAAACCTGCAACCAAGATTACTCTACCCAGCAAGGATCTCATTCAGATTTGATGGAGAAATTAAAACCTTTACAGACAAGCAAAAGCTGAGAGAGTTCAGCACCTCCAAACCAGCTTTACAACAAATGCTAAAGGAACTTCTCTAGGCAAGAAACACAACAGAAGGAAAAGAACTACAATAACGAACCCAAAACAATTAAGAAAATGGGAATAGGAACATACATATCAATAATTACCTTAAATGTAAATGGACTAAATGCTCCCACCAAAAGACACAGACTGGCTGAATGGATACAAAAACAAGACCCATATATATGCTGTCTACAAGAGACCCACTTCAGACCTAGAGACACATACAGACTGAAAGTAAGGGGATGGAAAAAGATATTCCATGCAAATGGAAACCAAAAGAAAGCTGGAGTAGCAATTCTCATATCAGACAAAATAGACTTTAAAATAAAGACTACTAGAAGAGACAAAGAAGGACACTACATAATGATCAAGGGATCAATCCAAGAAGAAGATATAACAATTGTAAATATTTATGCACCCAACATAGGAGCACCTCAATACATAAGGGAAATATTAACAGCCATAAAAGGAGAAATCGACAGTAACACAATCATAGTAGGGGACTTTAACACCCCACTTTCACCAATGGACAGGTCATCCAAAATGAAAATAAATAAGGAAACACAAGCTTTAAATGATACATTAAACAAGATGGACTTAATTGATATTTATAGGACATTCCATCCAAAAACAACAAAATACACATTTTTCTCAAGTGCTCATGGAACATTCTCCAGGATAGATCATATCTTGGGTCACAAATCAAGCCTTGGTAAATTTAAGAAAATTGAAATTGTATCAAGTATCTTTTCTGACCACAATGCTATGAGACTAGATATCAATTACAGGAAAAGAGCTGTAAAACATACAAACACATGGAGGCTAAACAACACACTACTTAATAACGAAGTGATCACTGAAGAAATCAAAGAGGAAATTAAAAAATACATAGAAACAAATGACAATGGATACACGACGACCCAAAACCTATGGGATGCAGCAAAAGCAGTTCTAAGAGGGAAGTTTATGGCAATACAATCCCACCTTAAGAAACAGGAAACATCTCGAATAAACAACCTAACCTTGCACCTAAAGCAATGAGAGAAAGAAGAACAAAAACATCCCAAAGTTAGAAGAAGGAAAGAAATCATAAAAATCAGATCAGAAATAAATGAAAAAGAAATGAAGGAAATGATAGCAAAGATCAATAAAACTAAAAGCTGGTTCTTTGAGAAGATAAACAAAATTGATAAACCATTAGCCAGACTCATCAAGAAAAAAAGGGAGAAGACTCAAATCAATAGAATTAGAAATGAAAAAGGAGAAGTAACAACTGACACCGCAGAAATACAAAAGATCATGAGAGATTACTATAAGCAACTCTATGTCAATAAAATGGACAACCTGGAAGAAATGGACAAATTCTTAGAAATGCACAACCTGCCATGACTGAATCAGGAAGAAATAGAAAATATGAACAGACCAATCACAAGCACTGAAATTGAAACTGTGATCAAAAATCTTCCAACAAACAAAAGCCCAGAACCAGATGGCTTCACAGGCGAATTCTATCAAGCATTTAGAGAAGAGCTAACACCTATCCTTCTCAAACTCTTCCAAAATATAGCAGAGGGAGGAACACTCCCAAACTCATTCTACGAGGCCACCATCACCTTGATACCAAAACCAGACAAGGATGTCACAAAGAAAGAAAACTACAGGCCAATATCACTGATGAACATAGATGCAAAAATCCTCAACAAAATACGAGCAAACAGAATCCAACAGCACATTAAAAGGATCATACACCATGATCAAGTGGGGTTTATTCCAGGAATGCAAGGATTCTTCAATATACGCAAATCAATCAACGTGATACACCATATTAACAAATTGAAGGAGAAAAACCATATGATCATCTCAATAGATGCAGAGAAAGCTTTTGACAAAATTCAACACCCATTTATGATAAAAACCCTGCAGAAAGTAGGCATAGAGGGAACTTTTCTCAACATAATAAAGGCCATATATGACAAACCCACAGCCAGCATCGTCCTCAATGGTGAAAAATTGAAACCAATTCCACTAAGATCGGGAACAAGACAAGGTTGCCCACTCTCACCACTCTTATTCAACCTAGTTTTGGAAGTTTTAGCCACAGCAATCAGAGAAGAAAAGGAAATAAAAGGAATCCAAATTGGAAAAGAAGAAGTAAAGCTGTCACTGTTTGCAGATGACATGATACTATACATAGAGAATCCTAAAGATGCTACCAGAAAACTACTAGAGCTAATCAATGAATTTGGTAAAGTAGCAGGATACAAAATTAATGCACAGAAATCTCTGGCATTCCTATATTCTAATGATGAAAAATCTGAAAGTGAAATCAAGGAAACACTCCCATTTACCATTGCAACAAAAAGAATAAAATATCTAGGAATAAACCTACCTAATGAGACAAAAAACCTGTATGCAGAAAATTATAAGACACTGATGAAAGAAATTAAAGATGATACAAATAGATGGAGAGATGTACCATGTTCTTGGATTGGAAGAATCAACATTGTGAAAATGACTCTACTACCCAAAGCAATCTACAGATTCAATGCAATCCCTATCAAACTACCAGTGGCATTTTTCACAGAACTAGAACAAAAAATTTCACAATTTGTATGGAAACACATAAGACCCCGAATAGCCAAAGCAATCTTGAGAACGAAAAATGGAGCTGGAGGAATCAGACTCCCTGACTTCAGACTATACTACAAAGCTACAGTAATCAAGACAATATGGTACTGGCACAAAAACAGAAAGATAGATCAATGGAACAGGATAGAAAGCCCAGAGATAAACCCACGGACATATGGTCACCTTATCTTTGATAAAGGAGGCAGGAATGTACAGTGGAGAAAGGACAGTCTCTTCAATAAGTGGTGCTGGGAAAACTGGACAGGGACATGTAAAAGTATGAGATTCGATCACTCCCTAACACCATACACAAAAATAAGCTCAAAATGGATTAAAGACCTAAATGTAAGGCCAGACACTATCAAACTCCTAGAGGAAAACATAGGCAGAACACTCTATGACATAAATCACAGCAAGATCCTTTTTGACCCACCTCCTAGAGAAATGGAAATAAAGACAAAAATAAACACATGGGACCTAATGAAACTTAAAAGCTTTGGCACAGCAAAGGAAACCATAAACAAGACCAAAAGACAACCCTCAGAATGGGAGAAAATATTTGCAAATGAAGCAACTGACAAAGGATTAATCTCCAAAATTTATAAGCAGCTCATGCAGCTCAATAGCCAAAAAACAAACAACCCAATCCAAAAATGGGCAGAAGACATAAATAGACATTTCTCCACAGAAGATATACAGACTGCCAACAAACACATGAAAGGATGCTCAACATCTTTACTCATTAGAGAAATGTAAATCAAAACTACAATGAGATATCATCTCACACCAGTCAGAATGGCCATCATCAAAAAATCTAGAAACAATAAATGCTGGAGAGGGTGTGGAAAAAAGGGAACACTCTTGCACTGCTGGTGGGAATGTGAATTGGTACAGCCACTATGGAGAACGGTATGGAGGTTCCTTAAAAAACTACAAATAGAACTACCATATGACCCAGCAATCCCACTACTGGGCATATACCCTGAGAAAACCATAATTCAAAAAGAGACATGTACCAAAATGTTCATAGCAGCCCTATTTACAATAGCCCGGAGATGGAAACAACCTAAGTGTCCATCATCGGATGAATGGGTAAAGAAGATGTGGCACATATATACAATGGAATATTACTCAGCCATAAAAAGAAATGAAATTGAGCTATTTGTAATGAGGTGGATGGACCTAGAGTCTGTCATACAGAGTGAAGTAAGTCAGAAAGAGAAAGACAAATACAGTATGCTGACACATATATATGGAATTTAAGAAAAAAAATGTCATCAAGAACCTAGGAGTAAGACAGGAATAAAGACACAGACCTACTAGAGCATGGACTTGAGGATATGGGGAGGGGGAAGGGTAAGCTGTGACAAAGTGAAAGAGCGGCATGGACATATATACACTACCAAACGTAAGGTAGATAGCTAGTGGGAAGCAGCCGCATAGCACAGGGAGATCAGCTCGGTTCTTTGTGAATGCCTGGAAGGGTGGGATAGGGAGGGTGGGAGGGAGACGCAAAAGGGAGGGGATATGGGAACATATGTATATGTATAACTGATTAAATTTGTAAAATAAAAAAAAAAAGTTCTTGAATATCTACTGTGTATGAATCACAATGCAAGGACTATGTGACACTGGGGATTCTTATTAAGGGAGTGCTACCATGGAATCTGTACCTTAAGGTGGGTAGACAGAAATGACAGGTAGGATAGACTGGAAAGGAGATCTGAAGGAGGCAGTGGTAATAATCCATGTTTGTGCTGGAACAATGTCAGTGTAGAGTATTCCAGGTAATAATCCAGACCTGTGCTCAAGCCATGGAAGCAGAGAGAAGAGAAATCCAGGTAATAATCCATAATATGCTAGAGTGAGACAAAAGTGGAGGAGAAAGGAACTCTCTGGAAGCCTTTTTAAAAGAACACAATATCATTATTATTTAAAATATCCATTAAAGTTAAACATAATGATAATCATCATCCAAGGAAAGGGAGCTGAAAGATCTGATATAATAATAAATTCACTGCTTACATGTGAATTGGGAATATTAGAACTCCTAAATAATTTCCAAGAGAATTATTTGACAAAAGCCTCTTGACCTGGACTGTGATATGTCATTCATAATGACTCCAGCAACATGAATCTGCAAGGAATGAATCAGGCCATGAGATAGCATCAGGGCAAGGGTCAATTTGTTCTTTGAAAGAGTTTATCTGTTATCACTGGATAATAGATTGGACTCTGCAGCTCAGTCAAAGCTTTAACCCAGCTGCTACCACTCACCTGCTGCCCCATACCAGTAATTAATGTCAATCAGAGCATTCCCGGGGTTATCGTGAAACCTGAAATTGGGCCCTGGCATTTGAATTCTAAAGAAAATGTTCCCTACTTGCCTCTTAACAAGCTTGTCTATTTAAAGCATTCACACTAAAAATATATTAAGTACTTCAGATTTTCTCATGTGTCCTGTCTCAAAAGCTATATGATAAGATTTGGATATTAAGAAGAAAGAGTAGAGAAAGCATTTTTTTCCCTCTATTTTCAGTTATAGTGGCAAACTTTGTTTTATTTTATTTGTTTTGTTTTCACTTGATCTAAAAATCTTTGGGTAGAGATGTTAATTTCATTGGTGGATCTGAAAGGTTTCCTTCAGTAAGGCCAAAGATAGAGAGAAACTACTGACTCCAAGTCCTCAAATAAACACGGCACCAATCAGAAAATGCCAGGGCTTAAATAGCTGGTCCAAGTCAGAGGTGACAAGGAAGCAAAGCAAATGGCAAAGGCTACTCTTTAGTGACAATAAGATTTACATAAAATTACAAGATTGGAAAGGTCCAAGAATTACATCTCTATATACAGTCATCAGGATTACTATGATACTGTTTTATATAATAATATATTCCTAGCATGATTAGATTACCTACAACTTGAGGGTCATGTAAAGGTTATGGGATAAAACAAGTATTATAAGGCCTCTCTCTACCTTCACCTATGTCTGTGGGTCTGTCCCCTAGCCTCCAATCTGTCTCCACCAAAAAAAAGAAAAAAGAAAAAGAAAATTGTCAGCAGAAATAAGGATTGATTCTAAACCCAGGAAAGGTTGAGACAAAATATGTGGTTGTTTTTGTTTTTCTATTTTATCATATCAGTAAAGCGGGTATTCTATAGATAACTTTTCAGCCATATGGCTTTTATTTAACAGTTAACTACTAAATATTTAACAGTCAACAATTAAATACTTGTCTCGCTTGACCTTAAGATCAATATTTTGCTAATCATAATTTCTCATATTTCTTATTTAAGTTCTTCTCCTTCCATCTCTTCCTAAATGCACAGGGGTACTTCTCCTTACTCTCTGATCTTTTGGTTCACATTTCCTTACTGGAAAATCTTAATCACTTCTGTGATTTTAATGATCATCTATAGGTGAAAAATTCCAAACACTATTTAGCTATGACTTCTCTCTGAGTTTCAGATTTATAAATCTAAATATTTGTTTGACTCTCCTTAGATAACTATATAAATTTTAATACTTAATATATACATACACAATTAGACATATTACCTTCTTTTCAACATATCATCACTTTACCACACGTAGGATTTTACTTCATGCTGTAGAATCCTCTCATTCAATATAGCACTCTTTCTACATGCCACCGCCTCACTATATCTATCAGTCTCATTATTCTTAGTTATTTCTAAAATCTGCCCTTCCTTTGTTTTCCTATAATCAAGAGCTTAGTTGAATTCTTCTTCACCTTTAATCCATAAAAATGTAAAATCTTCTTATCTTAAATGTTTATCTTTAAAAAAATCTGTTCAAACTGTCTATTATTGACTGATTAATTAGTTAATTCAAAATATATTCATTAACTAATTAATATATAACAGGCACAGTTAAGGGTGTTGAGATTACAACAGTAAAAAGAGAAAGATGCAATTCCCCTATCGTCACTGAATTTTTGTTATGGAAAAGTGATGGAAAGGAATATTACCAGTATTACCAATGTTGATAAATGGTGTGCATGAAGGAAACAAACTATGCTTAAGCTGAAAATAACAGAAGGAAAATGAAATTTAATTCTGATTTCAAGGAATACCTTTCAGAGGAAGTGACATATAAACCTGCACTAAAACATGAGAGCGAGCTAGTCATGGGAAATATATGTGTGCATGGGGTGGGGCTTGGCTGTGGTGGTGCAGAATCTTCCAAGCAGAGGGAACAGTATATGCAAAGACTCCTGGTGGAAAAGTGCTTGTCATGGTCGAGGAATTAAAAAAAAAAAAAACTACCACTGGGACTAGGACACAATGAATAAGGGTTAGAGTGGTGGCAGTGGAGTTTAGGAAAAGACAAAAGTTGGATCATCCAAACCTTGTAATCTGTGGTATGGATTTTACATGTCTCTGAATTACAATTAAGTCATTAAGTATTTACAAGTCTGAGTAATAAAGTAAGTGGCCTGCAGAATGATGCTTAAGTTCAGTGTTTCTAGTGTGATATATATATATATATATATATATATATATATATATATATATATATATATATATACTCTTTACAATTTAAACTCTATTTTCATCCAAGCTTTGTCTCTGGATACTTGACGCCTTACATATATGTTTTGCGAGTCCCTCCACCTCTGAAATTGCTGGTTTATACCTTTGTGGCTTAGTTTGTTCTTCTCCCTTTGCTTGGAGTATTCTCTCCCAATTTCTTTGTTGAAGTTCTACATATCCTAGAGGCCAATTCCACCTAATATCACCTGCAGGAGCTCCAGGCCAGCTTAGCAACATATTTTTTTTGCCCTCATATGTGTGTGGGACATGTGAGTGATGTATCTGGATGCCATGATTATACATAAATTTATAATATATGTAAATTTATATATAAGCTGGACCCTATGGGGGCTTCCTGGGACACAGCCCCATCCCCAATATCCTCTGCCTGCCTCTTGTTTGTAAAAAAGCTGTAGTCTCCCCGGCCTACCCTGAGGCACAAAAAACTGGCTTAAGATTTAATTATTGAAAGGATGTGAACATGTAGTGACAAAAATAACAGTTGGGCCAGGAGAACTGGTAACAATTTAAACAGTAAATCAGCTGTATAGCAGTCACAGAATCTTGAGTTCCTCCCTGAAGGATATAGATAACAGTATATGATGCACATTCTTGAGTTGTTTAAAGACTAACACTTCCCCCCCACAACCACATGGAAGAAGTTAACTCCATGATGGCCATGAGCAGGGAGCCCCACACCTGCTGGAGCCTGAGGGTTGACAATATCAACCACTGTGACACCACCTTGTTACTTCATCATCAACCAGTCAGAGAACTGTACAGCAGCTGATCATGCAGCCTGCAATGCTCTCCAACCTTGTCTTTAAAAACACTTCCCTGAAACCCATCTGGGAGTTCAAGTTTTTTGAGCATTAGCTGCCCACACTGTTTGGCATCTACAATAAGTGCTGTGCTTTCCTTCACCACAACCCATGTCAGTAGATTGGCTTTACTGCCTGCAGGCAAGCAGACCCAAGTTCGGTTCTACTGCCTGCAGGTGAGCAGACCCAAGTTTGGTTCAGTAACATATATAAATATATAGGTACAGATAAATAGAGGGATATAAATATATTCATACATATACATAAATATGTACAAGGCATTTTAATAAAATATGTATGATAAAATGAGTAGTTATTAGGAAAACTTTCAAGTTCATCTAATGACTAAAAAATTAATCAGTTTTCTTCTGTATATTAGTTTTATATGGCTACCTTAAAAATGACCACAAACTTGGTGCTTCAATGCAACAGGAATTTATTACTTTCAGTTCTCTAGCTTGCAAGACTGACAAGGGTGTCACTGGAATAAAATCAAGGTACCTGTACTGCTGTATTCCTTGTTGAAGCTCTAGAGGAGAATTCATTTCCTTGCCTTTTCCAGTTTCCAGAGGCCACTTAATTCTGCGGCTGATGGCCCCTTCTCCACCTGCAAAGTCAGCTATGTTGTATTGCTCTGTGATTTCCTTCAGTAGCCACACCTCCCTCTGACTGATTCTCCTCTTCTGTCTTTATCCTCTGCATTTAAGACCCTTATGATTACATTGAACTAACCAGGACTATCCGAGATAAACTCCCTTTTTAAGGTCAGAAAATTAGCAACCTTAAGTTAATGACCTTAACTTGATCACAATGAAGTATTTTAGATTTTATCCAGTAGTAAATGGTGACCAATTGACCATTATCACCTTTTAGAGGGGAAATACAATAGTCGGGGAATGGTTTTAGGCAGTGTTCTGGCATCAAGTTTACAGGGATAGAGGGGAGAAGAAGAGACTGCCCTGATGAAACTACCTCTTTATTTTACAAGAACAGTACATTTTAAACTTTTTAAAATTCACAGTTTAGAGCTCCTAATGTCTTAAGTATTTACCTCTCCACACCTCAGTGCTAGTAAACTGCTAAGACTTAATAAAGGAATTGACTGTTGAAATTCAACCGACTGGGTTAAATCACCTACCTTCTTTTGTAGAGTAACATTTTTTACATGAGACAAATATTTCTCAATTATATTGACATATATTCTAAATATTGTGTTCATTATTTCTGTATGCATTTTATAGTGACACATCTTGGCTACAAAGGACCATATTGATTAATTTGCAATGAAGATAATACAAAGGTATTTATTCAAGATTATTGTAGGTAATGCTCTGCAAGATACATTCTGGTTTGAAATGTTGTGTTCAGGCTTGACGACAGCACACCAGACAGTGTCCACTCAACATAAACACAATGTGTCCAGGTCTCCTATTTTCTCGTCACTATACCTCTATTAATGAGACCTCAATGAGCTAATACAGTGTTTGCACTGGAAGGTTATCTAGTAAAAGAACTGAGGAAACATATCATGTGAGAAGGAATACAAAGAATTGAAGATAATATGTCTTAAAAGAAAGACTGAAGAGGTTATAATAGGCATTTTCAAATATCTTGAATCCTGTGATGTGAAAGAGAAAATAAAATGATCTAATGGGTGGATTGTAAAAAGGAAGAAAATTTAGGTACAATGTGAGGAAGAAGTGTCTAACTGTGCTACTTAAGAGTAAAATGGATTGTTTCACTTTAAAAACAAAATGCCTTTATTGGTCCAGAAACTGGAATAGATGACCCAGAGAATTATTTCCAACTCCATGTTTTGTTGAATGTAAGTTATTCTAGGCACAACATCTATGGAATAAGAAAATCTTTGGTTCTCTAATTGCTAAATTCTAAACTTGCTCAGCAAATGGACATAAAGACAGACATTATCTTAAAATTGTTAAATCAGAAGTAGTTGAGTTTATATTAATGTTACATTATACTTCAGGCTGAAAGCCAGTACATTGTTAAACTTGGCAAGCTTTCCTACTGTGGATCTTTAAGAAACAGAATCAGAATAATCTAACAAAACATGAATGAACACAAATGTACAGTAGTATATAGTATTATTCCCTAGAGAATAGAAATTGATTTCCCCAAACTAAGGATAATAGCTGATACCTCCTGCTGCAATAGAAAACTGAAAGCATGGAATCCACCACAAAACTATATTCTATAGGCAACCAAATTCAAAGAAATAAGTAGAATTTTACTTGCATATATGTTCGTTATTCAAAGGTCACAGTCTAATTTCATAAACACAAGAGAAAATATGAGCTGCACTTCTTTGAAGCTACAAATATATGTCAATTTGACAGAAGAGAACTTGATACATTTTGACTGAATTTTAGTTTATTTTCTAGTTTGCTCAATTGTTTTTAATTTATTAAATGCAATACCATAAAAATAGGCACTTTTATATAATGCTGAAAGGACTGTCAATTGGTACAAACTTTCCAGAGGGCAATTTGATAATATGTTTCAAAGTCTTAAGTATTTGACAACCCATGGCAACCTTTTAAGATTAATCATAAGAAAAAATCATGAAAGTGGACAAGATGTAGATATAAGGTTATTCATTGCAGCAAAACCTAAAGACTGAAAAATAGAAACAGTCTACATATCTAACATTAGAGTATTATTTAAAGGTTTACTCTTCCATAAAATGGGGTAGAATATAGTCAATCAATTTATTATAGATTAATGTTTAATAACACGGATAATTATTTACTATAGTTATTACAAATATAGTATGTTACAAAGCATAATTTATAGTTTGATCTAATTTTGATTAAAATCCGATTTAACTATTAAATTGTTAACAGTGATTATTTCTGTGTGTTAATTTTACTTAAATTTTCCATATTGTCTTACTTTGCTTATTTTTTAAAATGTTCAATGTATGAGGTGATTTAACTTAATAATGAGAAAATATTTCTAAAGTCAGCATAGCAAGTTAATTGTTATCTGCTTGCTAACAATTGCTTTGACTTATACTTGAAATTTAATGAATACATAAATAAATTCTGATCACTCATTGTGTGGTAGTTGTGTTCTGTAAAAATGTGAATTTGGTAAGAGATGAGTTAAACAAGAGCAGAGTTAGGCCTCTTGTATTAAGGAAACAACTGGAAGGGATTAAGTTAAAATAGTAACATTGATTGCTTTCTGAATCTTTTCTTACTTTCTAACTTTCAGTATGTCTGATGTTTTTATTTATTATTAAAGACATATCAACAACTACTATATAGTAATACACACATAGGCATACAGTATATTGTCTATGTGTCAGGAAAAAAAATGTTAACTAAATATAAAATCTCCATGAGAAAAAACAAATTAGTTAACTTTGCAGAGGTTATAATAAAATTTATTATTTTCTGGATCTTGAAAAACTATTTGCCACTCATTAAGTAAGGACACACTCTTTCAAATGTAGATCTGGTTCATTCACATCATTATTTACCTTCCCAAGATAAACTCAAAATAAAATAGCATTGAAAATAATTCATTAAATATTGTTATATATAACTTTCCAATACAACTGCTTATTCAGGGTCCTAATTTCTTTCCAGGAAAAATGCATTGGAAAAGCAAGTCATGCAGTGTGAGTCACGTATACTCACATAAGGCATCATTTTGTAAAGATCATTAAGCCAGGTGGATTCTCTTATACACAGAAAGCTACTTTGTATTTCCTTCATAAGGTGAATTTGTGCAACAGCTGGAACATGGGATTTCTATTACACTTAATGAAATTGTACTAAAATCAATGGAGGAATCAAACTATCACCTTGACTCCTGATTTCTTTTAGGGACTTTTGTATGCAAGTGAAACTATGTGTCATTGTGGGCTGAGTGAGATTTAGGCATATGTATTTCCAGAAGGAACGAAGAACTAAAACAATCCTGTGATTTCAGATTCAAAAATACAAAATTATCCAATTGATAGAAAAGCGTTTCTTTAACATTTTTCCATGAGGATATAATCAGAAAGAAAAATACTTTAATAAAGGGAAATACACTTGACAAATTCAAGTGTGTAGAATGTTATGTTAAAATGCATCATTTTCATGCAACCATTTAACATCAAGTGTGTTATTGAAGTTGAATCGTTGAATGTGAAAATATCATCAAAAGCACTCAATGCAAATATAGAGAAGTCATTTAAAAATATTTATGAGCTGCTCTTCATAAAACTTTGCTAAATATATTAAGTATGAAAATTTTATGCCCAGAAGAGTTTGTACTTTAGGAAATCTTTCTATTATTCTTAAATCTAAAATATATGCTTAGATTGCCATTGATGAGAAATTCATTGCATACCAAATAGCTACTAAGCTCTAAAAATATGCCTGTTGCCATTCTCAGAAAAAGTAAAGGATTGCACTTGATTCTGCTAATATATTAATTTAAAATGCCTGGTTGTCATAGAAGTAGTAGGTATAGTAGTAGAAGATGACTTAGAAATAGTTCATTACATTTTTAAGAAAGCTACACTTGAGATAATTTTCCCCATTCATGTAGATTCTAGTTGAATATCTGTATCTAAACAGAAATCTTCTTAAAATGAATGTTATATGGAGAATTATCACATTTTTTTGACAAAGATTTGCTGAATGAGTCATTGTTCTTACCTCATAAATATCTCCTTTAAGATTTATTTTTCTTATACTTTTTTCATATGATCTATTTTGAAGCAGATAGTCTTTTAGTTAACATATCTCAAACAGAACACTTTACAGCCCCTCTTTTCCTCCACATAGTCCTCACGTCAGCAAATCCCACAAACATCCAACCATGTG
Organism: Mesoplodon densirostris; assembly: GCF_025265405.1. Taxonomy (NCBI): domain Eukaryota; kingdom Metazoa; phylum Chordata; class Mammalia; order Artiodactyla; family Ziphiidae; genus Mesoplodon; species Mesoplodon densirostris. The sequence continues at coordinate 43,326,157 of NC_082667.1, forward strand.
CTCTGTCCAAACCAGGAAATGATCCTTGGTTTCTCTTTTCTTCAAGCCCCTTCCCTTCAGCAACTGGCCTGTCAAATATGTTTTTCATTTACTCACTTCCCTCCATTTGTATCATACTACCCTTTTTCGTATCATTAGTATCTCTGATCCAGATTATTAATTATTCTCTTCACCAACAGGCCTCCTAACACGCCTCCCTCTTCCCCATTGTACATTCCAGTAGCTAAAATGATCTTATTTTAGGTATCTATTAGGACATGGCATTGGCCTAAAACTCTCTAATGTGTTTATGGTGGATTAGAAAAACAAACAAACAAACAAAAAAAACTAAACGCTCTACCAGGGTCTACTCAGCTCCTATGAGATCTAGTCCCTCTTAACTTCTTTAATGTCACAAGGGGTCATTTATTTGTTATCTGTACTTCATCAACATTGGTCCTTTTGGTCTTCCTCAAGCATGTCAACTTATTTTGCTTCAGGGTCTTTGATCTTGCTTTTACCTTGGCCCTTCTCTCAGACATTTTCATTGCTGCTTCCTTCTGGTCATTCAGATCTCAAGTCAAATGTCACTTCCTCAAGGACATTCTCTGTTGCCCTTGTAATAAGTTTCCAACTTCCAACCCAGTTACTCCATAACAGCATCCCATTTTATTTCAAATATTTTATGTTTATCTGAATTTTTTAAAAAAATTAATTCCATAGCTCACTTGTTTAGGGCTTTATTTCCTGTTTTAGAATTTTAGCTTTATTTATTGTTGTATCTTTTAGAACCATAGTAAGACAAAATAAGTGTTCAATGAAATATACAGTTGAATAAGGTAATCTATCCCTGTAGAAGAAAATATTATTTTTTGAATGAGAGATGTTTGATTTCTTCTTTTATAAAGCTTAACATCTAATTGATGAATTAGCTTTAGATATTAAAGTCATCTTATAAAGTTTATTTTCACACATTCTGAAGTTTCATCCTTTCAAAATTCTGTGGTTTGCTTTTTTTTCTGACTTGAAATCCTCAGTGGATACAGCAGTATATTTTCCTTTTCATGTGTCTTTTTTACTTTAATTTTCTTTATTAATATTTCATAGTGTACTCTTTATTGCCATATCAATTAAACTGTTCTTGTCACCAATCTACATGTGTATCTGTGCATGTACATTGTAGTGCATCTACATGCTGGCCTTTCCTGTTCAGTAGTTAATTCTTCTCTCATGACAGCATTATAAGCCACAGACCTAACTTCTACTGTCTAAGAGAAAATGTTTTAAGGAAACACTTATAGTTTATTCTGTGCCCCATTATCTGGTATGGAGTTAACCTGAGAATTGTGACAGAAAAGAAAAGACATTACAAAGCATATGTCAACAAATCTTAATTTGTGTCACAAGATTATACTGCCCATATGAGGCTTCATCACCTTCCTGGAAGATGGTTCTGATGTCAACCTTAAACATACTATCTGATAGCTCAGTGTCTGAATGGTTGTACTTTTTATAAGTCTGAAAATCTTATGTTCATGTCAGTATTTTAGGTATATGAAATATTAAATATTGTTATATGATACAGATCAAGTGAACTTCCAAATTTGTAGAAAGGTAACAAAGCTTGGTAAGCATCCAATGTTTATCACGACTAAGAAGCTCAGGAAAGTAAAGTATTGGGTTAGATATACAGTGAAATCCAGTCTTTCCAAATATGATGTTGTAAAAATTATATATGTATATATGTATATCTGCATGCAGATATCTCTCCTGTTTTCAGACTTATGAAACCAGAGACTGTCTTTTGGTTGTTTTTTTTTTTTTTCTTAATTTTTCTTACTTAGATCTTAAAACCAGGTGTGATCTCAGCAGTGTCCTAGAAAAGCTTAGACACAGTGGGTTAACTTAATAGTGTTTCAGCCTTTCTTTCAATTTCCAAACCATTCTGTTTTATATTTAGAACATTTTGGACAGTTTTATAATACAACTTCCTCCTCCCCCTCCTTAAAAAGAGTCTAACCATAAGAACCAATTGTCTGTCTAATCAATGTTCCTCAAAGTAGTGGATGGACATAGAGATGCATGATTCATGGATTCATTATACATTTATGAAATGATTACAGTTTTTTTTCCAAGCCTGAGCTTGGTTATGAGATTCTAAATTCCTACAGTGGGCTGGAGAGTTATATCACCTACTCTCAGAAAGTAGTGGTTGATGGAGATAATAATCACTTAGCCTGATGAGAATTATGAGAGATGAAGGGTAGTAACATAAGAGTCCTTGTCCATTTGCTGTGGCCTTGTAATAGCCTCACTGCCAGTTGGATAATTTTAAGATCATGGGATTCTGGTGGCAATCTGATTATATGATGAAGATAAAAGTATCAACAATAATTTTATTGCAGTTTATAGTTTAAACATACCTCTCATATATACATTCACATTTAATCTTTAGAGCAACATTCTGAGGTAGATATCATTAGTATCTCCATTATGCTGATGAGAAAGTTTAAACCAAGAGATGTTGATAGGTTTATCATCACTCACTTTATAAGAGAGAGCCAAATACTCAAACTCTAGTTTTGGAGTCTTAAGTCCATCTATACAGCTACAAAATGTACTTTCAGTACACAAATCACATTGAGTGAATTTTCTTCGGTCCATTAGCATTTTATCTATCTATCTATTTATCTACCTATCTAACCATCCATTTCTGTGCACACAGTTTTCATGTAAATTTCCTCTGACTATATGGTTTTCACTGAAGGTTATACATATTTCCTCTATGTATCAGTTGAAATGGGGAGCAGTATGAAATTTTTGACTAATTTTTATTTTACAGGAGTCTTCTGAATTCGGGGATGCAGCAGCTGGAAGCAGGACCTCATTTCTTATCTTCTTTGAAGAAAGAATTCAGCAAAGAGACTAAGATTGTGAAACAGATAAAGGGTTTATTAGAAGCAAAGTACATGTAGAAGAGCACATGTGTGAACTTGGAGTGAGCTGCACCCAATAGGGGAGGCTTAGATTGCTTATGTGGAGGCAATCTTCCAGGTTGTCTCTGGCCAATCATCTTGCTTGTGCCCATATTTGGCTTAACTCAGGGTCCTTCTTGGTGTGCGTGCACATCTCTCAGCCAAGATGGATTCCAGGATGAAGGCTTCTGGGAGGTTGGCAGGACATATTATTGGCTTGTGTTTCCTCCCTTTGTTGGCCTCTCCCTAGAATAAGGACCTTCTCTGTGCATGAGCTGGGCTGGGAAATCCCGTTGATCACAAGAATGAGGAAATAGTGGTCAATTTGTCTTCCACCCAATCAGTACCCAATGTCCCTGCTTGTATCTTATCTTGAAGTGTCAGCAGGAGACGGGATGCAGCTGTTCAGCCTGGTCCCATCTATCTCCTACCTCACTTTCATTAATTGTTTTATCCTAAAAGCTGGCCACATGAAAGCAAAAATAATAGGTTAGAAGGTATGAATTGTTCAAGTTTTTTTCATTTGTTTGTTTTTGCAGTACGTGGGCCTCTCACTGTTGTGGTCTCTCTCGTTGCGGAGCACAGGCTCCGGATGCGCAGGTACAGTGGCCATGGCTCACGGGCCCAGCTGCTCTGTGGCATGTGGGATCCTCCTGGACTGGGGCACGAACCCGTGTCCCCTGCAGCGGCAGGCAGACTCTCAACCACTGAGCCACCAGGGAAGCCCCAATTCTTCATGTTTTATACATGTCTTTAAGACTAGACATTATGTATAGTCTTTAAGAATTTGAAGACTTAGATATATTTTCAGTTTTAGATACGGTCTAGATCATCAAAATATAGAATTTCGTCATATAATTTCAAAATACAGAAGTATTTACTTTTCTATATTCTATAAAATCCCAAAAAAGTTAACTTAGAGCACTTTTTCGTAATTATTCATTTATTATCTTAGTAATTTATGAGTATACAATGGTGTCTATATTGTTTTCTATTGCATTCCAGGTACCTAGTACATGTCTTAGCATATAGTAGTAACTAAACAAATATTTTTAAACTTTCAGCATTTCTGAGATGAGGATATGTAAAACTCAAGTCCCCTTGTCAAAACTTATGGCAAACTTGTTTTAAGAATGACTGATTATGGCAAAATTCCAGAAAAATGAAACACTTATAATAACATTTAGTATAACCTAAGTGGTTATTCTAAATCCTAAATGGATTGGCTGTTTCAGACTTTAAGCTAAATGGCATTTCTATCTTTACTCATAAAGGAAAGAGAACGCCAATTATATTCTAAATCCAGCAATGTCTAAAGTTTATTCCACATAAATTTGTAAAAAAAAAATACTCCTAAATATCAGTGGTCTCAACATTGATTCCAAATTGTATGCTATGAAAACACAGTGTCTAGAATATAGAAAATTGTGCTTTTGATGTCTTTTTAACTGAAAATATGCTAAAGGGAATTTAGATTGCTTTTTCTTGAAATAAAGAGAGACCATATTTCTCTCTGTCCTGAGCCACTACAGTCACCACACTTACCCAAAGGGAAATTTAAATATCAAACAATATTGGTAGAGCAGGTAAGTTTTCTTTTAAAGAACAATATACAATTCTTATAGCCAAAGTATTATTTGTAAATCATTTTCCTCCAGGAAAGAGATTTTTCAATTCCTCTTCTCTATTGTGATTTCTGATTCTGTGAATCAGAATCCCATCAAAGGAAACCAGTAAAGAATATAAATTTATAGGCTAATTATTTTCCTAAATATGGAGGGAAAAAAGCTAAAACTTTCTTTTTCTTTGTCTAATAAATCAGTATTACAAAATCCCATGATCCCATGCAGACTCTGGCTAGTTTGCAGTTTGGAGACTTGAGAGAAGATGACAGCTGCAGACAGTGTAGAGGAAAAACCACCTTGCAACATAGTTTGTCAAGTTGCAGCCTCTGGCTTTGACCTAGGGCCAGTATTCCTGGAGACATGATGAAGTGTGAAAAGCACTGGCAGGATTCTTAGACTAAAAAAAAAAAAAAAAAAAAAAAAAAAAAAAAAAAAAAAAAAAAAAGTTAGGCATTAAGGGAAAAGGGGGACCAGGAGAGATTATATTTGTGAGGTTTATAGCAAAAAAGGCAAAGCAATAGGAAGTAAAAAAATCCCTGAAGGGACTTTCTTACAACAGCAGCAGATTAGAAACAGGATGGACAAGAGCAGGAAGCTTATTTTTCCAGCTGGAGCCTTCCCTACAAACCTGAGGTTGATTTTGGAACAGCAGACAAATGCCAAGCAAATGCAAAATCAAGAAATCCTGATAAAATTTATAAAATTTACAGGCTCTTGGAAAGTCTGGGGGCTGGGAAGAAAGAAAGAAAGAGAAGGAAAGAGTGAGGGAGTTGTGAAGAGAGGAAGGGATAAAATACAGAAGAATGTACCAGCATTCTGAAATTGGAACATTTTGGAAACAGAGCAAGAGAGCAGAATAATGTTTGGGCTAGTGAATGCAAATTTTTCAAGTTAGAAGAAGAGTTAGAGGTGATCTAGTCTAGATATTTTCAAATTTTATAGCCACAGGAAATACACTTCAAATTCATATGCAGAATCCCCATATGGATACAGAAGAGCTGATCTAAGAGGAAGGGTCAGGCTTGGACCGGTGTGTACTGGCCTCAACGCATGCCTGGAAGTTGACTCCTAGGGCACTTAGAGAATCTAATGCTTTTCAAAATATTTGAAAATAAACCCGGTTTAACCTATCCCTTCATTTATTACTTAAGGAAAGAGAATTTAAGGTCTCCGGGCTTGCAAAATATATTTTGAGGGCCTACATGCTGTAAGGCTCTGTCTATGTTTCCTGATGCCCTGGGTTCTGAATGTCCAGGGTCCCTCTGCTGAAAATAAAGGTCCTTGAACATCCCTCATAAAACTGTGGGTTATTGTTACACACACTTCTTCATGATAGACTTAACAATAGACTGATGAACTCCACTCTCACTCTGAGAAACAGAGAGGATGATTCTTTTCTGTTTAAAACTGACACTTTACTGGCATGGTGAATAAGGCAGGGATGGAAGAAAACTAGTCTTCCTTTGCCTGCAACTCTATCTGTTCTCATTGGTGCCTGCTGCCATAGATGGGGTTTTCCAACAGTTTTCCTCAGCCTCTCCAGCTTGTAATGACTCCTTTAATAATCATTTCCAGCAACTGGCCTGTCCCTGTCAGTTTTCAGAAATGACATTTTCTACTGGCGTTAACTTTGCTTCAGATGTTCAATTTAGCAGCTTCTTCTGGCTACTCTGGTAGGATAATGGTGTCCCACTATCACTCAGTAGCTAGCAAAGAAAAATTCTTCCACTCTGAGTACTATCTCAGCAGTGTCCTTCTTAGAAGCACTTCTGTGAAACCTTTTAACCACAGCTACCTTGCAGCGCAACTCTTTCAGTTTATGATTTCAGATAACCATCTAGTTTCACTGGGAAAGCACATCTTTATATATACACATATTGTTACATTTATGTTACTTTTTTTCGCTTTAACTTTGCCTTGAAATGAATTCTAACCTTGTTGGCAGAAACATTGGGTAAGCCTTGTCTCTTTCACTTTCTAAAGATGTGAATCCAGGGCTTCCCTGGTGGCGCAGTGGTTGAGAGTCCACCTGCCGATGCAGGAGACGCAGGTTTGTGACCCGGGCTGGGAGGATCCCACATGCCGCGGAGCGGCTGGACCCGTGAGCCATGGCCACTGAGCCTGCGCATCTGGAGCCTGTACTCCACAAGGGGAGAGGCCAAAACAGTGAGAGGCCCGCATACCGCAAAAAATAAATAAATAAAAAATAAATAAAGATGTGAATCCAGGAAGACCATAAAATCTCAAAGAATCTCATATCCCTCATCTGTTCAGAGGGAGATAAATCCTAATGCCCTCCAGAGGTACTGAAAGCCACAAAAAAAGTCAGACTAATGTGAAAATGTTTTCAAAATTGTAAACTCTTATGTTAATATAAGGGATTGTATAACCACAATCATAATAGTATCAATGTGTTTCCTTTGCCTTGACTTTCTGCTTTTTAAAGCTCTCACTGTAACAAAAACCTACTTGTTACGGGTTTTGAGGGAGGATATTCAAGCTGAGGAATATAGTTTAGTAATACCTAAACTTAGGCAATAGGGTACTTGGCAAAATCTCCCAATTCTTCTTCACATACCTCTCAAATACATGGAGGCAATTATTCTTAAATATAGTGACAAAAATTTCCTAGTTATCCCATAGTTTCCTATGTAAAAGATACACAAGTACAAGATTCTTGGGAACCCAATGTCTTTTTGTTAGTGAATGAAGTCTCTGAGTAACCTGAATTTAATTTTTTCAGTGTTCAGTCTATCTATTTGTCTATTAAGGAATTTGTGTTGATTATTACGTGGAACTTCACCAACAAACTCTTAATTTTGTGCTGTATTTTATTACCAAATGGAAATATACCCACCTAGATTTGCAATAAATATTTAATATAAGTATCCCCCCTATAATATTTGTAACCTGCTTGCCTCTTCCCCTCTGTTCCATCTCTCCACAAAACAGTTTCTGTCTTTCAGTGGCTTAAGCCAGAATCCAATCCTCCATACCTTGACACCTTTCTCTTATATTTTATCAATCACAGAAGACTCCTGATTCTATCTCCTAACTGTATTTTAAGTTTTATTCCTTTCCATCCCCAATGGCATTTCTCTATCAGAGGTCACTGTTACCTCTGACACTGATGGCAGCAACAGCATACAAATTTGTTTTCCTGTCTCCAGATTTTCCCCCAGTCACCCTACAGCAATCTAAAGGCTATCTAAATGCAAATATAATACTGTAAACCAGAAAGTAAGCTCCATGAGATCAGGACCTGGGTCCTTCCTTCTCACCTCTTCATCCCTAGTAACTTTTTTCTTTTTCTTTTTTTATTTTTTAACCTTTATTGGAGTATAATTGCTTTACAATGGTGTGTTAGTTTCTGCTTTATAACAAAGTGAATCAGTTATACATACCCATATGTTCCCATAACTCCTCCCTCTTGAGTCTCCCTCCCTCCCACCCTACCTATCCTACCCTTCTAGGTGGTCACAACGCACCGAGATGATCTCCCTGTGCTGTGCAGCTGCTTCCCACTAGCTATCTATTTTACGTTTCGTAGTGTATATATGTCGATGCCACTCTCTCACTTTGTCACAGCTTACCCTTCCCCCTCACCATATCCTCAAGTCCATTCTCTAGTAGGTCTGTATCTTTATTCCTGTCTTACCCCAAGGTATTTCATGACATTTTATTTTATCTTATATTCCATATATATGTGTTAGCATACAGTATTTGTCTTTCTCTTTCTGACTTATTTCACTCTGTATGACAGACTCTAGGTCCATCCACCTCACTACAGATAACTCAGTTTCGTTTCTTTTTATGGCTGAGTAATATTCCATTGTATATATGTGCCACAACTTCTTTATCCATTCATCAGATGATGGACACTTAGGTTGTTTCCATCTCTTGGCCATTGTAAATACAGCTGCAATGAACATTTTGGTACATGATTCTTTTTGAATTCTGATTTTCTCAGGGTAATTGCCCAGTAGTGGGATTGCCTGGTCATATGGTAGTTCTATTTGTAGTTTTTGAAGGAACCTACGTACTGTTCTCCATAGTGGCTGTACCAATTCATATTCCCACCAGAAGTGCAAGAGTGTTCCCTTTTCTCCACACTCTCTCCAGCATTAATTGTTTCTAGATTTTTTTATGATGGTCATTCTGACCAGTGTGAGATGATATTTCATTGTAGTTTTTATTTGAATTTCTCTAATGATTAATGATGTTGAGCATTCTTTCATGTGATGGTTGACAATCTGTATACCTTCTTTGGGGAAATGTCTATTTAGGTTTTCTGCCCATTTTTGGATTGGGTTGTTTGTTTTTTTGTTATTGAGCTGCATGTGTTTCTTGTAGACTTGGGAGATTAATCCTTTGTCAGTTGCTTCATTAGCAAATATTTTCTCCCATTCTGAGGGTTGTCTTTTGGTCTTGTTACCTTTGCTGAGCAAAAGCTTTGAAGTTTCATGAAGTTGCATTTGTTTATTTTTGTTTTTATTTTCATTTCTCTAAGAGGTGGGTCAAAAAGGATCTTGCTGTGATTTATGTCATAGAGTGTTCTGCCTATGTTTTCCTCTAAGAGTTTGATAGTTTCTGGCCTTACATTTAGGTCTTTAATCCAGTTTGAGCTTATTTTTGTGTATGGTGTTAGGGAATGATCTAATCTCATACCTTTACTTGTACCTGTCCAGTTCTCCCAGCACCATTTATTGAAGAGGCTATCCTTTCTCCACTGTACATTCCTGTATCCTTTATAAAAGATAACTTGACCATATGTGCTTGGGTTTATCTCTGGACTTTCTAACCTGTTCCATTGATCTATATTTCTGTTTTTGTGCCAGTACCATACTGTCTTGATTACTGTAGCTTTGTAGTATAGTCTGAACACAGGGAGCCTGATTCCTCCAGCTCTGTTTTTTGTTCTCAAGATTGCTTTCACTATTCGGGGTCTTTTGTGTTTCCATAAAAATTGTGAGTTTTTTAATTTGAGTTCTGTGAAAAATGCCAGTGGTAGTTTGATAAGGATTGCATTGAATCTGTAGATTGCTTTGAGTAGTAGAGTCATTTTCACAATATTGATTCTTCCAATCCAAGAACATGGTATATCTCTCCATCTATTTGTATCATCTTTAATTTCTTTCCTCAGTGTCTTATAGTTTTCTGCATACAGGTCTTTTGTCTCCTTAGGTAGGTTTATTCCTAGATATTTTATTCTTTTTGTTGCAGTGGTAAATGGGAGTGATTTCTTGATTTCACTTTCAGATTTTTCATCATTAGTGTATCAGAATGCCAGAGATTTCTGTACATTAATTTTGTATCATGCTACTTTACAAAATTCATTGAATAACTCTAGTAGTTTTCTGGTAGCATCTTTAGGATTCTCTATGTATAGTATCATGTCATCTGCAAAGAGTGACAGCTTTACTTCGTCTTTTCTGATTTTCATTCATTTTATTTCCTTTTCTTCTCTGATTGCTTGACTAAAACTTCGAAAACTATGTTGAATAAGAGTGGTGAGAGTGGGCAACCTTGTCTTGTTCCGGATCTTAGTGGATGTGCTTTCTGTTTTTCACACTTGAGGATGATGTTGGCTGTGGGTTTGTCATATGTGACCTTTATTATGTTGAGGAAAGTTCCCTCTATGCCTACTTTCTGCAGAGTTTTTATCATAAATTGTTGTTGAGTTTTGTCAAAAGATTTCCCTGCATCTATTGAGATGATCATATGTTTTTTCTCCTTCAATTTGTTAATATGGTGTATCACGTTGATTGATTTGCATATATTGAAGAATCCTTGCACTCCTGGAATAAACCCCACTTGATCATGGTGTATGATCATTTTAATGTGCTGTTGGATTCTGTTTGCTAGTATTTTGTTGAGGATTTTTGCATCTATGTTCATCAGTGATATTGGCCTGTAGTTTTCTTTCTTTGTGATATCCTTGTCTGGTTTTGGTATCAAGGTGATGGTAGCCTCATAGAATGAGTTTGAGAGTGTTCCTCCCTCTGGTATATTTTTGAAGAGTTTGAGAAAGATAGGTGTTAGCTCTTCTCTAAATATTTGATAGAATTCGCCTGTGAAGCCATCTGGTCTTTGGCTTTTGTTTGTTGGAAGATTTCTTTATCACAGTTTCAATTTCAGTGCTCATGATTGGTCTGTTCATATTTTCTACTTCTTCCTGAGTCAGTCTTGGCAGGTTGTACATTTCTAGGAATTTATCGATTTCTTCCAGGCTGTCCATTTTATTGGCATAGACTTGCTTGTAGTAAACACTCATGATCTTTTGTATTTCTGCAGTGTCAGTTGTTACTTCTCCTTTTTCATTTCTAATTCTATTGATTTGAGTCTTCTCCCGTTTTTTCTTGATGAGTCTGGCTAATGGTTTATCAATTTTGTTTATCTTCTCAAAGAACAAGCTTTTAGTTTCATTGAACTTTGCTATCATTTCCTTCATTTCTTTTTCATTTATTTCTGATCTGATTTTTATGATTTCTTTCCTTCTGCTAACTTTGGGTTTTTTTTTTTGTTGTTGTTGTTGTTCTTCTTCTTTCTCTAACTGCTTTAGATGCAAGGTTAGGTTGTTTATTCGAGATGTTCCCTGTTTCTTAAGGTAGGATTGTATTGCTATAAACTTCCCTCTTAGAACTGCTTTTGCTGCATCCCATAGGTTTTGGTTCGTCTTGTATCCATTGTCATTTTTTTCTAGGTATTTTTTGATTTCCTCTTTGATTTCTTCAGTGATCACTTCGTTATTAAGTAGTGTATTATTTAGCCTCCATGTGTTTGTATTTTTTATAGATCTTTTCCTGTAATTGATATCTAGTCTCATAATGTTGTGGTCATAAAAGATGCTTGATACAATTTCAATTTTCTTAAATTTAGCAAGGCTTGATTTGTGACCCAAGATATGATCTATCCTGGAGAATGTTCCATGAGCACTTGAGAAAAATGTGTATTCTGTTGTTCTTGGATGGAATGTCTTATAAATATCAATTAAGCCCATCTTGTTTAATGTATCATTTAAAGCTTGTGTTTCCTTATTTATTTTCATTTTGGATGATCCGTCCATTGGTGAAAGTGGGGTGTTAAAGTCCCCAACTATGAATGTGTTTCTGTCGTTTTTTCCCTCTTATGGCTGTTAGTGTTTGTCTTATGTATTGAGGTGTTCCTATGTTAGGTGCATAAATATTTACAATGATTATATCTTCTTCTTGGATCGATCCCTTGATCATTATGTAGTGTCCTTCTTTGTCTCTTCTAATAGTGTTTATTTTAAAGTCTGTTTTGTCTGATATGAGTATTGCTACTCCAGCTTTCTTTTGGTTTCCATTTGCATGGAATATCTTTTTCCATCTTCTGACTTTCAGTCTGTATGTGTCTCTAGGACTGAAGTGGGTCTCTTGTAGACAGCATATATATGGGTCTCGTTTATGTATCCATTCAGCCAGTCTGTGTCTTTTGGTCGGACCATTTAGTCCATTTACATTTAAGGTAATTATTGATATGTATGTTCCTATTAGCATTTTCTTAATTGTTTTGGGTTTGTTATTATGGGTCTTATCCTTCTCTTGTGTTTCTTACCTAGAGAAGTTCCTTTAGTCATTGTTGTAAAGCTGGTTTGGTGCTGCTGAACTCTCTTATCTTTTGTTTGTCTGTAAAGGTTTTAATTTCTCCATCAAATCTGAATGAGATCCTTGCTGGGTAGAGTAATCTTGGTTGTAGGTTTTTCTCCTTCATCACTTTAAATATGTCCTGCCAGGCCCTTCTGGCTTGCAGAGTGTCTTCTGAAAGATCAGCTGTTAACCTGATGGGGATTCCCTTGTGTGTTATTTGTTGTTTTTCCCTTGCTGCTTTTAATATGTTTTCTTTGTATTTAATTTTTGACAGTTTGATTAATATGTGTCTTGGCATATTTCTCCTTGGATTTATTCTGTATGGGACTCTCTCTGCCTCCTGGACTTGATTAACTAGTTCCTTTCCCATATTAGGGAAGTTTTCAACTATAATCTCTTCAAATATTTTCTCAGTTCCTTTCTTTTTCTCTTCTTCTTCTGGAACCCCTATAATTCGAATGTTGGTGCGTTTAATATTGTGTCAGATGTCTCTGAGACTGTCCTGAGTTCTTTTCATTCTTTTTTCCTCATTCTGCTCTGCAGCAGTTATTTCCACTATTTTATCTTCCACATCACTTATCCGTTCTTCTGCCTCAGTTATTGTGCTATTGATCCCATCTAGATTATCATCCCTATTAACTTATACATTGATTTAATAATTCAACAAACATTCAATGAATGTTTACTATATATTAAGTAATGTTCTAAGCTTTGGAAATTCAATATAGAACAAGACATGTAACGGCTTTGCCACCAAGAACCTTACATTTCAGCGAAAGAAGACAGACCTAAACAAACAAAACTAGACAAATGAGAAAGTATAAGGAAGGTATGAGTTGTATGACACAAATAAACTTGTGGTGTGAACAAACAGTGGCAATGAGCTACTTTAGATATGGTAGGTCAGGGAAAGCTCCTCAAAGGAAGTGATGTGAATTCATGGCTGTCACTCTCCTCCTTATACATTTTCTGTTGTCATTATTGTCTTCATGAGATAAGGTCATGATTTTTCAGGTTCTTTTTTTAAAATATTTTTAATTATATATATATATATATATATATATATATATATATATATATATATATATATCAGGTTCTTATTCCTTATCTACTTTATACTTTCAGGTTCTTATGTCTCATTTTGCAAGGCTAATCTTTAGATACTTTTGAGCATTCTGCACAATCTTGCTAAGTTAATTTGAGTTCCTTGTACATAGTGGTTCTCACACTTCAGCTGGTGTAACAGTCACAGGGAGAGCTTGTTAAAACACAGATTGCCACGCTCCATTTTGGGTTTCTGATTCATTTGATCTGGGATGGGGCTGGAGAATGTTCATATCTAATATGTTAATCACAGGTGATGCCAATGATGTTGGTCCAGTGATCAACATCACACACTCTCACACAACCACATGCAGTCTTCCTTCACACACTTTTGCTCTGTCTGTGGAGTTTCACTCTCCTGGCCCCACCCCTTTACTTTTTTTTTTTTTTGCATTATTGGCTGTTAGTTATTTTCCAGGTCTCAGTATACTTTTATCTCCTCTAAGAACATTCCCCAAATATACATTTTCCCTCTCTCTTAGATACTCCATAGAGTCTTATTGTATCCCAGTTTTATCACATTCTATTATGGTTTCTTATTCCTTCTTTCATATACCTCATTTATACCTCCTTGATTGTATTTTTCACTGCTGTATCTTTATTGCATAGTGCAGTGCCTGACACGTTTTCTATACTTTTTATTCAAGAAATGTCAGTGCTATGATGACTGCTAGTTTGGTCAAGTGATTTCCTGCATAAACCTGTGAATTTGGAAAATAATTAGATATGATAAAAGTATGATGATGTATCTACCTCCAGATACATTAGTTCCTAAAATTGTAAAGACTGTGATGAATGAATGAATAAATTCCATTAAAACTGTGATTTCTGGATTAACTTTCAAGAAAATAATCTCTCTGTGTCTTTTTCTATCTCACCTTGAAAAAAAAGCAAAGCATGTTTTTTTTAATTTTTTAATTTTTTTTAATTTTTTAATGATAGAAAATAGCAAGGGGATAAAGATAGTGATGTACCTACTCTAAATTTGGTTAGATTTAGAGAAGAGATTCAAAACATTTTTTTCTAAACAAATGTTATGTTTACCCTATTTTAAAAATTTTCTTCCATGTATTTTACATTCAAGTGATTCTGAAAAAACAAAAGTAGTTAACAGAAAAATATTATGATTGAGCCATGGAAGAATAAGTCCTCTTAAGGCTTTTGACATGTGTTTTCTTAGATGGGAAATTATATGATGGAAAAAAATGAAATTGTATATTAATCAATCAAGGCAACATTAATTAAATTGGGGAGAATAGTATGAACAATTCAGTCTTGGATAATACTTAATCAAAGGAAGAATAACAAACAATATGGATAGTGTGAAGTAAATTTGAGATAGGAAATTTTCCAGACCATCTAATTACTCATCTTCTCAATTTTCTCTGCCATAGTGACAGCACATTCACTGTCACCATCTAAGTTAATGAGAAGCCAGGGGCTAAAAGATCATCACTAAAGCTGAGCTTGCCAGTAGGGGAAATCAGAGTGGAACACAGGAAGAGGAAAGATTAGATTTTAAAGAGGAAAAATTGCTTCTCAGAGATGATATGCCTTGAGAAGAGCATAAAATGAATTTGATCTGAGTTGGGAATTTGAAACATAAGAGCTTTAAGGGATTGCTAAAATCCCAGTGCCTACATTTGAGAAATCTGTTTTCCACCTTGGAGATTTAGAAAATAAATACTACATGTCAGTAGAGGACTGGAGATAGGGCTTCTTGGCTTCTTGAAAGCCTTGAATGAGTCACTTAGTGTCATATGAGAAATAGGTGTTATTCCTACAAAATCCATCATACTATAAAAGCAAAGCACTGTAAAGGACCTTTAAAAGTCAACCTAGGGCTTCCCTGGTGGCACAGTGGTTGAGAGTCCGCCTGCCGATGCAGGGGACATGGGTTCGTGCCCTGGTCCGGTAAGATCCCACATGCCACGGAGTGGCTAGGCCCATGAGCCATGGCCGCTGAGCCTGCACATACGGAGCTTGTGCTCTGCAATGGGAGAGGCCACAACAGTGAGAGGCCTGCATACCGCAAAAGAAAAAAAAATGTCAACCTAAGCATCGCCCTTTATGCACACATGCCAATTTGAAAATTACTCCAGGGCAGTTTTATAAGGCCTTAATAAATATTTCTTCATTCCATTAGTAATCTGGTATAGTACTTAACAGTTTTCACTGTCAGAAAAGTCTTCCTTATATATTATTTAAATTCCTTCTGAGTTTCCTTCCTTTCTTTCTTTCTTACTTTCTTATTTGCTTTATTTCCTCCTTTCTTTCTTTCAATTCAGTCTTCCATAGAGATGGAGAACAGCTGGTCATCATAAAGTATATGGTTGTTCATCTTTTATATAATTGGTAAAGAGTAATTTCTCTCACTTTCAAGATGCAAGTAATATAATCAGTGTTGAAAAATTAGGAAAACAGATAAGCAAAAAGAAAAATACCACCCCAAATCCTACTACTCAGTTACTCAGGGGTTACATTTATAAATCTTTTTGTGGTATTTTTTAGACTGTTCCCTATCTAAATTATGTATGTTTTACATAATATATTATGATCGTTTTGCCATATTAATAAAATTATAAATTGTATTATGTGTTGCAGAATTATTTCTCAAGTTGATTGACTAAACTAGAAAAGCAGATATAAAACACACTAGCAACTAGATTACAACATACAAAGTACTATAATAAAAATATTGTAAAATATTAGTGTAACAAAGCAGGACATTTTTTCCTAATAACAGTCTGGTAGAAACAGGGAAGACTCCATCTAGATGATGTCATTTTAGTCACTACTAAATAAGAATTAATAGAAGTTCCTTTAACAGAAAATGGAAGACAATAAAAACAGAAAAAATAATCATGTCTAGGCATAAAGTATAAGAAAATGTGTGTTTGGGTATAACAGTTGGTAAAAGGAAAGCAAAGTCTCCTGAGTCTAGCTTTCAACAGCAGGATATATTTATCCTTTCTCACCTTTTCTTCTATGCATGGTATAAAAATACAGCCCAGGTCTTCCATAGTCAAGCTATGGTTAGACCTCAGTGGATAGCTTTAGTCTCTTCCTCTCATGCATGAGGAACTATAAGATTCCTTGTGAACATGCAGTTCATAATGGAGTTATCTCAGAAGACACTGAGAGATAAAGTTAGCTTTTAAAAATATTTTACTTTTTGCTTATGGATTAAGTTCAAAGAACACTAAATAATGGAAAATTATTTTGATTCCAAGCTTCTTTCACTTATGCATGTGACCTGATTAAAAATAGTGAAATTCAGAGGAAGGTGGCCAAAAGGCACAAGTTTCCAGTATAAGATAAATAAGTACTAGGGATGTAATGTAATGTACAGCATGATGACTATAGATAACACTGCTGTATGATGCATAGGAAAATTAAGAGAGTAGATATTAAGCATTCTCATCACAAGGAGAATTTTTTTTCTTTTCTCTTTATTGTAGCTACATGAGATGATGGATGTTAACTAAACCTATTATGGTAATTATTTAACAATATATGTAACTCAAACCATCATGTTGTATACTTCAAACTTATGTCTTAAACTTATACAGTATGTCAATTATTTCTCATTAAAACTGGAAGGAAATACTTAAATTATCAGAGCCTCAAGATCCTCATGCCTTAAAAGAGGTAATAATAAAATCTACTTATACAGGGACTATAAAAATTAAGACGGACATGGTGGCATTATGAGGAATGCCCGTTGGACTCATTAATTCCATATGTTAGGTACCAAGATTGTCTTTTCTTTTCCCAATCCTCACATACCATGTCCAGGTATGTTACCCAACCATCCAAGAATTTTCAAGCATCCACAATATTTGGTAAAGCAATATTGCAGGCAGATATATTATAAAGAGTTTTAGTAAGTTTTGCATCTCACAAAATGCCTGGACATCTCATTGACAAATTAAGTATTTTTAATTTTGATAATTTCATAAGGACTAATCCAACTATGAATTCTGAATTATTTTAATGGCTTTGTGGAGATATAGTTGACATACAACATTGTGTAAGTTCAAAGCATGCAAGGTGATGATTTGATACATGTATGTATTGAATATATATTATAAAGTTAGCTAACACCTCCATCTCATCACATAATTACCTCTTTTTTATGGGTGTGATGAGGATATTTTAGATGTATTCTCTTAGACTACTTTCAAGTATATAATACAGTATTGCTAACTATAGTCACCATGCTGAATATTAGATCTTCAGAACTTATTTATCTTAAGATAGGGAAGTTTGTACATTTGACCAACATCTTTCCATTTCCCTCACCCCCAAGCCCTGGCAATCATTATTCTAGTCTGTTTCCAACTGTGAATTCTTTAAACACAAGGAATAGATTTCAAACATCTTTAAGTAGGAGAGTTTTATTTCCCCCTGTTTTTCTCTATTTGGGTTCAGATGTTGTAGCTCAAGTTTTCTCCTCGAATGTTCTTACAGATTTTCTTCTTCTCAAAGACTCTGTTTGACTCAAGAGAGTATGTTTTTCACTTACTTTCTGAAAACCTGCAGGAACAAAACCTCAGAACTGGATCCAAGTATTATATATATTCCATATGCTTTCTCAAAAGATGTTTTATCGGCACCTGCTTGCATGGATCAAACAGAAAATAATAAATCCATAAATGATGCTGAATATATAAGGCAAGAAAATATATGCTTCTCCCCCTAGGAAGACCACAGTAGAAAGATTGTGGTGCCTTCTGGAAATTTCAAAGTATTGAGGTGCAAGTGGATGGCAGAAGCCAGCATTGAATGAGCACCTCTTTGTTGCCATGATGTCCCAGGTGATTCATCTACATTCTATCAGCTAATTCTCACAACCAACCTGAGACAGAGCTCTTAATATGAAAATTTTGAGAAGTAGAGCATTGAGAAACAAGACTAAAATCAAACAGTAAGATAAAGTAGGACTGTATGGCAAGATTCACCTTTATAGATCTTTTCTGTAAGAAGTTGTCTCCTTAATAAAGAAGTATCTTATAATGTAGATACTGGAAGTAAAGGTGGAGAGGCAGGACACTTCTCCAAATTAATCTCAGTAACATTATAAACTTCTCCACTGATCTCGTTGAGTAAGACCTACTTGCCCAGGCTGGAAGCTTCCATTTCCTTGGCTTGCTTCTCTGCAGCTTTAATCCTATTAAAAGACATGGTAATCATTTTAAAAACTGTTTTCCACATGCATTTTCAGATATGTGATGTGCCTGACCATTAGGGTTAGAGTCTCACAGAAATCATATACCAGGATAAGTGTAAAATGTGTCTAAAGATAAACAACTGTCTGGGTTATAGGGCTCTGCGCTGTTGGCTTACTATTAAATTTGAAAAGTAACTTGCTAGTTTCTCATCTAAGCTGTTACTTACTGATTTCAGCTGGAAAAAAATGACATCAACTTTCCTTTATCATACTCAGAACAAAGAAATATGTATTTTTTATGATCAGAATGGCTGGTAAATATCCATTCCACTGATACTGCAGAGAGCTGATCCATATCTCCTCTGTGTTTCAAATGCATTTGTTTTAGTAAGTGAATAATCAAAAATAAATTACTCTTTCAACAGAAAACTGACTGAGACTTGAACTCATGGTGTGTAAAAGCCTTTCATCAGGTTTAAAGGTATCTAGTGGAATGTAATAAAGCAGTGGGCTCTATTCATCCTTCTTTTAACTCATGTGAATTATACCTTAAGATAACAGGGTTGTTCATGCCTTGGTTACTTTTCAAAAGAGCCTATTTGCAAGTGAAAACTAGATCACAGTACCTATTACATTTTGAAAATTCCGGATATATGCCTTGCAGTTTGGTACTGCACTTACAGTAGGGCCTAACCTATGCATGTGGAAGAGACAGGTGTGAACACACTATTAAAAATGAAGCTTTAGGTCATCTGTTATATGTAAAAAACAGAAGTGCTCTACCTTTTAAACTGAATACAGCTACATTCTAAACTGCTTGCTCACTCTACTTTCTTGAAAATACTAATGCTACTACCATATAATAATAACAATAGAAACAAAAATACATTACTGAACTTCTTCAAAAATGAATAAATACACAGATAAAATCTTCTCAAGTGATTTCTAAAATCTTTGTCCTTTATCTTTCACATTATCCATTCTAAATGCACTGCTTTAGGGCCCCCTGCATGTATATATATACATCTACATATACACATGAACACACACATATATCCCTCTAAAACATCTTCTACCAGCAGAGTTTTCATACTTGTAAAGTTGTAGAATTAAGATCATTTTTGTTCCCTCGTTTTGTGGGTGTTTTTTTCTTTGTAGTTTCCTGCAGTACCTACCATAATGGCTTCTGAAAAAGGCATTTGCTTCTTCTACACTTACACATTGTTATGAAGTGTAATATTTTCCACATGGAAAAAATACGATGTAGTTACTTATGCAAAGCCATATGTCATATTAGTAGCAGAATTGGAACTTAAAATATCTTTTGATGCCACGGTTCATTGTTTTACAGTGTTTAATGTTGTGGTGCTCTATTGACTGTATGCCATCTGTGTAGGTGATGTGATATCCCAAGCAGGTCACACAAATCAGCTCTTATTTAATATATAGATTCCTCCCTCCCCCCCCAAACACAAACACACTTCACTGTAGTATAAAAGAGTTCCCTTCCTAGTCCATTATTCCCCAAACCCATCATAATAACCTGATTACAATAATGAATAATTTAGTCTATCATGATAAAGTAAGAAGAGCATATTTTTCTGTTAATTGTGAGAGCATTACCCAGTGATCTTATTTCCATCCAGTGGAGAGTAAATGTCCCCTTTCTCTTTTCTTTCCCTGTATCAAACCAATTCTAACCATCTCTAGCTCATCATTTCCCTGTAACCATCCAGTATTCAATCCTAAAAGTGTTAAGATGCTGTTTTCTAAGTTTATATTACTTGTAGAGTTTATTTTTGTTGTTCACAGTGCTTTTCCTTTTGTTTCTAATTGCTAATCTACTAAAAGGTAAGTTCAAGAACTGGAAGGAAAATTCTTGAGAATTCTTGAGAATATACTGGTTAGAGCCTAAACTGGCTTGCTGTTCTAGTGAGAGTTGATATATATACATTCATGGCCTAAAGCAGAAAAATGCATCTATTTCTTGACTGCGAGACATAGAAAGACTCTTCCATCTCTTTCTTCAGAGGCTTTTTCTTGTCTCTCACATTAAACATCCCAGGACATAGTAACAGGAATGAAAACTGTGCTTCCTAGTCAATTTGGTTCTGCTGTGAGTCTGCAGGGTTACCTTTAAGGCTTT
The DNA here is from genome assembly GCF_025265405.1 of Mesoplodon densirostris. NCBI lineage: Eukaryota > Metazoa > Chordata > Mammalia > Artiodactyla > Ziphiidae > Mesoplodon > Mesoplodon densirostris. The sequence goes on from NC_082667.1 coordinate 43,346,769, forward strand.
AATAGTTACTAGTTTCCTATCACTTACTAGCATGCTGTTATATTCTAGGGGTAAAGTCAATTAATAGGATTTCAATGGAAACCAACCAAAATGTTCTCCTTTATATTACAGAGATATATAGCATGAACAAAACAAAAATTCAAAATGAGTATGTCACAAGAAAGAACTATACTGGTTAGTCTTCAGTCTCTAGATAAGTTCTTCTTCCATGCTGTGTTGAGTTAGCCCTCTATATTTCTCTTTATCCTTTCTTTCTGACTCAAATCTGAGCAATTAACTCATTTCTTAGTTTAATTTTATACTTAGTTTTCCTCTCTTGGAAAACCACTTGACTAAATAAAAGGACTAGATCATATTTGGTAAATATGCAGGCCTAAAAACCTCGCTTCATCTGGTTGTCTGGTTTTTAGAACCATACTGAGAACAAACTCATTTGTCCCTAGAAGCCACCTAGTAACCATGCCTATGTGATTGATATATCAAATAAGAATACTACTCTATTAATTTATAATAGATACAAAACCAAAACAAAACCTGGAATATTTATGTCTAGAATAAAGATGTTAAAAAGCCAAGAATTATCCACAAAATCATTTTATGAACATGGAAGGAGAACAAGAAGACTGAATGAAAATTAAGTGGCACTGGAAAAAATTTAAATAATATAATATACTGCAAAGGCTCTCTAAATCAGCCATCAAATCTCAGCTTGAGCAATTACTAGCTGTGAAGCCCTAGACAAATTATTTAACTTCTCTAAATCTTAATATGCTCATTAATAAAATGAGAGTGAAATACTTAGGACAATGCCTAGCCTGTATTAAGTATGAACCTGTGCAATCTCACAATGGGGATGGATGGGATGGTGGGATCATTAGAGTTAAAGACCTTTAACTAAGGTGGCTTCTCTCCTAGACACTAATTGTATGCAGGCATGGACCATGCCTCCCCTTTTATTCTGTTTCCAATAATCTTTTTTTTTTTTTTTTTTTTTTTTTTTTTGCTGCAATACGTGGGCCTCTCACTTTGTGTCCTCTCCTGTTGTGGAGCACAGGCTCTGGACGTGCAGGCCCAGCGGCCATGGCTCACGGACCCAGCCACTCTACTGTATGTGGGATCTCCCCAGACCGGGGCAAGAACCCGTGTCCCCTGCATCGGCAGGCAGACTCTCAACAACTGTGCCACCAGGGAAGCCCTCTAATAATCTTTTTGTTATGCATTATTTTCTTTAAATTTGTGTTAGACGTGTTAGTGAATCTTTTTATGCCTGGGAAAATATTCTGTCCCTTGAAAGTCATCTTGCACATCTGCTGTGAGCTATTCAGCATTAGATTTTACAGTTTAGCTCTTAATATACAGCTCTATTTCCTCACTTCCTCCTCCCATGGAAAACCTTGTTATATCTCTATGCATAAAACCCATAGTTCTCATAGTGACCAAAACATTTGGATAACGTCATGTAATGTCAGTACAGACTTTAGAAAAGAACAAAAGCTGCAGAAATAACACTATCACAGGGGCTGGAGAAAATGCATTCATATTAGTAAGCTGATCAGAGTCAGTGCCTCAGTACTCTGCAAAGTACAACATTAAAACACACATATATATTAGGAATTTCCTGATGGTCCAGTGGTTAAGACTCGGCGCTTTCACTGACAAGGGCCAGGGTTTGATCCCTGGTTAGGGAATTAAGATTCCACAAGCCACGTGGCACAGCCAAAAAACAAAAACAAAAACACATATACCCTAATCTTCTCAATATTAGGGTTTTTATTTTCTGCCCAAATTATTAAGCATAGTTATCTTTTCCATAAGGCTGGCCTATATATTTTTAATCATTGTATATTCTCATTTGTCATTTCAGTTAGAGCAGTAAATGTGTTACTTGTCATAACCAGTAAAGCACTATGTCATAGATCTCATTTTGAAAACATTTTTTTTGCAGGTTGGAAATATAGCTGGCAGATTTCTTATTAGATTTAACTTACACAGGAGAAATTGGACATGTATGGCTTGAGAGAATTCTATAGGTCATATCCCAGATGCCCCTCAGCCTAGGGTTTCAAGGTCTTACTTTGAGGCACAGTAGACTTCTAAAATATCCACTGGAGTGACTGCTTTGGCTTCCATGCCATCAGGTCTTGACTAATCAGTCCCAAAAGTTTGGAAATAAGACTTGGCAAATGAAGATGTGTTGATTAAGTGCATCTGGGAAAATACTTGACAATTATCCTCTCTTAAAAAAATACAGATAGATGATGGATAGAGAGAAGTGTGTGTGTGTAATTTTAATTTTGAAATTTACAGATATACATGAAAATAATCCATCATTTCTATAACTTCATTTCATATCATGACATAAGAAGAAGGGATTCTTTCCCACTCTGTTGTTCATATGTACTACCACTATTGCATACTTCTCATTTGGTGCTGATTGAATTCTAATCACACAGGGAGGACAGTTATTATCATTTCCAGGTTTCAGATGGGTAGGATGAAATTCAGAGAGTTTTGAAAATTAAGTCCAATCTCTCAGTAAATGGAAAATTGGGCTTCAAACCCAGGTTTTCTAGTTTTGTGTTCAGTGTCCTTTTGATTCCTCCAATTTTGAAATAAAAGTACTTGCATAAAAACATGTACTTTCATTTTAAACAGTGTTTATAAAGTAATACTTGTGGAAGAGAGGTAAATATATTGTAGTAAGGAGAGAATTAATCAGCAAAAATTTTTAACAATTTTGAAAGATGGAGTTGAAGATGAATGCGCATATAAAAGCTTTTCTAGATAAAGTGTTCATGGGTCTTGAAGAGGGTGTCAGAGGAGGAAATTAAGATATATTATTTTAAGATCTACGTTAGATTTTCAGAGAAATCAGAGCTCATGATTTGTGATGCCCAAGGAATAAGAATGTAAACAAAGCAGTAGACAAACTAAATGAGATAAGATTGTGAGTGCTTGCAGTGATAATACAATGCTGTGTGCATGTATGGGCAGGCCCTTTAATTTACCAGGAAATGAAAATCAAGGTATGACTCTCTTTTGCATATCTTAATTGCCACTTTGGGCTCCATATAGTCTTTGTTGCAATTACTTCTGAACATACAGTGAGAAATTCACATTGCCTGTCTGTCATTTTGGGGTACAGAAATTTGTCTGAACTTGTTTTAGGAAAAGGGAAAATAGATTAGAAGTTACTTTATTTCTTTCAAACAGCATTTAAATTTTAAAAACGTTTAAATTCACTGCTTAGGGGAAATCAAATCATTTGGAATCACAGAGGCTAATATGTGGTATAAATTACTGGGTTATACACTGGTTGTGTCATTTATATCAAAAGAAGTGTTGTGACAGAAATTTCCAAGACCTTCACATTGAAAATTACAGTTGGGAGAAAATGGTTTTCACAAAGATAAAGAGCAATAAATAAATAAATAAATAAACATAACATGATGTTTCTACTCACGAGGTAGTCCTGTTGGGTCCCCTTAAATGTTTGGAAATCTGATCATCAGTCTTCCCCTAAAGGTTTTGAAATGAAGCTGTTGAAAGCTGTGATCAGCAAGCACCCTTTTACTCTTATTACTCTTTCGGTTTTCTTTTTCCTCTCTGCAGACAAACTCGGTTGCACCCTTCCTGCCCCCTCCTCCAGCCTGTCCTTCCCAAAGAATCTTTTCTATGATGTTGAAAGTGATATGCTCTCTTCAAAGGAGGTCGAAACAAATGAACATATTCAGAGAATATTGTACTGTTTTACGTGATTGAAAGGAAAATATTTTCTTCCTGTCTGTGGGTTCATATGTGAGAAATACCAGAAGGGTAATCAGGGGGAGTCTTTAATATATTTTTGAATATTGCTCTCACGTGTTTTATGACAAATGTGCAAGTGGATGAAACTAAATGGCATTTTGGAAAACAATCTTGGACTGACATTCTAAGAAACTTAATTTTACCTGTGTGTAATGTGCAAAGATTTTTATACGAAGGAGGCCATCTCTTGCTTACTTCAATAGATTGCTTATTAATTTAAGTGGACTTGAAATAAGGTTAAGGAAGTAACAATATCATGATTTTGCTAAATTTCTACTGATAGGTGCAAAATGAATTGCTACCGCATTTTAACATCGTGGCCTGTGCATATGATGAATATTTTTGATACCTACAAAAATACTTTTTGAGACTCTACTATTGCCAGACACATTTCTAGGGTATGCAAGAGAAAATGAACTAAGCAAAACTCTCTAGCTTTGTAGAGTTTTCATTTTATTTAGGGAGAGGGTAGAGTAATTAAAATGATGATTAGAGTTTAAGAATTAAATTATTTTTTTAAAAGAAAAGGGGATTAGAGTATGAGAAGTATAAGAAAGTGACATTTAAATAAATCTCTGAGGAAATGATGGAGCCATATGCAAGGAGCATCTCAGATAAAGAAGGTGAAAGTGTAAAGTGGCCTGAGGTAGAGGTGTCTTGGAGGCTGGAGGAAGGGTGAGGAGACACATGTGGCTACAGTGGAGTGATCCAGCTGGAGTTGTAAGAGATGAAACCTGAGGGGCAACCTGACCAGATAACCATGTAAGACCCTATTGATCATTTCCAGGGCACTGTATTTTACTTTGAGTGAGGCGAAAATTCTTTGGAGGATTTTGAGCACAGAAATAAAGTAGAGTAAGAAAACTGATCAAACCTAGTAACACATTCTAAATAAAAAAAATGTGGTGAAGAGAAAAACAAATACCATATGCTAACACATATATATATGGAATCTAAACATATAAATTAAAAAAATGGTTCTGAAGAACCTAGTGGCAGGACGGGAATAAAGACACAAATGTAGAGAATGGACTTGAGGACATGGGGAGGGGGAAGCATAAGCTGGGATGAAGTGAGAGAGTGGCATGGACATATATACATTACCAAATGTGAAATAGATAGCTAGTGGGAAGCAGCCACATAGCACGGGGAGATCATCTTGATGCTTTGTGACCACCTAGAAGGGTGCAATAGGGAGGGTGGGAGGGAAATGCAAGAGGGAAGAAATATGGGGATATATATTTATATATAGCTGATTCACTTTGTTATACAGCAGAAGCTAACACACCATTGTAAAGAAATTATACTCCAATAAAGATGAAAAAAAGTGGTGCAAAGTGAAGCAGGGAAAAAGAGATGTAGAAAAAATTAATACCTATATACAGATTGAAATACACAGAGCATTAGCTCTCCCAACAAGACTTCTATTATTTTGATTTGATCAAAGACTGTTCTGAGTGTACATGGTCTGTAACTGAATTGTGGAGTAGGGCAAGACAGGAAAGCAGAGTATTTAGCAATAAATAAAGATTTTTCACATGGTTTTCAATAGTCTTTAAATGTCTTTAAATTTTAAAATGTCTAATCTTTTCATCTATCTTTACTGCAGATATGTGGACTAGAGAAAACTGTACATGAGTTGGGGGAAGGAGACGTGGAGAGCAGTCATTTTCTCAGAACACATTATATTTGGTCCAGGCTTCATTCATATTGAAGATCTAATTGACTTTACTTCACTTTTACAAAAAAATGAGGCTATGAGATATTGGTTGTGTTTTGCTAATGTTTAAAAGAAAAAATTGAACCTTAACATTTTTAAAATTCTAGGTGATAATATCTAACAATTAGTGAGCACCAAGTGCCAGGCATTGTTTTATTTTTCAAATATTATTTTATTATAGTAAGAACACAACATGAGATGTACTCTTCTAATGATTTTTTTGTGTGTACCTTATTGTTGACTACAGGTATAATGTATAGAGCAATATAGTCTCACTTGTCTATTTTTGCTTTTGTTGCCTGTATTTTTGGTGTCGTATCCAAAAACTAATTGTTGAGAACAATGTCAAGGAAATTTTTCCTTATGCCTTCTTATGGTTTCAGGTCTTACATTTAAATTGTTAATCCATTGCAAGCTAATTTTTGTAAGTGGTGAAAGATCGGGGTCCAGTTTCATTTTCTTGCACATGGATATCCAATTTTCCCAGGACCATGTATTGAAGAAACAATCCTTTCTCCATAGTGTATTCTTGGTGCCCTTGTCAAAGATTAGCTGACCACATATGTATGGTTTTTATTTTTGGACCCTCTAATCTGTACCATTGGTCTATATGTCTACATTTATATAGTGCTACACTGCTTTGATTACTGAAATTTTGTAATATATTTTGAAATCAGGAAGTGTGATGCTTCCAACTTTGTTCTTTCCCAGGATTGATTTGTCTCTTCCTGGTCTTTTGTGGCTCCATATAAATTGCATGTTGTTTTTTTCTATTTCTGTAAAAAATGCTATAAGTATTTGGTTAAGGAATGCATTGAATCTATAGATCACATTAGGTAGTATGGACAATTTGACAATATTAAATTTTCTATCCATGAACACAGTATGTCTTTCCATTTGTTTGTATCTTTAATTTCTTTCATCAATTTGTTTATCTTTATTCTTTGTGGGAGGTATAGCTGTTTTCAATGTTGTGTTAGTTTCTACTGTACAGTGAAGTGGAGTTCCCTATGCTGTACAGCACGTTCTCATTAGTTATCTATTTTATACATATTAGTGTATATATGTCAATCCCAATCTCCCAATTCATCCTAACCTCCCCCTTCCCCCCTTGGTGTCCATATGTTTGTTCTCTACATCTGTGTCTCTATTTCTGCCTTGCAAAGCTGCTCATTTGTACCATTTTTCTAGATTCCACATATATGTTTTAATATATGATATTTGTTTTTCTCTTCCTGGCTTACTTCACTCTGTATGACAGTCTCTAGGTACATCCATCTCTCTACAAATGACCAAATTTTGTTCTTTTTATGGCTGAATAATATTCCAATGTATGTATATATATATATATATAATCACATTTTTTTACCCATTCTATATATAGAATGTACATATATATACCCAACACAATATATAGTGTTACAATGAACATTGAGATGCATATGTCCTTTTGAATTATGGTTTTCTCAGGGTATATGCCCAGTAGTGGGATTTCTAGGTCATATGGTAGTTCTATTTTAAAATTTTTAAGGAACCTCCATACTGTTCTGCATAGTGGCTCTATCAATTTACATTCCCACCAACAGGGCAAGAGGGTTCCCTTTTCTCCACACCCTCTCCAGCATTTATTATTTGTAGATTTTCTGATGATGCCCATTCTAACCGGTGTGAGGTGATACCTCATTGTAATTTTGACTGCATTTCTCTAATAATTAGTGATGTTGAGCATCTTTACATATGACTCTTGGCCATCTGTATGTCTTCTTTGGAGAAATGTCTATTTAGGTTTTCCACTCATTTTTTGATTGCTTTTTATGCTATTGAACTACATGAGCTGTTTATATATTTTGGAGATTAATCCCTTGTCCATTGTTTCATTTGCAAATATTTTCTGCCATTCTGAAGGTTGTCTTTTCATCTTGTTTATGATATCCTTTGCTGTGCAAAAGCTTTTAAGTTTAATTAGGTCTCATTTGTTTATTTTTGTTTTTCTTTCCATTACTCTAGGAGGTGGGTCAAAACAGATCTTGATTTGATTTATGTCAAAGCATGTTCTTCCTATGTTTTCCTCTAAGAGTTTTATAGTGTCCAGTCTTCATCAATGTTTTATAATTTTCAGCATACCAGTCTTCCACTTCCTTAGCTAAATTTATTTCAGAGTATTTTATTATTTTTGGTGCTATTGTAAATAGAATTTATTTTCCCAATTTCCTTTTCAAATAGTTCAAGGTGTATATAAACAAAACTAACTTTTGTATTTAATTTTGTATTACACACCTTTACTGAACTCATCTATTAGTTCTAACAGCGTTTTTTTCCCTTTTTTTTTTTAATGGTGTCTTTACTGTTCTCTATGCATTAAATCCTACTGTCTGCAAACAAGAACAAATTTACTTTTTTCTTTTTGATGTGGATAATCTTTATTTCTTTTTCTTGCCTATTTTTTTCTGGCTAGGACTTTCAATAATCTGTTGAATAGAATCAGCAAGAATGGGCTTCCTTGTTCCTGATCTTAGAGGGAAAGTTTTAATTTTTTCACAATTAAGAATAATATTTGCTGTGGCCTTTTCATATATGACCTTTATTGTGTTCAGGTACATTCTTTCACTTCTTACTTTGTTGAGGGTTTTATCATGAAAGGATGTTGAATTATTTAAAATGATTTTTCTTCATGTATTGAGATACTTATATGTATTTTAGCCATTATTCTATTAATGTGTTGTATCATATTAGTTAATTTTCATATGTTAGACCAGCCTTGCATTACAGGCATAAATCCCATTTAGTCATGATGTATGATCCTTTTCATATTCTGTTGGATTCAGTTTGCTAGTTTGTTGAGGATTTTTGCATATGTGTTTGTGTATATATATATATATATATGTATATATATATTCATCAGGCTATTGGCTTGTCTCTTTCTCTTTTTGTGATATCTCTGCTTTAGTATCAGGATAATGCTGGTCTCATAAAAATAGTTTGGAACTGTTTCTTTCTTTTCAATTTTTTGCAAGTGTTTGGGAAGGATTGGTATTAATTCTTTAAATGTTTGATAGAATTCACAAGTGAAGCCATCTCATCCTGAGGTTTTCTTGGTTGGGAAATTTTTTATTAAGGATTCAATCTCCACAGAAGGTATAGATCTGTTCAGTCTTTCTATTTCTCCATAATTTAGACTTGTTAGGTTGTATGCTTCTGTGAATTTATCCATTTCTTCTAGATTACGCAGTGTGCTGGTATACAATTGTTCACCATAGCCTCTTGTAATCTTTTTTATTTCTGTGGCAGCAGTGTAATGTCTCTTCTTCAGTATATAATTTTATTTCAGTCTTCTCTATTTTTTTCTTAGTTTAACTGATGATTTGTTAATTTTGTTAATATTTTCAAAACACTGACTCAGTTATATTTTCTGTTGTTCTCTATTTTTTATTACATATATTTCTATTTTAATCTTTGTTGTTTTATTTTTATGCTTAGTTTGTTCTCCTCTTTTTAGCTCCTGGAGATGTAAACATAGGCTGCTTATTTGAGTTTTTTCTTTTATAATGTAGGGATTTATTTCTATGAACTTCTCTCTTAGTACTGCTTTTATTGCTCTCCATAAGTTTTGGTATGTTGTGTTCTCATTTTCATTTGTCTCAATGCTTTTTCTAATTTCCTTTTTCATTTATTCTTTGACTTAACAGTTGTTCAAGTGTGTATTGTTTAATTTCCACGTTTCTGAGTTTTCCAGTTTTCCCTCTTCTATCAATTTCTAGTTTCATTCCATTGTGGTTGTAAAAGTTACTTGGTATGATTTCATCTTCTTGATTTTGGTACAACTTGTTTTGTGATGTAACATATGATCTAGTCTGGGGAAAGATCTGTGTGCACTTGAGAAAAATGTATAGCTGATGTTGGGAGAAATGTTCTGTATATGTTCTTTATGTTCATTTCTATATAATGCTGTTTAAGTTCTCTGTTAACTTTGAATTTCTGTCCAGATGTACTTCTCACTATTGAAAGTTGGTTATTGAAGTTCTTCATGACATTTTTTTCCTTAGATTCCATATATATATATATATATATATATATATATATATATATATATGTGTGTGTGTGTGTGTGTGTGTGTGTGTTAGCATACGGTATTTGTTTTTCTCTTTCTGACTTACTTCACTCTGTATGACAGACTCTAGTTCCATCCACCACACTACAAATAACTCAATTTTGTTTATTTTTATGGCTGATTAATATTCCATTGTATATATGTGCCACATTTTCTTTATCCATTCATCTGTCAATGAACACTTAGGTTGCTTCCATGACCTGTCTATTGTAAATAGAGCTGCAATGAACATAGTGATACATGACTCTTTTTCAATTATGGTTTTCTCAGGGTATATTCCAAGCAGTGGGATTGCTGGGTCGTATGGTAATTCTATTTTTAGTTTTTTTAAGGAACCTCTATACTGTTCTCCATAGAGGCTGTATCAATTTACATTGTCACCAAAAGTGCAAGTGTTCCCTTTTCTCCACACCCTATCCAGCATTTATTGTTTGTAGATTTTTTGAAGATGGCCATTCTGTCTGGTGTGAGATGATATCGAAATGTAGCTTTGATTTGCATTTCTCTAATGATTAATGATGTTGAGCATTCTTTCATGTGTTTGTTGGCAATCTTATATCTTCTTTGGAGAAATGTCTATATTTACGTCTTCTGCCCATTTTGGATTGGGTTGTTTGTTTTTTTGTTATTGAGCTGCATGAGCTGCTTGTAAATTTTGGAGATTAATCCTTTGTCATTTGCTTCATTAGCAAATATTTTCTCCCAGTCTGAGGGCTGTCTTTTGGTCTTGTTTATGGTTTCCTTTGCTGTGCAAAAGCTCTGAAGTTTCATTAGGTCCCATTTGTTTATCTTTGTTTTTATTTCCATTTCTCTAGGAAGTGGGTCAAAAAGGATCATTCTGTGATTTATATCATAGAGTGTTCTGCCTATGTGTTCTTCTAAGAGTTTGATAGTGTCTCACCTTACATTTAGGTCTTTAATGCATTTTGAGTTTATTTTTGTGGATGGTGTTTGGGAGTGTTCTAATTTCATACTTTTACATGTACCTGTCCTGTTCTCCCAGCACCACTTATTGAAGAGGCTCTCTTTTCTCCACTGTATATTCTTCTCCCCTTTATCAAAGATAAGGTGACAATATGTGTGTGGGTTTATCTCTGGACTTTCTATCCTCTTCCATTGATCTATATTTCTGCTTTTGTGCCAGTACCATACTGGCTTGATTAATCTAGATTTATAGTATAGTCTGAAGCCAGGGAGCCTGATAGCTTCAGCTCCATTTTTCGTTCTCAAAATTGCTTTAGCTATTCGGGGTTTTTTTGTGTTTCCATACAAATTATGAAAATTTTTGTTCTAGTTCTGTGAAAAATGCCAGTGGTAGTTTGATAGGGATTGCATTGAATCTATAATTGCTTTAAGTAGTAGAGTCATTTTTACAATGTTGCTTCTTTTAATCCAAGAACATGGTTTATCTCTCCATCTATTTGTATCATCTTTAATTTTTTTCATCAGTGTCTTATAACTTTCTTCATACAGGTCTTTTGTCTCCTTAGGTAGGTTTATTCCTAGATATTTTATTCTTTTTGTTGCAATGGTAAATGGGAGTGTTTTCTTAATTTCACTTTCAGATTTTTCATCATTAGTGTATAGGAATGCTAGCAATTTCTGTCCATTAATTTTGTATCCTGCTACTTTACCAAACTCATTGATTAGCTCTAGCAGTTTTCTGGTAGCATCTTTAGGATTCTCTATGTATAGTATCATGCCATCTGCAAACAGTGACAGCTTTACTTCTTCTTTTCTGATTTGGATTCCTTTTATTTCTTTTTCTTCTCTGATTGCTGTGGTTAAAACTTCCAAAACTATGTTGAATAATAGTGGTGAGAGTGGGCAACCTTGTCTTGTTGCTGATCTTAGTGGAAATGTTTTCAGTTTTTCACCATTGAGAACAATGTTGGCTGTGGGTTTGTCATATATGGCCTTTATTATGTTGAGGAAAGTTCCCTCTATGACTATCTTCTGTAGGGTTTTTATCATAAATGGGTGTTGAATTTTGTCTAAAGCACTGAAATTGAAACAGTGGTTAAAAATCTTCCAACAAACAAACGCCCAGGAGCAGATGGTTTCACAGGTGAATTCTATCAAACATTTAGAGAAGTGCTAACACCTATCCTTCTCAAACTCTTCCAAAATATAGCAGAGGGAGGAACACTCCCAAACTCATTCTATGAGGCCACCATCACCCTGATACCAAAAGCAGACAAATATGTCACAAGGAAAGAAAAGTACAGGCCAATATCACTGACGAACATAGATGCAAAAATCCTCAACAAAATGCTAGCAAACAGAATCCAACAGCACACTGAAATGATTATACACCATGGTCAAGTGGGGTTTATTCCAGGAATGCAAGATTTCTTCAATATATGCAAATCAATCAACGTGATACACCATATAAACAAATTGAAGGAGAAAAAACATATGATCATCTCAATAGATGCAGAGAAAGTTTTCTTCTGTTATATTTTATGCTGGCTTTAGAGTAATAATATAAAATTTGGGCATTCAACTCAAGTTTTCCTTTATATATGCTTTGATAGAAAGTTGACACGTTTAGAAACTCTATCCATTTATCTTCATCTCTTTAGGGCTGGTATCAGATTAATGCTTTCTTAGTCAAAGTAGTTTTTTCCTAATCCTGGGTTGTGATTTGACACTAATCTTGTTTAAAATTGTGCTAATTATATTTAACTATTTTTTAATCCTGATATTTTACATAAACTAGTTTCTTTTTGGCTATTCTTAGTGGTACTAGTATCCTTCCAAAAGCATATTCATTATCAAATCTTAATGGATTATTTCAATGACAGGCTAAACTAGAAGCTCCTGCTTTCAGAAACAAATGGTGGCTCTAACTAAATTAATCTGTGTAAGAAGCATAAATAGCATCAAGTCATGAGGTGATGATAGTGTCCAGTGTCATCTTTCTGTAGATAAAAAATAAAAAAATATGGAATTGTTAAATGGAAACATCATGAAGTTTAATTCATGTTAGAGGACCTTGCCTTTCAAAATATGCATTGGAGAAATAGACTTGAAAAAATAAAAACAAAAATAACATGAGCTCTAAGCTCTGGAGTAGTTTCCTCACGATCTGCAGCCAATCTTAATTGCCCATAAATTTGATCACACATCTTGACCATTTATAAATTTCAGTCTTTTCATACTGATTTCTCTCTAATTAATGGAACTTTATTTCATGCTTTTCTTTGTTTATTTGTTAGATTGGTTTCAAAATCCCAACAGAGCTATTGGGGAAATAGACTGATTCCTTACAGGTAAAATATATGGCTTTAATACTAAGAATTTTAAGTTATTAAAAATATGGAATGAGAAATTTTGTCACCACAAGCTGATGAAAGTCATAAAATATTTAATCCCAGTTACTCCATTGTAATACTATTTACACAGGAAAAATGAATTTCTTTCATTATAAAATTTAGCAAACTGAAAACAACATTATATGATTGACACATTGTGTGACTGAGAAATGAAGAAAAGAAACAAGGGAATTTTGGTTATTGTTGTGTATCTGCTCTGAGGAAAGAAAATTAAAGTAATGTTTAGAAGTTGAAATTCTTATTTAATTGTTTAAATTCTGAGTAAGTCTTTTAGGTCAAATGTTAACTAATGATGAAAGAAATATAACATTAAAAACGTGACATAAATTTCTTTATTTCCAAGTAAAACATGGTGAAAACTCTCTCTTTTTCTCTCTCTCCTCTCTCTCTCAATATCTATATATAGAGGTATAAATACAGACATAGATATAGATCTGTCTACAATTGAGAAACTGTTCCACAAGTTTTTGGACTCAAAACTACCCAATAATTATATAAATATTAAAAATATCAATGATATACTGACATTGGTTCAGGTTACTGAAATGTTTATGAGAAAACAGGGTTTCTTCTCCATTAGTTTGCCTTCTCCTGTCAGTGGGACTTAATGTTGGTAAGATTAAAGGCACCAATTTGTATCACAGGCTAGGTGAAATGGCTTTTTTATGTAAGCAAAGTAGAGCAAAGAGTTGGTACTTCAGCTCCTTAGTATGCCCCCTCTTTTCAAGAAATTGACGATTTGTGGGGAAAAAATGATATATTGGGTCTTGCTTGTGCTGCAAGGCCGTCATTCATCTTATTAAAATATGCATATAATAATGTAAGATGTGATTGAATGTCACTCATTTCGATCCCATTGATCACATAGTGTCTGTTGGTCCCGGTGTAATTTGTCAAGGTAAGACATGCTAAAGATGGAAGCAAATGAGCTCAGTCATCTCACAATTCCCAAGAACAAAAACTGCTTTTTAAAAATTTTCTGCACATGTTATTTCTCCTTGTAGTTATTGAGTTGAGTCCTCAAATAACAATCTGTTGAGTTTGTTATTATCTCTGAAAGTCCCATGTGACATAGGCATAAAAGAACCTCCAATTGGACTACCATATAACAATAAAAACGAGAACAAAAATTATTAGTTAGCTTTATCTTAATACATATTTTATGAGGCATTTAAAAATATGTAAATGCATGTAATCTGCAACCATGAATTTGACAATTTGTTGTTGTTTTGTTCTCACTTTAAGTAATTAAATATGCTTCAATATTTACTCTCCAACAGTAGCCTTCATTGCTGGGTACTGACACCAAACAATATATGAAATTTTACTTTAGAAAAATTGTATTTATGAACAGAGGATAGGGAGGGAAAATAAGAAACACAGAGCATGATGGCCAAGATCTTAGAAGCATAAAGGCTTGAATCACAATTATATGACATTCTATATTGCACCAAAATGTTGGTTTTCTTTTTAAGGTTTCTGATAACTCTGAGTATCAGGAGGATTTTTTTTTTTCCCAAATTACTATGGAGACAGAGGGGAAAGGATTCTGCTAGAAAGAGTGGCTATTTTAGAACACTAAATCTATAAGTCTTAGGAATCTACTTAGATGTATGTTTCAGGAACACAATATAGGGCTCTAGTGGGTTTGGAGTGAGAATCCTTTAATTGATAGTGAGGTCTTTAGGCACTGAGCTTGAAAGCAGGGCCAGAGACACTTAGATCTCAAAAAGGCTCAGAAAAGAAAGACATGATGCTTTCAAATACAGTGACTGATTCTAATTAAATCTTTGGGCTACCAAGGGAGCTTTGCACCCAGCTCTGAATGAACACTGATGTTCAAATGCATTAAACTTTGAGGGACTAAAAGACTAAGTAGACCATTTATGTGGAGCTCTCACCCATTTTGAAGAAGTCCAACCAGAGATATACTTGGTGGAGACCTTGATGGGTATTTTAATGAATGTGAAAGGAAGTTTAGCTTAGAAGAAAGAAGGAAAAAACTTTTTTTTTCCCTTTACACATTTTATTTTGGTACTGAATCTATTTTAAACCTCTTCAATTAAAATAATCTTGCAGCTTATTTGGTAACATGTGTATTAAATATAATTGCACATGCATTTTGTGCATTTGTTCCATTATTTTCTTAGGAAAAATCTCTAAAAGTAAAATGGCTGGATGAATGTGTTCATATATTTAAAGACTTGAAGTGGCTTAGTTGACCTCTAGAAAGGTTGCACCGCTCCCCAAAGACTTACTTTTAAGTTTAAATTTATTCCTACATTTAACAATTTGCGATTTAAATTTTTTCTCTCTTGGAATCCCCTGAATTAACACTCGTCCTTTCCTTCATGTATTCTTTCCCTATTCACTCCCTAACTCAGTGGTAGAACCTAATGTTTGCTTCAAATTATTACAGCTTGGGAGTTTGGGGAGAGATAAAGAAGGCAAGGGTTGACCATGACACCTAAGCATGCAACTGAGCAAGGCCACAGTAGCTTGAAAGGGAAGACCCTTGAATGCACCAGGGGAAGCATAGGCTGTGGCTATCACCAGTAACAGCTCTGGGTGAGAAAATAGTGCCCCTCTTATCAAGGACAAATTCCTTTTCATCTTCCCTGGATTACAGCCACCAACTTGTGTTTACCTAAGATAGACAGATATTTCTCCAGAAAAGATGGATTTATTCAGGATCAGCTGAGTTGCAATTCAGGATCTGCAACCTTGGTGAACAATGTTTAAGTTCCTACACAGCAAGCCGTGTGTCTGACAGGGTCTTGGTTCTTGGGCCAGGTGTCATGGCTGAGTCTCTGAGGTGGGAAAGCAGAGTTCAGGACTCTGGACCACCAGAGACCTCCAGGCCCTACATAATATGAGTCAGCAAGAGTTCTCCCAGAGATCTCCATTTCAAAGCTAAGACCCAGCTCCACTCAATGACCAGCAACATACAGTGCAGGACACACCATGTCAAACAACTAACAAGACAGGAACACAAACCTATGCATTAACAGACAGGCTGCCTAAAATAATAATAAGTTCACAGACACCTCAAAACACACCACCAGACATGATCCTGCCCACCAGAAAGAAATATCCGGCCTCATCCACCAGAACACAGGCACCAATCCCTTTCACCAAGAAGCCTACAAAACCCACTGAACTAACCATAGCCACTGGGGGCAAACACAAAAAAAACAGGAAATACGAACCTGCAGCCTTCAAAAAGGAGACCCAAAACACAGTAAGTTAAGCAAATGAGAAGACAGAAAACTACATAGCAGATAAAGGAGCAAGGTAAAAACCCACCAGAACAAAAACATGAAGAGGAAATAGGCAGTCTACCTGAAAAATAATTCAGAGTAATGATAGTAAAGATATCCAAAATCTTGGAAATAGACTTGAGAAAATACAAGAAATGTTTAAAAAGGACCTAGAAGAACTAAAGAGCAAACAAACAATGATTAAAAACACAATAAATGAAATTAAAAGTTCTCTAGAAGGAATCAATAGCAGAATAACTGAGGCAGAAGAATGTATAAGTAACCTGGAAGATAAAATAGTGGAAAAAACTATCACAAAGGAGAATTAAAAAAAGAATGAAAAGAATTGAGGACAGTCTCAGAGACCTCTGGGACACCAGTAAACACACCGGCATTTGAAATATAGGGGTTGCAGAAGAAGAAGAGAAAAAGAAGAAGAATGAGAAAATATTTGAAGAGAGTATAGTTGAAAAATTCACTAAGACGGGAAAGGAAATAGTCAGTCAATTCCAGGAAGTGCAGAGAGTCCCATACAGAATAAATCCAAGCAGAAACATGTCAAGACACATAGTAAACAACCTATCAAAAATTAAATACAAAGAAAAAATATTAAAAGCAGCAAGGGATGAAGTTGGTAAAGTAGCAGGATACAAAATTAATAAACAGAAATCTTTTGCATTCCTATAAACAAATGATGAAAAATCTTAAAGAGAAATTAAGGAAACATTCCCATTTATGATTGCAACAAAAAGAACAAAATACTTAGGAATAAACTTACCTAAGAAGAGAAAAGACCTGTATGAAGAAAACTATAAGACACTGATGAAAGAAATTAAAGACAATACAAACAGACGGAGAGATATACCATGATCTTGGGTTGGAAGAATCAACATTGTGAAAGTAACTATAATACCCAAAGCAATCTACAGATTCAATGCAATCCCTATCAAACTACCAGTGACATTTTCCACAAAACCAGAACAACAACAACAACAACAACAACAAAAACACAATTTGTATGGAAATACAAAACACCTCGAAAGGCAAAGCAATCTGGAGAAAGAAAAATGGAGCTGGAGGAACCATACGCCAAGACATCAGACTATGCTAGAGAGCTACAGTAATCAAGACAGTATGATACTGGCAGAAAAACAGAAATATAGGTCAATGCAACAGGATAGAAAACCCAGAGATAAACCCACGTGCATATGTTCATCTTATCTTTGATAAAGGAGGCAAGAATATACAATGGAGAAATGACACCATCTTCAATGAGTTGTGTTGGGAAAACTGGACAGCTACATGGAAAAGAATGAAATTAGAACACTCCCTAACACCATACAAAATAATAAATTCAAAATGGCTTAAAGACCTAAATGGAAGGCCAGACACTATAAAACTCTTAGAGTAAAATACAGGCAGAACACTTTATGGCATAAATCAAAGTAAGATCCTTATTGACCCACCTCCTAGAGAAATGGAAATAAAAACAAAAATAAACAAATGAGACCTAAGGAAACTACAAAGCTTTTGCACAGCAAAGGAAACCATAAACAAGACAAAAAGAAAACACTCAGAATGGGAGAAAATATTTGCAAATGAAGCAACTGACAAAGATTAATCTCTGAAATTTACAAGCAGCTCATACAGCTCAATATCAAAAAAAAAAAAAACCCAATCCAAAAATGGGCATAACACCTAAATAGACATTTCTCCAAAGAAGATATACAGATTGCCAACAAACACATGAAAGAATGCTCAACATCATTAATCATTAGAGAAATTCAAATCAAAGCTACATTTCGATATCATCTCACACTGGACAGAATGGACATCTTCAAAAAATCTACAAACAATAAATGCTGGATAGGGTGTGGAGAAAAGGGAACGTTCTTGCACTGTTCGTGGGAATGTAAATTGATACAGCTACTATGGATAACAGTTTGGAGGTTCCTTAAAAAACTAAAAATACAACTCCCATACATCCCAGCGATTCCACTACTGAGCATATATCCTGAGAAAACCATTATTCAAAAAGAGTCATGTATCACAATGTTCATTGCAGCACAATAACCAGGACATGGGTGCAACATAAGTGTCCATCGTCAGATGAAAGGATAAAGAATATGTGACACATATGTATAATGGAGTATTGCTCAGCCATAAAAAGAAACTAAATTGAGTTATTTGTGGTTGGATGTAGACTCTGTCATACAGAATGAAGTAAATCAAAAAGAGAAAAACAAATACTGTATGCTAAAACATATATATGTACTCTAAAAATGAAAAAAAAAAAGATAGTTCTGAAGAACCAAGGGGCAGGACAGGAATAAAGACGCAGTCGTAGAGAATGGACTTGAAGACATGAGGAGCAGGAATGGTAAGGTGAGATGAAGTGACAGAGTGGAATTTACATATATGCACTACCAAATGTAAAAGAGATATCTAGTGGGAAGTTGTTGCACAACACAGGGAGATCAACACGTGTTTTCTGAGCACTTACATGGGTTGGATATGGAGGGTGGGTGGAGGCACAAGAGGGAGGGTATGGGGATATATGTATACCTAGAGCTGATTCACTTTGTTATTCAGCAGAAAGTAACACAATAATGTAAAGCAGTTATACTCCAATAAAGATATAAAAAAAGAAAATACCCAGAAAAACCCAAACAAAATAAAACAAAAAAGAAACAAGGGAAAACAACAAGTATCATACAAGCGAATCCCCACAAGGTTAACAGCTGATCTTTCAGCAGAAATTCTGCAAGCCAGAGGGAGTGGAAGGATATATATAAAGTGATGAAAGGAAAAAACCTACCACCAAGTTTACCATAGCCAGCAAGGATCTCATTCAGATTCAAAGCAGAAATTAAAATCTTTACAGACAAGCAAAAGCTAAGAGGATTCAGCACAAACATACTAGTTTACAACAATTGCTAAAATAACTTCTGTAGGCAGGAAACACAAGAGAGGAAAAGTCCCACAATAACAGAATTCAAACAATTAAGAACATGGTAATAAGAACATACATATCAATAATTACCTTAAATGTAAATGGATTAAATGCTCCAGCCAAGAGGCATAAACCAACTGAATGGATACAAAAACAAAACCTTTATATATGTTGTCTACAAGAGACCCACTTCAGACCTAGGGACACATACAGACTGAAAGTGATGGGTTGGAAAAAGATATTCCATGCAAATGGAAATCAAAAGAAAGCTGGAGTAGTAATTCGCTTATCACACAAAATAGACTTTAAAATAAAGACTATTAGAAGAGACAAAGAAGGACACTATATAATGATCAAGGGATTAATCCAAGTAGAAGATATAATGATTGCAAATATTTATTCACCCAATATAGGAGCAACACAATACCTAAGACAAATTCTAAGAGGCATAAAAGGGGAAATCAACAGTAACAAAATCATAGTACAGGAATTTAACTCCCCAATTTCAACAATGGACAGATCATCTGAAATGAAAATTAAAAAGGAATGACAAGCTTTAAATGACACATTAAACAAGATGGACTTAACTGGTACTTATAGGACATTCCATCCAACCACAAGAGAACACACTTTATTTTCAAGTGCTCATGGAATATTCTCCAGGATAGATTATATCTGGGATCACAAATCAAGCCCTGGTAAATTTTAAAAAATTGAAATCATATCAAGTATATTTTCCAAACACAACACTATGAGACTAGATATCAATTAGAGGAAAAAATCTGTAAAAAGTACAAACACATGGAGCTAAATAATGTGTTATTTTATAACCAAGAGATCCCTGAAGAAATCAAAGGGGAAATCAAAAAAATACCTAGTAAAAAATGCCAATGAAAACACAATGACACAAAACCTATGGGATGCAGCAAAAGCAGTTCTAATAGGGAAATTTCTAGCAATACAATTCTACAGCAAGAAACAAGAAACATCTCAAATAAATAACCTAACCTTACACCTAAGGCAACTAGAGAAAGAAGAACAGAACCCCCCAAATTTAGCAGAAGGAAAGTAATTATAAAGATCAGATCAGAAATAAATGAAAAACAAATGAAGGAAATAATAGCAAAGATCAAGAAAACTAAAAGCTGGTTCTTTCAGAAGGTAAGCAAAATTGATAAAACATTAGTCAGACTCAACAAAAAAAGGGGGGAGAAGACTCAAATCAACATAATTAGAAATGAAAAGGAGAAGTAACAACTGACACTGCAGAAAAACAATGGATCACAAGAGATTACTACAAACAACTATATGCTAATAAATAGGACAACCTGCAAGAAGTGGACAATTTCTTAGAAAAGCACAACCTTCCGAGACTGAACCAGGAAGAAATAGAAAAATTAACAGGTCAATCAGAAGTGCTGAAATTGAAGCTGTGATTAAAAAGTTCCCCCCCCAAAAAAAGCCCAGGACTAGATGACTTCATAGGCAAATTCTATCAAACATTTAGAGAAGAGTTAACACCTATCATTCTCAAACTCTTCCAAAATATAGCAGAGGGAGGAATACGCCCGAACTCATCCTACAAAGCTACCATCTCTGTGATACCAAAACCAGACAAAGATATCACAAAAAATGAAAACTACAGGCCAATATCACTGATGAACATAGATGAAAAATCCTCAGCACAATACTAGCAAACAGAATCCAACAGCACATTAAAAGGATCATACACCATGATCAAGTGGGGTTTATGCCAGGAATACAAGGATTCTTCAATATATGCAAATCAATCAGTGTGATACACCTATACCATATTAACAAATTGAAGGATAAAAACAATATGATCAACAAAATAGATACAGAAAAAGCTTTTGAAAAAATTCAACACCAATTTATGATAAGAACTCTCCAGAAAGTAGGCATAGAGGGAAACTGCCTCAACATAATAAAGGCCATATATGAAAAACCCACAGCCAACATCGTCCTCAGTGGTGAAAAACTGAAACCATTTCCACTTAGATCAGGAAAAAGACAAGGTTGCCCATTCTCATGACTATTATTCAACATAATCTTGAAAGTTTCAACCACAGCAATCAGACACCAGAAATGAAATAAAAGGAATCCAAATTGGAAAAGAAGAAGTAAAACTGTCACTGTTTGCAGATGTCATGATACTATACTAGAGAATCCTAGTGTTACCAGAAAACTACTAGAGCCAAACAATGAATTTGGTAAAGTAGCAGGTTACAAAATAAATGCACATTAATCTCTTGCATTCCTATGCACTAATGATGAAAAATATGAAAGAGAAATTAAGGAAACAATCCCATTTACCATTGTAACCAAAAAAATAAAATACCTGGGAATAAACCTCCCTAAGGAGAAAAAAGACCTGTATGCAGAAAACCCTAAGACACTGATGAAAGAAATTAAAGACAATATAAACAGATGGAGAGATATACGATGTTCGTGGGTTGGAAGAATCAATATTGTGAAAATGACTATAATACCCATAGCAATCTACAGATTCAAAGTAATCCCTATCAAACTACCAATGGCATTTTTCACAGTACTAGAACAAAAAAATTTCATAATTTGTATAGAAACACTAAAGACCCCGAAGAGCCAAAACAATCTTGAGAAAGAAAAACGGAGCTGGAGGAATCAGGCTCCCTGTGTTCAGACTATACTTCAAAGATACAGTAATCAAGACAGTGTGGTACTGGCACAAAAACAGAAATATAGGTCAATGGAACAGGTTAGAAAGCCCAAAGATAAACCCACATACATATGGTCACCTTATGTTTGATAAAGGAGGCAAGAATATACAATGGAGAAAAGACAGCCGCTTCAATAAGTGGTGCTGGGAAAACTGGACAGCTACATGTAAATGAATGAATTTAGAACATTCCCTAATACCATACACAAAAATAAACTCATAATGCATTAAAGATCTAAATGTAAGGCCAGATACCATAAAACTCTTAGAGGAAAACATAGGCAGAAAACTTTATGACATTAATCACAGCAAGATCCATTTTGACCCACCTCCTAGAGTAATGGAAATAAAAAAAATAAGTAAACAAATGGGACCTAATGAAACTAAAAACTTTTGCACAGCAAAGGAAACCATAAACAAGACAAAAAGACAACCTTCAGAATGTGAGAGAATATTTGCAAATGAAGCAACTGACATAGATTAATCTTCAAAATATATAAGCAGCTCATACTGCTCAATACCAATAAAACAAACACTCCAATCCAAGATTGGGCAGAAGATCTAAGTAGATATTTCTCCAAAGAAGATATACAGATTGCCAACAAATGCATGAAAGGATACTCAACATCACCAATCATTAGAGAAATGCAAAACAAAACTACAATGAGGTATCATCTCATGCTGGTCAGAATGGTCATCATCAAAAAATCTACAAACAATAAATGCTGAAGAGGGTATGAAGTAAAGGGAACCCTCTTGCCTTGTTGGTGGGAATGTAAATTGATACAGCAACTATGGGGAACAGTATGGAGGTTCCTTAGAAAACTAAAAACAGAACTACCATACGACCCAGCAGTCCCACTACTGGGCATATACCTTGAGAAAGCCATAATTCAAAAAGTGTCATGTACCACAATATTCATTGCAGCACTATTTACAATAGCCAGGACATGGAAGCAACCTAAGTGTCCATTGACAGATGAATGGATAAAGAAGATGTGGCCCATATATACAATGGAATATTACTCTGTCATAAAAAGAAAAGAAATTGAGTTATTTGTACTGAGGTGGATGGACTTGGAGTCTGTCTTGCTTAGTGAAGTAAGTCAGAAAGAGAAAAACAAATACAGTAAGCTAACACATATATATGGAATTCAAAAAAAAAAGAGAGAGAAAATGGTTCTGAAGAACCTAGGGGCAGGACAGGAATAAAGACACAGAGGTAGAGAATGGAGTTGAGGATACTGGGAAGGGAAGCATAAGGTGGGAAGAAGTGAGAGAGTAGCATTGACATATATACACTACCAAATGTAAAATAGATAGCTAGTGGGAAGCTCCTGCATCACACAGGGTGATCAGCTTGGTGCTTTGTGACCACCTAGAGGTGTGGGATAGGGAGTTTGGGAGTGAGATGTAAGAGGGAGGGGATATGGGGATATATCTATACGTATAGCTGATTCACGTTTTTATACAGCAGCAGCTAACAGAACATTGTAAAGCAATTATTCTCCAATAAAGATGTTAAAAAATATATGTCATGTGTTTTTATATTTAGGATAATAGGGTAATTTGTAATCAGCATGTAATGTAAACTCAGAAGACTGTTTTAATAACTAACTTCCGTGCTTCTTTGTGTGTCACTTGAAACTTTTGAGGTTCTAATTAATCACTTTAAAAGTGGAAGAAAACAGTAACTACTTGAAAAGATAAACAAATATGCAAGTGTTTTGTAAACCAAAAAGCTGTTTACAAAAAAATGATTGGGATTTGGCTTTACAAATGCAAGATGAAATTCTTTAAACCCTCTATCATTTATATTTATCCAGATTGATAGTGCAAGTCATATTATATTAATCTCAGTAAATATTTAGCTTCAGCCGTGGCATTTGCTAAAATAGGATTGATGTTATAAATGCATGCCTTTTTTCCTCCCTCCTTTCTTCCCTCTGTTGAAAGAGTTTATCTAAAAGACATGACTGCAGCTGGACCCAGGCAATCAGAGGCTCTTCACCCACTCCCTATCTTTGAAATGTACCCCTGCCCACTGTTATCGAGCTAGGAACTACTTTAAGGACACAGTCTTAAGAAAGCAATGTGTTGTTGAAACCATCAAGACTGAATATGTGACTGAACTGTGTTAATGCCTCATATAAGATTCTGGAGAGCTTGTACAGATATCTACTCATCTTAAGGCCACCCAAGACAAGCTTCATGTAAGTTTCCTTGCTTATTAAATTGGGCACCTACCAGTCTGGAATGATCTGCCTCTTTCTTCTGTCTCTCCTTGCTCTCTCTGTAGGGGATCGAAAACTAGTTTTAGATCACCCCCAGTGAACTTTACGGTTTATGAATAGCACGCTCCCTAGGTTACTCCTCTCTTTCATTCCTTCTTCTTTCTGCTTTTACATTTCTTTATGCATCTGATAAACACATCATTTAGTTATTTAATAAACAAAACACTCACTTGTTTAAAAAATTCAGAGAGCATGAGAAAATACATTGTGAAAATTCTCCTCACTGCAGGGATCATCCACTCAGAGAATAATTTCTCTCATATTATATCTCTCCTTCTCTCTGTAGAAACACACACACACACACACACACACACACACATCTCATTTTTATTAATAAAAAAAACTACTGGGTGTTAAATTCACCATTCTTCACTTTTGTTTATTCACTTAAAATTCACTTAAAATACATTTTGAAGGTTGTCCCATATAGGCTTGTACATTTGTTTTTACAGCTGTACAATTGTACATTATGACTATACCATAAATTATTTAAGCAGCTTCCTATTGATGAACATTTTCATTATTCCCCAATTTTTTTGTTTTACAACAATATTCTATTGTCATTTCACACATGTGATTACCACTAAAGGACAAATATCTATAACTGGAATGGGTAATTCAAAGAGTGAATGCATTTGTAACATAAATATTGTCAAATCTCCCTTTATATATTTTGTACCAGTTTACATTCCCATGAGAAATTCATGAGAGTAACTTTTTCCTAACATGACCCTCACAATGTTTCAAGAACTGTTTGATCAATTAGATAAGTTAAGAAAAAGTTTGTCATTGTTTAAAATTTGGATTTCTTTTATTATGAGAAGGGTTGATCATCTTTCCAATTGTTTAAGGGCCCTTTAAATTTATTTTTTTGTTAATTATCTTTATATACTTTTCCTGTCTTTTTGTTATTTCATTTTTTATGAATATTTTAATGGATATTTGCTCACATATGGGTACACATATCTGCTTTTCTATGTAAAGAATTGCAGTTTTTTCCCATGTTTGTTTGTGTTTGGATTTTTAAAGTTGCCTTTTATCATGTCTTTTTTCATTATTATGAACTCAAATTATAAATCTTCCAATGTGCTGTTTTGAGAACACATGTCATGTCACATTAAACAGATCATCCTCAACTTGAGATCATTCAATTACTCTATAGCATTATTTTCTAATACTGTTATAGATTACCTGCTAAGTTTCAATATATGTTCCACTATGAATTTGCTTTATGTATTTTAAATTTAATTACTCTATTTTAACATTTTTCAGACAGTTTCCAAGTTGTACAAACATTTTATTAAAGAATATGGATCTTACCAAATTATCTATTTTATTATCTTTGTCATACACTAATTTGGTAATATACTTTAGCCTATCTCAGGACTTCCCATTCAGTTGCATAGATGTGGTTATCCATGTACTAACATCATAATTATAGATATATTAACTTCATAATAATATTTTTAAAATTATTGTACATAGTCCCCCTTTATTACTAGTCTCTGTGCTATATTGTTGTTAATTGAAATGTTGTGTTGAAAGTGTGAATAACTTCAAATTTCCTAGGTAATGAAAAATTGTACATAAAAGTGGTTGTAACAACTAAATTTCCAAACAGTCATGTATGAGAGGTCCCATCACTTAAAATCCTCTCCAGGGACTTCCCTGGAGGTCCAGTGGTTAAGACTCTGCACTTCCAATGCAGGGGGCATGGATTCAATCCTGGGTCAGTGAACTAAGATCCCACATGTAGTTCTGTGCTGCCAAATAAATAAATATATAAATAAATGAAAACATAAACCTCTCTAATAATTGGAACTGATCAGATTCTTAATTTTTTTCCAATAAATTATTGCTGGAATGATATTTCATTGTTGTTTCCGTTGGTCTTTCTTTGATTACTGAAAAACTTGAGTTCTTATTAATATCAGTTATGAATATAGCTTTTGGTGAAATATCTGTTTAAAGATTTCTCACATTTTTCTAATGGGTTGTTTGTCCCTAAATTATTGATTTGTAAAAGTTCTTCCAGTGACTATATTTTTACCAAATATAGGCATTCCAAATCCTACCTATTACTATATGCTTTTTTTTACTCTATGTATAGTTTTTTTTTTAATGAGCAAAAGTTCTTAATGTAAGCGTAGTTGAATGCGCTGCATAAATACTGTTAGTAATTTCCATATATTTAAAAATATATTCCATATCTGACAATATAATATTTTACTAAGTTATCCTAAAAACTTCATGTATTTGTCCTTAACATTTCAAACTTTCATCATCAAGGAATTTCTTTTCTATATAGTGTAAGGTAAAGGTTAAATTTTATTTTATCCCAAATGCATATTTAATTTTCTATCATAACTTATTGAAAATCCTATTCTATTCCATTCATCTAAAAACATATCTCTCATATGTCAAATATTGATATATGTGTGGGTTCATTTTTTGATCCTGTATTCTGATATATTGGCCTTTTTGTCTATCTCTAGAAAATAATTTCTTTAGATTTATAACAATTCTTGATACCAGGCATAGTGGTCTTCCCACTTTTTCTTTTTCAACATGGTGTTGAAACTTCACATTTTTATATAAATTTATAACACCTTGCCCATTTACACACACACACACATTCACACACACACACAATCATGTGCACACAAACCCTGCTGATATTTTAATTAGAATTGCATTGAATATACAGAAAATTTTGGTGAAATTAAAATCTTATAAAGTCTTTAAAGCTATAAAACACCATCTTTATTTCTAAAAATCTCTCTTCTGTGCAAAATCACTCAGTAAAAACAAAGGGCTGTGAGGAAAATGGGTTTAGGAGAAAAACACTGTAAAACATCATCAGTGATATATAAAAATATAGGGGAAAAACAATAGCAAAATTTTACATATGTTAAGTGCTTAAAAATATATACAACAGTAAATATGGTACTTTAACTTGAAAAACATTTGAGACATTAGAATTGTCACAGTGAGTTATTGTGAGGTGGTGGAAGGAAGATTATCTGAAATCAGATGGAAAGTTATAAACACTAGATGCAGATGGGTGTGACTCACAGCCTCCTTGATAAATTGAGGTAGATGGCAGATGTTGGAGATGTTTTTTTCTGTATTTTTGTGTGTGGTGGAAGAAAGTGGTCCAGTTTCATTCTTTTGCATGTAGCTGTCCAGTTTTCTTAACACCATTTATTGAAGAGAATGTCTTTTCCCCACTGTGTCCTTTGTCATAGATATATTGACCATATAAACCTGTGTTTTATTCTGGGCTCTCTATTCTGTTCCATTGATCTATGAGCCTCTCTTTGTGCTAGTATCATACAGTTTTAATTACTATAGATTTGAGGTGTAGTTTGATTTCCAGAAACATGATACATCTAGCTTTGTTCTTCTTTCTCAAGTTTGCTTCAGATATCCAAGGTCTTTTGTGGTTCCATATAAATTTTAGGATTATATGCTTTAGTTTTGTGGGAAAAAATGCCATGGCTATTTTGATAGGGATGGAATTGTATATGTAGATTGCTTTGGGTAGTATGGAAATTTTAACAATATTAATTCTTCAAATCTATGTGCATAGTATATCTTTCCATTTATTTGTGTTGTCTTTAATTTTTTTCATCAGTATCTTATCTTTCACAGTACAGGTCTTTTTACATCCTTGGTTAAATTTATCATTTTATTCATTTTGATGCAATTTTAAATGGGACTGTTTTCTTAATTTCTCTGACTGATAGTTTGTTATTAGTATATAGAAATGCAAAAGGTTTCTGTATATTAATTTTGTATCCTGAAGCTTTACTGAATTCATTTATTAGTTCTAATCACTTTTGGTGGAGTTTTTACAGTTTTCTTTATATAGTATGATGTCTGCAAATAGTGACAGTTTTCTTCTTACTTTCCAATTTTGATGCTTTTATTTCTTTCTCATGTCTGATTGCCATGGCTAAGACTTCCAATACTATTTTGAATAAAGTGGCAAGAGTGAGCATCCTTATCTTGTTCCTGATCTTAGAGGAAAATCTTTCAGCTTTTTTCCATTGAGAATGATATTAGCTGTGGGTTTGTCATATACAACCTTTATTATGTTGACATATATTCTCTCTATACACACTTTGTTGAACCCTTTTCTCATAAATGGATATTGGGTTTTGTCAAATGCTTTTTCTGCATCTGAAATTATCATGTAATTTATTATATATTTTGTTAATATGATGGATCATGTTGATTGATATGTGGATATTGAACTATCCCTGAACCCCTGAACTAAGTCTCACTTGATCATGGTATATGTTTTTTTTTAAGGTATTGTTGAATTTCATTTGCTAATATTTTGTTGAAGATTTTTGTATCATGTATATTATATGTTTGTACCATACTATATTTTATATCATATATTTTGTATCATAAGATTTTTGTATCAATGTATATTATAATTTTTAATATAAAACATGTTTTATAACTCTCAGCCTCATTGTCAATTTATAAACACTTATACCTCAATATGCCTTTACAGATTTAACACATCACCAATCTTTTCATGAAATGGTACAATAAAAATGCTCACTTCTTTACCCTTTTTATAACATTGACTATCTTGTTTCTGTCTGCTTATAGCATCTTTTTCTATTTGTATATGTATAAATCTGTTTTGCAGAAAGTTTTACTTTCATTTTAGGTTTGAAGGATTAGTTAACAAAAAGACACCACTCGTCACACAAATAGACAAATTAAACCTAACTTTAATAGAAAATCATTAAAAAGAAAGAGAAATGAAAAGGGAAAGAAAAGTAAAAGCATGCACATCACCAAATGGGACCTACACCTACATCCAGACTCAGATAGTGCTGGGAAATCCTGAAAACAGCAATCTGGAGTCCCAATTGAGAAAGGTCCCAGGCAGTGCGTCCACTCCACGGGTGAGACTTCAAATTGCAGTTTAGGGGAATCTCACTTATAATAGCAGGTCGCTAATTGATATCATCAATTTACATGCAAATATGCATCTCTGGGTTTCTTCAGCAATGCTGTTTATCGCAATTTGTGTATCATAAGAAATTTTAGACCTCTGGGAACTGGCCAGGTCCCCGAGGCTCAAGAAATTCCATGATCCACTCTCTTCTTCATCTTAAGTGCCACCAGACTTGCTGGCGGCAGCTCACAAGCAGGCACGTAGTCCAGGCAAGGTCACCAATCGGTTAGAGGCCTAATATCACCTCTGAAGCCTGAACAAGACTTCTTCCATTTCAATCCTCCTAACAAAATCCTATTCACTGTACAAAGTTTAGTTCATATGCCATCTTCTGTGTACAATTTCCTTAACCCACACACAGTGGTAAATATTGTTTAATCGCTAAAAGATCACATTTCAAAACAACCATTCAAGTTAAGGATTGTTTTTTTTTCTCTTTCTTCCCCTTCTCCTTCCTCTTCTCCTGCTCCCTCTCTCCCTCCCTTCCCCCTTCTTCTTCTTCTTCTCCTTCTCCTCCCTCTCCTCTTCCTTTTCTTTTTCCTCCTCTTTTTCTTGAGTTACATTATCCTGAGAGAAATTATCTCCTTACTTAAATTTGCGAAGAGCAACACATAGTTAGGTTTGCTTTTGAACACAAAGATATCTAACTATACAATCCTGCTTTCTCCACTTCTTTGCATGCTGTCTACCTTCTGAAAATTTCTGTTTCAACTTCAGACTTTTCTGTATTATGTATAATTATATATGTATAATTCTGTATAATTATATATAATGTATAATTATGTATAATTACATAATTAAATTGTTGCATTTTATATACCTCACAGCCATTTGTATGTATATTTTAAATTTGTTTCTTAAGGAAAAGCCTGAATTTCTCAGTATCTCTCCATATGCTCTCAATAGACACTGGATTAAGTCATCATGTGTCATCTCTACCAACATCATCACCACTACCATCATTATTCAGCTTGATTGGTTTTATCTTTGGCATATTCAAAGTTATGTTATAACAGTGCTTAAAAGTGACCCAGCTATGTTTGGGGATTAAATATTCTTACACTGAATATTTGAATTCAATAAAATACAGAAGACTGTTATTTTCAAATTGGTAGTTTAAATGTGAAGGTTTTCTACTTACAGAAGAAAGCTAATATCTACATTTGAGGTTTTCTTCTTTAAAATAAGGAAAAGAAATATAAGGTGTTTGTATTTTTTTATTTAATTTTATTCTTTTTAACATCTTTATTGGAGTATAATTGCTTTACAATGGTGTGTTAGTTTCTGCTTTATAACAAAGTGAATCAGTTATACATACACATATGTTCCCATATCTCTTCCCTCTTGCATCTCCCTCCCTCCCACCCTCCCTATCCCACACCTCTAGGTGGTCACAAAGCACAGAGTTGATCTCCCTGTGTTATGCAGCTGCTTCCCACTAGCTATCTATTTTATGTTTGGTTGTGTATATATGTCCATGCCATTCTCTCACTTTGTCACAACTTACCCTTCCCCCTCCCCATATCCTCAAATCCATTCTCTAGTAGGTCTGTGTCTTTATTCCTGTCTTACCCCTAGGTTCTTCATGACCTTTTTTTTTTTTTCTTAGATCCCATATATATGTGTTAGCATATGGTATTTGTTTTTCTCTTTCTGACTTACTTCACTCTGTATGACAGACTTAGGTCCATCTACCTCACTACGTACTCTCAAATGAAAAAAAACAGTAGATTATACCTGAAGCTCTGACTGTAACACTTGGAGTTTAAATCAGAGGAGCAGCCTGAAATGAAAATCTCAGATCACTCTGTGACTTGTCTCACAGCATCAACCTCACTTCAATGTAAATTGTTCTTTAGATGGCAGGGCAAATGAGAAAACTTTTAAGGAAGTTAAGAAAACACAACTTTTACCTTGAAGAAGATTGCCCCTGGGGATACATTTAAATCTTTCAAAAGCTATACTTGTCTCCTGTTTACAGAACACAGAAAGAGATATGCCTTAGCCATTCTTGTCTCTGCTTTTAATAGATATTACTCTGCCAGAGGGAGGACATATTTGTATATGCTGGTTTTAAGCAGGGTCAGGTCAAATTTGAGTATGTTGTAATAGCACTGTTACAAGCTTTATCTGGCAGAGAGAGAAGAGAATATCTGTATGAGAAAAAAAATCCCAGGGTGTTGCTCACCTATTTGCTGCAGAACCCAGTCGCTCACAAAATCAAGAAATATTTGGGCCTTACAGACAAATAGAATATAGTGTAGTATATACAACCCTTGTTGGAGAATCACATGATATTAATGACAACACAGTTAAAATTATTATCCAGTGAAGTACAGGACAATGAAAAATACTTTACAAGTATTTATAAGGACTTATACAAAATTTGAGAAAGTAAGCTAACATTGTCATATACCAGTAATATACCAGACACTTTATATGCATTAAATTTAGTTACTATTCCCACAACACTGACACATGGTTTGACCTTTACTAATGTTGTCATTGAGAATCACAGAATTTTTAAACTTACAAATCATAATAGTATGTCAAATACTGTTAAAATTAAAAATGTTGGTTCTTTCCAGAATTGAAAAAAATCTAAATATTTTAAAAAAGAGCTTGAAACTCTGAAAAGGATCATATGGAATTAGGAATTAGGTTTCAGCTTAATGGGTGACCTTGAAATTCAGTTTCATTATATATATATATATATATATATATATATATATATATATATAATTAAGGAGAAGGTAGTTCATATATCCAATACTATTGTACAGGCATTATATATTTTTATGAGAAAAGTATGACTGTTCCTACTTCATAATTGTGAGGAATAAGACTTAGAAAGTTCATGTGACTGGGAAAGTATAGCCAGTCAGCACTAGAGTCAGTTTTCCAAACCAGGTGTGTTAATAAAAGCCATATTATTATTATTATTATTATTATTATTATTATTATTATTATTATTATTATTATTATTATTTTTCGGTATGCGGGCCTCTCACTGTTGTGACCTCTCCCATTGCAGAGCACAGGCTCCGTACGCACAGGCTCAGTGGCCATGGCTCACGGGCTCAGCTGCTCCACGGCATGTGGGATCTTTCTGGGCCAGGGCATGAACCCGTGTCCCCTGCATCGGCAGGCGGACTCTCAACTACTGCACCACCAGGGAAGCCCAAGCCATATTATTTACATTACATTTTTCTTCCAAATTAAGGGAATCAAGATTATTTCTGATTGCTTATGCAACATAGAGAGTACAAAATGTCAGCATGATTTTGGTAGCCAAGCAGCAAACACACAGACATGTTTGGCTGCAATCTAGTGTTATTGGTGGGAAAACAAGCATCTGTCTTCAGAATTCCAAGAGCCTGAGGTAATGGTAGTCACCTAAATCCTA
The DNA here is from genome assembly GCF_025265405.1 of Mesoplodon densirostris. Classification (NCBI taxonomy): domain Eukaryota; kingdom Metazoa; phylum Chordata; class Mammalia; order Artiodactyla; family Ziphiidae; genus Mesoplodon; species Mesoplodon densirostris. Next base: position 43,379,358 of record NC_082667.1, read on the forward strand.
ACGTCTCCAAGTAGCTAATAAAATCACTATAGATCATCAAGAAGACCAAATAAAATTATAAAAATTCCACTCTTTTGCTGAAGAAATGTAAATACATATACATATAAATATATATATATTTATTTTTTCTGAAGGTATGAAGTGTGAATAAAAACAGGCTTATTCAAAGAGGAGTTGACTTAGAAGAGAAATGAGGCAAGCAATGTTTCTTGATTTTTTTTTTTGGCAAGCCATAGTCAGAACTGTATGGGACTCTTAAATTCCTGATGGAAAAACTGATGTCTTCAGAACTTGGAATACTCACAATGGCTAGAAAGTGAGAGAGAAGGGAGAGTCACTCTATCTCTTATCCTAAGGTTTACATAGGCTTTCCACATTTTAGGATTACCATAAATTATGTATGAATGAGATAGACAAACTGCAACCCAGATGAGAGTAAAAGAAATGAACTGAGACTTGAGCAGCTATCCAAGTAAGAGCTTATAATTTGAGTTCAAACAACTTGATTTTATGCCAAACAAATGACAAGAAAATCAGACTCTGGTAGAATATAAAAGAATCTAGAATTTTCATTATGTGACATTCACAATGTACAATCCAAATTACTCAATATGAAGAACACAGTTACTCAATATGAAGAATAAAGAAAATGTGACCTGAGGTGACCCAGATGTTGGAATTAGCTGCAAGTATTTTTAAGCAGCCAAAATACTCAACCAAATTACTCAATATGAAGAATAAGGAAACTGTGACCTGAGGTGACCCAGATGTCGGAATTAGCTGCAAGTTTTTTTAAGCAGCCAAAATACTCAACCAAATTACTCAATATGAAGAATAAGGACACTGTGACCTGAGGTGACCCAGATGTCGGAATTAGCTGCAAGTTTTTTTAAGCAGCCAAAATACTCAACCAAATTACTCAATATGAAGAATAAGGAAACTGTGACCTGAGGTGACCCAGATGTTGGAATTAGCTGCAAGTATTTTTAAGTAACCAAAATAACCATCATCAATGTTATAAAGCAAAATGTGCTTTCAATGTATGAGAAAATAATAAACTGCAATAGATAAATAGTAATTATTAAAAATAACAGAATTAAAATTCTGCAACTAAATAGTATCTATAATAAAATTTTTAATGGATGAGACTAACAACATAGTAAATATGGCAGAGGAATGAATCAATGTGCTTCAAGACAGGTCAAAAATAAAGAAACCTAGACTCAAATCCTATGTGACAATATCAAATCAAAGGTCTCATATATGTGTAATTTGTACCTCAGAATAGGAGAAGAGATAGAATGGGGTTTAAAAAGTAATTGAAGAAACAATGGTATATTACCCAAATGTTAGTGAAAGACATAAATTTATTGATTTAAGAACCTGAGGAAACTGAGAGCACCTGCATGTCTCATTTCATCTGGTTAAGTTTTTTGTCTTCATCATATCATGTGTAAGCTTCATGCTGGTTTCCCAAATTCCCTTCCAGTTCTTATCTTGCTACAATGTCCTTCCAACTGAATTCCTGCATAACAGTTTTGACAGGGTAACCCCTTTACTCAGCAAGGTTCCATGACTATTTATGGCCAATAGAATAAAATATTTAATGGAAAGTAACCTTTTCTTCCATCTGCTCACATGATATTTTTTTATCATTTTTTTGCCAAGTTTTAATTTTTTGGACTTGTACTCATGATACAATATATTGATTTAAATAACAGCTATGCTTTTCCTTAAACCATTTCCCCCTTACTTGTTAAAGTCAGACATAATTCTCAAAATTTCAGTAGTTCTAAAACGTTCAGATTTTTTAAGGCTATTCAATATTGATAGAAAAATAATTTACATAATAGTTGAGACTCTTCTGTAGTCAGTAAAGATAATTCCCTAGAGATAATTTTTGCTTTAAATGATATTGCTGTAGAAAATACTGATTATGAATGCAAGAGTATATCAGAAAATGAGAAAAGTTAAAACATAATAAAATAGAAAATGTAAGCATTTTGTAAAGGAGACTTCAAAGTTTTTCTTCACAAACCCTAAAAGTGTTTTAAGAAAACAGGATTAGGTAAATACAATGATTTGAGAAATTATATATTTATAATTATCTAAAAGTACACAAACAGTTTTAGAGTTTACTTCTTTGCAAAATTATTTTCCTCCTCTGTGGGTTTATTAGACATTTAATTCATGTGCATAGGGACTTCTATCTCACCAAGAGAAAATTGATTTCTTTTTGTATTCAAGCAATGTGGTTGTTATTTAGCACAGTCCTGGCTGTGGCCAATTAGTAAACATGAAAGAGATATTTTACCCGGGCTACATTTCTATCAAAGTGATCCTTTTGGGAAACTCCAAATTCCCCAGGAATGTGACTCTGAGTCTTTTGAGAATGCAGAATATATGCTTGTTCTTTCTGTCAAAGATAAAATTCACTGCAGGAAAAATCCACATGACGGAATATGAGAAAAAGGACTAACAGTAGCCAAAATAGTACAGGAATTATCAGTTCTTGACTACAGAAGAGGACATGCATGACCCAGTAATGTCATGAAGGGAGTGTCTTACCCTCATTACTGCACAAAAGTATAAGCTGTGAGATCTAAAGAAAGATAAATATTTGAATATGAGAAATGGGATGCTTCATTCCATTCCTTTCCAAATAAATGCCCTTCCCCTTCCTTTTAATTATTCCACATCAAGAAGCAACAGAATGGTATAGTGGATGAGCATGAGAATTTTAGTCAGGAAACATAGAAAAAATTCACCACGTAGTAATGTTGTGAATTTTGGCAAATTGACATTTCTAAGCTGCAGTTTCCTGATTTATCAAATAAACAAAATAGTAATTCCTTCCAGCCCGTGAAGCTAAGTTGTCATAATGCATGTGATTTTGTCCACTGTGTGTATGTGTGTATAGTTTTATTTTATTTTTTGTAAATTTAAACCATGTGACATGTCCATTCTTATTCCCCTTTTTGCCAGCTTCATGATGCCTACCTCCTACTAGACTTCTGAGATGCTAAGAGACAAAGTATTTCCTTTCTGCCTTGGCAAATAAACATCTAAATATCAGTAAGTCACTGTGGCCAAAATGCTGAAGGAAAGAGTGAATGATCTTTCAATTGACTCCTGAGCAACTTTAAAATCTTTGCCATATGGACAAGTGATCAAATAATAAGCAGAAAAACAATCAGAAAAAAAGTATTAGAGAAGTATGTCAAACAGCGATTACTGAAAATATCATGGTACTATTCTATATTTTGTGATCACTGTGGTATTTGTCAATCTTTTAATTTTAAAAATTGTTTTGATTTTTTCTCATTGATAGATATTCATATTCCGTACCTAATATTGTATTTATAGTTTGTATTAGATTCAGGCAGCAATCACGTTTTGGGAGCACAAGAGTTTATTTTGGGGGAAATGGAACTCTTCTTTGGCCCACGGAAAATTCATTATTTTTTGTGTCCTCAAAAATTGCAAAATAGACCCTTATTGCTTTACAGGTTTGATACTGAACACCTGAAAAAATGAATGGAAACTTTAATGCACTGAGTACATGTTAATTATAATTTGTGATGAGGCTTAACTTCAAATCTCTGGTTTAATTACTCTATAACATTCACAGAATGTCACAGATGTATGGGAAGTACATGGCCTCGTGATAAAACAATGAAATATTATTTTATTTTAAAATGATTCTAATGCCTCACTAGTTGGGAGACAAGAATCATGAGGTGATTTTGTAGTACTGGATTTCTGATATTTCCTCTACACTCTCTGTAATCTTTCACATGAACTTGAAAGACAGGACAGGAATTATGTAGTCTAAGGTCATTAAACAGAGTAGAGTGGGAGGAAAGGTATGGATTCAGTGTCTTCTAACCTAGATCATCAATCTTGACTATTGGCAAAGAGATTTTGTATATTCAGGTGAGACGTAATCTGAAAGAAACTTACAAATGTACTTCCTGTCCAGAATTTGTGGCAACAACTAACTCCTTAAGACTCAACAGCAGAAATTTCACCAATAGCAGGTACATGGAAGACTTAACTGATAGACTTAACTGATGAGAAGGAAATAAGTGAAAATCATACACCATATTCAATAAATTAACAAAGACTATATTGTCTGGTATGTAAAAGCAATATCTAGACAACTATTAATTAAATGTCTAAAGTTTCTTTACTACCTGGTTTCACAGACATGCAGAATGACTGCATTTGTGGTGGAAAACTATTGATATTACACATTGCCTTTACAGCATCTTAGATTTGGAAAGGAAATCAAACCCATTTGTTTACTGTACCTCAGAATTATTGTTACTCTCTATAACTGTGCTTCATTGAACACTAGTATCTGATAAGATACTGATATGTGTTTCTACTTTATAAAGCAGGCCATTATGTGGTTGAACGTTCAGAATTCATTATAAATTCCTATTTACTAATATTGATTCAAAATCCCTCTACCTTCCACTAATAATCATTGTTTTGTGTTTTGGAGTAACTTACCCTTTTTCCTTTCCTCCGTGTGAAAATATTTTTATTTATGCTATAGTGGACATGGTGGTTTTTCCTCTTGATACATTCTCCCCCATCTCATTGTGTAGCAACCAAACTTATTGGGTCAATTCGACCATAGGTGAGCCCTGAGAGTTGTAAGCCATCACTAGTGCCTTCTCTCCAATGTCCCACATTAGCCCAGGTAACTATCATCTGTCTGGTCTCTTACAATCGGTTATCTCCTAACTGTGTTCCCTGTTTCCCCTCTGTCCTTACTAGAATCTATTCTCCAGCAGCCCAGATGATCTTCAAAAGCACTAATCATACTATGCTACTTCTGTTTCATTTAGACACAAAATTCTACAACTGCATTACATTGCTCTTTGAATAAAAGCAAATATTTTCCCCATGACTTACAAAGCCCCATTGTGATCCAGTTTCTCTTTACTTCTCTGGACTTATCACATTTTAAAACTGGATCATTTCTCTCTGACTATATCAGCTTCTTTTCCTCCTCTTAGGAAACTAAGCCTTTTTCTATGTCCAGGAGTTTGTATTTGTCCTTCTTTTGCTTAGAAATTTCCTCCCATAGCAGCTCATCAGGCTAATCCATCCTCATTTTCAGATATCAACCAATGTAATTCTTTTAAGAGTGGTATCACACATTAGTGTTGCTAAAGTAACTATGCCGAAGTACTCTGTTTCTTGTTAACCAGTTTATTTCCTACATAAAATGGTGTAAGGAGTAATGATCTCATGTGTGTTTTGTTTTTCTTTTTTTACTTTTTTGTGTGAAATATATCACCCAATGGAACGTGATCTTCATGAGGATAGGGGCTATTTCTATTTTCATCGCTGCTTTGAAATAAGTATTTGAACAGTGGCTTGCATATTGTAACTTCACAGTACATAGTTGTTAAATGATGAATAAATTAATTGAGCTTGCATATGTTTCATTATTATTATTATTATCCATCATTAGCTTTAAATAACAAGTATCAGTTTTCACATGATATAGAGAACAATGGTGATAGGAGAGAGTGCTTTAAATAACATGCTACAGATATAAAATATTTTCAGTAACATCATCAGAGTAGAGTTTGGCATGAAATAGTGATAATAATCACTTGCCCCCTTTGGCTTCCCTGACCGCTCTAGTCTATAATAATCTCCACCTGTGAGCATCCCTAGCCTTTGGTGAGTGTATAGCTCATTTCACATTGACACAAACTGTCTTGTGAAATCTAGTAACTCAAGTTGCTCTTTCATTTATAATTTTTTCATGTTTATAAGAAAATGTGACATGTGCATATCTTGACTCTCATAAACTATTAAAACGTCCCAAGGGTGCTGAGATATAGACAGTGCTAATCACTAATTAGAAAACACTAATTTAATCAATACCTATTTATATATTTCTTTGATAAAAGAGATGTTTACAGTTTTTTGGGGGACTTGCCTTTACTTTTTTCTGTCATAGAACCTCTTCCAAGAAAAATAATTTTCATTTCTAGGTGTGTTCCAGAATCCTCATTTTCTTCTTTCCTGCTGTAGAAACCAAAAAAATAAGGTAGAGAGGATAACTGAGTTTTTCATTTGACAAATATATTTTGAATCACAGTAGACAATGTGCTAGACTTTGGAGATAAAGCAGGGAAAAGATGAATACTCTATTGGGATATCCATCATATCCAGGAGATACAAAAGAAACAAGTTAACACATAAATTAGATAAATGGATTTTTTATGTATTTTGAAGGGATTCCTGTTGTTGAGCTGACAGATGGGGAGAATCCAGGCTTTAATGAAACAATCCCACAATGAAGCCAAGTTGGCTTGTATAATAAATACTGATCTAGAAGAAAAAGAAAATGTCTATGTGGACTGAGTTTGTGAGCAAGTTGAAGGGATCTGGGATTTAGGGTGAGTGTTTTTGATTAGCTGTTGTGTTTGCAAGCTACATCGAAGACAAGAGAAGGGGTATGTATTTCTGAGTTCTGCAGTGTAATGGTAAAAATATTATATATTTTTTCTTCAGAAACTGCCATAAAGATTTAAATTTCTACTCAAATGTCTTGCAATGGTTGCAACAGTGATGTTCTATTGATGTGGCATGAAGCCTAAATGGGTAACACTGAGTGAGTTCATGCTTGGAGTAGTGGCTGATAAGAAATATTCAATAAATTGCTTCTTCTTCCCTTGTTGCACTCCTCTGGCTTTGACTGTGACTTAAATAACCATTATTCCTTATAGTTAAAAGCTTGCTAAGCCATGTCATAGAATCTCCATTCTTCCTTCCTGCCTGCTGGCCTTTTTTCTCTCCCTTGTTGACATCTTTCCACCTACTATTTTCATTCCCTCTCTCCTTTCTTTATATTTATTAAGCTGTTACAAGAGACCAACCAACATAAATTCCCGGATTCATTAAAATAATAACTGGAATTTATTCATGGATCTTGCTTTTGAATCTTCATTTAAACTAACAACATCCTAGTATTCTCTCAGAGGTCCTGTTACATTTCCTACAAATTGTGCAGTTTGCTATAGTTTCTCAGAGCAAAGCTAAGTTAGTAAGTCTAATTTCCAAAGTTATCATTTTCTCCTTCTTTTATAAAGATGAATGTATTATTGAACTTATTTCCTCCTTGGTTTTATATTTTACACATTTATCAATACATTCTATCTAGAAGATCTCAGGAGCCTTCCCTTCCTCACAACTGAATATTTAGGACTGAACATTAAAGCACTGTGCTCTCTATATAAATGTCCACAGGATGGGCAGGGAGATAGAAAAAATACACAGTTTAATACGCTATGACAATATTATGGATGCTAGGCTGAAAAAGTTACCTATGTATATATTTTAATTTATCTTTACAGCAACACTATTTTACAGATGATGAAATGGAGGCATGGGAAGATTAGGCAATAATGAATTATTTGTTAAGGATCAAGTTAGTTTTTAAAAGAAAACTAGAGAATCCGAATTCTGAAGTGAGTAGGGGTGTGATAAGGAATATGATAATATTAAAATTCTGAGAGGCACAGCCACTATGGAAAACAGTATGGAACCATCTAAAAAAACTAAAAGAGTTGTCATATGAACCAGCAATCCCATTTCTGGGCATGTATCCAGAAAAAACTATAACTCAAAAACATACATTCACCTCTGTGTTCATAGCAGCACCATGCACAATAGCCAAGACATGGGAACAAACCAAACGTTCATCAACAGATGAATGGATAAAAAAGATTTGTCATACATACAATGCAATACTAACAACTATAAAAAAGAATTTAAAAATGCCATTTGCAGCAACATGGGTGGACCTAAATATTATTACACTAAGTGATGTAAGTCAGAAAGAGAAAGACAAATAACATATGATATCACTTATAGGTGGAATCTAAAATATGACACAAATGAACTTACCTAAAAAACAGACATAGAAAACAGACTTCTGTTTGCCAAGAGGGTGGGGGTTGGGGGAGGGATAGATTGGGAGATTGGGATAAGCAAATGCAAACTATTATATATAGAATGGATAAAGAAGGTCCTACTATATAACATGGGGAAATATACTTAATATCCTGTGAAAAACGATAAAGGAAAAGAACAAGAAAAAGAAAATATATGTATATATATACATATATATATACACACACAACTGAATCACTTTGTTGTACAACAAAAATTAATACGTTTTATTTTTTTATTTGTTTTTTTGTGATGATGTTTTTATTATTTTGTTTATTTTTAAAATCTTTATTGAAGTAAAATTGTTATACAATAATGTGTTAGTTTCTGCTTTATAACACAGTGAATTGGCTATAAATATACATATATACACATATCTCCTCTCTCTTGTGTCTCTCTCCCACCCTCCCTATCCCACCATTCTAGGTGGTCACAAAGCTCCGAGCTGATCTCCCTGTGCTATGCGCTGCCTCTAACTAGCTAACTATTTAACATTTGGTAATATATATAAGTCCATGCAACTCTCTCACTTCATCCCAGCTTACCCTTCTCCCTCCCGTGTCCTCAGGCCCATTCCTTATGTCTACATCTTTATACCTGTCTTGCCCCTAGTTTCTTCATGACATTTTTTTTTTTAGATTCCATATATATGTGTTAGCATACAGAATTTATTTTTCTCTTTCTGACTTACTTCACTCCATATGACAGATTCTAGGTCCATCCGCCTCAATATAAATAACTCAATTTCATTCTTTTAATGGCTGTATTCCATAGTATATATGTACCACATCTTTATCCATTTATCTGGCGATGGACACTTAGGTTATTTCCATGTCCTGGCTATTGTAAATAGAGCCACAATGAATATTATGATACATGATTATTTTAAATTATGGTTTTCTCAGGGTGTATGCTCAGTAGTGGGATTGCTGGGTCATATGGTAGTACTATTTTTAGTTTTTTAATGAACCTCCATACTATTCTCCATAGTGGCTGTATCAATTTACATTCCCACTGACAGTGTAAAAGGGTTCCGTTTTCTCCACACCCTCTCCAGCATTCAATGTTTGTAGATTTTTTGATGATGGACATACTGATTGGTGTGAGGTGAAAACTCATTGCAATTTTCATTTGCATTTTGCTAATGATTAGTAATGTTGAGCATTCTTTCATGTGTCTGTTGGCAATCTGATATCTTCTTTGGAGAGATGTCTATTTAGGTCTTCTGCCCACTTTTGGATTGGGTTGTTTGTTTATTTGATATTGAGCTGTATAAACTGCTTATAAATTTCAGAGATTAATCCTTTATCAGTTGCTTCATTTGCAAATATTTTCTCACATTCTAAGAGTTCTCTTTTCCTATTGCTTATGTTTTCCTTTGCTGTGTGAAAGCTTTTAAGTTTCATTAGGTCACATTTATTTATTTTTGTTTTTATTTCCATTTCTCTAGGAGGTGGGTCAAAAAGGATCTTGCTGTGATTTATGTCATAGAGTGTTCTGCCTATGTTTTCCTTTAAGAGTTTGATAGTGTCTGGCCTTACATTTAGGTCTTTAATCCATTTTGAGTTTATTTTTCTGTATGGTGATAGGGAGTGTTCTAGTTTCGTTCTTTAAAATGTAGCTGTCCAGTTTCCCCAGCAGCACTTATTGAAGAGGTTGTCTTTTCTCCATTGTATATTCTTCCACTGTTGATCAAAAATAAGTTGACCATATGTGTGTGGGTTTACCTCTGGGCTTTCTATCCTGTTCCATTGATCCATATTTCTGTTTTTGTGGCAGTACCATACTCTCTTGATTACTACAGCTTTGAAGTATACTCTGAAATCAGGGAGCCTGATTCCTCTAGCTCCGGTTTTCTTCCTCAAGATTGCTTTGGCTACTTGTGGTCCTTTGTGTTTCCATAAAAATTGTGAAAATTTTTGTTCTAGTTCTGTGAAAAATGCCAGTGGTAGTTTGATAGGGATTGCATTGAATCTGTAGATTGCTTTGGGTAGTATAGTTATTTTCACAATGTTGATCATCCAATTCAAGAGCATGGTATATCTCTCCATCTATTTGTATCATCTTTAATTTCTTTCATCAGTGTCTTCAAATTTTCTGCATACAGGTCTTTTGTCTCCTTAGGTAGGTTTATTCCTAGATATTTTATTCTTTTTGTTGCAGTGGTAAATGGGAGTGCTTTCTTAATTTCACTTTCAGATTTTTCATCCTTAGTGTATAGGAATGCAAGAGATTTCTGTGCATTAATTTTGTATCCTTCTACTTTACCAAAATTCATTGATTAGCACTAGTAGTTTTCTGATAACATCTTCAGGATTCTCTATGTATAGTATCATGTCATCTGCGAAGAGTGACAGCTTTACTTCTTCTTTTCTGATTTGGATTCCTTTTATTTCTTTTTGGTCTCTGATTGCTGTGGATAAAACTTCCAAAACTACGTTGAATAATAGTGGTGAGTGGGAAACCTTGTCTTGTTCCTGCTATTATAGGAAATGGTTTCAGTTTTTCACTATTGAAGATGATGTTGGCAGTGGGTTTGTCATATATGGCCTTTATTATGTTGAGGAAAGTTCCCTCTATGCCTACTTTATGGAGGGTTTTTATCATAAATGGGTGTTGAATTTTGTTGAAAGCTTTCTCTGCATCTATTGAGATGATCATATGTTTTCTCTCCTTCAATTTGTTAAAATGGTGTATCACATTGATTGATTGATTAGCATATATTGAAGAATCCTTGCATTCCTGGTGTAAACCCCACTTGATCGTGGTGTATGACCCTTTTATTGTGCTGTCAGATTCTGTTGCTAGTATGTTGTTGAAGATTTTTGCATCTACGTTCATCAGTGATACTGGCCTGCAGTCTTCTTTCTTTGTGACATCTTTGTCTGGTTTTGGTATCAGGGTGAGGGTGGCCTCATAGAATGAGTTTGGGAGTGTTCCCCCCTCTGCTATGTTTTGGAAGAGTTTGAGATGGATAGGTGTTAGCTCTTCTCTAAATGGTTGATAGAGTTTGCCTGTGAAGCCATCTGGTCCTGGCCTTTTGTTTGTTGGAAGATTTTTTATCCCAGTTTCAATTTCACTGCTTGTGATTGGTCTGTTCATATTTTCTATTTCTTCCTGATTCAGTCTCAGCAGGTTGTGCATTTCTAAGAATTTGTCCATTTCTTCCAGGTTGTCCATTTTATTGGCATATAGTTGCTTGTAGTAATCTCTCATGATCCTTTGTATTTCTGAAATGTCAGTTGTTACTTCTCATTTTTCATTTCTAATTTTATTGATTTGAGTCTTCTCCCTTTCTTTCTTGATGAGTCTGGCTAATGGTTTATCAATTTTGTTTATCTTCTCAAAGAACCAGCTTTTAGTTTTATTTATTTTTCCTATTGTTTTCTTCATTTCTTTTTCATTTATTTCTGATCTGGACATTATGATTTATTTCCTTATGCTAACTTTGGGGTTTTTTTCTTCTTCTTTCTCTAATTGCTTTATGTGTAAGGTTAGGTTGTTTATTTGAGTTGTTTCTTGTTTCTTAAGGTAGGATTGTAGTGCTATAAACTTCCCTCTTAGAACTGCTTTTGCTGCATCCCATACGTCTTGGTTCATCATGTTTTCTTTGTCATTTTATCTAGGTTTTTTTCTGACTCCCTCTTTGATTTCTTCAGTGATCTCTTGGTTATTCAATAGTGTATTGTTTATCCTCCATGTGTTTCTATTTTTTACAGAATTTTTCCTGTAATTGATATCTAGTCTCATAGTGTTGTGGTCAGAAAAGATACTTGATACGATTTCAATTTTCTTCAATTTACCAAGGCTTGATGTGTGACCCAGGATATGGTCTATCCTGGAGAACGTTCCATGAGCACTTGTGAGGAATGTGTATTCTGTTGTTTTTGGATGGACTGTCCTTTAAATATCAATTACGTCTATCTTGTTTAATGTATCATTTAAAGCTTGTGTTTCCTTCTTTATTTTCATTTTGGATGATCTGTCCATTGGTGAAAGTGGGGTGTTAAAATCTCCTACTATGATTGTGTTAGTGTCAATTTCCCCTTTTATGGCTGTTATCGTTTGCCTTATGTATTGAGGTGCTCCTTTGTTGGGTGCATAAATATATACTATTGTTATATCTTCTTCTTGGATTTATCCCTTGATCAATAGGTAGTGTCCTTGCTTGTCTCTTGTAATAGTCTTTTTTTTTTTTTTTTTTTTTGTGGTACACCAGCCTGTCACTGTTGTGGCCTCTCCCATTGTGTAGCACAGGCTCTGGATGTGCAGGCTCAGCATCCATGGCTCAAGGAGCTAGCCGCTCCACAGCATGTGGGATCTTCCTGGACCAGGGCATGAACCCATGTCCCCTGCATCGGTAGGCAGACTCTCAACCACTGCACCACCAGGGAAGCCCCGCTTTTAATTGTCTTTATTTTAAAGTCCATTTTGTCTGATATGAGAATTGCTACTACAGCTTTCTTTTGATTTCCATTTGCATGGATTATCTGTTTCCATCCCCTCACTTTCAGTCTGTATATGTACCTAGGTCTGAAGTGGGTCCCTTGTTTACAGCATAGATAAGTGTCTTGTTTTTATATTAATTCAGCTTGTCTTTGCCTTTAGGTTGGAGCATTTAATGCATTTACATTTAAGGTAATTATTGATATGTATGTTCTTATTACCATGTTCTTAATTGTTTGGAGTTTTTTTTATTGTGGGTCCTTTCCTTCTCTTGTGTTTCCTGCCTAGGGTAGTTCCTTTAGCAATTGTTGTAAAGCTGGTTTGTTGGTGTGGAATTATCTTAGCTTTTGCTTGTTTGTAAAGATTTTAATTTCTCCTTTAAATCTGAATGAGATTCTTGCTGTGTAGAGTAATCTTGGTTGTAGGTTTTTCTCCTTCATCACTTTAAATATATCCTGCCATTCCCTCTGGCTAGCAGAGTTTCTGCTGAAAGATCAGCAGTTAACCTTATTAGGATTCCCTTGTATGTTATTTGTTGCTTTACCCTCGCTCCTTTTAATATTTTTTCTTTGTATTCAATTTTTAATAGTTTTATTAATATATGTCTTGGTGTGTTTCTCTTTGGATTTATTCTGTATGGGACTCTCTGTGTTTCCTGGACTTGTTTGAATATTTCCTTTCACATATTAGGGAAGTTTTCAACTACAATCTCTTCAAATATTTTTTCAGTCCCTTTCTTTTTTTCTTCTTCTTCTGGAACCCCTATAATTCGAATGTTGGTGCATTTAATGTTGTCCCAGAGGTCTCTGAGACTGTGCTCAATTCTTTTCATTCTTTTTTCTTTATTTTGCTCTGTGGTAATTATTTCCACTATTTTATCTTCCAGGTCACTTATCCATTCTTCTCCCTCAGTTATTCTGCTATTGTTTCCTTCTAGAGAAGTTTAAATTTCATTTATTGTGTTGTTCATGATTGTTCGTTTGCTCTTTAATTCTTTTAGTTCCTTGTTAAACGTTTCTTGTATTTTTTCAAGTCTATTTCCAAGATTTTGGATCATCCTTACTATTATTACTCTGTATTGTTTTTCAGGTTGACTGCCTATTTCCTCTTCATTTGTTTGATGTGGTGGGTGTTTACCTGTTTTTACCTTCCTCCTTTATCTGCTCTGTGTTTCCCTGTCTTCTCATTTTGCTTAACTTACTGTGTTTAGGATCTCCTTTTCACAGTCTGCAGGTTCGTAGTTCCCACTGTTTTTGGTGTGTGTCCCCAGTAGCTAAGTTTTTTTTTTTTTTTTCAGTGTGTTATGTAGGCTTCCTGGTTGAGGGTACTGTTGCCTGTGTTCTGGTGCATGAGCCTGGGTCTTGTATTTCTGTTGGGCTTGTCCGTATCTGATGGTGTGTTTTGGGGAGTCTGTGACATTATTATGATTTTAGGCCACCTCTCTGCTTATGGTTGGGGTTGTGTTCCTGTCTTGCTAGTTGTTTGGTATAGGGTGTCCAATACTGTAGCTTTCTGGTCGTTGAGTGGAGCTGGGTCTTAGCATTGAGAGGGAGATCTCTGGGAGAGCTTTTGCCATTTGATATTACATGGAGCTGTGAAGTCTCTGGTGGACCAATGCCCTAAACTCAGCTCTCCCACCTCAGAGACACAGACCTGATACCTGGCAGGAGCACCCAAGACCCTGTCAGTCACATGGCTCAGAAGAAAAGGGAGAGAAAATGAAAGAAAGAAAGAAAGAAAGAAAATAAAGTTATTAAAAATTATTAAAAATAAAAGTTTAAAAGTAATAAAAAAAGAAAAAAGAAAAGAAAGAAAGAAGAGAGCAACCAAACCAATAAAGAAATCCACCTATTGTAACAAGCACTAAAAACTATAAAAAAAAAGTGCAAAAAGCCAGATAGACAGAACCCTAGGACAAATGGTAAAAGCAAAGCTATACAGACAAAGTCACACAAAGAAGCATACACATAAACACTCACAAAAGGAGAATAAGGATATATATATATATAGATATATATATATATCTACATATATATATATATATCTATATATATATATCATTGCCCTCAAAGTCCACCGCCTCAATTTTGGGGTGATTCTTTGTCTATTCAGGTATTCTACAGATGTAGTTACATCAGGTTGATTTTGGAGTTTTAATCCTCTGCTCCTGAGCTTGCTGGGGGAGATTTCCCTTTCTCTTCTTTGTTCGTACAGATCCTGGGGTTCAGCTTTGGATTTGGCCCTGGCTCTGCCTGTAGGTCACCAGAGGACATCTTTTCTTCACTCAGACAGGATGGGGTTAAAGTAGCAGCTGATTAGAGGGCTCTGGCTCACTCAGGCGGGGGAGGCAGGGGTGAAGAATGTGGAGTGAGCCTGTGGCGGCAGAGGCCAATGTGACGTTGTAACAGCCTGAGGTATGCCATGTGTTCTCCCGGGGAAGTTGTCCTTGGATCACGGGACGCTGGCAATGGCGGGTTTCACAGTCTCCTGGGAGGGGAGGTGTGGATATTGACCTGTGCTTTCACACAGGCTTCTTGGTGGCTGCAACAGTAGCCTTAGCATTCCATGCCCGTCTCTGTTGTCTGTGCAGATAGCCGTGGCTCGCACCTGGCTCTGGAGCTTCTTTAGGCAGTGCTCTGTATCCCGTCTCCTTGCACACCCCAAAACAATGGTCTCTTGCCTCTTAGGCAGGTCCAGACATTTTCCTGGACTAGTAGCACACTGGTCCCCTTCAGGCTGTGTTCATGCAGCCAACCCCATTCCTCTCCCTCAGTCTGAACTCCAAAGCCAGAACCTCAGCTACCAGACCTGCCTGCCCTGGTGGATGAGCAGACAAGCCTTTTGGACTGGTGTGTGCTAGTTGGCACCCAATCCTCTGTACAGGAATATCTCCACTTTGTTCTCTGCAACCTTATTTTTTTTTTTTTTTTTTGCGGTACGCGGGCCTCTCACTGTTGTGGCCTCTCCCGTTGCGGAGCACAGGCTCCGGACGCGCAGGCTCAGCGGCCATGGCTCACGGGCCCAGCCGCTCCATGGCATGTGGGATCTTCTCGGACTGGGGCATGAACCCGTGTCCCCTGCATCGGCAGGCGGACTCTCAACCACTGCGCCACCAGGGAAGCCCTCTGCAACCTTATTGCTACTCTCTCCCCCACAGCTCTGAAGATTCCCCCTGCAACCCTCCGTCTCCGCCAGTGAAGGGGCTTCCTAGTGTGTGGATATTGAACAGAACTGTTAGAGTGCCCAACCTTTCCTTATTCCCAATTTTCAAAGGAAAACTAGCAATTTTTAAACTATCAAATATAATAATAACAATGTAATTTTTGGGTAGACATTCTTTATGAGGATTAGGAAGTCCCCCTCTATTCTTAGTTTGCTCTGAGTTTTCATCATGAATGGATGTTATATTTTGTCAAATCATTTTTCTGTGTATTTTAGATGGTCATGTGCTTTTTCCTCTTTAGTCTGTTGATATGGTGAGTTACACTGACTTGTTGGATATATATATACACTACCAAATGTAAAATCGATAGCTAGTGGGAAGCAGCTGCATAGCACAGGGAGATCAGCTCTGTGCTTTGTGACCACCTAGGAGGGGGGATAGGGAGGGAGGGAGATGCAAGAGGGAAGAGATATGGGGATATATGTATATGTATAGCTGATTCACTTTGTTATACAGCAGAAACTAACACATCATTGTAAAGCAATTATACTCCAATAAAGATGTGAAAAACTAAATAAAGAAAGAAAATGTTTAACCAGCCTTGCATTGCTTGGATAACTACCCTTATCCCCTCTTGGATGTAGTGTATTATTCTTTCAATTTATTACTGGATTGGATTTGCAAATACTTTAATGGAGATTTTTGTGTCCATATCAGTGAATGATATTGGTCTATATCTCTTTTTCTTGTAACAGGTTTGTTCTGTAGTATCTTCTGTATCAGGATAATGGTAACCTTGTAAGATAAGTTAGAGAGTGTTCTCTCCTATGGTGTCTCCTAAGAAGTTTTGCATGTAGTTAGTGGTGTCTGGTCCTTAAGTATTCGGTAGAATTTGGCAGAAGAACCCCACTTGAGCTACTCGGTTTCTTTGTTGGAGAAACTTCACTAAGGAGTCCTTTACTTTAGTAGATGTATAACTGTCCAAGTTATAAATGTCTTCTTAAATGAGCTTTGGAATTTTGTGCCTTTTAAGGAATTTGTCCATTTCATCCAAGTTGATGAATTTATGGGCATAAAATTGTTCATAACATTTCTGTATTACACTTTAAGGTCAATAGAATCTTTAGTGATGTAATACACTGTCTCTTTCCTGATATTCATTATTTATATCTGCTCCCTTTTCTTTTCAGTGTAGCTACATTTATCCATTAGCTGATTTTTTTAAAGGCTTACATGAACTTGTCATTTCATTCAACAGCTTCTTGCACATTTCATTTAAAAGTTTCTTAAATATTTAGAGCCTTTAATAATGAAAGTATGAACATTAGCAACTAA
Source organism: Mesoplodon densirostris (assembly GCF_025265405.1). Taxonomy (NCBI): domain Eukaryota; kingdom Metazoa; phylum Chordata; class Mammalia; order Artiodactyla; family Ziphiidae; genus Mesoplodon; species Mesoplodon densirostris. Next base: position 43,396,288 of record NC_082667.1, read on the forward strand.
AAAACCTCTTTCTTTTTCTTTCCTCTTTCTTTCTTTCATTTGTTCTTTCTTTGATGTTTTAGTTTCATTCCAATGTATTAATTTCCAGGTATTCTGGATATCCTTTTGGGTTGCCTAACTATTTTTTCATAATCATCAATATTCAGATATCGAATATAATGTTGAAAAGTATGATGTACTTTGCTAAACACTTCCTGTATCCTAGATGTCCTAAGTGTTAGCTCCTTTATTTCTAAAATTCTTCTTCAGTATTGACCCTGAATGCATTATTTAGTCTTTTCTCTGAAAAATATATTTAAGAAGTAAAATAATTATTACCTTTCTATTCATCTCAAAAACAGTGTATCTTTAAGGTGGTTACATTAACTAATATGACTACTTATTGAAAAATTACAGACTGGATTATTGTTATATTATGAAACCATAATTGGTTTTAGTAAAACAGAAATCATATCAGAAATTCTTGCTTTTACCACAGAGAGCCCTCTAGCATAAATATAGCATGGTATATTTTTCATGAAGGACAAATGATTACAAAATATTCATTATTTTTATTTTTAGCATAAAATTACAGAGCAATATATAAGTGAAAGTGAAGAGAAAAAAAGACTCCCTGTAGGATTATCCCTGTCATTCACTTATCAGTCTCCTTGACACCTCTTCTCTGCTTCTTCTACTTAATTTGACATACTTTCAGTTCTTGGAAGGCACCATGCTGATTCATACCTCCATATGCTTTATCCATACTTCTCATACTGCTTGGAATATTCTTTACAAATCACCACCATCTTTATCCCCAACTACAGAGTTCTTTTTCTTCTTATAAATTTAAATTAGTTGATACCACATTATGACCTCTTTCCCAATGCTCTCCTTGTTCTAAAGAAAATTGGAAATGTCCCATTTGTATCTCACACATCCCATAAAGGATTCTATCATACCACCTATAACCAATTGTTCCATATTTCTCTCAAGTATGAATCCCTCTAAAAGCATAAGCTTTTTAAAGATAGAGATTGCTACTTATTTGTCCTTGTGTCTACTGGCAAGTTAATTATACACATTGGGTCATATATTTATTCGTTGAGTGAGGTAGTGAGTGAGTTAATAAATGAATTAATATATAAAATTATCTTGAATCCATCTTGAACCCAGGTATCCATGGGGTACAGGATCAATTTCTTATACAATTGAATACAAATATTACTGATTTCTGTGTTTTGATAGGGAGAGAAATTTTCATCTCTCATTACAAATCTCAACATCCAGGTTACATTTCATCCTCATACTCTACCATCACATCTGTCTTCTCTTGGCTTCAAAATTACTTCTGGGTATAAGACCTCTGCCTTAAGTGAAGTCATGCATATTTCCTTGTTTTGTACAACTGTATTTATTTATTTATTATTTTTTTTTTTTTTTTTTGCTGTACGCGGGCCTCTCACTGCTGTGGCCTCTCCCGTTGCGGAGCACAGGCTCCGGACACACAGGCTCCGCGGCCATGGCTCGCGGGCCCAGCCGCTCCGCGGCATGTGGGATCTTCCGGGATCGGGGCACGAACCCGTGTCCCCTGCATCGGCAGGCGGACTCTCAACCACTGCGCCACCAGGGAAGCCCTGTACAACTGTATTTAAAGGCAGTAAATAAACAATTTTAATCTTTTCTTACTTTGCTATTTTATACTTTTGAAAGAAAGATCCTATTTATTTTATTTATCATGTAATAAACATAGATTTACTTTTTTAGAATTAAATAATTGACCATATCTCCCCTCCCACACCGACAACCCCTGCAGCTTTCCCCGACTGCATAATGCCAAATTCAGGGGTATGTATTTTTAAGTAGCAAAATAAATAGTTATATAACTGCTTGTGACTGATTTGATACGTGAGTAGAATTGAGGGTTTCAGAAGAGAAAGTAGCTTCTTATACTGATCTCTTATCTTTCCTATATTTAAAAAAAAATAGGTAGGTTATATCCCTTAAATACTAGGTTTTAGAAAAAGGCTGACTGCAGAGAAACTCTATCCTTTATTTTTCTTCTTGCTTTCTTTTTTTTTTTTTTTTTTTTTCTTTTTGCGGTATGCGGGCCTCTCACTGTTGTGGCCTCTCCCGTTGCGGAGCACAGGCTCCGGATGCGCAGGCCCAGCGGCCATGGCTCACGGGCCCAGCCGCTCCGCGGCATATGGGATCCTCCCAGACCGGGGCACGAACCCGTATCCCCTGCATCGGCAGGCGGACTCTTAACCACTGCGCCACCAGGGAGGCCCTCTTCTTGCTTTCTTTTGTTACTTTTTTCTTCAGGATTTCCCCAATAAAAAGAGTGAGACATACCTGGCTATTGACTATTGAATTGTTTTATATTATTTATGTGTGCGGTTTCAACCATTTTTTTGATTACCTGTTCTGGCATGATCACAATTTCCTGTAATATTTCTTTTCTCTCCCAAGGGAAATTAATGTCTGTTCTTAGCATTTGTCCCTTATTTTCTTTGAGAAAACTGAGACAAGGAAGCAAGGAATTAATTTAATATTTTAGCAATATCTATTTCATTGGTCGATAATTTATTCTTATCATTTTTACTCTGTAACCTTCTTCAGAGTGACCTCTGCTCCTTTTTATGCTTGAAACACATTTTCTATAATATTTTGACCTTCTGTGATATTTTTCATTCATTTCTCACTTTGGCTTTCCCTTGTACTCTGCTCTCAGCACTGTGTCCTTTGTCTCTTTCTTACAATTCCACATTACCAATATTTTATACTTCATATCTGAGCTGCTCATATACTTGATTAGTTTTTAAAAATCATTTTTCATCCATATTGGATTTTTAAAAATTTCTGTGATATTTGCTTTTAGGTTACATATAAACACAATCCTTTGGGAACACTGAACATTAATTTACTTGGGAACATGCTCCAATTTTTCTTATCTTTTTTGTTTTAATCTACACTATAAATAAATACCTCACCTTTTTTTTATTTCTAATACAATACTGCAGTTTACCAGTACCTATTTTCTCATGTAATTTGTTTTTAATTCTTTCATACTGTTTTTTTCAACTGTCCGAGAAATAATTGACATGCATCACTGTATATTTTCTCCTTTATTGATTTCTTTATTCCCTCATTAATTTCAAGACATTCCTTAGTATTTCTTTATTTCTTGTTATTTCATATTTGTGTTTAGGCATCTTAGGTCATGGCTCTATCTTGTGTTAATAAAGTTAACAGAGTAAATGTCCTCTTACTTTGGATTCCTCATTTAGCTGTAACTATTCATTGATGTTCACACACAAAGGAATATGGATATGAATCATCTTTCCCAATTTAGTTTTCTTGTTTCAGATATTTTATACTTCCTTGTCACTTTCAATATTTCTAAAATAAAATTCTTGAACATAATTGTTTTGTATTGCTTTATAAAATATGTCCTGTGCTTTTTAACCTTTTATAAAATGTACTTTTTTCAATTAAACATTTTATTTTGAGAACATTGTAGATTATTTTTGAATTTTTCCGGTATAAATAGCTTCTGCTATAATTTCCATTCTGTCATACTTTCTGCTTGGATATAGCTTATTTATTCATTGTGTATATGTATTGAGCCCTATATGCATGTAAGTTAATGTATGGTTGGGGATACAATAGACAAATGGGCATGTTTTTTGGCCTCATGGATATCATAATCCAACAAATACTTTTAAAAATAAAGTGTCATTAAAATTTTAGATAAATACCTCAGCTCTAAAGTAAAGGGTATACTGTGAAAGACTCCTATGGGAAAATTTGGTTTGAATTTTGAGGGAGAGGTCAGATTGGTTTCTCTGATGAAATTTACCTTTAAGCTGAGATTGAAAGCAACAGTAAGAGTTACCTAATTGCATTAACTTGGGTTCTTCTCAAAACTGGAGATTGTGGGAGATTATTCCAAGGATCAAGAGTTTTGAAGGACCAGGGAGAATCACAAAAGAATGAGAAATTGGTCTCTGCCATGAGCATTTATGCTCAAATTTGCTAGAAACTTCTGAGAAGTGTATAGGATACCTTTTATAATATTCCATCTCAGATATCATAGGAAGACCCATTGATTCATCAGCTTCCTTTCCCCATTTGTCAGGGTTTACTCAGACATTTTTAACTACCATCACTTCCTAGTTGTACTTGTGTTTATGCCAAGCAGGTTCCCACTTACCTGTTTCCCACACCACCATATTGGAAAAGCCCAGGGCAGAAAGTGAATGATGCAAGTTGAGTTGCATCATTATCATCTTGAAGGGTGTTAAATCTTCATGCAGCTATTCCTCGAATCTAGGGCTGGAATGAGAGACGTCTCCCAGAGTAGTATGAAGTGATACTCAAGAGGTCTTGGTCCACCAAGGAAACCATTAAAGTGGCAGAATTTGCAAAGTTCCAGAAACAGGAATTAATTGGGCATATTCAAAGAAATTAAAGATGACCAATGACATAGAAAAGAGTGGAGGGAGATAAGGGAAGAGTCTTGGCAGAGACTAAAGTAACATGTTAAATGAGTTGTATTCTGTTATTGAAGCACTAATAAGTACTTGAAATGTGCTACACAAGGGATATTTCTCTGAATCATGACCTTATATTTTCAGTACCCATTGTTAAATACATCATTCTCTGTATGTTTCCCAATGCAGAGTGTTTAGGATCAGAATTAAATTTACCAGATTATTATTTTTTCCATACAATATTCTTATCCTGGACTGTAGGCCATGCAAAAGAATAGCTGCCCTTGGATCAGGAAGCCATTCTTGGTGTCCAGTCAGCTGTCTCTGGAGAAGTACAGCGTGGAATGGAAATTGTGTCAGGTATTTCAGCATTCATTTTACCCATCGGATATTAGAAAAATGTGTTTCAGAACATTATTCTTCAACTTGCTATGGAAGGCAGAGAGGCACCTACAACCACCAATAAACCATCAGTGCCATCTACATGCTGGTAGAGAAAGAAAGGTCTTGAGTGACCTGTCACTGAAAGTGAGGAGAAGGAACAATAAGGTTATGGGATTCAGGAAATAGGTAATAAGTTCTATTGGTTGCTAATAACCTTTAGTTTAGAAACCTTGTTGAATCCAGGTCATTGTAAATTTATAGGCAGCTATAAGATGTATAAGTTCTGGGGATCTAATGTGCAGCATAATAACTATAAATAATACTGTATTGTGTACTTGAAATTTACTGAGAGTAGATTTTAAGTGTTCTCACCACAAACACACACACATACAAACACACACACACAGTAGCTATATGAGGTGACAGATGTGTTATTTAACTTTGTGGTAATCATTTCACAATATATAAGTATATCAAATCATTGCATTGTACACTTTAGAATGCACAGTTTTTATTTGTCAATTATATCTCAGCAAAGCTAAGGAAAAAAGAAAAAATACAGAGAGAGCCCACACACTCTTTACCCAGTTTCACTGAGTGGCAACAACCTGCAAAACTATACTATAATAACACATCCATGGCACTGACACTGACAAAGTAAAAATACAGAATATTGGCATCCCTATAGGGATCTCTCATGTTTCCATTTTATAGCCATGCCTACTTGTCATTTCAAAAATTTCATAGAAATGGGATGTAAGTTTTTTGGACTGGCTTTTATTTATTCAGTGTAATTCTCTAGAGATTCATCCAAGTTGTTACAGGTCTTAATAATTTGTTTCTTTCTCTTCTTATTACTAAGTAGCATTTCATTGTACGTATGCACCACAGTTTATTTAACCATTCACCTGTTGCAGGATGTCTATGTGGTTTCCAGGTTTTGGCTATTATGAATGAAGCTCTGCAAATATTCATGTGCAGATTTTTGTGTGAACCTAACTTTTCACTTCTCTGTGATAAATGCCAAGGGGTGCAATTTCGGATCATTTGGTACTCAGATGTTTAGTTTTTAAAGAAATTGCCAAAATGTTTCCAGAGTGACTGTTCCATTTTACATTCCCACTAGCAATGTATGAATGATCCGATTCCTCTGCATCCTTGCCAGCATGTGGGTGGTGTCACCATTTTTTGATCTAGTCATTCTAATAGGTGTTGTAGTGATATCTCATTATGGTTTTAATTTGTGTTTCCCTAATGGCTAATAATGTTGAATGTCTTTTTATATGTTTACTTGCCATCTGTGTAGCTTCTTTGATTTATGCTTTCTTTTTGTTTTCTTGCAATTTTATTGAGATACAATTGACAGCACTGTATATGTTTGGTATACAGCATAATGTTTTCACTTACATACATCATGACATGATTATCACAATAAGTTTAGTGGACATCCATCCTCATATAGATTCAAAATTAAAGAAATAGAAAAGAAATATTTTTCCTTGTACTGAGAACTCAGGATTTACTCAACATCTTTCATATAAAACATCCAGCAGTGTTAATTATATTTTTATGTTTCACATTATATCTTTAGTTCTTATTTTTCTTATACCTGGAAGTTTGTAACACCATTTGAATGCCTTCATTCAATCCCCCTCCCCCACCCCACCTCTGGAAAAGATTTATGCCTTTTAATTGTTTTCTAATTGAATTTTTTTAACTAATGAGTTGTGAGCGTTTTTTATGTATCTAGATACAAGTCTGTTGTCAGTTATGCAGTTTGTAAATATTTTCCCCCAGTAAGTAACTTGTCACTTCAAATGTTTACAAAGGTCTTTCACAGAGCAAAAGTTTTTAATGGCTTTCCTTTTGAATCTGGACTGGTCTTAATGAATGACTTGACCAGTAAAATGTGGTGGAAGTGAAATTTTGGGACTTAAGAAGGTAGACCATAAGAAGCCTTGAAACTTTAGGTTACTTTTGGATGTGACAGTTACTCAGATTTGCTTTGATTTTGGTAACTCTGATGGTTTTGAGGAATAGTGGTCATATAGTTGGTAGCAGATCACTAAGTCAGGATTTAGCTGATGTTTTTCTCATCATACTGCTTTTGTGACTTTTGAGGAGGAAGACCACAGAGGTAAAGTGCTATCCTCATCACATCATTTCAAGTGTACACTGCTGACTTCTATTTGCTAATATTTTGCAGAGGATTTTTGAGTCTGTATTCATAAGATTTATTGGTTTATAGCTTTATTTTCTTGTAATGTTTTTAATGGTTTTAGTCTGTAGATTTTCCATATACAATGTGTTTATCAGGCTTTAATATTAGGGTAAACCTTGCCTCAGAAAATGAAGTAGGAAATGTCTCCTATGCCTATATTTTCTGAAAAAGATTGAGGAGAATTGGTATCATATCTTACTTAAATGTGTGGTGGAATTCACCAGTGAAACCACCAGTATTTTCTTTTATGGAAGGTTACTAATTAGTCAATATCTTAAAAAAAATTAGGCCTATTCAGATTATTTCTCCTAGGTGAGTTTTAGTAGATTTTGTCCTCCTAGGAATTGGTCCATTTCACCTAAGTTATCAAATTTGTGAGCATAGAGTGGTTCATAGCATGCCTTTATTACCCTTTTAATGTTCATGTTTTCACTAGCTATGACTGTCAGGAACTGAGCTGGGCTCAGAAGAGCTGATCTGTCAAGGGTCAGAGTGCTCAGTTAAGACAACAAGCCAAAAAAGAAAGTAAAAGTCAAGCCTTTAGTCACTGACTGTGATAGTTTAGGCAAGAGGTTATTGTATGATATCCCTTATATGTGGAATCTTAAAAAGGGGTACAAATGAACTTATCTACAAAACAGAAATAGAGTTACAGATATAGAAAACAATCTTATGGTTACCAGGGGTAAAGGGGGGAGGGATAAATTGGAAGATTGGGAATGACATATATACACTATTATATATAAAATAGATAGCTAATAAGGACCAACTGTATACAACAGGGAACTCTACTCAATATTCTGTAATGGCCTATACGAGAAAGTAACCTTAAAAAGAGTGGATATATGTGTATGTATAACTGATTCACTTTGCTGGACACCTGAAACTAACTCAAAATTGTAAACCAACTCTACTTCAATATATATATATTTTTTTTCTTTTTTTAAAAAAGGTCAAACCCAAGAAAGCACCAACTCTTCCCCATTCCCCCTTCCAATTTTCCCCTTGGTGCTAGTTAAGGATCAGGTGGATCAATGCACATGTGAGAATTGCCTTGATGTCAATGGAGCACCTAAAAAAGTCTCCTGTAGTTTTATGGGCCAAGGGGACTGGGAGAGAGGGACAGGGGTGAGGCTTAGAATGAAAAACGTACTGAATACTGAGTCAGAGTGAAGAAGGAAGAATGTCTTCAAGTCTAGTTCCCCATAATGGCAGCCGGGTGGGGGTAGTGCATTTCAGTAGACACACCTGAGAAAGTCTTCACCTGAAGGCCTTTGAAAATGTGGCCTCTGAATTGAAGCACTTGAGCTGGGACACAAATACACATTAGAGCACGACAGCCAAGGCAGTCTGAATCCTTGACTACAATTCCCTTCTGAGACTGCAGTTCCCTTCTGAGACTGCAATGCACTGGCAGTACACCAAGTCTGTGTGGTAAGGGCACCTTTCCACCACGAGACCTGCCAGCTAAGCCTTTTCATAAGTGCCTATGGTTGGGCCTAAAAGATTACACAGAGATGTTTATCATTGTTTTGAGGCCTTGATTACCTCCCCTTTTTTTGTATGATATTGGTAATTTGTGATATCTCTCTTTTTTCTTGGTTAGATTGACTAGAGTTTTATCAGTTTATTATTTTTTTTCAAAGGACCAGTTTTCTGTTTTGTTTTGGTCCATAGAATTCCTACTTTTCAATTCCATTGATTTTTTCCTGAATTTTTTTTTATTGCTTTTCCTCTGCTTACTTTGGATTTAATTTTCTCTTCTAGTTTTCTAATATTAAAATTTAAATTATTGACTTTTAGATCTTTCTCCTTTTCTATTACATGCATTAAATAATAGAAAATGGCCCTCTAAGCTCTTATTTCACTATATCTCACAAATATTGATAATTATATATTCATTTTCATTCAGTTTCAAATTATTTATATTTTTCTTGAAACTTTTATATTGGCCAATGTGTTACGTACAAGTGTATTATTTAATCTCTAATATTTTGGGATTTCCACCTAGCTTTCTGTAACCAACTTCTTGTTGAAAGGTGGATATGCTATATTAGATAATAGGAACTGAAGTAAAAAAACCTTTATTATAAATATCTTTTAATCCAGCAAGGAGTTGGTTTGTGTTTACTGTTTGCCATGGCTAGTCTCCAGAGGCTTACAATTCCTCTACTGTTCTGTTTTGTTCTCTCTTGTTTCCTTTGGGATTCTCTAAGAAATCCTCCTCAGATAGAATCTGTCTTTCAGACATTTCAGTTGTAATATACAGATATACTGGAGTCCTATTGGTGTGTTGGTAAGCTGTAGGGGAGGAAAAGCATTCTGTAGTTTAATGATTAAATCTTAGTCTTTTAATGAACCCATATCCTGAGCTGTGAAATCCACAAGTGTTTCGTTTGTTTTTTTAGCTCACCATCTTCCCCTTAGTTGCAGCAGGAAAGATAGAGGAGAATCAATAGAGGATTCTACTGATTGAGATAGAGGATATTTTCCATATCCTGTGGTGCTCAGTTAGTATCCCAGCTTCCTCTTCCCTCAATCCCCATTGCCCACTATTCTTAACCGAAGACCCATAGTCTCCATGTTTTATAACATGGCACAGTTCTGAGAATATGGTGGCTGTGGGAAAAAAAATGAAAACAAAACACACACAAACTGAACCTCAACAGACTGAAAATGAATAAAAAACAAGACATGCACTCAGAAGGCAACAGCCATGACATAGGAAGTGTGACCAGTATCCCTACTACTAATATTGACATTAAAACTGACAACATTCATCAAGAAACAGATGGGGCTTTGACTTCTGTTGCCCAGAAGAGGAAGCTATATGACAAGAGCCCTTCTAATAACACCCTGTATAGAGATGCAAAAAAAAAAAAAAAAAAAAAAAGTTGAAGAAATTCACTTTCCCCAGGTGGGAAAATGCTGTCATAAAGTCTTCCACTGAGAGTAGGCCTTTGTAATAATCAACACTCAGGGCATATTTCAAAATTGTTACTTTTTTCCTCCCCTTGCTAGAATCAGGAGTGGATCTTTCTAGACTTTTGACCGTGAGAACCTGGTGGGTGTTTTTGAGATAAAGCCCATGAAAATGTGGGCACCCCCTAAGATTGCAATCCCCAGGAGTTTCTCATCCTTAACCTAGTCTACAATGAGCCCCCAGCAACCCATCCAAATTACCTTTTAAGTGTTACTACCAGTTCCTGGCTTCCACAGTTTCTCTTCCAAATAAGCAGATCTCAGTGTGATTCTATTAGCCTGTGTCTCCAGAGTTTTGAGTGGTGCTTTAGAGTATTACTTATCTGATGACTCCAGCAAAATCTGTTGACTTCCATTGTCTCCAGCTTTTTCTTGTTGTAAAAATGGGAGTGACAACATCCAAGCTCTTTACATGTTGGGGTGGAACCAGAAGTCCCTGTGCTCTTTTTTTTTAAGAAACATATAACATGATTTTCCTTTCCAATCTTATATAACTTGCAAAAGTTGAGGAGAGTGGGCACCTAGCCTTCTTCAGAATTATTGTATTTTCTGTGTATTTTCACAGCAGCTAAGAAGGAATTCAACTTAACTTTAGGTATTTTTTTCTCTTTTTAACATTTTCTGAATTTATAAAGTTTATGTAATATTTAAAAACACCTATTAGCCAATTCCACCCTCCCCCAAATTCTACCATTTCTATACATAAGGAGACTCATTCTATATACATTTGTGTTCACAGACATAATCAAGATAATGGAGGCAGGGGCAGAATTTATTTGCAGCCTACTATAGACTGGTGTAGGTTAACTTTTGCATTTATAGTTATTATTTAACTCTTACAACAGCCCTATCAGGTAGTCATTATTCCTAGAGTACACATGATAGATCAAAGGTTTGGAATGAAAATCACATCCCCAAATTCATGCAGCAAAGAAATTTTAGAGTAAATGCTATACCAAGCTTATTTATCCTGGACCTAATAAAAATGTGAAACATATAGGGTTAATTTTTGCTTTATAATTTTGTCAAGAAATTGGCATATACCTGATCATTGATTATAGATGAGTCACCAGGGGAAAAGTGTTTGCTCTGCCTTTCTTCACCTTTTTGTACTCAATGTGCTTTTTACCACATTGTACATCGTATACATGTTACATCCTAATCAGCTCCTAAAATGCTTCCTGCCCCAATATTTATTTTCTTATTTGAAATGCATTAAGACAGAGTATAGACACAAGACTCTTAGCACAAGACTCTTGTGCTAAGACCATAAATTCAGCTTTCTAAGAGCTCAACAAGTCAGCACCAAATATTCATGTAATTCTCCACAAGTATATTCATCCCCAGGAATACTGCATTCTGTACTTTGTGCAAAATCATCTGTTTCTTCTTGTGTTAGCTGCTAATCCCACAGCCTAGAAAACCATAATCCTACCTTCTCTAAATCCTATCTTGGAAGAGAAACCTTGTCTAGAGAAAAAAAGGAAACAATACAGCTTAAGGTGAACCAGTAATCCTTAACTTTGTCTACATAAAATCTGCCCCAGCTGTAACACAGTGACAGGGTTCTAATGCAAAACACGTGTGTGCTTTATCATGACAAATCCAACATCCTGAGAAAACTAAGCATTTTGATTTTTTTTTAATTTAGATGGTGATTTTTAAGATTCTTGAACAAAAAAAAAAGAGTTGAAATAGCAATTAAATGGGGTTGATAAAACCTTTTTTATAGAAATATCATGTTACCAAAATACCTTGGAATCACTTATATTCACCTGTTTATTCTATAAGAGATTTCACTCAGTAGGAAATGGGAAATGACCTTATCATCCCAGTAGGAAGTAATCTCCTTATCTCAAATTGGGAACTTAATTAACAACCTTACTTTTAGGAGTGTGAAACCTTTATATTCATTCTTTTCTAGTGTATTTTGGAGAACCAAGTGTTCCTTAGTTGTCAGATATACAGGAAAGGTCAGGAGCTCTCCATGATTTTATTCATGGGGACTCCTGACTTTACATAATCAGTCAACCTGAAGGTTAAACTTAAAATTTCACAGCTTTTGTGAAGTTCTTTGGCATAAAAATAGTTTGATCACAATTATACAAATCTTGTACTTTTCTAAGTATTAAAACCAAAAGCAAAAATACCTAGACCAAACTAAATTTGGTTTCCAAATGGATAGCTCACTTTTTTCTGAGAAGTTAATTCTCTAAGATGCTATGCAATAGCTCAGTGGAAAATTTATCAAATAAAGATTTATTTTCAGTACTTGAGATATTGAGTAAAAGTCAGCTGATGTGGTTAAATTTTGTTTCTTTATTTGGTTATTAATTTATAGGCTTTACTTTCTAATTGTTGGGAAATGCAATTTTTAGTATATTTATAACTTACTGCCTCTTTCTCTTCCATATACACATTTGCTTTTCTAACTCAATATCAAAGTGTTTTTGGATATTTGTGAAATAATTTCTTCAAGGTAGAGGGCACTAAAAGTGGTGAGAATAATTGCAGTCCATTTTTCCAATAGCTCAGTGTTTCAGTAACCTGTTTAAAAGTAACCAATACTAAAGCTTAATAAAATTTTTTGATAATGCTTGATAATACTAAAAAAATGTTAACCTGTCCTTCAGATAGCTAACATACTTCTGTATTTTAGAGATATCCACATATACCTGTTAATGGTAAAAAAATGTATGATATTAAAAGAATGTAATTCATAATTTAAAATAAATTTGACTGTTAAAGTTATTCAGATATGGTGAGGACAAAATAAATAACATTTTAATTTGCAAGTCTTAATGCAGTTAGTGTTGTAGATTGGTGAAGAGGTAATTTTCAATCAGAGAGAACTGAAAAAAGACAAACAGAAAGCTTCTTATTTCTTAAAGAACAATATTCCTCTGGTACTTTGGCAAAGCTGTGATAATATTGCATGTTGTCAGATATATATGTATATATCTATATGCTGTCATATATATGTTTTCATATATATATGTATATATGTGTTTAGTTAACTAATTAACTTTAGTTAACTAAGGTAAGAGTTAATTTTTGGATAACCAAATCATTACAGAGCAATACTATAGTCATCATAAGAAGATATATAAAGGAATTATTCTATTTTGTGTCCATAATTTAGAGGTATATTCTATTGGTCTTCAGATCATATATTCTCAATATAAATTAACTTAAAATTTAGTTAATATGGAAGTTAAATGAAAGCTTGGAATAGGAGATTGGGTTGTGACTTCATACCAAAATGAAAAGGCATTGACACCTTTTTATTCATAATTGCCGTTATTAAATACACATGACATTTGACTTGTGTATATTTAACTCATAGTAAAAGAATTTATAGATAAGGAAATGAAGTTGAAAAGAAGCTAAGAGGTGATAGAGGATTATTTTGAACAAGATCTACATGCTGCCAAGGTCAACACTGCCATCCACATCCTGCTGTCTTATAGAATATATATATATGAAAACTAAAAGTGATCAATATATAAACCTGATTTTTTAAAATTTGAGGGTCAGAAGAATTGGATCTCTGGCTTTATAACTTGATCTGTTTTCACATACAATAGTACTTGTGAAAAATATGGGAATCTCTTCCCTCTTATAACTTCAGAATTTAAAAATTGAGTTTGAATCCTTTTTTCATGAATAAATTGGATATCTAGTGTTACTATAATCATTCACTAGAAAAAGCATCATAATTCTGAAATCTCCTGGTTTTCTGATTTGCAAATTTTGAAATATTTAAGTGATTATAAAAATTACCCATAGAAACTTGTAGCAAAATATTTCCCTATATTTATAGGGTGAAATTTAGGATGAGTGTTTTTCCATATACTTTCAGCAACAGGAAATTTTTCTTATTTGTCTTTCAATTGAGACAGTATTCCAAAGCACTAGATTACTATTCTATCACAGAATTATAGTCCTATCAAGCTTCTAAAGGATGTTAGATTTCATGTCAATGCTCCCTCTTCATCACTCTCTTCCTTGTTTTCTTTCCTTTTTCCTCCCTCGTATCTCTCTTCTTCCACACACTTCTCTATAAACTCGTTCTTATTGTGAAAAATGATGAAAAACAATTCTTGCAAGTGTTATTTTATTTTTATTTGTTTATTTTTATTCTGAATTATTTTATGTTAAATAGAAACATTTTCTCAATAGCACTCTTAAGTCACTTCTCATTTATCTTCCTCCTTAAGAACTGCATAGGCTTGTTTTAAATAGTTTAAACACCTGTAATAAACTACAGTTTGCTAAGAGTAGAAGTACTCTGGTTAATGCTCAAAATGATGTGGCCAGAGGAAAAGCAAGCATTATTAAATATGAATGCAATCCTTACCAACGCAAATTGAACATTTTTTCTTTTTCAATAAAAAACCTAGTCCAAAAAAAGTCTCATTCTATAAAGATTTGTTTCCAAATCACAGTGAAAGGAACTTAATTTACCAATTTTGTTTTCTCCTATGTGCCTTAAAGATACCTCACTAAAAACTGGTATCTGACAGAACAGAATGACATATGAAGAATGTAATATTGTAATGACAGTACTGAGGTTGATTGTTACAGACATATTTAAACTCTGAGTATTAAATGGTTACATCCTAATTATTTATATAGAAATTTGTCCAATAACTAAAATAGAGAAAAACAGCTGAAAATTTATCTCATTCAATGTTCAGAGATAAAAGTGTTAACCATTCTTTCCATTATTTTCTGCAGATAAGTCCTTTATTTTTTTCATATTTAAATCCGATGGCAACTGAATTCTGGCATTTTTCCAAGCTACTGTATGAAGAGGATGCTGAAGGCCACCATAATACAGCATACCACAAAATAAGGACTGTTCCATTCAGCAATTCTGACACACTTCCAAAATATACCCAACAGCCCAGTTTTATTTCTGTCCAGGAGGCTGAGTGCCAAGGATCGGATATAAGCACAGGTACATAGAAGCAGCAAGATTACAATAAACAGACTCTGAAAATTGAAAAAGGCAGACCTAATGAGGCTGGTGAAGCCCCAGCCACATCTCCCTTCTGGGCCCGGGGCAGAAGAGGAGTGCAGGGGTGGAAGAGGCGTGCAGGTCCGGCTTGCCTTTCTCGCTCCTTCCGCGGTCTGCAAGTGTTATTTTAATATGGATTCATCACTGAGTCCAGGGCATTCCTACTATGTGACTTAACTATAGACAACTGTTCTGAATTAGAAAAAAACATTTTTTTCAGTCCAGTTGAGTTAGGTCAAAGTTGTTAAAAAAATCAATCACAGATGTTTCAAATCCTGGCCATCATAAGTCTTTAGTACTTATTGTTTATACCATTCATTTGGAGCAAAGCATATGCTACCTTATATTTTAAATTATTTTTAGAATTCCCTTTCCACTGTACTTCATTATAAGCTTCAGTGCCAACGTAGTTCAAACTTCCTTGCAGACCTTGTATCTAAACCTGCACACAACATATGTTCCATATGTATTTTTAATTCAAACTAATTCAAATCAACTAACATGTTTTAAGTGCCTTCTGTCGTTGACTCAAATAAGAAAAAAGAATAGGTTGTTTTTACCTCAGAATAATAAAACCAACTTTCAGGGGATTTTGGATGTTTTTGAAAGAAAAGGCTTGTCCTATAACTAATGCAATGTTGCCTAAGAATAGTGGTACATGAAGGTGCAACGTAGGACATAGAAGAACCTGGTTACTTTATCCAACTTGATAAAAACATTAATGAAACATTATCTTTTGTGACTTTTCTCAGAAGGAGACATTCCAGTTGACTGACATTGAAAGTAGTACATGGTAGATGATCAATAAACATTGACTAGCAGAGATGGTTTGTGAACAGTCAAGGAAAATGAAACAGCCAAAAAACTCAAGGTTAGGGAGAGCTTAAGCAAATTACCTGATTCAATTAGAACACAGGGAGTATGAAGGTTAAAAGTTGCATTGGGCATTGTGGTAGTGTTTATACCATGGAAATAGACAAATACTTCAAAGTAAATTAGAGCTCCCTTCCCATCTCCTATGCAGAGTTGGAGATAAACTGATTTCTGATTTTTCCCCCACCAAAATTTAGCTTTCTTTTGCTAAAATTTCATAAAAATGGAATAGTAGAGTATGCATATTTTGATAAGTTAACTTAAAGACAGCTGAATATTTGAGATTTATTCTTACTTTCGCATGTATCAGTGATTTGTACCTTTTTATTGCTGATTAGATTTCCAGTATACAAATATACTACAGTTTAAGTCATTTTCCTATTAATAGATACTTGGGCTGGTTCTAGTTTTGGGTTGTTATGAGTAAAGCTTTTTATGAAAATTCTTGTACAAATATTTTTGTAAACGTATTTTTCAATACTCCTGGACAAATATATAGGTTTCCTGAGTAATCTGGTAGGTGTATGTTCAAGTTTACTAAAGAAAAAAACAAAGCAAGCAACAACAAAACAGCCCTTAGCCAAAGTGGTTGCTCCATGTTATGTTTTGCCAAAAATACATGGTAGCTAGTTGTCTTATGTCACCTCCACAATGTTTACAGTTTTATTATGATATATCTTGAAAAAGATATCTTTAAATTGACTTCCTTTGTTGATCTGTGATCTTCATGAAATTTGATATCTAAATCTCTCCCCAAATTTGGGAACTTCTCAGTCATTATTTCTTTAAATAAATTCTCTGCTCCCTTCTCCCTTTTTGTCTCCTCTTCTCCTTCTGAAACTCCATTAATTTACAAATTGGTTCTTTTGATGTTATCTTATGGATCAGGTAAACTTTCCTCACTCTTTTTTCTTTGTCCACTCCAAAGAGAGTAATTTCAAGTTCCTGCCTTCAGTCTCACAGATTCTGTCTTCTGCTTGATCAAGTCTGCTGTTGATGATCTCTATGGAAATTTTCATTTCATTCATTGTTTCTTCAGCTCCAGAATATCCTTCTGAGTTTTTAAATGATTTCTATACTTCTGTAAAACTTATATTGACCATGTATAGTTTTTCTGATCTCATTGAATTATCTTTCTGCGTGTGTGTGTGTGTGTGTATGTGTGTGTATTGTGGCTCATTGAGTTTTCTTCAAATAGCTTTTTTTGAATTGTTTATCTGGTAAAATGCACATCTCTAACTCTATGAGGTTAGTTATTGGTAAATGTTGATCCTTTGGTGTCATATTTCCTTGATTTTATTTCATGTTTTTGAAGTGTTGCATTGCTGATTATATTTGAAATATCAGCCACCTCCTCCAGTCTTTACTGACTGACCTCAGGAGAGAAATACTCCCTATAACACTGGTAAGGATTCTGAGGCCTTCTCAGATCTTCTAGGCATACACCTACCCTTGTGTCATGTAGCTCATTATTAGATATTCTGGATTGGGGTGAGAAAAATGAGCCCCTTTTGCAGCATCCTGTATAGATGGGGAAGCCAACCCACTCACACATTTTCTCTTTGTCCTGAGTAAGAATTCACAGGGTGAGTAAGATCTCTCTTGACCTTAAGCTGTGTCCTCTTGGAGAAGGTGTGATTCATGTAAAGTTAAACGGTTCCTCTTACTATCTCCAAAGCATCCAAACTCATTCTTTTTTTCCTCAAATGGTCTGCTGGAACTTTTCCTCTAGAAACCTGGACTTCTACAAAAGCTTTCATCTGTGGGCAATTGTCTGTGTCACTGTTTTCCAGGAGCTCCTGTGCTGTGGCCAAGAGAAGCTGGAGCTGGTTCATGAACCACTGCAGGGTACACATCCAGGACCAAATTCTGGCTGCTAGGTGCCCAATGCATGGGTGGCCCAGATTCCTACCAGGCCCGTTGGTGTATGATGTTGTACCACAGCTTGCTCAAAAACACTTCTGTCTATGGATGGATGTCAAATTTTTGTTGTGAGGGACATCTTATGCTACCATAAATGTTTATATCACCTATGCATTTTATCTTAATTGTCAAATTTATTGACATAAAATTATCTACAGTATCATTGTTTTATTCTCGCAGTGTCTGTCAGATCTGAGGTGAACTCTTTTATCCCTAATTTTTCAGTCTCTTTGTAGTTAATATTGTATTAATTAAATATGTGTTAACCTTTAATTAATATAAACCTTCATTTACTGTTCTCATTCTTTTTACAATACTAGATTCTATTATACTAACATACATTATAAACAAGAAAAGAAAACACAATCCTTTTTGTTTCAAACAATCCTATGTAGTTTAAAGAAATAAGAAAGAAAAAATGCTTACTAAACATTTACCATTTTTGATTCTCCTCATTTACAGCCTGAAGAACTTCCTTCAGAATTTCCTATGGTGCTGATCCAATGGAAATGAATTCTCCATTGCATTTTATACAAAAATTAATCTATTCCATTTCCAGTGTCAATGGATATATTTGCTTTGTCTGAAACTATGGTTTGATAATAAATCCCTTCCAAGACTTTAATGATGTTTTCCAATGCTTTCTGGATTATATATTTTTGATAAAGTCAGCATTCATTCAAAAATTATTCCACCTATGTGGAACTATCTCATCCTTATATGGCATATTTCAAGGTTTTCCTTTTAGCTTTGTTTTCACCAGCTTGATTATGACATATCTGGGAGTGGACTTATTTGCTTTTATCTGCTTGGGTAATTTTCTCTTTAGCTGAAGACTGTTCATAGGACTAGTACAGGGGGCAGAGACTCAAAAAGTTTGCACAAAGAATTTGGTGTTATCCTTTCTGGGTGCTTCCTTTCTGGGATTCTCCTCTCTTTTCTGCAACACTGGTTGCCCTGAACTTTTGGGATTGAAGTTTCATAGTCAGAGTAACTTTGATTGCAGGTTACCCTCAGGCTAAAAGACATAGGAACTGATACTTAACCCTTCCTATTCCCTTTTTCTATGTGTCAACTCCCTTATTGATCAGCTGGCTTTTGATCACACTTCACAGAATTTAGGTGATTGCCTATTCCCTGCCAGATTTTATAGTTGTTATCTGGTAAAGGGACAGTTCTGATAGAAACTAGTCAGCTCTACCAAAAGCAGGACTCCAAGGGTATGAATTTTTAATAAATAAATAAACCATCAACATCTTTAGGTTTGGTGAGTAAAATTCAAGCTAGCTGACTAATTTTGTACTTCTGCTGGGCTCACCAAACTGGAAATACAGCCAATTTTGTACTCAATATGAAAGAAAAAAATAATATGAAGAAACTATCTAGTTATTTCCTCTGAGAGGTTTTACTTTTCATAAAGTCAATTTGGGGGTTATCCTAGATAATAGTATCATTTTAGTTAATGGCAGAATTTTGCCACTTTTTCCTTCTAAATGTCCATAAGACTTACAATATCTCTCACTTTTCAAATGAGAAACTAAGGCCAAAAGAAGACTGATTTCATTATAAAAATATAATTATGAATTAGTTCATAAAAATCTCAGTCCAGTTGATTTTCAAATCAATTCAACAAATATTTACTGAGCATATTTGTTAAGCACAGTATATAAAGTTAAATTTTTAATGGTTTCTTTCCTTGATAGATTAACATTTTAGTAGATGAAGACTGTCAGACATATACAGAAATATTTTTATTTTACCAAGTGTGTGATATGAGAGTTATAAACACAGAATGCTATAGAAACACATAGATGGGAAACCAAACCCAAAGTTGTCATGAAAGGAACGAGGTGTGTGTCATTCTTTTGTGTCTTACTCTAGCCAAAGATAAAAGAGATGATTCTTAAAGGATCATTATATGTTAGTCAGCTGAAGAACTGGAGCTCTTACTTCATTCAGGTCATTGTTCCATTGTTTCAGAGAGCTCTTTATTGACCACAGCAAACTTGCACCTCCGCTCCTGGTACTTCTTCTCTCTCTCTCCCTTGTTTTAATTTATTTTTTCCCCAAATTGCTTGCTGTCTTCTAGCATGTTATATATTTCCCTCCTTTTGGACCCCTCACTCCCAACTAGTATGTAAGTTACATAAGCATAGAGTTTTTTGTCTACTTTATTCACTGCTCTATCTAGAGTGTTAGAACACTTTATGAGACATAACGGTTTCTCCAATATTTTCTATATAAATGCATTTGATAAATGTTGTAAGTGATAAATTAGCAGGCAATAAGACGACTATTTTTCAAAAGCTATACAATGTAGCGCCAAAATGCTGTACGAAGAGGTTTGGAATTTGTTTTGTATAATGGGAAATAATCAGAAAGAGAAAAATAACATGTTTACATGAATCACTGTGATCAATGTGGAGATAATTGACCCAAGGGGCAAAAATGGAGTCATTACATTGATTGACTGACAAAACATTCAAATTCACAAGATAAATAATTATGAAATCTCTTTTCAACAGAGAATTTAGAGTTTTGTGAAATAGTAAGGAAAATCCTAAGAGCTAATCCTTGAAGATTCACATTCTGGGAATGATTCAAATTCTGTCTTAAGTAAATTCTGCCTTTTTAGTCAAAAAACAATGGTCTGATGTCTAAATTATATAATACCCACAAAGATATAACTGAAATGAAAGATGTGTGGGCTTGAGATGGCAGAGACCATTATATTAGAATAGTAAATACCATTCTAAGCACATGTGTGAAATAAAATGACCTGCTTGGTGAACCCAATTTGTTATGTATAAAGAAATGATATATGTGGGAAAAACTACAGATGAAAACAGATAATTAAGCAAGAACCCACTTATTCACCTCTTTATTTAACAAATATGCATTAACCATCAATGAGTTATTGTGCTCTGTTCCTGGGATACAATATGAATAAATATTTGGACATGGACTCTGCCTAAAGGAGGTTTATGTTCTAGACATTATTTGAATATCAATTCAAACACACATTTGCAAACTATAATCAGTGTGTCGATGGACTAATGGTATAACAGGGGAACAAAACCTAACATGGATTAACAGGAAACAAGTCTCTGAGGAAGTTAAATTTCAGCTGACATAGAAAAGATTAAGAGAATTTAAGAGAGTAGAGGGAATGGAGGCAGGGTGTTTGATTGCAGAAGACAAAGTATTTGCAAAGATTCTATGTTTGGAGGAAGAATGAAATATTTAAGGAACTGGAGGTTGGTAGGTAATTAATGCCTAGGGATTGAGGAGGAAAGAAGAAACATATGACATGAAGTAGCATGTAAGTGTCAGACTATGCAAAGGACTTAAATTCCATATAATGAAAATGATTTGGGCTTCATCCTAAAATGAGTAGGAAATATGAACACTCTAGATGCTAAACTAAGGAGTTAAATACCATCCTTATCATCACAATGACCCACTGAAGGATTAAAAGTTGAGTTATCTAGCTTTCAAAAACAATTCTGGCCTCACTTTATTCATTTAATATTTATTAAGTATCTATTATGTGTCAGGCTCAGAGCTAGAGTAAAGATCTGCCTTATGAGCAAAGCAGATGAAGTTCTTGCTCTCTTAAAATTCACACTCTCTTGGGAGAGATGAATTTGAAGGGAACAATCTGAATCCTGTGTGTCCTCATCTTATAACCTATATCATTATTGTTACTTATTCCAAAGAAACAGGATACACTAAAATACATCAAAAAGCAATATGGTCTTAATTCTCTCTTGAAGAGATATCTGTGGGATAGGGAGCAAGTGTGACACTCAAAAATTGTGTCACACAACACAAACTGCATAAAAACCATCTTTAAAAATCTTCCTGTATAATATTCATTCAAATTTGAGCTTTAATTTAAGGCAAAAAAGATGTATAGAAATGTAAAGAACATTAGATAATGGAGACCAACATAAAAAAATAAGATGTTTTAGTGAAATTTTATGTACCACATAACACAATATGTATGTACATAAAAGAAAGATTACAGCAAATAAAAAGGGAAATAAAACCACAATTATTGTAGAAGACTCTACGGGACAACAGAAGACATATACATACACAAGTATATAAAAGATGTGTGTATATACCACATAGAAACTTATGCAATTTATATATTTGTCTACCTAGCATTTTTATATTTACATGGGACCTTAGATCTAATACACAAACATAAAATATAAAATTTGAAGCTATTTTTTGATAACTTTTCTAAACTATGGTGATAGCTAAACTTATATGTTAGGTTACAGTGGAGAGTATCAACTGAGCTATATATGGTGATAAGAGTTTATTAATTCTTCTTGAAACTTTTATAAAATATAATAATAATCTTGTTATAAAATAACTTAAATTTCCAAAAAGTATAAATCTATGGACCAATGATTCAGTAAAAGTATAATTTCATATAAATAAAAACCCTTGAAATTAATCAACTAATGAATAAACAAGCAAACAAAAACTCTTGGTTAACAATCAACCAATTAAGGAGAGAAATTTCAAGATGGTGGAAGAGTAAGAGGTGGAGATCACCTTCCTCCCCACAAATACATCAGAAATACATCTACATGTGGAACAACTCCTACAGAACACCTACTGAATGCTGGCAGAAGACCTCAGACCTCCCAAAAGGGAAGAAACTCCCCAAATACCTGGGTAGGGCAAAAGAAAAAAGAAAAAAAATACAGAGACAAAAGAATAGGGATGGGACCTGCACCAGTGGGAAGGAGCTGTGAAGAGGAAAGGTTTACACACACTAGGAAGCCCCCCCCCCCGTGTGGAGAGTGTGGGTGTCAGAGGGGTAAGCTTTGGAGCCATGGAGGAAAGCACAGCAACAGGGGTGTGGAGGGTAAAGAAGAGAGATTCCCACATGGAGGATCAGTGCTGACCAGCACTCACCAGCCCAAGAGGCTTGTCTGCTCACCTGCTGGGGCAGGTGGAGGCTGAGAGCTGGGGCTCTGGCTCCAGAGTTCAGACCATAGGGAGAGGACTGGGTTTGGCTGTGTGAGCACAGCCTGAAGGGGGTTAGTGCACCACAGCTAGTGGGGAATATGTCCAGGAATAGGTCTGAAACTGCTGAAGAGGAAAGAGACTATTTCTTGTCTCTTTGTTCCATGATGTGCAAGGAGAGGAGATTAAGAGCACTGCCTAAATGATCTCAAAGGACGGGAGCAAGCCAAGGCTATCGTTTTGGACCACAGAGACGGACATAAGATGCTACGGGTGCTGCTGAAGCCACCAAGAAGCCAGTGTGCAAGCACATGTCACTATCCACACCTCCTCTCCTAGGAGCCTGTGCATCCAGCCACTGCCAGGGTCCTGTGATCGAGGGACCACTTCCCGGGGAGAACACGCGGCATGCCTCAGGCTGATGCAATGTCACACCAGCCTCTGATGCCACAGGCTCACTGTCTATTCCATACCTCTCCCTCGCACTGGACTGAGTGAGCCAGAGCTCCCTAATCAGCTGCTTCTTTAACCCTATCCTGTCTGAGCAAAGAACAGACACCCTCAGGCAACCTACACACAGAGGCAGGGTCAAAACCAAAGCTGAACTCCAGGAGCTGTGTGAACAAAGAAGAGAAAGGCAAATCTCTCCCAGCAGCCTCAGAAGCAGTGGATTAAATCTCCACAATCAACTTGATGTACCCTGCATCAGTGGAATACCTAAATAGACAAAGAATCATCCCAAATTGGAGCAGTGGACTTTGGTAGCAATGATACATATTTATTTTCCCTTCTTTTCTTTTTTGTGAGTGTGTATGTGTATGCTTCTGTGTGTGATTATATCTATATAGCTTTGCTTTTACCATAGGGTTCTCTAGGGTTCTCTCTGCCATTTTTTTTGGGTGGGGGGTTCTTAGTATAGTTTTTAGTGCTTCTTAATATTGGTGGATTTGTTTGTTTTGTTTGTTTGTTTGGTTGGTTTGGTTTGGTTTGGTTTTTCTCTCACTTTTTAAATTATGTAAACATATTTTTTTAATTTTTAATAATTATTTATTATTTTAATAACTATTCAATTTTATTTTATTTTTTCTTCCTTCCTTTCTTTCTCTCTTTTTTTTGTACCATTTATCCATTTATTCTGAGCCATGTGGATGACAGGGTCTCAGTGCTGCAGCCAGATGTCAGACCTGTGCCTCTGAGATGGGAGAGCCGAGTTCAGGACATTGGTCCACAGGAGACTTCCCAGCTCCATATAATATCAAATGGTTAAAGTCTCTCAGAGATCTCCATCTCAACACCAAGACCCACCTCTACTCAATGACCATCAAGCTACAGTGCTGGACACCCTTTGCCAAACAACTAGCAAGACAGAAACACAACCACACTCATCAGTAGAGAGGCTGCCTACAATCACAATAAGGTCACAGACACCCCAAAACATAACACCATACACGAACTAGCCCACCAGAAAGACAAGATCTAACTTCATCAACCAGAACACAGGCACTAGTCCCTTCCACCAGGAAGACTACATAACCCACTGAACCAATCTTAGACACTGAAGGCAGACACCAAAAACAACGGGAAGTAAGAACATGCAGCCTGCATAAAGGAGACGCCAAACACAGTAGCTAAAGCAAAATGAGAAGACAGAGAAACACAAAACAGATGAAGGAGCAAAGCAAAAACCCAGCAGACCAAATAAATGCAAAGGAAATAGGCAGTTTACCTGAAAAAGAATTCAGAGTAATGATAGTAAAGATGATGCAAACTCGTGGTAATAGAATGAAGAAAATAAAAGAAACATTTAACAAAGAACTAGAAGAACTAAAGAGCAAACAAAAAATAATGAACAACACAATAAATGAAATTAAAAACATACTAGAAGGAGTCAACAGCAGAATAACTGAGGCAGAAAAACGGATAAGTTACCTGAAAGATAAAATAGTGGAAATAACTAGTGCAGAGCAGAATAAAGAAAAAAGAATGAAAAGAATTGAGGACAGTCTAAGAGATCTCTGGAACAACATTAAACAAACCAACATTCGAATTATAGGGGTCTCAGAAGAAGAAGAGAAAAATAAAGGGACTGAGAAAATATTTGAAGAGATTATAGTTGAAAACTTCCTTAATATAAGAAAGGAAATAGTTAATCAAGTCCAGGAAGTACAGACAGTCCTATACAGGAAAAATCCAAGGAGAAACATGCCAAGACACATTGTGATCAAACTATCAAAAACTAAATACAAAGAAAAAATATTAAAGGCACCAAGGGAAAAATAACAAAAAACATAAAAGGGAATCCACATCAGGATAACAGCTGATCTATCAGCAGAAATTCTGCAAGCCAGAAGGGAGTGGCTGGACATATTTAAAGTGATGAAAGGGAAAAAATTACAACCAAGATTACTCTACCCAACAAGGACCTCATTAAGCTTAGACAGAGAAATTAATATCTTTATAGACAAGCAAAAGCTAAGAGAATTCAGCACTAAAAAACCAGCTTTATAACAAATGCTAAAGGAACTTCCCTAGGCAGGAAACACAAAAGAAGGAAAAGACCTACAATACTAAACCCCAAACAATTAACAATATGGTAATATGAACATACATATCGATAATTACATTAAATGTAAATGGATTAAATCCTCCAACCAAAAGACAGAGACTAGCTGAATGGATACAAAAACAGGACACGTATATATGCTGTCTACAAGAGACCCACTTCAGACCTACAGAAACATACAGACTAAAAGTGAGGGGATGGAAAAAGATATTCCATGCAAATTGAAATCAACTGAAAGCTGGATTAGCAATTCTTGTATCAGACAAAATAGACTTTAAAACAAAGACTATTACAAGAGCCAAAGAAGAACGCTACATAATGATCAAGGGATCAAACTAAGAAGAAGATACAGCAATTGAAAATACTTATGCACCCAACATAGGAGTACCTCAATGCATAAGGCAAATGCTAAAAGCCATAAAAGGGGGAGTTGACAGTAACACACTCATATATGGGACTTTAACACCTCACTTTCACCAATGCATAGATCATCCAAAAGTAAAATAAATAAGGAAACACAAGCTTTAAATGATATGTTAAACGAGAGGGAATTAATTGATATTTACAGGAAATTCCATCCAAAAAAAAAAAGAATACACTTTATTCTCAACTGCTCATGATAGAGTCTCCAGGATATATCATACCCTGGATCAGAAAGCAAGCCTTGATAAATTTAAAGAAATTGAAATCATATCAAGTATCTTTTCTCACCACAACACTATGAGACTAGATATCAATTACAGGAAAAAAATCTGTTAAAAATACAAACACATGGAGGCTAAACAATACACTAATTAATAACCAAGAGATCACGGAAGAAACAAAAAATACCTAGAAACAAATGACAACGAAAACACGACAACACAAAACCTATGGGATGCGCAAAAGCAGTTCTAAGAGGGAAGTATATAGCAATACAATCCTACCTTAAGAAACAAGAAATGCCTCAAATAAACAACCTAAACCTACATCTAAAGCAATTAGAGAAAGAAGAACAACAAACCCCAAAGTTAGCAGAAGGAAAGAAATCATAAATTTCAGATGAGAAATAAATGAGAAAACAATGAGAGAAACAATAGGAAAGATCAATAAAACTAAAAGCTGGTTCTTTGAGAAGATAAACAAAATTGATAAACCATTAGTCAGACTGATCAAGAAAAAAAGGACAAAGACTCAAATCAATAGAATTAGAAATGAAAAAGGAGAAGTAACAACTGACACTGTAGAAATACAAAGGATCATGAGAGATTACTACAAGCAAATATATGCCAATAAAATCGACAACCTGGAAGAAATGGATGAATTCTTACAAAAACACAACCTTTGCAGACTCAATCAGGAAGAAATGGAAAATATAAACAGACCAATCACAAGCAGTGAAATTGAAACTGTGATTAAAAATCTTCCAACAAACAAAAGCCCAGGATCAGATGGCTTCACAGGTAAATTCTATCAAACATTGAGAGAAGACCTAACACATATCCTTCTCAAACTCGTCCAAAATACAGCAGAGGGAGGAACACTCGCAAACTCATTCTACAAGGCCACCATCACCCTGATGCCACAACCAGACAGAGAGGTCAAAAAGAAAGAAAACTACAGGTCAATATCACTGATTAACATAGATGCCCAATTCCTCAACAAAATACTAGCAAGCAGAATCCAACAGGACATTAAAAGAATCATACACCATGATCAAGTGGGGTTTATTCCAGGAATTCAAGGATTCTTCAATATATGCAAATCAATCAATGTGATACACCATATTAACAAATTGAAGAATAAAAACAATATGATCATCTCAATAGATGCAGAGAAAGCTTTTGACAAAAGTCAACACCCATTTATGATAAAAACCCTCCAGAAAGTAGGCATAGTGAGAACTTACCTCAACATAATAAAGGCCATATATGACAAACACATAGCCAACATCATCCTCCATGGTGATAAACTGGAACCATTTCTACTAAGATCAAGAATAAGTCAAGGTTGCCCATTCTTACCATTATTATTAAACATCATTTTGGAAGTTTTACCAGTAACAATCAGGGAAGAAAAAGAAATAAAAGGAATCCAAATCAGAAAAAAAGTAGTAAAGCTGTCACTGTTTGTAGATTGCATGATACACTACACAGAGAATCCTAAAGATGCTACCAGAAAACTACCAGAGCTAATCAATGAATTTGGTAAAGTAGCAACATACAAAATTAATGCACAGAAATCTCTTGCATTCCTATACACTAATGATGAAATATCTGAAAGAGAAATTAAGGAAACACTCCCATTTACCATTGCAAGAAAAAGAATAAAATACCTAGGAATAAACCTACCTAGGGAGACAAAAGACCTGTATGCAGAAAACTATAAGACACTGATGAAAGAAATTAAAGATGATACCAACAGATGGAGAGATATACCATGTTCTTGGATAGGAAGAATCACATTGTGAGCATGACTATAGTACCCAAAGCTATCTATAGATTCAATGCAATCCTTATCAAACTACCACTGGCATTCTTCACAGAACTAAAACAAAAAATTTCACAATTTGTATGGAAACACAAAAGACCCCGAATAGCCAAAGCAATTTTGAGAAAAAAAAAAAAACAACAGAGTTGGAGGAATCAGGCTCCCTCACTTCAGACTATACTACAAAGCTATAGTGATAAAGACAGTATGGTACTGTCACAAAAACAGAAATATAGATCCATGGAACAGGATAGGAGCCCAGCGATAAACCCAAGCAAATATGGTCACCTTATCTTTGATAAAGGAGGCAAGAATATACAATGGAGAAAAGACAGCCTCTTCAATAAGTGGTGCTGGGAAAACTGGACAGCTACATGTAAAAGAATGAAATTAGAACACTCCTTAACATGATAAAAAAATAAATTCAAAATCGATTAGAGGCCAAAGTGTAAGGCCAGACACTATCAAACTCTTAGAGGAAAACATAGGCAGAACACTCTATGA
Source organism: Mesoplodon densirostris (assembly GCF_025265405.1). Taxonomy (NCBI): domain Eukaryota; kingdom Metazoa; phylum Chordata; class Mammalia; order Artiodactyla; family Ziphiidae; genus Mesoplodon; species Mesoplodon densirostris. The sequence goes on from NC_082667.1 coordinate 43,424,694, forward strand.
CATAAATCACAGCAAGATCCTTTTTGACCCACCTCCTAGAGAAATGGAAATAAAAACAAAAATAAACAAATGGGACCTAATGAAACTTAAAAGCTTTTGCACAGCAGTGGAAGCCATGAACAAGACAAAAAGACAACCCTCAAGAGAAAATATTTGCAAACAAAGCAAGTGACAATGGAATAATTTCTAAACTTTACAAGCAACTCATGCAGCTCAATATCAAGAAAACAAACACCCCAATCCAAAAATGGGCAGAAGACCTAAATAGACATTTCTTCAAAGAATATATACAAATTGCCAACAAACACATGAAAGGATGCTCAACATCACTAATCATTAGAGAAATGCAAATCAAAACTACAATTAGGTATCATCTCACACTGGTCAGAATGACCATCATCACAAATTCTACAAACAATAAATGCTGGAGAAGGTGTGGAGAAAAGGGAACCCTCTTGCACTGTTGGAGGGAATGCAAATTGATATAGCCACTATGGAGAACAGTATGGAGGTTCTGTAAAAATCTAAAAATAGAACTACCATAGGATACAGCAATCCCACGACTGGGCATATACCCTGAGAAAACCATAAATCAAAAGGAGTCATGTACCACAATGTTCATTTCATCACTATTCACAATAGCCAGGACATGGAACCAACTTACGTGTCCATCAACAGATGAATGGGTAAAGAAGATGTGGTACATGTATACAATGGAATATTACTCACCATAAAAAGAAATGGAATTGAGTTTTTTGTAGTGAGGTGGATGGATCTAGAGTCTATTGTACAGAGTGAGGTTAGTCAGAAAGAGAAAAACAAATACCATATGCTAACACATATATATGGAATCTAAAAAAAAAAAAAGATTCTGAACAACCTAAGGGCAGGACAGGAATAAAGGTGCAGATGTAGAGCATGAACTTGAGGACATGGGGAGTGGGAACGGTAAACTGGAACGAAGTGAGAGTGTGGCTTTGACATATATCCACTACCAAATGTGAAATAGATAGCTCGTGGGAAGCAGCCACATAGCACAGGGAGATCAGCTCAGTGCTTTGTGACCACCTAGAGTGGTGGTATAGGGATGGAGGGAGGAAGAAGCAAGAAGGAGGGTATATGGGGATATATGTATACATATAGTTGATTCACTTTGTTGTACAGCAGCTACTAACAACAATGTAAAACAATTATACTCCAATAAAGATGTTAAAAAAAAAAAGAAAGAAAGAAATCATGTAGTACCTTCACCACAGGAGTAAATGCTTATATCTAGGAGCTATGTGGTTCACTGGATTTCTTCTTTATTCTCCCTTTTACTTTCAGTTAAAATAGTCACTAGGAAACTATGGCAACTCCAAAAATACAGCATCACTGAATACTTTGAATCTTTAGGGATGAAGATATGGTTAACTTTATTTAAGAAAAATCCCTGAGGTAATGGCCCAGGGTAAGAAGTACACACACTAAGATATGTAATTATCATATTTTTTTGGCTCCATTATCAGCTCCAGCATTAAGAACTGTAGTTGCTATATTTTACTGTATTGAATTATTTTTCTCTTTTTTTTATACTTTTCTCAAAGAGTATGATGGTGCTTACAGTTACAATTTAGGTTCCTTGTGAGGGTATCACCTGAACTATATGGTAATGATGAGATTTCATATTTCTTCCTGTTTTGTTCCATAAGAGCTAAAGATAGAAACTCCTTAGATATGCATCAGTGTAAGAGTAGTTAAGTACATTTTGGTACATACATATGTTGAAAAACAATGAGTAAATAAAAGCAACATATTTGTTTCATTTGTAATGATATGGAAGGATCACTGAGACATACTTGTAAATTGAAATAACAAGATATAGATTATTGTGTATAATGTTACCCTTATGGGTGTCTGTGTGTGTACACATGTTCCCATTAAAACCTTAATTTTATCATCATATTAATGGGCAAAAGGGAAAAATAAGATTTCAAAATATGTGAAAAATGTATTAGCTAAAATTTTAAAATTTACATGTATTCAGTCTTAAGTTTTTAAACTTTAAAAAATTAAGAGGTCTTTCTTTGTCATGATAAATATAATTTAGATATGTCTAAAATGACAGTACCTGGTATACAGTAGGTGTTCATTAAATATTTGTTGAATGAAGAACTTATTTATGATGAAATACCAGAAATATTTCTACTAAAATGAAGAAAGTATATGGATCTCCACTATTAAATATCACTCCTTAAAATAGATCTGGAAATATTAACCAATTAGACAAGAGAGTGAAATAGAGATATTAAAAGCTGGAAATATAGAAACAAAATAAATAAGTACAAGTTAAAAAACTGTTAACACAGAAAATAAAAACAATAACCTAAATAGCTGATAGAATTTATTAATAAATTCTAATAAATATATCTTTTATATAATCAAGGAAATATAATACAGAAAAATCTTTATATAATTATATAAATTGAAATTAAAGGCATGAATGTATTTAATACAAAAGCTACAGAACCTTTATGAAAATTTGTCTTTTGCAGATATCCAAATACTCCACCAAAGATGCAAAGTTTTTACAGACAGAAAAATATGATAAATATTCTTTCAAACCACTGTATTTAAAAACTTGTTTTGAATTCAGTTATGACCCACCAAATGTATGGTTTAGGTGGCAGAGATGTTTGTATTCATTTACATATGACATAGTGACAGCCAACCATTAAAAATGCACCAGAGTCTAAAGTATTTATCAGAGGCCAATTAATAAAATCATTTTTGGATGTCTTTTCTAGTTATCAGAATACTAATTTAGCATCAGTATTTCAGCTAAAATGTTGGTCAGGAAGGAACTCTGGAAAAGTTTACATCTATTAAGGACTCTGTGATAGGTTATAGGAATGGCTAAAAGTCTCTGAACTTTTTGTACTGAATCTTTTGCAATGTGACTTTAAAGCTCCTTCCACTAAGAGCTGGAATATATTGTTCCACCCCATTATCCAGCTGTCCGCAAGGCTTGGTTTGGCCATAGAATGTGGCAGAAGTCATAATTATGCAAGTTCTGAGTCCAGGTTTCAAAATGCTTTGCACACCTTTCTTGAAACCCTACCTAAACTATGAAAAAGTCTGTGCTATCTATTTGAGGATGACCAATAACATGGACCAAGTCAAGCTCTTTGTCCCAACTGAGGCCCCCAAAATGTGAGAGTGCCTGTTTATCTTGTTTAAAATAACAAAATGTCCCTGCCCAATTCAGAGTAGGAGGAAATCCAGCTGATACCAGAAGAACCACCCAGGTGCTTTCAGTCTATAAGTTCAGATCTATTGTATTGAGAGACAAATAATTGGTTGTTCTTTTAAGCCACTATGTTTTGAGGTAGTTCATTACACACCAATAGCTAACTGATACAGACTCAGACACAGAAAATGGGACATGGCCTCATCATTCTCTATCTCTTGCAAATTACCATTGATTTGGGGGGAAATCACATCATAGTTCTTGAGGCAACAATAGGCCAGATTATGATAAAAAAACAATGTAATTTTGAAACTCACAGTAGATACTAATAACAAAGGCACATTAATCTATAGCCAGATTTTAGCAACTTTTAAGACTTCAGCCTAATCTTAATGTATGTTTAGCTCACTTCATTTTGGCATAACTACAGGAATTGTCTTTAAAGGAAAATTTAGCTACGCAGCCTATAATAGACACTCACATTTTAAGTTATATGGATTTAAGGTTAGCTCCCATTTTCTACCACGTACCTAGTAATGAATGGGCAAAACTAATCTGAGGATAAATAGGAAAAAATGGAAAAACAGAGGAAAGATCATTCTATGGAATGATCAAATGTGAAATAAAATAACTAGCTGGTAACTCTCACTTTTCCATCTGGCTTACATTTAATTTTTGCTGCCGCTGTCTCTGAGATAAGCTTCTAGCCTTTCACTAGATGAATTTTTATTTAAGAAATAATGAATCTGTTTCTATTATTTGCAGCCAAGTATTATTTAACAAGCATCGCGTATCACGTTTTATGAAATAGTATTTGAAAGTACTAGAGCATGCCTATCTCAAATGATCTTTGGTTATTCACTGGGAATCATTAAGTGGTAGTGTCTACCTGTGTGAGTTGGCTCCTGAAGAAATTTGTCACTCATTTCCAACTTACCTAGGCTCATATTTACTGACAAGGACCAATTATAGTTTTTCAAGAATTGTGCTTGCTGGTTGTTAAACATAGCCATTTTAAAAATTACACTGTATGACATTACAATTAATGCTAAACTGAAAGTTTTCAGTTTAATGAACATAATTCATATGATTGTGCAGAAAAATTTAACAGTAGATTACAGTGCACTTATTGGAAAAGAGTAGATTGTGAGTTTTAAGTATTCTTTGTATATTTTGTATAAAAGTCCTTCATTAGATGTGTATTTTGCAAATATTCTTTGCAGTCTGTGGCTTGTTGTCTAATTCTCTTGATATTATCTTTGCAAATCAGATGTGTTTTAATTTTAATGAAATCCAGCATATCAATTATTTCTTTCATGGATAATATATTTTGTGTTGTATCAAAAAGGCATCACCTTACCCAAGGTCATCTTGGTTTTCTCCTATATTATCTTCTAGGAATTTTATGATTTGCATTTTACATTTAGGCCTATGATCCATTTTAAGTAAATTTTTGTAAAGGATGCAAGGTTTGCATCTAAAATTTATTTATTTACTTACTTATTTATTTTGCATGTGGATGTCCAGTTGTTCCAGCACCATTTGTTGAAGAGACTATGTTTGTTCTATTTTATTGCTTGTACTCCTTTGTCAGAGATCATTTGACTATATTTATGGTGTCTATTTCTGGGCTCTTTATTAGATTCATTGATTTATTTGTTCTTTTGCCAATAAAACACTACCTTGATTATGTAGATTTATATTAAGTCTTGAAGTCAGGTATTATCAGTCCTCCAAATTTGTTCTTCTCCATCAATATTGTGTGGGTTATTCTGTGTCTCTTGCCTTTCCATGCAAACTTCGGCATCAATATGTTGACATTCATAAAATAACTGTTTCAGTTTTTATTCATAGTCATTATACAGGAACCTAGTTGGTGTGGCAGTAAGAAATGGGTGAGAGGGAGCTTTCTATAATCCTATGATTAAATATTTATCTTTTATTGGGTGTATCTTAGGGCTGTAATCTTCACAAGTGTTTCCCCAGTGTTATAGTTTCCCTCCTGACCCCCACCCTATTCTCCTAGCTCCCTTCTTAATTACAGAATTCCCAATTTATTTCCTTGAAGACCTGATCCTTAATGACTATTTTTCTCCTCCCTTTGAGATAAAAGTCTAGAGAAGACTAGAGTAGAAGAATGTTCTTCCTCCAGTGGGATAAGACAATATCTGAGTCTTTTCCCTTTAGAGTTGGTCTTCACTATGGAGAAAGTTCAGGGCATATTTCATAATAATTATTTTTTCACTCTAATTTCTAGAATCATGAGGGTATTTTTTCTGCTTCTTTAACATTTAAACCTGTTGGGGATTCTGGTGCTAATGCCCACTATTATTGGAAGTCCTCCTAACACTGAAGTCCCTAAAAGCCTCTCACTCTTATACTAGTCTACATTCAGCCTCAGGAATTTGTCAAAATTACCATTGAAGTATTTATACTTATTTATGGCTCTGGAGACTTCTGCTCCAGGTAAACACATCTTGGTTGTGATCCTCTGCACACATCCCAGTCTCCTGATTTTGAGGGAGCAAGTTGCCCTGAAAATTCAATTCTCTGCTAAGTTTACAATAAGTTATCCGTTTTAGTTTTTTTCTTGTTGTAAAGATGAGAGTAAAAACTTCTAAGGACTTTACATGTTGAAGCGGAAACCAGAAGTCTCTATCATTACTTTTTGTTTAAATGTTTTTTCTCTCTTAAACAATGATTAAAATATTCCCTCTTTAAAATCCTACTTCATCCACAAGCTAGCATTTGTCTACCTTTAAAATAATATATTTATATATGAATGAATGTATGTGTATATTTATGCTATATACTTGTTGAGTCATGAGGATATTAAGAATAATGATATTTTCATGCATTAAAATGCCTTTCTTATAGTGAGAAACAAACACCAAAGATTTTGAATATCATAGGAAAAACATGAGCCTTTTTTTTCCTGGGCTTTTATTTCCAGTTTACCACTTACTAACTGGATGATCTTCTGAAAGTAATGCTTTCCATGCAGGATTGCTGTGGAGATTAACTGATGCAATGTAAGAAAAGTGCCTTGTCAGGACTCAACTAAATCTAGCTATTTTTGTGAATTAAGATCACTGTCAATTGATAATACAGTTGCTTTAATGAAGGAGTTGACAGAACAGCATGAGCACAGAAAAAAACATGCTTTGGGCTGCCTGGTAATGTTAAGAAAGGTATCATACAGGATGTAGGATTTTTAAAATCAGGATGTACCTGAAAGATGAATAAGTAGACACATTTGGAAAAGGCATTCCATGCAGAGGAAACCTCATGTAAAAGGGTATGCTTTGGGATTTCAATAACATTTCAGCATCTCTCAAATGCAAAGTAAAAATTGTAAAGTGATCAGAGATGAAACTAAATAGTAAGCTGGAGTTAATTATGGCAAACATCTTCTTAAATGTAAATGAGTTTAGATTTTTGTCTAAATATACAGAACTTTTTAGAGTTGAAGAGCAGCATGATCTGATTTAAATATTCTTATTATATAGCAAAGTTGGATTTTCTTCATTGTTAGTCAGGAATCTCAGAAGAGATTCAAAGGACAAAAAATAAGTAAAGACAACTCATCAAGAATTAAGAATAATGTAGATGAATTTTATATTAATAATCCTTGAACTTTAGTTACATGACTCCCTTATGGTTTAGTTTATTTCTTATAAAAATGGGGCATATAAAGTGTACCTCAAAGATTTGTCATAAAAAGTAAAAGAAATGAACAGTGTACATGCAAATCTCCTAGTCAAATGCCTAGCATAATACAGGTTCTTCCTTGTTGGCGTCACTTGTAAAAGTGTAAAGTTTATTAAAAAAAAAAGAAGAAGAAGAAGAGGAGTTGCTTGATCTTTCTTACTATATTTTTTCAAAGATAACTCCTAATTTTTCTATTTGACAATTCTTTTTAACCTCCTTTATTTTTACCCTTGAGTCATTTTTGTGTTTTCTTTTTCGAAGCTTGTTACAAAACTTCTCAGTTACAAAATGAAAATGATCACGTTTTACACAGGATCACCTGGTCTCTTAATGAACAAGAGCAAAAACATTTTGGAGACAGATGATAAACATAAATGGAAGAAAACTAAGTAAGATCTAAGAGTAAAAGTATTTGCATGGCCTTTTAAATGAAAAAAAGAAAGAGCAGAAACAGAAATCATCATCATAGTAACCCTGGAAGGATAAAAATGGTTAAGCAGTTGTATATATCCTGTTTTGCTGGTTTTACATTTTGTTTACTGGTGTTTGTTCCAGTTTCTCTGAGAAACATTTTACCTTGCTGAGGTACTTTTGTTTTCCTCTACAATGGTGATACTTAACTTTCCCTCCCTCATTGCCTACCTTACTTCCTATTTAGCTTCCTTATTATCTCAATCATAGGTTTCAGCTCTAGGCTAATCTTGAGTTAGTCCGTACAAACAAAGTGAAATCTGAAAATGAACAAATATTTGGATATAGATACACCATAATATAACAAGGACTTTGGTACATGGAATGCATGCTTCCAGACTGAAAGCAAAGAAACATTACTGCAAACATATAAAAAAGGATACTCTACTTCTTTTACTATCCATTAAAGAAAAGTATATAGTTATAAATTCCCTCAGCTATTTCAATATCTTCCTCAGCATAGTAAATAATGTTTTAAAAAATTTAAATGATCTTTAAAAAAAGAAACACGTTTTTTGTCTCTGATTTTTTTGGTGATATATCACAATGCCCACTTTTTTCCTTGGATGAAAGTCGTGATTTCTTTGAGATTTTTCAAATAATCAATTATTTTCATATCAGGTATGTTCTCCCTTCTTTTCTCATTAGAACTTGCAACTCAATTCTTGTAAAAAATTTTGTAACACATGCTTACAAACATAAGCAGACTTAAGTTTAATAGGTTAACTTTCTTTTAAAAATATAATTACTTTAACCTTATTCTAATGTCTCTTTATTTAAACGTTCTCCTAAATAGCAAAGATTTGCCCCCAAATCCTCTAAAACTAAAATATTAGGTTACCACAGGCAGCTGAATTCTTGACCTCTTAGGGCTGCTGAAAAATTCGATTTACGTCTTCATCTTCAGATTGGAACACTATGTTTACCAGCTCCTAACTTAGTTCTGTAATAAATAAGACTCTACCTTCTTTATCTTCGCAATGAAAGACATCATAGTCTGTCCATTTTGATTTCTTTAAACTCACCCAAGGAAAGAAAACTACTGAAAACACCTTCAATCTAGTTTGACCATCTCTTACATTTCTCATAATTTTGATTCCACCAATTTTAGCATCTCACATTTGCTCCTTGATTTTCTCAGTATTCCTGCTCAAATTTCATTACGTTCAACAAAATGTCAGTCTCTTAATTACTTTTACAGAAGCTGGTATGTTCTTTCATTCTTTGATATGTTATATTATACTTACCTACCAGCCTCTTGAAAACAGAGTGTTCTTATCCTTGATAATTTCTTTCATATCGTGAATGTCTCCCTATTCCAATGGGATTTTTTTTAATATTTATAATCTATCAGATTCTGCAGCTTTTCAAATATTGATAGTTGCTATTATCATTGCATAAGCAAAAATAAAGATAAGTTCACATCATATTTCATCTTTTTTGCACTTAATGCAAGAAATCCTATCTATGTCCAGCACTCACATTTTACCAGTCCAGCTCTTCTATGAGAAATGTTCCTATTCATCGGACTTAAATGTCTCTTGCTTAATTGGCTTTCATTTACTTTTTTTTGAATCCTTGGAGCCATAAGCAATAACCCACTAATAACTGACCTCATCATTCTTTATAAATATTTTTTGAAATACTGCTTGCTCTTCTCTAGGGTAGCACTTTTCAGTGCATATTATTCCATGGGACAATGGTTCTGTAAATGCTGGGTAGGGAAAAAACAAAGGTCTGTTGTCACATGAGTTCAGTCACTGCCACAAAACATGCTCCTTTATTGGATTCACATTAATTAAACTATTATTGGTCCTGTGAAGATTTAGAACAAAGAAGTATGTTTAACTTTATTTTACTCAGCACTTCTCAATATTATTTCACTATGAACTTCATTTTTCATGCAACATCTATGAACACTCTATGAAAAATGCATTGGAATATGCGAGATCAGTGATCCTTTTTTTTTTTCTCTTAGACTATTTTCCATGAATTATCTTATGAGTTTTAATATGTCAATATATTTTTATAACATTTGTATTGGAATATAATTTCTTTACAGTGGTGTCTTAGTTTCTGCTTTATAACAAAGTGAATCAGTTACACATATATATGTATCCCCATATCTCTTCGCTCTGCATGTCCTGCCACCCCACCCTCCCTATTCCAACCTTCTAGCTGGTCACAAAGCACCGAGCTGATCTCCCTGTGCTATGAGACTTCTTCCCACTAGCTATCTATTTTACATTTGGTAGTGTATATATGTCCATATGTATATGGGCAATACCACTCTCTCACTTTGTCCTAGCTTACACTTCCCCCTCCCCGTGTCCTCGAGTTCACTCTCTAGTAGGTCTGTGTCTTTATTCCTGTCTTGCCCCTAGGTTCTTCATGACTTTTTTATTTTTTATTTTTATTTTTTTTTAGATTTCACATATATGTGTTAGCATACAATATTTGCTTTGCTCTTTCTGACTTACTTCATTCTGTATGACAGACTCTATGTCCGTCCACCTCACTACAAATAACTCAATTTCATTTCCTTTTATGGCTGAGTAATATTCCATTGTATATATGAGCCACATCATCTTTATCCATTCATCTGTTGATAGACACTTAGGTTGTTTCCAAGTCCGGGCTATTGTAAATAGAGCTGCAATGAACATTGTGGTACATTACTCTTTTTAAGTTATGGTTGCTCAGAATATATGCCCAGTAGTGGGATTGCTGGGTTGTATGGTAGTTCTTTTCTTGTTTTTTTAATGAACCTCCAAACTGTTCTCCATAGTGGCAGTATCAATTTACATTCCCACCAACAGTGTATGAGGGTGCGCTTTTCTCCCCACCCTCTCCAGCATTTATGGTTTGTAGATTTTTTGATGATGGTCATTCTGACTGGTGTGAGATGAGATCACATTGTAGTTTTGATTTGCATTTCTCTAATGATTAATGATGTTGAACATTCTTTCGTGTGTTGGTTGGCAACCTGTATAACTTCTTTGGAGAAATGTCTATTTAGGTCTTCGGCCCATTTTTGGATTGGGTTGTTTGTTTTTTTGTTTGTTTGTTTGTTTTGTTTTATTTTGATATTGAGCTACATTAGTTGCTTGAAAATGTTGTAGATTAATCCTTTGCCAGTTGTTTCATTTACAAATATTTTCTTCCATTCTGAGAGTTCTCTTTTCATCTTATGTTTTCCTTTGTTGTTCAAAAGCTTTTACGTTTCATTATCTCCCATTTGTTTTCCTTTCCATTTCTCTAGGAGGTGGGTCAAAAAGGATCTTGCTGTGATTTATGTCACAGAGTGTTCTGCTTCTGCTTTCTTCTAAGAGTTTGATTGTGTCTGGCTTTACATTTAGGTCTTTAATGCATTTAGGGTTTATTTTTGTGTATGGGGTTAGGGAGTATTCTAATTTCATTCTTTTAATTGTAGCTGTCCAGATTTCCTGGCACCACTTATTGAAGAGGCTGTCTTTTCTCCATTGTATATTCTTGCCTCCTTTATCAAAAATCAGATGACCATATGTGCCTGGGTTTATATCTGGGCTTTCTATCCTGTTCCATTTATCTATATTTCTGTTACTGTGCCAGTATCATACTGTCTTGATTACTCTAACTTTGTAGTATAGTCTGAAGGGAGGGAACCTGATTCTTCCAGCTCCATTTTCTTTCTCAAGATTGCTTTGGCTATTCGGAGTCTTTTGTGTTTCCATACAAATTGTGAAATTTTTTGTTCTAGTTCTGTGAAAAATGCCAGTCGTTGTTTGATAGGGATTGCAATGAATCTTTAGATTGCCTTAGGTAGAGTAGTCATTTTCACAATGTTGATTCTTCCAATCCAAGAAGATGGTATATCTCTCCATCTATTTGTGTCATCTTTAATTTCCTTCATCAGTGTCTTATAGTTTTCTGCATACAGGTCTTTTGTCTCCTTGGGTGGGTTTATTCCTACATATTTTATTCTTTTTGTTGCAATGGTAAATGACAATGTTTTCTTAATTTCACTTTCAGATTTTTCATCATTAGTGTATAGGAATGTAAGAGATTTCTGTGTATTAATTTTGTATGTTGCGACTTTACCAAATTCATTGATTAGCTCCAGTAGTTTTCTGGTAACATCTTTACGATTGTCTATATATAGTATCATGTCAACTGCAAACAGTGGCAGCTATATTTCTTCTTTTCTGATTTGGATTCCTTTTATTCTCTGATTGCTGTGTGTAAAACTTCCAAAACTATGTTGTATAAGAGTGGTGAGAGTGGGCAACCTTGTCTTGTTTCTGATCTTAGTGGAAATGGTTTCAGTTTTTCACCACTGAGGATGGTGTTGCCTGTGGGTTTGTCATATATGGCCTTTATTATGTTGAGGAAAGTTCCATCTATACCTACTTTCTGGAGGGTTTTTATTATAAATGAGTGTTGAATTTTGTTGAAAGCTTTCTGTGCATCTATTGAGATGATCATATGGTTTTTCTCCTTCAATTTGTTAAAATGGTGTATCACATTGATTGATTTGCATATATTGAAGAATCCTTGCATTCCTGGTGTAAACCCCACTTGATCATGGTGTATGACCCTTTTAATGTGCTATTGGATTCTGTTGCTAGTATCTTGTTGAGGATTTTGCATCTATGTTCATCAGTGATATTGGCCTGTAGTTTTCTTTCTTTGTGACATCCTTGTCTGGTTTTGGTATCAGGGTGATGGTCACTTCGTAGAATGAGTTTGAGATGTTCCTCTCTCTGTTTTATTTTGGAAGAGTTTGAGAAGGGTAGATGTTAAGTCTTCTCTAAATGTTTGATAGAATTCACCTGTGAAGCCATCTGGTCCTGGGCTTTTGTTTGTTGAAAGATTTTTAATCACAGTTTCAATTTCAGTACTTGTGATTGATCTGTTCATATTTTCTATTTCTTCCTGACTCAGTCTCAGAAGGTTGTGCATTTCTAAGAATTTTTCCATTTCTTCCAGGTTCTCCATTTTATTGGCATAGAGTTGCCTGTAGTAATCTCTCAGGATCCTTTGTATTTCTGCAGTGTCAGTTGTTACTTCCCCTTTTTCATTTCGAATTCTATTGATTTGAGCCCTCCCCCCTTTTTTCTTGATGAATCTGTCTAATGGTTTATTAATTTTGTTTACCTTCTCAAAGAGCCAGCATTTAGTTTTATTGATCTTTGTTATCATATCCCTCATTTCTTTTTCATTTCTTTCTGATCTGATATTTATAAATTATTTCCTTCTGCTAAGTTTGGGGTTTCTTTGTTCTTCTTTCTCTAATTGCTTTAGGCGTAAGATTCGTTTTTTTATTTGAGATGTTTCTTGTCTCTTAAAGTAGGATTGTATTGCTATAAGCTTCCCTCTTAGAACTGCTTTTTCTGCATCCTATAGGCTGTGTGTCATCATGCTTTCATTGTCATTTGTTTCTAGGTATTTTTTGATTTCTTCAGTGATCTCTTGGTTACTAAATAGTGTATTGTTTAGACTCCATGTGTTTGTACTTTTTTCCTGTAATTGATATGTAGTCTCATAAAGCTGAAGTCAGAAAAGATAATTGATACAATTTCAATTTTCTTAAATTTACCAAGGCTTGATTTGTGATCCAATATATGATCTTACCTGGAGAATGTTCCATGAGCACTTGAGAAGAGAGTGTATTCTGTTATTTTTAGATGGAATGTCCTATAAATATCAATTAAGTCCGTCATGTTTAATGTATCACTTATAGATTGTGTTTCCTTATTTATTTTCATTTTAGATGATCTGTCCATTGGTGAAAGTGGGGTGTTAAAATCCCCTATTATGATTATGTTCCTGTTGATTCCCTTTTTATGGAGGTTAGTATTTGCCTTATGCATTGAGGTGCTCCTATGTTGGGTGCATAAATATTTCAATTTGTTATACCTTCTTCTTGGATTGATCCCTAGATCATTATGTAGTGTCCTTCTTTGTCTCTTGTAATCGTCTTTGGTTTATAGTCTATTTGTGTGGTATGAGAATTGCTACTCCAGCTTTCTTTTGATTTCCATTTGCATGGCATATCTTTTTCCATCCCCTGACTTTCATCCTGTATGTATCCCTAGGTCTGAAGTGGGTCTCTTGTAGACAGCATATATATGGGTCTTGTTTTTGTATCCATTCAGCCAGTCTATGTCTTTTGGTGGAAGCATTTAATTCATTTACTTTTAAGTTAATTATTGATATATATGTTCCTATTACCATTTTCTTAATTGTTTTGGGTTTGCTATTGTAGGTCTTTCCTTCTCTTGTGTTTCCTGCTTAGGGAAGTTCCTTTAGCATTTGTTTTAAGCTAGTTTGGTGGTGTTGAATTCTCTTAGCCTTTGCTTGTTTGTAAAGTTTTTAATTTCTCTGTCAAATCTGAAAGAGATCCTTGCTGGATAGAGTAATCTTGGTTGTAGGTTTTTCCCTTTCATCACCTTAAATATGTCCTGCCACTCCCTTCTGGATTGCAGAGTTTCTGCTGAAAAATTAGCTGTTAACCTTATAGGGATTCTCTTGTATGTTATTTGTTGTTTTTCCCTTTCTGCTTTTAAAATTTTTTTCTTTGTATTCAACTTTTTATAGTTTGATTAATATGTGTCTTGGCATGTTTTTTCCTTAGATTTATCCTGTATGGGACTCTCTGTGCTTCCTGGACTTGATTAACTATTTCCTTTCCCATATTAGGGAAGTTTTCAACTATAATCTCTTCAAATATTTTCTCAGTCCCTTTCTTTTTCTCTTCTTCTTCAGGGACCCCTATATTTTGAATGTTGGTGTGTATAATATTGTCCCAGAAGTCTCTGAGACTGTCCTCAATTATTTTCATTCTTTTTTCCTTATTCTGTTCTGCAATAGTTGTTTCCACTATTTTATCTTCCAGGTCGCTTATCCATTCTTCTGCCTCAGGTACTGTGCTATTGATCCCTTCTAGAGAAGTTTTAATTCATTTATTGTGCTGTTCATGGTTGTTTATTTGCTCTTTTGTTCTTTTGGGTCCTTGGTAGACATTTCCTGTATTTTCTCCAATCTAGTTCCAAGATTTTGGATCATCTTTACTGTCATTATTCTGAATTCTTTTTCAGGTAGACTGCCTATTTCCTCTTCATTTGTTAGGTCTGGTGGGTTTTTGCCTTGCTCCTTCATCTGCTGTGTGTTTTTCTATCTTCTCATTTTGCTTAACTTACTGTGTTTGGTGTCTCCTTTTTGAAGGCTGCAGGTTCATAATTCCTGTTGTTTTTGGTGTGTGCCCTCAGTGGCTCTGGTTTGTTCAGTGGGTTGTGTAGGCTTCCTGGTGGATGCGACTAGTGCCTGTGTTCTGATTGATGAGGCTGTATCTTGTCTTTCTGATGAGTAGGTCCAGGTCTGGTGGTGTGTTTTGGCGTGTCTGTGACCTTATTATGAATTTATGTTGCCTCTCTGCTAATGGGTGTGGTTGTGTTCCTGTCTTGCTAGTTGTTTGACATAAGGTGTCGAGCACTGTAGTTGCTGGTCATTGAGTGTCTCTGGGTCTTGGCATTGAGATGGATATCTCTTTGAGATTTTCACCACTTGATATTATGTGCAGCTAGGAGATTTCTGGTGGACCAATGCCCTTAACTTGGCTCTCCCACCTCAGTGGCACAGCCCTGATGCCTGTCTAGAGCACCAAGAGAATGTCATCCACATGGCTCAAAATAAAGGGGAGAAAAGATAAAAAGAATGAAAGAATAATATAAAGTAAAATAAAATGTAATAAAATAAATAGAAATTTATTAAAATAAAAAACAAAAAATAATTATTAAAAAAATAATTTTAAAGTAATTTAAGAAAAAAGAAAGAAAGAAAGAGAGCAACCAAACCAAAAAACAAATTCACCAATGATAAGAAGCACTGAAAACTATATGAAAAAACAAACAAACATAGATAGAACCCTAAGACAAATGGTAAAAGCAAAACTATACAGAAAAAATCACACAGAGACGCATACGCATACACACTCAAAAAAAGAGAAACTGGGAAAAAATATATATATAAATAAATAATTATATATATATCATTGCTCCCAAAGTCCACCTCCTTAATTTGGGACGAGTCATTTTCTATTCAGGTATTCCACAGGTGCACGGTACATCGAGTTGAGTGTGGAGATTTAATCCACTGTTCCTGAGGCTGCTGGGAGAGATTTCCCTTTCTCTTCTTTGTTCATGCAGCTCCTGGGATCCACCTTTGGATATGGACCTGCCTTGCATGTAGGTCGCCTGAGGGCGTCTGTTCTTCACCCAGACAGGACAGGGTTAAAGTGGGGGGGTGATTCTGGGGTTCTGGCTCACTCAGGCCGGGGGGGAGGGAGGGGTACGGATGCAGAGTGAGCCTGCAGCTGCAGAGGCTGGTGTGACATTTCACCAGCTTGAGGTGTTCTGTGTGTTCTCCCAGGGAAGTTGTCCCTGGATCATAGGACCCTGGCAGTGGTGGGCTGCACAGGCTACTGGGAGTGTTGGTGCAGAGAGTGACCTGTGATTTCACACAGGCTTCTTGGCAGCTGTAGCAGCAGCCTTAGCACCCCATGCCCGTCTCTGGGGTCTGCACTGATAGCGGTGGCTTGCACCCATCTCTGGAGCTCCTTTAAGAAGAGCTCTTAATCCCCTCTCCTCATGCACCAGGAAACAAAGAGTCAAGAAAAAGTCTCTTGCCTCTTCAGCAGTTCCA
This sequence comes from Mesoplodon densirostris, assembly GCF_025265405.1. Lineage (NCBI taxonomy): Eukaryota > Metazoa > Chordata > Mammalia > Artiodactyla > Ziphiidae > Mesoplodon > Mesoplodon densirostris. The sequence continues at coordinate 43,440,787 of NC_082667.1, forward strand.
GACCTTTTCCTGGACTCCCTCCCAGCTAGCTGTGGTGCACTAGACCCCTTCAGTCTGTGTTCATGCAGCCAAACCCAGTCCTCTCCCTTCGATCCTACTGAAGCCAGAGCCTCAGATCCCAGACCCTGCCCGCCCTGGCGGGTTAGCAGACAAGCCTCTCGGTCTGGTGAGTGCTGGTTGGCACCGATCCTCTGTGTAGGAGTCTCTCCACTTTGCTCTCTGCACCCCTGTTGCTGTGCTCTCCTCTGTGGCTCTGAAGCTTCCCCCCACCACCACCCACAGTCTCTGCCTGAGAAGGGGCTTCCTAGTGTGTGGAAAATTTTTCTCCTTCACAGCTCCCTCCCACTGGTTCATGTCCCATCTCTTTTCTTTTGTCTCTGTTTGTTTTCTCTTTTCGTTTGCCCTACCCATGTACATGGGGAGTTTCTTGCCTTTTGGGAGGTCTGAGGTCTTCTGTCAGCGTTCAGTAGGTGTTCTGGAGGAGTTGCTCCACATATACATGTATTTGTGGAGAGGAAGGTGATCTCCACGTCTTACTCTTCCACCATCTTGAAGCTCAACCAATATACTTATTTTTGAAGAGTTATGTTATGATTGTACACTATATTCTACTAAGTGTTAGATGAATATTAAATAGAATGGAAAAGTATTTTCAGGCTCTTGCAGAACATGGGGATTTTAATATATATTTTGGCATCATCTTTATTTCTTTTTTTATATTATAGGAAACTGCCACTGCATGTATGTCAATATCAAATTATAATCTACATTGCCCTCTATGTTTTTTCCTTTTTGTTCTTTAGCCTTTTAAGTTAAAAATGAATACTTTCCTTCTTTAAAATTCTCATGGTTACATAATGTAAAATGACATTAAATCCAATTAAGCTGGAACAATCCTTTCTTTCACTACATATTTGTCAGAGTGTTGAATATTTCTGTAAGGGTACAAAGGTTAGTACTTCTGTTTTTATTTTTAACATCAAGAGAAAAAGATGAAGAATTAAGTGAGCTGGGCCAAGGAAAATCTTTGAAGCCCTGAGACATCAGGTGTACTTAATCTATGAATCATGCCACCTCCCAGCAGGTAACTAGCAGCTATTCCAATGCAGGTCAAAAATGAAAAATGTAAATTAAAGGAAAGAATAAAGAATCAGTGAAGTATTTGACAGTTTGATATGACCTATACTCTGAGTACAAAATATCAATAAAAATCATAGCAAAACAGTTGTTGGTATATTTTGATGATGTTCTATTCCCATATGAATCAAAATAGATATCTGAAACAACAAAAATCACACTCAAATATGTGTTTTCAGATACGAAAATGGTCACATTTACCACCTTAAAGTTTCAGGTAACTAGGACCTGAAGAGGTTTATACCACCCAGTAACTAAGCTCAAAAAGTATGGATTGGGGCTTGAAAACTCTCAATGGTACTCCCCTTGTGCACTGAAATTATTTAATTAGGTTGGTTTGGGTGTGTATTATCATATAAAATTATAGCTTAGACTTTTACTCAGAACTTTCCAGTATATACCTCATACTACTATCTGTGTTATCTTTCTAAATTTAGATCTGTTAATGACACTTCTTTTCCAAAAATTAACTTGTAGTAAGAACCCTACTGAGTATGGGATAGGTCCATATTATTTATAATAGCATTCCATGCCTTTCTCAGCCTGGCACAAATCTTCATTATCCTGTTTACCACAGCATCCTCAGTGCCCCACTAGTGGGCCACACACACCTTGTAGTCTCTGTAGGCTGTGCAGTGTACAGACATTCACATAGGCTACAGGTAAGTGCTCCCCCTGCAGTTGAGGAATGTGATATTCCTTCTCTTTACTCACCTTACCCTTCCTTATCTTACTGTGAATTTTATGCTAAATTTTCTTCTTTTTTGATGCTATGGTTTTCTCTTACACCATTGCCAATTCTCAGATGCTCTTTCTTTTACCTAAGATGACTTTTCTGCTGTTTAATCTATAAACTCAGAGACATTCTTCAGGACCCAGATAAAACATCACCTATTCTCTGAAACCTAAACTACTATGACTCAAAATTTATAACTGCTTACTAAGAATTCTATGTATTTTAATTTGTTGCACTATGTGGCTTTTTTACACCTCTCTTTTCTTATGGGTTTATTTACTTGCTTCTTACTACTACTATTGCATTAGTTTCCTACTATTGCTATAACAAATTGTCACCAATGTGGTGGCTTAAATCTACACAAATTTATTCTATTATATCTCTAGCGGTTTAAAGTCTGAAACAGGTGCTACTGGGTTAAAATCAAGGTGTCAAAAATGGCAATCAAAGATGGCAATGCAAGGGGTAGGATAGGGAGGGTGGGAGGGAGACACAGGAGGGAGGAGATATGGGGATGTATGTATATGTGTAGTTGATTCACTTTGTTATACAGCAGAAACTAACACACCATTGTAAAACAATTGTACTCCAATAAAGATGTTAAAAAAAAATAAAATGGCAATGCTGACTTTCACTGGTCCCTGAATTTGCCATAGTCATTCCTGAGCTCATGACTCCTGAAATTCATTTCCCCTCTTTTTCATCTTTTCAACTTTTGCTTATTTTTCCAAATGCAGCTGTAGGTATTTCTATTACACAAAGCCTTTTCCAAATAGTGCTGTCCCGTTTGGTCTGCTTCATTGATAGAACTGGATACTTATCATTTTGGTATCATTTACCTCAAAGTTTCCCAGTCTCCTTCTGGATATTAGAATTCTTGAGTGTGAATTAAATACAGAGATTATCAGATACTTCTCCCATAAATTCTAGTTCAATAGTACTGAGCTGGGGCTTAGGAGTATGTACTGAAGTGTTCACAGATAATTTCTTTCTCTGGGGAATTTAAGCAAACACTCTGCCTTTCACTGACAATTCGTTATGTTAATAAAATTAATAGCAGGATGAGCCCTTAGAGTCTCATAACCCAACCATTCTTCTTGGGCTGAAAGCTCCTGTAAACATTTCTATTACATATCCATCCATTTTACATTCCTGAAGAAATCTTCCACCTTTTATGGTTTGAAAGCAAATTGTTTTTCATATGAAGCTCAAATCCATTTTCTTAATAGTTTTCATTTATTCCCTTACTTTGAACTTTGGGGATATGGAGACCAAGTTAGATCTTTCTTTTAAAGGACAGCCACTCAATTATGAGAAAGAGGCTATTATTCCCACTTGACTCCATTATTTTCTAAAATTCAAATCTTCTATTCCATTGACCTTCTCCAAAAGCCAAGATTTCACTCTCCTAACTACCAACGCCTTGACCGGGATGTCCAATATCGTAGCAATTATCCACATGCACTCAGTGAGGAAATAAAATGTGATGAGTGTTACTATAGGATTGAATTTATAATTTAATTTAAACATGTTTATATAGCCACATATAACTCAATATAAAGTGTAAGTTCAGACACGGAGAGACTTCTCTAGGAAATATTTACCTAGCTTCATGAAAGAGTGAGTAAAACTGAAGTTTCACAAATACATGATTCAATTGCATGTGAAAAATAAAAGCTTATGGTTGTAATGGGAAGAAAGGTAAATTACATTTGCAAAAGGTCAAAGCTGTGTATTTACAAGATTTTTCCTTAGATAATATGTATGATCCATTGGAAAGTAGTTTGGGGAAACTTACATAGTTGTTGATAATGTTTGGTTTATTTTGGTTAGGTGTTTATGCCATTGAAAGTAAGTTCCACTTTATTTTAGAGGCAGGCAATAGAGGATCATTGGAACTTTTGAAGAAAGAAAAGTAAATCTCGGGGGTATATGTGGGTGAGGCATGAAGACTGTCTTCTACTTAGAATCATTATCAATATTTTTTTTTTCTAAAAAGAATAATACTAAGGTACTAGAATTTTTGAAGAAAGGGTGAATATTCTTTTTTCATTTCAATGACACCTATTAAGTTTAATTTTGTTTTTTATTGATCATGGAAGGATCTTAATATTTAATATGTTCATAATTAAATTATGGTCCTACACAATTCAGATAGTATAGGTATTTTGATATAGCAACAGCCTACTATTTTTCATTGCCTACCCAGAAAGAAATAACTTTTAAACTAAAATTTAAATAAAGAATTGCCATTTGGATGTTTAAGAAAATACATGGAATGCATCTGAATCTTTACAATATCTAGGTAGTTTAGTCTAGTAGGTATTACAGCCAAATAAAGCCTCTTATAAGTCTAGCTGTGTAACCTTCAGACTCAAATTTTTTCCTGTGTTTCCTTCAGATCTCAATTCAAAAGTGATCTATTCAGTGAGACTTCCTGGGTGCCTGGTATGAAATGGCATCCACTTTTTAATATTTCATATTATCTCCTTGATACATATGGGTATGAATTAATATGACTCCATCTGTTTACTATTTTATAATGATAAACCATCTCACATAATTCTCAATGTCATTTTCATTATCAGCTGCATATTAAAGAAAAGGAAACTGAGGCTAAGGAAATTTTAATTGACTGGCTGAATTCAGAGTTTGTAAGTGCAGAGTCAGATCAGTAGTTTTTTCACTCTGCTATGTTATCCTTTTATAAAGACAGGCATTTTATCCTAAGTCTTAATAATGTCTTTTAAATGTTTTTCAATTATTTAGCTTTTGTATTTTCAATCTGAAACAAGCATGCAGGGATAATAGTTTAAAATATTGACTAGGCCTATATTTTCATGATTGGTTCCCTATTTTTAACTGTATCTTCTATGACTTATGCTTTTAATTAAAAACAAACAAACAAAAAAACACCAAAACCTATAGGCTTATATTCTAGCTCAATGGATTCATTCTTGCTGAAACTTTTCTGATTATTATGTGACTTTTTCATGTCATTATTATGTGACTTTTTCATGTAATTTACCATTTTGAATTTCTGTTGACTCAAAAGTAAAAACTTGGATTAAATTATCTTTAAGGGCTCTCATCCTCAAATTTTCTAACAATCTTATAATGGTTCTTATAATGACTTATAAAACCACTTATAAAAGTGGTTCTTATAATGAATGAATGACAAATTGCCAATTGGGTAAAGCAATGCTATCCCTTTTATTACCTCTCTTGTCTACTCTACTGGCTACCCTTACTCTATTTATAACCTGAATATAAATACTTTACTAGAGGACCCAGAAAATTGGTTAAATAACCACTCTAAATAAAAGTAATGAAATTCTATAAGACTTCTACCAAGGTATCTGAAATGCAAGGTAAGAGCCAAAAGGGAGTTATAAAGTCCATTATGAGACATCAGAACAAGAAAGAGGACTTGTTTTATAGAGGCATTCTGAAGTAGTTAATACCTAATTAATTTAGCTTTAGGAAACTTGCAATTTAGTCCAGATTTTGACACATAATGGCTAGACAATCCTGAGTGCATAAATATAGTTCTCTGAAGCTCAGTCTCTTCATGGATCCAAAGAAATCAATACCTTGTCCTTCACCATATCCTCTGGTAGCTTTCCAGGAACTGGATGGGGGGTGGTGCAGGGGGAAAGTAAAATAAATGTACAAAAATAAATAAAACCCGAGATCAAATGAGAGCATCTCAGATAAGGTGCTGTCAACATTCAGAGAAAGAATTCTTTCCTACAAGGTGGGTGAGCCAATTTGTAGAGTATCATTCTGAGTACATATAAACGAATGGAATGGTGACAATTTCTAATTGGCTTTCTTAAATATTGTGTAATAACTTATCTTTCAAAATAAACTGTTTATATTGTTTGTTCATGTCATAAAACTAATACATGACCATTATGGAAATAATAATGTCCACTCTTTATTCAACATTAATTATGCACCAGCAACAAATAGTGCTTGGTAACTCTTAATATCACCTCATTTGATTTGCACCATCTTTACATTAGATGGAAATTATTACTAGCCATTTTGGAGATGAGAAACTGAATCAGAAAAGTTTACAATGAGCCCAAGATCATGGAGCTAAGACGGGAGCAAAACAGTTCAAATCCAGATGTGTCTAATTCCACAATTCTACTCCTAAATATCAGGCTTTACAGAAAATACAGGTAAAAAATATATGTAAACATTTGTAGTACCACTCACCCAGGAATTAACAGTGCTAATGTTTGTTAAGTTATATACACTATACACACACACACAAACACACGCGCAGGTACATTTATGCAGTGTTCAACGTGAAAACTTCAAATGACGCTAAGGTTATAAGATGAAAAGTAAAAGTGCCCAACTTGACACTATCTTTATTTTTCTCTCATGTAATAACCACTATGAACAGATTCTTATATATACCTTCATAAATTTGAATAGATATATATCTGAAACTCATTTTAAATTGACTCCCCAGAGGTTAACAAGTCTGTCATTATTATATATTTAGCTTAACTACATAAAAATAGAAAAATCCTATGACATTCTACATAATGCAATATCTTCACATAATTTTCAATTCAGTTTTTGAAGGGTGCATTTGATTAATTGAAAAATCTACATATGAATGCTTGACATCATAATAATAGCAATGTTAAAACAAGCTACCATTGATTGAATACCAGCTATTTTAGACATGTACATGTAATTTTAATATTCATGGTAACTGTACATGTTAGTTTTATTTCCACTGTACATTTGAGAAGGCTGAAACTTAGGACAATCGAGTAACTCACTCTATGTTACATAACCAGTCATAAAGGGGAATTAATCTAGAATCTGTGAAAATAAAATCACTTCTCTATTCACTGTAATGACTCCACTCTGCTGCTTTTTGTGGTTTGAGACTTTTCCTTCCCAGCACAGAGTTTAGCTTTGCATAAACATATCCATCTTGGTTAAATTTGTTAAGTAATTATCAAATTTTAATTTTCTTTGTACTATGTGGCTATAAAATCTGGTTTTCTAAGCGGTTGCCAAAATTCAGTGAATGGAACATTCCAAAGAATGATATAGATTTTTTGTTTCAGATAAACTCAGCAAGGCAAAATTATCTACCACAAAGGGAACTTGCAAGTTGTACTTTTGTTCTATATCTTTCCAAGACATTGGAAAAGGCATTAGTCTCAGTTCAATATATCTTTGTAGGCTTCCTGTTATTTCAATCATATCCATGAAGTGGAACATTTAAAATCTTTCTGTAAAAGCTTAGGCAAGTGAGGCAAAGCAGAGAAATAAATACTCGTATTTGCTTTAAACTTCTTTTTCTTATTGGACTATAGGGAGAGTCAGTTGGGATGATTTCTATCAGAATTTGCTGCTTCCTTGGTTTAAATCTAACAGTAAAGATTGGATTATAAATGTATAATAACTGGTATGGTATTCCTAGCGACTGTATCAAAACCATTAACCTGTATATTTGTCATGATATTAATTAACTTAGAAGGTATATTAGCCCTGTTTTCTTCCTTCTCTTCCTCTTTCCCCCCACCTCTTCTTTCTCTCTCTCTCTCTCTCTTTTTTTTTTTTTGTGGTACGTGGTCCTGTTACTGTTGTGGCCTCTCCCATTGTGAAGCACAGGCTCCGGACGTGCAGGCTCAGTGGCCATGGCTCACGGGCCCTGCCACTCCACGACATGTGGGATCCTCCTGGACCGGGGCACGAACCCATGTCCCCTGCATTGGCAGACGGACTCTCAACCACTGCACCACCAGGGAAGACCTCTCTCTTTTTTTTTTTTTTTCCCCATCATAGCAAAATGTCTCTGGGGGTTCAGGATATAATTCAGAGAAGATACCAAATAAAGACAAAAAAATCTGAAACAATGGTGGAAAGAAGCCCAGTCTTTCCTTGAGAGTACTGGGTTAGACAGTTGACGACCACTATAGCACTGGCATCATAGCAACTTTATCTGTGAATCCATCTCCCCACTGTCCTCTGTCACCTTCTCTCTTTTCCTCTCAGCTTAGTGCTCTGGTCTCTGCTTATATACCTTCCTCCCTTTCACTCTCTGGGATCTAGGTTACTGAAGGTTATTAGGGGACGTTCATAAGAAATATACAAATGTTAAATGATTTGCCTGTGATTCAGCACAAGGGAAACATGCAGTGTATTTATGTGAACCTCATGAAGTCAGCCTAGAGTAGTAGATAAGAATATAAACTTTGGGACCAGAAGAACAGACCTTGAATTTTACTGTGACTACTAATTAGCTATATCAACTTGCTCTTAAATGTTTGGACCTCAAAATAGAGATCATATAATACCTTACAGAGTTGGTATCATAACTAGAGTTTAAATGGGAAGATATATATAGTGTTAAGTATACTGACTTTTATATAGTAAATACTCCATAAAAGATGGAGCATTAGATGATTGACATTTTTCCAGAGAGGCCTTGTCTGCTAATAGGACAAACATTGATGGTCAATGAAAGCCTGGCATGTCTTTCCTTTAAGCACTTTCTGGAAAGTAGAGCTATTGGAAGATCTGCCATTTCAGTCTAGATCTGAGCCTCTTCTTCTACTTAGTAGAGAATCTAGATCCCACTGTATGTCACTGATCACAAGATCCTATAGTTCAGGGACACTTGAGGATGTCAGGGGCCTGAAGACAATAAGGCTTTCTTATCCCAATTCACTAGCTGCATCACACACACAAATGGAAATGCATAGTCAATTGCCTCACTCACTTTACTCATCTGATCAATAGGTGAGAGAGGGAGCACAGTTTTGCACAGATCTCTTATTTGCTTTTACCTTCTGTTAGCCCTTGCAGTGATCCCAAACTTTTTGGCACCAAGGACCAGTTTTGTAGAAGACAATTTTTCTCTGATGGGGTGTGGGGTGTGGGCATTGCTCAGGTGGTAATGTGAATGATGGGGAGCGATAAGGAGCAGCAGATGAAGCTTCACTCACTCACCTGCTACTCGCCTCCTGCCGTGTGGCCCGGTTCCTGACAGGTCATGGACCTGTACCAGGGTTTGAGGACCCCTGAGCCCTTGTATGATCTCACTCGATGATAAGCACAATAAAAACGTTTCTTTCCTTTAGCTTCCAACCAGTTCTGGCACATAAAATACTTTTAGAAGATTTTCTTTTAAAGTGGTCACCAACATCCCCACCTGCAACACTCCCTGCCCTCTCCCTCTGGCAATAGTAGTGAAGTACATCGTCTTTGTCTTCGTACATCACAGCTTCAAGCTCTGAAGACTTTTTTTTTTTTTTTTTTGCGGTACGCGGGCCTCTCACTGTTGTGGCCTCTCCCGTTGCGGAGCACAGGCTCCAGACGCGCAGGCTCAGCAGCCATGGCTCACGGGCCCAGCCGCTCCGCGGCATGTGGGATCTTCCCGGACCGGGGCACGAACCCGCGTCCCCTGCATCGGCAGGCGGACTCCCAACCACTGCGCCACCAGGGAAGCCCTCTCTGAAGACTTTTGTGAGCTCTTTTCACCTCATTTTTCTACCTGAGTCACTGACATTGAAGTGCCAAGTACACTTTATTGTCTTTTTATTCCTTTGACTGCGGTTTCTTAGGTTGTATTTACAGTTGTTCATTTGTTTTCCTCCAAAGGATCTACTCCTTAATTCACTACCCCCATCCCACTCAGTTGACAGAAGTTGGCTCCGTCTACTTGAAATCTTTGTTGTTTTATTTCTCCTTAGGCCAGCTTCATGGAATCATCCAGTTGAGGATACAAGTTCATGCTTAAGGGTCATCTCTTCTTCCTGAGGACAATCTGTCTTCAGTTGTACAGGGAGATATCTGCTTTTCCAAGGGTGTCAGAATTCCACCTCAACTGTGTATGATCTGTTCTCATTAAAAACTTAAAATCTAGAGAAATTTTGCCTTTTTCTGGGTACATTGCCACTTATAGAAAGGATATTGCATCATTTGTGTATACACGGGTCCTGTGATAGTTTTCAAGTTCTTATGGGGAGTCAGATGGTATCCTATTCATGTTTTTATACCTATAATATTGAACATATTTCTTGAACAGAGTAAGAAATAAACATTTTCTTTTGTTTTAAGGAAATACCTGTAGTCTGTGAGAAGATACCAAAATTGGCAAGCTAGAAAATTAAGTAGAGGTCTTCACCATTGACTATTATTTCTCAAAAAAAAAAGAAAAAAAAAGAATTTTGATTGAGATAAAGTTTCACTCTATTTTTATATTGCCAAAATAAGTTATACTACGTTTTTTTTTGAGTTATTTTCACTTTAGATATATTCAACTTTTATATTCTAGAGAAGCCTTTGTTATCTTGTCTTATTATAGTCTTATGAATATCTCAAGGTTGAAAGAAGTTTGAAAACTGGAATTACAGAGCAATAAATGTTTCTTTTCTCTTTTCATTGAATAATGCAACTACTCTCAAATTCTGTACTATCAGAGTGTGTCATTGAAAATATTCCCGCTCTATAAACAACAGGCTACAAACTTAAATAGATTTCTGATTCCAAAATAGGACCTAGTATGGCCATCTGCTGAGTGGCACTGAGTGATATGTAGCCTTTCTGAGTTTGTTTTAGCACATGTGAAATGGTGGGGGATAATAATATCCCCCCCACAAAGTACACAGGATTGTCATGAAGATAAGATAATACAAAAGAAAGTACTTTCTAAACTTTGAAACTCCTTTTAAGTGTAAGACATCATTATAAGTTTTGGCTTATAAAATAATACAACACCTAAACTTTTGGGATTCAATTTAAATGCAAAGAATAAGCTCTAATTATCTGCCTAGTTGTTACTTAGTCTGTGGAAAGTGATATAAAACCAGAAGTTTTATACCCTTTGAGAAAAATTCCTAAATGCAATCTCTATGTTCTAATGGGAACTTTGCTTTAGGATTATTAGCTCACAGTATGAATTTCTTGTAACTTTTGACCTATTTTAGGATCTATAACTATCAGATTTTGAAAAAGTTAAATTAGCATTGCAAATTAAGCATTAGAACTCAATTGGATCTCAAAAATCACAGTGGTCTGAGCAAATTAATGCTTTTGAACCTGCAGAAAATTGAAGCTGCAAGTTTGGAGTTTTTTTCCAGAATTAAGAAATGTGATCTCTTGTTCTTCAGTTAGTCAATCTGATTAATTTATAGAGCATAATATGCTTAGTAAGGATTTTATTCATTTATCATGAGAAATAGGAGGGAAACTATTTCATGTAGTAGAAAGAGGAGTGGATTTTTCCTTAAAGACCTTGAATTTGAGTCTTAGCTCAACTACACCTTAGTTGTGGGATCCACCTCTAGGCAAATTACTTTTACCTATAGGTTTCTATTTCCTCAATTATTGAATTGTTTTTGAGAATCAAATGAAATGACATTCATTCCTTAAGTCCATGTATGCATTTATTTATATATGTATAATTTAGTTTTCAAAGATATAAGCATAGTAATATTTTGCATTGAAGAAGAGAATACAGAAGCCATGGAATATAGGTGTGTATAAGAAAAGCATGTTGTATCCAAAGAATCACAACCTGATCTATGTTTGAGGAATGTTAGAGAAAAGACAGGGAATTACTGAAGAAGAAACTAGATAGGAAGACAGAAGCCTGATTATGCAGGACTTTGTAAACAATGCTAAAGGGTTTGGATTTTATTATTTATGTGGAGGATTTGAAAGGTTTTACATAGGAAATCAGAATGGTGTAGATCATGCATCGTGTATCATGACCTAGAAAGAGACACTAGTGATGTAGTCTCTATCTATCATTTGAAAATACTGTTCCACTCTTCCACCTTGTTCAACATGGTCATTCTCATGGTCTCTGAATATGGTCAAGCCCTTTCCTAACTGCTAGCACATGTTATTGCTGTTCCCTCTGCTAGGAATCTTCTGATCATGCCAAGCTCAGCAAATTGATGTCACTTCCTCAGAGACAGCTTCTCTGACACAGTTTCTAATGTGTTCCTCCTAACTTACTCTGTCTAAGGACTTTATCACATTAAGGTTAGATTTGTGGAGAACAAGACTAAAGACAGGGAGGAAATTTACAAAGATGACTTTATAGTTCATGTGAGAAATAATGAGTCTTGTGTTAGGAGCAAGCTAGTTAACCTCTTTCTTGGTCACCTCCTATAATATCTGAGCTATTTTCTATCAGTGTCCTATCTCATGAGAAAATGAGTCAAATTCAACTCATATATTTGGCACAATGATAAATGCTGCTCTAAACACTGCCCTCTACCTGTAACAAAGTCATGACAAGCAGCTCATTCCTTTGGTCTTGAGCATGGCATCATACTACTGTTGTTATGTGTTGGCTTTCAGACTTTCAGAAGAACTATTGGTCTTAAGTGGGTTTGATGCATTACACAGAAAATGTGGACGATGTGATGTGTATCTTAAATGATATCAGTTAGGCATGAAATGAATTAATGTTAAGTAACAGCCTACTGCAACTCTTACTAGGGGTAGACTCATGACTGATATTTGTAGGTCCTGGTGCAATAATATAAATGGAGGCAACACAACCTGTGTTAAAATATTTAAAAGTTTTAAATCAAACTAACAATTTATTAAATAAAGTATATTCTATTCTGTACCTTGAAACGTATGACTTAATATTGTAATTTTTAAACTAATGCTATGATTTATATATATTACATCTCATCAAATGGTAAATATGATTGAAATTAATAGTTTCAATATATGTCTGGTGTTCTGTTGAGAAGAATTGCTGAAGAAGAAACTAGACAGGAAGACAGAAGCCTGATTTTAATGTGTAATGAACCATGTAATTCAAAAGATATGTCTAGCTCAAAAATCATTTTCTTGCTCTCAATACAATTTCACACAACTATCACATAAATATGTAAGAATCTACTTAATTATTGCTTTCTGAAAATCTTTATCAAGTTGCTTATTTTTTTATTCCTTTTATCTAAAAATTTCCATTGCTCAAATCCTCCCTTCACTCAGCAGATTTTCTTCATATCAACAGTAATGTTATCATATGCTTTTAAACTATTTGGACATATTTGCCTTTCCTTTCAGAGACATAGAGTAAGGGTTTGGTAAAAATGTTGTCCTGAAGTCTAGATGCTGTTGAGTATGAGAGTAGATATTTTGGCTTATGAGATATGTTGTGCCAGAACTGAGCACAAGATCTTGAATTCCTGAGACATCCATGTGTTTTATAGTAATGTTTTTTACATGTATTTGTGAAGTTTAATGCTATCTAAAATGTAGAGCTCAAAGCCAAGATAAACAATGAGGTCCTACTGTATAACATGGAACTATATTCAGTATACTGTGATAAACCATAATCAGAAAGAATAAGAAAAATAATATATATATTATATATCTATATATATAATATATAGATATATATATATATGTATGACTGAATCACTATGTTGTACAGCAGAAATGAATACAACATTGTAAATCAACTATACTCCAATAAAATAAATTTTAAAAGGAAAAATAAAATATTGAAAAACTAACACAAAAGATAAAATGAAATACATGGATATTTACCCCAAAAAACAAAACAGAAAATGAGAAAGAAAACATTTCAGTTAATTAAAATTCTCCCTGTTACCATGCAAAAATCCTGAAACAGAAGAAAATTGTACACCCCACTGCAAACGCTGAATTAAATGCATAAAGGAAAACTTAGATGTAAAAACAAAAACAAACAGGCAAACAAAATCAAATACTAAACCAGAAATTCAAAATCTCATAATAGAATTGGGAAAAAAAACTGGAGTATACAAAAAGAGAGCTGTTTGATTTCAGTAATAAAAATGAAATAACAGATTTTTTAATCCTAGAAATAATTTACATTAAACAATATTTGAGAGAAAATAGATTTGATTAAAAATATAATAAATAACATCAAGAAAAGATATGAAAATCCACCTTAGAAGTGAAATGAAGTTAAAAAAGAGAAGGAAAGATAAATATAGAAAATAGGCAATAGATTTCCAACATATGTATAACTGGAGTCCCTGGAGTCAAAACAAAACCAATAGTTATAATTATAATCAATGAAAATTCTCTAGAATACAGTTACCTAAAACTACATTTTGAAAGTATATAATAAGTAACCAGGAAAATTAATGCAGGACAATAGACTACAAAATATATCCTACTAAAATTACTAGATTTTAAGATTAAGAAAATTTTCAGAGCTTCCAGGGAAATTATCCTCTCACTTACAAAGAAAAGAAAATTAGGTTGGTACTGGACTTTTCAGCTGCAGGGTACAAAGAGAGGTACAAAACAAAGTAATATTGGAACAATGATTTTTTAAAAAGTAGAGAAGTAGGAGGCAAGCCAAGAATTTCACATTAGCCAAGATATTACTTAAGGACTAGAATATGTATATATATATATATATATTCAGAGAATTTCCTGCACATAATATAAAACTTAATGAAACAAGATTGTGGATGTTTGGTAAGGAGTAAAAGAGGTAAAGCATGAGATTTCTTGGAGTATGTCTTTTTATACAATTTTGAGTTTTTTAATGAGGTTAATATTTTACCTAGTTGAAAAATAGTTGTATATTTATATATATAAAGAAGGAGACAACCCCACTAAATTTGTATACAAATATAAATAAATAATACTAAGTAATCAAACTAAAAATACAAAGGAAAAAATAATAAAGTCCTATGTATATCCTCAACAAGATATAATCTTAAAACAAAAAGTACTATTAAGAGACTGTTAATTTGCTTAAATGACTTGGTCTTGATACTACTATTAGTGTAGTAATCTCCCCCAATTTTTTTTTTGGTTCAGATAGTGTATAAATATATTGATGAGGCCCTCATATCTCACTGTAGAAGAAAGGACATTAAAAATTAACAAATAAATAAGTAAGCAAGCAGAAAAGGAGAAAATGGAAATTCTTTCATAGAAAATTATCAACTTATAAACGTAGAAGCTATGGTAAAATTAGAAAATCACCATTTCACAACATTCAAAATAATTCACTTTGGCAATGATCATTAATTTATACTTATCCAAATCAAATCAAATATTACTTGATATTAAAACAAAATAAAATTTACTTTCTTGCCTTCACAATGGATAAACTGGTGGTCATCATAACAAAATGACTAAATTTAACCTCACTAATAATTGCACAATTTGCTATGATGTGCCTCCCAATGTGTTACACTGAGGACAAAATATCACCTATGTAGTATTCTTGCTAAAATATATACTTAACTTGAATTTAATCAGACAAGTAAAAGTGAAGAACATTTTGTCAATCAAATGCTGTAGATGCCTTAAAATGTTAGAGTCAAAAAAAAAACTAAACAATGATGACAACAACAGAAAACAGGTTAGTGAATGTCACTAAATTAAAAAAAAACTGAAGACAAATGAAAAGTAAATGAAACAAGTTGATTGGAAAAAAAGAGAGAGCTATAAAGGTGATTTTGAGATAGTTGTGGAAATTTGGATATGAATGTCAATAGGTCCTTTATATAGAAAATAGGATTGTAACAAAGTTAAACTTCTTGCGAGAATGAACTGTATAGTGTTTTTTATGATAACTTCTTGTTTTTTGGAGAAACATGAAAATGTATTTAATACTGTGTCATGACATCTACAGCTTCTCAAGAAAGGTATATTTCTGTGGCAGGGATGGTGTGATGTGTGTGTATGTGTTTGCTGTGTGGTGAATAAATGTGAAGATTATATGGAAGTTCATTGAATAATTTTTTCAATTTTTCTGTAAATTTCAAAATTTTTAAATAAAATTTGCTTACATTAGTGAAATATTACATCTATGAGTGAGATATTTCACAGAGATAGTTGCAAAATTTTTATGATGACTATGTTTTCTTCTCTGAATTAATAAACAGTAATGATGATAATAATAGCTCAATGTTTACTATACATTAAACACTGCTGTTCTAAGTATCTTATGTATAGGAGGTCATTTAAACTTCCAATAATCCTGTGAGGTAAGTAATATTATTATTCCCATTTTACAGATGAAGATACTTACATAGATAGGCTTAACCTACAGCTTCTCTCTTAAAAGTAATAAATGGCATATATTTGGAGTAATCTGATGTAAATGTAATATTAGCATTGATTTTCACAGCCTCACTATATCTAATGTACATATATGTGTGTGCATATATGAATACACATGCATATACATGTGCACATACACACATATGCACATGAAAACAAGGAGTAGATATCTATACTCCTTGTTTCTGATGTGCATCTTTAAGACAATAGGTCAAGACATATAGTTCAAAATAAAAGGCTAGAGAGCAAAGCAAATATATCTATATTTTTTATATGACAGTGGTTAATGTTAGAAGTTTCATATTCAGGATCTAGAAATAATTGGTGGGCTAGCTCAGCAATATTGAGTTAAAATTTCCATTCAATTATTCAGTCCATGACAGCATGCATTTATTTAGTGCCCATGTATGCATTGTGGTAGAAGCCAGGATTATACTGATAACTAAATAATTCTATCTTGTCCTCAAATATCTCATAGACTCTGTAAATAATTATGATGCAAAATGATCACTGCTATGGTTTAAAATTATTATGAAATTATTGAGAGTCAAAAGGGCTCTATCTGGAATAATTAATTGTCAGTGAAAGTTTTATTTTAAAAGATAATATTTAATTCAACTAAGAGAAAAAAAAAATTTGACAAAGCAGAACTCTTTATACTAGTTTTGTGAATTTTATTAACATAAGTGTATTTTTTAGGTAAATGACTTGATCAATTCAAATCCATGAAAGTGCTGAGAACATGAAGATATGCTACTTCTACAAAGGAAGCACAAGAAGATTTACTGAAAAAGTTAAAAAAGAAAAAAAGAAGGCAAAGATAGTGTCTCTCCCTAACTGCTCCCATTTACCTAGTGGACATTATAATATATATATATATATATATATATATATATATATATATATATATATATATATATATATATTTTTTTTTTTTTTTTTTTTTTTTTACGGTACACAGTCCTCTCACTGTTGTGGCCTCTCCCGTTGTGGATCACAGGCTCTAGACGTGCAGGCCCAGCAGCCATTGCTCAGGGGCTCAGCTGCCCCGTGACATGTGGGATCTTCCTGGACCAGGGCAAGAACCCGTGTCCCCTGCATCGGCAGGCGGACTCTCAACCACTGCACCACCAGGGAAGACCCCTAGTGGACATCTTGGTCCATGATTTATCTGCAAAGAAGATGATTTCACAGATTCAATTTTATTTAGTTCGTATTTTCTAACTTGTCAAATGACCTAATTTTAATTAGATATCATTAGAAGAAGTGTTAAGGAATCATTGATGTCAGTAATGGGAACAGTCTTAGAATGTTTGTTTTTTAAAACATCTGAAAATTTATTACCAAACTCTCAACAAAAGTAATAAAATGTATGGCTCTGGCTGAATTTGCATCCATTATGCAAACTGAGGAATAGATAGACACATGTTGCTCCACTAGCTGGCTGAAAACAAATGTATTTCAATGAAGCCCACATTATCTTTTGAGGTATACATAATCCGTTTCTACCCATGAACCAAGGCGAATTTAGCAAATCTATCTTTCAAAGTAGCTGCAGGAGAATTTGTCACCCTTACTGGAACAACTCTGAAGTGTATGTTCTCTAACTCTGGAAGTAAAAGAAAGAATCACAAGATTTTGGGCTTTGCTCTTGTGTGAACGATGTTTCTTCCATTGTTTTTATCTCTCTCTTATTTCCCTGCCAAAAGATCATTTTACATGGTTTTGACCTATAAAAATGGTCACTTCTTGCTTTTAAGTAAGATTTGCTCAGTGTTTTCTAGCACTCAGATGGAACATTCTTTACTTTTTATGTCATCTCATTTAAAATGTTTCCTACTGATGTTTTATTTTCAGGCTGTTTAGGTTTCTTTTTAATATTGTTGTAATGCCACTTCTCAAAATTATCCATGTTGCAGATTAGGACTTTTTTTTTTCAGTTTGAGTTCATTATTCTGTAAATAATGTTCAGCTAAGACTCAAGAAATAAAATGCTAAGGCACATTGTTTTAAGCTGTGAGAGCCTTTAAATTGAGTACAGCTGTGCCATGTACAATCTCAGTTTTCAAAGGGCTGTGTGCCACCACATTCTACTGTTTCCAATTTGGCAACTTATTCTCATTATACTGGGGCGATGATGATTCTTGGTGGAGAAGTCTTTGCAGCAGATACATGACAGTTGTATTATCAAATGATTCTGGGTCCATTAAGAAATGTTGAGATTATTAAGGACACTATCCTTAATCCTCAAAAAAAAGCATATAATGGAATATAAGTGATTGAATGCCCTGGAGCATCATTTTTTGTAGGAATATTACTTCAATAATGAGCATGTTTTGAAGAGTCACTTTCTCCAGAGTTTTCTTCATGCCCCTCCATGGGATCAATATAGACCAAGTTCAGGGAGAAAAATTTAATGTCTATTTTAATGAATTTCTATAAAACCAGGGTAAAAAATAAAGATAAATAAAACACACTAAATAATATGTGGTTGGAATTCAAAGATTGAACACTAAACAATATGTGGTTGGAATCCTAAAAATTCCATATTATTGTCTTTGGAAATATTAAAGGGAATTACTAAGAAAACGCCTACTTGTTGTTCTCCATCTTCAAAAGGAGCATGAGCTAAACAAGAAATAGAATTCAAACTCACCTGTTGGAAAGCAGGGAGCCAGATCCAAAGACCTCTTAAAATGAGTTCCAGCTCTAAGATTATAGAAAATAAAATGCCTTTCTTTAAGAGTGTTGAACTATGTACAGGCTGTCAGAAGGGTTGAGACCATCTATCTATGAACAATTTCAACATGTTTTAATGATTCTATTTGTGCATATAGATAAAGTTATTAACCTTCCATGAGAAAAGCATGTACATTTGGTTATTTGCCCACTAGTGGTAGTTTATTTACATTCTTATTTAATGCACACTGTCTGGAACTCTAGGGTCAAGCAAACTTAACTGACTCATATGAGGTTTAAACTTGTAACACTTGATTCATTAGCACCAAGCAAAAATAGCTAGCCATCTGAAACAAACCACACCATAATATCTTAGGGAAAAAAGTTAACCATCTAGGTTTCAATACATATTTTGTTAGAAGCAAAAATAGTAGACATAATAAATTTTTGAGCCTTCTTGCTTCACTGGGATTCTATGAGCCTATAAGTGAGTCTTATAGGAGAAAGCTATGGATAGATTCTTCCATGCTTGACAGTATAATCTTTTAGACTGATGCAAAGGTTTTAGACAGGACCCAAAATAAAATGACTGAAGCCTACAGAAAGGAAAGGTTATTTTATTTTCTGACCTGATTTGCTGATCTGAAATGCAAACCACTGATTGTTTTTCATTAAGCCACTAGCCACTATGGTAACCACTTTATATTATTACTCAACCTGGTCAGCAGTTAAGCCAGTATTCAAGGAGTGAGAGTTTTAGAATAGCATTAACAAAAAGAATTATCCTCCAATAAAAGATAAGCAGTTTCCAGAATGAAAGACTTGGCTTGAAGCCTTCCTGTTTACTGTAAAAAGCAAAAGATAAATCAGATATATTCCCACTGTGGAGCAAGTAGAAGATGGTAGTGTATTTTTGTAGGCATAGAAATGGGAATTAAATAACCCATTTAACTTCTGCCTGCAAAGTGAGAAAACCTTGGAGAGCAGATGCATTTACGTTCTGTAGGTCTTGAAGTGCTGACTTCAATTCAGAGAAGAAAACCCTGAGCAAAGGGAAGACTTTGGAATATAGCAATAAGTAGCAGTGGCAGAATCCCAATCTCATTCAAATGAAGCCAGTGCTGTACTGGAGGGAGTTTAGATTTTTTAAAAGGGGGCTGAATTTTTTTTTCACCAAGAGAATGACTAGATAATACAATAAGTTACTTCTACCTTCAACTTCTAGCATTCTCTTAGACATGATGGGGGAAGGCATTTTTGCAGTTTTATAAATGTTTCTCAGAGGAAAGAGCATGATACAGCATAGATGTCTTTTATACATGTCAAGTAGATACATTATTAGATTATAGAATATATAGAACCTGGACAAGGTTGCTAATAGAATATGAATATTGAATGTCATTTTGAGAATAACTATTTTCCCTTTAAGTAGAGGATTTTTTCTCCCCTTCAGAGCTATGACAAAGTTCACTCAGGCCCCAAGAATCCTTGATTATGAATTCAGTTGAATCATCCGAAGAGCAAGAGAACTGGGAAAGACACAGAAGAAAATCTGTCCAAGTTACCCACTGCCTTTGATCTCAGTAGGAGCCAGTAAACCCATTAGGGCATCTCTCATTTTCTCTGAGACCTGGTAAGTAGAGCCTGAGTCAGACTGTTAACCTCCAGTGTGGAACAGCCTCCTGACCTTCATGCTTAACCTCTGGTACTCTAGAATCCTTGAGTTCCATCAATCAGCTTCCTTAACCGAGAGGGGAGTCAGAAAATGTCTGTAGTTTAATAATTAGTTTCTTTAATACAGAAGAGAAAGTAGAATGCTTCCCCCACTTCAACATCGCTAAAATATGAAAATTGTCATATTTAAATTAATTCAATTTGCTTAAGTATCAACTTTGATGTCATAGGGCATAAAATACACTTTCCTGCTGACTAGGCGTTAGTGCAAGTTAGCACAAGTTCGTGTGCCCGACGAGGCCAAATGAACCGAATTGAAATGTTGGGGTTTGGAGCAGAGAAAGGTTTATTGCAGGGCCATGCAAGGAGATGGGTGTCTCACGCCCTAAAAATCCCCAAGCTCCCAGAAGGGTTTCTGCAAAGCACTTTTAAAAGCCAGGTGAGGGAGGGGTGTCACAGTGTATGTGATCAGCTCTTGCACATTTCTCTGATTGGCTGATGGTGAGAGAACAGGGCGGTGTCACAGGGGTTAACATTATCAGTCCTTAGGCTCCAGGAGGCCTGGGGCTATGTGCTTGCGGTCATCAAGTAGTTAACATCTTCCATTAGGTGGTGGGTTTTCACATCCATAAAACAACTCAGGAAATGTGTATCAAATACTGTTATCTAGGTACTGCAGAGAGGAGCTAAAGCAGAGGATATGGAGGAAGGCCTGTTGGGGAGGTCTCATAGGGTCCTGCTCCATTGCAAAAGGAAGAAAATAAAAATCTTCTCACACTCACATTTTTTGAGACTCATTTCTAATTGTGACTTGTTCATATTTGGCCATATGTATTTTTATCAGTAAGAATTCTTACATAGAAAAGATAGAAGGATAGACAATTCATATTTAGTCATTGTCTGCTTTGTTTCAATGTACTGAGGCCTTATATATTTATTCATCCTCCAAAACACCATAAATGTTCTCTGTATTTGACCATGAATTTGCAGAGAAAATGATCCAAATCCCACCTTTCATTCTCAGTCTTGAAGCTTTCTCCAACAGCCCCTTCATACTTAATCTATCCGCTTTGCATGTAGGATCATCTCTCTGCCTAGCCTCCCTTGCACAGATGACTTAGGTAGTTGCATGTGCTTCTCTGCAGTGATTCAGCACTTCCCTAGGCGGTTGTGCCACTTAACAGGTCTCTGTGCCATGATCAGATCCTGTAATCATGTGATGCCATTCTCCAAATTCTTGAATGGTATAGTTCTGGGCCTGTGGTGGTCTTATGGCTCAGTACATACTTCCTGTTCACCTTCTTCAAGCATATGGCAGGATGGCCCTTCTTCACTCCCTTTAGAGTTAGATATGACCATGCAGTGTACTTTGGCTAATTAAATGTGAGAAGAAGTGATGTGTGTCCTATGTTTCTAGGAGTTTTAAGAGTCATTGCACAGTATACATTCCCCACTTTGTGCTCCAGTCATTAGTCTGGGAGACCAATCACTCTGGATCCTTGAGTGACTACAAAGGCAGAGCTTGCTTGCAGACCTTCATTGGACAGCTAGTGTGTATGAAAAATTAATGTCTGTTATTTTTAAGTCACTTAAATTTTATGTTATTTGTTATATTTGTTGTAATATAAGAATTATATGGCCTCTTGCCTGATATAAGACTCATTTGAGTTAAATGATTTAGTGCTTTTTGTTTGGGATAACAGACTACATAGTATCATTCTCTAGTACTTGGTTATCTGTACAGATATACGTTCTAGAATGAGACTTTAGATTCTATCAATTTCTATTTATTTTCCTTTTTTCAAATTCTCACATCATTAAAAAAGAGAAAAAAAAAAACCCTCAAAGTAGAACTTTGTCCCCCAAGTGGAACAAATTCCTTAAAAGGTAATTTTAAATGTGTTCAGATAAATATCTTGTTTAAGTTTCTTCCAAGGAATTATCTGCAGAACTTCAGTGCCAAATGATTGTATCTCTAAGACATATTTTGGCATTTACAAGGCCAACATAAATGTGGTATGGAATTTGCAGATCGTTCTCAGAGCATAAGACTAAAAGGAAGAGTTTTTTAAAGTTTTCAGCTGGTATATATCAGCATGTCCTTTTAAATAACAGAAGGGAAAAAGGCTGAAGGCTTATGACTTTGGTATTTTGTATAAAAGAATAATGCTTTTTATCCCCAGATCACTGATTTTTATCTGTCTTAAGTCAATTTGCTAAGGTTTTTGATGGTTTTTATGAAAAGTAGGTGGTCTGACCTTACTATCAAATAAGCAGATGTGTAGGTCAAAAAAGCAAGGTTTACAAGACTGAGCCTATTGTGGCTAAATAAAAGGAATGAGAGGCTAAAGGAAGGTGACCTATAAGTCATATTACTGGTCAGTTAATGAAAAGTATGTGGTAAATGGCCAGAAGCACTTGCTTAGAGCACTTTTTTTTTAAATCATTTTTACCACATATTATCTAAATTTTTTTCAAAACTAGTATTTACCTACAAATCTGTGTAAGTCAGTGATGATCAACCATCAGCTTGTTAACTATTGTCAAGTGTGTGAGTGTTTATGTGTTTATTTTTATATTTTGGTGAACTGGTAGAGAGATTGGTAAAATGTTCAAATATACCGACTCAGTCTCTGGGACCTTCTTATTCAATGGATCTCTGGTGAACACCAGAAATTTTATTTTAAATGGTATTGTGCTATAAAAGGTATTAATTTTAACCTAATTAAGAATACAGCCCAGGTGAATGGGGAATCTTGTACATAGCAGGTGTTCTGTTCATGTTTGTAAAAGCAGGCAGGTAAGAGTTTGTGCATTTGGATGCAGATATATCTTCTTGATGTTTTAGTTTCTTTTGTATTGTTTCTAGTCAATTCATTGAGAACAACATTTGAAAGCATATTATTCATGAATAGATGTAAAAGGTACCCTCCTTTAGTGAAAAACCTGTGCATTCTGAGACCTTTAACATACTTCTTGACTCTTCTAGGCCTTGTTTTTTGCATTTTTAAAACTGAAGTATAGTTGACTTACCATACTGTGTAAGTTTCAGGTGTACAGCAAAGTAATTTGGTTATTCATATATATATATATATATATAGGTATATATCTATATTCTTTTTTTGATTATTTTCCATTATAGTTTGTTACGATATTGACTATAGTTTCCTGTGTTGTACAGTAAATCCTTGTTTATTTTTTTGCATTTTTAAGATATGGTTTTAAGATATCTATCTTAGACAATTTTCATTCTAGAAGTAGGAAATAACCATATTTCTTAGCCCATACATTTAACTGTCCTACTCCCTTCTCAAATCTAAATGCTTTCTCCTGATGGTGTAACTTCCTTCAAACACCATCTGCTCTCTTGTTCTATTTTGTAAGACTTCATCCTTTTTCTCTGAACTTTACATTTTTATAATTTCAGTTTGATAAACAATAATATTGTGTATTTTATGGTCAGGGTACCACAGATAATTATTTAAATGTAATTACTTTGCCATCACATAAACAGAGATAGTATTGCAACATTTAAATGGTAGAAGTCCAAAGTGTATGTAAATATAATCTAATGAGCCTAATAAATAAAATAGTGGAAAAAGAAATGTTGTAAATACAATAACATTTACAAACATCTAGCACTGAAACCACATTTAAAAAAGGATTAGATGTTTATAAATAATATTTATGTTGTAAATATTGCCACTATTTTTTTTAAATGCCAGCTCATCACAATTTGAGTCAGGAGGGTGACAAACTATTTGAGGGAGGAATGCTCCTGTAAAATTCCCAGAAGAACATCTAAATGCCCAAGTATACAAAAAAAATGTATGTTAAAAAAAAAATCTGGGATGCTTTTTTCAAGCCCATGACTATACAATGATTGGTTTATTCATCTATTTTTCTTTATAGCTGATTATGACATTTTGATTTCCCACTACTTATTTTGGACCAGTTGAAAGTAAATATTGCTAGGAGCAAAAATGAAAGTGAGCATGGTAAAAGTGTCAATGCATCAGAGCAGTCAACGAGAAAGGAACCATTCACATCTATCCTCCTCCAGTGTCCCAATGTAAATTCTGTGAAACTATACAAGGGAAAGATGCATTATACTCAAGCCTATATCACTGCTCAATTTTAGCTAAATCAAAGCCCCTGAAGTTATAAGACAATGTATTCAGGTAGGAAAAAAATAAACTTTGGTCTACTTGTCATTGAGACTCCCCTCCCCCTGTTTATTCCCAATGTGCTTTTAAGGATGTTAATCATCATTAATATCAGCATCAGCATCATCAACGTCATTATCATTATCATTGCCAAGTGCATCCATGAAACTTCAATCTGTTTCTTGCATATTTAAAGCAAGTAAAACAGATATGTGCCTTAACTTCTAAAATATCACTTTTTGTAAATCCAGTTTTACTTAGATATATTTTATATATAATAACATTTAGTCATTTTTAGATGTATAATTCTATGAATTTTGACAAATTTATGTAGTTCTGTAACAGAGCCCCCAATTTTCTCTGTTCCCCTTTGTAGTTAATCTCCATCTCTAACTCCTAGTACTTAATACGTATTGATAGATTTTTGTACCCATAGTTTTACATTTTCGAGAATGTCAAATAAATGGGATCATGTAATATGTAGCCTATTATGTCTGGTATGTTTCATTTAGCAAAAACTTTTTAACATTCGTCCATACTGTTTCATGTTTCAGTAGCTTATTTATTTTTACTACTGAGTAGTTTTCCATTACATGGTTACACCATAGTTTGTTTATCCATGCAGCAGTTGATTGATATTTGGCTTTTTTTCAGGTGTGCACAATTATAAATAGAGCTGATATTAACTTTTGCATACAGGTTTTTGTGTTTAACTAAAAGCATTTAAATAATGACTTTAACTCAATGCCACATGAATATGCCATGAATGATAGTAAGGCCTTAAAATTTTTGATTGAAGAAATGATTAATAATTACTTCAATAACTATGTTTCATATAATATATATAGAACAGCAACATATTAATACAGAGGTTGAACTCTTATTTATCACATATATATGAATTAAAATATAGTCATATTTATTCTACTCATTAACAATAGTCATCAAACATAGAGGTATAGAGAAAATCTACAAAATAATCTGGTGCTGTTATTAGTAACATTATTAGCATTATTTACATTGCAGTGGGAATGTTAACACTCTCTCCTAATTTCTATTTTCTCCTATTTTTAACTTGGCTCTGTGCTTTCTATAGAAGACTCTAATTGAATAAGGGATATCATATTTGCATAGTGCCAGGAAATTAAAGGATTTTGCTAATATGATCATCTCTGCAAACATTTCCTAAAAATAAGAAGCCTCAAGATTTCCATTCTCCTTACAAGTGGTGATGAGATGCACATTTCTCCAGTTAGCCTCTCCCTCTTCTACTGCTGCTCACCAAGGAAAGAAAAATAACTTCTGTCCATGGGAATGCTATTCTACCAAGTAGGTTCTTTAAAAAGACAAAATTATGTAATAAAGTCATGATATGATCTGTTTTCCCAGACCTCACTACCTAAATTTTTGGGAGCTTAACTAGGCTGTGCTGCCCTACAGGTAGTTTTAAATAGGTACATAGTCAGATGGCATGGCATTCGGGTTATGGAGAAACTTTCCCTCTTTCTAAAAATTCACCCCATAATCCCAAGGTATATCCCCTTTAAATCAACAAGACATTAATTATATACAATGTTCTGATTAAAAGTATGTTCTCTATATTTTAGAAACCCATATATTCTGAAATTTAAAGCAAGACTTTTAATAAAAATGTATAATAATAATATAAGCCTCAGGGATTCTGAATTTCTTTTGACTATGGCTAATGAGGTATTATACATTTTTCGTTTGAATTATGCTGGTAACTGTGGAAATAGCTTAACATAGGTTATATATGAACATAATCTTATTATACATGCTGCATGATAGTGTGCTCATGTCAAGATGTGTTCTGTGTTTAGTATTTCTTTGATAGTTTTTGCATTATTTTTAAGATTTATGTTACAAATGTAATTTTGCTTTCTCAGTTGGCACCCTCTAGAGTATACTTATGTCTTCTACACAGTTCTTGAGGCCATTCACTGTAGCAGATTTTGGTCTGATCATTATTCCAACATTAATAAGTTGGAATGAACATAAATGGCCTCTATAGAGCCAAGGATAGTCCTCTTCCTGACCCAGCGTTTTTAACTAGACTTCCAAGGTGTATGAGGATGTGCATATTAACTAAGACAGCCTGCAATTCATGTTGTCTTGGGCTAACCTTAGGTTTACTGGTTTTCTAATTTCTTTCTATCCCAACATCAAAGGCTTGATAGAAAGTCTATAACTAACTGCCAGAGGAGGTGTCAGTCTAAAATTTTAGTCATCAGCCAGCTGCTGTCCTCCCTTCCCTATTTCAGAGAAATATCAAAATAGTATAGAAAACACTTTTTCAGAAAAATATTCATATTAAGGTTAGGGTATTGTCTTCAGCAAAAGCAATTGTATTTCTCTTTCTGACTTACCTCACTCTGTATGACAGACTCTAAGTCCATCCACCTCACTACAAATAACTCAATTTCATTTCTTTTTATGACGAATATTCCATTATATATATGTGCCACATCTTCTTTATCCATTCATCTGTTGATGGACACTTAGGTTGTTTCCATGTCTGGCTATTGTAAATAATGTTGCAATGAACATTGTGGTACATGTCTCTTTTTGATTTATGGTTTTCTCAGGGTATATGCCCAGTAGTGGGATTGCTGGGTCATATGGTAGGTCTATTTTTAGTTTTTTAAGGAATGTCCATACTGTTCCCCATAGTGGCTGTATCAATTTACATTCCCACCAACAGTGCAAGAGGGTTCCCTTTTCACCACACCCTTTCCAGCACTTATTGTTTCTAGATTTGTTGATAATAGCCATTCTGCCTGGTGTGTGGTGATAACTCATTGTAGTTTTGATTTGCATTTCTCTAATAATTAGTGATGTTGAGCATCTTTTCATGTGCCTCTTGGTCATCTGTATGTCTTCTTTGGTGAAATGTTTATTTAGGTCTTCTGCCCATTTTTTAATTGGATTGTTTGTTTTTATGATATTGAGCTCCATGAGCTGTTTGTATATCTTGGGAGATTAATCCTTTGTCTGTTGTTTCATTTGCAAATATTTTCTCCCATTCTGATAATTGTCTTTTCATCTTGTTTATGGTTTCCTTTATTGTGCAAAAGCTTTAAAGTTTAATTAGGTCCTATTGTTTATTTTTGTTTTTATTTTCTTTACTCTAGGAGGTGGGTCAAAAAAGATCTTGGTATGTTAACGTATATATATGGAATCTAGAAAAAAAAAAGGTACTGATGAACTTAGTGACAGGGCAGAAATAAAGATGTAGCCATAAAGAATAGATTTGAGGACACGGTGGGGAGGGGGAAGCTGGGGCAAAATGAGAATAGCATCGACATATAGACACTAACAAATGTGAAATAGTTAGCTAATGGGAAGCAACCGCATAGCACAGCGAGATCAGCTTGGTTCTTTGCGACCACCTAGATGGGTGGGATAGGGAGCGTGGGAGGGAAGCTCAAGAGGGAGGGGATATGGGGGTGTATGTGTGCATGTGACTGATTCACTTTGTTGTGTGACAGAGGCTAGCACAGTATTGTGAAGTAGTTATACTCCAATAAAGATCTATTAAAAAAGAAAAAAGCAATTGTAAAAGCTTGTCATTCTTTGGAAAAGATAGCTCAAGATCGCTCTTGAGACCAATTTGTATCAGATATCTTACCAATTTCAGTTCACAGAAGTCTTTTAAATAGCCTGCAATTAAAAGGTAGAGAATGAAAATTCTATAATACCTCTTTCCTTCTAACACACCCATTGGCATTTGTCTATAAGCCTGTATATATCTTAATGCAGTAAATGAAACTTCATGTTTTATCCTCAGTAAACTGGAGAGGCCATTGTCATCGCCCACTTAAAGTCATTATTTACAGCCCATGATAGATATTGAAGTTGTAATATGAGAGAGTATTTATAGAAATAGTACGTCCAACAATAATGGTTACTACAAGCAAGCACAAAGAATCCATGAGATCTTGTTAAAATATTTATTAAATTTTGAAATCAAGGTTTTCAGTGCCATCTTACTGGTAGTTTGAGAATGAACATATTTGGTTTATGCCTCAAAGCATCTTAAGATAAACAATTTTTCTGTGATTTCTCCAGAGTTCTTGGTTTCTAGGCATAGTTTGGGGTGGGCTTGGAGGCTATGGAAACATCTCTGTTAAAACAATAACTGTTGTTCTTACTGGCAGACACTTTGAAGTCTCCTCTTGTTAAGTGACAAGAAATTGACGGTTTTCTGCTCTGTCTGGGAATCAAAGATTCTGCAAAACTTGACAAATAAAAGTTCTGAGTAGGGGGAGGACACTATGAACTCTGCATGTTACCAATAAGGACAGTGTTGTTGTTGTTGTTGTTTTTACATAACAATGGAAGATTTATCACAATTTATTGTAATTACTTGTCTGGTTTCTCTTTGCCAAAACAGTCTTCCTGTTTCCATTCTATTTATCTGCTCCAAGATCTGGTAGTGTATGGTACATCGTATGTTTTGAACAAATGAGTGAATCAAAGTATAAAACATCAATTCCACTTAGAAGTGTACTCAAGCTTTTCTGCATTCCTGTAATAAGGGTGAGAAACTGAGCTCTTTTTCTACAAACTCGTTTTTACCTTTTTTAAAAAATACAATATTATTAACTATAATCACAATTCTGTGCATTAGCATTCGAAAATTTATCTTCTAACTGCAAGTTTGCACCCTATGACCAACCTCTCCCCAGTTCCTGCAAGCTTGTTTTTCACTTTGCATCTATACGATCTATGTGAACCTAATCATCATCCACTTACAAGACTGTCAAAACCAGAACTTGAGTTATCATAATCTCCTCCCCACTCCATGTCCAATTTATAATCATCACCAGTTCTTATCCATTTTATCTCTTTATATATATTTTTTTCACCTAACCCAACACTCCCATTATCTCCACTATCCCTTAGAAGTTGAACTTTGGCTATAGTCTCCTAATTTGTCTCTCTATCATAATCATTCTCTGCCTTCAGTACAGCCTCACTTGCAATCTGACATAAACATTTATTTTGTTATAATTTCTATTTTTCTTTCAAGTTCCAGTTCATTCTTATATTTCTAAGAGATCTCCTTTACTCCTGACCCATGCTCTGGAATCAATTTATATATTCTTCCCCTGCAATCCCATACCCTCCTTATGAATATATTTACTATGACACATATTACTGTTTTACTCTTCTGTCTCTTCCATTGAAATGTAAATGTTTTAACATCAATACTAATAATATTTTGATGCTATATACAAGTCATTCAGTGAATTAAATGAACTAAAATGTAATTAATAAGTGCTTTATGAGAACTGTTGCAGTAATAACTTAGATTTGTTTAAAAAATATAGTCGTTAAGTCCCAAACTTGGATGAGAATTTAATATTTTTGTACAATAACCTTATGTCACATGACAAGTAATGAGAGCTGACCATTTCAAATCAGTCATCTGTTGAGGGAAAAATAGACTGGACTCTAGGCCCAGCAAGGGTTAGCAAGCAATTACTGTAAAAGTTTATATAGTCATAGTTTTTAGGCTTTGAGGATCATAAAATCTCTGTCACAATTACTCAACTCTGTTACTGTGGCAGGAAAAAAAGCCATAGATGATATATATTGATACATTAATGGGCATGACTCTGTTCCAATAAAACTTTATTCACAAATACAAGGAGCTGATTAGATTGAGTCCTCAGGGCCTGTAGTTGCACACCCCTCCTCCAGACCTCAGGAAAAGACTACTTATTAATATTGCATAGCAATATATTCAAGTGTATATACTGATCTTGTATCCTGCAAGCTCGTTGCATGTTTATCAGTCTAATAGTTTTTTTTTTTTTTTTTTTTTGTGTGTGTGTGTGTGTGTGTGTGTGTGTATGGATTTTTTAGGATTTTCTATATAAAGGGTTATATCAGGTACATACAGAGATAGTTTCATGTTTTTTTCCAATTCATATGAGTTTCATTTCTTTTTAATTCCTAATCATCCTGTCTAGAAACTGTAGTACAAGGACATATTTGTCTTGTTCTTTACATAAGGGAAAAAGTATTCAGTCTTCCATCACTAAGTGTGATGTTGGCTGTTGGTTTTTATGTAGAAGCTCTTTATTAGGTTGTGAAAGCTCCCATCTATTTCCAGTTTGGAGTGTATTTTTATCATAAAAGGGTATTGAATTTTGTCAAATGCCTTTTATTTATCTATTTAGATAATCACATGTTTTTGTCTTTTATTCTGTTGATATAGTGTAATGCATTGATTGATATTTCAATCTTTCCTTCTTGTGATAACTTCCACTTATTATTATTCCTTTTACATGTTATTGGATATGATTGGTCACAACATATTATTCCTTTTACATGTTATTGGATTTGATTTTCTAGTATTTAGTTGGGAATTTTCACATCTATATTCATAAGAAATATTTATACATAATTTTCTTTTCTTGTGATATCTTTGTTTTGGCATCAGAGAATGCATACATCCTATAATTATTTGGGAAGTGTCCTCCCTATCTCTACTTTCTGGAAGAATATTTAAAAGATGATGGTGATGATGACAATGATTTTATTCCAATAAGGTTGGTAGTGATATCATCTCATGTTTCTGATTTGAGAAATTTGAGTCCTCTATTTTATGCTTAGTTGGTCTAGCTAAAGTTTTGTCAATTTTGTTC
Organism: Mesoplodon densirostris; assembly: GCF_025265405.1. Taxonomy (NCBI): domain Eukaryota; kingdom Metazoa; phylum Chordata; class Mammalia; order Artiodactyla; family Ziphiidae; genus Mesoplodon; species Mesoplodon densirostris. The sequence continues at coordinate 43,471,950 of NC_082667.1, forward strand.
ATTTTTCCAATGAATCAAATTTTGGTTTTATTTAATTTTTCTATTGCTTTCTATTCTCTTCATTAGATATTTGTTCTCTAATATTTGTTATTCTCTTTCTTCTACTTGGTTTAATTTACTCTTTTATCTAGTTCTTAATGGAGAAGTTTAGGATATTGATATAAGATCTTCTTTTTTAGCATAGGCATGTAAAGCTATCAATTTCATTCTGAACACTACTTTCACTGCATTCATGAGTTTTGGTGTGTTTTGTTTTTGTTTTTATTAATCTCAAATAATTTTCTAACTGTCAGTTTGATTTCTTCTTTTACTTCATGGTTCTTTATAAGTATGTTGTATAATTTCCATATATTTTTTGAATTTCCTAAATCTCCTACCTTTATTGATATCTAAATAAATTATATTATCTTCAGAGAACATACTTGGTATAATTTTAATCCTTCCAATTTTATTGAGACTTTTTTGTCTTAATATAATCTACATGATTATAACATTGTTCATGTCTCCCCCTTTCTTGTTAATCTGCTATTTTGTTGTTTTTATTATTGAAAGTGTGGTATTACAATTATTAATGTTTAATTTTTTATTTATCTCCTCAATTCTGCCACTTTGTTTCTCATATTATGAGACTGTTTTTTGGTGAATGTATATTTTTCACTGTTGTGTCATCATTATAGATTTACCCTTTAATCCTTATTAAAGCCACTGATTGTCTTTGTCTAAGTAACAAATTTTTTCTCAAAGTCTATTTTGTCTGATATCTGTGGATCAGCTACAGCTCATTTTTCTTGCTGTTTACATGATACATCTTTCATATTTAACTTATTTGTGTCTTTGAATCTAAAGCATGTGTTTCATCATAGCATATATAGTAGCATTATGGTTTTATGTATGTTTATTTGTTGCTTTATCCAATCTCTTCCTTTAGATTAAAGTGTAATACAGACCTTGGTACTGAGAGTAATTCTAGAGGAACAGAATCATAAGGATGTTTTTTGAATAGGTTCTGGGGTTTCTGGAATTGGTTCTCTAATATAATTATATTTAAAGAAACTAATCAGTCTATTTCCAATGATAAAAGAGGGCATTGATAAATCGTGGAGAATGTGGCACAAGTATGAAAATCTCACCATTGGATACTCCTAATCAAATACTTATAAAAGGTAAGCTTCTGGGTAACCCTGTATTTGATAACTTAGAACATTTTGGTCAAATTAACTAGTAAAATGAGGTTGACTGGCTGATCCTAGTGGTGCCAGAAAAAGTAAGTGGAAAAAAAAAAAAAAAAGGATGAACTCAGGGCTTCAAATTACCAGCTCTAGCTCCACAAAAATGACCTGAAAATTTTTATGTCTAACCTGAAAGAAACCTTCATTTCTAGTAACCATGGAGCTGAGATTTCTGAAAAACAAACTCAGGCTCTTATTCCATGAATGTCTGAATTACAATGCAAGTTGAATTCCCATCTTACAGCATGTATGCTGTTAAATGAGGTAATTGATTTGGAAGAAATGAGATATTGAAAATTGGAATGGGGTCAGATGGGTGGATTCTCATTAGCAGAAAATATTGAACTCCTAAATTCTATTCCATCTTTTTTGCTCGTAGAAGCTGCCCGTTTACCCTGGTTTGAGGAGACCCAAAACATCATTGTAGTCTATCAATCAGAGGTGGGGCTTATGAACGTCAGATAATCAATAGAATTTTAATTCAAGTCCAACTCACAGTAGGTCCAAGTGACTACTCAAAGCCATCCTGTTGTTATATTCCCAGTTCCAGAATGTGTTAATTGAAATAAGCACACTCAGCAACTGGCAAAATGCAAACATTTGTTCCTTGACTTGTGGATTGAGGGTCATTATTGTGGGAAAGGGAAAGTGGAAGCCACTAGACCTGTCTCTAACTAGAAAAATAATAAAAAATAAATAAATAAAATATCACATTCCTGGAAGCATTGCAGAGATTAGTGTCACCATCAAGGATCCAGGGGTGGTGATTTCCACCACATCCCCATTCAACTCACCTATTTGACCCGTGCTGAAAGCGGATAGATCTTGAAGAAAGATGATGGATTATCATAAACTTAACCAGATGGTGACTCTAGTTGCAGCTCCTGTTCCTGATGTAATTTTACTGCTTGAACAAATTAACACATCTCCTGCTACTTCATGGGTAGCTAGTGATCTAGAAAGTGATTTTTTTTCTTGATATCTACTAGTAAAGACTATAATAAGCAGTGTGTTTTCAGCTGGCAAGGACAGAAATTTACCTTAATGGTTCTACCTCAGGGCTATACCAATGCTCCAACACTATGTCATAATTTTGCAGGGATCTTGACTGCCTTTTCCTTTAATAAGATATTGCACCGGTGCAATACATTGATAACATTATGCTGATTGGACCTAATGAGCAACAAGTAGCAACTACTCTAATTTATTGGTAAGACATTTGTGTCATAGGGTCCAATGGTGTGAGACAAGTTGAGATATTTAAGGATATTAAAAGACATTAGAAGATACATGGTTGCACCTGGACCCTCCTACAACCAAAAGAGAAGCACAATGCCTAGTTAGCCAATTTGGATTTTAGAGGTATAATATTCCTTATTTGAGTATGTTACTCTGGCCCATTTACGTAGTGAACTGAAAATATGCTGGTTTTGAGTCAGGTCAGCAGGAAAATTCTCTGAAACAGATCTAGGCTGCCATGCCAGGTGCTCTGTCACTTGGTCTATAACGATCCAGTAGATCCAATGATTTTTTTAAGTGTTGGCATCAGATGCAGATTGTTTGTGACCTTTGGCAGTCCCCTATAGATAAATTACAACACAAACTCTTAAGAATTTTTAGCCAAGCCCTGGCATCTTCTGTGAATAACTAGTCTCTTTAAGAAACACCTTTTGCTTTGGTATTGGGCCTCAGTAGAGACTGCATCCTCAACCATGGGCCACCAAACTACCATGCAACCTGGGACACCTATTATGAACTGGGTGTCATATGACCCATCAAATCATACATTTGGGTGTGTTGAGAAGCAATACATCATCAAATGGAAGTGGTATATGCAAGATCAAACTCAAGCATTCCCTGAAGGCACAAATAAGCTACATACAAAAGTGGTCTAAATGTCAATGGTCCTCACTACTGCTACATTATCTTCTTTATTCCAGCCTGTACTTATGGGAGTTCCCTATGATCAGGTTACTAAGGAAGATAAACTTTTGGCCTGGATTACAGATCTTGCAGATGGTTCTTTATGACACATAAGCACCATCCATAAATGGACAACTGTAGCACTACAGTCCCTTTCTGGAACATCCCTGAAGGACAGTGGTGGAGGGAATTCCTCCTAGTTTGTAGAGTCTTGAGCAATGCAATTAGTTGTTCATTTTGCTTGAAAGAAGTGGCCAGATGCGTGAGTGTATATTGATTTATAGGCTATGATCTACGATTTTGCTCAATGGTCAGGGACTTGGAAGGAATATGATTAGAAAATTGGTGATATGGAAGTCTGGGGAAGATGTATGTAGATGGACCTCTCTGAATGGGCAAAAAATATGAAGATGTTTGTGTCCCATGTGAATATTCAGAAAAGTGTTACCTCAGCAGAAACATATTTTAATAATCAAGTGGAAAGTATGTCCTATTTTGTGCAAACCAGTCAACCTTTTTCCCTAGACATTTCTGTCATTGTCCCAATAGGCTCAGAAAAAAGTGTCCATGGTGACATAAATGGAGGTGATATATGAGCTTAGCAACATAAACCAGGGAACCACTCACCAATGCTGACCTGGCTACAGCCCCTGGGATTGCCCAATCTGCCCATAGAGACCTCCACTGAGTCTCCAATATGGCACCATTTCCTGGTCACCCAGTCAGCTACCTCATAACAGGTTAATTACATTGGACTGCTTCTATAATGAAATGTCTGCATTTCGTCCTTACTGGATTAGAAAATTTATGTGTGGGTAATACTTTTTTATTTGTACACAGGGTAGTTGTGTCATGTTAAATGAAAATATTGTCTTCATTTGGAGATTTTTTATGATGTAAGGAGATGTGTATGGGTGCCAAATTAACAAGAGTAAGGCTGTGATGGTTAACTTTATGTATCAACTTGGCTAGGCCATAGTACTCAGGTATTTAGTGAAGCACCAATCTAGATGCTGTGAAGTTATTTTTAGATACAATTAACATCTACAATCAATTGATTTAAATAATGGAGATTACCCTCAATAATATAGATGAGGCTCATTCAATATGTTGAAGCCCTTAAGAGCAAAAACAGAAGTTTCCTGAAGAAGAAGAAATTCTGGACCTTAAGACTGCAGCATCAGCTCTTGCCTGAGTTTCCTGCCTGCTAGCTGCTCTACAAATTTTGAACTTGCCAACGCCTACAATCTTGGGAGCCAGTTCCTTAAAATATACATCTTAATTGATATTGATTCTGTTTCTCTGGAGAACCTTGAATGACACAAAGTATTTACTCCATTTATTTTTTAATGTAATTACTGATCCAGCAGAATTTATGTCTGCCATTATGCTATTCATTTATTTATTTACTTTGTTCCTTTATTTGTCCTTTGGTTTCTTACTTTAAATTAAAAAGAGGTTTTCTAGCATACTATTTTAATTATTTTTGTTTTTTACTATATATTTGATACATTTTCTTAATTGTTTCCCTGGGGATTACAATGAACACTTAATACAATTAATATCAAATTAATTTTAATAATATACAAAAATTCCAATATAACTTTGCTTTCTCCTCCTTTTTTTGTACTATTATTGCCATATAAATTATTTTCCTATGCATCATAATTCCATTAACACAGTTTTACAATTATTGTATTATGCAGTTATCTTTTAAATTAGGAGAAAAAGAGTTACAAACAAAAATGCTTTTTTATTGAAAATAGATATTTTAAATAATATAACATTTTGCCTCCTTGGGACTTTTGTTGTTCCATACAAATTTTAGAATTCTTTTTTTTCTATTTCTGTGAAAAGTGCCCTTGGGATTTTGATAGGGATCACATTGAATCTGCAAGTTGCTTTGGGTAGTATGGATGTTTTAAAAATATTAATTCTTACAAGCAATCATGAGAAAGAATAACAACCTGAGTGCATCACACTTCCTGATTTCAAACTATATTACAAAGCTTTAGTAATCAAAACAATATGGTATGGCATAAAAAAAGACAAAAAGATGAATGAGACAGAAGAGAGACCTCAGAAATTAATCCATGCATATGTGGTCAATTAATTTATGACAAAGGAGCCAAAAATATACAATGGGTAAAGAATGTTCTCTTCAATAAATGGTGCTGGGAAAACTGGACAGACACACACAAAAGAATGAAACTGGATCCCTATCTTACCCCCTACACAAATGTCAAATCAAAATGGATCAAAGACTTCAAGGTAAAACCTGAAACCATAAAAGTCCTAGAAGAAAACATAAGGATAAGCTCCTTGACATCAGTATAGCAATGAATATTTTTTTCAGATTTAACACCAAAGACATAAGCAACAAAAACAAAAATAAAGAAGTGAAACTACACTAAACTAAAATGCTTCTTCACAGTAAAGGAAGCTATCAACAAAATGAAAAGGCAGCCTATGGGATGAAAGAAAATATTCACAAACCACATCTCCAATAAGGAGTTAATATCTAAAATATATAAAGAACTCATATAACTCAGTAGCAAAAAATCCAAATAACCTAGTTTAAAAATGGGCAGAGGAACAGAATAGACGTTTTTCCAGAGAAGATATACAAATGACAAACAGGTAAATGAAAAAGTGTTTGACACCAGTAATTATCAGGGAAATGTGAGTCAAAACCATAAGAACCTCACACCTGTCAGAATGACTATCATTAAAAAGAAAACAGATAACAAGTGTTGGCAAGGATGTGAAGAAAGGGAAACACAACAAGCACTGTTGGTGGGAATTTAAATTGGTGCAGCCACTATGGAAAACAGTATGAAGGTTCCTCAAAAAAATAAAAATAGAACTACTATATAATCCATCAATCCCACTTCTGGGTCTATGTCCAAAGGCAACTAGAATGGGGCTTGGAAGTCATATCTGCAGTAAAATGTTTATTGCAACATTATTCACAGTAGCCAAGGTATGGGAAGAAACTAAGTGCTCATCAATGGATGAATGGCTAAAGATGTGGTATGATGCAATGGAATATTATTCAGCCATGCCCTATGCAAACATAAAAATTGGAGATATACATGCACACAAAAACTATACAAATTACATTATCTTGTATAAGATTATGTTTACTTAAAGATAGTAGAATCAGAGTAATATAACTATCATCATTGAGAATCTTTTGTCCAGCATCATTGGTAGGTTGCCAACTATTAATATCTCAATGGGGCATATTCTGAAGATACAACTGTGGCAGTTGATTTGGAATAAAAGACTTGGCTTTGCTTCTTGGCTTTGACATTTAGAAAACATAGGATTATTAAGAAACCAATTACACTGTTACTTCTTCAAGTTCCCTACTTATGAAATTGAAATAAACTACAATCCTTTGTCCCCTTTGATTATTAAAGGAAATATTGATATAAAAGTGTTAGATAGCTGATATTATTATGCACCTGTACCATCAGGCTGGTTTTATTCTCATTCTTATAAACATTGATTGAATTTAGTTCCTATTATCATTTACTGTAACAAACCACTCCAAAACTTAATCACACAAAACAATGATTTTATTATGCTCTTCGATTCTGTGGGTCAGGAATTCAGGAAGATCACACCAGAGATGGCTTATATCTACTCCATGATATCTGCATCCTTAACTGGGATGACTTCCATGGCTGAGGATAACTTGGTGACTGAGGGGGAGGGCTGAAATTATATGGAAGCATTTTCACTCACATGGCTGGAGATTTATGTGGACTGTCACCTGGGACTTCAGCAGAAGCTTTCGACTGGAGTGCTTTCACGTGGTCTCTTCATGTGGTTTGGCTTCTTGTAGTATGATGGCTAAGTTCATAGAGAGGGCTTCCTAAGAGGAGGTCCAGAGAACAGTCATTTCAAGAGGGACAAGTGGAAACTTCATGGTCTTTTGTGACCTTGAAAGCCACAAGACATCACTATTCTATTGGTTAACAGCTATAAATCACCTGACTTAAACAAACAGACTATAGACCCCAGCTCTTGATGTGAGAACTGTCAAAGAATTTGAAGGTCATGTTTTAGAATCACCAGAGTCATACTATTAGAATTTATAGATTTAGTTTACTTCTTCCCATTTCTTCCCTATCCCAGGAATACAATATTTATCTAAATAGGAAATTTATATTCTTACTTCCCCTCATCCAAGTAAATGGAAAATATTCCATCCAACTAGCTATACATCATTATTTTAATGGCATGATAATAGCTTGAAATCCAACCTTTTTCAAAATATGAAAAAATAAGCAACTTCCCCATCTTTTTTTACTGTAAATCTTTTTTTTTTATTAGTTTCTGCTTTATAACAAAGTGAATCAGTCATACATATACATCCGTTCCCACATCCCTTCCTTCATACATCTCCCTCCCTCCCACCCTCCCCATCCCACCCCTCCAGGCGGTCACAAAGCACCGAGCTGATCTCCCCGTCCTCTGTGGCTGCTTCCCACTATCTATCTACCTCACGTTTGGTAGTGTATACATGTCCATGCCTCTCTTTCGCTTTGTCACAGCTTACCCTTCCCCCTCCCCATATCCTCAAGTCCATTTTCAAGTAGGTCTGTGTCTTTATTCCCGTTTTACCCCTAGGTTCTTCATGACATTTTTTTTTAATTCCATATATATGTGTTAGCATACAGTATTTGTCTTTCTCTTTCTGACTTACTTCACTCTGTATGACAGACTCTAGGTCTATCCACCTCATTACAAATAGCTCAGTTTCGTTTCTTTTTATGGCTGAGTAATATTCCATTGTATATATGTGCCACATCTTCTTTATCCATTCATCCGATGATGGACATTTAGGTTGTTTCCAGCTCTGGGCTATTGTGAATAGAGCTGCAATGAACATTTTGGTACATGTCTCTTTTTGAATTATGGTTTTCTCAGGGTATATGCCTAGTAGTGGGATTGTTGGGTCATATGGTAGTTCTATTTTTAGTTTTTTAAGGAACCTCCATACTGTTCTCCATAGTGGCTGTACCAATTCACATTCCCACCAGCAGTGCAAGAGTGTTCCCTTTTCTCCACAACCTCTCCAGCATTTAGTGTTTCTAAATTTCTTGATGCTGGCCATTCTGACTGGTGTGAGATGATATCTCATTGTAGTTTTGATTTGCATTTCTCTAATGATTAATGATGTTGAGCATTCTTTCATGTGTTTGTTGGCAGTCTGTATATCTTCTTTGGAGAAATGCCTATTTAAGTCTTCTGCCCATTTTTGGATTGGGTTGTTTGTTTTTTTGCTATTGAGCTGCATGGGCTGTTTATAAATTTTGGAGATTAATCCTTTGTCAGTTGCTTCATTTGCAAATATTTTCTCCCATTCTGAGGGTTGTCTTTTGGTCTTGTTTATGGTTTCCTTTGCTGTGCAAAAGCTTTTAAGTTTCATTAGGTCCCATTTGTTTATCTTTGTTTTTATTTCCATTTCTCTAGGAGGTGGGTCCAAAAGGATCTTGCTGTGATTTATGTCATAGAGTGTTCTGCCTATGTTTTCCTCTAAGAGTTTGATGGTTTCTTGCCTTACATTTAGGTCTTTAATCCATTTTGAGCTTATTTTTGTGTGTGGTGTTAGGGAATGATCTAATCTTATACTTTTACATGTCCCTGTCCAGTTTTCCCAGCACCACTTATTGAAGAGGCTGTCCTTTCTCCACTGTAGATTCCTGCCTCCATTATCAAAGATAAGTTGGCCATATGTGCGTGGGTTTATCTCTGGGCTTTCTATCCTGTTCCATTGATCTATCTTTCTGTTTTTATGCCAGTACCACACTGTCTTGATTACTGTAGCTTTGTAGTATAGTCTGAAGCCAGGGAGCCTGATTCCTCCAGCTCCGTTTTTCGTTCTCAAGATTGCTTTGGCTATTCGGGGTCTTTTGCTTTTCCAAACAAATTGTGAAATTTTTTGTTCTAGTTCTGTGAAAAATGCCAGTGGTAGTTTGATAGGGATTGCATTGAATCTGTAGATTGCTTTGGGTAGTAGAGTCATTTTCACAATATTGATTCTTCCAATCCAGGAGCATGGTATATCTCTCCATCTATTTGTATCATCTCTAATTTCTTTCATCAGTGTCTTATAATTTTCTGCATACAGGTTTTTTGTCTCCTTAGGTAGGTTTATTCCTAGATATTTTATTCTTTTTGTTGCAATGGTAAATGGGAGTGTTTTCTTGATTTCATTTTCAGATTTTTCATCATTAGTGTACAGGAATGCCAGAGATTTCTGTGCACTAATTTTGTATCCTGCTACTTTACCAAATTCATTGATTAGCTCTAGTAGTTTTCTGGTAGCATCTTTAGGATTCTCTATGTGTAGTATCATGTCATCTGCAAACAGTGACAGCTTTACTTCTTCTTTTCCAATTTGTATTCCTTTTATTTCCTTTTCTTCTCTGATTGCTGTGGCTAGAACTTCCAAAACTAGGTTGAATAAGAGTGGTGAGAGTGGGCAGCCTTGTCTTGTTCCTGATCTTAGTGGAAATGGTTTCAGTATTTCACCATTGAGGACAATGTTGGCTGTGGGTTTGTCATATATGGCCTTTATTATGTTGAGGAAAGTTCCCTCTATGCCTACTTTCTGCAGGGTTTTTATCATAAATGGGTGTTGAATTTTGTCGAAAGCTTTCTCTGCATCTATTTAGATGATCATATGTTTTTTTTTCCTTCAACTTGTTAATATGGTGTATCACATTGATTGATTTGCATATATTGAAGAATCCTTGCATTCCTGGAATAAACCCCACTTGATCATGGTGTATGACCCTTTTAATGTGCTGTTGGATTCTGTTTGCTAGTATTTTTGCATCTATGTTCATCAGTGATATTAGCCTGTAGTTTTCTTTCTTTGTGACATCCTTGCATGGTTTTGGTACCAAGGTGATGGTGGCCTCATAGAATGAGTTTGGGAGTGTTCCTTCCTCTGAAATTGTTTGGAAGAGTTTGAGCAGGATGGGTGTTAGCTCTTCTCTAAATGTTTGATAGAATTCGCCTGTGAAGCCATCTGGTCCAGGGCTTTTGTTTGTTGGAAGATTTTTAATCACAGTTTCAATTTCAGTGCTTGTGATTGGTCTATTCATATTTTCTATTTCTTCCTGATTCAGTCTTGGCAGGTTGTGCATTTCTAAGAATTTGTCCATTTCTTCCAGATTGTCCATTTTATTGGCATAGAGTTGCTTGTAGTAATCTCTCATGATCTTTTGTATTTCTGCAGTGTCAGTTGTTACTTCTCCTTTTTCATTTCTAATTCTATTGATTTGAGTCTTCTCCCTTCTTTTCTTGATGAGTCTGGCTAATGGTTTGTCAATTTTGTTTATCTTCTCAAAGAACCAGCTTTTAGTTTGGTTGATCTTTGCTATAGTTTCCTTCATTTCTTTTTCATTTATTTCTGATCTGATATTTATGATTTCTTTCCTTCTGCTAACTTTGGGGGGTTTTGTTCTTCTTTCTCTAATTGCTTTAGGTGCAGGTCAGGTTGTTTACTCGAGATGTTTCCTGTTTCTTAAGGTGGGATTGTATTGCTATAAACTTCCCCCTTAGAACTGCTTTTGCTGCGTCCCATAGGTTTTGGGTCATCGTGTCTCCATTGTCATTTGTTTCTAGGTATTTTTTTTATTTCCTCTTTGATTTCTTCAGTGATCACTTTGTTATTGAGTAGTGTATTCTTTAGCCTCCATGTGTTTGTATTTTTTACAGATCTTTTCCTGTAATTGATGTCTAGTCTCATAGCATTGTGGTCGGAAAAGATACTTGATACAATTTCAGTTTTCTTAAATTTACCAAGGCTTGACTTGTGACCCAAGATATGATCTATCCTGGAGAATGTTCCATGAGCACTTGAGAAAAATGTGTATTCTGTTGTTTTCAGATGGAATGTCCTATAAATATCAACTAAGTCCATCTTGTTTAATGTATCATTTAAAGCTTGTGTTTCCTTATTTATTTTCATTTTGGATGATCTGTCCATTGGTGAAAGTGGGGTGTTAAAGTCTCCTACTATGATTGTGTTACTGTCGATTTCCCCTTTTATGGCTGTTAGTATTTGCCTTATGTATTGAGGTGCTCCTATGTTGGGTGCATAAATATTTACAATTGTTATATCTTCTTCTTGGATCGATCCCTTTATTGTTATGTAGTGTCCTTCTTTGTCTCTTCTAATAGTCTTTATTTTAAAGTCTATTTTGTCTGATATAAGAATTGCTACTCCAGCTTTCTTTTGATTTCCATTTGCATGGAATATCTTTTTCCATCCCCTTACTTTCAATCTGTATGTGTCTCTAGGTCAGAAGTGGGTCTCTTGTAGACAGCATATATATGCGTCTTGTTTTTGTATCCATTCAGCCACTCTGTGTCTTTTGGTGGGAGCATTTAGTCCATTTACATTTAAGGTAATTATTGATATGTATGTTCCTATCCCCATTTCCTTAATTGCTTTGGGTTCGTTATTGTAGGTATATTCCTTCTGCTGTGTTTCTTGCCTAGAGAAGTTCCTTTAGCATTTATTGTAAAGCTGGTTTGGTGGTGCTGAACTCTCTCAGCTTTTGCTTGTCTGTAAAGGTTTTAATTTCTTCATCAAATCTGAATGATATCTTTGCTGGGTAGAGTAATCTTGGTTGCAGGTTTCTCTCCTTCATCACTTTAATTATGTCCTGCCACTCCCTTCTGGCTTGTAGAGTTTCTGCTGAGAGATCAGCTGTTAACCTGATGGGGATTCCCTTGTGTGTTACTTGTTGTTTTTCCCTTGCTGCTTTTAATATGATTTCTTTGTGTTTCATTTTTGACAGTTTGATTAATATGTGTCTTGGCGTATTTCTCCTTGGATTTATTCTGTATGGGACTCTCTGTGCCTCCTGGACTTGATGAACTATTTCCTTTCCCATATTAGGGAAGTTTTCAACTATAATCACTTCAAATATTTTCTCAGTCCCTTTCTTTTTCTCTTCTTCTTCTGGAACCCCTATAATTAGAATGTTGGTGCGTTTAATGTTGTCCCAGAGGTCTCTGAGACTGTCCTCTGTTCGTTTCATTCTTTTTTCTTTATTTTGCTCTGCATCAGTTATTTCCACTATTTTATCTTCCACCTCACTTATCCGGTCTTCTGCCTCAGTTATTCTGCTATTGATCCCATCTAGAGTATTTTTCATTTCATTTACTGTGTTTTTAATTGATGCTTGATTCATCTTTAGTTCTTCTAGGTCCTTGTTAACTGTTTCTTGCATTTTGTCTATTCTATTTCCAAGATTTTGGATCTTGGAAATAGAATCTTGGATCAGCTTTACTATCATTATTCTGAATTCTTTTTCAGGTAGACTGCCTATTACCTCTTCATTTGTTAGGTCTGGTAGGTTTTTATCTTGCTCCTTCACCTGCTGTGTGTTTTTCTGTCTTCTCATTTTGCTTATGTTACTGTGTTTGGGGTCTCCTTTTTGCAGGCTGCAGATTCGTAGTTCCCATTGTTTTTGGTGTCTGTCCCCCGTGGCTAAGGCAGTTTCAGGAGGTTGTGTAGGCTTCCTGGTGGGGGGGACTAATGCCTGTGTTCTGGTGGTTGAGGCTCGATCTTGTCTTTCTGGTGGACAGGTCCACGTCTTGTGGTGTGTTTTGGGGTGCCTGTGGCCTTATTATGTTTTTAGGTAGCCTCTCTGCTAATGGGTGGGTTTGTGTTCCTGCCTTGCTAGTTGCTTGGCATAGGGTGACCAGCACTGTTGCTTGCTGGTCGTTGAGTGAAGCTGGGTGCTGGTGTTGAGATGGAGATCTCTGGGAGATTTTCGCTGCTTGACATTATGTGGAGCTGGGAGGTCTCTTGTGGACCTGTGTCCTGAAGTTGGCTCTCCCACTTCAGAGGCACAGCACTGACTCATGGCTGCAGCACCAAGAGCCTTTCATCCACCCGGCTCAGAATAACAGGGAGAAAATGTAGAAAGAAAGAATTAGCAGAAGAAAGAAAGAGAGAGGGAAAGAAAGGAAGAAGGGAAGAAAGGAAGGAAGAAAAAAGAAAGGAGGGATGGAGGATGGATGGAAAGAAAGAAAGGAGGGAGGGAGGAATGAAAGCAAAAGGAAGAGTGAATGGAAGAAGGGAGGGAGGGAGGAAAGAATGAAAGAAAGACAGACAGGAGGGAGGGAGGGAGGAAGGAAAGAAAAAGAAAGTGGAAAGAAGAAGGTTGGGAGGAAGGGAGGGAGGAAAGAAAAAGAGGGAAAGGAGGAGCAGAGGGAGGGTGGTAAGAAAGGAAGGTAGGAAAAAAAGAAAGAGCAGGTAAAGCAAAATAGAATAAAGTATGAAATATAGTAGCGTTATTAAAATTAAAAAGTAATTATTGAAAAAAAAACGGACAGATAGAACCCTGGGACATATGGTGGAATCAAAGCTATACAGAGAGAATCTTACAAAGAAGATTACACATACACATTCACAAAAAGAGAGCAGGAGGAAAAATCAAAAATCTTGCTCTCCAAGTCCACCTCCTCAATTTGGGATAATTCGTTGTAAAAAGAGGAAAAGGGGGGAAAGTCTTAACTCTTGTCATCAAAGTCCACTTCCTCAATTTGGGATGATTCACTGTCTATTTATGCACTCCACAGACGCAGGGCACATCAAATGTGCCGTGGAGCTTTAATCCGCTGCCTCCGAGGCTGCACAGAGAGATTTTCCTGTCTCTGCTCTCACAGCTCCCGGGTCTCAGCCTTGGACCTGGCCCCGCCTCTGCGCGTAGGTCGCCGGAGGGCGTCCGTTCTTCGCTCAGACAGGACGGGTTTAAAGGAGCCGCTGATTCAGGGGCTCTGGCTCACTCAGGCAGAGGGGAGGGAGGGGCGCGCAGTGTGGGGCGCGCCTGCGGCGGCAGAGGCCAGCGTGACGTTGCAGCAGACCAAGGCGCTCCGTGCGCTTTCCCGGGAAAGTCGTCCCCGGGTCCCGGAACCCCAGCAGTGGCGGGGTGCACAGGCCCCCCGGAAGGCGGGGCGGACAGTGACCCGCGCTCGCACACAGGCCCCGTGGCGGCGGCGGCAGCAGCAGCCCCAGCGTCCCACACCCATCTCCGAGGTCCGCGCCTGTCTCCGGCGCTTCCCCAAGCAGCCCTCTTAATGCCCTCTCCTCGCGCACCAGGAAACAAAAGTGAAACAAGTCTCTTGCCTCTTCAGCAGCTCCAGACCCTTTCCCTGGACTCCCTCCGGGCTAGCCGTGGTGCACTAACCCCTTCAGGCTCTCTTCCTGTCGCCAGCCCCAGTCCTCTCCCTGCGCTCCGACTGAAAGCCGATACCCGAGCCTCAGCTCCCAGCCCCGCCCGCCCCGGCGGCCAAGCAGACAAGCCTCTCGGGCTGGTGTGTGCCTGAGGGCACCAATCCTCTGTGCCGGAATCTCTCCGCTTTGCCCTCCACACCCCTGTTGCTGTGCTCTCCTCCGCTACTCCGAAGCTTTCCCCCTCCGCCACCTGCAGTCTCCGCCTGCGAAGGGGCTTGTAGTGTGTGGAAACATTTCCTCCTTCACGGCTCCCTCCCACTGGTGCAGGTCCCGTCCCTATCCTTTTGTCTCTGTTTTTTCTTTTTTCTTTTGCCCTACCCAGGTATGTGGGGAGTTTCTTGCCTTTTGGGGGGTCTGAGGTCTGCTGTCAGCGTTCAGTAGGTGTTCTGTTGGAGTTGTTCCACGTGTAGATGAATTTCTGATGTATCTGTGGGGAGGAAGGTGATCTCCGCGACTTACTCTTCCGCCATCTTCCTCTGTAGTTATTGTAAATCTTATTTAAAAATTTGTAAACTGTTTATTCCTATGTAGTAACCAAGTGAAGTTCAGAATTATCAAGCACATAAAATCCCTTTGACATAAAATATCCACATAATTGGGAATGAGTTAATCAATAATGTAGCCTTGAATTACTCAGATATTAATTTTGATTTACTGATCAACTTTGCCCATATTATATGTACATGAAATTATTTTTAGAAATGCATGTATGTAATATAGACACTTCTTTTGATGTTTATGTTCTATAGCTGAAGAGCCACAATAAGTAAGTGTGACTCTGAAAAGTTATGTAGTTAATGTTTTATAAGAAAAAATATTAATTTTATTAGTAAGCTAATTGTTTTAAGAAATTCTAAGTCACATTGCAAACTCTGTGGCAATGTGAATTAATTATAAAGACATATGTTTTCAAAATTGGAATGTTAGTGTTTTCATTTTGTTTAATGATAGGTAGACCAGAATTTATTTAACATCAAGGCAGTAGTCATAAACTATATAAGCATATTGCTTTAGATGTTTATGTGTATTAATATCTCATATTTTGATGATTAATTGCCACAAGAGAGGTGATTTGTTTTCTATAATGCTATGAGTAAGAAGGTAATTATTACACTTTGATGATGATGGATAGTGGTTATAATTATTTAATTATGATTCTTATTTCACTATTTTATGTCATATTAATACTATAAAATGCCCAGTGACCTATACAAATTAAGGTTGTGACTCAACAAATAAAGAATTAAAGTTTATAATGCAAGATCATGTATTAAACACACAAACCTAAAACATTTTTTTTAATTGTGTAGAAATGTTAATTATTGAATGAACATATTCAGTAACAAAAGTTCTTTGAAAAGGTCTTTGCAGTTTGTAGATGAATCTGGTATCTGACACTGAAGATTAAATAGGAATGGGCTGTGGGTTGTTTTTCTCCCTGGTAAAACAAAGGAAATGGTTAAATGAATATTGAGGATGAATAAAGTGAATCAGGATTTGTGGAGAAGGAAATGAAGGTGAAGATTCCATTTGGAGAATATTTCGAATGTTTTAAAGAAGGAGATTATGTGTGAGAGGAAAGCTTGGGAAATAAACTGAGGGCCTCTTTAAAGACTGAACTCATCTGTCATTTGGCACCTTAGAATCTACCAAATGCTTCTTCTAGGTGTTAACTTAGCACTGAGTGCATACATTTTTCCAAAGTTGGATCAGTATTTGGGGGAATTGGGTGGTTTAGTTTGGATACTTCAGGCGCAGGTAAATATTGTCAGTCAAGTATGAAGCAATTTTATTAGTTTATACCATACATAAGTGGGGCTATGGTTGTTTTGAGAAGAAAAGGTAATATGAAACTAAACATTAAATTAATATTTGAGCAATGTTTATTTACTGGCGAGGACCCACATGGTACAGAGTGAGAACGTCATAGAAGAATGCTTGTGTGTCATACACCCTCTCCTCCAACATTTATAATGATTTAGCTCTGGACCCTAATATGTGTGCTCTGATAAAACAAAAATCCAGCAATTAATCCAATTCAGAGGCAGTTCAGCCTAACTAATACTCCTCCTGGAGCTGTTACCTTCACAGTCTCAGTGACTTATATCAAAGCATTCTGTCCAACTACCTTTAATAATGACTCTGGTTGGATGTACTAGTAAGTGAAATATTTTTGTTCTTATATTCTCAAGGATCTTTTAGCACTCCAGTTACTTTTTTTCCCAATAGAGACCGATATCCTAGGCAATCTCCTGTCCTTTAATTCAAGTTTTGTCTCTTTCTCTGTAGTTATATTTTTGCTCAACTCCCATAGCCTTTAAACTGAGTGTTCTTCCAGAATAGGGACTATCTCTTGTTCTTATTTGTAATTGTTACTAGAATTCAATAGGCACTCAAAAAAAAAGCTTGCTGAATGGCAATACTAATTCAGGGGAAAACTAATAAGGAGAGAACTAACAGGCTAATATAATTGTTTTTACCAGATTAAGTTTGCCAATTCTACAAAAACAAAACATGTTTAAAGAATTGCACAGTATAATAACTTATTTATTGTTTGAAATTTTCATATTTCTCACCATAAATTATTTGTTTATGACATTTATTCTAGGTCGGATTCAAAACTGTAGTTTATGGGAGTTTCAGCCATGGTGGAAGTAGAGTCTGGTTCCAGCAGGGTTGTGGTTGGGCACTGTTCTGGATTGACTTTGCTTCACTGTGAGAGGCAGACTAAGAGTACGTGCTGACAGCCAAGGCATTAATCTGAGGAGCAGTAAAGATAAGTATTGATAGAAAGAGGGCAGGGAGATGAGAAGGACATAGCACAATTGATTCTTGATTGATGTCCTGAGCTGAGAGTTGTGGGCAACATATCCCCCAAGAAAGTGTGGATAATTCAATACCTCTCTTACCAGCTTGGTGGTATCTCACTGAGGTTTTGATTTGCATTTCCTTGATGACTAATGATATTGAGCATTTTTCACGTGCTTATTGGTCATTTGTGTATATTCTTTAGAGAAATGTCTATTCAGATCATTTTGTTGCTGTTGTTGGGTTATTCATCTTTTTATTTTTAAGTTGTAAGAGGTCTTCATATACTCTAGATCAAGTCCTTTTTACATATGTAATTTGCAACTACTTTCTGATATCCTATGGGTTTTCTTTTAGGTTTTTGGATAGGGAACTTTAAAACACAAACATTTTTAATTTTATTAAAGTGTTATTTAGCTATTTTTTTCTCTTCATTTCTTGTAATTCTGTTGTCACATCTAAGAAACAATTGCCAAATTTATCATCATGAAGATTTATCCCCATGTTTTCTTCTGAGAGTTTTATAGTTTCAGCTCTTACACTTAAGTTTTTGATTCATTTTGAGCTAATTATTATATATGGTTGGGGTTAGGGGTCCCACTTCTTGATTATTATTCAATTCATAAGGAAAAACTATACCTTGGTATATCCTTTCCCATTACCAATCCAAGGAGCCACAAAATGCATTTCTGCTATCAAAGCAAGCATAAATGTTGAAGAAGAGGTTTTAAATATATCAAAGCTTTTATTTATTTATTTATTTTTACTTAGAAAGCAGTGTATCATGGAAATGTACAAAAGTATTTGAAAATAAAATGATATGGGTTTGAATTATATTTCCCCTATCTATCATTTTGTGACATTGTAAAAATTAAACAATATCTCTGATCTTAGAAGTTTCTGTCTAAAATAGAAATGATAATGAATATAGCATAGTATTATATTGAAGATTAAATGAGATAATTTCTGTCAATTACCTAGTACAATTCCTACAAGTAAAGGTAAATATGGTTCGTTCTCATCTCTAACCCATTTTTATGGTCAGTGTTTCCTACACCACTTGCCTTAGCTCTCTACTTGATTTGTTGCTCCAACATCTTCCCTGTGTGGATAAACTTTACTGACTCCCTCCACACAGTCCTGACATGTTTAATATTCCCATCCTTGAATAGTAAAGCTAAAGTGTATGTATAATTTATAGTAGAGAAAAAACTTCTTAGGAAGTGAAAATACCAACATTAGAACAGAAGCAGAAGCCTAAAGGTGGCAGGGAAGCATAATATAAAAGAAACCAAGATGTTAAACTGAAAGCAGTTTTGTTTTCATTCAATACATATATGTGAGGTCCCTCTATGTTCCAGATTCTGTTAAGCACAGATCATATATCGTGTGTAATGCAGACATGATCCTTGCTCTCCTGTATATGGCAGCTATTACAGTGAGACTTTCCAATCTAAATGGTAGATAATTGAAGTAGCATTTTCCAACTCATCATTATACCTCAATTGTCTCTAGTGTTTTAAGGATATCTGAGAAAAAAGTTTTCCCCAACCACTTTTCTCAACATATATTCCCTGATGATCTGGAACTTTAAAGGTGACCACTGATTAATTGTTGTAAATAAGGATACATAAGTCCTTCAGATACCTTGTTACTTGAGCAGGGAGATAAAAATCTACAAAAAAGTAGTCAACGTGAAATTTCTAGTGTTTTCTTGTTATTACACCAACTAAACCACTTTTGAAAAAGTCTCTCTTTTTCTCTCTCCATCACCCCCCTTCCTTCTCCAACACACATACTCTCAAACACACTCAAAGTCACACCACTTGAGAAATAATTTAAAAAGAATTTAGGTTTCTCATTTAAGTTAACATGGAACCATGAAAAAAAGCATAGCAATGTGATGTGAGATGGAAGTTAGATCAAGAGCTCTACAGCTACAAGATCTTAAGATTGTAAGATACTTAGGGTTTGTAAACATATTTGGAAATGAATAGAAATTTCTAAGACATGTTTCTATATGATCATATGGAGAGTTTGAATTTCTTTTAACTCTCAGAAGTGCACAGAGTGTTTTAGAGGAGGTTTAGAAGATCACTGACTTGTAGATCTTACATCCAGCTTTGCTTTTACCATCAGCTTCCTGGGCCCATAATGTTTTCATATTCACCTTGCCATTCTTTTATTGAGTCATTATGAGTAATTAGGTCTATGTCTAAGACCATGTGCTCTGTACACACTGGGAGGGTTACTAGAACTCCTTCACTATGAGTGTGACTTCAAGTTAACAGCATAAGTCACTTTTGAACCCCATCCAAAGATAATTGTTCTGGAACCTCTATAACCATTGATAATTAGTACTGTTTTTTGAGAAATTTCCTCTCTCATTGTTCTTAAAAAATTTGTATATGTATAAATTATATATATAATTTATATATATATAAATATATATGTATATAAAATCTATGTATACAGATAGATATAGATATATCTTCCTATAGATTAAATTGAAGCTTGTTTGCTTTATTTACATGATACAAAGTCATTCATCACCGAGGGGAGCAGAGATCAAAAATATGTTTAGCATCATGATCCTTCTTTAACTGCTGCACCCGTTAAATCCATGTTTTCTCTGTATGACTAAACTAACTAGTAGGTTAATCAAACGCAAAGGGAGCAACAATATGGGGTGGGGGTTGGGAGCCTTCCTAAAAGCTCGAGCTCATGAATCACTGTCAACCAGTCTCCCTCTGGACCCTTCAGGGGGCAGTGACAGATAAACAGTTCCACAAGTCTTGACTTGGAAATTAAGAAAACAAACAACTTGCATAATGCAAAGAACACTTTGGAGCCAAAGCAGGGTTTGAGTTCAGGCTCTACCCCTTACTAATTTTCCAACCATGTGTAAGCTGGTTTTGCCTTCATTCTCTAGTTTCTAAAATGGATGGGCCAGTACTTGCTTCAAAGGATAGCTCTATAGATTACCAGTGATAATAAACATAGAATTCTGTTTTGCATATAGTATTCTTTATTTCTTTCCTTATGCGTGCTGATCCCATCACACAATACAACAGAGAAACCAAATCTGATGAAACCAAAATATTCAGATTTTTGGCTCTCAGCAGACCACTCAGCTAGACGCAGGGAGCACATATGGTTTCCATTTCTCATCCATCAGCAGTCATTACTTATGGTAAATGAAGCCAACTGAATTTTGGCCATGCCTGATATTGCTGTATGCACTTAGAGCAGCAATAGCAAGTTCAAAGCAGCAAATATGTGAAGAACTAAATTTAGAGGAAGCCCAAAGAAAAAACAAAGGGGATGCTTATTTGGTTCCCACAGCCATAGTTTGACATCTGTGTGTGGATGTGTATATGTATTTACACTGTGTGTATGGGTGTATATTCATAAGATTTATACATGATATTATATACATATATACCATTGACCCTTGAACAACACAGGTTTGAACAGCGTGGGTCCACTTACACATGATTTTATTTTCAATAAATACCTACTATAGTACTTCACGATTCACAGTTGGTTGAATCTGTAGATTTGCAATCAAAACCTAGAGGGATAGAATAGGGAGGGTAGGAGGGAGGCTCAAGATGGAGGTGATATGGGGATATATGTATACATATAGCTGATTCACTTTGTTGTACAGCAGAAACTAACACAACATTGTAAAGCATTTATAGTCCAATAAAGATGTGAAAAAAATTAAAAATAAAAACAAACAAAAAAAAGAATATGGAGGGTCAACTGTAAAGTTACATGTAGATTTTCTACTGTGTGGAGAAATAGAACCTCAACCCCTGCATCATTCAAGTGTCAAGGATATTAATATAAATAATATATTCAAGACATCCATGGTATTATATAAATTATTTACATATGTATAATAATATAATATACCATGTGCATATATTTGTACAATATATCTCTATATGTGTGTACCTATAGAGATATATATGTATATATATGTGTGTATGTGCGCATGTGTTACAAAATGTATGCAACATATGATATATTATGTATTCATATTTAATATTATATAGAATATTATATATACTATATATTCTTTTATATTTCTATATTCATGTCTGCTTATTTGACTTTGTTCTTTATCTTATTGAAATAGGTGTCCCTTAATATATGGCATTCTTTAATTTAACCAGACAAGTTCTGCCAAACCATAGACAACTATTTGGAATCATAGAGGTATATCTTTCCTTTGGAACAGTAAAATCATATTTTGTACATGCATGATTGGAAAATGCTTCTCCTAACTATGAAAGATGTGCACTAAAGAGAGTAAGACCAAGCTTATCTATTTTCAAGTTCTCAAAAAGTTAAAAAACACAAGTAGCAGCAAGAATTCTGAGGACAGTCATGTATACTTGCCCTGAAAGAGCCCTATGAATCAGCTTTAATAGATACGTCTACTAAATAGATCAGTTGGCTTTGAAAATTAGTACTCCGATGGATTTAGTGGTGAGATATGAACATGCAATCATGATCTAGGCATCTAATTATAACACTCAAGAATTCTAAATTGTATAAACTTCTAAATTTTGCATGTGAGTTTTGAGGACTTGCTTTATTCTTGTTTATGGTAATATAAAAATTGATACATGACAAAAATACAGTGTGAACATTTCAGCAACAAAATAAGAAAGGATTTAATTATCATGTCTCCCATCCAAAACACACCACAGATGTTCATCTAAAAATGCATATATTTAAATTAGAATTTTCTACAAATAAAAGTGATTCATCTTCTACTCCAGGTCTTAGACAAATTGTGTCACTTCTTACATGATAATCAGCTACCATTTTAATTAGAAGTTGTCATTCACCTCAGCACACCAATATCTGGAAGAGATCAAGTAACAGTTTGTACAGCTGCTCCCATGCTTTGCCTGTCATCTTTGGCCCGACTTTGAATTCCTCTCCCCCATTTTTCCTTTCCTTTGGATAAAACCCCTCCTCCTTTTCCTCACTCCCACTGAGCTGTCAAGAGTTGAAATACTGTGATATGAAATCACTGCCTCCATGACTCTAAAAAAAGGAGAGCTTGCACTAGATTTTGATCAAAGAGAATCATTTATAAGATAGATTCAGTAAAAAAACCTCAGGGAGTTTTTTTTTTTCCACCCAAAGCATAGGATTATGAGAAATAACAGACAAAGAAACATATTTTTAAGCATTCTTTTGCTCTTAACTGCATGATTAAGTTTGGTACTATACAATGTTTATCTTTTTTTTTTTTTGCCTTGATATTCAGCACCACCTCAGAAGGATGTCACCTATGAACATATAATTCCAATAAAAATAGGAAGGATGAGGGATATAAGAATTAGAGTTCTCATTGTTGTGAGCAACAATACATGGAGAATGAAAAGAGAGCTGTAACTATTTTGCAGGGGCAGGAAGAGATCTGGGGAAGACCCATAGCTCGCCATAAATTGATAAAAAAATTTGGAATACTTCTCGGCTGTTTTTAATTCTCCTTGCTATCATTTTTATAAGGATGTATTTATGTTGTGCCGCATCTCATTATCATCTTTGCCCCTACAATAAAGCATGCAGTTGCTAATGTTTAGGGGAGAGAAGCCGACCACAGTGCTTTGTACTCAAGGAGATGCTGCTTGGTTACTTAATCCCATGTATTAATCTCTGCTACAAGCAATTAAGTGAGAGTTTACACGTTAATGTTACAGTCCTATCAAGATGCTTTCCCACCATTCTACATGTTGGATATCAAATATTAAAATTCTGATGCCTTCTTCACAATCAGCAAAAAAGGCAGCAATAATCCATTTCCTAGAAGAGATAATAATGAGAGTGAGTAATGGAAGCACTGGACATTTTTATCTCTGGTTTTTATGTAACACTTTTATTGTCTTTTTCAGATGTGGAAAGTGACATTGTTTAAATGTGAAATGAAGTAAAGAATATAGTTTGCATAATGACACACTGTACCCAGATTTTGAAATGCTTATTTATTTATGTTCTGGTTTTGAAAATGTAGTCATTTCCTCAGTCTCTGGGCACAAATACAGGAAATGATATATCCGTTTATAATTTACTCATTTAATTTTTAGTTTTATAAAGCTGAACCCATTGCCATCATCTCTGAGAGAATATAAAACATGAAATAGACAATAACAAAGACAAACTCAAGCAATAAAAGCAAATTACAGAAATGTTGTGGCTTTGAGATTGTGAAGGTCAAAGAGCCAAGATATTTTCAGTTTAATAATATAAAGGCAGTAATATAATTTTGTCACTAAATATTAAGATCTAGAATTAAGCAAAGAAGGGAGGTAAGTGAAAGGAGATGGGATAATTAGTGGGATAAGAGAAGGAATGTCAGAAGAAATTTTTACAATATGGATAGTGGAAAATTATCCAGGCTCGCCAAATCAGCCCTTTGTTTGTTAGCATAAGTACGATGTGTGTATTTACAGATCTTCCTCCACTTACGATGGGGTTATGTCCCTATAAACCTATCATAAATTGAAAATAGCATAAGTCAAAAATGTAGTTAATATACCGAATCTACCGAAGATCATAGCCCAGCTTAGTATACTTCAAAGGTGCTCAGAACACTTACATTAGATTACAGTTGGGCAAAATCATCTAACACAAAGCCTATTTTATAATAAATTGTTGAATAGCTCAAGTGCTTTATTGAATACTGTATTGCAAGTGAAAAACAGAATGTAGTATGTGTACAGAATGGGTGTAAGCATATTGGTTGTTTACCCTCATGATTGTGAGGCTAAGTAGGAGCTGTGACTCACCGCTGCTGCTCAGCATCTGAGAGAGTATCCTACTGCTTATCACTCGTCAGGGAAAAGATCAAAACTCAAAATTCAAAGTATTATTTCTACTGAATGTGTATCACTTTTGTAATATCATAAAGTCAAAAAATTGTAAGTTGAACCATTCTAAGTTGGGAACCGTCTGTAATGGGAGGACTATTTTAAAAAGGGTTACTGAATGTGTTGGAAAGAATCAAATCTGATTAAAATAGAATGTTGACCATGGGAGAAAGAGTTGGAGTGTGGACTTATTTCCAAAGACTACTCAGAGTATCAAATGCCATGGGGACAGACAAGGTCACTTTGTATTGGAAAATCCAATGTTCAAACAGAAGAATTCAAGTCAAAATGCAAATTCAATGACTGCATGATGAAATCATGTCAGGATCGTAGAGCCAGACTTCAATAAAAAAAGTAGAGTGGTGGTTTATATCTGATTTCTCAGCAGTGTTTCCCCAGAAGCTAGCAACTTTCTCAATAATTGTTTGTTAAATGAAAATGAATGAGTTTTGCAGGTTTGTAGGTCTTCTTTATATTCGGTAAACTTCCTGATTTGTGAAAGATTCAAAAAGGACAAAAGTGCTAGTGGCAAAACATCCAAAGCAAAAGTTTGAAAAAATCATAGCAGTTGAAATTTTTGATTGGATTAGAAAGTATTTTAAAATAAGTGTGAGAGTAGATATATTTGTTCACAAAGGAGTGCCCCCAAATGCAAAGAAGTGAAGAGGAAATATCGTGAGAATATCTTCATTAGAAATGTATACACACACACACACGTTTTACCAGAGCCATGTATGTTTCCTTAAGGATTTGCCCTTGACTAGTGTTATGTCTGATGATATGAGCTATTTCTCTTCACATAGCACATTGCTCCAAGAGCCTTATATATTAGTGGTGGAGGTGGAAGGGAGTTGGCAGTGGCAGAGGCACTAGAATGGCCTCAAAGCTTAGCAATTATTGTTCTCAAGCAGATAAAATTAGCTGGTCTGAGAGTAAGACCCAACTAGGATAAAGAGAATTAAAAAGATAATATAAGATAAAGGCCAAGGTTGTTGCTGAGATCACCTACTCTCTTCCTATTTACTGCTTCCAAAACAACCTTGGATCCTTTCTTCTTCAATAATCCAAAAAACAAAATGGAAGTAAGTATGTTTTGGAAGAAAGATGGGCAACTATGTTATCAGTTATTTTGGAATATACAGAGTCTATGTGGAACTCAATAATAAAATGTGTTCTATTTTCTTAAAGGATAGAAGAGAAAGATTCAGACTAAAATTGCAGAATATGGGGCTATATAAAATAGCAATATGAATTTTCCAGGCATGAAGATTACTTAATACTATGATGGTTTATCAAAAGACACTTCAGAATAGCTTTCCATGGAGGTCTTTACAAATGATTTTTTTTTTCATGAGCATCAATCCAACTCTTTAAAGACAGTTTTGTAAATAAGGAAATGGATTTGATGAAATAAACTGGCTTTGAAATAAACTAAAACAATTGCTTGTTCTAGTTAAGAAAATTTGGCCAATGTGTTTTAATGATGTATTCTGCAAGTAATTTTAGAACATGTAATGTTACTTAGAGATCTAATCAGAGCTCTGTTCCAGCAACTGATACTGATGTTCATCATTTGTTGCCTACTTCAGATTGTGGCTCTTAAGAGTTCTCAACTTGGATAAAATATACTACATAAATAATGAGACATTTCTTCAGTGTCATATTTTTATTAATGCTAAAACATGGAATTTATTCATAATATTGACAGATTGATTATGTAAATTTGTCTAGAGTTATGCTGTTTTAATTTCAATATATGCTTTTTAAGATTTAAAATGAGGATCTAAGTGCTTTTTATTTTCTATCTATTATTAGAAGACTACCATTGTACAATTGTGGTTGTGACTGGGAGAGGAGGCTATGTGATGAGGAAACTATGCTTTGATGTTCACATTGAAGACTATTATTCACTTTCAGATTCAGGTCTCTGCTTGGAGACTATAGTGCTTTTCCTCAAATGAACTTATGTGGCTCACTGTTGCTACAAGTCAACTTTTCCTAGCTGCCTGATTGATTAATTTACATGGCAATGCAGTAACTTAAATATCTATGTGTATACATATATATGTATATATATATATATATATAGGCACACTTGCTTATCTGTGTGCATATATACATAATATGCATATATTATATAATATACACATATCTAAACAAATATACTTTTTTGAAGTTACTGGTATTATCACTAAGTTAAGAGAAAACATATCTATGATAAAAAAAACCCCTCAAAATTAGGAACAGAAGAAAACTGTTCTTTTTAATAGAAAAAATTCTCTATAAAAAAATCTAAAACTAATACCATATTAAATGAAGAAACAGTGAGTGATTTCCTCCTTAGAGCTGAAAGAAGTTTAGGATGCCCGCTCTCACCACTTCTATTCAGTACTGTATTCAATACATCATTAGGGTTTTCTATTTACAGTATCATGTTATCTGCAAATGGTGACCATTTTACTTCTTTCTTTCCAGTTTAAATGCCTTTTTCTTATTTTTCTTGGTTAACTGTTCTTGCTAGTACTTCCAACATTATGTTGAATAAAAGTGGTGAGAGCTGATATACCTGTCTTGTTCCTGATATTAAAGGAAAAGCTTTCAACTTTTCACCACTGATTATGATGTTAGTTGTGGGCTTGTCATATATGGCCATTATTATTTTGAGGTATATTTTCTCTATGGCCACATTGTTGAGAGTTTTATCATAAATGGCTGTAGAATTTTGTCAGATGCTTTTTCTGTGTTTATTGAGACAATGGTGTGAGTTTTATCCCGAATTTTGTTAATGTGGTGTGTCGCATTGATTGATTTACAGATGGTGAACCATCCTTGCATCCCTGGAATAAATCTCACTTGATCATGATGTATTACCCTTTTAATGTATTGTTAAATTTAGTGTGCAAATATTTTGTTGAGGAATTTTGCATCTATGTTCATCAGGAATATTGGCTTATAATTTTATTTTCTTGTGGTAATCTTGTCTGGTTTTGGTATCAGGGTAATACTAGCCTGATAAAAGGAGTTGAGAAGTAGCCTCCTATTTTCTGGAAGAGTTTGAGAAGGATTGGTATTAATTCTTCCTTGAATGTTTGGTAGAATTCACCTGGGAAGCCATCTGTCCTGGACTTTTTCTCTTGGAAGGTTTTTGATAATTGATTCCATCCTAGTAATTGGCTTCTTCAGATTTTCTATTTCTTCATCATGCAGTCTTGGAAGATTGTATGTTTCTAGTAATATGTCCACTTCTCCTAGAATGTCCAATTTATTGGTGTATAATTGTTTATAAGTCTTCTATGTTGCTTTATATTTCTGTGGTATCAGTTGTAAGGTCTCTTCTTTCACATTTAATCTTATTTATTTAAGCTCTCTTATTTTTTCTTGGTGTGTCTAGCTAGACATTTGTCAATTTTATTTTTTAAAAGAGCCAGCTCTTAGTTTCACTGATCTTTTTTGTCTTTTAACCTCTATTGCATTTATTTCCACTGTGATCTTTGTTATTTCCTTCCTTCTACTAACTTTGGGCTTCATTTGTTTTTCTTTTTATAATTCCTTGAGGTGTAATGTTAGGTTGTTTGAGATATTTCTTGTTTCTTGAAGTAGGCATTTATTGCTATGAACTTCCTTCTTAGTAAAACTGCTTTCCTGCATCACATAAAAGTTGATATATTGTATTTCCATTTTCATTTGTCTCAAGGTATTTTTTCTTTCTTCCCTGATTGCTTCATTAACCCATTGGTTGTTCAATAGCATGTTGTTTAATCCCCATGTATATTTGAATTTTCCAGCTTTCTTTTAAAAATTGATTTCTAGTTTCATGAATTGTCATCAGAAAAGTTGCTTAATCTGATTTCAATCTTCTTAAATGTATTAAGACTTGTTTTGTGGCCTAACATATGATCTCTCCTGGAGAATGCCCCATGTGCACATGACAAGAATATGTATTGAGCTGCCTTTGGATGGAATATTCTATATATACTTATTAAATCCATCTGGTCCAATGTCTCATTTAAGACCACCGTTTTCTTATTGATTTCTATCTGTATAATCTATCCATTGAAGTAAGTGAGATATTAAAATTCCCTATTATTATTGTGTTGCTGTCTATTTACCCCTTTAGGTCTGTTAATATTTGATTTATATATTTAGGTGCTCCTAAGAATGACTCTAAAAAAGTGTATTTCTTTCAAACAATAAAGTTAGGAGTTAAGAAATTTGGTTCTTATCTGGCAACAACATAGCATTAAGTACTCAGAGACCCAGTCTCCTTGAATTTCATTTCTCTGAATCCCAAGATGTAGTCTCCTCCTCATGGGCTAAAGTTACCATCTGGGGGCTAGAGTTACCATCATCATATCTATATTTCAAGATACAAATAGATAAGGGCTAAAGGGGGAAAAAAGTAGTAATAAACAATTTCCTGTATCAGTTACAAAACACTTCTATTTTAAGCCATTGCTTAGTACATTGTTAGCTGGAGACACCTGCATGAAAAGAAACTATGAAATGAGATCTTTATTCTTGAAGACCATGTACTCAGCTGAAATCCAGAAATTTTATTACTAGGGGCAATGGGCAGAATAATATTGGGGGACAATGTCCAACAGAGTTCAAGAATAAACCTGGTTTATCAGCTAAGCAATTTGTTTACCAGTGATCTACTTATAGTATAATAGTTCATTATCATTAAAATATTCATTTCTTTAATAATTTTTATTAAGCATCTACCATGTGGTAAATATTGTGTTTGGTTTCAGGGATACAAAGTTGTATTTTTCACAATTACTGCC
This sequence comes from Mesoplodon densirostris, assembly GCF_025265405.1. NCBI lineage: Eukaryota > Metazoa > Chordata > Mammalia > Artiodactyla > Ziphiidae > Mesoplodon > Mesoplodon densirostris. The sequence continues at coordinate 43,500,871 of NC_082667.1, forward strand.
CTTGGGAATCTTATATGCTAGTGTTAATTACTTTATTATATACTGCATAATTACAGTAATTACATAATTAATCAATCAGTCTTCATGGATTATTTATTTATTAAATAAATTTAATTTTTAATTAAACAAATTCTAAATGAAATTACTCATACTATTGAAACACGTTTTCTTAGATTTCCTCTTTTCCTTTGCATTCTATATCCTTTGTATAAGTTTCAAAAGAAAAATAAATGCTTCATTCCCATGTTTAGAGAAAAAGGAATGTTGATTCCTGTGCATCATCTGCCTGCAGAATACACACAGTAATTCTGCCAAGAGGCCTCTGGGGGTTAAATTCACTATCTTGATGAATTTATTAAGCTTCAGATATGGTCCTTTGTTTTGCTGGCTCAGCACATTATTTTTATCAGCACACTAAGAGGATATTAATATCTCAGAGGTATACACACATTAAGCAACCTCTTAAGATACTTATGAATTCAGAATGACAAATGATTAATTCACTATGAGAAATATAACTGTCATAGGAATAACAACATGTACACCCCTCATGATCAACCCATTTTGAATCTCTAGGTAGACTTACATCAGCTATCAAGTCATATTATGAATGTCAACTTATCTTTCTATAAAATATAATTATCAGAGGTATAAAGTTATATAAACTTCAGGTTTATATGACCAGGAATCGTATTTGATCTCACATACCTAAGTCGATCATGAATGCTGCTAATGACAAGCCACAATATCAAGGGCTGAGAATTTTCTCCTTTTATCTAATGTAAAAGAGAAAAATTAAAACAAAACTAAATAAAAACATAACACCAGTATTAGTCATTGTTTTTCATTGAAACAGAACCAATAGAGAGAAAGAGAGAGAGTGTGTGTGTGTGTGTGTGTGTGTGTGTGTATGAGATTTATGGAGTTATGTTACCAAAATGATGACATAGGAGACCCCTGCCTCCACCCCCCCCACACAAATATCAACAATTAGACATGTATCCATAAACAAAAACAGCTCTGGGATAGCTCCAGATTCCACTTAAGAAACTTTAGTAACACAGTGTAAAAAAATCCTAAGAATAACCATACAAGGAGAGAAGGAAGACACCTTCATTTTGTTTGTAATCATCCCATCCCCCAAGCTGACTTTGCCGTGGCAAAAGGGAACATCCCAGCTAGAAAGAGTTCTCCTCTCCAGGAAAAGAAAAGTGAGATGAGCAACAAGATTTCCCAGCCTTCTGGGGCCCCCAAAGAAGGTCCTGCTTTAGTTTCACACCATCCAGACCAGCAAAGCTGAGACCTATAGAGATGACTAAGAATAAGGGAAAAAAGTAGTGCTATCAATAGCAACCACACAGTGGGAGTGATCGTGGTCCACAGTGACCTACTCTGAAGCCAACTCAGCAAGTTTTGCCACTGGAGAATCTAACGGCCAGCACGTCTGCCTTGGACAGCCTGCAGATTTCACAGGTTTTTGCCCCCAAAAGTATTTGCATTTGCTCATGCCAGTCACCTGAGTCCCTCTTAACTCCCTCTTTCTTTGCCTCCTTCTTTGTGTAGTTTAAGGCCAGCAGGTTCATGGCCATCAAGAGCAGGCATTTCAGTTTGAATCTAAAAGCAGTAAAAAGCCTATGTCCCAGCTTGAAAACATGGAAAATAAGTGGAATTTTATCTTACTGGTGGTCAGTCTTTTATTTTATGTTGGACTTCAACTGATTGATGAGGCCCACTCACGTTAAAGAGGCAATTTGCTTTATTCAGTCTACCAATTTAAATGTTATTCTCATTCAAGAACATGCTCATAGACACAGTCAGAATAATATTTGACCAAATATTTGGGTACCCAGTGGCCCAACCAACTTAACACATTCACCATCATGGTCCCTGTGAAAACTTATTTTAAAAAAATAGAGTCTTGGGGGCTTCTCTGGTGGCGCAGTGGTTGAGTCCACCTGCCAATGCAAGGGACACTACTTTGTGCCCTGGTCTGGGAAGATCCCATATGCTGTGGAGCAGCTGGGCCTGTGAGCCATGGCCGCTGAGCATCCAGAGCCTGTGCTCTGCAATGGGAGAGGCCACAACAGTGAGAGGCCCACATACGGCAAAAAAAATAAAATAAAAAAAGAGTCTTGGTGTGGTGGGGGAGAGGAGCTATAGGAAAAAATTTAAAAAAAGAAGAAAAATAATAAATAAAGGCAATTTACCTGTCTGGACTGTGTACCTTGTCTTTGATTACTGCTTTTTCCTTGAGAGCAGGATTTAAGGTTTATTCACCCTTCTATCACTAGCACCTTATGTGGATTCAAAACCTTATAGAGTTCAAAAGTTACATTAAAATGACATTATAAAGTGATTTAGCATTCAAACTAGGATATGAAAGTACATGGCTTCTCTGAAATAAGGTCATACAATCAATGAGTGAATAGACTTAGATGTAAAAAATAACAACAACAACTATGTTGACAAATCCAAAGATGAAAAGATATCTAGGTATCTATCTATTGAAAAAGTTTAGGGAAACTGCTCAGATAATTTTAGAGCTCAAGCATATATTAGCTGTAAAATTTTCTTTACAAATAAATATATACTTGAAATATTAAAATATTGAAATACTGAAAACATATGCTTGAATTTTGCTTCTAGTTAACTGAGAAATATAAAATATTATAACAGGAAAAAATACATAGCATTGGTAGTAATAATAACAAAACACAGGATTAATCCTGGATAATTGCTATTAATACAGTTACAGATCTAATAAAAAATGTCAAGAATTATAAGATACAGAATGTGAGAATAACTTGGTCATAATGAATGTTCATAATTTTGAAGTTTTTAAGTTAAGATTCAGGAGTAGATAGACAAGTAAAAGGTGTTCTAAATTCCTCATTTAATATAGTAGAAAAGTCCATTTAGCCTTAGTCCATTCTGGCTGCTATAGCAAAATAACATAGACTGTGTGTCATATAAACAACCAATATTTATTTCTCATGGTTCTAGAGGCTAGGAAGTCCAAAATCAAGATGCTGGTAGATTTAATGTCTGGTGATAGTCATTTTCTGGTTCATAAACAGTCATCTTCTCCCAGTGTTCTCCTCACATGACATAAAGGTTAAGAAAGTTCTCTGGGATCTCCTTTAAAAATGTACTAATCTCAGAGTTTGAGGATCTGGCTCCACTTTTGCAGTTGAAAAGAGCAAAGAAGCCCTAGTAAATCCAAGGCCCAGATGGGTTTCATGATATATTACTCCTACATTCAAGTCTAACAGAAGACAAGAACGTCAGCCAAGAAGTAGAGGCACAGGAAATGAACAGAATCTTTTGTCAAGCCAGAAGCAGAGACCATGAATTGGAATTCTTTGTAAAACGTGGCCTGTGTGTGTGCTTTCAACATCAAATAAAACCAGTCCATTAAAAAAATGTATTAATCTCATTCATGAGGGTTTCACCCTTATGCCATAATCCCCCTACAGAAAGACCCCACCTCCTATTGCTATCACGTTGGGGATTAGGATTTCAACATATGAATCTTGGGGGTGGGGACATAAACAGTCTATAACAAAAATCAATAAATATGACCCAATTATTGAATTTGATAAATTTAGGGTAAAATCCATAATCGTCATCTCACACCGAGATGTCATTGTCCTGAGGGCAAATCCAACGTGAACCATATGAGATATCATATAAAGATGATCTGCCTTTCTGGGATAACTTGATTTAGTTGCTGTTAAGTGAAGATGCCATCATGTTTTTGAACTCCTGCATGTTTGAGATCTAGATTAGGAGAGAAAATTTGTTTTGAAGCTTAGATGTATGACATTTTTATCTGAGAGAGAGGACTCATATTGTAATCCTTTTAGCCATACTACCTTAGGCAAATCACTCAACTTCTCTAATCCTAAGCTTTCTCATCTTTAGTATGAAAAACAAAAATTAAATTACTTCATGGAACTGCACTGAAGAACGAAGAAAACAATGTTTTCAAGTACTTGGCATTAAACCTAGAACATCGAAATATTAGCCATGATGAAGAAGAGGGTGATGCTGACGCTGAAAGATGAGCAGTATTTCTCCATTAAGACTTCCTCAGTGCTCATCCCTTCAGGTACTTTCCAGCTGTATCTAAGGGAGAGTTTTCTACTTATTTTAATATTGGCAGTGCCTAGTTGCCTGGCAGCATGATGCTTGTTTTATGTGCTCTGTATCTGATTTCAAAGGCGAAAATGGGCAGTGATTTTATTCACTGGATAATGCCATATTTTTTTTTTCATTTTTGGAAGTATCTGTCTCTTTTGATTTCTTGCTTTCTTTCTTGCTTTCTTATTTTTTTTCTTCTTGTGTTATTGCTTTCTTGATTTCTTGCTTTCCTGATTTTTTTTTTGTTTTTTCTTTCTCTTTCTTTTATTTGTTTATTTTTTAACATGTTGGCCAGAGAAATGTTTATTGTTTCAATTCAGAGCATACTTTTTGTTTCTCTTAACAAGTGACAGATTTTCTCCTTATGGCAATTCCCTCAATGCATAGTCATGATAGTTATGTTTTTGTTGTTTTTTTTTCTTCTTACTTCTTTGTCTCTTTTGTTTATATTTAGTTATGGTATATTTGTAAACTTGATTTCATAAATTATTTTAGGCTACATGGACCCAGAATAAAGGGTGCATAGAGTGAAATGTTATGATGTCTCACAGACTATGACATAGGCACTGAGACCACAATACAACATTAATCTCATTGTAATCCTGTAATGACTGTACTCATATGATTAAAAACTGTCTGCAGACATCTCCAAGATTCAGTTTTCTCATCCAATAAATGAGGGTAACATTTTTGCAAGTTACCTCAGAGAGTTGATATGAGCATCTAATAAGGAAATAAAAAGAAAATCCTTTGAAAAGAATAAACACTTTTGCTGTGAGTTTGGGGAATTGTCAATCATTGATGTTATTAAGCCTAATTAGGAACTAACCTTAAATAATTTATCTAATTCTATAGATTATGTTCCTTGAAATGCTCTATCATTCTCTCAGCAACTAGTATAATTTGTTTTGTAACTAAAACAAGAATTTTTCTGGAGTATAATTTAAAATTTTTGCTATGAATAACATGTTCTTTGAATACAAATCAGCCTTTGAAATCAAGATTCAACATAAGTGATCTCTGCATGGAAACAGGTATTGTTTAAAATATTCATTTCAAAATCATATGTAACATTTAACCATGCCCACTTTTTTTTACTCTCTAATTAATAATTTTAAATGAAACCCTAATTTATCCTACCTATGGATGCATGAACCTATAAAGATATGTATTGTTCTTTTCATGTATAATTTTACAAATCTTATAATAAACACAACACTATGAGGATTCCAAAAATGATAGGGTCTGTTTCTCTCATGACTAATGGTGAGATATGATTCAACTTTATTTTAAAATGTAATTAAATTCATTTTTATAGAATATCTCTTTCAAGTCCAAGGGGTATATATATTAGATATTGATAAATATTGATATATATATCAATAATATTAGATTATATTATACAGTATTTATGAAGTTAAAGTACCATTCTAGTGTCTTATATGCTTTAAATCATTTAATTTTTAAAGAAGCCTATGAGTTATGTGTTATGATAAATGCATTTGGAGATGAGTGGAGGTTTCATATAACTGGAACTCTGAATACTGAGATGGGGGCTTTGTCTATCTGGTACTGGTATGAGTGAGCATCATGCTGAAGCTGCATCTGGCAGTGTTTAAAGAATCTAGAGACTAGATGTAATGGCTGCTACCATTTCTGGAGAAATGCCAACAGCAACAGCAAACAAAAAAATAGGGGAAGGGCTGTCCTCCCCTACTTCTACCTTGAAATCACTCTCCAGGGCCAAACCTGACAGAAAGTTATTTGACAAAGAAGACATGCCATCTGCAGCATCCCAGCTCTCATATCAGAGAACAGAGTATAATTGGATAACTTTGGAACTAAGAAACAAGAGCTAACTAACTGGCATATTAGGGTAATGGCAACAAGAATATTAAATAATGCAAAACTTGCAAGAGTGTGGAACAAATAAAAGTACTTTAATACAAAAGAAGGCTGGAGAGGAAGAGAAAAAGGAAGGAAAAGAAGAAACAATGCAGAAGATGCAGATAAAAAACAAAGAGTAAGGAGAGGAAATAAAACCTGATATATCAATAATTTCACTTTAATATTATTTAATTGAAGTCTATTCTTTTAACAGAGTAAGATGGTCAGGCTGGATTACAAAAACCTAAACTATATACTGTATATAAGAGGCATACATTAAATATAAGAACAAACAAAGATTGAAAGCAAAAGGATGAAAAAAAAATGCCACACTAATGTTAACCCCCCAAAATGCCTTATGACAATATTAACACAAATTAAAGTATATTTTAAGTTAATAAATATTACAAGAAATAAAGGGAAGGTGTATTTTATAATGATCACAGTTTTAAGGCAATGGCAGATTTAAAAACTTCTAAATTATGTGTACCTATATAACACAGCTTTTAAACAAAAAATAACTATAACATTATAATTAATATATAATAATATGATAAATAAACTACAAAACAAAAATTAACAAGAAAAGAGTATTAGAAAAATCACTGAGTGAGTGATTTTAGCATATCTATTTCAATTATGGATAGCTCAAGCAGACAAAACTTTTTTTTTAATCATATAAGTGATTTAAATATAATTAAGAAATTTAATTATAGAAAGCTCTGCCATACAGTTGTAAGATAAATATTGTTTTGAAATGGTCTTCGAGATATTATCAAATTGATCGCAAGTTGGGTCATATAATAAGCCTCAACAATCTGTGATTGATTAAATCATACAGATTATGATCTCTAAATAGAGTAAAACTTAGAATTCTATAATAAACAATAACAAGGAAGTCCTCAAATATTTGGAAATTGGGAAACATACATCTAAATAGAAAATGTGTGGATTTCAACTGGAATCATGTTTAAAGAGAAATATGTAGCCATACAAAAGAAAGAAATAAAGACTGAAAATCAATGATCTCAGAAGCTGGAGGAAGATCCCACTGAACACATAAACTTTATGATGAAAGGGAATTAATCAAGTTAAGAAAAGAAATCAGTGACACAGAAAACAAATGTGTAATAGAGAACATCAACAAGTCCAAAAGGTATTTGTTTGAAAAGACTAATTAAATTTGTAACCACTAGCCAGGTTATTCACAGAAAACAAAAGTATAGAAGACAATAATAGGAGGAAAAATGGTTACTTCACTAGAAATTCTAAAACTATTGAAGGGATAATAAGAGAGTATTGTAAACAACTTTAAAATAACAAATATTAAATTTGGATGAAACTGTTGAAAGACTAGAAAACCACAGCCTCCCAAAAATGATACAAGAAGAATTAAAAAATCTAAATATCTATTATAACAATTGAATCTCTAATTAAATACTTGCTGCAAAAGATATTTCCAGACCAAGATAGCTTCATCAGTAAATTCTTACAAACTTTAAAATAAAAAGTAATATCAGTTTTAAAAAAGTATTCTAGAAAATGGGGAAAAGAGAGAATACTTCAAAACTCATTTCATGAGTCTCTTGTAATAAAAACTTGAAGCCATTACAAGAAAGAAAAAAAAATTTCTTTCCTCATAAAAAGATTAAACTTCTAAACAAAGTATTAGAAAATCAATTTCAAAAAATATAAATTAAAAAGGATAATACATCACACCCATGTTAAGTTTATTCCGGAAACACATGGATGTTTTAAAATACAAGAAGCAATCAATATAGGGAACACGGGTCTGAAAAGAGGGCAGAGTAGGAAGCAACAGGACTCTGTTCCTCCAACTAGACATAATTACAGGGAGAGATGTATCCATTTTGGAACTCTGGAATCTACTGAAGGCTTAAAATTCCTGGGGAAAACTTGGAGGTAAATTGTGGTTAATTGCAATCAATTTCAGTTTTTAGCACAGTAGCAGCTACATGTACCCGATCCACCACCTCCACCACAGAGCAGGTACCTGTGCACCTGTTCCTGGAGCAGCTTGCACACAGCTTACAGGAGCCGGGGTGAGCAAAAAGGACCTATCTTCCAAGTACTGGGGATCTGTTCTCTGAACACTGATTACCACTTCTGATCATAGCCCTTTTTGTCGGTATCAGTTCTGATCTCTTTAGAGTAATCTACCAGTGAGTGGAATTGCTGAATAATATAATAAGTGTATGTCTAACTTTATAAGAAACTAAAAAACTCTTTTCCACATCATTATAGCATCTTACATTACCCAGAACAATGTATAGGTTTTCTAATTGCAATACATCTTCCTCAATACTTGGCATTATTGTATTTTAATTTTAGTGTAAAATAGTAATTAATTGTGGTTTTAATTTGTATTGCCTACATAATTAATGATGTTGAACATATTTTCATATGCTTATTTAAATATAAATATATTTTCTTTTTTGATATACAATTCAAAATTTTTCTTTTTGAATTTTATTTTATTTTAAACAGCAGGTTCTTATTAGTTATCTATTTTATACATATTAGTGTATATGTGTCATTCCCAATCTCCCAATTCATCCCACCACCAGCTTTCCCCCCTTGGTGTCCATAGGTTTGTTCTCTACATCTGTGTTTCTATTTCTGCCTTGCAAACTGGTTCATCTGCACAATTTTTCTAGATTCCACATAGATGTGTTAATATATGATATTTGTTTTTCTCTTTCTGACATCTTCACTCTGTATGACAGTCTCTAGGTCCATCCAAGTCTCTACTAATGACCCAATTTTGTTCCTTTTTTATGGCTGAGTAATATTCCATTGTATATATGTACCACTTCTTCTTTATCCATTCTTCTGTCGATGGGCATTTACTTTGCTTCCATAACCTGGCTATTGTAAATAGTGTTGCAATGGACATTTGGGGTGTATGTGTCTTTTTGAATTATGGTTTTCTCTGGGTATATGCCCAGTAGTGGGATTGCTGGGTCATATGATACTTTTATTTTTAGATATTTAAGGAATCTCCATGCTGCTCTCATTGTGGCTGGATCAATTTAAATTCCCACAAACAGTGCAAGAGGGTCCTCTTTCCTCCACAAACTTTACAGCATTTGTTGTTTGTAGATTTTCTGATGATGCCCATTCTAACCAGTGTGAGGTAATACCTCATTGTAGTTTTTATTTGCATTTCTCTAATAATTATTAATGTTGAGCAGCTTTTCATGTGCCTCTTGGCCATCTGTATGTCTTCTTTGGAAAAATGTCTATTTAGATCCTCTGCCCATTTTTGGATTGGGTTTTCTGTTTTTTTAATATTGAGCTGCAAGAGCTGTTTATATATTTTGAAGATTAATCCTTTGTCCATTTGCAAATATTTTCTCCCATTCTGAGGGTTGTCCTTTCATCTTCTTTCTAGTTTCCTTTGCTGTGCAAAAGCTTTTACATTTCATTAGATACCATTGGTTTATTTTTGTTTTTATTTCCATTACTCTAGGAGGTGGGTCAAAAAAGATCATGCTGTCATTTATGTCAAAGAGGGCTCTTCCTATGTTTTCCTCTATGAGTTTTATAGAGTTCAATCTTACATTTAGGATTTAAATCCATTTTGAGTTTAGTTTTGTGTATGGTGTTAGGGAGTGTTCTAATTTCATTCTTTTACATGTAACTGTCCAGTTTTCCCAGCACCACTTATTGAAGAGGCTGTCTTTTCTCCATTGTATATCCTTGCTTCCTTTGTCATAGATTATGTGGCCATAGGTGTATAGGTTTATCTCTGGGCATTCTCTCCTGTTCCATTGATCTATATTTATGTTTTTTTGTGACAGTACCATATTGTCTTGATTACTGTAGCTTTGTAGTATAATCTGAAGTCAGGGATTCTGATTCCTCCAGCTCTGTTTTTTTCCCTCAAGATTCCTTTGGATATTCGGGATCTTTTGTGTTTCCATACAAACTGTGAAATATTTTGTTCTAGTTCTGTGAAAAATGCCAGTGGTAGTTTGATAGGGATTACACTGAATCTGTAGATTGCTTTGGGTAGTAGAGTCATTTTCACAATGTTGATTCTTCCAATCCAAGAACATGGTATATCTCTCTATCTGTTATACCATCTTTAATTTCTTTCATTAGTGTCTTATAGTTTTTTCAGTACAGGTCTTTTACCTCTTAGGCAAGTTTATTCCTATGTATTTTATTCTTTTTGTTGCAATGCTGAATGGCACTGTTTCCTTAATTTATCTTTCTGATCTTTCGTTGTTAGTGTACAGGAATGCAAGAGATTTCTGTGCATTAATTTTGTATCCTGCAACTTTACCAAATTCATTGATTAGTCTAGTAGTTTTCTGGTGGAATCTTTAGGATTCTCTATGTATAGTGTCATGTCATCTGCAAACAGTGACATGTTTTCTTCTTCTTTTCCAGTTTGTATTTCTTTTATTTCATTTTCTTCTCTGATTGCCATGGCTAATGCTTCCAAAACTATTTTGAATAATAGTGGCAAGAGTGACGTCCTTGTCTTGTTACTGATCTTAGAGGAAATGCTTTCAGTTTTTCACCATTGAGAATGATGTTTGCTCTGGGTTTGTCATATATGGCCTTTATTATGTTGAGGTAGGTTCCCTCTATGCCTACTTTCTGGAGGGTTTTTATCATAAATAAGTGTTGAATTTTGGCAAAAGCTTTTTCTGCATCTATTGAGATGATCATATGGATTTTATTCTTCAATTTGTTAATATGGTGTATCACACTGATTGATTTGCATGTATTGAATAATCCTTTCATATTTGGGATAAATTCCAGTTGATCTTGGTGTATGATTCTCTTAAAGTGTTGTTGGATTCTGTTTGCTAGTATTCTGTTGAGGATTTTTGTATCTATATTCATTAGTAATATTGGTCTGTAATTTTCTTTTTTGGTCATATCTTTGTCTGGTTATGGTATCAGTGTGATGGTGGCCTCACAGGATGAGTTTGAGAGTGTTCCTCCCTCTGCAAATTTTTGGAAGAGTTTGAGAAGGATGGATATTAGCTCTTCAATAAATGTTTGATAGAATTCACCTGCAAAGCCATCTGGTCCTAGACTTTTGTTTATTGGAATGTTTTTAAACACAGTTTCAATTTCATTACTTGTGATTGGTCTGTTCATGTTTTCTATTTCTTCCTGGTTCAGTCTTGGAAGGTTATAACTTTCTAAAAATTTGTCCATTTCTTCCAGGTTGTCCATTTTATTGGCATGGAGTTGCTTATAGTAGTATCTTATGATGCTTTGTATTTCTGCGGTGTCCACTGTAACTTCTCTTTATTCATTTCTAATTTTATTGTTTTGAGTCCTCTCCCTCTTTTTTTGATGAGTCTGGCTAAAGATTTAACAATTTTGTTTATCTTCTCAAAGAACTAGCTTTTAGTTTTATTGATCTTTGCTATTGTTTTCTTTGTTTCTATTTCATTTCTGCTCTGATCTTTATGATTTCTTTCCTTCTACTAAGTTTGGGTTTTGTTTGTTCTTCTTTCTCTAGTTCCTTTAGGCATAAGGTTAGAGTGTTTATTTGAGATTTTTCTTGTTTCTTGAAGTAGGATTTAATTGCTATAATCCTCCCTCTTAGAACTGCTTTCGATGCATCCCATTGTTTTTGATCATTGTGTTTTTGTTGTCCTTTGTCTCTAGGTAGTTTTTGATTTCCTCTTTGATTTCTTCAGTGATATCTTGGTTATTTAATAATGTATTGTTTAGCCTCCATGTGTTTGTGCTTTTTAATTTTTTCCCCTGTAATTTATTCCTTATCTCATTCCATTGTAGTCAGAAAAGATGCTTGATATGATTTCATTTTTCTTAAATTTACTGAGGCTTGATTTGTGACCCAAGATGTGACCTCTCCTGGAGAAAGTTCCGTGTGCACTTGAGAAGAAAGTGTAATATGCTGTTTTCAGATGGAATCTCCTAAAAATATTAATTAATATTTCTGGTCTACTGTGGCATTTAAAGCTTGTGTTTCCTTATTAATTTTCTGTCTGGATGATTTGTCCATTGGTGGAAGTGAGGTGTTAAATCCTCCACTATTATTGTGTTAATGTTGATTTTCTCTTTACAGCTGTTAGCATTTGCCTTCTGTATTGAGCTCCTTCTATGTTGGGTGCATATATAATCATATTTTCTTCTTGGATTGATCCCTTGATCATTATGTAGTGTCCTTCCTTGTCTCCTGTGACACTCTTTAAAGTCTATTTTACCTGATATGAGTATTGCTACTCCAGCTTTCTTTTGATTTCCATTTGCATGGAATATCTTTTTCCATCCCCTCACTTTCAGTCTGTATGTGTGTCTCTAGGTCTGAAGTGGGTCTCTTGTAGACAGCATACATATGTGTCTTGTTTTTGTATCCATTCGGCAAGGCTGTGTCTTTTGGTTAGAGCATTTAATCTATTCACATTTAAGGTAATTATTGATATGTTTATTGCTATTACCATTTTCCTAATTTGTTTGGGGTTTGTTTTGTAGATCCTTTTCCTCTCTTGTATTTCCCACTTAGACAAGTTCCTTTAGCATTTTTTGTAAAGCTGGTTTGGTGGTGCTAATTCTCTTAGCTTTTGCTTGCTGTAAAGCTTTTGATTTCTCCATCAAATCTGAATGAGATCCTTGCTGGGTAGAGTATTCTTGGTAGTAGGTTCTTTCCCTTCATCACTTTAAATATATCGTGCCACTCCCTTCTGGCTTGTAGAGTATCTGCTGAGAAATCAGCTGTTAACCTTATGGGAGTTCCCTTGTATATTATTTGTCATTTTTCCCTTGTTGCTTTTAATAATTTTTCTTTGTCTTTAATGGTTGTCAATTTGATTACTATGTGTCTCTGCATGTTTCTCTTTAGGTTTATCCTGCCTGGGACTCCTGCACTTCCTGGACTTGGGTGATTAGTTCCTTTCCCTTGTTAGGGAAGTTTTCGACTATAATCTCTTCAAATATTTTCTTGGGCCCTTTCTCTCTCTCTTCTCTTTCTGGGACTCCTATAATGGGAATGATGTTGCTTTTAATGCTGGCCAGAGGTCTCTAAGGCTGTCTTCATTTCTTTTCATTCTTTTTTTCTTTATTCTGTTCCATGACAGTGAATTCCACTATTCTGTCTTCCAGGTTACTTATCCGTTCTCTGCCTCAGTTATTCTGCTATTGATTCCTTTTAATGTATTTTTCATTTTACTTATTGTATTGTTCATCTCTGTTTATTTGTCGTTTAATTCTTCTTGGTGTTTGTTCTTTAATTCTTCTAGGTCTTTGTTAAACGTTTCTTGCATCTTCTCCATCTTTGACTCTATTATTTTTCCATGGTTCTGGATCATCTTCACTGTCATTCTTCTGAATTCTTTTTCTGGAAAGTTGCCTATCTCCACTTCATTTAGTTGTTTTTCTAGGGTTTTATCTTGTTCCTTCATCTGGTACATATACTCTGCCTTTTCATTTGGTCTATCTTTTTGTTAATGTGGTTTTCATTCCACAGGCTGCAAGATTGTAGTTCTTCTTGGTTCTGCTGTCTTCCCTCTGGTGGATGAGGCTATCTAAGAAGCTGTGTAAGCTTCCTGATGGGAGGGACTGGTGGTGGGTAGAGCTGGGTGTTACTCTGGTAGGCAGAACTCCATAAAACTTTAATCCACTTGTCTGCTGATGGGTGGGGGTGAGTTCCCCCCACCCCCAGCTGGTTGTTTGGCCTGAGGTGACCCAGCACTGTAGCCTCCAGTACACCAAGGAGTTCTTCCCAGAACTTCTGCTGCCAGTGTCCTTGTCCCCATGGTGAGGCACAGCCACCCCCTGCCTCTGCAGGAGACCCTCCAACACTAGCAGGTAGGTCTGGTTCAGTCTTCTATGGGGTCACTGCTCCTTTCCCCTGGGTCCTGATGCACACACTACTGTGTGTGCCCTTCAAGAGTGGAGTCTCTGTTTCCCCCAGTCCTGTTGAAGTTCTGCAATCAAATCCCACTAGCCTTCAAAGTCTGATTCTCTGTGAATTCCTCCTTTTGTCACCAGACCCCCAGATTGGGAAGCCTGACGTGGGGCTCAGAACCTTCACTCCAGTGGGTGGACTTCTGTGGTATAAGTGTTCTCCAGTTTGTGAGTCACCCACCCAGCAGTTATGAGATTTGATTTTATTGTGATTGCACCCGTCCTACCATCTCATTGCATCTTCTCCTTTGTCTTTGGATGTGGGGTATCTTTTATTGGTGAGTTCCAGTGTCTTCCTGTTGATGATTGTTCAGCAGTTAGTTGTGATTCCAGTGATCTCTCAAGAGGGAGTGAACGCACATCCTTATATTTCTACTTTTATTATGGGGTTGTTTTTCTTCCTATTAGTGAGCTTCTCTTGATTATGGATTGCATATTCTCATTCTTTCCATATCTAATAAATTTTATATGTACCAGACATTAATTATGATTTAGAGACACTCTACCCATTCTCTTCCTCCTTAGATTTCTGATTTTTGTTCCATTAGTTAAATAACTTGTTGATTAATTTTGTGAACAAAAGTAATCAATAAATATTCTGTAATATGAATAGAAAAATGTTTTATTTGAGCCAAACTGAAGATGATAGCCTGGAAGAGTGCCTTTTAGGTAACTGGAGAACTTCTCTGGAGAAGCATGGTTTTCAGCACAGTTTTATATCTTCTCAGAACAAAGAACATCAAGCAAGTCAGGGATACATTTCTTAAAAGTTTCCAAAAAAAAAAAAAAGAGAGAGAGAGAGAGAGATCAGAACACACACAACAAGTCAGTATGACCTCTGCACCTGGGAAGGGAGTTTTATCATCAAATGAGTACCAGGATTGGCATCCCAGGAAGGGAGGCATTTAATTTTTAACATGAACATTATTTCTGGTTAATGCACACTTTTCCTTAATAATTAAAGCATATGTGCAATATATGTTGTTTTATTTAGCATAAAATTTGATTTGTAACAGATATATAAGCCAGAACGACTTCTCCATACCTCAATATATGAAATTTTCTTTTATCACCTTTATATTGTATAATATTGGTTTTACCATTTGTCTGGATAAACACATGTCGAATCTGAGTCACTCTAATTAATCAGGATTCAAACTCCAAACTTGTTCTTTTCTTAGATCACTTGAAGCATTTCTTCACTTCAAGATTTGTTAGGGTGGGTCTAGAGTAGCCCATATTCCTGATAGCATCCTATTCCTAAAAATAAAGCTTTCTCTCAGCTCTTCCTAGTGTTAAGGAATTCTCTCCATCTTAAGGCAGATCTCCACTGTTCTAAATTTGCCCTATCATATCTCTGTTGCATATTTAACCCCTTAGCAACTACTTTCTGGTAAGCCGTGTATAGTCTTATTTTGTATATGCAAACTAGACCAACAAAGGAGTCAGAGAGGGAGCCCTCACTTTCCAGTTCTATGCTCCAGGAATTCCAGTCTCTTTAGTATCTACAAACTCTGATCTCTGATTCTTCAACTCAGCAGGACTACCAGACTCTGTTTGGACTCCAGCTTTCTATAGTCATTTGGAAATATTCTGCAGAAAGAAAGCAAGAATGATCATGAGGTTTATCTTAATGAGTTCCCCTTCTCTCAAAGATTGCATTCTTAGACTAGGTATTGTACAGTTTTTGGTATGCTTTCCTTTTCTTATATTTTACTCAGATTATGGTGCCAGAAAATTTCAGGACCCCAATTCAGTAGTTAGGCAAACTTTAAAATACATTCATGTAGTACATATATATATATATATATGTGTGTGTGTGTGTGTGTGTGTATATATATATATATAGACACATATAGCTATATATATATATATACACATATAGCTATATTTCAGTGGATTGAAGTTTTCTAAGATGTGATATAATATTACAAAAATAAATAATTCAAAAATTTGAAAACTTGATTTTTTTTAAATGTAAGTTAATTCAATTTTCCAAAACTAACTCCTAAATGCCCAAATTCTAGTGTGGTAGAATGTGATGAAACTGATGAGAAAAAGTAAAATAGTTAAATTAAGCAAGCTGAAGTGTGCATTTATTTTATATGGCTTTACTTACATAATAATACCCACTATTATATCCTTCTTGTCATCATGTGAAGATAGAAAATGTGTTTTCATGTTTATATGTGATAAGTAGTGGATGCATTTTTCTGAGAATGCAAATTAATTTGTCCATGTGTGTAAGAAGGTACTAATACAACTTTTGACAACATTGAACACTAATTTACACTTCAAAAATATTGTACCTTAGACAATCATTTTAGGGTTAGCAGCTGCAAAATCTGCAGAGTTTATAAAACTTCTGGCCATAAATATAACTTTATATCTTAAAATAGGTGATGAAAAGTTATCATTTGTATATCCAGTACTATATTTCTTACACTCTCTGTCAAGCAAGTAATCTTCCGAGTGCTGAGTCAGCAGGGAACTTATTTTAGTAAGTTATATGTAGTACATTAATTTTCACTAAGTTCTAAAACCTAATTCAGATATTCATATAAGCTGTATATATAATATCCAGTTATGTGGTGGTATATATTTTCTATAATGTTATTATATCTCTGAACTTGTTTTGGTGGATCTGTGTAAAAATATTTTGTTGTACCTATTTATCACCATGCCTTATGTGAAGTATATTTTCCCCAAGTGGTTGCAGGATTTTACAATATCCAAATCATAACTTTCCTGTTCCCTCAAAATATACAGAATATAACCTATCCTGCAGCCATAAGTAGGCCCAAATGTCCCCATTTTATGCCAGAGGATGCAAGTCAGTTTTGATGAATTAACTGTGAGTTGAGAGAGAACCATGAATAATGACCAGAAACAATATCAAAAGCAAGGAAAATGTACATTACCAAGTCTGGAAACACTTTCACCACATGGCCATTGACTTGCAAAGCCGACTTGAACCTCTGAGGATTTGAGATAAGGTTTTGTTTGTCTGCCTCTCTTGAGAAAATCGGTTTATCATTTACAAGATAATATGCCACTGTACTCTGGGAATTCAGAATTGCTTTACCAGAGCAACATTTTTGGGACTAGAATATAACCATTAACAGAACCCCAAATATATGTATATACACCTATCTCTAATAAACACCATATACAAAATGATTGGTTAAGGAAAGTTTTCCTCCTGTACATTCTTCTTACCATTCTCATGTGAGGGCTTGATCTGCAGTAAACAAAGTTATGAATATGTTTTATTTTAAATGTACTCATTATTCCCAAGAACAATCAAATTAAGATGAAATCAAGTGAAAAAGCAATATTGAGGGAAATTTTTTCCTTCAAGGCTTAAGTTCTTTGATCCTTGTACCTTGTCATCTAGGCTTACTCTGCTCTACTCAAATATGTATTACACTCCCCAATCTACTCTCCTTTATATACTCCTCTTTTACTCACATAGCATTGATCACCTTTAATCTACTAAAACCCTATTTTATTTACTATATTTATTGTTTCTATCTTATAATGTAAACTTCAACAGAAGGAATTTTTGTGTGCCTGTTCATTGATTATTGAGACACTTCTCCTTGAGTCATTTTCATTCTTACAATTCTTTTAAGTAGAGACACTACAGCATTTTGATCTGGTTTATCCTTTGAAGGATTTTTTTGTAGAGCAAACACTGTTGGAATAAATCATTTATAGTATCTCCCTTAAAAACAGAGGGAAAGTTTTTGCTTCCCAGTATAATAAATATAATATCTCTCTCCAGGACAAAAGTTGGGCATGTTTGCTTGCATCCCCTTATAAAAGATTGAGGTATACTAAAGCTTGGGCTTCCTCAGGAGTGATGCAAACTCACTGTGTACATAGAATCCTCTGGAGCCACTCTCCATCAATTTGAATGGATTAAGGGGCAAGGGGAGCTAGCATTAACATAAAGTTCATATACCGTGCTGTGCTGTGTGTAATAACTCCCTTTGTCTTTGATCTAGTAATCTTGTTTTTTATTGTCAATGTCGTTGAAATCATGGCAGGCTAAATTGTTAGCTTACAAGTATGGAAAATCTTAGGCCTTTTACAGTTGTTGACACTGATATAACTCAAATGCCTATGAAAGTGTAGAGGTCATTGGAAGTATTAAATAAATAAATGTTGAGTTAATGAATATGTGAGTGAATATAAGAAAGGAACTACAGTGCTTATGTAAATATATAATAGTATTTGTGAAATGATAAACCTCAAACATCACATTTTGTTTGGGCTGAAAAGAAATTTCTATGTCAACAGGACTGTGGAACAGAATAGACAAGAGTTGGGGTTCTTATATCAAAAAAAATGAAGTGCAATTCCAGTAGCACCTATTATTCTCTATGAAACCTTGCACCAATATTTCTCAATCTTAATTTTCTATTTGTAAATTAGAAGAAACAATAGTATGTATCTGTAATACTGCTTAGATTAGATAACATAGTAAGTACTCTACTGAAGTTTTTACTGATTTTATTTTTGCCCAGACACCTTTTTGAGTCTTCCTTATTATATGAATAATAATTTGACTTACAGAGTTTATAAATAATTTGTGTAATAAATCATCCACTCCTCTTCTTATCTCCCAGGTACCAATGCACTCTGTTTAATACATTTCAGATTCATAGAACTTCTTGAATTTGTAGCTTGATGTCGTTCATCCTCCTGAAAATATTCTTAGCCTTTATCTCTTCAAATATTGCTTATGGTTTGTTCTCTTCCCTTTCCTTCCATCTTCTTTTCTCCTGTCTTCTCCTCTCTTCCCTTCTCTTCCTTCTCTGTCTCTCTCTCCCACTCTTTCTCTTTCTTTCATATTCCAGGTTATATTTTAAGACTTCAATTAGATGTATGGCAGACTTTTAAAACTAAATATCCCCTTGCCTCTTATGTCCTTTAATGTATTATTTTTCACATTTTGTCTCTGTGTGCTTCATTTCCAATATTTTTTATATCTATCTTCCAATGTCTTCTTCATCTTTGTCTAACAACTATTAAGCTCCTTGAATTTTTTTTATTATTATACTTTTCTGTTCTAGAATATTAATTTTTGTTCCCCTTTCTATAACAAAACTTGTAATACTTATTTTTATTTTTGTTAACATATTCAACATAGCTATTTTTAAGTTTCTGTGTGATAATCCTTTACCTCAAGATGCTGATAATTTGTGTTTTTTGTTGTTATCTTGGATTTTGATCTCATCTCTTATCCTTAGGTGCCTGATGATTTTTGTTTGAGTGTTGAACACTGTATTATTACAATGTAGGGGAAAAGAAGCCTGGAGGTTAAATATAATGTTATCTTCCTTAAGAGAAGATTTATACTTGCTTTTGGCATATGGTTAGAAAAACTCATCATTTGGATCACATAAATCTGATCTTAGGGAATAAGGTAATGCAAAGGCTTGCTTCAGTCCTTGAAAGTAGTTCTATATGTATCTCTTCTTTAATCCTAAAATGTATTCATTCAGGGTCCCTTCCCAAAGTGCTTGGGAATCCCTATGGTACTATCTCTATGAATAGCCTTCAACTTGACTTTTTGTCCTGTTAGACATCCAAGACAGTTAATATTCCTCCCATTTTCGGGTTCACAGATGTTTTTCTGCAATGTACAGATACCTTAGGTGCAATGTAGTCTCAAATGCTGAGCAACATTTCTACACATCATTCTCTTATATCTGAGCCCTATAATTTTTCACTCCTTGTTAGCTTTCCAGTGTCTTCATACAAATACACACACACACACACACACACACAATCTCAGTTCTTGTAGATGTTTTCAGTAGATGAGTTTCCATTAACGGAAGACCAATGCACTCTATATTTTTCCATAAGAACTTATTCTTTTATATGAAGTAGATCAGTGACTCATTAAGATAGGGGATATTTCTTAAAATATAAATTACTTACATTAGATTATATATTTATGAATTGGCTACTATAACACCTGGAATTGTATTTATAATATACTCTGTTAGATAGAAGAGCTAAAAGTGTAAATAATACAACTTTTGAAAAAATTCTAGAATGATTATAATATTTTTGAGTCACATCTGCAACCAATCTTGAGAACACAGAAACCCTTCGAAACAGAAAAATGATTACCAAGACAAGGAGGAAGGGAAAGAAGTATCAGTTTCCAAGGCTTTTAGGAATGAATGAAATGGTAAAGTCAGTCTTAAAACTTCAGGTAACCCTGAATTATCCAGATGAAACAAATGCGTGATAGTCTTACAACAATTTCATTTTTTAGCAGAACATAGGGGATGGACTAAGGAAGAGAGAAGGGCAGGGTGGGGAGGGTGGAGAAAGACAAGAAATGTGAATGCACCGATGGATGATTGATGGGAGTGCTGAACAAAGTGGTGAGGAACAAGGAAGACAAAATTTCACTCGTGTGTTCTGCCTAGGGCCAGCAGCACTGCTCATACCTGAATTATTATACTCAGAGGGGATAATGAACTCTGCTTCCACTAAATTTGTCTGTGGATACAAACTGATAGAACAGTGTAGAAGATAAACCTCCTTCTCATCTAAAGCCTTACTATTGCACCAGAAAGCATTCTTCCTATTTCAGGAATATTTTCTTCCATTTTATTGGAGTTAAAAGTAAGTTAACCGTCCTTAAATCATAATTTGCTTTTCAGGTCACTGACCATGACTTCCTGTCCTAATTACAAGCAAAACCAAGGGCTCAGCTCAGCTCAGCTCACTGTTTAAATTATTTAACAGCAAAAGAAAGAAGCTTTTCTTAATGTAAAATGACGTCAAAATTGCCTTTCCAATACTGGACTGATGTTTTAAAAATTAGTGAAGAATAGTTTCTTCTTAGTTTTAAATATTAGTGAAGAATAGTTTCTTTTTAGTGAACTAAAGAGGAAATTATATTTTAAAATTTCTCTAATGTTTTAAAAAAGCATTCCTTGGATGTCCCTGGCAGTCCAGTGGTTAAGACTCTGTGCTTCCAGTGCAGGAGGTGCAGGTTCTATCCCTGGTCAGGGAACTAAGATTCCACATGCTGTGAGGCATGGTCAAATTTTAAAAAGTAATAAAAATAAAAATATATTCCTTGACAAAACCTTTTTTAATGAACTTGGTCAAATTTAGATCAAGGATGTCTTTTGTATTCTTTTATATTATACATGTGAAAAGTGATTCCCTTCCCTTCAACTGTTTGATATATTAAGTATATTGCTTTTTTCACCTTTATTGAGATGTAACTGACATGTAACATTGTGTAAGTTAAGGTGTATGATCTTTTGATGTGAAACACTTATATATTGCAAAATGATTACCACAGTAAAATTAGTTACACCTCCATCATCTCATATAATTACTTTTATTTGTGTGTGGTAAAAACATTTAATATCTACTCTCTTAGCAACTTTCGAGTATATAATATAGTGTTGTTAACTATCGTTACCATGTTGTGCATTGCATCCCCAGAACTTTTTCATCTTATGATGGGAAATTTGTACCCTTTGGCCAACATCTCCCCATTTCCCCGTATCTCAGTCCCTGGCAACCACCATTCTACTCCAAGTTTCTGTGAATTCAGCTTTTTTAGATTCCACAGAAAAGGGAAATCATACAGTATTTGGTTTTTTTTTCTGCCTAAAATATTTCAGTATTCTCAAGATCCATCCATGTTGTCACAAATGTTAGTATTTCCCCTTTTCTTGTGGCTGAATATTATTTCACTGTATACATATAACATGTATATCCATTTATCCATAGATGACACTTAGGATGTTTCCATATCTTGGCTATTGTGAATAATGGGAGTGCAGATCCTTCAAGAACCTGATTTCACTTTCTTTAGATACATACCCAGTGGAATTGCTGGATCATATGGTAGTTCTATTTTTTAATTTTTTGAGGAAGCTCTATACTGTTTCCCACCAACAGGACTGAAGGGTAAACTTTGCTCAACATCCTTACCGAAACTTATTATCTCTTGATTTTTTTATTATAGCCATCTAACAAGTGTGATGTAATACCACATTATCGTTTTGATTTGCATTTCCCTGGTGATTAGTGACATTGAACATCTTTTTATATACCTGTTGGCCATTTGTTTGTCTTCTTTGGGAAAATATATATTCATTGCTTCTGTCCAGTATTTAATTAGATTGTTTGTTTTTTAGCTATTGAGCTGAATGAGTCCCTTATATATGTTGGATATTGACCCCTTAACAGGTAAATGGTTTGCAAATATTTTCTCCCATTCCATATATTGCCTTTTCAATTTTTTGAAAGTTTTCTTTGCTGTGAAGAAGATTTTCAGTTTGATGTCCCTCTTGATTTTGCTTTTCTTCCTTGTGCTTTTCATGTCATTTAAAAAAATATAGCCAAGCTTATGTCAAGGAGATTTTCCCTTAGGTTTTCTTCTAGGTCTTTTAAAGTTTCAAGTCTTATGTTTAAGCATTTAACTTATTTTAAGTTAATTTTTGTCACTGGTGTAAGGAAGGGATCCAATTTCATTATTTTGCAAATGGATATCCAGTTTTCCTAACACCATTTATTGAAGACACTATTATTTTCCCGATGAGTATGCTTGACTCCCTTGTCAAACATTAGGATGATACGTTTGAGGGTTTATTTCTGTGTTCTAGATTCTGTTCCATTGGTCTATGTGTCTGTTTTTAATGCCAATGCAATACTTTTTTGATTACTGTGGCTTTTTTAAAAATGAACCTTTATTGGAGTATAATTGTTTCACAATACAGTGATCGTCTCTGTTGCACAACAAAGTGAATCAACCATATGCATACACATGTCCCCATAACACCTCCTTCCTGAGCCTCCCTTCCACACTCTCTATCTCATGTCTCTATTTCATCACAAAGCACCGGGCTGATCTCCCTGTGCTATGCTGCTGCTTCCCACTAGCAAACTATTTTATTTTCAGTAGTGTATTTATGTTGATGCTACTCTCACTTCGCCCCAGCTTCCCCCTCCCCCCACCATGTCCTCAAGTCCATTCTCTATGTCTATGTCTTTATTCCTGCCCTACCACTAGGTTCATCAGTACCATTTTTTTTAAGATTCCATATATTTGTGTTAGAATACAGTATTTGTTTTTCTCTTTCTGACTACTTCACTCTGTATGACAGACTCTAGATACATCTAACTCACTACAAATAACTCAATTTCATTTCTTTTTATGGCTGAGTAATATTCCATTGTATATATGTGCAACATCTTCCTTATCCATTCATCTGTGGATGGACATTTATGTTGGTTCCATGTGCTGGCTATTGTAAATAGTGTTGCAATGAACATTGTGGTACATGTCTCTTTTTGAATTATGGTTTTCTCAGGGTATATGCCCAAGAGTGGGATTGCTGGGTCATATGGTAGTTCTATTTTTAGGTTTTTAAGGAACCTCCATACTGTTCTCCATAGTGGCTGTATCAATTTACATTCCCACCAACAGTGCAAGAGGGTTCCCTTTTCTCAACACCCTCTCCAGAATTTATTGTTTCTTGAGTTTTTGATAATGGCCATTCTGACCTGTGTGAGGTGATACCTCATTGTAGTTTTGATTTGTATTTCTCTAATAATTAGTGATGTTGAGCATCTTTTCATGTTCCTCTTGGCCATCTGTATGTCTTCCTTAGTGAAATGTCTATTTAGGTCTTCTGCCCATTTTTTAACTGGATTCTTTGGTTTTTTTTATATTAAGCTGCATGAGCTGTTTATATATTTTGGAGATTAATCCTTTGTCAGTTGCTTCATTTGCAAATATTTTCTCCCATTGTAAGGGATGACTTTTCATCTGGTTTAAGGTTTCTTGGCTGTGCAAAAGCTTTTAAGTTTAATTAGGTCCCATTTTTTAATTTTTGTTTTTATTTCCATTACTCTAGGAGGTAGGTCAAAAAAAGATTTTGCTGTGGTTTATGTCAAAGCGTGTTTTGCTTATGTTTTTCTCTAAGAATTTTACAGTGTCTGGTCTTACATTTAAGTCTTTAACCCATTTTGAGTTGATATTTGTGTATGGTGTTAGGTAGTGTTCTAATTTCATTCTTTTACATGTAGCTGTCTGATTTTCAGAGCACCACATATTGAAGAGACTGTCTTTTCTCCATTGTATGTTCTTGCCTCCTTTGTTGTAAATTAGATGCCCCTATATGCGTGGGTTTATCTTTGGGCATTTTATCCTATACCATTGATCTATATTTCTGTTTCAGTGCCAGTACTATACTGTCCTGATTACTGGAGCTTTGTAGAATAGTTTGAATTCGGGGAGCCTGATTCCTCTAACTCTGCTTTTCTTTCTCAAGATTGCTTTGGATATTCGGGGTTTTTTTGTGTTTCCATACGAACTGTAATTTTTTTTTGCTCTAATTCTGTGAAGAATGCCATTGGTAGTTTGATAGAGATTGCACTGAATCTGTCAATTTCTTTGGGTAATATAGCCATTTTCACAATATTGATTCTTCCAATCCAAGAAAATGGTATATTTCTCCATCTGTTTATGTCATCTTTGATTTCTTTCATCAGTGTTTTATAATTTTCTGAGTACAAGTCTTTTGCCTCCTTAGGCAGGCTTATTCCTAGGTATTTTATTATTTTTGTTGCAAAGGTAAATGGGAGTGTTTCCTCAATTTCTTTCTGATTTTTCGTTGGTGTATAGGAATACCAGAGATTTCTGTGCATTAATTTTGTATCCTGCAAATTTACCAATTTCATTGATTAGTTCTAATAGTTTTCTGGTGGCATCTTTAGGATTTTCTATATATACTATCATATCAGCAAACAGTGACAGTTTTACTTATTCTCTTCCAATTTGTATTCCTTTTATTTCTTTTTCTACTCTGCTGTGGCTAGGACTTCCAAAACTATGTTGAATAAGTGTGGCAAGAGTGGACATCCTTGTCTTTTTCCTGATCTTGGTGGAAATGCTTTCAGTTTTTCACTGTCAAGTATGATACTTGCTGTGTGTCTGTCATATATGGTCTTTATTACATTGTGGCAGGTTCCCTGTATACCCATTTTCTGAAGAGTTTTTATAAACGGGTGTTGAATTTTGTGGAAAGATTTTTCTGCATCTACTGAGGTGATCGTATGGTTTCTATTACTTAATTTGTTAATGTGGTGTATCATATTGATTGCTTTTCATATTTTGAAGAATCCTTGCATCTCTGGGATAAATCCCACGTGATTGTGGTATATAATCCATTTAATGTGCTGTTGGATTCTGTTTGCTAGTATTTTGTTCAGGATTTTTGCATCTATGTTCATCAGTGATATTGGTTTATAGTTTTCTTTTTTTATGATATCTTATTCTGGCTTTGGTGTCAGGGTGATGGTGGCTTCATAGAATGAATTTTGGAATGTTTCTCTCTCTGCAGTTTTTTGGAAGAGTTTGAGAAAGATTGGTGTTAGCTCTTCTCTAAATGTTTGATAGAATTCTCCTGTGAAGCCATCTGGTCCTAGACATTTGTTTGTTGGGCGATTTTAAATTCCAGTTTCAATTTCATTACCTGTGATAAGACTGTTGATATATTTTTTTAATTCTTCCCGGTTCAGTCTTGGAAAATTGTACCTTTCCAAGAATTTGCCCATTTCTTCGTGGTTTTCCATTTTATTGGCATATAGTTGTCTGCAGTACTCTCTTATAACACTTTGTGTTTCTGCAGTATCATTAGTGATTTCTCCTTTTTCATTTTTACTTTTATTGATTTGAGTCCTCTCCCTTTTTTTCTTAATGAGTCTGGCTAAAGGTTTATCAATTTTGTTTATCTTCTCAAAGAATCAGCTTTTAGTTTTATTGATCTTTTCAACTGTTTTCTTCATTTCTATTTCATTTATTTCTGCTATGATCTTTATGATTTATTTCCTTCTCCTGACTTTAGGTTTTCTTTGTTCTTCTTTCTCTATTCGTTTTAAGTGTAGAGTTAGATTGTTTATTTTAGATTTTTCTTGTTTATTGAGGTGAGATTGAATTTCTATAAACTTCCCACTTAGAACTGCTTTTGCTGCATCCCATAGGTTGTGGGTCGTAGTATTTTCTTTGTCATTTGTTTTTACGTATTTCTTTATTTTTTCTTTGATTTCTTCAGTGATCTCTTGGTTATTTTGTAGAGCACTGTTTACCCTCCATGTATTTGTGTTTTTAGTTTTTCTTCCTGTAATTGATTTTCAATCTCGTAGCATTGTGGTCAGAAAAAAATGCTTGATATAATTTCAGTTTTCTTTTTTTTTTTTTTTTTTTTTTTCCTTTTTGCGGTATGCGGGCCTCTCACTGTTGTGGCCTCTCCCGTTGCGGAGCACAGGCTCCGGATGCGCAGGCCCAGCGGCCATGGCTCATGGGCCCAGCCACTCCGCGGCATATGGGATCCTCCCAGATCGGGGCACGAACCCGTATCCCCTGCATCGGCAGGCGGACTCTCAACCACTGCGCCACCAGGGAGGCCCAATTTCAGTTTTCTTAAATTGAGGCTTTATTTGTGACCCAAGATGTGATCTATCTTGGAGAATGTTCCATGTGTGGTTGAGAGGAAAGTGTAATCTGTTGTTTTGGATGGAATGTCCTATAAATATCAATTAAATCTATCTGATCTATTGTGTCATTTAAAGCTTGTGTTTCCTTATTTATTTTCTGTTTGGATGATCTGTTCATTGGTGTAAGTGGGGTGTTAAATTCACCTACTATTATTGTATTACCATTGATTTCTTCTTTCTTGGTTATTAGCATTTGCCTTATGTATTGTGGTGCTCTTATGCTGAGTACATAAACATTTATAATTGTTATATCTTCTTGGATTGATCCTTTGATCATTATGTAGTGTCCCTCCTTATTGCTTGTAACAGTCTTTATTTTAAAGTCTATTTCATCTGATACAAGTATTGCTACTTCAGCTTTCCTTTGATTTCCATTTACATGGAATATCTTTTTCCATCAGTTCACTTTCAGTCTGTATGTGTCCCTAGTTCTGAAGTGGGTCTCTTGTAGACAGCATATAGATGGGTCTTGTTTTTATATCCACTCAATCAGTCTGTGACTTTTGGTTGGGGCATTTAATCCATTTACACTCAAGGTTATTATCAATATGTATGTTCCCGTTACCATTTTCCTAATTGTTTTGGGTTTGTCTTTTTGGGTCTTTTTCTTCTCTTGTTTCCTGCCTAGAGAAATTTCTTTAGCATTTGTTGTAAAGCTGGTTTGTTGGTGCTGAATTCTATTATTTTGCTTGTCTGAAAAGTTTTTGAATTCTCCATCAAATCTGAATGAGGTCTTAGCTAGGTAGAGTGATCTTGGTTGCAGTTTTTTCTCTTCCATCATTTTAAGTATATCCTGCCACTCCCTTCTGACCTGCAGAGTTTCCGCTGAAAAATCAGCTGATAATCTTATGGGGATTCCTTTGTATATTATTTTTGTTTGTTTGTGTTTCCCTTGCTGCTTTTAATATTTTTTCTTTGAATTTATATATTTTTTAGTTTGATTTATATGTGTCTTAGTGTGCTTTTCTTAGGGTTTATCTTATATGGGACTCTCTGTACTTCCTGGACTTGATTGACTATTTCCTTTCCCATGTTAGGGAAGTTTTCAACTATAATCTCTTCAAATATTTTTTCAGACCCTTCCTTTTTCTCTTCTTCTGGGACACCTATAACTTGATTCTTCATGCATTTAGTGTTGTCCAGTGGGCTCTGAGATTGTTTTCAATTCTTTTCATTCTTTTTTCTTTATTCTGCTCCTCAGCAATTATTTCCACCATTTTGTCTTCCAGCTCAATTATTC
This sequence comes from Mesoplodon densirostris, assembly GCF_025265405.1. Classification (NCBI taxonomy): domain Eukaryota; kingdom Metazoa; phylum Chordata; class Mammalia; order Artiodactyla; family Ziphiidae; genus Mesoplodon; species Mesoplodon densirostris. Next base: position 43,528,616 of record NC_082667.1, read on the forward strand.
ACTCTTCTGCCTCAGTTATTCTGTTATTGATTCCTTCTAGGTATTTTCATTTCTGTTATTGTTTTGCTCATCTCTGTTTGTTTGTTATTTAGTTCTTCTTGATATTTGTTAAACATTTCTTGTATTTTCTCAAGCCATGCCTCCATTCTATTTCTGAGATTCTGGATCATCTTTACTCTCATTACTCTGAATTATTTTTCAGGTATATTGCTTATTTTCTCTTCATTTATTTGATCTTGTAGGTTTTTACCTTGCTCCTTCATCTGTGGTATATTTTTCTGTTGTCTCTCTCTCTCTCTTTTTTTTTAATGAGTGTGATTGTGTTCCTGTTTTACTGGTTGTTTGGCTTGACGTTTCCAAAATAGAGTTCCTCAGCTTTGTTCTTTTTTCTCAGAATTTCACTGAGTATTTGAGCTCTTTGTAGTTCATTATGAATTTAGGATTGTACGTTCTATTTCTTTGAAAAATGCCATTAGCATTTTGATAGGGATTTCATTCAATTTATAGATGCCTTTGGGTAAATGATAATTTTAACAATTTTTGTATACATGTACATAAGATAGCTTTCCATTATTTGTGTCTTCTTCAATTTCTTTTTTCAATGTCATATTTTTTAGGGTACGTTTTTCACTTCATTGATTAAATTTATTTTAAGTATTTTATTTTTTTTGATGCTATTGTAAATAGAATTGTTTTGTTATTCTTTTTCAGATATGCCACTCAGTGTACAGAAGCATAATTAATTGATGTATAATAATTTTGCATTCTGCAACTTTATTTGTTGGTTAGTGGAGTCTTTATGATTCCCTATATATAAAATTACATCATATGCAAACAAATACAGTTTTACCTCTTCCTTTACATTTTGGATACCTTTATTTCTTTTTCTTGCCTAATTGTTCTAACTTGGATTTCCAGTACTGTGTTGAATAAGAGTGGTGAGATGGGGCCCCTTTGTCTTGTTCTTGACCTTAGAAAGAAAGACTTCAGTCTTTCATTATTGAGTATGGTTTTAACTGAGGGCTTGTCATATATATGCCCTTTACTATGTTGAGGTACATTTCTTCTATACAAAATTTGTTGAGACTTTTTTCATGAAATTATGTGGTATTTTGTCAAATGATTTTTATGCATCTATTGAAATGACCATATGATTTTTATCATTCGGTTAATTTGGTGTATCACATTTATTTATTTGCATATGTTGAATCATTCTTGCATTACAAGGATACATATCACTTGATGGTAGTGCATGATCCTTTAAATGAGCTGTTGTATTTAGTTTGCTAATGTTTTGTTGAGAAGTTTTCTATGTTCATCAGAGATATTGGCCTGTAGTTTTTTGTTTTTGTTTTTTTCTTTTTCTTGTAGTGTTTTTAGGCCGTTTTGGTACAAGGGTAATTCTGACTGTTTAAAATGAATTTGGGAGTATTCCCTGTCCTTCAATTTTTTGGAAAAGTTTGAGAAACATTGATGTTAATTATTCTTTAAATGTTTCACAAGTGAAACTATCTGATCCTTGGCTTTTCCTCTTTTGGGAGGTTTTTGATTACTGATTCAGTCTCCTTACTTATTATTGGTCCTTTCAGATTTTCCAGTTCTTCATGATTCAGTCTTGGTAAGTAGTATATTTCTAGCAATTTATCCATTTCTTGTTTATCCAATTTGTTGGGATGTAATTGTTCATAGTAGTCTCTTATCCTTGAATTCTTTGGTAGCAATTATAATGTCTCCTCTTTCACTTCTGATTTTATTAATTTGAGTCTTCACTATTTTTTCTTACCTAACCTACATAAAGTTTGACAATTTTATTAACCTTTTGAAAAAATAACTTGTACTTTCATGAATCTTTTCTGTTTTTTGTCTCTGCTTCATTTATTTCTACTCCAATCTTTGTTTTGCTTTTTTCTTTCTTTTCTTCTGCTAACATTTGTCTTAATTTATTTTTGTTTTTCTAGTTCCTTAAGGTGTTTTACTTGAGATCTTTCTTTTTGTTTAATGTTGGCTTTCATTGCTATGCACTTCCTCTTAGAACTGCCTTTGAAGAATCCCATAGTTTCTGATAAGTTGTGTTTACAGACTTGGTTGCTGACAACCTCCCTTGTACTTTCCCAAGGGTACTACTAAAGCTTAAGTTTTTTTTACCCTTGGCCCATGGATTCTGGTGACTTTCTGCACATGCTCACTAACTATCTGTCAAAGCTCATGCTTTTCTGGAGCTTGTACAGGAAGCCAGCCGTGAAGTGGAAGTATGTGCAAGTGAGGCACCTGAAGAACTGGATATACCCAGGAGTCAGTTGGGGGAATCAGTAGGTGAAGTGCCCCCGTGGCTTTTGTGTGGGTATCCTAATAGAATCTGTGATGTAGTTAGTAGGGTCTGCATTCCTTTGTTACATTCCTGAACTCTGGCTAGTATTCTTCCAGCCACTTACACCCCCTACACCTCAACCCCCTCCACCTTCATGTAGCTCACAAATCAGTACTCTGAATGGGGTAGAGAGAAATGGTCCTCTTTGGCAGCATCCTATATAGCTGGAGAAGGCTAACACACACACACACACACACACACACACACACACACACACAGTCCTTTGCCCTCTGGCTTCATGCCATTTTGAAAGAGGGGTGATGCAGTTGAAGTCAAACTGTTCCTCTTATCTTCTCAAACGTGTCTAATCTTGGATCTTTTTGCTCCAAAGTGGTGCTGGAACATCACTGGATGCTGGATTTCCACAAAGGCTCTCTTGTACTTGGGCAATTATCTAAGGCAGTGTTCAATACAGCCTCCCAGGCTGTGGCTAAGGGGGTCTGGAGATGGTTCCCAGGCAACTTCAAGTTCTGCAACTGGAACCAACTTCTGTCTGCACATTATTCAACACACAAGTAAGTGAGATTCATCCTGTGTACCTTGGCATATGAGGCTGCATTTCACAGGTCCCACAAAGGTACTTTTGTTCATGGAAGGATATCAAATTAATCATTTTTCTTGGCAGAGGAGATAGGCTGAAGGATGTCTTTTTTGGCCATTTTGTTTAGTATATTGCTTTAAAAATATTTTTTCTTAATAATTCTTTTTCATTTCATGGATTATGAAATTAAATACATTTTTAAAGAAAATTTTAAAAAACACAGAACACTTCTTAAGCAAGAAAAATATTTTATATATGTGCACTTTATATACATGTTGCTCAACATCTCAAGTTCAGCATCTAGAGTACCTTTCACTTAGAACACTTTCTGTTTAATTCAAACAGTATAAGTGCACATTTGCTGAATTGCTTAAGGCAAGTAGATAATTAAGGTCAAGGCATAGATTCAATTTCTATTAAAAAAGAGTGCCATCTTTCTCTTTTTTCTTTTTCTCTTTGTTGTTATTTTATTCTTTTTAAATTTGCAGTTGATTTTTTTCCTTGTTCTTTCCTTCACTCCTTTGCTTCCCTTCTGCCCCTTGCATAGATTTCTTAAGTATCCTATAATATATGACATATTAATAATTCCCAAAATATTTAGATACATGTGACAAAAATAATACAATATAAGACACTTTAACCTTTTCTTCTGTTTTCACTGTTTGCTTCATCACATTCCACCCTTCTCATTGTGGATTATTTATATATATCTATATATTCTTAAATATATATGGTATATAGGCATGTATTTTGCACATCCTTTTATTATTTTTCATAATAGATCTTTATTGGAGTATAAATGCTTCACAATGCTGTGTTAGTTTCTGTTGTACAACAAAGTGAATCAGCCGTATGCATACCTATATCCCCATTTCCCCTCCCTCCCACCTTCCCTATCCCACCTCTCTAGGTCATCACAAAGCAATGAGCTAATCACCCTGTGCTATGCTGTTTCTTCCCACAAGGTAACTGTTTTACATTCGGTAGTGTATATATGTCGATGCTACTCTCACTTCATCTCAGCTTCCCCCTCCCCACCCCATGTCCTCAAGTGCATTCTCTATGTCTAGGTCTTTATACCTGCCCTGCCACTAGGTTCATCAGTACCACTTTTTTTTTTTAGATTCTATATATATATGTATTAGCAAATGATATTAGTTTTTCTCTTTCTGTATTACTTCACTCTGTATGACAGACTTTAGGTTCATCCACCTCAACTACAAATACCTCAGTTTTATTTCTTTTTATGGCTGAGTAATATTCCATTGTATATATGTGCCACATCTTCTTTTTTTTTTTTTTTTTTTTTTTTTGCTGTACACGGGCCTCTCACTGCTGTGGCCTCTCCCGTTGCGGAGCACAGGCTCCGGACACACAGGCTCCGCGGCCATGGCTCGCGGGCCCAGCCGCTCCGCGGCATGTGGGATCTTCCGGGATCGGGGCACGAACCCGTGTCCCCTGCATCGGCAGGCGGACTCTCAACCACTGCGCCACCAGGGAAGCCCGTGCCACATCTTCTTTATACACTCATCTGTGGATGGACGTTTAGGTTGGTTCCATGTCCTGGCTGTTGTAAATAGTGCTGCAATGCATGTCCTTTTATATAGTTAAATATTTAAACATTTCTCTGACATCAAAGGTAGACTATAAGAAACATTCAAATATAGACAAATGGGTTTAAAGTAATTTAGAATACATTGACTATTAAGGAGAAATACGAATAAGTTTCAGAACTCTTTTATTGAGCCCTAAATCAGAAAACATCAAATATTTATTTCTATTTGGCAACTCTTTATAAATGTCTTGCTAAGTTACATACATTAAATAACTTTCTATAGCAAATTAACTTTATTGAAAAGAGTACAATGAGAGCAGCAGGAAGAGCCTTGAAATTTTTGAATCCATGTCACTGTAACTGCAGGGAAATATTTGAGATATTTAAGTCATAACGTCATATATTCATGGACTATATAAATAGTCACTGAGTATGACTGCTCAGTCAAGTACAGCTTCTTCTTGAATACATTTTTAAGTTTCCCATCCATAGGTATGCTTTAAGGGAAAAACACAAGAAAGTATCAAGATACTTTCTAATGATGTATTTTCTATTGGACAAATTCAGCATGTTTCAAAAGATGTGCATATTTTGCATGGACTATACTGTGAATATTCTGGTGAATTGTAAAATAGACAAGGTTCACAGACTGCTTTTTTTCCAGTTTAGTGAAATCTTTAAATATATATATATATATATATATATATATATATATATATATATATATATAATTTTTTATCTTTCTGAGTACTTGACCTTTGTTTATTTGATCTAGAATACCTCTCCCTAGAGTGTGGATTAAATTTTGTTACAGGGAGGCAGACATCAGAAGAAAGAGGAACTAAGACCCTGCAGCCTGCAGAAAGGAGGCTTCAAACACAGTAAGTTATGCAAAATGAGAAGACAGAGAAATATGTTACAGATGAAGAAGTAAGATAAAAAACACAAGACCAAATAAATGAAGAGGAAATAGACACATTACCTGAAAAAGAATTCAGAGTAATGATAGTAAAAATGACCCAAAATTTCATAAATAGAATGGATAAAATAAAAGAAATGTTTAACTAGGACCTAGAAGAACTAAAGAACAAACAAACAGTGATGAACTACACAATAAATGAAAATAAAAACACACTAGAAGGAGTCAACAGCAGAATAACTGAGGCAGAAGAACAGATAAGTGGGCTGGAAGATAGAATGGTGGAAATAACTGCTGTGGAGCAGAAAAAAAAATGAAAAGAAATGTGGACACTCTCAGAGACGTCTGGGAGAACATTAAAGGCACAAACATTCAAATTACAGGGGTCCCAGAAGAAGAAGAGAAAGAGAGAGGGTCTGAGAAAATATTTGAAGAGATTATAGTTGAAAACTTCCCTAACATGGGAAAGGAAATAGTCAATCAAATCCAAGAGGTGCAGAGAGTCCCATACAGAATAAACCCAAAGAGAAACATGCTGAGACACATATTAAACAAACTAACAAAAATTAAATACAAAGTATTAAAAGCAACAAATAACATACAAGGAAATCCCCATATGATGATCAGATGATCTTTCAGCAGAAACTCTGCAAGCCAGAAGGGAGTGGTAGGATATATTTAAAGTAATGAAAACAAAAAACCTAGAACGAAGATTACTCTACCCAGCAAGGATCTTATTCAGATTTGACCAAGAAATCAAAAACTTTACAGACAAGCAAAAGTTAAAAGAATTCAGCACCCCCAAACCAACTCTACAACAAATGCTAAAGGAACTTCTCTATTCAGGAAACACAAGAGAAGGAAAAGATCTACAAAAACAAACCCAAAACTATTAAGAAAATGGTAATAGGAACATACATATCAATAATTACCTTAAATGTAAATGGATTAAAGGCTCCAACCAAAAGACACAGACTGGTGAATGGATACAAAAAACAAGACCCATACATATGTTGTCTACAAGAGACCCACTTGAGACTTAGGGACACACACAGACTAAAAGGGAGGGGATGAAAAAAGATATTCCATGCTAATGGAAATCAAAAGAAAGCTGGAGTAGCAATACTCATATCAGGCAAAATATACTTTAAAATAAAGACTGCCACAAGAGGCAAGGAACACTACATAATGATCAAGGGAACAATAAAAGAAGAAGATATAACAATTATAAATATATATGCACCCAACATAGGAACACCTCAATGCATCAGGCAAATACTAACAGTCATAAAAGTGGAAATCAACAATAAAACAATAGTAAAGATGGGGTTTAACACTCCACTTACACCAATGGATAGATCATCCAGACAGAAAATTAATAAGGAGACACAAGGCTTAAATGAAATATTAGACCAGGTAGACTTAATTGATATCTATAGGACATTCCATCCAAAAGAATTAGAATACACTTTATTCTCAAGTGCACATGGAATATTTTCCAGGATAGATCACATCTTGGGTCACAAATGAAGCCTCAGTAAATTTAAGAAAACTGACGTGTATCAAGCATCTTTTCTGACCACAACACTATGAGATTAGAAACCAATTACAAGAAAAGAAACTGTAAGAAACACAAACATGTAGAAGCTAAACAATTTGTTACTAAATAACCAAGGGATCACTGAAAAAATCAAGGAGGAAACCAAAGAATACCTAGAAACAAATACCAATGAAAACACAATGAGCCAATACCTATGGGATACAGCAAAAGCAGTTCTAAGAGAGAAGTTGATAGCAATACAATCTCACCTAAAGAAACAAGAAAATTCTCAAATAAACAATCTAACCCTACACCTAAACGAACTAGAGAATAGAAAAAGCAAAACCCAAAGTTAGTAGAAGGAAAGAAATCATAAAGATCAGAGCAGGAAAAAATGAAATAGAAATGAAAAGAAAAACATAGCAAAGATCAATGAAACTAAAACTGGTTCTTTGCAAAGATAAACAAATTGAAAAACATTTAGCCAGACACATCAAGAAAAAAGGGAGAGGACCCAAATCAATAAAATTAGAAATGAAAAAGAAGTTGCAATGGACACCACGAAAATAAAAAGGATCATAAGAGACTAGTACAGCAACTATATGCCAATAAAATGGACGACCTGGAAGAAATTGACAAATTCTTAGAAAAGTACAAACTACCAAGACTGAACCAGGAGGAATAGAAAATATGAACAGACCAATCACAAGTAATGAAATTGAAAGTGATAAAAGTTTTCCAACAAACAAATGTTCAGAACCAGATGGCTTCACAGGTGAATTCTACCAAACATTTAGAGTAGAGCTAAAACCTATCCTTCTCAACCTCTTCCAAAAATGTGCAGAGGGAGGAAAACCCCCAAACTCATTCTATGAGGCCACCATCACAATGATACCCAAACCAGACAAATATATAATAAAAAAAAATTACAGGCCAATATCACTGATGAATATAGATGCAAAAATCCTCAACAATATACTAGCAAGCTGAATCCAACAATATATTAAAAGGATCATACACCATGATCAAGTGGGATTTATCCCAGGAATGCAAGGATTCTACAGTATATGCAAATGAATCAATGTGATACAACATATTAACAAACTGAAGAATAAAAACCATATGATCATCTCAATAGATGCAGAAAAGCTTTTGGCAAAATTCAACATCCATTTATGATAAAAACTCTCCAGAAAGTGGGCAGAGGGAACCTACCTCAACATAATATAGGCCACATATGGCAAACCAGCATCAAACATTATTCTCAATGGTGGAAAATTGAAAGCATTTCCTCTAAAATCAGGAACAAGACAAGAGCGTCCACTCTCGCCACTATTATTCAACTTAGTTTTGGAAGTCCTAGCCATGACAGTTGGAGAAGAAAAAGGAATAAAAGGAATCCAAATTAAAAAAATTTGTCACTGTTTGCAGATGACATGATACTATACATAGAAAATCCTAAAAGTGCCACCAGAAAACTGCTAGAGCTAAGCAATGAAGTTAGTAAATTTGCAGGGTACAAAATTAATGCAAAGAAAAGTCTTGCATTCCTATAGAACAACAAGAAAGAAATTAAGGAAACAATCGCATTTACCATTGCAACAAAAAGAATAAAATACCTAGGAAAATATCAACCTAAGGAGACCAAAGACCTGTATGCAGAAAACTATAAGATACTGATGAAAGAAATCAAAGATGACACAGATGGAGAGATATACCATGTTCCTGGATTGGAAGAATCAATATTGTAAAAATATTCAAAGCAAACTACAGATTCAATGCAATCTCTATCAAATTACCAATAGCACTTTGCACAGAAATAGAACAAAAAATTTACAATTTGTATGGAAACACAAAAGATCTCAAATAGAAAAAGCAATCTTGAGGAAAAAGTGGAGCTGGAGGAATCAGGCTCCCTGACTTTGGACTATACTACTAAGTTACAATAATCAAGACAGTATGGTACTGGCACAAAACCAGAAATATAGACCAATGGAATAGGATAGAAAGTCCAGAGGTAAACCCACACACCTATGTTCACCTAATCTATAACAAAGGAGGCAAAGATATACAGTGGAGAAAAGACAGCCTCTTCAATAAGTGGTGCTGGGAAAACTGGCCAGCTACATGTAAAAGAATAAAATTAGAAAACTCCCTAACACCATACACAAAAATAAAATAAAAATGGATTAAAGACCTACATGTAAGGCCAGACGTTATCAAACTCTTAGAGGAAAATATAGACAGAACACTCTTTGAAATAAATCACAGAAAGATCTTTCTTGGTCCACTTCCTAGAGTAATGAGAAGTAACAACAAAAAATAAACAAATAAGACCCAATTAAACTTAAAATCTTTTTCACAATAAAGGAGGCCTTAAACAAGATGAAAAGACATCACTCAGAATGGGAGAAAATATTTGCAAATGAAGCAACTGACAAAGGATTAATCTCCAAAATATACAAACAGCCCATGCAGCTCAATATCCGAGAAACAAACAACACAATCAAAAAATGAAGGAAAGTTTAAATAGACATTTATCCAAAGGAGACATACAGCTGACCAAAAAACACATGAAAAGTTTCTCAACATCATTAATTATTAGATAAATGCAAATCAAAACCACAATGAGGTACCACCTCACACCAGTCAGAGTGGCCATCATCAAATATCTAAGAACAATAAATGCTGCTGGAAAGAGTGTGGAGAAAAAGGAACCCTCATACATTGTTGGTGGTAATGTAAACTGGTACAGCCACTATTGAGAACAGTATGGAAGTTCCTTAAAAAACTAAAAATAGAGCCACCATATGACCCAACAATCCCACTACTGGGCATATACTCAGAGAAAACCATAACTCAAAAGACACATGCACCTCAGTGTTCATTGCAGCACTCTTTTCAATAGCCAGGACATGGAAGCCACCTAAATGTCCATCAATAGAGGTGGTACATATATACAATGGAATATTACTCAGCCATAAAAAGGAACGAAATTGATTTATTTTTCGAGATGTGGGTGGACCTAGAGAATGTCATACAGTGCAAAGTAAGTCAGAAAGAGGAAAACAAATATCATATATTAATGCATATATGTGGAATCTGAAAAAAAAAATTGGTATAGGTGATCTTATTCACAAAGCAGAATTAGAGACACAGACATAGAAAACAAACCTATGGATACCAAAGGTAAAAGGGGGATGGGATGAATTGGGATATGGGATTGACATATATACTCTATCGATACTATGTATAAAATAGATAGCTAATGAGAACCTACTGTATACCTCAAGGAACTCTACTCAATGCTCTTTGGTGACCTAAATGGGAAGGAAATCCAAAAAAAGAGGGGATATATGTATACATATATCTGATTAACTTTGCTGTACTTTAGAAACTAACACAATATTGTAAAGCAGCTATACTCCAATAAAAATTAAAACAATAAAAAATAAAGCTTATTACATAAATAATGAAAAGAGAAACAACACTTAGCTGTTGGCATTCAAAAATACATTTGGAATAAGATAATACCCAAGCTATTGATTTGAGAAATTAGATCTTATTGATTCTGGAGATTTTAAATTGTACAATCTTTTAATATCTATTTTAAGGTATTATTTTCCATTTAGCCTTAGCCAGACAGTTTAGAATCAGGGAAAGGAAAAACTGAGTTAGGGGAAAGAGGATTTGAAGCAAAGGAAGCTCCTCATTTCTGGCTTTGGAGAATTGTGAAAGGAAGAGCAAGTTATCAATAATAATCTTTACTGCTGTGAGGACAGAATCACCTGGTGTCAACCCAGGATATACTCATATAAGCTAACCCTTAGCCTGTTTCTTCCCCTTCTTTTAAGAAAATTTGGTGGTGGGCGGGGGCAGGTAGTTCAGGGGAAAACATGAAAATTCTTTTCTCAATTAACTATGCCTACACGAACTCTGATATATCACACTGGGAAGTTGACACATTGTGGTAGCACATATCTATTTCTCTCACAGCTTCCTAAAAGAAATAATCATGTGGTTTTTACTCCCAAAATAATCCATAATGAGCTCACTGAATGGATCTCTGGAATGATACTTTAGAAGCTCTGTGATGGAATGATGAGATGGGAGGGTTGGAGTCAACTCAAATATGTCAAGGAAATCACATCTTAATGTGGAACATACAGCTAAGGCAAAAGTAAAAGAATAGGAGATTACAGTTGGAAAGGAAGAAAAATTAAAATGTGAAGGCAAAAGCCCAGGTGAGAAGAATACAAATTCATATATCTAGTCCAGCTTCACTATTTAACATCTAGCTTATGAAAGCAGAACTCATAAAACAATCAATATCCCAAAATCACTAGAATTGACTTATGCCTTAATGAACAGCTTTCCCTGTCCTCATCCAATTTGATTAAAGCTCTATGACTGTACTGGCTGTTTTAGAATTAGAGATCATATGCTTCAAACTTAAAATGAACTGATTTAAAGAAAGCCTAGCTACATAGCTTAACTGCTTAAACCAATAGCAATCTCCGGGTTTCAACTGAACTGAGTAGTCATAGAATTACGGACAAATTATTAATATTACAAAACCTCCCTTCAAAAGAACCATTTAAACACAATATAGTCCCACAAAAGTAATACTACAAAAATATTTAAAGATTGCTAATATGTTTAAGACAGTCTGAGTCAGCATTTTGGCAGGATTCCTGAGACCCAGTAGGAATGATTGTTACAAAACTCCAGTGGCTGAAAAATACCCAACAGATTTTCTGGAAATATGGTTCCAGAACTAAGAATTATGTATCCTGAATTCAAAATATATAAAAATATGTGTAACATAACCATATCACATTGAATTTCATGCATATTTTAGTCATGACAGCAACATAAATGTTTCAATTGGAGTTTTTTAATTTCTATGGATTCATCCAAATGCAAGGTAAAAATAGAATGTTTGTATTAAAATGACACATCCCTAAGGTGGCCAACACATTCCTTGCCTGTGTGGAATTCACAGCTTAGTGAGATGTAATTTATGATACATAAAAAGGAGAGAATGGAAAAATTAACCCTTTAGTCTGTCTACCATCTATGATGGACCCTCATCTCTCTTTCAAATTGCTATTTACACAAGACCAGTGTTTACATTATGAAGCTGAAAGAAAGAATAGCTATCAATGTGGTGTCACTAAGTTGTCCTCTGGTAGTTCTTAGATGCTGTATATCTTAACTCCCCACTCTTCACACATACAGAGTTATAGATTGCAGAAAACAAGGGACTTTATAAGGTCCCTGAAAATTTCTGAGAACTTACACTCTTATAAAGACTTTCACTTCCTGGGCTATGATTTAGCAGTTGTGGATATGAACACTGGGTGTAAAATTTATCTCCTTTTTAAATTTTCCTATATATACTTATAGCATAATTTATGAAAACTATTTAAAAACTAGTATTCATTGCTGAAGATCTTTGAGAAATATATATAACAAATAACATTAATGGGACAAATTCTTATTATACAACTTGGTCATTCAGCACTAGTGATTTTTAATGGTCCTTTATTTTATTTTTCAACCTGTCTCAATTTTACTAGCTTCTCCATTTCCTTCTTCCCATTTCAGCTTTTTATCAATTATCTTACTTTGGAATCTAGGCAGAACTTACCAATATAATTTGAGTCTATATATATGCATATCAATCACTTCAAATTTATTGAAATTTGCTTCATTTCCCAGAATATAGTCAATTATTTAAATGCACTATGCATGCTTTAAGAGAATGTGTAGTTTTGAGTTTTGTAGTTAGATATTTTATAACTGTCCATGAACTGATGATTGTTAATTTTGTTGTTGATATCACCTAGTCTATTTCCTTACAGATTTTTATCTGCTTTTTCTTCTTTCTTTTTAAAATTGAGATATAATTTATATATAGCATTTTGTAAGTTTAAGGTATACAACATATTGATATAATACATTCATATATTGCAATATGATTACCAAGGTAACATTAGCTAGCATTTCTATCATGTCACATAATTACTTATTTTTTGTGGTGAGAACAATTAAGATCTAGTCTCTTAGTAGCTTTGAAATTTTTAATACAGTATTGTTGATTACAATCTCTATTCTATGTGTTTGAACTCTAGGACTTATTTATCTATTAGTTGCAAACAACATCTCCTCCAATGAGAAAAGTGTTTTAAAATCTCCTATGGGAGATTTTAAACTATAGGACGTCTATACCTATAGTTTCCTATTTTTTGCTTTATATATTTATATGATATGATATTATATAAACAATTAAATTATTATACCATTTGTTGAGTTTCAGGTTTTTTTAAATTATAAAATAACTTTTCTATACCTAATAATGTAATTTGCTTTAAAATTAATTTTATGATGTAACCATATAAGTTCCTTTTGATACTTATTTGCATGCATTTGCCTATCCTTTTACTTCCAATATTTCTGTATTTTTTCTGTGTGTTCTAGAATGTAAAAAAATATAGATTTATTTGTGAACACCCACTTAAAATCTTCGTATACCACTTTTACTTTTTAAAATTTCTGCTTGGGAGAATGTTAACTGTATTATCATAACTCAAGAAACATGTAACCATGAATTGAAAAAGTACAAATATTGATGATATTATGTTGTTAAGCAAACTACATCTAACATTTAAAGTTAGGCAGGAATTAATGTAAAAACAAATACTCCACTGAGACTTGTATTTAAATAACATGAGACTAGTTTTACATTATAAATACTTACATTGCCAAGAAACAGCTAAGAGCCAATGACTAATTGTACCTACACTTATGAAAACTAATCCTCATATTTTCATGGTTATTTATAACTAAAATATTGAAATGTTAAGTATTTCCAGAAATCACCACACCTGTATTTCATAATTAAAATAATCTTTTAGTTTTTGAAATGTTAGCTATGGTACTGACAACACTGTAATTCCTGGTTCTATGTTCTCTTAAAATAAGGAAACCAAGATTATCCAAAGATTTCCAGGAAACTTAAAGTTCTTAATGACCAAAAAAGCAGTCCAAGTGGTTTGATAAACAAGGTTACTGAGAAAGAGAGTGTGGCAAGATTTTTAAGAGGTATTGTCTGCAGTTATGATCATAAATACCATCTGTGGCCATAAGTGTTAGCAGAAACTCACTAAATTTGAATGTGAATTGATTATCCACAAAGCCATAGAGGACTACTGTGCCAATACAAAATATTGTGCAATTATGATACTGCAATACATTTTTATCCCAGTATTTTCAGTTCTCTTCAGTTGTTGACAGAAACATGAGTCCAGGATGGCTACTAATAACATAATGCATTATGGCACCCACTTGGCATAGGACTGGACAAGTGGGTGAGTCTAATTTATCCAATAAATGTACACCAGAAAAAAATTCTCCCATACTTTTGTCCAACCCTCTTGAAGTTCTACTAGTTAGACTCTGTGAAGGCAGGCTGCATCCTCAGAATCAGACCTTTTAGGGTCTAAAACTATTCAAGCACATTCAGTGTCTGGACCAGAAGAGATAGGCTCTAAAATCTGAGCTAGTTCATAACAGCTTACAGGAGTTATAAAAGTCCACAACTGAAAGTCAACTTTGTATTTCAAGTTGTAACTTTCATTTCTTAGCAAATACAGAATGCAGACCATGAGGGGTGAGATGTGTTGAATTGGTAATGTTCAGAAAATGCATTTTTCTTACTGCATTTTCCATCCATGTGGCACACATTGTGCTGCTTTCTGTGTTTCTATTATTTCACTGAGCCACATTAATGATACTGTGTAAGACACCAAAAGGTCCAGTGATTTAACCCAGACATGAGTGTTCAAGATGTGAGGTTTTAGCCAATTGAATTTCTTATTCATATATTGCATTTAACAATTAAATGAAGTTGAATTTGGTTTACAAATACTTTGCTTTTAAATTTGCTCTCACCATAAACTTCAGTTACATATACACATTATACATTATTCACCTGTTTCTCTATATACATTATTTTTCCACATCCTGATGGGAATAGCATTACCCTCCTTAAAATGCAGCTTAAACATTATTCTTTAAGAGGACAACCAGATGGTGGAACAGAAGGCCATGATGCTCACTTCCCCCAATGAACACATCAAAAATACATGTACATGTGGAGAAATTCTCACTGAAAATAAAATGGAGACTGGCAGAAAGACTCTTGTACAACCAAAGCTGTGAGAAACATCCAGGTGGAATCACATAGGAAGGGAAGTGATCAGGTGGGGACCTGTGCCCCTGGGAGGGGTCACAAAAGAGGAGGGGGATTACAGAGGCTTGGAGATCCTCACAGGGAAGTGAGCAGTTTGAGCCATGTGTTGGGCACCTCCACCCTGGAGTCTGACAATGGGAAGACTGTCCCCTTAGATGGGTTGAAAACCAGGGAGATTAACAGGAAGGCTGTAAGAAACCTAGACTCCGCTCATGAAGAGTGCACACACTTGCTTACTCACGAAACAAGGCAGAGGAAGAAGATTGAAACTGTCCAAGACTCTGGCCGGTTTCAAGCCTGAACTGAGCACCCACTCTGGGCATTTTTGCTCTGTGACACAGCTCCACACTAGGGCGTGGTCTGTAGTTGCCCATGAGAGTCCACAATTTTGGGAGACAGAGCTGACTCAGACCTTGAACAGGATCTGAATGGAGTGAAGGGAGCCACTGATGACACTTATGCAGGCAGCACATCAGGAGAAGTCTGGAACTCTGACTGGGGCCAGGACCAACACAACCCATGCCCTGACCCACACCAAGCACGTGCTCAAGCTCCTCTTGCTCCAGAATATCTCCCCTCTGGGATGTGGGTGCCAGTGCTGGGTTGTGGGAGAACAGAAACTTAGAGGGAATGGAACCAGCAAGGACCTGATCATCAGGGCTTCTGCTTTAGCAACTGACCCTGCCCTGATAAGGTGGTGTTGGTCACTGAGCAGAGGAGAAGCCTGAGCTCACACCTGGCTCTGATCCTAGCCCTTTCACCTCCAGGTCCACCTCCTATTGTCAACACACCCCGGGGGAAGATGTGACACCTGTTCACGTCAGATCTAACTCTCTTACCAAAGTCACTGGTCACATGGAGATTGTATAGGGATGCTCCCACACAAGGACACCTCTTCAAGACCAGAATTGTTAATGGTTTCACCTTATTTCAGAGAAAGATAAAAAGAAACAAAATTAAAAGATAGGGGAATTTGTCTCAATTTCAAAAGCAAGAGAAAGCCTCTGAATAAACAACTAATGAAATAGAAATAATTTACCAGATAAAGAATTCAAAGCATTAGTGGCAAGAAAACTAACTGAATTAGGGAAAAGTGAACATAGTGAGAATTTATATATTATATATTAAATAAGGAACCAGAAAACATAAAGAGGAACCAGTCTGAAATGAAGAATAAAATAATTGATATTAAAAATGCATTAGACCCAAGAGGGAGGAGATATGGGGATATATGTTTATGTATAGCTGATTCACTTTGTTATACAGCAGAAACTAACACACCATTTTAAAGCAATTATACTCCAATAAAGATGTTAAAATAAATAAACAAATAAATAATTTAAAAACACATTAGAAGGAAATAACAACAAAGTAGGTGATACAGAAGAATGCATAAGTGATCTGTAAGATAGAATAATGGAAATCATCCAACCAGAAGAGCAAAAAGAAAAACAAATTTAAAAATATTAGATCAGTTTACATGTCCTCTTGGACAACATCAAGTATACCAACATTCCAGAAGGAGAAGAGAAAGAGAAAGGCTTTAAAAAATCAATTTGATGAAATTATGGCTGAAAACTTCCTGAACATGAAGAAGGAAACAGATATCCAGATACAGGAAGACAGAGGATCCCAAACAAGATGAACCTAAACAGACGCTCACCAAGATATATCATAATTAAGGTGGTGAAAGTTAAAGATAAAGATAGAACTCTAAAGTCATCAAGAGATAAACAGTCACAAAAAAGGGAAACTCCATAAGGCTATCAGCTGATTTTTCTGCAGAAACTTTTCAGGCCAAAAGGGAGTGACATAATATATTTAACATGCTGAAAGGAAAAAAAATTGTAACCTAGGATACTCTACCCAGCAAGATTATAATTTTGAGTTGAAGGAGAGATATAGAACTTCTCAGACAAGCAAAAACTAAAAGAGTTCATCAATACTAATCCTACCCTAAAATAAATGTTAAAAGATCTTCCCAAAGTTGAAAAGGAAATGCTACAACAAGAAGAATTTATGGGAAAGGAAAAATTCCACCTAGTAAAGGAAAATATACAGTAAAGACTGTGGATCAACCACTTAAATAATGTAGTATGAAGATTGAAAGACAAAATATTGTAAAATCAACTATAACTACAATAAACAGTGAAAGAATAAACATTAAGATGTAAAACATGGCATAAAAAATACTAAATGTGGGGAAAAGGAGTAAAAAATATCTTTTAGAATGCATTGGACCTAAAATGACTGCCAGTTTAAAACAAGCAGATATAGTTGTAGGTCAACATATATGAACCCCATAGTATCCACAAATCAAAAACCTACAATAGATACTGAAAATTTAGAGAGAAAGGAACAGAAGAATACCACTAAAGGCAATCACCAAACCATAAGACACAAACTAAAAGAAGAAAAGAACATAAAAGTGGAAAACAACTGGAAAATAAGAAACAAAATGGCAATAAATACATACCTATCAATTATCACTTTAAATCTCAATGGACTAAATGCTCAGATCAAAAGACACAGTGTAGGGCTTCCCTGGTGGTGCAGTGATTGAGAGTCCACCTGCTGATGCAGGAGACATGGGTTCATGCCCCAGTCCAGGAGGATTCCACATACCATGGAGTGGCTGGGCCCATGATCCATGGCCATTGAGCCTGCAGTCCACAACGGGAGAGGCCACAACAGTGAGAGGCCCACATACGGCCAAAAAAAAAAAAAAAAAAAAGAAAAGAAAGACACAGTGTACTGATGGGATAAAAAAAAAGACTCATTTAAATGCTGCTTACCAGAAACTCACTTCAGAGCTAATGACACAAACAGACTGAAAGTGAGGGGATGGAAAAATATATTTCATGCAAATGGAAATGACAAGAAAGTAGGGGTAGCAATAGTCATATCACATAGAATAGACTTTAAAACAAATTGTATAACAAAAGATAAAGAAGACCATTATATAATGATAAAGGGAAAAATACAAGAAGAGGATATATATATGTATGTGTGTGTGTGTGTATATATATATATATATATATATATATATATATATATATATATATCCCATACCTCAGCATTCCCCAACCTTTTTGGCACCAGGGGCTGGTTGCATGGAAGACAATTTTTCCACTCCTGGTTCGGGGGAGGGAATGGTTCATGTGGAAATGCGAGCAATGGGGAGTGATAGGGAGCAGCCGATGTAGCTTTGCTCTTCTCCTGCCACTCACCTCCTGCTGTGCAGCCCAGTTCCTAACAGGCCATGGACTGGTACTGGTCTGTGTCCTGGGCATTGGGGACCCCTGCCATACTTAATATAGGAGGACCTAAGTATATAAAAGAAATATTAATAGACATAAAGAGAGACATTGACAGCAATACAATAATAGTACAGAACTTTAAGACCCCACTTAACATCAGTGGATAGATCATCTAGACAAAAAATCAATAAGAAAATACTGGCCTTAAGTGACACATTAGGCCTGTTGGAATTAATAGACATCTGTAGGACACATTCCATACAAAAACAGCAGAATACACAAACTTATCAAGTGCACATGGAATGTTCTCCAGGATAGATCATACACTTGTCTACAAAACGTGTCTAAACAAATTTAAGAAGATAGAAATTATATCAAGCATTTATTTCCAGTGACTATGGTTTGAAACTAGAAATAATTATAGGAAGAAAATGTGAAAAACACAAATGTGCAGACTAAACAACACACTACTAAAAAAAAAAATTAATGGGTCAATGAAGAAATCTAAGAGGAAGTCAAAAAATATATCAATACAAATGAAAATAATAACACAACTTTCCAAAATCTATGGGAAAAGCAGTTCTAAGAGGAAAGTTTATAGCAATATAGGCCTACCTTATGAAACAAGAAAAATCTCAAATAAGCAACCCTACTAACATGAAAAGGAATTAAAAAAAGACAAAAAGAAATTAGAAAAGACAAAAAATAGAAAAGATCAATGAAATCAAGAGCTGGTCTTTGAAAAGACAGATAAAATTGATAAGCATTTATCCAGGCTCCTCAAGAAAAAGAAAGAGAGAGGACCCAACTAAAATAAGAAATAAAAGAGAAGAAATGGCAACCAATATCACAGAGATTCAAAAAATGTATAAGAGAAAACTGTGAACAGTGATATGCTAGCAAATTGGACAACCTAAACGAAATGGACAAATTGTCAGAAACATATAATCTTCCAAGGCTGAATCAGAATGAAATAGACAGTATGAACAGACTGATCACTAGTACTGAAATTGAACTTGTATTAAAAAAAAAAAAAAAAAAAAAAAAACTCCAAGCAAACAAAAGTCCAGGACCAGATAGCTTCACAAGGGAATTTTACCAAACCTATAAAGGAGAGTTAATACCTACACTTTTCAAAATATTCCAAAAAATTGAACAGTAGGGAACACTCCCAAATTCATTCTACGATGCCACCATAACCCTAACACCAAAACCAAAGACATTACTTAAAAAGAGAAAAGAAAAAGGAAATTAAAGGCCAATTTCTTTAATGAATATAGATAAAATATCCTCAACAAAATATTAGCAAACTTAATTCAACAATATAAAAACGATCATACACCATAATCAGGTGGGATTTATTTCAGGGATGCAAGGATGGTTCAATATCTGCCAATCAATTAATGTGATATAACACATTAACAAAATGAAGGCTAAACATCATTCAATCATCTCAATAGATGCAGAAAAAGCATTTGAATAAATTAAACATTCATCACAGTAAGTATTCATCTTCCTTCGTACTACAGAGCTCTTCCTCCTAGGAACCCAGCTACGTTTTTAATCAGTGGATTCCAGATCTAAAAATCAGTTCAGGTCTTGGAACTGAAGGGATCACAACTTTTTTTTTTTTGGAATGAGTATCTCCATTCCTGAAGTTTTTGTTTGTTTGTTTTTGTTTGTTTTGTTTTGTTTTTGGTTTATTTTTTAATAGATTGTTAGACAACTAACAAAAGTGCTATTTATCTATTTTACATTTATAGATGCCAAACTCTATTAACTATCTCAGCTCCCTAAAAGTCAAACCCTCTTGGCTACTCTTCTGATGTTGTTAGTTGTTATACTAATTGCAGATTCCGGCTTCTGGTAATTATAGTGTGACTACCTGGCCTCTATTACTTTAGAAATCCATTGTCTCCATGTATGTTAATGAGAGACTAAGGGACTCTCTTACAGTCATCCTTGGTTTGCAGAGGAGAGTCATCACAGAATTTCTTAGTGATATCAGTGTAACTTTCCCCATTGTATTCCTGATGGCCTTGGTCAATGATATGTATCCCAAGCCTTCTAGCAGAAAATAAGTCACCAGTGGAACTTCTAGCTTTACATCATGTTCATCTTCCAAAATGCCCACTTCCCTTAACCTCTTAATTTCTTCCTCTATCATGTATCAGCTCAACTTAGATATTTCTATTACACTGAGTGTTGGGTATGATTTTTTCCAGGCTTCTAAGAGTCACCCCAGCAGGGAATTTCCCCCATCATCTCAGATCACTGCCAGTGTGTTAACTCTCATATATCAATAAAATATCCTGTATACAATAAATTATTTATGATCTAGTCTTACAATCTGGCCCCATTTTTTAGGACCCTTAAAATCCAGTCCTAGAAGTACACACCCTGGTTCACATAAATTCCTTTTGAAATTATTTACATAGATAGAGCCTCTTTCTTCAATTATCAAAACCAATACAACCACAGCTGAATTACACTGGGGTTTAACCTTTATTTTTGTCCTGGCATCTAGGAAAGGTGATGGGGGAATGGCCCTGGGTGTGGCATGTATTTCCTTATAAGGGAGCAGCTTCTGTAACATATCCCAAGACAAGAATTCACCTGCCCCTTCCAAGGGAAGAACAAAAGATCTAGGTGAGTGTAGGTGGTCGGAAGGTCAACATCCTTAAAGGTTTCCATTCATATGTCCTTTTCTGAGTTTTCAGGATCGCAGATTTTCCCCACTATGGTCATCATCATTGTATAATAGACCCAACTTGACTGAGTATTAAATGTCTTTGCAGCTCTGTGACTCTTAACAATTAGGTTTTTAGTCTTCCATTCAGTTGTATCCATCCTTTCAATATAGGTAATGAGTATTCTTTTTAAGATACAACTGAAGCTCTCTAGTTTTTACTTAGCCATTATCAACATCTGATTCGTCATTTTTCTTCCACAGGGCATCAATACATTTAGCAGTAATCATCCAATCCTCCCTCTTTATAGGCATAATTTTCTCCATATTATTCAAAATAGCTGCATCAACACACCTGTCACAGTATTACCCACTTCTGAGAAGAAGGAAGGCATTTCATATACACCCAACTGTCATTTTTTGAAGATTTTTCTTTTTGCAATTCAGCCCTCCAGATCCTATCCAAATGTCTAGAGTAGAGCAGAGTTGAGAGTGTTAATCCATAATGGGTTTACTATGAGACAAGATATTCTAAGTGATTTCAGAATTGAGTGGTGAGTTATATATAAACTCTTCAGAAGATTTTGTTATCCAACCAGAATATGGTAATTGAAGTGAAAGGAAAGAGCCTAATACAGGCATCTCAGGTTCACCTATCTTGTTGGAGATTATTTCCAGTTGTATCTGAATGTTTCAAGTAAAGCAGACTTTGTGGTGTTAGTCTAGGACAGTTTACTGGGAATATAGGTGGATCTAAGTTTATACAGATTTTCTAGGCTGTCACATCTCTTCAATCCATATTTACAATACAGTGATAAGTACCTACATAGACGATGAGGGTCCAGAAGCTCTTGCTGGGCTTAATTAAAAACATGTTGCAAGTATCTGGAAAAGCTCTGCAGCAGTGACCTAAATAAGGAAGGTCATAGCTGGTGAGCTTTCTCAGATACATTTAATGCCATGATAGGATTAGAATCTGGGTGTTCATGGCCCCCAAATTGATGTCCGTAATTAATACTATTGTACAGTGACTCTGTGTAAGGGTTTTCTACCTTGAAAATGTCCACAAATTTAACCCCCAAAAACAAATGAAGAATCTTCTGAAGAAGATCACAATTGCAAATATGAAAACTTATGAGTTACAAGAATATCAGTACAGTATATATATGAGACAAATTCACTCATTTCATAAATGGACAAATTATAGCCCACAGACAGAGAGTATGCTCAAAATCACACAAAAATTTAGAAGCAGAATTGTCGTCAAAACTGAAGTCTTTCTCCTGAAAATCCTGTGTTTGTTTCTCTATTATTCTGTGTAATTTAGGCATTTCTGTCGGAGATGTCATGCTCTTCATTATAATTTCAAGTTCCATAGACCATCTAGTAGGAGAATCTCACGACATGGATAAATAGATACAACTGTCTTTTAAATAACTGTTCTATATTACATAGGGAAAAATAGTCAAATCTTTGATGCAGTTCTACATTTTATCCATTTACCTTTTGCACTGAATTAAAAGTTCCATTAACCATTAAAAACACATGGTTAGCTTTCTCATCTATAAAGTGTGGTCCTTTGTTTGGCTTTGTTTGGCTGATCCTGATGCTAAAATATTTTAATATTTTCTATATCTTTATTTTATTTCTATCAGATTTCATCAATGAGGACAAAAAGAATGAATCTAACAAGAAATGTTCTGCCATTAAAGTAACTGCAAATACAAATTTTTGTTCTTATCATGACTTTGAAGTATTTTAATACATATTTGGCTAACTCTATCTAAAAAATTAACTGCTGCTTGAAAATACATACTGTATGGGGAACAAATGAACTTTTTCAGGTCACTGAGATATGGTAAATTTTACCCAAGATGATGTTATTAGTGAATATTCAAAAGGCCAGTACATTTCCATAGGCAGAGAAAAGACAAAAGCAATGAAAAAGTGAGATATAGAAAAAAATTATTGATCCCCAATCACATCTTTCCCCAATATATATATGTATAATTATCCTCTGATACATATTTTAGAAACCCACTCCTTGACTATGTAAGGCACAGGATATTCATGCATTAAATGCAAAGATAAATAAATGGCTTCTCTTGTATCATCTAAGTTTGATTTACTAGGCAAAAATAAATAAATAAGGCCACTGTACTTTAGCACATGGTAGGGCCCAAGAACAGAGGCATCATTTGACTCAAAGACCTGGTTTTGAATCTTAACTCTGACAGTTACTAAATGTGTGATCTTGGACAAGCTCCTGTTTACTAACTTCTAAAACCAAAGTAGTTAACATCTACTTCAGAAAGGTTGCTGTGAGAAATACATGTGCTGTGCTTGTAAAGAATGTGGTAGTGTTCCAGAAAATATCAAGCACTTGTCCAATGACCTCTAAAGCCCCCCATAATTGTGTATTTGCCTATGTTTTCAGCTGTAAGTTATTTCACTTGCCCCCTTTACTAGCAAACTCACTGTACTAGAGCAAGCCTAGCTTCAATTCATTTCCTTAAAAACATCTAGAAAAACTTTATCCTCTCATAGATTCTTCTTACATTTTTACTTATGTTTAGAATACTCTTCTCTCACTTTTAACCTGGCTGTTCCTTGTCATACTTCATGTCTGAGCTTAAATATCTCTGTATAAATGTCTCAAAATGTATTTCCTTGTTTATCTCAAATATTAGTATTTGTGAATTTTTCTATTGATTCTATCAAAACTTTAAAATTATGTATACTCTTTTATTTACTGTTTATTATGTACTGTCTTACAAGATTGTAGACTGAGATCAAAGACTGCTTGTTTTATTCACTAGATTTTATGGTTATTTAACTCAGACTTCTGTACTAGTAAACACTGAGACTTTTTTTTTACTAAATCAATGAGTGAGTGAATTAATTAATTGAATGGATGTTCATACCGTTTCATTTGTATTTTAATGAACCTAGACCAGAGTTACAAAGTTAATAAAGAGCATTCAGAATGGAAACAGGAGAATTAATTCCCTGTCCTGTCTGTGTCACATGTTAGATATTGCAATTTTGCTAATATAGAAACCTCAGTTTCCTCTTATTCAAAATATACAGTTCGGGCTAGATCGTCTCACTAAGGTACCTGTGAAATAAATATCTAACATTAATTCTAACATGGAGCCCTTTAAGGATATGTAAATATGTTCATAAATTATTCAAAACATGTTTGTGCAAAATTACAATAGATTTCCTAAACTCATTGAAGCCCTTCCAGAGACCACTAGAGACACACAGAACAATCCTCCATTAGAGCACAAACATTCCATTAAATTATTCTATTCCATAGGACTTGGCAAATATTCAATTCATTTTTAATTCATCCAGAAAATTAAATTGATTTCAGAGTTCAGACTTCTAAGTATGGAAAAGTTATCTGGAATTTTCATTAAGAATCATTTCTCATATTGCTTTAGTATTTCTTTGGTGTGTTAAGAAATGTGCAAATTAACCACTTATAGTATCTGTTAGTCTCTTGCTTTCATATCATCATTTTCATAAAAACAGGAGATAACTCTCATAACACATTATTGGGCATTCAATCTCTTTTGTTTCAATCAACTATAGACAAATACATAATAGAAACACTTCAATGATTGTACCTATATCACCTACAAAGCATTTATTTATTTATAAAATTATGTTCATACATTTATGAGAGAGTCCTAAATTTGAGTAACATTATAGAATGTAAATTATGTGTATAAAAGAGTAAGCATCCATAAAATGAATAGATTTAAGATAATAAAGAATAAAGTTGTAAATCCAATTATAATAAATCCAGGTGACAATTAATTTTCTGCCAAATCAAGGAAATCTGAACCTTTCCAAAGCAAAGGAGAAGGGTACTAAAAAAATGTTAGCCTTCAGAAAATAGACAAATAGAGAACTTAAAAAAAGTAAAAAATAATAAAGGTATTATGATGCTATCCCTAATGCAATGAAGTGAATAATAGCACAGCAGGTTGTTTTAAGGTAACACTGAAAAAAATGGATTATAAACACTTAGAAATTGACATTAGTTTGAAGATAGACTATTTAATAACTGGAGGCTTCTTCCATGCCACAAAACAATTATGGCTTATTTTATGGAAAAAAAACTATGTTTCTGGACAGTCATATATTCAACAAATATATATTGACCACTGAAGATGGCTAGGCATTGGTTTGGAAAGGGAGGTAAAACTAATAAAAAAAATAGAAATTATCTCAGTCCATTCTAGGGCTGGATAGTCTCATTTGCCTCTTGAGATCAACTAGCCATATTTAATTATGCTCTATGGCCTAAAAGCTCATCTTCATGAATTATATTACTGCTAACTTGCTATCCAGTCTCTGGTTGGACTAAACAAATGCAAGGTAAAGACAGGAGATTAGAGGAAGGAAGAAGAATAAACATGGGATATTTTTCCCTTGACTACATGTCTTTTGAGCTTCAAATTAGCAGTGGATACATTCATCTATTAAATGTCACACTACTTATTGTGTATCTCTTTCCCAGGGTTAAGACCACAAACCCAGCTATTGTTCCCTCACTTGCCACTTCAAGTCTCGGAAAGATAAAGGCTCTTACTGTGGCTACACCCCAGGCATTTCTGCATTCCCTACCCAAATCTTGTAAGTCCATCTTTGGATCTGCCCTGTATCAGACTGAGATGCTACTACATCACACAGACTGTCCCTTTTACAAGATAAAAATGTGATTGTGTGTCTTTTTGTTAATAATAAACTAAAAATTTTTCACCTAATTGTCTAGTGCTTATTAACTCACATATAACCTATATGCTGTGTTTAAAACCCGACTCTAGAATGAATAGTCTTTAATTTTAATGAAGGCAGGATACACTTTACTATATTAAATTAAATGTACTTCTTTATGTTCATAATTTATATTTTATAAAGGAATAATCTGGAATTTAGTCTAACCTTCTCTGGTGATGCCATATGAGCTACAGACTATAAGGAATTAAATGTTTTAAACAGACATATATATTCTTTCTCTGTATATCTGTGTGTGTGTGTGTGTGTGTGTGCATACAGATAGAGAGATACAAACAAAAAAATGACAAATCTAGATTTCACCTTATATAATAAAAAAATCACTTAAAGAAATTTCCATAGAATCTTGAATTTCCTTTTTTTTTTTTTCTTTTGTGGCCTCTCCCGTTGTGGAGCACAGGCTCCGGATGTGCAGGCTCAGCAGCCATGGCTCACAGGCCCAGCTGCTCCACGGCATGTGGGATCCTTCCAGACTGGGGCACGAACCCGTGTCCCCTGCATCTGCAGGCGGACTCTCAACCACTGTGCCACCAGCGAAGCCCTTGAATTTCCTTTTAAATGTAATGTCCTATATAGTTCTACAGCATATATGGAAAAATATGAAAGTGGGAGAAACAAAAAGCAAAAGTAAGCTTTTCTCCCTTCATTGTTTACTTCAAGCATTCTCCTTTCCAGTCTATAATAAAAGGAGATTGCATGAGAATCTCTATTGGAAAATAGTTAATCAGTTATCAAATACATTAAAGTTTCATCTATAGCTTTTTATACTTCTTTTTGTTATATGTGTTATTTCCAAATTTGAGCTAATAATGTATAACTTGCTCTAAAGTCATTACTTGATTGCCTCATGACAATTAAATATCACAAATCTCCAGCATTCAAGTGTTTATAGGGGTTGTAGTTGATTGGGAAAGACAGTTTAGTATAAGGAATACACAAGTCATTGAGACTTTTAGGTCTACAAACCTCATTCTACTACTGGAGCAAGAGATTTTGTTTAACCATAATTTGGATTTTTCCACCCTATTTTACAATGCATATAAAAAGACATATTTATCTTGACACACATACAGTAGTTCTAAAATCTTTCAAATTATACCCAATATCACTCCTATTCAAGTTATCAGAGTGCATATGGAGCTAGTTAGAATGTTCTATAAAACTTTGAACTTGGATGGCAAAATTTGATCATTCCAGTTTCTGGATTGGGAGAAAATGGCAAATAAATAACCTGACTTTTTCTTCATGGATGTCTTCCAGATTATAAAGACTTACATGCATATTTATTGACAATTTTTTACACAAACTTACATTCATCAGTCTCTAAATTTTTATTCATACTCAGGTCTCAGTAGGCAGTGCCAATTTATGGAAGCAGTTAAGATAATATGAACTAATTTTTACTTAAATGAGTTTTTATTTCTTTGGCTCCTAGACAATGCTGACTGTTTTACTTCACAGCTAATTTGTAATGGCAAATATTCAATCATTTAGCAAATATTTAATTTCACAGGAATATAGTAGGTCATGCAGAGAGTTACTGTGAGAATTATGAACAAGTTGCACCATGATTTCTTGGAAAAGGGAGAAGTAACCAAATGATGAACTTACTTAGGGTTATCTCAATAATTTCAAGGAATTTTGTTTTCTAAGCAAAAATATATGATGTGTTCATATGAAAAAAGTCCTTATCTCCCTGAGCTACCTATTTGAATTGTGATCAGTGGATTTCAGCCTAGAAAAGCAAGGTTGTACAGTATTTCTGGGACAGACCCAAATATTCACAAATAATTTTGTAAAATCCATACTTACAGAAAAGAGCCACTTGTCATTCAAGTATTTTGATTCTGAGTAGTCTACTTGTATCGCTCCACTCTATTTTGTCTCCAAGAGAGTCTGAATCTTTAGGACTAACCCAATCATCATTTATGGGTGCCTGGTCATCTCACTCTACAATGTTTTTCTTTTTTCTTTGCATCACTATATTCAATTTATTTATTTTATTGAAGTATAGTTGCTTTACAATATTGCGTTAGTTTCAAGTGTACAGCAAAGTGATTCAGTACACACATATATATATATATATATATATTTCATATTCAGATATTTTTCCCATATAGGTTATTACAAAATACTTTGTACAGTTCCCTGTGCTATACAGTAGGTCTTCATTAGTTATATATTTTATATATAGTAGTGTGTATACTTAATTTATTCCTTCTCTCCACCTTTCCCCTTTGGCAACCATAAGTTTGTTTCCTACGTCTGTGACTCTTCTGTTTTGTAAAAGATTCATTTGGATCATTATTTTAGATTCCACATATAAGTGATGTCATATGATATTCATTTTTGTCTCTCTGACTTACTTAATATGATAATGTCTAAGTCCGTCCATGTTGCTGCAAATGGAATTATTTTATTCTTTTTTTATGGCTGAGTAGTATTCCATTATATATATATATATATATATATATATATATATATATATATATATATATATACCATATCTTCTTTATCCATTTCTCTATTGATGGACATTTAGGTTGCTTCCATGTGTTGGCTATTGTAAATAGTACTACTATGAACATTGGGTGCATGTAACTTTCTGAATTAGAGTTTTCATCTTTTCCAGATATATGTCCAGGAATGGGACTGCTGGATCATATAATAGCTCTATTTTTAGTTTTTAAGGAAGCTCCATACTGTTCTCCATAGTGGCTGTATCAGTTTACATTCCCACCAACATTGTGGGAGGGTTCTCTTTCCTCCACACCCTCTACAGTATTTATTATTTGTAGACATTTTGATGATGGCCATTCTGACTAGTGTGGGGTGATACCTCATTGTAGTTTTGATTTGCATTTCTCTAATAATTAGCAATGTTGTGCATCTTTTCACGTGCCTTTTGGCTATCTGTATGTCTTCTTTGGAGAAATGTCTATTTAGATCTTCTGCCTATTTTTTGATTGGGTTGTTTGTTTTTTTGATATTGAGTTGTATGAACTGTTTGTATATTTTGGAGATTAATCCCTTATCTGTTACATGATTTGCAAACATTTTTCCCATTCTGTGGGTTGCCTTTTCATTTTGTTTATGGTTTCCTTTGTCATACAAAAGTTTTAACTTTATAAAAGTTCAGAAAGAGAAATTAAGGTAACAATCCCATTTACCATTACATCAAAAAGAATAAAATATTTAGGAATAAACCTACCTAAGGAGACACAAGACCTTTAGCCTGAAAACTATAAGGTGCTGATGAAAGAAATTGAAGATGACACAAACAGATGGAAAGATACATGTTCTTGGATTGGAAGAATCAACAGTGTCAAAATAACTATACTACCCAAGGCAATCTACAGATTCAATGCAATCCCTGTCAAATTACCAATGACATTTTTCGCAGAACTAGAACAAAAAAATCTTAAACTTTGTATGGAAACAGAAAAGAACCCAAATAGCCAAAGCAATATTGAGAAAGGAAAACAGAGCTGAAGAAATCAGGCTCCTAGACTTCAGACTATACTACAAAGCTACAGTCATCAAAACAGAATGGTACTGGCACAAAAACAGAAATATAGATCAATGGAATAAGATAGGAATTGCAGAAATAAACCCACACATGTATGGTCAATTAATCTATGACAAAGGAGACAAGAATATACAATGGTGAAATGACAGTCTTTTCAATAAGTGGTTGTGGAAAAACTGGATAACTACATGTAAAGGAATGAAATTAGAACATCCTCTAACACCATATACAAAAATAAACTCAAAATGGATTAAAGACCTAAATGTATGACCAGATACTATAAAACTCCTAGAGCAAAACATAGGCAGGACACTCTTTGACATGGACCACAGCAATATCTTTTTGGATCCATCTCCTAATGGAAATAAAAAACACTCTACAATTTCTAAGTCTACCCAAGCCCCTACCTAACTTCTGTCTCCCTCCATCTCAACACAGGGATTTTATCTCCTACCTCAAACAGAAAATAGAAAACTAAATTCTCTGCCCTTTTAACAACACTCTCATTCCTGTTTCTCTGTACACACACCGATTCCTGCTTCCTTCCCAGTAGTCCTATGAGTAAAGGATTCCTATGCTTTGTCAGTACTTCATGATAGGGATTTGTTGAATTAATCTGAATGGAACTTTTTAGGCATGTAACATTTTACATAATTTCCTTCCTTCTGGGATTCTCTTCTCCTCTTGTTTTCTCAACACTATTCTCTCTTCATTTTGCTTGTAGTTCTGTGGTTGCTTTTTCTAATGAGAAATGGGGAATTCTTATAGATATATCATTCTCCATCCATTTTAATAGTGTTTTAACTAAGGGTTTTATACTCAGCCCTTTTCTTTGGTTATATTAACATCTCACCTTGGACAACATTATCGACACCCAGGATTTCAAATATCTGCCTCTTAAGTGCAGATGTCTCCTAAGTCAGCATTTCAATTCAGTCCTTTCTTTTGGGATCCATAAAGTCAGCTTCCTATATGTAACAAAGACATCTCAAATTCAACAAACATGATACTAAAATAATCTATATCTTCATTTCTGTTCCTTCCACTAGCTTGTTAAACTAAGTTAAATTAAGTGCACTTCTATAAACATAGTAATGCATATAAGAAACTTGGAAATCAGCCCCCATATCCATAGGCTCCTTAAGGTATATCAAATCTATTTCTAATTTCTGTATTTATTTTTAATACTTCCCCTTCTCTATCCTCATCTTCCAACCATTCACTCACAGAATAATTATGTATTCAACAACTGTATGCCAGACACAGTTTTAGGGTTTCTCCTACCTTAGACCAGGTTGTCATTATGTCTCATTATTTCTTGCTTTATTTTATTATAATCACTATAAAATATATACTATCATGTCACTTCATTACTTAGCCCTTGATAAGTCTTTTGTCTAAAGCAAGTTTTAAAGTCTAAAGCAAGTTTTAAAGCACAGTCCTTCTTGATCTTGTTCCTGCTTATCTCTGTAGAATCCTCACTAGATTTTCTTCAGATGTGCTCTTTTCTCACAGGCCTTTCTAGCTGCCCATTCTGCTTCTTCTCTCTAGAATAGTCCATCCCTCATTTATGTCTAAGTAAATCCTTTAAAGATTTAACTCATTTGTCCCTTAGTCTTGGAAGACTTTCCAGATGTGTCCTCCAACAACATGTCAAATATTTGACTTGCATTACAGCACTTAACATGTGATCTTGTGTTCCTTAGTCTATCTTTCTTACTGGACAGTGAATTCCTTGAGAGGGAATATGTATCTTTTATCTCTATAGCTCTAATATCTAATGTATTTCTCAGTGCATACTGCTCAATATGTTCTTGAATGTAGAAATGAGACAGATGATTGAAAATATTCTTATAAGAAAACTACATAGCATAAAGCCTCTACATTTTCCCTACTTAGAACTGATTTTTGCGAGTCAACAATTTTGAGTGGTATCTACTGAATTACTTTAACCATGAATATTTTGCCCTTTAGATAAAACATTATTATGGGGAAAAGATTTTTCCTTGGCAGGCCACTATGTATGGCCTAACTTGGCAAACATATGGGGCAGAGGAAACATACCTGATATACCAGCAATCTAAAAAATATTAACATACCTCACATATATACATATATATACACATATATATATACATATATACACACACATATTATCTATAAGCATAACATATATTTGCATAATACACATATTTGTATTTTATATATTTGATAAGATAATGTTTGGGAAAGGAAAAAGATATAAAAACTGAAATACAAAGAAATTAACATTTGTTGATCTTTACAAAATTTAATAAACCTAGTAGGAAGAAAGAATTCAATTGTGGAAACTAGGAATTCTTTTTCCCCTGAAGAGTGCTTTTGTTTCTTCTTCTATAATTGGCCATTGTTTGGTGGGGAGTAGAGGGTAATATTGTGAAGTTATTTTAACAAATTAAAGAAAATATTAGAAAATAAGTAATTTTAAAAGGGTTTTTACAACCTGTAGAAATTGGGGGGAAAATCTCTAATCTTTTCAATTTTGTACAGTCTCATTTCTATGGGGTAGCTAGTTTTAAGATACAGTGATTACTTGCATTAAGCTATGTCTGTTTATTACCTTATTTTGGCTATCTTCCCCTGTTGACCCCAGTAAAATTAAAAACACTCCAGGAAATCACATTTAAATTACTTTAAAGCAAGAGAGAGAGAGACTGTATTATGCAGCAGACTGCTTTAGTTTCTGAGAGCTAAAAATATGTAATAAAAATGTTTCTGTTCTCAAGGTGTTCCTGGAGGCAAGTCTCAGGGAAGGGGGTGATTGGCAAAGAATCAGTAACTAGAATATGCTGGGATTTGTATCATTATGGAGCTAGGATGGAATTTAATGGAGCCAAGATGGGGGAGCTAGTGAGGTAAAAAAAAAAAAAGAGGTATAATTATCAAAGTAATTTAGGGTATAAACCACACCTTGTTCAATTATAATGAACTGAAGCATCCTATTCTCTGTTGTGTGTGGCACACACAGCCCTAATCTGAAAGCATCATTATCCTTGCTTTTGAAGTCAAACCATGTGTTACAACTGTAGGCATCAGACCTCCCAACCTCCTTGATCCCCCTCACTTATGTGGCATCTCAGCATGCCTTCTGATTATGAGAACCACAAACCACTGCACATTGCCAGAACACACAAACGAGTGACAGCAGTAGTTTTTCTTTCCCTTAGACTAGCTATTATGTAAGGCTTATTAGGGAAGTGAGTACAAAATTGGCATCCAGGTGTTAAGAAAAAAGGAAAAAAAATAGACCTGAATATGCCAGGCTCAGTTGAACTCATTGTACTGTCTAGAAACCACTCATGCTCCAGCTGCCCTTGAGACCATTTGGAAGAATCACAGTAGAGATGGGGCAAAGTACAAAGGAGGGTTAAAAGGAAGGTTTTTTTTTTTTGTAAAAGAAAGAACTTTTTTTTTAAAAAGCTATTTATGTTAGCTAACTTGGAAATAAAGGGGATATGTAGGGTCTTTTCCCTTCTTTTAATTATAAAGAGACAGTACCATTTCAGAACACTGTAAAGGGGGTAATAATACTCCCAATAGTATAAATGCAAAAAATAATTATCATTTTTTCCCTCTATTGTATCTATGCATTATACAGATTGTGTAATTCTTGGAAGTGGTTATTTTTCCCAATGTATTTCTTTGTTTCCCTTTCCTTCTTCTATCCTTTCTTCTTTTCTTCCCTTCCTTCCTTCCCACTTTCCTTCCTTCCTTTCCTCTATTTTGTCTTTCTTCTCTTTCTCTTTTCTCTGTCTCTCTCTTTCTTTCATTCCTGGTTTGTTTTGCAATGATCTAATATGCCAGGATTTAATAGTGGCAATCATAGTATAAATACACTAGACTACCATCACAAAAACTACCTAACCTTTAGAGCCTCAATTTCTTCATCTGCAAAACATATATAATACAGCTTGCCTCCTCAGCTACCTCTTATACTAATTACATGAGAACAAATCCTGAACACAATTGATGACATATAATGGACTATTAGTCATTTATGCAACTACCATTATATAGTGCTCAAGCTTTTTCCTTGCTTTGGATATTTTTTTTCCTTGAGAACATTTATTATAAAAAAAATTATAAAATTTTTATTGTGGTTTCAAATATTGCCAAGTTGCATTATAAAAGATCCATGCAAATTTGATTTTTTAAAATAAATCAAGAATTAAAAATAGCAGGTGTGAAACAATCAGAATATTTCTTGGAACCTTCAAAACTGAGACCTCTCAAGAAAGAATCAGGTTTCTTAGACAATCACAAAAGTTCAAGAGATAACCAACATCTTGGGTAAGGTTAAACAGTAAGGTTCGTCTCTTACACAAAGTCACTCCTTCAAAAGTAGGAGAGATAGTTGTTTTGCCTAATGCATAGAACCAAACACAAAGAGCCAAGCAAAATGAAGAGACAGAGGAACATGTTCCAAACAAAAAAGATAAAACCCTAGAAAAAAACCTTAATAAAACAGAAATAAGTAATTATCTGGTAAAGAGTTCAAAGTAATGGTCATCTTGCAGCATACAATGAAGAACACAACAGTTGAACTAAAAAAATATGCAATAGTGGTTCAACAGAAGACTACATGATGCAGAAAAAAAACATCAGTGATATGTAAGACAGGGTAGTGGTACAATCCAAACAGAGAAGCAAAAAGAAAGTATTTTAAAAAGTGAAGATAGCTTAAGGGACATGTGGGACAACATTGAACAAAATGACATTCATATTATAAGTGGTCCCAGAGGAGAAGAGAAAGAGAAAAGGAAAACTTCCCTAACCTTGAGAAAGAAAGAGATATCCAGATCCAGGAAGCCCAGAGATTTCTAAATAAGATGAACTGAAAAGACCCACACCAAGACACATTATAATTAAAATGTCAAAAGTTAAAGCTAAAGAGATAATCTTAAAAGCATCAAGAGAAAAACAACGTGTTACATACAAGGGAACCCCCATAAGACTGTCAGAAGACTTATCAACAGAAATTTTGCCAGCCAAGAAACAGTGACATGATATATTCAAAGTGCAAAAAATAAGCAAATCAAAACAAACCAACAAAAACAACTTCCA
Organism: Mesoplodon densirostris; assembly: GCF_025265405.1. Lineage (NCBI taxonomy): Eukaryota > Metazoa > Chordata > Mammalia > Artiodactyla > Ziphiidae > Mesoplodon > Mesoplodon densirostris. The sequence goes on from NC_082667.1 coordinate 43,563,189, forward strand.
ACCAAGTATACTCTTCCTGACAAGGTTATAATTCAGAATTGAAGGAGATAAAAAGAGCTTTCCAGGCAAACAAAAACTAAGAGTCCATCACCACTAAACTGTCCTTATAAGAAATGTTAAAGGGACTTCTTTATGGTAAAAAGAAGGGGTACTCATTAGTAGCAAGAAAATACATGAAAGTAAAAATATCAATGGTAAAGGTAAATATACAGTAAAGGTAGTAGATTAATCATGTATAAAGCTAGTATGAAGGTTAAAAGACAAAAGTAGTAAAAATAACTCTATCTGCAATAATTAGTTAAGAGTTGCAGAAAATAAAAAGATGGAAAATATGACATTAGAAGCATAAAAATGGGGGGTGGAACAAAAATGTACAGTTTTAGAACATGTTCAAGCTTAATTTTCTATTAACTTAGAATAGACTGTCATAGGTAAGCCTCTTGGTAACAACAAAGCAAAAAACTACAGTAGATACACAAAAGATCATGATAAAGGATCTGAAGTATATCACTATAGAAAGTCATCAAACCCCAAGGAAGGAAAGCAAGAGAAGAAGAAACAGAGAGTAAATACAAAACAGCCAGAAAACAATTAACAAAATGGCAATAAGTACATAGCTATTAATAATTACCTTAAATGAAAATGGACTAAAAGCTCCAATCAAAAGACAAAGTTGCCGAATGGATAAAACAAAATGCGACCCATCTATAGCTGCCTATAAGAGACTCACTTCAATATAAGGACAAACACAGACTGAAAGTAAAGGGATGAAAAAAAGATGTTTCATTCAAATGGAAATAAAAAGAAAGCTGGGGTGGCTATACTTAGACAAAATAGACCTTAAAGCAAAGACTGTAATAAAAGACAGAGTGGGAATTAGGTAATGATAAAGAGATCAATCAGCATGAAGATATAACATTTGTAAATATTTATGCACTCAACATAGGAGTACATAACATATAAGGCAAATGTTAACAGGCCTAAAGGGAGACATTGACAGCAATACAATAATAGTAAAGGATTTTAATACCCCACATACATCAATGGTTAAATTATCCAGACAGAAAATCAATAAGAAAACATCAGCTTTAAATGAAGATTAGATCAGATAAAATTAATATATAGAGAACATTCCATCCCAAAGCAGAATGCACATTCTTCTGAACTGCCCATGGAACATTCTCTAGGATACAGCCTATGTTAGGCCAGAAAACAAGCTCAATAAATTTAAGAAGATTGAAATTGTATCAAGAATTATTTTTACCACAAGAATATGAAACTAGAAATCAATTACAAGAGAAAAAATTGGAAATGTCACAAATATGTGGGGGTTAAACTACATGATACTGAACAACCAATGGGTCAATGAATAAATTGGAAAAAGTAAAATACCTTAAGAAAATGGAAAAAAATTTCTATGGGATGCAGCAAAAGCTATTCCAAGAGGGATGTTTATAGTGATACAGGCCTACCTCAAGAAAGAAGAAAAATCTCAAATAAACAATGTACAATACCTGGAACCTATAAATATTACCTTATTTCGAAAAAGGGTCTTTGTAGATGTGTTTAAGTTAAGGATCTTGTAATGGAGAAATGATCTTGGATTATCCGGATGGGCTCTCAAGGTCATCAAAATTGTTCTTATAAGAGGTAAGCAGAGAGGTACAAAACACACAGAGGACAAGGTGATGTGAAGATGGAGACAGATATTGGAGTGCCATAGCCAGATGCCAAGGAAAGCTGGCAGCCAATACAAAATAAAAATAGAAAACTAACATAATTATGTATACTCATTAACAAAAAGTAGTAATAATTCTTATATTTTTTCTTATGTAGAATGTTGATAGCTAATAATATTTGAAGAGTAGCTTACATTTCTTGAACAATTAGTACAGGCCAAGCACAGTGCTAAATGATTTTAATGCATCATCTCATTCACCAACAATCCCAAGTGACATTTCTCTTTCTAATGATATCCTTGAGTACAAAGAACTGAACAATTCTGTCTTAGTATACCACTCCATCTGCTATAAAACTAGAATGTTCTTTGAGGATGCAAGTGAACCAGGCACACTTTAGCTGCAGAACATAAGACATAATCACTTATTCTTATGCTTCTCCAAATTCACATGCAATCATATGTTCTTATTATCAAGACCAATAAAAGAGATATCTGTTGGGAAAATAACAAAAAAAGAAAGTTGTATGTAAGGAAATCTGGGGAGAGGAGGTGGTTCATCTTTAAGGTTACTAAATTTATACTATCCTGGTTAGAATTTTTTGAGGCTATTATGAGGAAGATAGCTTCCGGGTTTTTTTTAAACATTATTTTTTAAAGGCTTTTATTAAAAGGCTTTAGATTCACAGAAAAATTGAGAGGAATGTACAGAGATTTCCTATAGGCCCTCTGCCCCACACAAGCATAGCCTCCCTATTATCAACACCACCCACTAGAGTGGTACATTTGTTACAATAGATGAACCTACACTGACACATCATAACGTTCAAAGTCCATATTTTACATTAGAATCCACTCTTGGTGTTTGTACATTCTAAGCGGTTAAATATATAATGACATGTACCCACCATTATGGTAACCTACAGAGTATTTCAACTGCGCTAGAAATCCTTTGTGCTACGCCTATTCATCCCTCTCCTCCCACCAGCCAAGCACTGACAACCACTGATCTTTTTACTGTCTCCTACGTTTGCATTTTCCTGAATTTTATATAGTTAGAATCATATAGTATATAGCCTTTTCATATTGGCTGCTTTCAGTTAATAATATGCATTTATGATTCCTCCATGTCTTTTCATGGTTTGATAGCACATATCTTTTTAGTGGTAAACAATATTCCACTGTCTAAATGTACCATAATTTATTTAGCCAATTACCTACTGAAGGACATCTTGGTTGCTTCCAAGTTGTGGCAATTATGAACAAAACTGCTATAAACATCCATGTGCAGGTTTTTGTGTGGACATAAGTTTTATGTGGATATAAATTTACTTTTTTGGGTAAATAACAAGGAGCACAGTTGCTGGATCATATAGTTTAGTTTTTGTTGTTGTTGTTTTGTTTTTGTCTTTTTGTTTTTATTTGTTGTTGTGGGTTTTTATAAAACATATTTATTGGAGTATAATTGATTTACAATGGTGTGTTATTTCAATGGTGTGTTATTTTCTGATTTATAACAAAGTGAATCAGCTATACATATGCATATATCCCCATATTTCCTCCCTCTTGTGTCTCCCTCCCACCCTCCCTTTTCTACCCCTCTAGGTGGTCACAAAACACCAAGCTGATCTCCCTGTGCTATGCATTATATTTAGTTTTGAAAGAAACAATCAAACTTTCTTTCAATGAATGAGAGGTTTTCTGTTTTTGTTTTGCTCATCCTCGCTGCAGTTGGTGTTGCCAGTGTTCTGGATTTTGGACATTCTCATAAGTGTGCAGTGGTATCTTATTGTTTTCATTTGTATTTCCCTGATGATATATTGTATAGAGCATCTTTTCATATGCTTATTTGACATCTGCAGGTCTTCTTTGGTGAGGTGTCTGTAAAATATGATTTTTAATCAGTAGAAGAATTAATACTAATTTGAAAAAGAGACAGATTGTTTCCTCAGTTCCAAAGATACCAGATTCTCTAAAAATGTGATAATTTTGTCCTGGGAGCTATTCCCTAATCTAAATTGCGATTGAAAATACTTTGATTCAATTTCAAATTCTCCCAGCATATAGTGTTTAGTGCTTTTTTTTTGACATTAACATGCACCTCAGGTAAAGTTTTTAGTTTGTTTTGTTTTTGTTTTCATATTCTAACATGGAAAATCATATTCTGGGAATTTGGAATACTTGAGGTTTCACAGAAACTGAGTGGAGATTTTTGTGAATAAGTGTGCATTTTCAGTTTGCTAAGTAGAGGTTCCATAGTTTTCACTAGTTTCTCACAGGAGTTTGTGATTAAAAAAAAAGCTTAAAATAAGCACGCTTTTAAAATGTAGCATAAGCTTCATTATCATATTTGTGATTCTCTATAAGTTTATAACCAAAATTATTACTTTTGAGCTTTAGCTTTAGATTTTTCAGAAGTCAATGTTTATAGGCAATTACAGAACTCTTATAATTCTAACACAACACCATATATTCAGCTTATATGTTCAATATCAATGTCACCTTCCATGCTTCTTTCTATCATTTATCTTCTTTTCACCTGCTTTTAAATTTCATATTTATCCTATTTAAAATATGCTTTCTTCTAATTTTTCCTCCACACACATGATTCATTCTGCTCTTCATCATATTTCTGTATCTTATTTCAAGTCAATTTTCTCATACTAACAAAATAGTTTTAGTTTCTTGATGTGATAAAGACAAATTCTATATCACATCACATAATTAGCTGTAGCAACAGGATATGGGTTGGAGAGATGGCTACCACTTCCAAGATTATATTATGTAATATTCTATGATATTCTCTGAATATGATTTATCCTTGATTATTCATTGGACAGATGAGACAGAGGGCTTAGGAAAGGACCTAGGGCATGCCAGAAGCACTTGACAAAAGCAGCCTGCTCCCCTCAGTCACCACTTGGATGGCCACCTGCATAACAACTACTTGGACTGTGAGATGAGAAAAAAATTAATCTCTATTGTGTTAAACCTTTAAGAATTTAGGATTGTTTCCTATAGCTTCTTATGTTCATTATCTTCTTCACACTTATAAATTTATTTCTTCTTCCTTTATGGACCTCTGAGATAGGGTGTTTATTTCCATCATTGTCAGAACAATCAATTTCTCTCTTCTTTCTTCATCACTCCTGATCTCACTAAATTTTTAATTATAACCTTTACTTTTACTGTATTGGTTGTCTACAAACCTAAATCTTTATGTTAATGGTTCAGTTGTGGTGTTTAGTTTATTACATATTTGTTCTTCTTACCCATAGACAGATTTATTGCAACTGTTTCTGACTGTTATTAGATGGTGAGAATCATGCCAGAAAGTGCTTATAGCAATTAAAGCCGTTAACATCCAGTAGGGGACATATAAACTCTACTGGTCATAAAGCTCTTTCCATCCACAGCACTGTACTTTAGAATAAATACCCCATATTCTCAAGGTTTTATGTTATCTATATGACTAGAGTAAGTTCCCTACCTATGAATGAGTTCCCTTCCAAGATCGCTGCGTTTGTAAGTCTAATTTGTTCATAAGACCAACAAAGTTAGCCTAGGTACCCAACTAACATAATCGGCTATAAAGTACTGTACTGTAATTGGTTTATAATACTTTTCACACAAATAATACATAAAAAACAACCAAACTCAAAAAATAAAGAAAACATTTTAAATCTTACAGTACCTTGAAAAGTATAGTAGTGCAGTACAGCAGCTGGAATATAGGGGCTGGCATCCACTGAACAGGCAAGAAGAGTTACTGACTGGACAAGGGAGAGGGGGTGGGAGATGGTAGAGCTGAAGCATCATCAGCAATACGAGATGGAGGGCAAGCTGTAATTTCACTCTCATCTGATGTTGATGGCACAGGCTCTGGTTCCTTGCTGGATTCAATTCTATCTACCCTCTTGAAAAAATGATCCATTGATGTCTGGGCAGTAGCCCTTTTTTTCTCATCATAGATGACACAATACTACTGGCTTGCATTCTGAATGGCTGCTGCAACCTTTGTGTACCATTCTACATTCGGGTCCTGTGCCTCAAAAACTAACAGTGCCTCCTCAAATAAAGAAAATCACCTTTCCACTTCCTGTGTTGTGAATCTCTTCAGTTCTTTAGGTATTTCTTCTGTCTCTCTTTGTCCTTTCTCTTGGCCTCCAATTCCATCAGGTCTTCATTAGGAAGCTCCTCATGTTGCACAGCAAGGAGTTCAATGAAGTTGTCCTCTTGAAGATCTAGCTTGAAATAGATGCTGGACTACTATATTCTGTACAGTACTGTAGAGTAAAGTACCCAAAACACAACCAGTTGTAGAGGATGCACACACATGACAATGTACATCAGACACGAGAACTAACTAATGTGATTGGACATGCGAACACACGTTCACATCTTTGAAAGTTCACAACTTGAAGGTTCATATATAGGGAACTTACTGTAGATGAGACTTGTTGCAAGAAATTATCTGAGATGATTGTGGAGCTTGACTAGGCAGGTCCAAAATCTGAAACACAGGTCACTGAGAAGGGCAGGCTGGAATTCCTGGGCAGAAACTGAAGCTGCAGTCTGCAAGCAGAATTTTCTTTTCTTTTTTTTTTTTTTTTTTTTTTTTTTACAAATTTAATCAGTTATACATATACATATGTTCCCATATCCCCTCCCTTTTGCGTCTCCCTCCCACCCTCCCTATCCCACCCCTCCAGGCAGTCACAAAGAACCGAGCTGATCTCCCTGTGCTATGCGGCTGCTTCCCACTAGCTATCTACCTTATGTTTGGTAGTGTATATATGTCCATGCCGCTCTTTCACTTTGTCACAACTTACCCTTCCCCCTCCCCATATCCTCAAGTCCATGCTCTAGTAGCTCTGTGTCTTTATTCCTGTCTTACTCCTAGGTTCTTGATGACATTTTTTTTCTTAAATTCCATATATATGTGTCAGCATACAGTATTTGTCTTTCTCTTTCTGACTTACTTCACTCTGTATGACAGACTCTAGGTCCATCCACCTCATTACAAATAGCTCAATTTCATTTCTTTTTATGGCTGAGTAATATTCCATTGTATATATGTGCCACATCTTCTTTACCCATTCATCCGATGATGGACACTTAGGTTGTTTCCATTTCCGGGCTATTGTAAATAGGGCTGCTATGAACATTTTGGTACATGTCTCTTTTTGAATTATGGTTTTCTCAGGGTATATGCCCAGCAATGGGATTGCTGGGTCATATGGTAGTTCTATTTGTAGTTTTTTAAGGAACCTCCATACCGTTCTCCATAGTGGCTGTACCAATTCACATTCCCACCAGCAGTGCAAGAGTGTTCCCTTTTTTCCACACCCTCTCCAGCATTTATTGTTTCTAGATTTTTTGATGATGGCCATTCTGACTGGTGTGAGATGATATCTCATTGTAGTTTTGATTTGCATTTCTCTAATGAGTAAAGATGTTGAGCATCCTTTCATGTGTTTGTTGGCAGTCTGTATATCTTCTGTGGAGAAATGTCTATTTAGGTCTTCTGCCCATTTTTGTATTGGGTTGTTTGTTTTTTTGCTATTGAGCTGCATGAGCTGCTTATAAATTTTGGAGATTAATCCTTTGTCAGTTGCTTCATTTGCAAATATTTTCTCCCATTCTGAGGGTTGTCTTTTGGTCTTGTTTATGGTTTCCTTTGCTGTGCAAAAGCTTTTAAGTTTCATTAGGTCCCATGTGTTTATTTTTGTCTTTATTTCCATTTCTCTAGGAGGTGGGTCAAAAAGGATCTTGCTGTGATTTATGTCATAGAGTGTTCTGCCTATATTTTCCTCTAGGAGTTTGATAGTGTCTGGCCTTACATTTAGGTCTTTAATCCATTTTGAGCTTATTTTTGTGTATGGTGTTAGGGGTGATCTAATCTCATACTTTTACATGTCCCTGTCCAGTTTTCCCAGCACCACTTATTGAAGAGACTGTCCTTTCTCCACTGTACATTCCTGCCTCCTTTATCAAAGATAAGGTGACCATATGTCCGTGGGTTTATCTCTGGGCTTTCTATCCTGTTCCATTGATCTATCTTTCTGGTTTTGTGCCAGTACCATACTCTCTTGATTACTGTAGCTTTGTAGTATAGTCTGAAGTCAGGGAGCCCGATTCCTCCAGCTCCATTTTTCGTTCTCAAGATTGCTTTGGCTATTCGGGGTCTTTTGTGTTTCCATACAAATTGTGAAATTTTTTGTTCTAGCTCTGTGAAAAATGCCATTGGTAGTTTGATAGGGATTGCATTGAATCTGTAGATTGCTTTGGGTAGTAGAGTCATTTTCACAATGTTGATTCTTCCAATCCAAGAACATGGTACATCTCTCCATCTATTTGTATCATCTTTAATTTCTTTCATCAGTGTCTTATAATTTTCTGCATACAGGTCTTTTGTCTCCTTAGGTAGGTTTATTCCTAGATATTTTATTCTTTTTGTTGCAATGGTAAATGGGAGTGTTTCCTTGATTTCACTTTCAGATTTTTCATCATTAGTATATAGGAATGCCAGAGATTTCTGTGCATTAATTTTGTATCCTGCAACTTTACCAAATTCATTGATTAGCTCTAGTAGTTTTCTGGTAGCATCTTTAGGATTCTCTATGTATAGTATCATGTCATCTGCAAACAGTGACAGCTTTACTTCTTCTTTTCCCATTTGGATTCCTTTTATTTCCTTTCCTTCTCTGATTGCTGTGGCTAAAACTTCCAAAACTATGTTGAATAAGAGTGGTGAGAGTGGGCAACCTTGTCTTGTTCCTGATCTTAGTGGAAATGGTTTCAATTTTTCACCATTGAGGACGATGCTGGCTGTGGGTTTGTCATATATGGCTTTTATTATGTTGAGGAAAGATCCCTCTATGCCTACTTTCTGCAGGGTTTTTATCATAAATGGGTGTTGAATTTTGTCAAAAGCTTTCTCTGCATCTATTGAGATGATCATATGGTTTTTCTCCTTCAGTTTGTTAATATGGTGTATCACGTTGATTGATTTGCGTATATTGAAGAATCCTTGCATTCCTGGAATAAACCCCACTTGATCATGGTGTATGATCCTTTTAATGTGCTGTTGGATTCTGTTTGCTAGTATTTTGTTGAGTATTTTTGTATCTATGTTCATCAGTGATATTGGCCTGTAGTTTTCTTTCTTTGTGACATCCTTGTCTGGTTTTGGTATCAAGGTGATGGTGGCCTCGTAGAATGAGTTTGGGAGTGTTCCTCCCTCTGCTATATTTTGGAAGAGTTTGAGAAGGATGGGCGTTAGCTCTTCTCTAAATGCTTGATAGAATTCGCCTGTGAAGCCATCTGGTCCAGGGCTTTTGTTTGTTGGAAGATTTTTGATCACAGTTTCAATTTCAGTGCTTGTGATTGGTCTGTTCATATTTTCGATTTCTTCCTGATTCAGTCTTGGCAGGTTGTGCATTTCTAAGAATTTGTCCATTTCTTCCAGATTGTCCATTTTATTGGCATAGAGTTGCTTATAGTAATCTCTCATGATCTTTTGTATTTCTGCAGTGTCAGTTGTTACTTCTCCTTTTTCATTTCTAATTCTATTGATTTGAGTCTTCTCCCTTCTTTTCTTGATGAGTCTGGCTAATGGTTTATCAATTTTCTTTATCTTCTCAAAGAACCAGCTTTTAGTTTTATTGATCTTTGCTATCGTTTCCTTCATTTCTTTTTCATTTATTTCTGATCTGATTTTTATGATTTCTTTCCTTCTGCTAACTTTGGGATGTTTTTGTTCTTCTTTCTCTAATTGCTTTAGGTGCAAGGTTAGGTTGTTTATTCGAGATGTTTCCTGTTTCTTAAGGTGGGATTGTATTGCCATAAACTTCCCTCTTAGAACTGCTTTTGCTGCATCCCATAGGTTTTGGGTCATCGTGTCTCCATTGTCATTTTTTTCTAGGTATTTTTTAATTTCCTCTTTGATTTCTTCAGTGATCACTTCGTTATTAAGTAGTGTATTGTTTAGCCTCCATGTGTTTGTATGTTTTACAGCTCTTTTCCTGTAATTGATGTCTAGTCTCATAGCATTGTGGTCGGAAAAGATACTTGATACAATTTCAATTTTCTTAAATTTACCAAGGCTTGATTTGTGACCCAAGATATGATCTATCCTGGAGAATGTTCCATGAGCACTTGAGAAAAATGTGTATTCTGTTGTTTTTGGATGGAATGTCCTATAAATATCAATTAAGTCCATCTTGTTTAATGTATCATTTAAAGCTTGTGTTTCCTTATTTATTTTCATTTTGGAAGACCTGTCCATTGGTGAAAGTGGGGTGTTAAAGTCCCCTACTATGATTGTGTTACTGTCGATTTCTCCTTTTATGGCTGTTAATATTTCCCTTATGTATTGGGGTGCTCCTATGTTTGGTGCATAAATATTTACAATTGTTATATCTTCTTCTTGGATCGATCCCTTGATCATTATGTAGTGTCCTTCTTTGTCTCTTCTAATAGTCTTTATTTTAAAGTCTATTTTTTCTGATATGAGTATTGCTACTCCAGCTTTCTTTTGGTTTCCATTTGCATGGAATATCTTTTTCCATCCCCTTACTTTCAGTCTGTATGTGTCTCTAGGTCTGAAGTGGGTCTCTTGTAGACAGCATATATATGGGTCTTGTTTTTGTATCCATTCAGCCAGTCTGTGTCTTTTGGTGGGAGCATTTAGTCCAGTTACATTTAAGGTAATTATTGATATGTATGTTCCTATTCCCATTTTCTTAATTGTTTTGGGTTCGTTATTGTAGTTCTTTCCTTCTGTTGTGTTTCTTGCCTAGAGAAGTTCCTTTAGCATTTGTTGTAAAGCTGGTTTGGTGGTGCTGAACTCTCTCAGCTTTTGCTTGTCTGTAAATGTTTTAATTTCTCCATAAAATCTGAATGAGATCCTTGCTGGGTAGAGTAATCTTGGTTGCAGGTTTTTCTCCTTCATCACTTTAATTATGTCCTGCCACTCCCTTCTGGCTTGTAGAGTTTCTGCTGAGAGATCAGCTGTTATCCTGATGGGGATTCCCTTGTGTGTTATTTGTTGTTTTTGCCTTGCTGCTTTTAATATGATTTCTTTGTGTTTAATTTTTGACAGTTTGATTAATATGTGTCTTGGTGTATTTCTCCTTGGATTTATTCTGTATGGGACTCTCTGTGCCTCCTGGACTTGATTAACTATTTCCTTTCCCATATTAGGGAAGTTTTCAACTATAATCTCTTCAAATATTTTCTCAGTCCCTTTCTTTTTCTCTTCTTCTTCTGGAACCCCTATAATTCGAATGTTGGTGCGGTTAATGTTGTCCCAGAGGTCTCTGAGCCTGTCCTCTGTTCTTTTCATTCTTTTTTCTTTATTTTGCTGTGCAGCAGTTATTTCCACTATTTTATCTTCCACCTCACTTATCCGTTCTTCTGCCTCATTTATTCTGCTATTGATCCCATCTAGAGTATTTTTTATTTCATTTATTGTGTTTTTAATCGATGCTTGATTCATCTTTAGTTCTTCTAGATCCTTGTTAACTGTTTCTTGCATTTTTTCTATTCTATTTCCAAGATTTTGGATCATCTTTACCATCATTATTCTGAATTCTTTTTCAGGTAGACTGCCTATTACCTCTTCATTTGTTAGGTCTGGTGGGTTTTTATCTTGCTCCTTCTCCTGCTGTGTGTTTTTCTGTCTTCTCATTTTGCTTATGTTACTGTGTTTGGGGTGTCCTTTTTGCAGGCTGCAGGTTCGTAGTTCCCGTTGTTTTTGGTGTGTGTCCCCAGTGGCTAAGGTTGGTTTAGTGGGTTGTGTAGGCTTCTTGGTGGAGGGGACTACTGCCTGTGTTCTGGTGGATGAGGCTGGATCTTGTCTTTCTGGTGGGCAGGTCCACGTTTGGTGGTGTGTTTTGGGGTGTCTGCGGACTTTTTATGATTTTAGGCCACCTCTCTGCTAATGGGTGGCGTTGTGTTCCTGTCTTGCTAGTTGTTTGGCATAGGGTGTCCAGCACTATAGCTTGCTGGTCGTTGAATGAAGCTGGGTGCTGCTGTTGAGATGGAGATCTCTGGAAGATTTTCGCCGTTTGATACTGTGTGGAGCTTGGAGGTCTCTTGTGGACCAGTGTCCTGAAGTTGGCTCTCCCACCTCAGAGGCACAGCACTGACTCCTGGCTCCTCAATTTGGGATGATTTGTTGTCTATTCATGTATTCCACAGATGCAGGGTACATCAAGTTGATTGTGGAGCTTTAATCCACTGCTTCTGAGGCTGCTGGGAGAGGTTTCCCTTTCTCTTCTTTGTTCTCACAGCTCCTGGGTCTCAGCTTTGGATTTGGCCCCGCCTCTGCGTGTAGGTCGCCGGAGGGCGTCTGTTCTTCGCTCAGACAGGACAGGGTTAAAGGAGCAGCCTCTTCGGGGACACTGGCTCACTCAGGCCGGGCGGGAGGGAGGGGGACGGAGTGCGGGGCGAGCCTGCAGCGGCAGAGGTCGGCGTGACGTTGCACCAGCCCGAGGCGTGCCGTGCGTTCTCCCAGGGAAGCCGCCCCTGGATCCCGGGACCCTGGCAGTGGCAGGCTGCACAGGCTCCCGGAAGGGCGGTGTGGACAGTGACCTGCGCTCACACACAGGCTTCTTGGCGGCGGCAGCAGCAGCTCCAGCGTCCCACGCCCGTCTCTGGGCTCCGCGCTTTCAGCCGCGACTCGCGCCCGTCTCTGGAGCTCCTTTACATGGCGCTCTTAATCCCCTCTCCTCGCGCACCATGAAACCAAGAGGGAAGAAAAAGTCTCCTGCCTCTTCGGCAGCTCCAGAGTTTTCCCGGATTCCCTCCCGGCTAGCTGTGGCACATTAGCCCCCTTCAGGCTGAGTTCTCGCCGCCAGCCCCAGTCCTCTCCCTGCGCTCTGACCGAAGCCCAAGCCTCAGCTCCAGCGCCGCCTGCCCCGGCGGGGGAGCAGACAATCCTCTCGGGCTGCTGAGTGCTGCTCGGCACCGCTCCTCTGTGCGGGAATCTCTCCGCTTTGCCCTACCCAGGTATGTGGGGAGTTTCTTGCCTTTTGGGAGGTCTGGGGTCTTCTGCCAGCGTTCAGTAGGTGTTCTGTAGGAGTTGTTCCACGTGTAGCTGTATTTCTGGTGTATCCGTGGGGAGGAAGGTGATCTCCGCGTCTTACTCTTCCGCCATCTTACCCGGAAGTCAGAATTTTCTTTTCTTAAGGGAAGCTTCAGTTCTGTTCTCAAGACCTTTCAGCTGATTGAATTGGGCAGAGCTTGATTATCTAGGATAATGTCTTTCACTTTAAGTCATCTGATTACTGACATTAATCTCATCTAAAATTATCTTCTGTAACAGCACCTAGATTAGTGTTTGATTGAATAACTGAGGATTATAGCCTAGCCAAGTTAACACATAAACTTGGCCATCACAGTGATATCAAACTTCTGGATTTCGCGGTTTAGTAAAACTTAAAAAAAGAGAAGGGGTGATATTGGTAATTTGGTTTAATTTTATTTTTGCCATATAAATCTACCTTATTTGATAAAAGAGAATCTATTAATTTAATATATACTTGTTATTAATAGCAGATAGCTCCTTAAACAGAATATATTTAGTTTTGGGGAAAAAACATATTTTCCTCATTTTACTTCTATTGTCATAGAACAGCCCTAATTTTTGGAGTTTGGGAATCATTGAATGATAATATTGTTGCTATCTCCTCCAACTCTAACATTCTCTGAATCTTTGAAACCAATCAAATGGCAAACAATTGTTATGTATATGAGGTTCTATTTTTAGTGTGTGCTAGTTAAATATAAAAAGCCTTACCTTAGTAAGATCATCATAATATGCTTATTAGCATGTATTATAGAGTTGTTACCTAGAGTGATTAAACTCTAGCAATTAAAGTCCTCTTTGTGCCTCAGTTTTCTTCTACAAAAGGAAAGCAATAATGCTTACTTCAGAGGATTGTTCCAAAGATTAAAAATTGTAAGATGTTTAACATACATAGTTCATAGAATGTGTTCAATAAGTATTGGTTGTTATTGTTGCTACCACTGATTTTATGTGTCATGTTTCTTAATTAGATTTATATGATCATCTTCTATACTGTCAGGTAGCAAGTACAGCTATCAAACCTAAGGAAAATATAACCAAAATAAGCTCTACCTTAGAACTTTGTGTTTCTACTATATTATAGACACCATATTAATATCTTTTATAAAAAGTTAAACCTGTACACAACTTTTTCAAAAAGCTTTATTATGTACATTTTATTGATTAACACACCTGGGGGCAAACATTTCAAATAACTAGTTCAAGATTATAAAGCTTGTATATAAAAGATGTTTTTATTTCAACCCAAGCTTTCTAATTCCAAATATTTCATTATCTCCCTATATAGTGTTGATTCTAAACAGATTTTTCTAATACAGATATAGTAACCAATTACTTGACAACCTCCCTCCTTGCCTTCTTCCCCCATTTTTTCCCTCCATTTTAAAAGTGGTTGTAGGTGCATGTATCCTTTTGAATTATGGTTTTCTTTGGATATATGCCCAGGAGTGGGATTGCTGGATCATATTGTAGCTCTATTTTTAGTTTTTTTGAGGAACCTCCATACTGTTCTCCACAGTGGCTGTACCAGTTTACATTCCCACCAACAGGGTAGGAAGGTTCCTTGTCTCCACACCTTTCTCAGCATTTATTGTTTGTAGACTTTTTTGATGGTGGCCATTCTGACTGGTGTGAGGTGATACTTCATTGTAGTTTTGATTTGCATTTCTCTAATAACTAGTGATGCTGAGCTTCTTTTATGTGCCTCTTGGCCATCTGTATGTATTCTTTGGAGAAATTTCTATTTAGGTCTTCTGCCCATTTCTTGATTGAGTTGTTTGCTTTTTGGATATTGAGCTGCATGAACTGTTTGTATATTTTGGAGATTAATCCCTTGTTGGTCACTTCATTTGAAAGTATTTTCTTCCATTCTGTGGGTTTTCTTTTCATTTTCTTGAGGGTTTCCTTTGCTGTGCAAAAGCTTTTAAGTTTAATTAGGCCCAAATTTTTATTTTTGTTTTTATTTTCCTTAGGAGGTGGGTCAAAAAAGATCTTGCTGCAATTTAATCAGATAGTGTTCTGCCTATGTATTCCTCTAAGAATTTTAATTCAAAAGGATACATGCACCCCAATGTTCATTGAAGCACTATTTACAATAGCCAGGACATGAAAGCAACCTAAATGTCCGTCAATGGAAGTATGGATAACGAAGATATTGTACATACATACAATGGAATATTACACAGCCATAATAAAAGAATGAAATAATACCATTTGCAGCAACATGAATGGACTTAGAGATTGTCATACCGAGTGAAGTAAGTCATACAGAGAAAGACAAATATCATATGGTATTGCTTAACAAACCTATTTACAAAACAGAAGTTGAGTCATAGATATAGAAAACAAACTTGTGATTACCAGGGGGGGAAGAGGGTGAGGGATAAATTGGGAGATGGGGATTGACACACACACACTACTATATATAGAATAAATAACTAATAAAAGCCTACTGAATAGCACAGGGAACTCCATTCAATATTCTGTAATGACCTATATGGAAATTGAAATTAAAGAGTGGATATATGTGTGTATATATATATATATATATATATATATATATATATATATATATATCTGACTCACTTTGCTGTACAGCGGAGACTAACACAACATTGTAAGTCAACTATACTCCAATAAAAATTAATTAAATAAATTGTAGCATGAAAAAAAAGAGAACAGTTTATAAGGGTGGGATATCAGGTAAGGATCTGTGGATAAAATCCCAGTGAGTGGGAAACTATAGTGGTAATATGTAGTGGGATTTAGGCATCTGAACTTTGTAATGGACTCCTTCAATTTCCCAAACATAGTAAGGAGAATCACTAACAGAAAAAGCCAAGCACTGCAGTTGGGAGAATCAAGATTTTTCTACCACCTGATTACTACCACAGTGTATAACCTTGAAAAAATCACTTCCTTTATCTTAGGCTTGGACTCCCATTGGTAAAATGAAGGGACAGAGCTAAGTGACTGCAGTTTCATATCTCTATAATTATAGTCAAAATAGGGATATAAGATACATTTTATTTTGGGAGTTAATATAATTATTCTCATATGATAAGGCTAAAAAGTTGGTGCTTCTTACATCATTGATGATAGTTTAAATACTAATAAACTAAATGTAGATATTACTTTTTAACTATAAAACAATTTTGTAAATCTCATAAGACAATGTGATCTATTGGGAAAAACATAGTTTTTGCAGGTATTCTGAACTGGTTCCAAATCTTAATTCTGCCCAGACTATATAGCTTTCTAATCCATCCTACATATACCTACCAGAATTATCTGAAACAGATCTTATAATGTTACACCTCTGTCAGTGGCAAAATCATAAGTTTCAAATTCTATCATGACAGCCAATGATTCACAATTTGGTTCCAGTATTTGTTCTCATTTAATGTTCTGCAGGATCTTGTATTTAGCACAGGATTTCCCAAACAGTTCCCCAAAATAACACTGTGCTGAGAGGTAGTAAGAGATATTCAAGAAAAGAGTTCCATGGTCACTTTTTTTTTTTTAGTGGTAATGGGTTTTACAGAGGTTGCAACTTTTGTTAGATGAATTCAGTTGAGGAGGATCACAGAAAATGTATGAAAATTCTTTTTTTTAACATCTTTATTGAGTATAATTGCTTTACAATAATGTGTTAGTTTCTGCTGTATAAAAAAGTGAATCAGCTATATGTATACATATATCTGCATATCACTTCCCTCTTGTATCTCCCTCCCACCCTCCCTATCCCACACCTCTAGATGGTCAAAAAGCACTGAGCTGATCTCCCTGTGCTATGCAGCTGCTTCCCATTAGCTATCTATTTTACAATTGGTAGTGTATATATGTCAATGCCACTCTCTCACTTTATCCCAGTTTACCCTTCCCCCTCCTCTTGTCTTCAAGTCCATTCTCTGCATCTGCATCTTTATTCCTGTCCCACCCCTAGGTTCATCAGAACCATTTTCATTTTTTTTTTTAGATTCCATGTTTATGTGTTAGCATACGGTATTTGTTTTCTTTATTCTGACTAACTTCACTCTGTATGACAGACTCTAGGTCCGTCTTCCTCACTACAAATAACTCAATTTCATTTCTTTTTATGGGTGAGTAATATTCCATTGTATATACGTGCCACATCTTCTTTATCCATTCGTCTGTCGATGGACACTTAGATTGCTTCCATGTACTGGCTATTGTAAATAGTGATGCAGTGAACATTGTGGTACGTGTCTCTTTTTGAATTATGGTTTTCTCAGAGTATATGCCCAATAGTGGGATTGCTGGGTCATATGGTAGGTCTATTTTTAATTTTTTAAGGAACTTCCATACTGTTCTCCATAGTGACTGTATCAATTTACATTTCCACCAACAGTGCAAAAGGGTTCCCTTTTCTCCACACCCTCTCCAGCATTTATTGTTTGTACATTTTTTGATAATGACCATTCTGACTGGTGTGAGGTGATACCTCATTATGGTTTTGATTTGCATTTCTCTAGTGATTAGTGATATTGACCAATCTTTCATGTGTTTGTTGACAATCTCTATGTCTTCTTTGGAGAAATGTCTATTTAGGTGTTTTGCACAGTTTTGGATTGGGTTGTTTGTTTTTTTGATATTGAGCTGCATAAGCTGCTTGTATATTTTGGTGATGAATCCTTTGTCAGCTGCTTCATTTGCAAAATTTTTCTCCCATTCTGAGAGTTGCCTTTTTGTCTTCTTTATGGTTTCCTTTGATGAGCAAAAGCTTTAAAGTTTCAAGAATAAAAAAATTTACAATTTGATGAAAATACAAAAGACCCCGAATAGCCAAATCAATATTGTGAAAGAAAACCGGAGGCTCCCTGTCTTGACTATAGTACAAAGCTACAGTAGTCAAGACAGTATGGTACTGGCACAAAAACAGAAATATAGATCAATGGAACAGGATAGAAAGCCCAGAGATAAACCCACTCACATATGGTCACCTTATCTTTGACAAAGGAGGCAAGAATATACAATGGAGAAAAGACAACCTCTTCAATAAGTGATGCTAGAAAAACTGGACAGCAACAGGTAAAAGAATGAAATTAGAGCATTTCCTAACACCATACACCAAAATAATCTCAAAATGGATTAAAGACCTAAATGTAAGTCCAGATACTATAAAACTCTTAGAGGAAAACATAGGCAGAACACTCTATGACATAAATCACAGCAAGATCCTTTTTGATCCACCTCCTAGAGTAATTGAAATAAAAACAAAAATAAAAAAATGGGACCTAATTAAACTTCAAAGCTTTTGCACAGTATGAAAATTCTAATTGCTCTGTATTCTCAACAATGCTTGGTATTGTCAGGTTTTGTTTGTTTGTTTGCCATTCAATTTGTGGTAAAGTGGTATCTGAAGATTAGTTAATATGTATTTCACTAATGAATAATTACAATGAGTACATTTTCTTGTGCTCATTAGACATTTTAATATATTCTTTAGTGAAGTGATTTTTAAACATTTCTTAATTTTTTGTAGTTGTCTATAAGTTCTAGATAAGTCATTTATTATATTTTCTCCCAATATATTCCTATATTTTCATGATTTTATGCTGACTTTGGAAAAGCAGAATGTTTTAACCTTGATAAATTCCAATTAATACATTCTCTTCTTTAATACTTAGTGATTTTTTATGTCCTAACTAAAAATTTTTTAACTTATGATAAAAGTAAGATAACTTTTATCTTTTTGTATTGCTTCTATTACAAATTTATCTCTTTAATAAATATGTACCTACTTAGATTTTTTTTCTTCTTGTGTTACGTTTGGAG
Source organism: Mesoplodon densirostris (assembly GCF_025265405.1). Classification (NCBI taxonomy): domain Eukaryota; kingdom Metazoa; phylum Chordata; class Mammalia; order Artiodactyla; family Ziphiidae; genus Mesoplodon; species Mesoplodon densirostris. The sequence goes on from NC_082667.1 coordinate 43,581,761, forward strand.
GTTGTGTCTTTCAAGAATGTTTTTATTTTATTTAATTTGTCAAAATTATTGGCATAAAGATGTTCAATATTTCCTTATTATCTCTTTTATGTCTCTAGGATCCATAGTGATATCCTTAGAAATATTACTGACATTTGCCTCGCGTTCCTTCCCTTTTTCACTCATTCTCTCTTTCACTCTTACTTGATTAGACTTGTTAATGGTTTATCACTTATAACAATCTTTTAGGAGCAAACTTTTGGCCTTATTGATTTTTTCTATTATTTGTACTGTAGCCCATTGATTTCCACTCTTTTATTTATTAATCTTTTCTTTCTACTTATTTTCCATTTAATTGACAAGTCACTTTTTTAGTTTCTTAAAATGGAAGTTTTGACAGTTGATTTTAAATCTTTCTTCCTTCTAACTATAAACATATAATCCTATAAATTTCCCTCTAAACAGTGCTTTATCTACACTCCACAAATGTTATATTGTGCTTTCATTACCATTTAGGTCAAATTATTTTTCAATTTCTCTTGTAATTCATTCTTTAACTCATAGATTATTTACAAATGTTTGTTTTAATTTTCCAATTATTTTGGTATTTTCTCATTATAGTTTAGTTATTTAGTTCTAATTTACATCTGGTTTGGTCAGAGAAGAGATTTTGTATGACTTCAAGATTTAAAAATTAACTTAGCATTGTTTTATGGAAAAGTATATGGTTACCTTGGTGAATATCCCATGGTCACTTTGAAAGAAAGTATATTCTGGAGTTTTTTTATATTTGATTGTCTTTAAATATCAATTTAGTCAAGTTACTTAAGGATTGTTCATATCTTCTATATCATTGATTTTCTCTTTATATATACATGTTTTAATTAGTCAGCAAGAGAGGATTGATAAAATCTGCAGTTTTGATTGTGGATGTCTATTTCTACACTTGTGCTGATAAATTTTTACTTCACACATGTTGAAGCTCTGTTATTAACTGCACATTCATTTAGGATTGTTGTGTTACTTGATGAATTAACTTCTGTATTTCTATACAATCAACTTCTTTATCTCTGATAATACACTATTTTGGAATGTACTTTGTATTAGTATAATCATTTCAGCTTTCCTATGATGATGTTTTGCATCATATATTGTATTCCATCCTTTCACTATCAAGAGGTTCATGTCTTTAGATTTTACTTGCATCTCTAATAGGCAACACTTAGTCAAGCTTTCCTTTTTTATTCAGTCTGACTTTTAGTCAGATGTTTGGTCTGATATACATGTGACTTAATTATTGATATGATTGGATTTAGGTCATTGTTTTATTATTTTCTATTTGTTCTTTCTGTATTTGTTTCTTTTTTCCCCCTTTTTATCTTATGAGTAAAGCAAATAACATTTACTATTCCATTCTAACTCCTCCTTTGACTATATCTCTATCACTTTACATTTTTAGTTAGTTGCTTTGGAGATTAAAAGATGGATTCCTAACTTATCACAGATTATCTTGACTTCAAATTATATCATTTCTCATATAATGTAACAAATTTATACTGGTATATATACATATCTCTCCCCACCCATTCTTTGCATTATTACTGTCATGTATCATCTACATATTTTATATATTCCACATTTACTTATATTTAATTATATATTTTTAAATTAATTTTAAATTATTTAAGAAAAAAAGAGAAAAAAATTTATATTTATCTATATATTTAACACTTCAAGTGCTATTTCTTTCTTTCCATAGAATATTATTTCCAAATGGTGCCATTTTCCTTCAACCTGAAGAGTGCCCTTTGGTTTTTTGTTTTTGTTTCCTTTCGTTTTTGTTTTTAGTAGTATAAGTTTGTAACAAATTCTGAACTTTCAATTTTTCCCAAAAATGTTCTTATTTTGTCTTTATTTTGAAGGATAATTTCACAGGATATAAAATTATGCATGGAGAAATTCAATACTTTAAAATTGTTATGCAATTTTCTTCTGGTTTCCACTGCTTATTCTGATGGAAATTTACCTTATAATATTAGTGTTTCATTATACTTAATATGTAAGTTTCCCCTCTCACTTTTAATATTATTCTGTTAGAGCTTTTCTGAAGTTTAGCTGTAATATTCCTAGGTCAAATTTGCTTTGTATTTGCTTGGCATTTGCTTGGCTTCTTGAATATGTAGGTTCCTCTTTTTAATCAATTTGGAATTTTTGAAGCCAATATTTCTTCAAGCACTTCTTGCACTAATTTCTACCACTATTCCAATTATATACTTATTAAATCATTTAAGCTTGTCTCATCAGTCAATGAAACTCATTTATTTTTCCCATCTAGATTAATATTTACTTGTCTTCAAGCTCACTAATACTCTCATCTATCATGTCTAACCTGCTATTTTTTTCAGATTTTTCACTTTTCATTTCTACTTCTACATCTAAACAAGATTTCCATATTGTTCATTTTTACAGTTTCCAAATATTCTCTGAAAGTCTCCACTTTGATATATTTATATTTTCTTATGGATTTTTAAAAATATTTATCAAATAAAATGAGGAATTACCTCACACCAGGCAGAATGGCCATCAACAAAATGTTTACAAATAATAAATGCTGGAGAGGGTGTGGAGAAAGGGAACCCTGCTACACTGTTGGTGGGAATGTAAATTGGTAAAATCACTATGGAGAACAGTAAGGAGGTTCCTTGTAAAACTAAATATAGAATTACCAAATGATCTAGCAATCCCACTCAGCATATTTTCAAAGAAAACTCTAACTCAAATGGATAAATGCACCCCATGCACTATTTACAATAGCCAAGACATGGAAACAATCTAAATGTCCATCGACAGATGAATGGCTAAAGAAGATGTGGTACATATAAGCAATGGAATATTACTCAACCATAATAATTAATGAAATAATGCCATTTGCAACAACATGGATGGACCTAGAGATTATCATACTAAATCAAGTAAGTCAGAGAGAGAAAGACAAATATCTATGATATCGCTTATATGCAGAATCTAAAATAATGTTACAAATGAATCTATTTACAAAACAGGAACAGATTCACAGATATTGAAAAAAATGTTATGGTTATGAAAGGGAAAAGAGGGAGGGAGGGATAAATTTAGAATTTGGGATTAACAGAGACAGACTACTGTATAAAAGTTGATAAACAACAAGGACCTACTGTATAGCACAGGGAACTATATTCAATATCTTATAATAACCTACAATGGAAAATAATCTGAAAAAAATAGATACATATTTATACAACTGAGTCACTTTTCTGTACACCTGAAACATTGTAAATCAACTATACTTTGATTAAAAAATGAAAAATATATTTATCATAGTTATTTCAAAATATTTGCCTAGTAATTCCAACATCTGGATTGTTAGTGCATCTATTTCTGTTGAATTAATTTGCTTTTGACTAAGGGGAGAGGTCACATTTCCCTATTTTTTTACATGTCTGGTGTTATCTCTTGTGTTATGAAAATAACATATGATACATTGTAAAGACAGAATTTTCTTATCTTCCCCTGAAGGGTGTTAGGTTTTTTGTTCTATTAATTAAATTACTGACATGCCACTTTCAACCTTTTATAATTTGGTTGAATGTTTTGTTAAGGTGAGTCTATTCTGTTTTTGCTTTTATTTTTAGGATGAATATATTGTTTTTTACTTTACTCCTAATACTTTACTAGAATCTACTGCTAAATTTGGCCTTTTTCGCATTCCAATAGAAAGTCTCTGTATGCTTTAAAGTTATGCTAATTTTGTAGGACTTGAACTCTAAACACTTTTACCCCTAAAGTGAATAGCACCTGTAATCTCTGCTCACTTCTTTCAGCTAATTGTTAACTTCTTCTTATATCTTTACAATCTTTACCCTCACATGCCTAATTAAGTGTCAGTCAAAGATTTAAAGGGAGTTTATTTAGGGGTTCCCCTCTTGGTGCTTCCTCTTTTCATGTATTTTCCCTGCAATACCCAGCTTCTGTGGTTTCTACTATCTCTGTCCCCTGACTTCTAAGCCCCCAAACACTGCACCTATCTGTTTGAGTTCTAGCTGCCTCATGTGTAGACTGGTATTGCCCTTAGGGGAAAGTCATATACAGATGGATCTCACCCAATGTAGTTCTCTTCTTTTGAGGGTCAAATCCCCTCCACTTTCTTCCTACTGTAACAGAAAAGAACAAACCTGACTCCATATTGGATTTCTTCTTTTAGCTCTAACCTTCATGCTCTGTTACCTGTGCTTAGTCATGCTGTCTTTGCACCTTTGTCTCATCTATCAGTAAAAAAATTTTGCCTATAGCCTAAAATATACATAATACATCTTTCTCAAGGTTCTGCTTCCAGACTTGACCTTTAAAGCCATAACACTTTTCATTCACACAGAGGTAAAAAATTGCAGAACAGAAAATAACATTTGTCTTGTTGAAAATTTATAGGAATATCGTGACCAGACCTACATATATGGCTTCAAGAACAAAGAATTATCACATCCCCTCTGAGGTCTAGCCAGCACCAAGTTTGCAACAACCAGCCACACCTCCTCCCTTTTTATATAGAAATAGCCTGAATTCTAACTCAGGTAGGATGGTTCTTTGGGACACTAGTCCACCATCATCAAGTTCTGTTGGCTTTCCAAATAAAGTTACTATTCCTTGCTCCAACACCTTGTCTCCCGATTTATTTGCCTGTCTTGTTATCAGCAGTACAAGCTCTGACTTGGTAACACTACATTTGGTCACTCCCTTGTGCCTTTACACAGTTGTTTTATATTTCCTCAGGTTTTAGAATTGTTATATATGGCAGGATTAGTTCAATTAAAGCATTCCATCATCACAAGAATCAGACTCTGAATTAATTTCTTTATGTGGATGCCCTGCTGTGTCACTATCTTTGATTCTGTGTGTGTGTCTGTGAGCACATGCCTGTGAATTAATCTCTCTCTTTCTTTCTCTCTCAGTAACAGTTTTTAAACTCATGTACATTGAAGGACTATTTTCTTTCAAGAAACTGTGTTAGAAACTAGAGGATATGAAGGGGTATAAGACCATTCTGTTATTAGAATCCTTTCAATTTAGCAAAAGTTTCTTGAGTGACTACTATGTAGTGAGAACCATGCTAAATAATAAGGATATTAAATTAAAGAGGTATACATGTGTAAATGAATGAATCACAATATCATAAACTCAGCAATATCATATTAACTCTCTAAAACAGATTTCAAGTATCATTTAAAGTTTGATTGTTTGTTTTTACACTAAAGATAGTTTTATTTTATAAGCATGCTTCACAATTGCTACTTCTTTTGCTATCTGAGAAACATTGAAACATCCGTTTCCAGGTCCCTACTCTGAGTGATTTTGGGATATGATAATATTTGTTTACTAAGCTCCTTGGATGACTCTGATGTATAGTAAGGTTTAAGAACCAGTGTTTCTTACCATATATGCATATTAGGATACTTGTGGCCAGAGGCCTAGGGAAATTTTACTTCCTAACTGTAGTAAGCAAAGGAATATTTTCTATGCCTACTTCCCAGTTGTGTTTTGCAAAGTATCTCCATCTTTGACCTAAAATATGTTGGTATCTCAAGCTCTGCTTTTTACAAAGTAATGTGCCACAATAATGCTTTAAAATTATTCTAGAAAACAATACAGCACACAGAAGAATTATTGGACAATTATCTATAAATGGAAGAACAGAAAGACCCAGCATGCCTGAGGACAATGATCTTATCTGTTTTATATCTGGGGAGTATGAAGCAATATATACATTTTTTGATGAATGAGTGATTCACTTTCATTCAGTAAATATCTATTTTGCATTTACTATACTGGATGAGTACTAAGCTGGGTGATGATGAGAATAAGAAGACAAAAGTAACAGTTCCTGCCTTCAAAGAGTTTTTTTTTTTGTAATAAAGTTCTTATGCTGTCATATGAGGAACATCTCTGCTAATTAGCCATCCTCTTTTCCTCTGTAATGTTCATCTCCTTAGATGTGTGCAGTTTAATTTTGTGGAGGACATTTTTTCCTATATATGTATAAAAGGCTAATTTCTGAACAACTAACTGATCAGGGATTAGGATTATACTATGTTTTTATTCCACAGAGCTGAGAGAAAAAAAGTGGGTTGTAAAGAATGTTCATCAAGAAGAAATATTTTTGGTTTTGTTTTCACTATTTTAATCTACACAGCAGAATAAATTCTCCTTCCTACCTCTCTATTTCATTGCTGGAATCAAAATATTAAAATAATTGTTACATTTAAATAAATGTCTTCACTAGAAATTTGGTGCTTCACAAACTATACTCTAAAGGTAGCAACTATTTCTTTCCCTGAACTGTGTTACATTTGACATCCTCTCCTTGGACTCAGAGAAAGAGGTATGATTTGGTTGATTGTTGGCTAAAGAACTTTGAAGAGAAAGCCTGATGATAGGTAAGATAATTATACCAAACAAATTGGAACAGGAGTCTCAAAAATAAATGGAGGAATTCGTGCCAGAACGCCAGGGGCAGGCTGGAAAAATAATTATATAGGAATATATTCTTAACAGCAGTTAGTCAAACATTTAGCCATACTCTGGACTTTCATTTAATTCCTGAAAAAATTACACTTCTATTGATGTCCTTTTTGTAGGATTCAATATAAAAGTGATCATGTATGTGATTTCAATGGATGTTTATGAGATGAAGCTGTCAAACGTTACTTTAATAAAAATTATGCTGGATTTTCTGGTTCTGTTTCTTAAGAAATGACATTATCGGTAATATTTGAGTTTCCTGTAACTCTCTTTATTTCAGGAAAATTTCAAGACTATTGGTCCGAATTCAGGATTTAGATCTAATTGACAAAAGACTTGTAAGCCTCAGTTATGGCCTTGATGGTGAAGGCATCACATGATAGAAATATCAGGTTTCTCTCTAAAAAATGTAAACACTGAGACAGCTATAACTTTAGAGCATTTCCATGATGTGTGTAACTTTTATGCTGAATTAGGTTTTAAAATCTTAATGCTAGTATTATTTCCAACACATTCTAACACTATAATTTTGAATACATAAATATGTGTGATAATAATGTTTTTTGTTTGATTGTTTTTGTGTGTGTGTGTGTGTGGTACATGGACCTCTCACTGTTGTGGCCTCTCCCGCTGCAGAGCACAGGCTCAGGATGCGCAGGCTCAGCGGCCATGGCTCATGGGCCCAGCCACTCCGTGGCATGTGGGATCTTCCCAGACTGGGGCACAAACACATGTCCCCTGCATCGGCAGGTGGACTCTCAACCACTGTGCCACCAGGGAAGCCCGATAATAATGTTTTTATGATAAACTAATACAAATATTTGAACAATGATTTATATTATTTCTTATGAGAGTACAATCGACTTTCCTTAACAAGAAATAAGGCTGATTCTCTAAAAGGAACTTGAAAGCAAGGGCTGACTACTTATATCTTTTAGAAAAAACTTATGCTAAAGTAAATAAAAATAAACTTCTAACTAAATAAATGCATTCAAAGCCTAAAATTTTAAAAAAAGCATTGGCTTCCTTCCTCCTGCTGTTGGTAGTAAAGCAGTGTCAGTTCCTGAGGGAGATACAAGTGCTACATTCCTTCTGCTTAAAGAACTTCCTTCAAAGAGTCATCATGGGAAGATGGCGGAAGAGTAAGACGTGATCACCTTCCTCCCCACAGATACATCAGAAATTCATCTACACGTGGAACAACTCCTACAGAACACCTACTGAACGCTGACAGAAGACCTCAGACCCCCCAAAAGGCAAGAAATTCCCCACATACATGGGTAGGGCAAAAGAAAAAAGAATAAACAGAGACAAAAGGATAGGGATGGGACCTGCACCAGTGGGAGGGAGCCGTGAAGGAGGAAAGGTTTCCACACACTAGAAGCCCCTTCGCAGGCGGAGACTGTGGGTGGCAGAGGGGGAAAGCTTTGGAGCCGTGGAGGAGAGCACAGCAACAGGGGTGTCGAGGGCAAAGCAGAGAGATTCCGGCACAGAGGATCGGTGCCCTCAGGCACACACCAGCCCGAGAGGCTTGTCTGCTCGGCTGCCGGGGCGGGCGGGGCTGGGAGCTGAGGCTCGGGTATCAGGTTTCAGTCGGAGGGCAGGGAGAGGACTGGGGCTGGCGGCAGGAAGAGAGCCTGAAGGGGTTAGTGCACCATGGCTAGCCCAGAGGGAGTCCAGGGAAAAAGTCTGGAGCTGCCGAAGAGGCAAGAGACTTTTTCTTCACTTTTGTTTCCTGGTGCGCGAGGAGAGAGGATTAAGAGCGCAGCTTAAAGAAGCTCCAGAGATCAGCGCGAGCTGCGGCTAAAGGCGTGGACCCCGGAGACGAGTGTGGGATGCTGGGGCTGCTGCTGCCACCGCCACAAGGCCTGTGTGCGAGCGCAGGTCACTGTCCACCCCCCCTTCCGGGGAACCTGTGCAGCCCGCTACTGCCGGGGTCCCAGGACCCAGGGACAGCCTCCCCGGGAAAGCGCATGGAGCGCCTTCGGCTGGTGCATGTCATGCCAGCCTCTGCCACCGTAGGCCCACCCCACAATGCATGCACCTCCCTCCCCTCAGCATGAGTGAGCCAGAGCCCCCGAATCAGCAGCTCCTTTAAGCCCGTCCTGTCTGAGCAAAGAACGGACGCCCTCCGGCGACCTACGGGCAGAGGCGGGGCCAGGTCCAAGGCTGAGAACCGGGAGCTGTGAGAGCAGAGAAGAGACAGGGAAATCTCTCTGTGCAGCCTCGGAGGCAGCGGATTAAAGCTCCAAGGTCCGCCTGATGTGCCCTGTGTCTGTGGAGTGCATGAATGGACAGCGAATCATCCCAAATTAAGGAGGTGGACTTTGAGGACAAGATTTAAGATTTTTTCCCCTTTTCCTCTTCTTACAATGAATTATCCCAAATTAAGGAGGTGGACTTTGAGAGCAAGATTTCAGACTTTTTCCCCTTTTCCTCTTTTTACAATGAATTATCCCAAATTGAGGTGGTGGACTTTGAGAGCAAGATTTACGATTTTTTTCCCCCTGCTCTCTTTTTGTGAATGTGTATGTGTATGGTTCTGTGTGAGATTTTCTCTGTATAGCTTTGCTTCCACCATAAGTCCCAGGGTTCTATCCATCCGTTTTTTTTTTTCAATAATTACTTTTTTATTTTTAATAATGCTACTATATTTTATACTTTATTCTATTTTACTTTATCTTCTCTCTTTCTTTTTTCCTACCTTCCCTTCCTCCCTCCCTCCCTCCTCCCTTTCTTTCTTTCTTTCTTTCTTTCCTTCCTCCCTCCCTTCCTCCTGTCTTTCTTTCTTTCTTTCTTTCCATCTTTCCTCACTCCCTCCCTCCATCCTTTCTTTATTTCTTTCTTCCTTCCTTTCTTTCCTTCTCTCTCTCTTTCTTTCTTCTACTAACTCTATCTTTCTACTTTTTCTCCTTTTTATTCTGAGCCGCATAGATGAAAGGCTCTTGGTGCTGCAGCCAGGAGTCAGTGCTGTGCCTCTGAAGTGGGAGAGCCAACTTCAGGACACGGGTCCACAAGAGACCTCCCAGGTCCACATAATATCAAGTGACGAAAATCTCCCAGAGATCTCCATCTCAACACCAGCACCCAGCTTCAGTCAACGACCAGCAAGCAACAGTGCTGGTCACCCTATGCCAAGCAACTAGCAAGACAGGAACACAACCACACCCATTAGCAGAGAGGCTGCCTAAAAATATAATAAGGCCACAGGTACCCCAAAACACACCACCAGACGTGGACATGTCCACCAGAAAGACAAGATCGAGCCTCAAACACCAGAACACAGGCACTTGTACACCCCCCCCACCAGGAAGCCTACACAACCTACTGAAACAACCTTAGCCTCTGGGGACAGACACCAAAAACAACGGGAACTACGAATCTGCAGCCTGAAAAATGGAGACCCCAAACACAGTAACATAAGCAAAATGAGAAGACAGAAAAACACACAGCAGGTGAAGGAGCAAGATAAAAACCTACCAGACCTAACAAATGAAGAGGTAATAGGCAGTCTACCTGAAAAAGAATTCAGAATAATGATAGTAAAGATGATCCAAGATTCTATTTCCAAGATACAAAATCTTGGAAATAGAGTAGACAAAATGCAAGAAACAGTTAACAAGGACCTAGAAGAACTAAAGATGAATCAAGCATCGATTAAAAACACAGTAGATGAAATGAAAAATACTCGAGATGGGATCAATAGCAGAATAACTGAGGCAGAAGAACGGATAAGTGAGGTGGAAGATAAAATAGTGGAAATAACTGCTGCAGAGCAAAATAAAGAAAAAAGAATGAAACGAACAGAGGACAGTCTAAGAAACTTCTGGGACAACATTAAATGCACCGACATTCGAATTATAGGGGTTCCAGAAGAAGAAGGGAAAAAAAAAGACTGAGAAAACATTTGAAGAGATTATAGTTGAAAACTTCCCTAATATGGGAAAGGAAATAGTTAATCAAGTCCAGGAGGCACAGAGAGTCCCATACAGAATAAATCCAAGGAGAAATACGCCAAGACACATATTAATCAAACTGTCAAAAATTAAACACAAAGAAATCATATTAAAGCAGCAAGGGAAAAACAACAAATAACACACAAGGGAATCCCAATCAGGTTTACAGCTGATCTCTCAGCAGAAACTCTACAAGCCAGAAGTGAGTGGCAGGACATAATTAAAGTGATGAAGGAGAGAAACCTGCAACCAAGATTACTCCACCCAGCAAGGATCTCATTCAGATTTGATGGAGAAATTAAAAGCTTTAGAGAAAAACAAAAGCTGAGAGACGTTCAGCACCACCAAACCAGCTTTACAACAAACACTAAAGCAACTTCTCCAGGCAAGAAACACAACAAAAGGAAAATACATACAATAACGAAACAAAAACAATTAAAGAAATGGGAATAGGAACATACATATCAATAATTACCTTAAATGTAAATGGACTAAATGCTCCCAACAAAAGACACAGAGTGGCTGAATGGATACAAAAACAAGACCCATATATATGCTGTCTACAAGAGACCCACTTCAGACCTAGAGACACATACAGATTGAAAGTAAGAAGATGGAAAAAGATATTCCATGCAAATGGATATCAAAAGAAAACTGGAGTAGCAATTCTTATATCAGACAAAATAGCCTTTAAAATAAAGACTATTAGAAGAGACAAAGAAGGACACTACATAATGATCAATGGATTGATCCAAGAAGAAGATATAACAATTGTAAATATTTATGCACCCAATATAGGAGCACCTCAATACATAAGGCAAATACTAACAGCCATAAAAGGGGAAATCGACAGTAACACACTCATAGTAGGGGACTTTAACACACCACTTTCACCAATGGACAGATCATCCAAAATGAAAATAAATAAGGAAACACAAGCTTTAAATGATACATTAAACAAGATGGACTTAATTGATATTTATAGGACATTCCATCCAAAAACAACAGAATACACATTTTCTCAAGTGTTCATGGAACATTCTCCAGGATAGATCATATCTTGGGTCACAAGTCAAGCCTTGGTAAATTTAAGAAAATTGAAATTGTATCAAGTATCTTTTCCGACCACAATGCTATGAGACTAGACATCAATTACAGGAAAAGATCTGTAAAAAATACAAACACATGGAGGCTAAACAATACACTACTCAATAACGAAGTGATCACTGAAGAAATCAAAGAGGAAATAAAAAAATACCTAGAAACAAATGACAATAGAGACACGATGACCCAAAACCTAAGGGACGCAGCAAAAGCAATTCTAAGGGGGAAGTTTATAGCAATACAATCCCAGCTTAACAAACAGGAAACATCTCAAGTAAACAACCGGACCATGCACCTAAAGCAATTAGAGAAGGAAGAACGAAAAACCACCAAAGTTAGCAGAAGGAAAGAAATCATAAAGATCAGATCAGAAATAAATGAAAAAGAAATGAAGGAAATGATAGCAAAGATCAATAAAACTAAAAGCTGGTTCTTTGAGAAGATAAACAAAAGTGATAAACCATTAGCCAGACTCATCAAGAAAAAAAGGGAGAAGACTCAAATCAATAGAATTAGAAATGAAAAAGGAGAAGTAACAACTGTCACTGCAGAAATACAAAAGATCATGAGAGATTACTACAAGAAACTCTATGCCAATAAAATGGACAACGTGGAAGAAATGGACAAATTCTTAGAAATGCACAACCTGCTAAGACAGAATTAGGAAGAAATAGAAAATATGAATAGACCAATCACAAGCACTGAAATTGAAACTGTGATTAAAAATCTTCCAACAAACAAAAGCCCAGGACCAGATGGATTCACAGGCGAATTCTATCAAACATTCAGAGAAGACTTAACATCTACTCTTCTCCAACTCTTCCAAAATATAGCAGATCACACCCAAACTCATTCTACAAGGCCACCATCACCTTGATACTAAAACCAGGCAAGGATATCACAAAGAAAGAAAACTACAGGCCAATATCACTGATGAACATAGAAGCAAAAATCCTCAACAAAATACTAGCAAACAGAATCCAACAGCACATTAATAGGATCATGCACCATGATCAAGTGGCGTTTATTCCAGGAATGCAAGGATACTTCAATACATGCAAATCAATCAACGTGATACACCATATTAACAAATTGAAGAAGAAAAACCATATGATCATCTCAATAGATGCAGAGAAAGCTTTCGACAAAATTCAACACCCATTTATGATAAAAACCCTGCAGAAAGTAGGCATAGAGGGAACTTTCCTCAACATAATAAAGGCCATATATGACAAACCCACAGCCAACATTGTCCTCAATGGTGGAAAACTAAAACCATTTCCACTAAGATCAGGAACAAGAAGAGGTTGCCCACTCTCACCACTTTTATTCAACTTAGTTTGGAAGTTTTAGCCACAGCAATCAGAGACGAAAAGGAAATAAAAGGAATCCAAATTGCAAAAGAAGAAGTAAAGCTCTCACTGTTTGCAGGTGACATGATACTATACATACAGAATCCTAAATATGCTACCAGAATACTACTAGAGTTAATCAATGAATTTGGTAAAATAGCAGGATACAAAATTAATGCACAGAAATCTCTGGCATTCCTGTACACTAATGATGAGAAATCTGAAAGTGAAATCAGGAAAACACTCCCATTTACCATTGCAACAAAAAGAATAAAATATCTAGGAATAAAACTACCTTAGGAGACAAAAAACCTGCATGCAGAAAATTATTAGACACTGATGAAAGAAATTAAAGATGATACAGATAGATGGAGAGATATACCATGCTCCTGGATTGGAAGAATCAATATTGTGAAAATGACTCTACTATGCAAAGCAATCTACAGATTCAATGCAATCCCTATCAAACTACCACTGGCATTTTTCACAGCACTAGAACAAAATATTTCAAAATTTGTTTGGAAAAACAAAGACCCCGAATAGCCAAAGCAATCTTGAGAACGGAAAACGGAGCTGGAGGAATCAGTCTCCCTGACTTCAGACTATACTACAAAGCTATAGTAATCAAGACAGTGTGGTACTGGCACAAAAACAGAAAGATAGATCAATGGAACAGGATAGAAAGCCCAGAGATAAACCCACGCACATATGGTCAACTTACCTTTGATAAAGGAGGCACGAATGTACAGTGGAGAAAGGACAGCCTCTTCAATAAGTGGTGCTGGGAAAACTGGACAGGGACATGTAAAGTATGAGATTAGATCATTCCCTAACACCATACACAAAAATAAGCTCAAAATGCATTAAAGACCTAAATGTAAGGCCAGACACTGTCAAACTCTTAGAGGAAAACATAGGCAGAACACTCTATGACATAAATCACAGCAAGATCCTTTTGGACCCACCTCCTAGAGAAATGGAAATAAAAACAAAGATAAACAAATGGGACCTAATGAAACTTCAAGGCTTTTCCACAGCAAAGGAAACCATAAACAAGACCAAAAGACAACCCTCAGAATGGGAGAAAATATTTGCAAATGAAGCAACTGACAAAGGATTAATCTCCAAAATTTATAAGCAGCTCATGCAGCTCAATAGCCAAAAAACAAACAACCCAATCCAAAAATGGGCAGAAGACCTAAATAGACATTTCTCCACAGAAGATATACAGACTGCCAACAAACACATGAAAGGATGCTCAACATCTTTACTCATTAGAGAAATGCAAATCAAAACTACAATGAGATATCATCTCACACCAGTCAGAATGGCCATCATCAAGTAATCTAGAAACAATAAATGCTGGAGAGGGTGTGGAGAAAAGGGAACACTCTTGCACTGCTGGTGGGAATGTGAATTGGTACAGCCACTATGGAGAACAATATGGAGGTTCCTTAAAAAACTAAAAATAGAACTACCATATCACCTAGCAATCCCACTACTAGGCATATACCCTGAGAAAACCATAATTCAAAAAGAGACATGTACCAAATTGTTCATTGCAGCTCTATTCACAATAGCCCGGAGATGGAAACAACCTAAGTGTCCATCATCGGATGAATGGATAAAGAAGATGTGGCACATATATACAATGGAATATTACTCAGCCATAAAAAGAAACGAAACTGAGCTATTTGTAATGAGGTGGATTGACCTAGAGTCTGTCATACAGAGTGAAGTAAGTCAGAAAGAGAAAGACAAATACCGTATGCTAACACCTGTATATGGAATTTAAGAAAAAAAAATATCATGAAGAACCTAGGGGTAAAACAGGAATAAAGACACAGACCTACTTGAGAATGGACTTGAGGATATGGGGAGGGGGAAGGGTAAGCTGTGACAAAGGGAAAGAGAGGCATGGACATATATACAGTAACAAACGTAAGGTAGATAGATAGTGGGAAGCAGCCGCATAGCACAGGGAGATCAGCTCGGTGCTTTGTGACCGCCTGGAGGAGTGGGATAGGGAGTGTGGGAGGGAGGGAGACGCAGGAGGGAAGGGATGTGGGAACAGATGTATATGTATGACTGATTCACTTTGTTATAAAGCAGAAACTAAAAAAAAATAATAATAAAAGGACTTCCTTCAATGTTTCTTGTAATGAAGGTCTGCTGGTAATAATTTCTCTCAGTGTTTGTCCAAAAAAAAATAAAAATAAAAATAAAAAATAAAAAAGCATTGAAGGTAAATTAACAAATATTAAATTTATTAATAAAATATTCAAGATTGAACAAAAAATATATGTATCCTGATATTTGCTATAACATTTGACTTTATAATGGGTTGTAGTATTAGACAAAACATGAAATTATTATTATTGAGGATATATAATACGATGTTAAGAGAAAATGTTCATTTTTACTTTTATTTCTATCATCTGTGAGAAGACGTTAGGATGCAAAGCAGGGACTTAGCATTCATTTATCATTCTAAACATTGCCTACCCAATGGATAGATATTTAATGAAATTCAATTGGCATAGATGATTAGGAAATGTCTAGTTTAACTCTTAAAGCTATTTTAGTGGTGTCTTTTCCACCCTAGAAAATTTGTGAAACAAAGTAAATGAGGGAATATTATTAAAATGAATAGTTGAAATTCATTCAGGAATTTCTTCATTTTGACTTAAAGCAGTTCTGAACTAAAAAAGGACTTTATTTATGCTTTGATTTTTCCATCACCTCATTTTTTTTTTTTTAGTAATGGTGTAAGTTTATCTGAATGGCAATGAAAATTCCACTTCACCCCAAATTATTCAACATTATTAGACAAGTCTGATTAGATATTTTCAGAAATGTTTAGTTATAGCCAATCTAGCTTCCCTCCTAAGGACCTATTGTGTTTCATGTAATCAATAAGGATGATGTTGAATAAATTAAAGCAAAATCCTATCAATTCTTCCTCTAAAATATATCTCAAATCTGTCTATTTTTCTTCCTATCTATTATTACTCTCCTGGTTCAATGATGTACCTTCTTTCTTGATATAATTTCAGCACTTTTGACTGAATATGAAATATCCAGAACTTCCTCTGAAAATATGTCAGACCATATCACTCTCTCTTCAGTCATTTCCCTTTTCACCAAGAATTAAATTGAAAATCCTTACTGTGACTTTAAGTCCCCTAGGTTTCTTACTACCTCACCACATGCCACAGATTACCTCCTATCCTGCTGACTCTTTTTTTTTTAATTCTCAAAAAAAAAAAAAAAAAAAAAAAAACACTGTTCTTTCCAACATATGGCCTCATTTTTTGTTCTATTCTTAGTTTGGAAAATGTTTTCTCTGCTGTAGTATGGCTACTCCTTTTCCTTCTCTGTTTATCTTAAATGTTAACTTCTCAGAAAAGTATTTCCTAACTACTATATGCACGATATATTTCTGCTTTTATACTTTTTTCTTTTCTCCCTATCTTTCATCACACTGTTATTCTCCATCACACTACCAGGGCCAGCTTATTGCCAACTCCAGGGATACGTGACTCCCTAGGATTCTATGTAAATGACACCTTTGAATCAAAATATATATGTATAATGAAAAGGGCATAACTCTCGGAGGTGTGCAACTCATGCCGTACTGTTCAGGTTCCTATTATCATTGTACATACATTTACACATTTTACATTTGCACATTTAAAATGGTTACATTTTAAATAAATATTTATTTCTGCATCTACGTCTTTACTCTGAATTGTTTATCAGCCTAGAAACTCCATAAGAACTAGTTTCATATCTGTTTACTTTTGTATAAACAAGTCCTTGCATGTAATAAGCTCTCATTAAATACTTTTTAGATGAATGAAATAATTTGATAGGTAAGATACAGTCAGTAAAGAGCAAAATGGAAAATTTCTAAATCATTCTTGAAAAGTGACAGTTTTCCTTTCTAAGGAAATAAACTCAAAGATACTTCAGAACATAACATTAGACACCTGATCAATTGATTGCTTAAGAATTTGGACCTGGGTAATTTTTTTCCCAGAATGCTGTCTCCTAAACACTATATTAAGAAGCCTGCAAATATTGTTTTAATTTTATTGTTTTTCAGTTTTATTGGGTTGTTATTGACATATAAAAGTATAAAAGTTTAAGGTGTACAACATAATGATTTGATATTTGTATATATTTTGAAATGATTACCATAATAAGTTTAGTTAACATCCATCACCTCACATAGTTACAAATTCTTTTTTCCTTGTGGTGAGAACGTTTAAGATCTACTTTCTTCACAGGTTCTAAATACACAATACAGTATTGTTAACTATAGTCACCATATTGTACATTACATCATTAGGACTTATTTATCATGTAACTAGAAATTTATAACTTTTGACCTCATCCACCCTCCACTTCCCCACTTCTGGCAACCACCAATCTGATCTCTGCTTCTATGAGTTTGGGTTTTTTTTTTACATTCCACATATAAGTGAAATCATTCAATATATATCTTTCTATGTCTTATTTCACTAAGCATAATTCTCTCAAGTCCCACCAATGTTGTCACAAATGACAGGATTTCCTTCTTTTGTCTGACTGATTTTAAATTTCTTAAATAATTTTAACCTGAGATACTTTGGGCAAAAGTTCTAAAGTTGAAGTTATCCAAAAGAGGAATGTTAAATGGGAATTACATTCAGTATAAGTACATTTTTCAGGCTCTGATTTTGATTTTGGCGACAATAACTTCAATCTGCTATGTGGAAATTTTGACAAAGGATCAAAGACTTAGGGAGCCATCTGTTTTGAGAAACACACACACACACAAATATTTCTTGACCAGACCAAGAATGGATAATTGTTATATTAGTAGTTAGGTAAACACCCTTTCAATATTTTATTTTCATTAACTCTGTAGTTTTGATGTTTTCATTCCTTTAATTGTATGGAGCATTGATGTTTTTTAAGTTAGCTCTCACTGTTTGGAAAAGTGCACTTTGGTTGTACAATTTAACTACTCTAAAATATTTTAAATGGTTAACAAATGGGGTTAAGAAAAAGCATATTATGTCCCTTATAACAATAAATATCAACTCCCTCTCAGTCTTAAACTTTATCATTCACCATTTCTGAGCATAGAATTTTGGCAAGGCTTAACAATTTTTATATACTTTACACGGTAAGCATAATATAAGACTATATATTGCAACTATCTCATATGAACTCAAGTTGATTTCATTTGCTGGGCAAAGGTGTAGTTTACACTGGAATCTTCCTGGGCAGACTGTGCAGAAGGGAAAAAATTATAAAACAGATTTAAGTTCAAATTAATTCACTGAGCTATTAAAAGCTACCAGTGTGATAGTCCAGGGTTAGCAAACTATGGCCTAGGGGCTAAATGCAACCTACCGCCTCTTTTTGTAAATCAAGTTTTATTGGAAACCAGACATATTCATTTGTTTATGCCTTGTGTAGGGCTGCTTTTGCACTACACTGGCAATATTCAGTAGATTTGATGAAGGCTATTTGGCCCCAAATGTAAAATATTTACTATCTAGTCCTTTAAAGTTTTCCAGTCCTTGTAATATCTCACTTTATGTAAAATGACACTGGATGCTTAGATAATATCTTCCGGTAAAACTTTTTCATGGACTTTGAATGTTATTACAAGAATCAAAAGTGTAACAATTTCTTTGTTTCATGAGGACAGCCATCAGCAAAAGGTACCTAAACAACCTAGAAAAATGAATTATCTTTGAAAAGGCCTATTTTAATCTCCATCTATGTGTGACTGTACTGAATCTAGACCAGTGATCAAGAATAAAGAATTAGGTCAGGAATCATTGACAGTACTTTAAATTAAAGTCTGCACTAGGTGAGAGTTCCAGGAGACACATGGAAATTTTGGCCTTCACTGATCCACCATATTCAAAAACATAATTTGGAGAGAGCAATACATCAGGAATAGGTAGATGCAAGAAGCTGACATAAAAGACACCTCAGGAATTGCACTTTCAGGTGAGAATAAAAGGAACCAAAAAAGGTCATGCAGGGGTCTGAACATTCAGAGAGGAAGATAAGAAATACGAGCTCACAGAAACAAAGTACAAGAGAGAATGGGAAAAGAAATAGATGGGGGCACCAGAGCAGAGTAATCTTGTTACACATGTTCCTTTCTAAAAAGGCCAAATCAAGAGCTTAGCAGGGCCAACCTCTATACTGATCATTAATTTTCCAGACAACGTTTTTCCCTTTCCTTGTCCTCACCCTGAATTGCACCCTCTCTCCCACTCAGTAGAAGCTCATTCAGTCTCTGTCTGTTTTAATCCTTAGTCTCTTCTTTTCCCATTCTTAGAACTAATGTCCTTTGAATTAACAAGGCAGACACTTAAAACTACTTTTGTGACCTGACTCCAGTGAGTCAGGATGACATTTGGTCTCTTTGCTCTTATTTGTTTTGGATCTTCTTCTATTCTGTATTCTGACTTGAATTCAGTCCCAGATCATGGGGGCAATTCTTGTTTTAGCTCTTTATTTTTCCATAGTCACTTCATATATTATAGAACTGTGATTATTAATTCTAACAGGCCCAGTCTCTTTTTTCAATAACTTTATGAATAAAGTCCCCTTTAGTATCCTAATGTAATTCACAGAGACAATTAAGCACTTATTCATATTACTTAAAAATCAATATAATGTCCTAACAGTAATCGACAAAAGTAATAAAAATTATGATTGCAGTTATCATTCAATATGTAAATGCTTTGGTATACTGACTTTAGAAAATGTAAGGAAATGTAAGGAAATGGCCATATGCTTGTTCCTATAGATAGAATGAATATTAATGAATGACCCATAAATTCAAATTGATAGTTGTATTTGTGACTCAGATACAGAAAGTTGGCATTGCTATTAATGCTATGATTTTTCTAAAGGTTAACAACTCATTTTAAAATTCAAAACAAAACAAAATATAATATTTCATCTAGTTATATGGTATTATATTCCTGGAAAATTTAATGAATATAAAAATTAAGAAAAAACTGGATTTAAAGATTATATAGAGATATGTTTTAAGACTATATTTCTATGAGACGTTTTGTGCATTAATAAATATCAAAGTGCCATGGAATGCAGCATGCTGTTTTGATAAGTGGGATATTCCAAGAGTATTATAGGGATACTAGTATTTTTGTGTATTACCTACTTTCCCTTGACAATGGTGCCCTCCTCACTGTGACAACAAAAGTATCCTGAAGACGTTGTACCCAGTAAGATGAAATGGGGAGCAAAGAACATGGATTCCCTGCTCAGCCTCCCTGTTGCCTGTTCCTACCACCATGTTACAGTTTCGGAGTGCTAACTAAAAGAGTTTAACACCGTAGAGAATAAGAAACCTGGGAAAATTCCAGAAGTAAACTGATATTTCTGACATAATGGTTTATTTATAAGAATTAAATTTACTACATATTGAAGGTAGAAACAGGAGAGAGGTTAATTATGACTTGCGGGAACATGTCAGTGAGAAAGAGTACAGGCCTGGGACACAGAGTTGCATGGCCATATGGTTATATAGATAATTAGGTCATGAACATAATACTGAGTTTAATAATAGGATTGGAATTATCAATAAATACTCATTGATAATTTACATCAGTGATTTAAAATGGAAGAAGTAGAATGGCATTGACAATTTCATTATCTTGTATTAAAAGTTTCTGTTCAAAACATTGATAATGATAGTAACAGCTCAAAAACAACTAATGCACTTTCCAGGGGATGATAACAATCATATTCATAAATTTGCCTTCTGTTCAAATTTTAATTTAAAAGCAAATGTAAGTAAGTTTATTTCTTCTTCATGCTTGAGGTGCAGATGCTATCAGTAGAAAGTGAGGTTCCAAAGGTGAAATAAAATCTGGTGAAATTCCAACTACTTGTAAAGTTCAAGAGGATTTTGTTTATTAATCTACTTCTAAAACCTGAAATAAAATCTGTGGACCAAAAAAAAAAGAAAAGAAAAACATTACCTGCCATTTTAGTAAACATGAATGTTGTCCACCATCAAGCCATCAGCCACTGTAGCCACCCCTAACAGTGCACCCTTAGGGGAATATAGGATGGAGAGAAACCAGATACTGGCCCTTTGTAGTTAAGATGTATATCAAAGGAATAATTTCAATGAGCCCAGGTTCTTGTATCTTCCTGTACATAAAAATGTACTAAAATTTGAGATGTCTGGGTTTTTTTTTTGTGGTTAGCAGTAATCTTTTGATGTTCAACTATATGTTGCTGTTGTTTTTCAGCAAGAGCTGCTCTATATCCTGGCTAGCCCCTGATCACTCTGGAACAGTTCCTCAGAGCTCTATGAGAGGCTGGTTCTCAGGCTATAGTCTTCAGTAATCTCCCAAATAAAAGATAATTCTCAACTTTTAGGTGGTGCATTTTTTTCAGTTGACAAATCATAACATAGACATAATAGGAGAAAGCAATTGTATGTGAATTAGAAACTGGAACACAGGATAATTCATGGGTTTGCAAAGTCTCTATCTGCAGATATATCTGTACGAGAACTAAACAATCTTTACAATTCTCCTTCTATTCTCCTTCTTTTATCCTTCTTTTTATCAGACATGCTAGATCTTAAATAGTCTACCTTTTTTGAGGTTTCTTTGTGGGAAACTTAAAAAATCTTACCATCAATCAGCATTTATAATTTCTTGCATAGTATGAAATAATGTCAAAATATCTTGTTTTAAATTTTCAAACAGAAGAATGTCATATTGAAATCTTGAGAATTATGAAAGATTGTGACCTTTAGTTTTCAATATCTTATCAATACTCTTCCTAAAAGGCCATAAAGATAATACTCAAGAGAATATGGTAGGTTAATCAGTGAAAGGTACATGTATCATAGAAACCCGTGTGGGGGACATCTGGCCACACCTCTTCAATCTATGCCACGGAGTACCACGTGAGGATTGGGTAAGAAATTCACATAAGCAAAAAATAGAAGCTAATCCTGAGTCTTTCAGTCAGACCTGGGATAAATCACTTAATGCATACATATATTTCCTTATTTTTAAAAATGACAAAATGGTGTTTTTTTCCTCCCAGAAAATAAAATAACTAGAAGACTTTAAATGAAACTTTTGACTCATATTTTATTAATAAAGTATTATATGTCTTCTAAGAATAATGATTCTTAGGCATTTATACCCCAAGCCACTATCAGGAAAGGCAGAAGTGTTCATAATGGTTGCCTTTATTTCAAACAATTTATTGTTAATTCTGAAGATATTTCTTAATGACTCCAAGCTTAAGCAAAGCTGTGAAACAACAAAACTTGATGTTTGAGATTAATTGTTTAATTTAGATAAAATTTCAAGTATGCTATAAGCAATTAAATTGTGGGGAAAGCTTTTGTTCCCATGTAGACCTTTTACAAACTTTTAAGAATATATCACCATCTCGCCAACATGAAATAGTCTCCAGCTGAAAACCTATATTAGAGTAAAATGGTGGGGACTGAGTCAGATTGAAAAGCTTGCCTGCAGAAATCACCCAGGAACTTTATAAGGCATAACACAGGAAAGACATTTACACTTAAAATTCTGGCTTCTGGATGAAACTGACTGAATATTACTGGACACAATGACATCAGGCTTGGATATGAGAGAGATAGAAGCCACAATTCTCATTAAAATTGCAAAGAAAACAGCTAATAAAACACAGAAAAGTTTTAAAAAAAACAAGAGTTGTAAACATTTGAAGGTTTAAATACAGAATTTGCTAGCTCTTGAGCATTCCTTTCTTACAAAACACTTGACTATTGTCCATAGATATCAGGTACCATACAGGATTCTCAGGTTGCACTTGCTGCTTTTGTACCTTCTCCATTGCAAGGGCTTAACTGTCCCTTGCTCACCAAACTCATATGAAGTATTTTCTAATATTTCCTTAAGCAGTAAATTAACCTAAGTTTGCACAAAGATTTCTTAAGCAGCTGCTCCATTAGATAACTATAGCTTTTATGTTTTTCCTTCCCCTTACACACACATATACATATTGCTTTTTACATTTGGCCTCACTTTGAATTGACATTAAAAGCTAAAATATAAGATCCAAATTTAGAAGCACTGGAAGGAGAACATATATTTAAGAACATTTAGGGAGAGAAAGTGAATCTCTGTGTCACATATTAAAAGGGATTTTAAAATCACTGTTATGAAAACCAATGTTGCTGTCTTTGAGGATTAATGATATGTATTTTTTATTGATTTAAGTTTTATGTCACCAATAAGAAACTGAACTGGAAGTTACAAAATATGTACTAGTGAATATTCAACAGCAATCTACTATGAATGATTGTGCTGAGCTGAAAGACAGAATACATGGGCTCAGTCCCTTTCTCAGTCAAAAAACAACACAGCAATATTGAAAAGGTAACTTCAATTGACTGACTTTAATATTCCCTTCCCTCTAACCTTCATTACTGATTATAGCTTATTATATGTACATGAACATATTTCTGTATAATGGACATGACCTCTATTATATTAGAAAATTTAAGAACTTGAATCATATATTCTCTACTCGGTAGTACACAATTAGTCATGTTAAGAAATGCAGGTGGGGCTTCCCTGGTGGTGCAGTGTTTGAGAGTCTGCCTGCCGATGCAAGGGACATGGGTTTGTGCCCCAGTCCGGGAGGATCCCACATGCCACCGAGCGGCTGGGCCCGTGAGCCATGGCTGCTGAGCCTGCACGTCTGGCGCCTGTGCTCTGCAACAGGAGAGGCCACAACAGTGAGAAGCCCACATAGCACACACACACACAAAAAAAAAAAATGAAAAAGAAATGCAGGTGTAGGTAATGTCAGTGAAAATGGCAAAGTAGGGAACTCTGGGCAAGTGGGTCTGTTCTTCCACAGAAACACTGAAAGCTCTAGTAAAACCTGTCAGAATTAATCATAGCAGAACTCAGAGAGATAGTCAAAAGTTTAGAGGAAATAAGCAAACCCTTAAAGACAGTTTGAAAATGGTAGAAATTTGTTGTGACATTTTAATTGACCCTGATTCCATCCATTTCCCTAGCACTGCCAAGGTCTTGAGGATGGCAACCCACATTCCAGATGCAGGTATCTGATTTTTTTTTTTTTTTTTTTTTTTTTTTTTTTTTTTTGCGGTACGCGGGCCTTTCACTGTTGTGGCCTATCCTGGTGCGGAGCACAGGCTCCGGAAGCGCAGGCTCAGCAGCCATGGCTCATGGGCCCAGCCGCTCCGGGGCATGTGGGATCTTCCTGGACTGGGGCACAAAGCCATGTCCCCTGCATCGGCAGGCAGACTCTCAACCACTGTGCCACCAGGGAAGCCCGCAGGTATCTGATTTTTAAAATGAATAGAGCAGACCATGTTTCCAAGAAACATTGCTTTTTTTTGACCTGACAGATTTTCAAAAGTACTAATGCAAGGGGCTTCCCTTTGTTTTGCCTACCCGGGAAATCTATCAAACAGGGGACACTATGAAAACATTGAGAGACAAATGAAAATCCCTTGCCATGTAGGGTAAAAAATAACAGTTGAGGCACATAATGGACACACAGCCTGGGAAGAAAATATTGATAGTGAGAATTGGGGGGAATAAGGACTTTGAAAAGTTTCAGCGTGTACTGGGTCAACTAGAAAGCCCATGTGCATATGCACGACAGGAAACATGCTCAGAAAAGACCTGAGGAGACAGTAACGTTTAACCTTGGCTAATTTTTAAGCTCAGCACAAGCAGGAGGTAAAGGTTAAGTTGGAGTTGAAAATAGGGTGGCTCCAAACAAGAATATTCTACTCAGCAAAGTTGTCAAACAGATTTGAAGGAGAGATAAAGAGTTCTCTAAACAACAACAACAAAAAGCTGAAGGAATTCACCACCACTAAACTGGCCTTAAAAAAATGTTAGAGAAAGTTATTCTAGCTGAAACAAAAGGATGCTGATTAGTGACAGGAAAACATATAAAAATATAAAATTCTTTGATAAAGTAAATATATAGTTAAATTCAGAATAAATTATTGTAATGTTGTTGGGTGAGTCACTTATAACTCTAGTATGAAAGTTAAAAAACAGAAGTATTTTCAAAACTACAACTATAATATGTTAATGGTTACACAATGTAAAAAAAAAAAAAACACACACACAAATAGTAAAAACAAAATGTTGGGGGGAGAGTTTTTGTATTCACTTGAAATAAAGTTATTATTAACCTAAATAGGCTGTTATAGTATACTTTATGTAAGCCTTATGGTAACCAAAAAGCAAAACTCTATAATAGATACACAAAAGATAAAGAGAAAGGAGTCAAAATACCACTACAGAAAATCATCAAATCACAAAGAAAGAGCAAGAGAGGAAGAAAGGAACAAAGAAATTATAAGATAAGCAGAATACAGTAACTAAAAACCAATAATAAGTCCATACCTATAAGTAATTACTTTATATGTAAATGCACTAAATTATCCAATCAAAATAATTAAGTGGTTAAATTGATTAAAATTTAAAAAAGACTCAACATGTAGGTATATGCTACCTACAAGAGACTCATTTCAGCTTTAAGAACACAAATAGTTTGGGGTGTTTGTTTATTATTTTTTGTTGTTGTTGTTGTAGTTGTTGAACTCTACCGGCTGTTTGGAGATTAAGCCCTTGTATTTTGCATCATTTGCAAATATTTTCTCCCATTCCATATGTTTTTTTATTATTTTTTTTATTGTTTCCTTTGCTGTGCAGAAGCTTGTAAGTTGGACTAAGTCTCATTTGGTTACTTTTGTTTTTATTTTTATTGCCTTGGGAGACGGACCTAAGAAAACTTGGGTACAATTTATGTCAGAGAATGTTTTTCCTTTGCTCTCTTCTAAGAGTTTCATAGTGTCATGTCTTATGTTTAAGTCTTTAAGCCATTTTCAGTTTACTTTTGTGTATAGTGTGAGGGTGTATTCTAACTTCATTGATTTACATTCAGCTGTCCAACTTTCCCAGCACCACTTGCTGAAGAGACTGTCTTTTTTCCATTATATATTACAATGCTGGAAAGGGTGTGGGGAAAAGCGAACACTCCTACACTGTTGGTGGGAATATAAGTTGGTGCAGCCGCTATGGAGAACAGTGTGGAGGTTCCTCAGAAAACTAAAAATAGAATTACCATATGATCTAGCAATCCCACTCCTGGGCATATACCCAGACAAAACTATAATTCAAAAAGAAAACTTGCACTCCTATATTCATAGCAGCACTATTCACAATAGCCAAAATGTGGAAACAACCTAAATGTCCATTGACAGAAAAATGGATAAAGATGTGAAACACCAGAGACCTCCTGGTCCCATATAATATCAACTGACAAGAGCTCATCCAGAGATCTCCATCTCAATGCTAAGACCCAACTCCACGCAATGAAAAGCAAGCACCAGTACTGGACACACCATGCCAAAAAACTAGCAAGACAGGAAAACAAACACAACCATTAGCAGAGAGGCTGCCTAAAATCACAATAAGTTCACAGACACCCCAAAACACAGCACCAGAGGCAGTCCTACCCACCAGAAAGACAAGATCCAGCCTCATCCACCAGAACACAGGCACAAGCCCCTCCACCTGGAAGCCTACATGACCCACTGAACCAAACTTACCAACTGGGGGCAGAAGCCAAAAACAATGGGAACTACAAACATGAAGCCTGAGAAAAAGAGAACCAAAACACAGTAAGTTAAGCAAAATGAGAAGACAGAGAAATATGCAGCAGATGAATGAGCAAGGTAAAAACCCAACAGACTAAACAAATGAAGAGGAAATAAGCAGTCTATCTGATAAAGGATTCAGAGGAATGACAGTAAAGATGATCCAAAATCCTGGAAATAGAATGGAGAAAGCACAAGAAAAGTATAACAAGGACCTGGAAGAACTAAAGAGCAAACAAACAATGATGAACAACACAATAACTGAAATGAAAAATTATCTAGAAGAAATCAATAGCAGAATAACTGAGGCAGAAAAACAGATAAGTGACCTGGAAGATAAAATAGTGGAATGAACTACCACAGAACAGAATAAAGAAAAAAGAATGAAAAGAATTGAGGACAGTCTTAGAGACCTCTGGGACAATATTAAATGCACAGACATTTGAATTACAGATGTCCCAGAAGAAGAAGAAAAAAAGAAAGGGACTGAGAAAAATTTGAAAAGATTATAGTTGAAAACTTCCCTAATATGGGGAAGGAAATAGTCATTCAAGTCCAGGAAGGGCAGAGAGTCCAATACAGGATAAATCCAAGGAGAAACATGCCAAGACACATATAAATCAAGTGATCAAATATTAAATACAAAGAAAAAATATTAAAAGCAACAAGGGAAAAGCAATAAATAACATACAAGGGAATCTCCATAAGATTAACAGATGATCTTTCAACAGAAAATCTGTAAGCCAGAAAGGACTGGCAAGACATATTTAAGTGATGGAAGGGAAAACTTACAACTAAGATTACACTACCCAGCAAGGATCTCATTCAGATTCGGTAGAGAAATTAAAAGATTTACAGACAAGCATAAGCTAAGAGAATTCAGCACCACCAAACCAGCTTTACAACAAATGACAAAGGAACTTCTCCAGGTAGGAAACACAAGAGAAGAAAAAGACCTACAATAACAAACCCAAAACAATTAAGAAAAAGGTAATAGGAACATATGTATCAATAATTACCATAAATGTAAATAGATTAAGTGTTCCAACCAAAAGACATAGACTGGCTGAAAGGATACAAAAACAAGACTCATAAATATGCTGTCTACAAGAGACCCACTTCAGACCTACAGACACATACAGACTGAAAATGTGGGGATGGAAAAAGATATTCATTGCAAATGGAAATCAAAAGAAAACTAGAGTAACAATTCTCATATCAGAAAAAATAGACTTTAAAATAAAGACTATTACAAGAGACAAAGAAAGACACTACATAATGATCAAGGGATAAATCCAAGTTATAAGAATTGTAAATATTTATGCACCCAAAATAGGAGCACTTCAATGCATAAGGCAAATCCTAACAGCCATAAAAGGGGAAATTGACAGTAACACAATAATAGTAGGTGACTTTAACAGCCCACTGTCACCAATGGACACACCATACAAAATGTAAATAAATAAGGGGAAAAAAGCATGAAAAGACACATTAAACAAAACGGACTTAATTGATATTTATAGGACATTCCATACAAAAACAAGAGAATATACTTTCAACTCAAGTGCTCATGGAACATTCTCCAGGGTAGATCATACCTTGGGTCAAAAATCAAGCTGTGGTAAATTTAAGAAAGTTCAAATCATATCAAGTATCTTTTCTGACAACAACACTATGAGACTAGATATCCATTACAGGAAAAAAAACTGTAAAAAATACAAACACATAAAGGCTAAAGAGTACACTACTAAACAATCGATAGATAGCTGAAGAAATCAAAGAGGAAATCAAAAAAACATCTAGAAACAAATGACAATTAAAACACAATGACCCAAAACCTATGGGATGCAGCAAAAGCAGTTCTAAGAGGGAAGTTTACAGGAATAAAATCCTACCTCAAGAAATAAGCAAAATCTCAAATAAACAACTTAAACTTACACTTAAAGCAATTAGAGAAAGAAGAACAAAAAACCCTAAGTTAGCAGAAGGAAAGAAATCATAATGATCAGATCAGAAATAAATGAAAAAGAAATGAAGAAAATGATAGCAAAGATCAATAAAACTAAAAGGTGGTTCTTTGAGAAGATAAACAATTTTGATAAACCATTAGCCAGATTCATCAAGAAAAAAAAGGGAAAAGACTAAAATCAACAGAATTAGAAATGAAAAAGAAGTAAAAATTGACTCTACAGAAATACAAATAATGATGAGAGACAACTACAAGTAACTATATGCCAATAAAATGGACAATTTGGAAGAAATGGACAAATCTTAAAAAAGCACAACCTTCTGATATTGAACCAGGAAGAAATAGAAAATATGAACAGACCAATGACAAACACTGAAATTTAAACTGTGATTAAAAATCTTCCAACAAACTAAAGCCCAGGGCCAGATGGCTTCACAGGTGAATTCTATCAAACATTTAGAGAAGAGCTAATACCTATCTTTCTTAAAATCTTCCAAAATATAGCAGAAGGAGGAACATTCCCAAACTCATTTTACAAGGCCATCATCACCCTGATACCAAAACCAGACAAATATATCACCAAAAACGAAAATTACAGACCAATATCACTGATGAATATAGATGCAAAAATACTAGGAAACCGAATCAAACATCACATTAAAAGGATCATACACCATGATCAAGTGGGGATTATCCCAGGAATGCAAGGATTCTTCAGTATATGCAAATCAATCAATGTGATACACCATATTAACAAACTGAAGCATTAAACCATATGATCACATCAATAAATGCAGAAAAGGCTTTCAACAAAATTCAATACCCATTTATAATAAAAACCCTCCAGAAAGTAGGAATAGAGGGAATTTACTTCAACCTAATAGAGGCCATATATGACAAACCCACAACCAACATCATTCTCAATGCTGAAAAAGTGAAACAATTTCCAATAAGATCAGGAACAAGACAAGGTTGCCCATTCTCACAACTATTATTCAACATAGTTTTGGAAGTTTTAGCCACAACAATCAGAGATGAAAAAGAAATAAATGGAATCCAAAACGGAAAAGAAGAAGTAAAACTGTCACTGTTTGCAGAAGACATTATACTCTACATAGAGAATGCTGAAGATGCTACCAGAAAACTACTAGAGCTAATCAATGAATTTGGTAAAGTATCAGGATAGAAAATTAATGCACAGAAATCTCTTACATTTCTATACAATAATGATGAAAAATCTGAAAGAGAAATGAAGGAAACACTCCCATTTTCCATTGCAAACAAAAGAATAAAATACCTATGAATAAACCTAGTTAAGGAGGCAAAAGGCCTGTATGCAGATAACTATAAAACACTGTTGAAAGAAATTAAAGATGATACAACAGATGGAGAGATATACCATGTTCTTGGATTGGAAGAATCAACATTGTGAAAATGACTCTACTACACAAAGCAATCGACAGATTCAATGCAAGCCCTATCAAACTACCAATGGCATTTTTCAAAGAACTAGAACAAAAAAATTCACAATTTGTATGGAAACAAAAAAGATCCCAAATAACCAAGGCAAAATTGTGAAAGATAAGCGGAGCTATAGGAATCAGTCTCCCTGACTTCAGACTATACTACAAAGCTACAGTAATCAAGACAGTATGGTACTGGCACAGAAGCAGAAATACAGGTCAACGTAACAGGACAGAATACCCAGAGATAAACCTACACACATTAGGTCACCTTATTTTTGATAAAGGAGCAAAGAATATACAATAGAGAAAAGACAGCCTCTTCAATAAGTGGTGCTGGGAAAACTAAGCAGTTACTTGTAAAAGAATTAAATTAGACCACTCCCTACCACCACACACAAAAATAAACTCCAAATGGATTCAAGACCTAAATATAAGACTGGACACTAAAACTCTTAGAAGAAAACATAGGCAGAACACTCTATGACATAAAACACAGCAAGATCCTTTTTTGTTTATTTAGAAGATGTTGGGGGTAGGAATTTATTAATTAATTTATTTATTTTTGCTGTGTTGGGTCTTCATTTCTGTGTGAGGGCTTTCTCTAGTTGTGGCAAGTGGGGGCCACTTTTCATCACGGTGCGCGGGCCTCTCACTATCGCAGCCTCTCTTGTTGCAGAGCACAGGCTCCAGATATGCAGGCTCAGTAGTTGTGGCTCATGGGCCTAGCTGCTCCACGGCATGTGGGATCTTCCCAGACCAGGGCCCGAACCCATGTCCCCTGCATTAGCAGGCAGATTCTCAACCACTGTGCCACCAGGGAAGCCTGCAAGATCCTTTTTGACCCACCTCCTAGAGAAATGAAAATAAAAACAAAACTAAACAAAAGGGACCTAATGAAGCTTAAAAGATTTTGCACAGCAAAGGAAACCATAAACAAGACAAAAAGACAACCCTCAGAATGGGAGAAAATATTTGTAAATGAAGCAATGGACAAAGGATTAAGCTCCAAAATATAAAAGCAGCTCATGTAGCTCAAAATTAAAAAAAAAAAAACCTAATCCAAAAATGGGCAGAAGACCTAAATAGACATTTATCCAAAGAAGATATACAGTTGGCACCAAACACAGGAAAGGATGCTCAACATCACTAATCATTAGAAAAATGCAAATCAAAACTACAATGAGGTATCACCTAACACCAGTCAAAATGGCCATTATCAAAAACTCTAAAAACAATAATGCTAGAGAGGGTGTGGAGAAAAGGGAACCGTCTTGCACTATTGGTGGGAATGTAAATTGATACAGCCACTAGGGAGAACAGTATGGAGGTTCCTTAAAAAACTAAAGATAGAACTATCATATGACACAGGAATCCCACTGCTGGACCTATACCCTGAGAAAACCATAATTCAAAAAGTGTCATGTACCACAATGTTCATTGCAGCACTGTTTGCAATAGCTAGGACATGAAAGCAACCTAAGTGTCCATTGACTGATGAATGGATAAAGAAGATGTGACACATATATACAATGGAATATTACTAAGCCATTAAAAGAAACGAAATTGAGTTATTTGTAGTGAGGTGGATGGAACCAGAGTCTGTCATGCAGAGTGAAGTAAGTCAGAAAGAGGAAAACAAATTCCATATGCTAACACATATATATGGAATCTAAAAAAAAAAAAAAGTCTGATGAACCTAGGGTCATGATAGGAAGAAAGACACAGATGTAGAGAATGGACTTGAGGACAAGGGGAGGGGGAAGGGTAAGCTGGGATGAAGTGAGAGAGTGGCATGGACATATATACACTACCAAATGTAAAATAGATAGCTAGTGGGAAGCAGCCGCTTGGCACAGGGAGATCAGCCTAGTGCTTTGTGACCATCTAGAGGAGTTGGATAGGGAGGGTGGGAGGGAGACGCAAGAGGGAGGGGATATGGGTATATGTGTATACATATAGCTGGTTCACTTTGTTATACAGCATAAACTAACACAACATTGTAAAGCAATTATACTCCAATAAAGATGTTTAAAAAAAAAACAGAAGATGGGATACATATATACAGTGGAATACTACTCAGCCATAAAAGAAACTGAAATACCATTTGCAGAAACATGGATGCAACTAGAGATTATCATGCTAAGTTAGGTAAGAAAGAGAAAGACAAATACTATATGATATCACTTATGTGTGGAATCTAAGATATGGCACAAATGAACCTATGTACGAAACAGAAACAGACCCACAGACATAGAGAACAGACTTGGGGTTGCCAAGGGGAGGGGTGTGGGGAAGGGAAGGACTGGGAGTTTGGGGTTAGCAGATATAAACTATTATATATAGGATGGATAAACTAAAAGGTCCTACTGTATAGTACAGGGAACTATAATCAATATCCTGTGATAAACCATATCGAAAATAATATAAAAAATGAATATAAGTGTATAACTGAGTCATGGTGCTGTAAAGCAGAGACTGGCACAACATTGTAAATACTTCAATTTAAAAAATTAAAAAGAACGCACAGGACTTCCCTGGTGGCGCAGTGGTTGAGAGTCCACCTGCTGATTCAGGGGACATGGGTTCATGCCCTGGTCCGGGAATATCCCACATGCCATGGAGCAGCTAGGCCCATGATCCATGGCTGCTGAGCCTGTGCATCCAGAGCCTGTGCTCTGCAACAGGAGAGGCCAAAATAGTGAGAGGCCCGCGTACCGCAAAAAAAAAAAAAAAAAAAAAAAGAACACACATAGACTGAATGTGAAAGATGGAAAGAGATATTTATTCAAATGGAAACCAAAAGAGAACAAGTGCAGCTATACTTATCAGACAAAATAGAGTTTAATTCAAAAGTTGTAACAAGAGACAAAGAAGTTCACTCTGCAATGATAAAGAGATTAATTCATAAATTTGATATAGAAATTATAAATACATAAATACTTAATAACAGAGAACCTATATATATATTAAACATTTATTTACAATAGAATCCAAAATAATGTAATATTAAGAATAAATTTAACCAAGGAGATGAAAGATCTCTATATTGAAAACTATGTCATTGATCAAAGAAATTGAAGAAGACACAAATAGACAGTAAGACATCCCATATTCATGGGTTGGAAGAACTAATATTGTTAAAATGTCCATAATTTCCAAAACAATCTTCAATATATCCCTATCAAAAGTCCAAAAAAAAAAAAAACCTACAATTTGTATGGGACCAGAAAAGGCCCCAAATAGCTAAAGCAATCTTGGAAAAGAAGACCAAACCTGGAGGCATCACACTTCCTGGTTTCAAACTATATTACAAAGCTATAATAATCAAAACATATGGTATTGGCATAAAAAATGACTCAGATCAATGAAACAGAATAGAGACCCCAGAAATAAACCCATCAGCAGCAGAATACACATTCTTCTCAAGTATACATGGAACACTCTCCAGCATATACTATATGTGAGTCCACAAAACAAGCCAATAAATTTTAAAAGATTTAAATCATTCAAAGTATCTTTTCTGTTCACAGTGGAATGAAACTAGAAATCAATACTAGAAGGAAAACTGTAAAATCCACACGTGTGGAAATTTAAAGGTATAGTCAAACATCATATAAGTCAAAAAGGAAATACTCTGGAAATAAATGAAAATGAAAAAAACAGCATAAAATTTATGAGATGCAGTGAAAGCAGGACTCTGAGAGAAATGTATAATTATAAATGCTTACATTAAAAAAGAAGATCTGACACTAATATGTATAAAATAGATAACTAATAAGAACAAGCTGTATAAAAAATAAATAAAATAAAATTCAAAAAAAATTAGTTAAAAAAAAAGAAGATCTCAAGATTGGAGACAAGATGGTAGAGTAGAGGTCCTTGAGCTCACCTCCTCTCATGAGCACACTAAAATCACAACTAACTGCTGAACAACTATCGATAAAAAAGGCTGGAATCTCCACCTTTATATTTATCATTTCATTCCTACCACTTGCTTTGGGTTTAGTTTATAATTTTCCTTTTAGTTTCTTAAGGTATAAATTTATGCTATTGATTTGAGATCTTCTTTTGTGATTATATTGTGAGTGTGCCCCTTCTACTGCTTTGTGGGTTTCTTCTTTATGTCTTTGGATGTAGAATATCTTTTTTGGTAGGTCCTCTTCCTAGCTTCTGGTAGAGGCCGTCAATCCTTGGCATTCTTTGGTTTTCAGCTGCATCACTCCAGTCTCTGCGTTTGTCATCACATAGTGTTCTTCTTGAATGCCTCTCTCCACATAATCATCTTCTGATAAGAACATATGTTATATTTGATTAGGGACCCAACCTACTCCAGTATGACCATATCATAACTAATTGCATATGCTATGGCCCTCTCTCTAAGGACTGTCCACACACAGATAGCTGAATCAAGTCATAAGTCCAAATACAAAGTTAAGGGACAAGACAGTATACTAACAATAATAAGGTTAGAGTAAGAGTGTGGATGTAGGATGAGGTGAGATTTGGTCCAGTAATTCAATTTATCACAGGAAGTATAATGCCTTATTTATTTTCCCCCAGAATATTGCACAGTGACTACTATGCAATAGATAAGTAATAAAGTTCATTATACTGAACTGAATCAAATTATTATTTTTGACTCAAATATATACTAGCTGTTATTGATTGCAAAAAATAGACACTGACTCTTGAAGAAATGGGGAATTTTAGGGTAACATTAGCTCACAGAATTGACAGGAAGTTTGGAAAACATGTCTAAGAAAATACAGGAACCAGGATAATACTAATGTACATGAACAGGAAATAATCAAATAGACCTGGATAATATTACTAGAAAGATTCCATACATGTGGATATATATTTGTAAGTTTTTTAAATCTCTTTTGTATACTGACTCCAATATCTATAATAGTGTCTGGCACAGAGTAGAGGGTTAATTAATTAACAAACACATGTTTAGTGAATAAATATGATTCCATCCTTGTACTAGTCCAATCAGATTAAAAGTTCTGGCACATAGAATCTAACTGTCTAAATTAGGTCACATACCTATCAGATGACTACTAGCTCATCTTGACTTACCATCCCATGGAGTCTGCATACAAGAGGTAGAAGAAATTCCCCCAAAGGAAATTGAGATGCTGTTACCACAAATTAGGTAAATATAAAGACCTAAGTACTATACATGAACACTAAACTGATCATATTACCAGCCTGCTTAAGAACCTGATGACTCATGATTGTATCTATAATACAATACATACAGTGCCAATAAAAATCTAATCATGTCGTTTCTTTCCAGATTTAGTCCATATCTCTGTTCTCTTTATACCTGAGTTTCCAACCTTTCTGAATATAACACAAGTATGCTATGTTATGTCATGCTTTTATAACATATTGATTAGAGCACAGACTAAACTACTATTACAAGAGGAACAGTAAATACAGCAGCTCTGGTGAGGTATAATTTTATTTTTCTCTCATTAACAATCCAAATTTAGGCAGACTATCCAGAGTAGACAAGGAACAGGTCCCTTCTATTGGGGTGCTCCATGATTTCCTAGGATAGAGCCCTTATCTTCACTATTAAAACTGATGCAACTTCACTTTACCTGCATTTTAATAAAGAGAAAAGAGAAAAAGCAAAGGACAAGCAACTTAATTAATTAATGATATGATCTGGAAGATACAACCATGACTTCTGCTTACTTCCTAATATCCTAAACATGTCACCTGGCCACATCCAGCTAGATAAAAATATTGGAGAAAATTATTACAAGAAAGAGTGGGAAGAGATACTGGAAGACAATTAACAATCTCTCTCACAAATATTTTTGCACATTTTCTCTTCCTGAAATGGTATACTTCCTCTTCACTGTGACTACAGCATTGATAAATACTTTCTGGGAAATTTTCCCAACTTCTTCATGGAGAATAAGTTGCTACGTTTTAGAACTTTAGTACCTTCACTTTGGAACTTACCACTTGCTTCTCCATCTCCTTGAAGACAAAGAACTTAACTTATACATACTTTTATTTCCATACTTTTATTTTATTTTTAATTCCAAAGAATTTTTGCCTTCAACTTGAATCTCTTAAATGGGTTCATTGGAGCTTAACAAAGAAAACTACTTTTACACAGATATCTCTGTATGCAAATTTTCTTTGATAAGTCCATTTTGGCATTCTTTATTAAAAATCTATACTGCAGACTAGTGTGTTGCTAGGAGACATTCAAGTGCAGAAGGCATATTATAATGTGTGCTTTGAATATGAGTAAAAAATATTTTAGGGACAATGCTCATGATAACTTAGTATGCAAAGTGATATTCTTCTTCTGAGACTGGTTGTACTCCAAAGCAGAATTAAAAACTAAGATAACTGAAAAAGCCATTCTGTGCATTTATGCTTCAATATGGTGAATACAATTTCCATTAAACATGTTATTTTCCCTTAAAATAAACAGTAACAATTAAAATCCTATTTATACAGCAGAAACTAACACACCATTGTAAAGCAATTATACTCCAATAAAGATGTTTAAAAAAATCCTATTTACTACTTGGTGCTTTGAAAAGTTTCAGTTTCTTTTTTCTAGTGTAGTTCACTGTTGTTAAATGATTACTTAATTATTGAAGCAGCTCCCTGATGTTGAACAAAATTTTCAGTACATAATTAATACAGAGAGGCTCCAGTTGAAATGAAAAGTTTCCTCATATCAGCTTAACTCTTCTTGTCCAGTAAGGTAAAAGAAGCAGAAAGGAGAGTATACTTCAAGAAATAGTAATCACCATGAGACTTAGAGATTATTTCTGAGTTCCTTAGCTGAGATTTGAGAATATCTGGATAGAAACAAAAATTCCAACCACACTGCAAATTTGGTTCATATAGACCACAAAAGAGCTGTTGAACTAACTAGCTGCTGGTGTTTTTTATTTTTATTTTTTCTAATCCTAGAGTCATTATAAAATTATAAAAATTATATGCGAAGTTTCATCTAGGTATTTTAGAGCAATTGTTTCAGTTACTCATCTTTGTATGTCCTCTCTGGCATAATCTGAGTTCCTAAAAAAGAAGGTAATTGTGTCTTATTGATCTTCGAACTCTTGGAAATCTTTCTATTGTAATAATATGTTTCTGTTTTTCATGATGTTGGAGAACTCTTCTTTATACTACCAAGTGGACAGCCTATGATAAAACTTAAAAACTGACAAGAGAACTCTGGACCAAACAGTAACAAGTGGGGGAAAAAAAATTTGTGCTGCTCAGCCTAGTCGAAAACATTGAGCTGCATCTAACAAAAGGTCTCAGTGTTAATAACAAAATATTGATCCAATGTTCTTGAAGATCTTAATAATTATATTTACATATTAAAACATTTCATGGATCAGTTCATATATTCCCTTGACAACACATTTAATACCCAATCTGTTTCACATATTAGCAAGAGTTCAACAGTAATATTTTTAAAGCAATATATTCAAGATTAAACAGAGATTGAAGAAGAAATGGAACAAATTCTTTCAGAATTGTTTGTGTCCTTGTGACTTGTTAAATGATAATTGAAAACTTTTCCTGGAAACTATATTCTTTAAGTCTGAAAACCACATTTGAATTAGATGGAATGAAATGTAAACCCCATCTCAAAACATTTCCAAGCTCATATACTTAGCTTTACCCATATTTTCTGTGCTATATTTTTATACTTTAATTAAAGTTAGTTGAAGATTTTCATTCATGTTTGTTTGATTAATTCTACAGTGTTTTTTCTTAATTTCAAGATTCTTTTCTTTTTTTAATGTTCTTAGTCTTCTTTTCTTCAGATTTTGGACTTTAAGTCTATTTATTCTCTCCATGTATAAATAAGGATTCAATCAGTACTAACATGAATATTATGGAATAAGAAATTTATCATAGAAATTAGAAATCAAACAATTAAAGGAAGAACTAGGGAAATAAATACATGAAAGAAATTCTTTAAGAACTGGAGAAAAATCATTAACCAACTTTGACACAGACCAATTAGTATGAGCTTACAAGGAAATTTGGAAGAATAGTTCATCTGGCTGTTAGACTGGGACTATGAAGGGAAATTGATATTTATATCAGTCTGTTGGCTTTACATGGTTACTACATATGAGTTTTCAGCAAAGTGTGTGGTAGTGGGCCTTACATCACTGTTGATAGGCAGGGCTGGAATTCACAAAAGATAGCTGGATAGGGAG
This sequence comes from Mesoplodon densirostris, assembly GCF_025265405.1. Taxonomy (NCBI): domain Eukaryota; kingdom Metazoa; phylum Chordata; class Mammalia; order Artiodactyla; family Ziphiidae; genus Mesoplodon; species Mesoplodon densirostris. The sequence continues at coordinate 43,620,084 of NC_082667.1, forward strand.
AGGGCAGGATCAAGGGAAAACTGAAATCCTCTGGAAACTGTTCCTTTGAATCTCAATTCCTCTAACCAACAACCTTCAGCACATAAAGGTTCTGCTTTGTTTATACCTTCCAAACCTCACACAACCACATGTGTCAATTCTAACTTGAAGTCATAGAGTAAGGAAACTTCTGGGAAATGTAGTTCCCAATAAAATAAAGTTGATAATAGAAGAATCTGACTCAGCTCATCCATTGTGAACTTGACATCTAGATATACCTGACATTCTGTAACTTAAATACTGAGATATAAGGTTGATGACAGTTAATGCATTTTATATTAGTAGGGAAGTGGGAGAGGGAAAATTGAAATAATCTTCAATCTCTCAATGGATACATAGATATATAGATATATACATGTATATAGATATAGACATATATGATGCATGCATAGCTATATCTATATATCTGTATGTGTATTATATAGACCTTGTTTTGGCCATAGGTGCTTTTTACTTCCTTTTTCCCTTACCACTTTTGAATATAGTCATAAAATATGCATATGTGTGCATGTGCACATACACACACACATATAGAAAAATATTTGCTATGAAGAATTTGCTCACAGATTTATGGAGGTTAGAATGTCCCAAGATCTTCAGGGTGAGTCAGCAAGCTGGACAAAAGCTGTTGGTTCAGTGCCAGTCTGAGTCCAAAGGACTGAGAACCAGGAGTCAATAGAGTAGTTTCAGTTTGAAGGTCAGCAGACTTGAGACGAAGGAAAGCTGATGTTTCAGTTAAAGTCCCGAGGCAAGAAAAATTCTGTCCCAGACTGAAAGCTGTCAGGCAGGATTAATTTTCTCGTAGTCAGAAAACAGTCAGACTTTCTGTTCTACTTGGTCCTTTAACAGGTTGGATGAGGCCCACCCATGTTAGGGAGGGCAATATGCTTTACTCAATCTACTGATATAAATGCTATGCCGTCCAGAAACATCCTTGCAGAAACACTCAGAATAATGTTTGACCAAATATCTGGACACCCTGTGGTCTAGTCAAGTTGACCCATGAAATTAACCATCACACCTCCCAAGTCTAACTCCAGTCAAGAAGAACTTTTCTTAAGTCTGTTGAAATCTGCCACATGTTAAAGGAAAGCTTTTCTAATTAAATAAATCTACAATTACGTCATCCTGACTCAGATTCAAACTTCCCCTGTAAATTTAGATGTAGATTTGTAAGTAGGTAGGTAGATAGATAGACACAGATAGGTAGCACCAAGAAGTGATTCCTGAAAAAACAAACAAACAACAAAAAAAACAAGACCAGTTGGTGATTTATTGCTTTTAAGTTCAATAATATCTTTAAAACTTCCACCCCTGGGCTTCCCTGGTGGTGCAGTGGTTGAGAGTCCACCTGCCGATGCAGGGGACACGGGTTCGTGCCCTGGTCTGGGAAGATCCCACATGATGCAGAGCAGCTGGGCCCGTGAGCCATGGCCGCTGAGCCTGCGCGTCCAGAGCCTGTGCTCCACAATGGGAGAGGCGACAACAGTGAGAGGCCCACGTACCACAAAAAAAGAAAAAAAAAGTTCTATCCCTGTGCTCCCTTATTTCTTAAGCAGGGATATTTTCAGTGAGTCATGACTATAATTTGAAAACCCTTCCTTTTCAATAAATATCTTCATTAGAAGATATTCACCTCCAAAATATGGCCAATAATCCTACAAAAAGCAATAACCACAATATAATTACACTCTCCTTATTAAAATGTTCAACCATTTGCTACAGATGAACAGTCATGGTTCTGGAAAAGGATAATTTGTTTAATAATACATTCACCCAGCTACCCATAATGTGATTTAATCAGTATATTATATGCAGGCTACAAATGTAAAGTAGCTCAAATGATCAGACTGAATGAGGGAGGGGGAAAGATGGAGATTCATCTTCCCCCTTTCTAAATCCTTTACCTTTCAGTTACATTTAAAGACATATTTAGAAACCACCTGCCACATTAAACAACAGGATAACTGCTCTACCTAGAGTAGACAAAATCAAAGCTACTCTTGAGATTTGACATTGGTTTGTTCGTATTATAAGTTCATGTCATCTGAGAATAATATACCAGTAAGTTCTTATTCAGGCCAAAAACATTTCTTCCCTTGTACCCCACATGGAATCTATTGTATCAATACATCCTTCAGCACTATCTGCAAAATATAATGATATTCTGGTCATTTTTTTTTTTTTTTACTGCTGCTCCCTTGGTCCACCATCATTTCTCACTTGCATTACTGATACAGACATCTTCCTGCTTCTGATCCCACCTCTCTTAAGTATACTCAGTTCAGAAGCCAAGATGATGCTATTTAAATGAAAGCCATTTCTTGACATTTCTCTGGTAAAAATTCTCCAGTGGCTCTTCATTTAGCAGAGTAAAAGCTAAAGATTTAGAATGACCTGAAAAACTTGCTTATCATCTGTTCTCAACAATTTTTCTGATTGGATCCTATATTACTCTCCCCATCATTCACACTGATCCAGCCTCATTGGCTTTCCCTCAGTTGAGTCAACACACCAAACATCTTTCTACCTTAGACCTTACATAGACCTTGCATCTATATGTGATGCCTTTCCCTGAGATATCCTAATGCTTTACTCTCTCATCTTGTGGGTGTTTATCAAACATCACCTCCTTCATGAGGCCTTCTCTAATGTAATGGTCCTGTCCAAAATTGCGGTCCTTGATCCTTCCCTACTCTATTCTGCTTTATTTTTCTTCTTAGCACTTATCTAAGTTATATATTTTTATTGAATATTTCAATGTTGTATCTCTAGCACAGGGTGAAGAGGAAAACTTGCTGAACTGGTGAGTATTCTAGAGATAGTGAACACCAGCAACAAATCTCATCTACGCCAATACCTTCAATGTGCAATGGAATACAGCTGTTTTCTTTTGCATGATGGTAGTGAGGAATGAATTGTCCCCAGCTTTGAATCATAAGTTAAGCATTCTATCATGCTATATTGATTACTACTGCTTCATAACAACCACCCCCCAAAATCAATGATAAAGCAATAATCATTTATTTAACTTTAGCTCACAAGATTGTAGGTCAGTTGGATAGTTCTATTGGTCTCTTTCAGGTTTTTCTTGACTATTCTTGCTCATGGGTGTATGGTCAACTTGTTGGTTGACTGGGAATTCACTGATCTAAGACAGCTTCATCTGGGATCAACTGATTCTGTACCACATGATTTCTCATCCTCCAGCAGGCTAATCTGGACTTGGTGGTCACATGGGTCCAAACAAGAAAGTATAGCACACACAGCCTCTTGAGGTCTAGGCTCAGGGTTGAGCTCACACCTTCCATTCTGACACATTCTTTTACTCAAAAAAATCACTAAGAAGGCCAGATCCAAGTGGGTAAAGAAAAAATTCGATCCTTGATAGAGGAAATACAAAGCCACACTGCAAAGAGCATTTACTTCTTAAGCATTTCAACAATATCACTCATGGCCATGAATCATTAAATCCTGATAACAATATGGAAAGTCCAGGAGGTGATCTCTTTTTATACCACACAATCATGTTACGGTCATTTTTTATTAATTATTAATTGGGTTAAATTTCATAGATCAGGTGTCTATTTTTGCAAGGCTCTATTGTGACCAAGATATCCAGAATTTTCTTGTTTTATTTTCATATTCTCAATTGTATCTGTTAAGTTTAACCCCTTATTAAGGAGGCATAATTAACATAAGGCCAATGGAAAGATAGTTTGAATGAAACTGGTTATATACAACTTTAGCAAGAATTTTGCAGAAGAACTTGAGGTGAAGCACACATTAAAATCATATTAGAGAAGTAATGAGATAGTACTTCTTACCTATTAGAATGGCCAAAATCTGGTACATTGGCAGTACCAAATGCTGACGACTATGTGGAACAATAGGAATACTCATCTATTGCTGATGGGAGTGCAAAATGGTTCAGTTGCTTTGGGTGACATCTTGGCAGATTTTCAGAAAACCAAACATATTCTTACCATATTATCCAACAGTTGTAGTCCTTAGTATTCATCCAAAGGAGTTAAAAACTTAATGTCTGTTCAAAAATCTACACAAGGCTGTTTATTGCAGCTTTATTCATGATTACCAAAACTTAGAAGCAACCAAGGTGTCCATCAGTAAATGAATGGATAAATAAACTACAGTACATCCAGACATTTTTCAGTACTAAAAAGAAGTGAGCTGTCAATCCATGAAGAGACATCTAAATGCATATTACTAAGTGAAAGAAGCCAATCTGAAAATGCTGAATACTGTATGATTCCAACTATATGACACTTAGGAAAAGGCACAACAATTGAGATGGTAAAAAGCTCAATTGTTGCCAGGAGTAGGCAAGGAGAGATGAATAGGCAGAGCACAGAGGATTTTTAGGACAGTTGAAATACTCTGTATGATATTATAATAATGGATATATATCATTATACATTTGTTTAAATCCATAGACTGTACAATATCCTAGAGTGAATCCTAAGGTAAACTATGGACTTTGGGGTATTTTGATGTGTCAATATAGGTTCTGCTTTGATAAAAAAAAATGTACCATTCGGGTGAATGATGTTGATATGGGGGAGGCTATGCACCTCTGCATTCCCCTCTCAATTCTGTTGAAAAACTAAAAGTGCCCTGAAATAATAAAGTCTTAAAAATTACATTACAGAAATTAGTATTTTTGGATCATTACACACCAGTGTTTTAAAGGAGAACAGTTGTCTTGGAAAACATATGTAATCTTTGTTACTCTTTCCAGAGGAAACAGTCAGATGCAAATGCAAATATGCAAATATATGCACTCATTCTGTCTTTATATTCATTTAAGAATATATTTTGTTTATTGTTCTTTTTTCTTTTTCTGCTGTTTTCTCTCTTTCAATTACCTAAACTTTTCATCTTTGTTTTTTTTTTCTTTTCTCTGAGGTAATCCACAATTGTTTTTGTCTTTTAATTTTTTTTAAACTTGGAATCATGCTACTCTTTGCTTTCTGTCATATTCCCTCTCTAACTGGGTTAGGAGCTTAAGTTTAAGAAAAAGGCAGAATTTTCTCATATTTTGCACATATTTAAAGTCTACTGTGCTCCAAATACAAACACTTATGAGGAAACTCCACAGGTAGATGGAATTTTGAGTTTTGTGCATAAATGTAAACAGAAAATTCCCTAACAATTGAGGGAAAAAATAGTAGACTCAATATAATTTCTGAAATATATTTCCCTGAATTCTAAAGTGTTCATTTGTGTTGATTTAGTCAGGGATACGGAAGAGAATAAAGATGCTCATCCTAATGTTACCCTTTAAAATAAATATATTTTCAAAATAAACCCCAAATAATGCATAGGTAGCATTTTGAGTGTGAATGGCCTCAGAATTGGTTTGCATGAAAATAAACATAGCTATAATACAAACAATGTATGCTGACAAAGCATACATAAATTCTGCACAAATGTAATTAGTAAAACTTTATATGTGGCAATACTGTAGCACTTGCAGAATTCAGGACTACTGACTTAGGAATAGAGTCCTGGATGTAAATAGTTGTACTGCTGTGTTCTGCAAATTATTTAACCTCACATTCAGAGAAAGACTGGCCAAATTTTCCTTTACGGGCCTGAAACCTTCTGTATATACACATACATTTAATTATATTTCCTTCTCTTGGGGAAATTGTGACTATGTTATTCTGTGGTGAGTTCCCCTAAAATCTGTGGTAATATTTCTCAGAAAAATAAAATTCATATTACTGTAATGAATATAACACGTATAGCTAGAAAAACATTTGCTTAAATCATTGTTCAAAAATTGTTGAACAGCTTGCCATCTATTGTTGCTATTAAAAAACAGAGAGGGGCTTGCCCATTATAATCTCTCACATGAGGTAATGGAATTTGTTTGGATATCATAATTGAAATAATGTCTGCCCTCAGAGAGATGATGAAATGGGTCAGAATACCTCCACCCTTTGAAGTCGTTTCTCATGTATAATTAAAATCCTCAGAGCAGGTCTCTGAAAAACTTGAGGTGACACAGATCTGCTTGAATGCATAAAAAAATAAATAAATCTTAAAAACAAAAATCTAAAAAAAAAAGACTGTTGTTATATTTAAGTGTTGATAGTGTTCTTAGTAATGAACAAAGGGGTTGGTCTCCAAGTCTTTTATATGTCTTATATTTTCTCATTACTTATGAGGATTATTTTAAGTGTTTACTATGACTCTGTCACATAATATTCTAGAAATAGTAGCAATTAGTTATAATAACTTGGAAAAATTCCTTACCACCCTGGAATAGCAAATTTCTATTTAGCCTACCAATAGACTAGTAAATTTTCAAAAAAAAAATCAGTTCAATTTGATGTCTTTGGGTCACAATAACCAAAAGTCAGTGGCCAGAGCCACTTCAAAGTTTCACCTCAGATAGCTTCCAACTCGAAACTAGTGCAGTACTCCACCTCTATACATAAGTTATACCAGAAAGAACTATCTCAGAAGTCCCAACTTCACTGGAATGTAGGAATGGGAGAATTATTAGCTATATTTCTCCATGCTAAGTCAGGTTTTGACTATCCCATTTCTATGTCCTAGCTGTTTTATTAATGCTTCATTGAGCAATTATTACTAGTGGATGCAGTTCTTATGCCTTAGAAGCAGAAACCTATCTTCTGTTCTTATAAATGTTTATTTTATTCTGCTTTAGGCATCTGAATAAGTATATCGGTCCTGTGCTCTCTTTTGGACTCAGAGGGCCTATCATCCTTCCACAGTTCCTTGTGCCTGAGTGTATGAAATATTCTAGGGCTTGTTTATCCAAATTTCCCCACCACAACCCACCGGGTTTTCCACTTTCTTCCTCATGCTGCTGACCAGAGAGTGTACAAATTCCAATATTTAAATACAAGAGGAATTAGCAAGCTCAACTTAGGCCTCCATTTTTATCTCTTCAACTCAATCTGCTTTACATTGGAATACTAACTCAGATATTAATAAAAGACTACTTAATTCATCTACATTCTGTTGTTTCATGTATACTTAGTATGGGATAATTCATGGTGGGGAGAGATGGTGGGTTATGTTTTGTGCATCCTTATATCTATGCTTATAATATCATTAAATACAATCAAAACTTTAATAAGCTGAATTAAGAGAAGAGTAAGGGAGTGGCTTGATATTTGAATACCTAGGCAGACCACATAGGTCTAAACCTTACCCTAACCCGTACCCTAATCCTAACCCGTACACTAACACTATCACATACTGTAACACATACCCTAACCTTAAACCACTGTCGTACCCTAAACCATACCCGTTCCCTAACCCTAACCCTAACACTAAACCTAACCCTTACCCTAACCCATACCCACATCCTAACCTGTACACTAACACTAACCCATACCCAAACACGTACCCTAACCCTAAACCATTGTCGCACCCTAACCTATACCCTAAACCATACCCGTTCCCTAACCCTAACCCTAACCCTTAACCTAACCGTACCCTAATCCTAACCTGTACACTAACACTAACCCGTACCCTAACATGTACCCTAAACCTAACCCGTGTGTTTGTATTTGAAGCTTTCTCTAGCCTTCCAAAGTTCTCTTTACTGGTGACACTATTTCCAATATCTGGATAGAATCTCCCACACCTAACCAGCAGTTTATTGTGTATGAAGTTGATGTCTGAGATAGAAAATTTTTTCTTCTTCTAGCTAAGAAAATTTGAAAAAAAACCTAGCAAAGTAAAAGACAGTGAGGAGTAATGAATGCATATTCACCAGGAATAAATATATTATATTCATTTAGTTCAATATAGAAGTAACTCACAAACACAAAGGGAACTGGCTGGCAATCTTGGAATTGTTGGCTTGAAAAGCTATCCCTTGCTTTTCTTCCTATGCATCTACTTTCCTAGTTAAAGAGAAAATTAATTTGATCAAGATTCCAGAGTGACAATTCAAGGCAGTCTAAAAACATAATTCTCCAACTTACAACCCTCAACCAACCAAACTATATCTGCTTCAGTGGCCTTGCCTTCTTATTCCTCATGGTTTTCCCTTTCTTTTTCTTCTACTGTTATCATTTTCTCTTTCTTCTTTCCTTTCTCACTCCTCCTTTCCTTTTTCTCTCTCTTCCCTTTCTAAATTTTCTCTCTTTTCTTTTCTTCTTTACTCACCCCTTCTTCCCCATCTTCAATCTTTTTATTTTCTTCCACTTACTTCCTGCCTTCTTTGTTTTTATTTCTCCTATTTCTTCTTCTTCTGATCACTCTATTCTTCTAGAAAAATCACTCATTTTGCTCCTGCTGAACCAACATTTTAGCCCTGTGTGAAGAGGAATGTAAACATCTGTCTTTCAAAAAAAGATCAAGACATGTATGTAAATCATATATCCTTCACTAGTTTCAGTCAGTAAAATTTACCTGAAGCAAATGCTAATGAATTTTAGGATATTAATATAAGCAGTATTATGTTTCCATGTGAACAATTTTCTAGCATCTGTTAGAGATGAAATATCTCTAGAAACTCTCACCAGTTTAATAAAAGAGTAGAAATGAATAGAAATTGCACCTTTAACTGACAAAATTATGTAACATAGAAGAACTGCAAAACTCACTCTGGATTATGTTTCTATATATCTCTATATAATAATGGATGTCATTAAACCATAAATAAACCATAGTCATTGAAGTATCTCTTATTCTTTTTAAAAATAATGGACCCTAAATATGACCTAAAATTGTTGTAAAACTGAGGTATTTTTATCCATACATTGGTTTTACTAATCTTTCTTTTTAAAATATAGTATTTCATGTAGAGAGGGAAGACCCTAAACCCACCTCCTCTCACGGGCATACCAAAATTACAATTATTTACAGAGAAACTATTGATGAGAAAGACCAGAACCTAGCAGAAAAGGTCTTCCACAACTGAAGATATAAAGAATGAATCACAAGGATACGTGTAGAAGGGGCAGAGTTTCTGTATACTCAAGACCCATATTCCCAGGTGGGAGACCCAGAAATGGGAGGATAATTACAACTGCAGAGGTTATCCCCAAGGACCAACAGGTCAGAGCCCCACATCAAGCTCAGCAGCCTGGAGGTCCTGCCTAGGGAAGATGAGCTCCCAGAATATTTGGCTTTAAAGGCCAGTGGGTCTTAAATTTCAGAAGAGGCAGTGTGTTGTGGGAAATAGAGACTCCACCCTTAAAGTGCACACACAAAATATCATAAGCTCCAAGACCCAAGGCAGAAGCAGTAATTTGAAAGGAACTAGGTCAGGCACAGCTACTGATCTTAGAGAATCTTCCAGAGGCAGGAAGCAACTAGAGCTCACCCTGGGAACATAGACACTTATGGCAGCCATTTTGGGAGCTCCTTTCACTATATGGAGACAGGTACTGGCAAGTGCCATTTTGGAATGTCCCTTCTAGCTTATTAACACTTGTACCTGGTCCCACCCACCACCCTGTTGGCACCAGTACTAGGACATTACATAATGATCAAGGGGTTAATCCGAGAAGATATAACAATTGTAAATATATATGCTCCCAATATAGGAGCACCTAAATATATATAGCAAATATTAACAGACATAAAGAAATAAATTGAAAGTAACACAAGAGTAGGGAAATTTAACACTCCATTTATATTAGTGAACAGATCATCAAGACAGAAAATTAATAAGAAAACACTGGTTTGAAATGACACATTATATCAAATGGACTTAATAGATACATATATAGAACATTCCATCTAAAAGCAGGAGAATACACATTCTTTTCAAGGGTACATGGAACATTCTCCAGGATAGATCACAGACTAAACCACAAAAGAAGTCTCAGTAAATTTAAGAAAAGTGAAATCATATCAAGCATCTTTTCCAATCACAATACTATGAGACTAGAAATCAACTACAAGAAAAAAAAACAACTGTAAAAACTACAAACATGTGGAAGATGAACAATATGCTACTAAATAACTAGTGGATCACTGAAGAAATCAAAGAAGAAATAAAAAATACTGGAGACAAATGAAAATGAAACCACAATGATCCAAAATTTATGGGATTCAGCAAAAACAGTTCTAAGAGGGCAGATTATAGTGATACAAGCCTACCTCAGGAAACAAGAAAAATCTCAAATAAACAATCTAACATTACACCTAACAGAAATAATTCCTAGAAATGTATAATTTCCAAGATTGGACTAGGAAGACTAGGAAGAAATAGAAAATATAAATGGATCAATTACCAGTAATGAAATTGAAGCAGTAATGTAATTAAAAACTCCCAACAAACAAAAGTTCAAAACCAGATGGCTTCACAGGTGAACTATAACAAATTTAGAGAAGAGTTAACACCTATCCTTCTCAAACTATTACAAAAAATTGCAGAGGAAAGGACACTTCTGAAATCATTCTGTCATGCCAGAATCACCCTGATACCAAAACCAGACAAAGTAATCACAAAATAAAAATTATAAATAAATAAATAACTTGCTGATATCACTTCAGAGCATAGATGCAAAAATCCTCAAAAAAATAGCATATTGAATTCAACAGTACACTAAAAGGATCATAAACCATGATCAAGTGGAGTTTATCCCAGAGATGCAAGGAAGGTTCAATATTCATAAATCAATCAATATGATACACCACATTAACAAACTGAAGTATAAAAATAATATGATCATCTCAATAGATGTATAAAAACTTTTACAAATTTCAACACCAATTTATGATATAAACTGTCAACAAAGTGGGTGTAGAGGGAACACACCTCAACATAATAAAGGTCATATAAGCCCACAGATGATATCACACTCAATGGTGAAAAACTGAAAGCATTTTCTCTAAGATAAGAAACAAGATAAGGATGTCCACTTTTGTCAGTTTTACTCAACATAGCATTAGAAGTCCTAGCCACAGCAATCAACAAGAAAAATAAATAAAAGGAATCCAAATTGGAAAGGAAGAAGGAAAACTGTCACTGTTTGCAGATGACATGACACTATACATAAAAAATCTTAATGACACCACCAAAAATCTACTAAAGCTCATTTATGAATTTGACAAATTTGAAGAATACAAAATTAATATACAGAAATCTGTTGCATTTCTATACACTAACAAAAAAACATCAATAAGATAAATTAAGAAATCAATCCCATTTACCATCCAATGAAAAAGAATAAATCTGGGCTTCCCTGGTGGCACAGTGGTTGAGAGTCTGCCTGCCGATGCAGGGGACACAGGTTCATACCCCAGTCTGGAAAGATCCCACATGCTGTGAAGCGGCTGGGCCCGTGAGCCATGGCCACTAAGCCTGAGCATCTGGAGCCTGTGCTCTGAAACGGGAGAGGCCACAACAGTGAGACGCCTGCATACTGCAAAAAAAATAAGTAAATAAAATAAATAAATAAATAAACTCAAAATGGATCAAGAACATATGTGTAAGACTAGAAACCATAAAACTCCTAGAAGAGAAGATAGGTAGTAAACTCTTTAACATCAGTGTTAGTAATAATAATTTGGATATGTCACCTCAGGCATGGGAAACTAGAGCAACAAGTTGGATACCTCAAACTAAAATCCTTTTGCACAGTGAAGGAAACAGTCAATGATATGTAAAGGCCACCTAGTGAATTGGAGAAGTTACTTGCAAATGACATCTAAAAAGATCTCATAAAAGGTTAATATCCAAAATATACAAAGAACTCATACAACTAAAATAAGATAAACCAACAACCCAAATAAAAACTGGTCAGGGTATCTGAATAGACAGTTTTCCAAAGAAAACTTACAGATTACCAACAAGCAATAAAAAGATGCTCAACATTGCTAATCATCAGAGAAATGCAAGTCAAAACCACATTGAGATATCACCTCACACCTGTCCGAATGACTATCACCAAAAAGACACCAAATTCAAATGATGGTGAGGATGTGAAGAAAAGATAACCCTTGTACACTGTTGGTGGGAATGTACATTAGTACAGCCACTATTTAAAACAGTATGGAGAGGTTCCTCAGAAAACTAAACTAGACTAAACTAAATAAACTAAACTAGAATATTATATAATCCAGCAATTCCACTCTGGGATGTATATCCCAAGAAAATCAAAACACTGATTTGAAAGGGTACATACATCCCAATATTCACAGCAGCATTATTTACAATAGCCAAGATATAGAAGCTATCTAAGTGTCCATCAACATATGAATGGATAAAGAAGATGTGGCATATATATATATATATATATATATATATATATATATATATATATGTATGTATATGTATATGTATATATATATATATATATATATAATGGAATATTACTCATATATATATAATGGAATATTACTCATCCATAGAAAATAATTGAATTATACCATTTACAACAATATGGATGAACCTGGAGGGTGTCATATTTAGTGAAATAAATCAAATACTGTATGTTATCACATATTGGAATCTAAAAAGTAAAACAAATAATTGAATATAACAAAACAGAAAAAGACTCACAGATACAGAGAACAAACTAGTGGTTACCAATGGGTAGAGGGAAGAGGGAGAGGAAAGTTAGGGGTAGGGGATTAAGAGTTACAAGCTATTATGGATAAAATAAATAAGCTGCAAAGATCTATTTTACTACACAGAAAATATAGCCAATGTTTTATAATATATTTAAATGGTGTATAATCTATAAAAAATTTGAATCACTATGTTGTACACTTGAAACTAATATAATGTTGTAAATCAACTATACCTCAATAAAAAAATAAAAACAAAAAGTAAACCAAATATTTCATTGTAAAATCTGAGATAATTTCCTAAAGATCCAAGCTTATGTATATTTTTAAAGAAGAATAACATTTGGAAAAACAAGTTACCAAAAAGTCAAAAATACGATTCCCTGTGAATCAATGACTCAGACTTTGATTTTCATTTTCTTTCTAATAATAATAATCAGAATTGGTTTAAGTATTGCCAGTTATGAGTGCAAGTCTAGGTGATTTGTTTAGCTGTAGAGTCCATTGATATAACTGTTGCCTCCAAATTTAACTAAATATGTATTATTTATTTTCATAAAAATTTTAAACTGATGCTAAAAGAAAATAAGGATAGCTTCAGTATCTCAAATTTACCATGTGAGTTAGTGACTCTTAAATGGTTCTGGCAATTTTAGATTAAGCACTTCATTACCTAGTAACCATTCCCTATACAGCTAATAATAACTCAAGTTCTACCAGAACACTTAATAATCGTCACTGCTTTTCTATGAGGCTTCTAGGCCCTTTTGTTTTGATTATACTATCAAAAATTTACACTTACAAAGATGTCATAAGAAAAGAACAAAGAAAATGTAAAAAATGAATTTGTAGGCAATCAACTCCTAACCACTTCTCTGTCTCTGCCACAGTTTGTGTGCAAGAAAGTGTTGCTGGAATAAGAGTGTATGTAAGTCCCAATGAGGAAAGACCTATTTGTGAATTCCAGACATAGCTATATTCACCATTTATGCCAGAATAAAGTGCTACTTAATTTTATCTCGCAGCTGAATCAAGTGACAAGACATAGATGTTTCAATTGTAAATATAGTTATGAAAGCACAACATAATCTTATGGATCACAAGCAGCAATATTTACAAATGGCTACAAATGACAGTGTAAATCAATGGAAAAACATCTTACTGATTGTTTTTCCTATCTGCCTTCTTTTCACTCTTTCTGTGAGTCTTTGCTTTTCCTTCCTGTCAGTTTCATCTGTTTTATTTTTGTTGCTCCCATTCTTTATCATTTCAACCCTCTTTCCTTTCTTTAAAACTCCTACCTTTTAGATGAAAGAATATATTAACAAAATAGATTATTTTATTTTCTGAACTTGAAAAATAGAAGAGTGTAAAAATCTAGGAACTGTTCATTTGTATTACTAAATTCTTCCTATATTTACACATATGAGGAGCTAGAAGTACAGAACCTGCCAAATATTTAACATGTTAAGTGTTAATTTATTTCTATATAAGTATCTTCCTCAGCTGATTTTTTTCTCCTTCCAATGGATCTATGGCCTTCAAATGATTTTTTTTTGTACTCAGAGGTATAAAATACAATCACATTTATGCAAAGGTATAAAGTACAACTATAAGGCATTAAGTCTTGCTATATCTCTTGTGTTTGAGGAGTGCACCTGTGCAATACACTGTCATTGATTTTTAGTGGAATTAAAAAACTTTATAAAGCTGATTTCTTATGTTATTGATCCCAGTTCATGATAATATAAAAAATTTCTGTTCACAATTTCCTGAATCTCATATTTTAAAATGAAAAGTCTTTAAACAGCCCTCCCCGATATATTTCTGTTAACATTATATTTCAATTTGTTAGAAACTCAATATTACTTGTAAAATCTAATAAATTATTAGAATTTTTAAATGAATACAATTATTAGAATTTGCTGACAATTTAATATGAAATATAATATGAATAAAATTTATTCATGAGATTTCAATACATTTATATTTTGATGCAGTTTATATTTTCCCATCAAAATTTTAAAGAGTATTTCTAGTATTTCATACTAGAATTCACATAATTTGGTCATGTTTTCATCATTACATGTATTAGTATTTAACAGTAGAATACTTACTATATTCTAGGTAATCTGTTAACGAGCTTACATTCATTTTATCTAATCCCCACAGTAATTTTCTGACATAGATACTATTATTTCCACTTACAACTGAGAAATCTGAGACTCTGTAAAATTAAGCAACTTGATGAAATTCACAGAATAATAATTTGAATATGATTCTGTTTGACTCAAAACTATATTCCTCTTTACCTACTTGATTTTGCATCTTGTAGCAGCTTGATTATGACTTAGATGTGTTTCATTATTCCTAAATCAATCACTGACAAGTAAAATCAAACTGCTATAATTATTTTATCCAGTAGTGTTCACCCAGGGGAAATTTTGCCTCCAAGAGTACATTTGGCAAATTTGGTTAGGACAATTTTGTTGTCACAATTAGCTGAGGCTGGGAAAGTGACTACTAGTAGTCATTGGATAAAAGACAGGGATGTTGCTAAACATCCTACAATGCATAGTCCCCTCAACAAAGAATTGCCTGGCCTACATTGTTAATAAAACTACTGCTGAAAAATCCTGTGTGTGGGTTTTCATAAATATCTAGTCATATCTCCTTCTTAATTAAGCACTCCCTGACTCCCCCTCAATACCATAATATATTCAAAGTGCAGATTATATTAGAGAGAAAGTCTTCAGAAACAGGAGTCAAAGTGACTGAAAAACAAGCTTGGACTATTGATTTTTCAAAGGGTATACATTAATCAATCAGTAATCTTATTTTCCACCTTGCTTCTCAGAGACCCCTGTAGAAATCTATGTAAACTTTCACAAATTATATTAATTTCATGGTGTTTTTGTGGGTAAAATATATTCGTCACAGGAATAGTCACAGGCAGTAGCATGTGACTTTCTAGCCTAATTCACAATATGCCCTTAAATTACAAGAATGTGGAGGTGATGTGACTTTCTCTAGGAATTGAGGGCAGGGCAGGGCAGAATCACAATCCTCCTGATGGTCATTGCTGCTTCATCACTTTTTCTGTCTCGACCAGAGATTCCTTTTTCACTGTCAGTTTATTCTCTGATGAACTCTCTATTTAGTTTTCTGATACCCTTATATGTATATCACATCTCTGTATTATTGTCTTGATACACAAAGACTTTCATCATGGATATAATGATGAAATCCTTTGTCTAGGGATTAACAACAAAACCATCTTCAGAGGGAAACCACAAAGCAAAACATTCAGATATGTAGTCTATACTTACCAACAGGAAGATCTCAGAATTCTATCCCTGAAACACAAGCAAAATTAGTATACAAAAAGACCTCTCCACCTGTAATCACAGTATAACACAATCAAAAACGAGTTATGGGGCTTCCCTGGTGGCACAATGGTTGGGAGTCTACCTGCCAGTGCAGGGGACACAGGTTCATGCCCCAGTCTGGGAGGATCCCACATGCCACGGAGCGGCTGGGCATGTGAGCTGTGGCCACTGAGCCTGTGCGTCTGGAGCCTGTGTTCCGCAATGGGAGAGGCCACAGCAGTGAGAGGCCTGCGAACCTAAAAAAAAAAAAAAAAAAAAAAAAAAAAAAAAAAAAACCCAACAACAACAAAAACAAACAAACAAACAAACAAAATGAGTTATGTTGTTACTGCTGAATGAGTTCTAAGAACTATACAAATAGGGCTTCAGAACCTGATTTCCTAGCATTTTATATCAATATTTCGATACCATTGCCAAACATAGAACTAATAGAATAAGTGATTGTGATTATTCCAGTAGAAAAGTGATGCAGTATTTAACCAACTACACTTATGTGTTGGATCATTAAAATCATAAAACACAGTGGTAATTTTAAACTGGTTGTATTTCCAAGAAATATAATTTTAAAAAGGATTTTAAAAATAACTTTTGACTAAAACAACTTCAAATCGTATTTTACTAATGTGACTTTAAAATTTTTAAAATAAGCTAATGTTTACTATCAATCACTAAAGAAACATAGATTAAACTCATACCACTAATAATGTTGTATATTCCAACATTTAAAAAATTACAAATAGTAATGTCTTGCACACACTGTTTCTTTTCTCCACATTCTCAAATCTAAATTTGTATCTGAAATTCTTAACTGTTCTCTTTATCTCTACTACTCACTTGGTTTGAAAGGCCTATAGAAGTATACTTCATTTTATTGTGCTTTGTAGATACTTTACTTTTTACAAATTCATTGTTTGCTGTTATTCTGTGCCAAACAAACCTATAGGTACAATTTTTCCAATAGTGTTTACTTACTTCATTTCTCTGTGTCACATTTTGTTAATTCTCCTAATATTTAACTTTTTTCATTATTGTTAGATTTGTTTACTGATCTGTGATCAGTGATCTTTTTTTAATTGAAGTATAGTTGATTTACAATGTTGTGTTAGTTTCAGGTGTACAGCAAAGTGATTCAGTTATAGACACATATATATCTATTTTTTTTCAGATTCTTTTCCCTTACAGGTTATTACAAAATATTGTGTATAGTTCCCTGTACTATATAGTAGGTCCTTGTTGTTTATCTATTTTATATATAGTAATGTATATATGTTAATCACAAATTCCTAATTTATTCCTCTCCCCTCCTTTCCCTTTTGGTAACCATAAGATTGTTTTCTATGTGTGTATCTATTGCTATTTAGTATATAAGTTTATTTGTATCATTTTTTTACATTCCACATGTAAGTGATATCGTGTGATATTTTTCTTTCTCTGTCCGGCTTACTTCACTTAGTGTGCTAATCTCTAGGTCCATTCATGTTGCTGCAAATGGCATTATTTCATTCATTTTTATGGCTGAGTAATGTTCCATTGTGCAAATATACCACATCTTCTTTATCCATTCCTCTATCAGTGGACATTTAGTTTGCTCCCATGTCTCGGCTATTATAATATAAATAGTGTCACAATAAACATTGGGGTGCATGTATCTTTTAAAATTATGGTTTTCTCCAGATATATGCTCAGGAATGGGATTGTAGGATCATATGGTAACTCTATTTTTAGTTTTTTGAGGAATGTCCATACTGTTCATAGTGGCTGTACGAATTTACATTCCCACCAAAAGTGTAGAGGGTTCCTTTTTCTCCTCACCCTTTCCAGCATTTGTAGACTTTTTGATGCTGGACATTCTGACTGGTGATACCTCACTGTAGTTTTGATTTTCATTTCTCTAATAATTAGAGATGTTGAGCATCTTTCCATGTGCCTTTTGTCCATCTCTATGTCATCTTTACAGAAATGTCTATTTAGGTCTTCTGCCCATTTTGTTGGTTGTTTTTTTTTATATTGAGTTGTATGAGATATTTGTATATTTGGAGATTAATCCCTTGTTAATCACATTGTTTGCAAATATTTTCTCTCATTCTGAATGTTTTTTTTCATTTTGTTTATGGTTTCCTTTGCTGTGCAAAAGCTTTTAAGTTTAATTAGGCCCCAATTATTTATTTTTGTTTTATTTCCATTACTCTAGAAGATGGATCCAAAAAGATATTGCCGCTATTTATGTCAGAGTGTGCTGCCTATGTTTCCCTCTAGGAGTTTTACAGTATCCAGCTTTACATTTAGGTCTTTAGTCCATTTGGAGTTTATTTTTGTGTATGGTATTAGAAAATATTCTAATTTTATTCTTTTACATGTAGCTGTCCAGTTTTCCCAGCACCATTTATTGAAGAGACTGTTTTTTTTTCTCCATTGTATACTCTTACCTCCTTTGTCATAGATTAATTGAATGTAGATGTGTGGGTTTATTCCTGGCCCTTCTACCTGTTCCATTGATCTATATTTCTGTTTGGCCTGTATAGTTCTATTTATGGCCTTTGGAAATGGAAGAATAAGGTGATGAGACAGGGAAGACAGGAGGCCTCCAAAAACTGGAAACTAACAGGGAAACCCATTCTTCCCTAGAGCTACCAGAAAGGGACACAGCCAGGCTGACACCTTGAGTTTGGCCCAGTGAGACCCATGTTCACCTTCTGACCTACAGTACTATCTGGTATTCAAGACTATACTTGGTCAGACGTTTACAGATCTTGTATGGAAGATGGTGAAGTAGAAGGACCTTGAGCTTACCTCCTCTTATGAAAATATCAAAATAACAATTAACTGCTGAACAACCATTGATAAAAAAGACTGGAACCTACCAAAAAAGATATGGGCTACATCCAAAGACAAAGAAGAAGCTACAACAAGACAGTAGGAGAGGTGTACTTGCAATATAATCAAATTCCATACCCCCTTCATGGACAACCCACAAACTGGAGAATAATTATATTGCAGAAATTCTCCCACAGGAATGAGAGTTCTGGCTGGTGGAAGCTCATTCTATTCCCTAAAGAAGCAACAGAACAGACAAGTGAGAACCAAATGGCATCAGATAAACCAAGCAGAACAAAATAATGCCACAATTGTTCAGAAACTTAAACTGTCATTGGAATAAAAACCTAGAAAATTATACAGACATGTATGCTAAACCTAAATAAAGTGTTTACCTGCTGAAATAAAAAGCTTAAATAATACCCAAAGTCTCCAACACAATAGACAAAATGACCATTTTGTCAACTTACAGTTGAAAGTTACCCATCATACAAAAAAAAATCAAGAAAATTACAATTTGAATAAGAAAAAAAATCAACACCAAGATAAACCAGAAGTTAGAATTACCAGACAAGGATGCTTAAACAACCATCAAATGATGCAACAAGCAATTACCAATTCACTTGAAAGAAAAACAACAGAAAGAAAATCTCAGCAAATAAATAGAAGTTCTAAAAATAAACCAAAGAAATTATATAATTGAAAAATACAATAACAGAAAGGAAAAATGAAGAACCTCACTGTAAGGACTCTAGAATGGAGATGATGGTGTAAATAATCAATAAACTTGAAGCAAATCAATACAGTTGATCTCATCTGAAGTACAGAAAAAAGGTAGACTGAAAATAAATTTACAAATAAACAGAGTCTCATATCATTGTAGTCCCAGAAGATGAAAAAGAGAGTGGGGCTGAAAGAGTATTCAAAGAAATGTTATTTAGACATTTCCCAAATTTGACAAAAGAGATACACAAATACCAGAAGCTGAAAGAACACCAAATAAGTCAAACAAACAAACAAATCCATGTCAAGACTTATAATTAAACTTCTGACACTAAAGACAATTTACAAACCTTAAAAACATCTAGAGAGAAACAACAACTTACATACAAGGCACAATAATACAAATGAAAACAGATTTTTTTTATCTTAAACCATGGAGGCCAGAAGGAAGCAGATCAGCATATTTCAAGTACTGAAAGAAAAAAAAAATGGCACTTGTGAATTCTGTACCTGGTAAAACTATCTATCAGGAATGAAAGGGAAATAAAGACATTCTCAGGCAAGATAATATTAAATGAATTTTTCACTATCTGACTTAATCTTTAAGGCTGGAAAAAGGAAGTCATTGAAGGAGAGACAAAATGATAAAGAAGTAATCTTGACACAAAAGGAAAGAAAAAAACATTAGAAATAGCAATAATATGAATAAACACAGTAGATTATCTTCCTCCTTGTAGGTTTCTAAAAATCTTAGGTGATGATTGCAAAAAAAATTAAAACTGTCTAATACTAAAAACAAACATTGTTTCATAAATAAAATATGATCAGATTCCCTTTGAGATAAATCAGGAAACTAGTTGAGAAGCTCCTGTTCTCTGGGGAAGTGTAAAATCAGCCACATAGAAGCCAGCAGAGAAATTCAAAGTACCATCTCACTAGAATCCTACCCCCTGTGTAGTATTATATATGATCAGCAGGAAATCCCCCAGATCCCAGTTTCTCTCTGGGGATACAAAAAGTTGGACCACACATCCAATGTTCCAAATTTTCCAGGGGCTCCCCAGAAAACTGGGTTTTGTCTTGACTGTCTCAGAACATGAATAGGACCTGGTATACACAGTTTTCTGAAACCAGTGGCAACAAAGATGTCAGTTAGGGCTGGCTGTAGTCACAGACTATCTCCCTGGCTCACTACAGATCAAGCAGATGAAAAATCTCAGCTGCTTTCTTCTCCTTGGAGAGGGAAGAAGCTGACTCTACATGCGATGCCCCAAGTTTTCTGTCATCATCAACCAAGAGATTTTTAAAGAGAGAACCATTGTAAAGATTATTTATAACAAGGAAAATATATACAACCCTTTGTAACATAATAACATTCAAGCATTATTTATTTATACCCAGATGCCAAAAAGTCGAGGTTATTTTCCATCAGCATCATGATACTCTCTTTCTTCAGCAGAAATCTGAAGTTCCTTTTAGTTTTGATCAGGAAGAGAAACAAGATTGAATGTCTGGAACTTGGCCAAAGGGTCAAGGTGAATTGAAATCCTGCTGTTTTGGAGGACCCAACACATGAAAGAGGGAGAAACGTTTATGAGGGAATAATGAAGAATCAGCGTTCCTCTAGGAAGATGTTCCTCTATTCTGAGAAAAGGTGAAAGTCTCCAAGAAGTACAAGTGAGGTGCATGTGGAACAAGCTGCATAAACAAGAAGTGCCTCTCCTTAACCTTCTCCAAAAGTTAGCATTGTATAAAGCATAGTTTGCAATAAATAACTACTTTCTATCCTTAATTATTTCTTGTGTGTTGGTTTGGCTAACAAGACCATGTTCATTTTTTGATGTAAGACTATGTTAACAACTTAGCCTCTAGATATTATGAGCATATTAAGTTGTTTCATGAGAAACACAATTTTAAATTTTATAGCCCTTGGTGAGGTAGTGAGCCCTTGACAGTAGAGGTATTTGTTTACAGGCAATGGAAATTAACATGGATTTGTGGAAGAAAAAAATGTACATTTGTGTAAACTGTAAACAATCAAGAGAAATAAACTTCAGAGTAATTTGAATAGGGATAGTTTAATACAAATAAATATTAAGTATCTCAGTAGAGTAACTATAAAGAGAATTTTTAGAAAAACCTCAAAAAATACCTTAGGACTGAGGAGGAGTAACCAATGAAGGGGCAATATGGGTGGGGATCCTCCTACAAGGCTATAAATCACACCTCATTGGAGAAGTTGTAGTTACACCTTACTTGATGGTGGAGTGGTTCACTGGGTGTCCATGCAAAAACTAGTCCACAGTCACTAGTCAAGGAGGAAACACCCATCTGGAATGTAGGTGGACCAAGGGTGGCAAGCCAGCATGCAGAGGGAGTTGGCACATTGAGAGCATACATGCCAGTAGTGTCTAGCCTGGGATGTACAGTTTCCACATTGTGAGAGCCCCAAGAAATAGCCTCTGGGTTGCAGGCAGATGGAGGCTGAGAGACAGGCACAGAAAAATTGATGTGTCAGAAACTTACTCACTGGCAGCATGGCACTAGGTCTGGAGTGCACAGTGTCCACCTCCAGATGATTTCAATAAGGTGGTTAGTGATGGGGGATCAGCAGTCCAAACTTGCAAAGAGATTGTGTAGTCTGTTTGTATGGTTGGAGCAGAGTGTCTCTGATAGCAGAGAAGACTCTTTTTCTTACAATAGCTTTTCCAGCACCTCAACTGACACTGTGCTTACTGCAAAGGCAAAATGCTCAAAGGTCCCAGTCCATTAATACAAAGCAGGTAATGAAAAGATTTGGAGCTGAGAGCCAATACTTTGATAGCTGGCACAAAATTAAAATGCAGTTTGCCTTTTACTAGATGTGATCTTTTGACTGCGTAAAGGATGTTGCAAAAAAATGAAATGAGATAGATTATGAAAAGCGATTCTCACAGGGCAATGTATATAATGTTTTTCTTCCTTAATCAAATATTGGATTGTATGTTAATCAATGACAGTACTCTGATAGCAAAAACAGACAAAGGCGTTTTAAGAAAAGAAAACCACAAATCAATACCGCTCACAAATATACATGCAAAGTCCTAAAAAATACAAATCAAATTCGATGATACATAAAAAACACAGTATATTATGGTCAAGTGAGGTCTATCCAAGGAAGATTGATTTAACACTAGAAAAAACAATCAATAAAAATTTACTAATAATACCAAACTTAAAAGAAAAATGATCCCCTTAATAAACACAGAAAAACAGCATTTAATAAAATACATGATTTTTGCTTTATAAAATCTCTCAACAAACTACAATAGAAGGGAACTTCCTGACCATGATAAAGGGCATCTATAAAAAAGCTCCATCTCACACCACACTTAGTGCCAAGAGACTGAATATTACTAGGACTGGGAACAAGAAAGGAAGCCTGTATTCATCACTTTTATTCAACATTGTGCTAGAGTTTTTAGCCAGTGCAATCACGTAAGAGAAAGAAATAAAAGGCATACAGAGTGGAAAGAAGTAAAATTTGTTTTTATTCACAGATGTCATTATATTCTACATAGAAAATTCAATAAACTCTCCAAAAGAACTTACTAGAACAAAAAAGTTAATTTAGCAAGGTGGTAGGTTTCTAGAACAATATAAATAATTCAACTTTATTTCTAAATATTAGCAACAATTAGGAATTAAACTGTAAAAATCATTCAATTTAAAGAGCATTAAAATATATGTCCTTTAAAAGATTTACATATGAATACTTAAAGCAGCTTTTCTGTAATAGCAGAACTAAGAAACAACTCAAATGTCTATTAACAAGTAAACAGATAGACAAAAAGTGGTATGTCCAAAAAATGTAATACTGTTCAGCAATGAAAAAAATTGAAGTACTGATATATGTTATCATATTAATGAATCTGAAAATATGCTGAGTTAAAACAGTAGATACATAGAGCACATATGGAATGATTCAATTTATAAATATTCTTGAAAATGCAAACTAATACTTAATACCAGAAAGCAGATAAGTGGTTGTTTGGGAATACTGGTAGTGGAAGGATGTGATTATAAAGTGCCACAAGGAAATTTTTGGGAGGGGATATGTGGTCATAACCCTAACTGTGGCCATAATTTCACAGGTGTAAACATATATGAAATTTATCAATTTCTGTACATTAAATAGGTGTGGCTTAATGTGTGTTGTACTTTAATAAAACTGTTAAAAAGAAGTTACACAGAGGACAAATAAGGATGTGAAAAGATATGTCACGTCAAGGCAAAGAACTAGTTACCAATACACACCTAACAGAATGTTGACAGAATACTGACAACACCACATGCTGCTAAAGATGTGGAGCAACAGGAACTCTCATTCATTTCTGGTGGGAGTGAAAAATGGTTCAGCCACTTTGGAAGACCGTTTGTCAGTTTTTTTACAAAACTAAACATACTCATAATGAAATCCATCAATTGTACTCATTGGTATCTTCCCAAAGGAGTTGAAAACTTATTTCCACACAAAAACCTGTACATAGAGGTTTATAGCAGTGTTACTCATGATTGCCAAAATTTGGAAGCAAATAAGAAGTCCTTCAGTAGATGATGGATAAATAAATGATGGTATATCAAAACATGGAATATTATTCATCACTAATCAGACATGGAGGAAACAAACACATGTTACTAAGTGAAAGAAGCCAGTATGAAAATGCTACGTACTGTAAGATTTCAACTACATGACATTCTGGAAAATGGAGACAGTAGAAAGTACACCAATTGCTGGAGGTTGTGGAGGAGGGAGGTTGAGGGAGCAATAAGTGGAACACAAAGGATTTCTTAGGGCATTGAAAATACTCTATATAATCTATATAATATATAATGACATATATATATATATCATTATTCATTTGTGCAAATCCATATATTATACAACACCAAGAGTGAATCTTATAGTAAACTATGGACTTTGAGTGATTATGATGTGTCATTGTAAGTTTATACTTGGTTTAAAATAAAGTACGACTCTGGTGAATGATGTTGATAATGGGAAAGTTCTACGCATGTGTGGGAACAGGGCGTATACAGGAAATCTTTGTACCTTACTCTCAATATTATTGTAAACCTAAGACTTCTCTTAAAAAAATGGTCTCTAATTCCTTTTTCAGAACACAAAACAAAAACAAATAAGACTAAGTATCTTTGTATCTCCCAGAAATACTCTTTAAGCCAATCCATTGATATTTACTTTAAGAAACCTTTTCTGTATTTCCTAGGTAAAGTCCTTTTATGGCATGCTTTACTGTACTGCATTTGTCTCTATCCTGATCTCCCCAGTGCCACTCTTGCTTTCCCTAGACTATGTTTTCTTATAGCACACAGAGTGAGAAAATCAATTACATCACTCATCTGCTTCAAAACTGTCAGTGACTTTCTTTAGCTAATGACTTAGAATAAAATCAAATCCCTTATCATTGACTATAGTAATCTACAGATAAGCTCCTACCTACTTTCTGAGCTCACCTCCTATATTTTTGCTGTATATATTAGTATCCAACTTTCCTTTGGATCTTCAAATGCTCCAAGTCTACAATGCTTATATTATCTTTAATGATACTATCTCCCCAGAAGTACTTGAAATGAATAAATTACATTAAATAGAAATTCTCTAATTTTATTATTTTTGTGTATCATTTTTTTTGATCCTAACTTTACAAAAATCTTTTTTGTCTTTATATTTATAGCCTTAGCAGTATATCTACAAAATATTACTAATAGATGCTTGAATAAATAAATATATCATCACTAGTATTTAATTTGTCATTTGTTATTCTTAAAACTCTTTAGCATCCTGAGAATTACCTTCTTGCTGCAATGATAGCAGGAATTTCCAAAAGCAAAACCAAGCTTTCACCTTCATTTCTTGGTAACCTATAATTCAGCTTCACAATTTCCTCAAACTTAAGTCTTCCTTCTGAATTGATATTTTTATTGTCTAATAGTTGTCATAGTTTCCACATCATCCTCATTCTGTATCTCTAATATATTCATTTTTATGTTTTCAGGGATCCATTTGAAAACATCTTTAGAATTGGATGTTATCTCTTTTACATGTAGTAACATCTCAACTATATCTAGAAATATGAATCAGCATACACCTTTTTTTTCCATTAAGACATCTTTAAAAATAAAATAAGAAATAATGGCCTTTAATTATTCCAACTTTTTGGCTAACATAAACTCAATTCTATTTTCTTCTTTCTTTCCAACTTACAGCAGCCTTTTCTGGCTTCATTGTACTTTTCTTCACTTTTCTTCCTGTCAACAAAAGGGCTGCTGTGATTCTTAATGGCATTCTTAATTTGCTTTAAGAATTATTTTTCTGTGATGTAGTAGGCATGCAAATTGCACTATTGGAAAGCTGCCATCTCTCTGTTCCAACTTGACCTGCTTGCTAACTATCAAAATACAGGGATGGGGAAAGTAGCAAATTTCTCAACTAGGATCCACATCAACTGTGGCTTCTTTTATTGTGAGAGCATATTACAATTGTATCTCTGTCTCTGACCAAGATCAGCCTGATACCTATATTTTCACAATAGCTATTTATGTCTGATCTGTAATTATTGTGTACCATGCTCACTGGTCTGCAGTTATAACATCTCAATATCTTTTTTCTGACTTCTCTGCCAACTAAAGTTGATGTTTACCAGTCTGTTTTGGTCAATGACTTACAAGTCTATTTAATTCAATTATATTTATTATAGCAAATATTTGATAAAGTGTTCAGTTATACTAAAAGAAGGGTTTAATTAACATTTATATAGTCTTCATCTGTCTTAAATTTATCAATATTTCCATATTTTGGTCTATTTTTCTGAAATATTTTAAATTAACTTTTAGACTTCATAATTACCTTTAAATATTTTATTATATTTTCCTAAAATGTAATGAAAATTGAAAATTTTTCTTACATAAACACGCTTTCATTATCATGCAAATTATAATGAATATTAGTTATTATAATTTAATTAAAACTCCCTACTCATATTTCTCCAAATTCCCTTAGAGTATCACAACTGATTTGCCTTTTGTGGTGCTTCCTGAGTCACAACTAATCTAAAACAGA
Organism: Mesoplodon densirostris; assembly: GCF_025265405.1. NCBI lineage: Eukaryota > Metazoa > Chordata > Mammalia > Artiodactyla > Ziphiidae > Mesoplodon > Mesoplodon densirostris. The sequence continues at coordinate 43,646,703 of NC_082667.1, forward strand.
CCCACAGATTTCATGAAAATGATTTGTTGAGAATTAGGTCAGTATTTTCCTACAGAAAGTTCCAACTTCTGAATCTTGGTGACTGCTTTCTCATGGCGTCATTTAATTTGTTCCTCTGTCTTCTGTATTTTCTGTAAGTTGGAATTAATTCTGAAGACTTCATTAGTTTCAGGTTAAACATTTTGAACAAGAATAGTTAATAGGTGATTCTATACAGTTTATTTTGTATTATAGAATAGACATAATGGTTGACTGTTCTACGTTGCTTATATTGATGAGTGGGTTTAAGTGGTGGCTGTTTTATTAATAAATAAATATATATATATAGTATAAAATATAAACCTTTTGCAATTTTTATTTTTATTTATTTATTATTATTATTATTTTTTTTTGCTGTACGCGGGCCTCTCACTGCTGTGGCCTCTCCCGTTGCGGAGCACAGGCTCCGGACACACAGGCTCCGCAGCCATGGCTCGCGGGCCCAGCCGCTCCGCGGCACGTGGGATCCTCCGGGATAGGGGCACAAACCCGTGTCCCCTGCATCGGCAGGCGGACTCTCAACCACTGCGCCACCAGGGAAGCCCTGCAATTTTTATTTTTATGTATTTTAAAACATAGGCGAGTGGAGCGGCTGGGCCCGTGAGCCATGGCCGCTGGGCCTGCGCATCCAGAGCCTGTGCTCCGCAACGGGAGAGGCCACAACAGTGAGAGGCCCGCATACCGCAAAAAGAAGAAAAAAAAAAAAAAAAAAAAAAAAAAAGCAAACAAAAAAAACATAGGCGAGTTGTAAGAACAAAACAAATAACACACATTTAAACATTTTACCTAGATTCACCAATTGATTATATTCTGTCTATTTTTGTTTTATCATTCATTTTTTTATACATGTGCACACATACATATGCACACACTATATATTTATAACTTTTATCTGAGCCATTTAGGAGTAAGTTGGAATATTACACCACTTTACCCCTAAGTAATTTATTGTGTATTTACTAAGAACAGGACATTCTCTTCCATATTATACAATGATTAAAATTCATAAATCTAGAGTTACAGATGTAGAAAACTAACTTATGGTTATCAGGGTGTAACAGGGGAAGGAATAAACTGAAAGATTGGGAATGACATATACACACTACTATATATATTAATAAAATAGATAATTAATAAGGACCTACTGTATAGCACAGGAAACTCTACTCAATACTTTGCAAAGGCCTATATGAAAAAATAATCTAAAAAAGAGTGAATATTTGTATATGTATAACTGATTAAATTTACTGTACACCTGAAACTAACACAATATTGTAAATAAACTATACTCCAATGAAATTTTTAAGAAATTAAAACAATATTATTAGTATTTATTCCAGATACTATATTCAACATTTGTCAATTGTTTCTATGATGCCCTTTGAAAATATATTTTCCCAGTCCAGAATCTAATCTGGTATTTCATTTAGTTGTGATGGCTTTATATTCTCTTTTAGTCTAGATTCTAGTCTTTCTTTATCATCTTGGTATTTTTGAAAAGTCCTAGCCAGTTGTTTTGTAGACTGTCCCTTAAGCTGGATTGGTTTGTTTTCTCATAACTGTGTAAAATTTAAGGAAGTCAGATTCACTCTTGAGGATCATGGATTGTTTTAAGGCTGAAGTGAAACACATGTTAGAAATTACTTGGCACACTTTACTTCTTCTCTATTTTATGAAACATATTGTTAATAAAGACTCTCCTTTCTATTAATACAGATTTGAAATCAAGATTCTGAAAACAGCACTTCCAACAACTAAAAGAACTCAAAGGAAATACTTATTTGACTCTTTCTTCTATTCAATTTATATGGTTATTATTATTATTTTTTTTTGCGGTATGTGGGCCTCGCGCTGTTGTGACCTCTCCCGTTGCGGAGCACAGGCTCTGGATGCGCAGGCTCAACGGCCATGGCTCACGGGCCCAGCCGCTCCGCGGCATGTGGGATCTTCCCGGACCGGGGCATGAACCCGTGTCCCCTGCATCGGCAGGCGGGCTCTCAACCACTGCGCCACCAGAGAAGCCCTATATGGTTAATTTTATGTGATTGCCTATTTCAGCTTATTCTACAGCCACTGAATGTACAAGATGCCAAACCCACAAGAAAAGTGGTATTGCAGTAGGAATTACTTAAATGACATAATTGAGAAATACTGTTTTTCATAGGATATAAAGAAGCTCTGGTGTCTAAGTGAACTAGATTTTTATCCTGGTTAGGATTGTCATTGTGGTAAAATTACTTATTTATTTTGAATCAATATTTTCATCTATAAAAGAATTAACCTATCTTATAAGGTTAATGTAAGGAATAGAAATGTTGGCTACATACCTAAACTATTGCAGGCTTTGGACAATTAAGAACTATTATTATTACTTTTATTACTTGCTAGACTATGCTCCAGGAGTTTTTACTTTGAATCCTATACCTACATTTGCTACTGTGACTGAGAAATGATGTTAAGAAAACCATATCAGAAAGCACATAGGAAAATCCATGCACAAATAACTATGGAAAAAATGTTGTAGGCAATCAGAATGGTGTAGTATGGAAAACACACCACTGACTGTATATCTATCTCAAATTCTCTTACTCCCTCCAGTCTCTGGTAAGCAGTCACAGTGTGCGAAGTGTTCAATGCTACTTCTGACTCAAATCAACAGTCCTATTTCTCCTTTTATTTTCAACAACTCAGTGTTGTTTGACCATGTCAAATAAACCCCGTCAAATAAACCCCTCATGATCTGCACCCTCTCAAACACACTAACCATGTTGATTTCTTAATCTTGAGCTGTGTATAGAAAAAGAAAAAAGGAAAAAAAACTCGTGATTTGCTAATATTTAGGAGCTTCAACTTTTTTATTTCTTAATGCCCATTTGCTTCATACCAAGATTACCAAACTTTACTGATCTTGAAATCAATCAAGAAATCTCATATCTATTAAGGGCTCTAATAATTCACAAAACTCTGTCACACATGTTTTATTTGATTCTCAAAAATGGCTCTCTAAGGTGCTCAGGCAAAAATTACCATATACATTTTAATGTACACATTGATCCCCAACCCAGGAAACCTCAATGACTAGTCTAAAGTAACACAGCTAATAAGTTGACCAAGACACAAACTGGTTTCCTCTAATTCCATACTCTTTGCTATTTCTACTATATAAGTTTGCTCATCTGCTTTATCATTGCTGTTTGGGTTCCTACAGTCCTAAAAATATTTTGTTGTCCATAATGATATTAAACCTCTCAATGAGAGTAGATTCAAGCCAGCCACACCACTTGTGGAATACAAAGAACACTTGGGCTTCCTTCCTCCCAATCATTCTGTTCCTAGTAAGATTACATATTAGATAAATATTGTGATTTTTCTTAATCAGCTATTTCCTCTGTCTGAATATTTGAACTTAATTCGTAGGGTACTCTATCCTCCATTTAAGATAATTTGGAATATAGAAAATTACTAATGACAGAAAAGGAACTTATTAGTTAAGACAGAAATTGGCTCCAAAAATTTTAATCAAGTAGTAAATAACATCTCTTATTTACCCTCACCCATCATCTAAGTCATCATAGCCTGTGGCTTTAAATACTAATTCTATGATAATAATACACCAAAATATATAGTTTACCCCAAAATCCAACAAATCCTAACTTGTATTCTCAATTGCATACATGATATCTCTAACTGTATGTTTAAATGACATCTCAAAATTAACATTCCTTGAGACCAAGATCCTGAAATATGTCTCCCTCCAAAATTATCTTTCTCTTCCCACATTTGTCTACATCTAAATAAATGTCAATACCATTTTCCTATCTACTCAGGTCAAAAATCTTGGAGTCATTCTTAACTCCAAGCTCATGGCCCATATTCAATTTACAAACAAATTCTGTTTATCCTAACATCAAAATATTTAGTTCCTAAATCAACTTCTCAACGACACCAATACATCCCAGGTGCAAATCATCTCACACTTTGTGGCAATAATCTTCTAAGATGTCTCCCTACTTCGACCCTTGCCCCCACTATTAGTTCATTTTCAACCTCAAACCAAATTGATCCTTTTAAAACAAAAACCTGATCATGTCAATTCTATATTCAAAAACCCCCAGTAGCTTCTCCTTTTACTCAGAGCAAAAGTCCTTAATGACCATGGCCTCGATGGTCTTCATAATCTGTTCCCATCCCCAGTATTTCTGTGATCTTACCTCCTACAATTTTTATTCTGCTTAATTCTGTTCTGTCCATCAAAAATACTAAGCAAATTCTTACCTCAGGACACTTGAACTTGCTGTTCTTTTTTGCAGAGACTGTCCCTTTCCCTAGATACACTCAAAATTCACTTTCTAACTTCCATTGAATCTCTGTTCAAATATCATCTTGTCTGTGGAGCCTTTCTTAATTATTCTATGTAATGGCTAATCTCACTGCCTCAATTATCCCTATTCTTATTATCTAATCCTGCTTACCTCTACAGCACTTTCACTACCCAATAAACAATATATTTTACTGATGTTGACCTGTGGTCTGTTTCTACCAACAGTTTTCTTTTGGTTTTTGTGTTTTTTTGTTTTTTGTTTTGCTTTTGTGGTATGCGGGCCTCTCACCATTGTGGCCTCTCCCGTTGCGGAGCACAGGCTCCGACGCACAGGCTCAGTGGCCATGGCTCATGGGCCCAGTAGCTCCACTGCATGTGGGATCTTCCCAGACCGGGGCACGAACCCACGTCCCCTGCATCGGCAGGCAGACTCGCAACCACTGCACCACCAGCGAAGCCCTACCAAAAGCTTTCTTAAAGCTCCATGAGGGAAGAATATTTCTTCTCCAATGTATTCCCAAGAACTAGAACATTTTCTAGCACATAGTAGGCACTCAATAAATGTGGTTGAATAAATTAATGCAATATCATTATTTTCATTACCAATTTTATCATTGAGAAAACAAACCAGAGATAGTAGGTAAACTATTCAAGGGGGTACAGGATGGTGACAGTGACAGTGACAGGGCTTATAAAAAAGAAAGAAAACCCTAACTTGAAATGAATCTGGCTGAGTTTTCCCCAAGCTGAAAAGAACTGCTTAGGTAGATTCCATTGGTGAAGGTCAGTGGTTAAATATATATTCTCATCACTTTTACTGAGCTTTTATGAGCTGTGCTAAATTGACATTGAGTGGTACAATAGCAATAAAAATGTTATTTGAGTTTAGTATGCTATAGTTGAATATTAAAGCAAATAATAGTTGTTAAATTCCAAATCAGAAAATGCTTACTCAGAGCTGACCACTGTTCAGAGTATTTATTAATTTAACATTATTTAACCTTGAGGCCATGTTGTCAAAGTAGGAGTGTATATTTAGGCTAACGATTTAGAATTTTATATTGGAAAATTTTAAAGCAGGAGGCCACATATTCTTTCTTCTGAAAATAGAAAAATTTAAATTTCATAGATCTTATGATTTTTGCTAGGAAAGAATGTCTATAACAGCCTACGTAATGAAGTTCTCAGACTGTATAGGTATTTCAGATAAGTAATTGTATTCTCTTCCTGAAAAAATTTACTAAACAAAGACACAGTGACAGCCAAGGAATTCCTGACTAATCAGTTAAGTATGTTAGTCATTTGTAGATCATGGTTAAATTGTCAGTGACATTTGGTGTGAAGTATTAATTTAAGAGAATAGAAAAAAAAGGCAGCTATAGATGGAAGAGTCAAAAGTATTTTATTCAGTAAAACTCACTAACTCTTGGTTTTAGCAGCTATATAACTGAAAATAGAACTATCATAGGATCCAGCAATTCCACTCCTGGGTATACATCCCAAGAAAATGAAAACAATAATTCAAAAAAACATATGCACCCCAATGTTTATAGCAGCATTATTTAGAATTGTCAAGATATGGAAGCAACCTAAGTGTCTATCAACAGATGAATGGATAAAGAAGATGTGATAAGTGTAATAGAATATTACTCAGCCACGAAAAATAATGTAATTATGCTATTTGCAACACCATGGATGGATGGACCTGAAACATATTGTGCTTAGTGAAATAAGTCATACACAGAAAGACAATACTCTATGTTATCACTTACATGTGGGATTTAAAAAATAAAATGAATGAATATAACAAAACAGAAACAGACTCACAAATACAAGGAATGAACTAGTGGTTACCAGTGGGGAGAGGGAAAGGAGGAGGGGTGCAATAGGGGTAGGGCATTGAGAGATACAAACTATTATGTATAAAATTAAAAAGCTACAAGGATGTATTGTACAACACAGGGAATACCGAAAATATTTTATAATAACTTTAAATGCAGTGTAACCTATACAATTTTCTTGTACACCTGAAACAAATATAATATTATAAATCAACTGTACTTCAATAAAAAAAAATTAAAATAAAAACAAAAAACAGAGTAGTGTTTGCCACTGTTCAGCAATCCTGGTTAAAAAACATGACTCTTCCTGAAGAGAAAAGTAAAGGGACCTGCAGAGTTTTGTGGTCCAGAAGGGAGTCAAATTCTGGCAACAATAAAATATAAAGAGATTCTCTTCATAATTAAATAAACTGGTTTGCAAGTTCATGAAGAAAAATAAACAAAAATAACCAGGGGTAAAAAGTATGATGGAGAATTATTCTTATAAGATACTGAAATTTATTACAAAGTTATAAGAAATAAAAGTGTGGCTTTTTAACAAAAATATATATTTACTGAGTTTCAATGTTCCTGCATTAGACAGATACTTAGTCATATAAACTTGACTCATGTCCACAAAAATAAACTATAAACAAAGGAGTAAAACTGCTGTAAAATCCCTGCAAGCCATGGACCCTTATTGAAAATGTTCACTGGGATGATGAAACTATCTTAAAACACCATACTGCAACCAAATGCAAATATTTAAAGAAGTAATAAAGGGTTAAAGAGATATGGAATAAAACTCATGAATTAATATGTCAATGGAACTGAAGAGAAAGTCTAGGACAAACCCAAGTATTTGAGGATATTTAGTTTTTTAGAAGATATTTTAAGTCAGTGGAAATAATGTGAATTAATCAACAAATGGCATTCAAATAATTGGATAGTCGTGTAGAAAAAAATAAGGTTGAATCTATTTCTCACAATTTCAACAGTATAAATTCCACTATGAATCAAAAAGTTTAAATGGAAAAAATATATAAAAGTACAAGATGACATAATGAAATGAATTTTACTACTCTGAAATTGGGAAGACCTTTCTAAATGTTACACAGTATCTGGAGAAAAGATTGATAAATTACATAAATCTCAAATACATCCTGAAAACAGAAATCACCATCACTAAAATAACTAAAACACTCTGGAAAATACTTATATATTTACACTCCTATATTATACTTTACATGATGCACACATACATACAAACATACACACACACACACACTTTATATATAGTGGTACATAAAAATGTTGTTTAATGCATAAAAATGCCTAAAAATAAATATAAAAGAAATTGGCAAAAGAAGGAGTAAACACAAATACAGATAGCTCATCTGGAAGAACACTTTGAAGACTTTAATGGATTGAAAGGAAGAAATGACTTTGGTTTAGATTGAGGCATAGATAGAACATGAGAGGAAAACAGGAACCATTTCAATCCTCCTAATTAAACGGCTTTTTTTTTTCTGAGTTAATTGCTTTCAGCTTACTTCATTCCCGAAGATAAGAAATCCTCAACATACCATAATCAATTTTAAGCAAAAAGGAGAGTTTAGGGGTATGCATTGGATTAGGAATACTTCACATTAAAGAGTATTCTATTTGTATTTATAAATACGGAGAGATATACACACTTCCTATTCTTGTATTTGTACTATTTCATGTTTGTATGTTTGAGTGTATTTTTAATACTATATATAATTTCCATATTCCCCAATAACAGAATAAAAATCTGCCAAGTCAATTTGCCTAATTTAGAGCTTTTCTGACTTCACTCTTTTTTCCCCTAACAGCTATGCTCCAGCTGTCTCTGCAACAACCAAGTTGTTAAAAAAAAAGTCACTTTAATTCAATTAAAAATAAAATATTCCTTATTTTAAAAAGCAATAAATGACTTTTGAAACGCATATGTTTTCAGCATTTTAGCCATTAATTACACTTCAATATTCATTTTTATATTTCTAATACCGAGGCAAGTGATTTCAGGTCCTGTGGTTATGCTATTTCTCTGCTTGCTTTCACAGATGTAACACTTGTTGATGGTCAGGTGGAGGGGTTTGTGAACTGTTGCTGTTAGTGACATAAGGAGCCTGTGGAAGACACCATTTCACATTGTTCTTTATACCAGCATGGCAGGTGTGAGTTCACATGTTACTCTGATGACACTGGTACACTTTCAGAAGCTGGTGTGCTAGACTCAGCTAATAGTTCTTCCTTTACTGATACCCAGTTTTAGACTGATTAATATGACTCTTCTGGCACATAAAGATCAAGGATCTAGTATGTGAAGCTAGACAGGCTCCAAAAAAAGCTACTAATATTTGACCTTGAGCATACTACTTAACCACACTGTATCACATTTCACCGTTTTTGAAATGGTGTTAATAAGCTTTTTGTGGTGATTAATTATGTTTATAAATGTAAAATGCCTACCATGGTGCCTATTAATAATGTTAGATCAATAAATGTTAACTATTTTCATAAGAAAGAATGACAAGGCACTTAGCACCAGAAGATCAAGTCTGAATAAATAGATTAGATAGAGTAGGTGGCAAAGTCTCTAGACTTTGAGCTCTAGAGCTTGAGTTTATATTAAATAATTGTCATCTAAGAGGTAGCAAACTATTAAAAAAATGATTTTTGGAACCAAACTGTTCTGATTTTCAGTTATAATTCTGACATTTACCAGCTGCATGGCTTCAGACAAGTGGTTTTTAACCCACAGTATTTACTTAGTGAATATTATACTGCTAGCACAATAACAGGTGCTGGGGATAGAAAGATAAACAAATGAGATAAAAATTCTTCCTCTCCTGGAGTTTGTAAGTGCTAGATGAGGCTTCTGTGAAGTACCTCACAAGTTTACAAGGAGGTTTTGGATTGATATTTGTAATCAGAAAGTCACAACCCTGGCAGATCTAGAGATCACTGAAATGGTATCCTACCTACAGAAATCTGTATGAGGGTGCTAGCTATCTCTCTTGCCTTTGCATACTTGTAGGAGGGACTACAAATCTTCCTTTACTTATGATGGCATTACACTCCCAAAGAACCCATCATAAGTTGAAAATGTCCTAAGTGGAAAATACATTTAATACACCTAACCTAGCAAACACCATAGTTAAGCCTAGCTTACCTTAAACGTACTGAGAACACTTATATTAGCTTACAGTTGGGCAAAATTATCTAACACAAAGCTATTTTATAATAAAGTGTTGAATATCTCAAGTAATTTATTGAATACTTTACTGAAAGTGAGAAACAGAATGGTCATATGAGTACAAGATGGTTTAAGTACATTTGTTGTTTACCCTTGTGATTTTGTGACTGGAAGCTGCCCAGTATCATGAGAGTATCATGTAGCATATCACTAGTACAGGGAGAGATCAAAATTCAAAGTCTAAAATATGGTTTCTACTGAATGCATATTGTTTTCACACCACCATAAAGCCAAAAAATCATAAGTGAAACCATCGTAGGTTGAGTACCATCTGTACTCACCAGTCACTCTGAGGTTCAGTCAAATGTAAAGGAAAGGCAGAAAAAGGAGGACCAGAATGAAGCTGGGGATATATCCATACAATGACAGTCAAGAAAAGAGAAACACCCTACACAAGTGGAATTACCATAGCAAATAATTCATGTTCTATTTAACACATGTTAGGGATCTGATATGCATAGAGATGGTCAAGACAAGGTCTCTGTTTTCAAGGAGCTCAGAAACTAGTCAAGTTACAACTTAACATGCTCACCCTGGCAGACATACAGACAAAGCAAAGTATTATGATAACACAGAACGGAACTTCTGTTTTTACATCAGGCAGGTGGATGGGAATCACATAGACAGTTATGCATAAGAAGACTTGGAACAGAAACCTAGGGATTTTCAAGCAAAGAAAAACAAGAAAATTTTCTATCTGGAAAAAAACTTACTATCTGTAACAACATATGCAAAGAATTATATAGAAAATGGTTAGTGAGTTTAAAAGTGAGACTGTTTAGTGACCCACAACCCTCCTTTTACTAAACATCTGACCCCAGAAAACTCTAGCCCTTAACAGCCTCATTAAAGAGGAATTAGGTGGATTTGGTTAAATCATAAGAGTGAGGTAGAGAATAAACAGCTAAATCTGGAAACTAAGCTTAGTCCAGGTTGTGAAGGGTTGAACATGTCATTCAAGAATGTGGTCCTTATCTTTTATGTAACAGGACATCATAGAAGGTGCATAAGCTGAGAATTAAAGCTATTAGAACTGACTGGGGGCTATAATCCTAGCAGCAACCTGCATAGTAATCAGTAAGTTAAAGATTGAAGGCAAAAAAAAAAAAAAAGATTGAAGGCACTGTAACAATTACAGACACTGATGTAATTGTTTAAAAGAAACAGAGAAAGAGAGAGAAATTTTCAGGAAGAAAGAAAGGATGAATTTAAGACAACAAACAGATAGTAGGTCCTATTTTATTGCTTCAATCAAAATCCATTGAGCACCTATTTTGTGCCAGGCATTTTCCAGTTTCTAAAGATTTAGCCATACAATACAAATACAATCTCTGCTCTTACGTGATTTATATTTTAGTGATCTGAAAGCTTAGGAAACTATAGGTGTCCAATAAATATTATTGAATGAATATTAATTCAAAGAGAGAATGGGGCTTCCCTGGTGGCGCAGTGGTTGAGAGTCCGCCTGCCGATGCAGGGGACATAGGTTCGTGCCCTGGTCCAGGAAGATTCCACATGCCGCGGAGCGGCTGGGCCTGTGAGCCATAGCCGCTGAGCCTGTGTGTCCAGAGCCTGTGCTGCACAACGGGAGAGGCCATAACAATGAGAGGCCCACGTACCACAAAAAAAAAAAAAGAGAGAATGACTTCAAGTTAGAAGATTGACTGAATATTGAAACAATTAACACAGATCAGATACATAATTGGCACATTTATTATCATTGGAAGATAAATACAGCTAAATAAATCCATCTACCTTCATCCGTCTACTTTCATCACCCTTTAACTAAAAAGCCAAGGGGAGTCTATGTGTTTGTGTATGTGTATGCCTGTGTGTGTGTGTGTGAGTGTGTGTGAGAGAGAGAAAGAAAGAGAGAATTAATAACTTAAAGAACCACACTGAAATGTTAGTGCCAAATAAAGGATCTAGAATATTCTCAGATGCTTCAAGATGGGGAGGAGGGCCATTGCATAACAAGGGAAATTTCATAAAGGCAATAGGATTTAAATGGTGACTGATATTAAATGATAGAGAAGATACAGATGGGAAAAGTGTGTACCAGATGGGAGAACAATGTGATCAAGATACATTGGGGAATATGGGGAATAGCCAAGTGCATTCTTGGGGCAGGAAAAGGAAATTAGTCTGGGAGGAATATGAGATGAGAGAAGGCTGAGAGATGCAGCTGAAAATGAAAGCAGGAGGCAAACTGTAAAAGTGGTGTTGATGAAGAAAGATTTTTTTTCCATCATAAACCTTGCTGAAATCCTTTGCTCTATTAATTATTAGTGAAAGTTATATATGGCAGAATGTGTCCTGAAGAGGAAGAAAAAAATGTTTCCTTGACCCTCTTATGGCCCCTGACTGGGTCTGAAAATTAAACTGTTAAAGACAAATTAACGGGAGAAAAGCATACAAATTCATTTGATATAAATTTTACATGACAAGGGAGCCTTCATGAGGAAATAAAGATCCAAAGAAACAATTAAACCTGAGTGCTATTGTGCTAAGTTTGATGTAGAATGGACAGTCATGGAAAGATGTAATAGGACAAAGAGTATGAGCTGAGTGTGGTAAACTGTGGAAACAGCAAGGCCTGTTATAAGGATGTTCTTTCCTCCTGATTGTTAATGAACTTAAGTTCAGCTGCTCTCCACTCAGAAGCCAATACTTGAGAGGCAAGTGTTGGTAGAAAGGAAAGGTCACTTTATTCAGGGCTCCAGCAGCCTGGGGAGAAGTCAGACTGATGTCCCAAACCAACTCCAAAGATTCTGCTCAGCCATGACAGCTTTTAAAGGGAAAAAATGGAGAAAGAATCTCTGTGAATTATCAAGGCAGGAGGTAGGGTTCTGTGTCCTTTTCCATTGTGTGCAGACTGGCTGACTCTTCATGCTTTTTCTTCAGATGCTGTCTTGCCCACGAGGTCTGCCTGGATGATTGCTGTGAAGGCTGCTGGATGTAGAGAGCTAGTCATTCTTTAACTACTTAATTCTTCATTCTTACTTCTTTTAATCTAGGAAAAACTCAACAGGCTAGGCAAGGCATTGTGTGCATTCAGTGGAGCATAAATCAGGAGTTAGGTTAAATTGCCTAGTGATTTCATTCCTATAATTAGGTTATTTTAAGGTTAGAGGGGAACAGAAAATGGAAAACAGGAAAGGCATAAAAGAGCTGCTTTCATGATAAAGGTATAGGGAGGTCACCTCTCATAGGAGGGTCTTATGACCTGATTCGAAGGAGAAGGAAAGGGGAAGGTCAGAGACCCTCCTGCTTCTGCCATTTCCTCAAAATCTTTCAGCTTCAAATATTCAATCTGCCAAGGTGCCATATTTTTGGCAGTAGCATGTTCTGAATCCAGTCAGTCCTAAATTATGTTGTGCCTCAGCAGCTGCCTTCCTCTTGTTGTTTGGCCACCACTACACCATCAATAACTGAAATGTTAGGGTCTCTCATTATTCTATTGCCAGACAAAATGCCAGACTACAGAATGCCCAAAATATTATAAACAATGGAGACATTTTTCATATAATATGTCTCATGAAATATTTAGTACACAATAACACTAAAAAAATTATCCATTGTTTATCAGAAATTCTAATTTAACTGGATATTCTATGGTTTTGCTTAGTAAATCTCTTAACTCCTCCTAGAACTATGAAAGAAATTGGACTCTGAGCAGTCCTTTTTTGTTAGTTCTAAAGATTTCAAATGAGAAGTTGAGAATCTATGCTATTCTTGTTTAAATTAAACCCATCTAGTGTTTATATGTCTACTGTATAAAGGAAAAATTATTTTCTCCATAGGAATTATAACTTTTAACAATTTGTGCATGCTTTTGTTTAGTTGCAAAGGCAAGGGAAAAAACAAAACAAATAAGAAAAGAAAAGAGAAAAAAAAAACTCAGCCGTTTCAGAGTGAAGTGACTTAAAAATGACAAGTACCATTTGTCATTAAAAATTCCTCTTCTCAGTGTGGGCTAAGTATGTGAAGGGGTTAAATCTCAAACCTCCCTTCAGCCTTTTGCCCTAGGACTCCTATTTACTTTAATGGAAATCACTTTTCCAAGGCACCATGCAGGGTTCAGAAACACAGGGTTAAAGGTCATCCTGCAAGTCCAAGAATAATAAATTTGCAATTTGTTCTTTCCTGACCCCTAGAAATATTTTTAGGTGTTTGAGGCCAAAGAAAACAAAGCAGTGCTTTGAAAGGACTGGGAAGCTATCAATTGATCAATTTAAGTGGGATTATCTGGTAATTGGGTAAATACATTGTTATTGACATGGAGAAGGAGGAAGATGTGCCAAGAAAACTCTAATGCCTAGGCCTAGATTTATCTGCTAATCCTTAAAGGAGGCAGTTTACAAAGCACATGAGTAATTGCTCTGCTAACAGATTTATTCTTCATTTAAGCCCCATTTGGGGCTTAAATCTTTCCCTCTCTTTCAAGCAGTTCAAAATATGGCCTGAATCCCACTGCCCAGAGTGTTACACTTTGCAGCCCCTCCCAGGCATGTTCAGACTCCAATTTCTTTGATTTAATATGCGCTGCTATAACAAGATACTGGTGCTCTAGCCAGGTATACTTTATGTGAGTGAACCTTCAGGAATTTTGCATTTGGTTGAGCTACCTGGAGAGACTTGCCTCTTTCCTTTCACCATATTTTCAACCAGATTATTTTTAAACAGAGCCCTAAGGATGATATGGCTTAGTGGGAAGAACCTGAGACTGGAAAACAGGAAACCAATGTTCTAATCTTTACTCTAGCATCAATTAACTTCGTGACCTTGATTAATCTTGTTACTTTGTCTAACTCTTCTGGCCTCTAATTTCTTATTTATGAGTCAAGGAAATAGAGCTGATATTGCTTTCAACTCAAACTATCAATGAAGGAATGAAGTAATTGATCTGCATTTTGTGTTTAGCATGTAGACCCAACTACTAGGATTTGCTATGATTTTCATTCCTATCCTTCCTGATATAGACACATGTTATCTCTACAACATGACTGTTACTTGAGCTTTCATGGAATTTCCACTGGGAGAAGTAAGACGATGGCAGAGAGCAGGACAATTTTTATTTATCAAAAAAAAATTCTATATAGAATTTTCCTGTGGATGTTAAACAGTTCTGCAACCCCACTATATTCAACTCATTTTAGAAACAGGATCCTTTTAAAAAAATGAGTTCCAAATCAAAATATCTAAACCTATATGAGTGTACACATATAGTCAAAACAAAGTATATATAAAATCTTCCCCTATATTCTCTCAGGCAAAGAGTAACCACTTTTAAATTACAAAATAAATTATTCTCTAAGTGATGACTCTTTCATTTCATGGATTTCTTGATCTACTCAGGCAGATTTTATGCCTCAACTCCATAGCTGACCTATCCATAGACATCTATGGTTAAGTAAGCAGTATTCAATTGAAAACCTCTTCATTTTTATTTATTTGTTTATTTATTTATTTAACTTTATTTAAGTCAGATTTATTAAATTTGAAACCTTTAAAGTCATTTTTTTTTTTTTTTTTTTTTGCGGTATGCGGGCCTCTCACTGTTGTGGCCTCTCGCGTTGCAGAGCACAGGCTCCGGAAGCGCAGGTTCAGCAGCCATGACTCACGGGCCCAGACGCTCCACGGCATGTGGGATCTTCCCGGACCGGGGCATGAACCCGTGTCCCCTTCATCAGCAGGCAGACTCTCAACCACTGCGCCACCAGGGAAGCCCTAAAATCATTTTTAACTCTATCCACAAGGACAGACTTAGTTCCATGAGACTGAGAGATTTTTTTCAGCATATATCTTATTTGTGAGCAAAGGGCCTTGAAAAGACTCACATTTATTTTGAGAAAAATCCACAACAACCAATCAGACAATCTGTAAAAGAAAGAAAGAATAATCATCCCAGCCTCATTTAAAATACATTAGAAAATGTATTAGTTGTGGTAGAGGCTAGGCTTCTTAAGAAACAGGGGACAACAAATATTGTGGGTCAAACAAGATAGAAATTTCTCTCTCAAATAACTAAGGTAACAACAGGAAGCCTGAGCAAAAGACGTGCATGTGGTGAAGCAGTGAGGCACATGCAGGGAGCAGATAAAGGGAAACTTGTCAGAAGCCAGGGTTGAGGACATCAGTAAAAGGGATTCTCTGTTCCACAAGGTCATCTAAGCGCCTATGTTCCTTTTGTCTTGTTCTGCATTCATTAGCGTGTTCCTCTTACCTGTATAGTTAATACTTGCTTTCATTCTGGCCCACGTTTCTCCAGATGAAAAAAGTAGAGTAAGCAGCTTCCTGATATAAAAGAGACTCAGGAGTTTCATACGTCATTTCTGCTCACATCCTATTGACAAAAGCTTAGTCACATAGTCATTTTTAACTGCAAAGAATGCTGGAAAATGTAATCTGATTGGACAACTATATAGTATATGCTTAGCAAAAGTTCTAACCCTACAAAAAAAGTAGATAATGGACATGGGGAACATATAGCAGTCTCTATTACAGAGATATATCATGGTCTAATATTTCTAAAGATCGCTCCATCAATAGGCAAAACATTTTACAATAATTCTGTATGAGCAATCCAGTCATTACAAAATCTTGGTGATAATGATAAGGTTTCAAACCCTAGTTTTATACCTTTGGTTAATGAAAAGATCAGCTAAGGACAAATACTTAATGTGATGACTTCCTTACCAATATGAAACACTTCAAATTAAAAGAGGTTAACTTTTAGGATAGTGTTCTTCTCAGTTTTGCCAAGTCTCTAATTTTTCTGGAATGCCTTTCCAATTTCAGACATACATATTAACATATTTATGAACTGAGATTGATACTCTCCACCTTAACTGGGCAGATGTTGGACATACCTTAAAGGTTAGAGACTAATTGGTCTTTACAACAGGAAAGAACCTGTCAAATGTTGTTATTTAAGACACACAATTCAATTGGACAGAAGATACAATGTAAAAAGTAGGGCAACATAAGATAATAAGACATAGTAAAGACATTACTGATAATAAACATGATAAATAGCAGTTGTTAAGCACTTACTATGTGGTAGAGATTATTCTATGTGATTTGCATGAATTAAATAATGTAATAACCATAATAATCATACAGAAATATAAGATATTTAATATAACAAATTCAGAAATCTCACTTATTACATCTCTAATAGGTAATCATTCATACTTAAAAAAGAAAAAGGAGGGAAGCCCACTACCTCACATAGTAGACTGTTAAATTTTTTTAACACTGAATCCATTTCTTTCTTTTTTTTCTAGTTTTATTGAAATATAATTGACATATAACACTGTGTTAAAGGTGTAAAATATAATTATGTGATGGATATATATTATATATGTAATATTTGCAAATGATTATCACAATGAGTTAACATCCAGTATCACACATAGTAAAAATTGTTTTTCTTGTGATGATAATTTTAAGATTTAACCTCTTTGCAACTTTCAAATACACAATAAAACATTCTTAACTATAGTCACCATTCTGTACATTGTATCCCCAGAAATTATTTATCTTAAAAATGGAAGTTTGTATCTTTTGATCACCTTTACCTATTTTCCCCAACCCTACCCCACCCCCAATTCTGGCAACCACCAATCTGTTTTCTCTTTCTATGAGTTTGGTTTTTTTTAGATTCCACATAAAAATTAGATCATGCAGTATTTGTGTCTCTGACTTATTTAACATAGAAAAGCACTCAGGGACCATCCATATTGTTGCAAATGGGAGGATTTCCTTTTTATTGCTGAACAATATTCCATTGTATCTACATACCACATTATTTTTGTCCACTCATCCCACTGATGGACATTTAGGTTGTTTCTATGTTTTGGCTATTGTGAATAATGCTGAAATGAACATGGGGCTGCAGAAGATATCTCTTTCAGACAGTGATTTTCCTTCCTTTGGATAAATATCCAGAAGTGGAATTGCTGGATTATATGGTAATTCTATTTGTAATATTTTGAGGAACAACCATTCTATTTCCCATTATTACTCTATCAATTTACATTTCCATCAAAAGTGCACAAATGTTCCCTTTTCTCCATATCCTTGACAACCCTTGTTATCTCTCATCTTTTTGATGATAGACATTTTAATCAGTATGAGATAAGTTGTTGTAGTTTTGATTTGCATTTCTCTGATAATTAGAAATGTTGAGCACACTTTCATGTACCTGTTGGCCATTTGGATGCCTTCACTGGAAAATATTTCTATTAGGTCCCTCTACACATTTTTAAATCAGATTATTTGTTGTTATTTTTTTTCTTGCTATTGTGTTATATAAGTTTTGTATATATTTTGGATATTATTTTTCATACATCTTTACTGGAATATAACTGCTTCACAATGCTGTTAGTATCTGTTGTACAACAAAGTGAATCAACCCTATGCATACATATATCCCCATATCCCCTACTTCTTGCATTTCCCTCCCACCCTCCCTATCCCACCCCTCTAGGTGGTCAGAAAGCACCAAGCTGATATCCCTGTGCTATGCTGCTGCCTCCCACTAGCTATCAATTTTACATTTGATAGTGTATATATGTTGATGCTACTCTAACTTCGGCAACTCCTTTTCAGATATATGCTTTGCAAATATTTTCTCCCATTCTGTACATTCCCTTTCCATTTTGTTAGTGGTTTCCTTTACTGTGTAGAAGCTTTTTAATTTGATGTTGTACCACTTTTTAATTTTTGCTTTTGTTATGTTTGCTTTCTGTGTCAAGTCCAAAAAATAATTGTCAAGAACAATGTCAATGAACCTACCCCATTTGTTTTCTCCTAAGACCATTATTTTTTGCATATCTTAATTGAGGTGTAGTTGATTTAAAATATTATATGTTTCAGATGTACAATATAGTGATTCACAATTTTTAAAGGTTATACTCCATTTATAGTCATTATAAAATATTGACTATATTCCCCATGTGTTACCATATATCATTGTAGCTTATTTATTTTACACATAATAGCTTATAACTCTTAATCCCCTACCCCTATCTTGCCCCTCCCCTCTTCCCTCTGCCCACTTGTAACCACTAGTTTGTTCTCTACATCTGTGAATTTGTTTCTGTTTTGTTATATTCATTTGTTTTATTTTTTAGATTCCATGTATAAATGATAACATACAGTATTGTCTTTCTCTGACTTATTTCACTAAGCATAATACTTTTCAGGTCCATACATGTTGTTGCAAATGGCAATTTTTTCATTCTTTTTTATGGCTGGGTAATATTCCATTGTGTCTAGATATACCACATCTTTTTTAGCCATTCATCTGTTTATGGATACTTAGGTTGCTTCCATATCTTGGTTATTATAAGTAAGTGCTGCAATGAACCTTGGGGTTCATGTGTCTTTTCAAATTAAGTTTTCATTTTCTTCAGATATATACCCAGGAGTGGAATTGCTGGACAATTGAATGCATTTTTGATTACTTTATTTCTTAGACAGTTATTCCTTGAGCTAAATAATGACCCTCATCAATACCCATTCAGTGGTCCTAATTTCATTATTCTTTCTTACAAGTGAAGTCTCTCAGATGAAATACTTAAAATCTGCTATCATGTCACTCTTCAAATTCTTTCTATGATAATCCTCCCTGGGACCTAGAAACATTTCTCAAACAACATGGCAACCCAACTGATTGAGATTATTTTTACCCTCCTCTAGTCAGAATCCATTAAAACCTCCAGCTTGCATCTAAGGTTGGTTTTATAAACCTCATTGCAGGGTTGGCTGACTACATGAAAGACTAGTTGTGTCTCAGGGGTTCTCCTAGAGTTCTACCACTTAACTATGTGCCACAAGAACACAAGCTATATCCCACATGCCACCTGGGAGTTCATCTTTCAGAAACTCAGTTTGCTTGAGTTGTAGAGGTTACAACAGTGTCTACACTATGTCAACCATCTTGATATATATATATATTTCTATCCTATATGAATTAGAGGAGATAAAAAGAGAAGTGTATATTACCTGTGGTTGTCCATCTACATGGCAACAAAAGACAGAAAACTAAGCATAACTTTGAAACTAGAGAATTGTAAGATAAGATGACTTTTGAATTGATAAGAAGAACTTATTTATGCAGATCCAAAGGTACTAGGAGGCTTGCAAGTGTTTTACTTAAATAACTCTTACATAATGTATCTCAGGATAAAGGAAAAAATAATTTACCTATGTTTCAGAGCATCTGAATTTGACAAACTAGAAAACCCAGCATTAGGATATACATATTAATTTGTCCCAATAAATGTGACCCAAATTATTACATCTTTTTCTTAGCCTCAATGTCCTTTCTTATGATCAACAAAATAACTCTCCTCTGTGCCTGACAATTCCACAGCCAGTTAATGATTCCTTAAGATTTTTTTATTTTGGTAACATATTATTGAACCTGGCTTTCTCAGGAGGCTGGTCCAGTGATTACAAGAGTAACTAGCAAATGCTTAATCACCCACTTTATTATCTTCCTATTAATAATAAATACCAGGAGGTAATGTATATAATTACATTGCTAGTTTAAGAGTGGCATTAGAACTTAAAGTTTGCAATATTGGAACACTAATTTAATTTGAACAGCATCACATTGGTACTTGGGACAACAGCTGAGTAAAAGCATAAGAGAATATAAATCCCTCTATTTCAAATCAGGAAAAGTCATTGAAAGATTACATTCATGGAATCTGGAACCCTTCTAAATAGTAGTATTTCTTTAAATAAACTGTTGTACATTATCATCTCTCAAATGATTTGTGACCTCCAGTATTTGAGAAGTTATTGTTAAAATGTCTGGCTCTTTTATGTTAGACATATAGGGACTTCAAACAAGGATCCTCCCTCTGAAATTAGCAATTTATCTGCTTAGTTATCTCAGTCTTCTGATTTTTAAATTCAGATAATAAAACTGAATTTTTAGTAAATATTTATGGTTCTTTCTACTGTCTTTGACACAATAAGGCAATATTATGTTTAGCTTTCTTCCGATAAAAAGTGTTACCACTAAATAATCTGTTTAAGCACAAGGGATTTTGTAATCAAGGAACACCCCTGCAAATTGATCAGGTATTCTTTTGGCCAAAGAGCAAGTATTTTCTTGAGTACCTACTGTGTCTCAGGCACTAGTCTTTGGCACAGAGATTCTCAACTTTTATACTGCTGTGATGTACATAAGAGATGACCTTCACCTATGAGACATAGATCCAATAGGCAGTACCATGAAATGTCAGATGTTGCTCCATTTTTATCTGGCATTCAAGGAATAGCATTAAGATGCAACTGATATTGTTATTATACAAATAATATTGAATACTGACCTTACTATAATTTATACAACATGAATATTGGGTACTTAAAATCTTATTAGTGACAAATTGCACATAACAAACCCAGACTTACCAGCATGTCAAATGCTGTTACTCACAGTCTAACTTTTCCAAGTCCTATAAGTCCAAATGAACTTCACTTGTCCCTGTATGTGTACAATTTCTGTGGTACATACTCTTGTTTCTGCAACTTTGATCAATGTCACTTTTCCGTTCTAAAAGCTCCTTCTTCTTTGTGCCAAGAATCTAATGTCTATTTAACGTTCAAATCCCGATTCAAATCTTTTAGTTTTCCTAATATTTTTCCTAATTTTTTTCCTTTTATTTTTCCTAATCATATCCAATTATTTCTGCAAGTAACAATCTGCTCATCCATTGAGTTCCTATTTTAAGTATTTATTATACATCTATAATGCATACAACATGCTCTAACTTCCCATTTGTTTTGTATCAGCCAGCACCATTTAAATTGGTTTAATAGGGCTTCCATTATTCCTCTGTTGAAAAGCTAACCTCACTTTTCAATTGCCATGATGGGAAGGATATACATGTCTTATATTTCTTTCTTTCATAGTTCATAGTGCAACTTAAAAATACAGAGTGCTCAAATTAGCATTGATAGGTTGATTTATGCTGATGATAGTGTCCTCTATCCATCCATTCTTATATGTCTAAAAGACAAATTAAAAGTGGGAATCCCAGCGTCACCTGGGAGCTTATTAGAAATGCAGAATTTTGGAAATCATTCCAGACCTAACTGAATCAGCTTTTGTACTTTTAAAAGACCCCCAGGTGATTCACATGCATATTAAGTTTATGGAACATTGATGAAACTAAAGCACAGAATTTTTGAATTTTCAGTATTCATAACATAAAGAATATTTAGTATTTAGATACAGAATATTTATAATATTTGGTTAATTGTATTATTCAAAAATAAATATTTACCCAAAACCATAAATCAAAAAGGAAAATAATTATTTCCTATTATTAGTCCCATATTTTCAACATTACTAAACAGTTAATATCAACATTATACATGCACTATATAACATATACAGTCCAACATACTCTTTTTCTGAGGTGGAGAGTGATGTCTAAAGATGATAAGTGACTTGTCAAAAGACACAAAGCCAATGACTTACATGTTGGAATTTAGCTAGTTATTCTATTTCATTTTATTTAATGAACTTGGGAAGTCTATAAGGCAAATATTACTACCAACTCCATTTTAATGATGAAGAAAGTAAAGCTTAAAAGTGATAAGGAAGTTCCTTTAAATAGGGGAACAAATAAATAAATCAGAGATTCACATATACATCTCTGTTCTTTGACACCATGCTTTTATTCATGCTCTTCTATGATCACAATCACCCATGGCATAAATTTCCAAAGACGTGAAACAGAGAAGAAACATGACAGATTTAAGGAAAGTCAAAGAAGGTTAATTTGGAGAAAGTAAGGTGGAATGTAGTATATGCTGTTGCTGGAAAGGAGGTAGGCTTCATTTCACAAACTAAAGTTATAGATTTTCATTCTTCTCAAAATAATACAAAATAATTTTAAACAAAAGTGTGATATAAATAATTTTCTGTTTGAACAGAATACTCTAACAGCATTATGGAGAACATATTGGAAAGGAAATTAGAATGGCTGGAAGAAGACTAGCTAATATTTTCTTGCTGAACCCTAGGCAAGGATTATTGGCAACTTGGACTAGGGGATTTGGCATTAAAAAGACAGAGATTAGAAATTGAATTTGAAGATGAGAATAAAATCAATAGGAATTGGAGATAGTTTTAATATATTGAGTAAATGTAAAAAGAAGTCTTAAAGAATAGTTTTAGGCCTCTGGTTTACTATTTGGATGAATGAAGGTGTCTTTCACTGACTGAAATAAGAACGCCTAAAATAATAATAATAGGTAATAAACTCTGAGATGACAGTATTGAGTTTGAGGTACACGTAAACCATCAAAGTTCAGAAGATACTTAAAAATATAGGTCAGGGACTCATAGAAAGCTTTGCATTAAAGACACTAGATTGTGAATTATTTATGTATAGAACGAAAAGTATTCTATATTTTTCATTCTAAGATAGAGGGTTGAGTAATGCCAACACTCATAAATCTGCAACAGAGATGAAGAAGTAACAGACATAGAGGGAGGAAAGTCAAGAGAGCATATTACTTTAGAGGCCAACAGAAAAGTATCTCTTTAAATATGGAAGACCTGTGTAAAGTAAATACTAAAGTATATCTGTTGGATTGAACAATATGGAGATCATTGGTGACTGTATTGAGAGCTGCTTTGGGGAAACAGTGGGACCAGGTCTGAATGGGTTTTTAAAGTAAATTAGAAGAGGATAAATTGAGGTATTAAGTATGGAAAATTCCTTCTCTAAGTGTACTGATGAAGAGGAGGAAATGTATGGAAGTAGATAGGAGATTTGAAATAAAAATGGGATTGATTTGTTTGATTGTATACTTAAGATGGGAGACATTTAGGAGTTTCTAAATACCTATGGGAAGGATTCAGTCAAGAAAAAGAATATTAGAACTCACACAAGCTATAAGGAAGAATTTATTTTGAATGATTCCAGAAAATAAGGAAGGAATAGAAAAGTAAGCATAGGTTTTATCAGTCTTTTCATTGTACCTGAGATGTGACATGCTGCCAGAGCAATGGTTGCTAACTTGGCATTGCTTTAAAATAATTTGGTTGAGCCTCAGTCACCTCTGTGGTTGTTTGTGTGTCTAATTTATAAATAGTAGATCTTCATTACAACTATTCAATGTTCAGACTATACACACAAACACACACACACACACACACACACACACATACACACACAAACACACATGGCCCATATACAGCGTTTTGTTTTGAAATAATTTTAGATTTTTAGAACATGTCCAAAGTTAATACAGAGAATTCTCATACCCAATTCATCAAGCTTCCTCTCATATTAACATAGTACACACTGATATTGTATTTATCAAAACTAAGAAATTTACATATATATTATATATGGCCCTGCCCTCCAGCCGGCTAATACCATCTCTAGGACACCTTGAGCCCCTTAGCCCTGGCATCCAGCTCCACCAACTAGCAGGCTGACACCAGCTTCAGGAACCCCAGTGCCCTGCAGCCAGAGACCCCAAGACCTGGAACCTCCCATCAGTGAGCCAGTACT
Organism: Mesoplodon densirostris; assembly: GCF_025265405.1. Lineage (NCBI taxonomy): Eukaryota > Metazoa > Chordata > Mammalia > Artiodactyla > Ziphiidae > Mesoplodon > Mesoplodon densirostris. The sequence goes on from NC_082667.1 coordinate 43,670,724, forward strand.
AGTTCCAAAACTCCCTGGACCCCGGCCCCACCCACCAGCAGGCCAAAACCAGTTCCAAGACACCTTGAACCCCTCAGCCAGCCACCTGTGTTGCAGTCCCTCTCACTAGTGAGCCAGCACCGGCTTTGGGATGTGCCAGAACCCATAGTCAGCCATGTCAGGAACTGGCCCCACCAACCAGCAGACCAACACTAGGTCTGGGAACCACAGCCCCACAACTACCCACTCCAGAACCCAGCTCTGAACACCAGTGGGCCAGCACTAGCCCCAAGACCCCTTAGGGCCTTGCATCCAACCAGACCAGGGGCCAGCCATGCCTACCAGACCACCTATAGTAGTCAGTCGACCACAACAGAGGGACCCAGGCAACCCATATAGGGGACATCCTTATAGCATATAGCTCTGGGGGCCAGAGGGGAGTGTGCTGTTGGGACACACAGGATGTCTCTTACAAAAGATAACTTCTCCAAGGCTGTGAACTGTAACCAACTTGCCTGATACATAGAAATAAAAAGAGCAAATTAGGCAAAATGAGGCAACAAAAGAACATGTTCCAAAGGAAGGAATAAGATAAAACACCAGAAGATGAACTAAGTGGAGAAAAGCAACCTACCCAATAAAGAGTTCAAGGTAATGATCATAAAGACAATCAAAGATCTCAGGAGAAAAGTGGATGAACAGAGCTAGAGGTTAGAAGGTTTTAACAAAGAGTTAGAAAGTATAAAGAAGAACCAAACACAGCTGAAGAATACAATAACTGAAATGAAAAATACACTAGAAGGAATCAACAGTAGATTGGATGATACAGAGGAAGAGATCAGTGAGCTGGAAGACAGAGTAGTGGAAATCATGGAAGCTGAACAGAAAAAAAAAGAATAAAAGAAATGAGGACAGTTTAAGAGATCTCTGAGACAACATCAAGTGTACTAACATTCTTAGTATAGGGGTCCCAGAAGGAGAAGAGAAAGAGTGGGGTGCAGATAACACATTTGAAGGCTTCATAGCTGAAAACTTCCCTAACCTGGATAAGGAAATAGACACCCAGGTCCAAGAAGCAGAGTCCCAGACAGGATCAATCCAAAGAGGATCACACCAAGACACATTTAATTAAAATGGCAAAAATTAAAGGTAAAGAGAGAATATTAAAAGCAGCAGGGGAAAGCAACAAGTTATGTACAAGGAAACTCCCCGAGAATGCTACAAGCTGACTTTTCAGCTCGGAGGAAGGAGTGGTATGATATATTTAAACTGATGGCCAGAAAGAAGAGGTATGATATATTTAAAGTGATGAAGGGGGAAAAACTACAGGTTAGAATATTCAACCCAACAAGACTTTCATCTAGGTATCATGGAGAGATCAAAAATTTTGCAGACAAGCAAAAGCTAAAAGAGTTCAGCATCACCAAACTAGCTTTACAAGAAATTTTAAAGGGCATCTCCAAGTGAAAAAGAGAAAGCCACAACTAGAAACATGAAAATTAAAAAAAGAAAAAGCTCATTGCTAAAGGCAAATATACAGTGAAAGTAGTAAACCAACCACATATAAATCTAGTAGGAAGGTTAAAACACAAAAGTAGTAAAATCATCTATATCCGAAATGAGCAGTTAAGGGATACACAAAACAAACAGACGTAAAACATGATGTCAAAAACAAAACTGATGTAAAAAAATTGCATTATTATTATTTTTTATTTCTTTACCTATATTAGATGATAGATGCTTACTAAATTCATTGTGGTAATCACTTCATGATGTATGTAAATCATATCACTATGCTGCATAGCTTGAACTTATACAGTGCCATATATCAATTATATCTCAATAAGACTGGAAGAAAAAAAGTTTGTTTAACTAAAAGACCTGAGATTCCAACCCTTATATCAGTGTTTTACAAATGTCAGTGTATACACTAGTGTCGGTTTTTGATGTTTCATAAAAATAAATTTATTCCATTAAAGGACTGGCCTTTATTCTAAAATTTATTTATTCTCTCTCTTTAGTGTATACGCACACACATACACACGAAATAGTAATGAGAATAGATAATAGTTTTTCTTTGACATTATTTAATTGATAAGATAGATCATGGGCAATAATATTCTGGACTCACTTTTTTACTGTTTTGAAATTTCCCATAATTTGGAAATGATTTGCTATAATTTATCTTCTGATCTAGTATCATTTCAGAGTATCTAATGATTCTAAAATGTGGTTCCGGGGTGTGATTGCATATTCTTGTGTAAGCATGTATTTGCAGAGAGAAAATATAATATGTGAAAATATATTTGTAATGAGGCAAAAGACCTATGCTCCAAAAAACTATAAGAAACTGATGAAAGAAATTGAAGAAAACACAAACAGATGGAAAGATCTACCATGTTCTTTTATTGGAAGAATCAAAATAATGACCATACCTGGATCCATTGATGTGGTGATGTCATGCTCTACCAGGTGGGTCCTAAGCCTTGTGAGATGAGGAATTGACATTCACAGCACTGGGGCTGCTCTTCTCCTTCTGTTGGTGGCCCCTCACCTCTCCTCCCCACCGTTGGTGGTGTGTGGAAGGCAGGGGTGTGGAACCTGGCCTGACACTTGGTCTCCCACCCCCACCTCAAGGTGTCAGCAGGACCAGGGTCCTCTGAGACAGCAGACACTCACTTCACCTTTTCAGCCTGTGTCTCACAAGCAGCCCTCCCCGAGGTGGGGATGGGGGTGGGGCATCTGGTGCTGTGCCCACTGGCCAGTGTGAGAGCATGTCTCACAAGCTTTCTGTGATGCCCCTGGAGCACTCCAGGGCATGCCTCAGGTGACCAAGGCTGAACAGGTGACATTCTTTCCTGCTCCCAATGAGCCCCTTCAGTCCACACTGTGGTGGTGCTTCGGTGAGCACCACTCTTGGGGAAGTCTAGATGGTAAAGGAGACACAAGTGTCCCTCTCCTGTGGCCAGGTGCCCCCTCTTTGTGGTGTCCTCACTGCCTTTTGCAGCTACTGACTTGGCCTGTCTGTGTTCCCCCTTCACCAGAGGTTGCACAAGGGCTTGTGAACGATAGTGGTGGGCTGAGCAATAGTGGTGGGCTGGGAGATGTGAAAGGGCACTGTCACATTGTACACTGTTCATGGGAATGTAAATTGGTGTAGCCACTGTGGAAAACAGCATGAAGATTTCTCAAAAAACTAAAAACACAGCTACCATATGACCCAGGAATTCCACTCTTGGGTATATATATCAAAAAAACAAAAACATTAATTTGAAAAGATACATGCACCCCAATGTTCATAGCAGCATTATTTACAATTGCCAAGATATGGAAGCAACCTAAGTGTCCATCAATGGGTGAATGGATAAAGAAGAAGTGGTATACATGTACAATGGAATAAAACTCAGCCATAAAAAAGAATGAAATTTTGCCATTTGCAGCAACATGGATGGACTTGGAGAGCATTATGCTAAGTGAAATAAGTCAGGGAAAGACAAATACAGTATGATATAACTTATATGTAGGATCTAAAAAATTCAACAAGCTAGTGAATGTAGCAAAACAAAGGCAGAATCATAGATATGGAGAACAAACTAGTGGTTACCAGTGGGGGGTGAAGGCAGGCAACGTAGGGTTGGGGAGTGGGAAGTGCAAACTGTTGTTGCAAGATAGGCTCAAAGATGTATTGTACAAGGTGGGGAACATAGACAATATTTTGCAATAACTGTAAATGAAAAGTAACCTTTAAAATTGTATAAGTATTTAACATTTTAAATAAATAAATAAAAACTTATTGACTCTCCTAAAACTATGGGCTATAAAAACCAGACTTGATTGACAAATATGGTGGTGTGGGGGACACTGAGTTAGTGTTTCCCCACAGCTAGGGTGTCTGCTGGCCACTGGTTGGGGACCCTGATGCCCAAGGAGACAGGAAGAACCCCCAAGTGAACTGGTAGGACATGGGGGACAGAGGGTGAGGAGAAGTGTGGTCAGACAGGGTTGGCATCCCTGAGGTTGGGGAGATCAGGAGAGGTAGGTGGGAGGAGCCATCTGAGAGGAGTGGGAGAGGAGGGAGTGTTTTTGTCTCACCCACTTGGGCCCAGGGAACCTGCTGAGCTCCCAGGCTGGTCCCCTGCCCTCAAAGGAACCCCTCCCACTGGCTGCATTGATCCTGGGGCATAGGCAGGAGGATGAGGGGAGTTCAGGAGAGGCGGGTGGGAGGAGCCATCCAGGAGGAGCAGCAGAGTTGTGCAGGGCAATTGCTCTACCCAATAGGGCATGGGGAACCTTCTGAGCTCCCAGGCAAGTCCCCTGCCTTCCAAAGCCCCTCCAGGCCACATGGGTCATTGGGAGCATAGGAGGGAGGCCGGGAAGATCAGGAGGAGCCATCCAAGAGGAGTGGGAGAAGAATGGAGGGCTTTTGTCCTCCCCACTCGGACCAGGGATCCTGCTGAGCTCCAAGGCTGGTCCCCTGCCCTCCAAGGCCCCCAACCCCAGGAATGCATTGGTCCTGGGAGCATAGGAAGGAGGCTGAGGGGAGAACAGGATAGGCAGGTGGGAGGGGTCCTCTGGGACAGAAGAGCAGGAGAGGAGAGGAGGAAGTTTTCCCCGCCCACTCAAGCCCAGGAAGCCTGCTGGGCTCCCAGGTGATGTCCCCTACCCTTTGAGACCAGGGGTGGGGGACATGCCTGGGTCCCTTCTGTTCCTTGGGCCTAAGACCCACCCTCCACAGACCCCAAGGCCTTTCCCAGCCCTGTGGGTCCTAAGCATAGGCCCTGCCCACCACCCAAACCTTGCCCTTGCTTATGCCCTGCCCTCTGACATCCAAGGCCTTTTCCCACTTTTTTTTGTTTTCTCTTTTCCCTCCTCCTCTTTTTTACTATTGTGGTATTGTTGTACTTTCAGGTTGTTGATTCATCTATATTTATATTTATATTTTTATATTTTCTTTCTAACATATCTGTTAGTTTCCAAGTCTAATATTATTTTTTACTGTTATAGTTCTCTCTTTTATTTTATTTTTTTTACCACCCATGTGGCTTGTGGGATCTTGCTTCAACAGCCAGAGATCAGGCAGAAGCTCCTGCAGTGGGAGTTCCTTGTCAGAACCACTGGACTAAGAGAGAAACTCAGACCCCAGGGAATATTCATCAGGGTGAGATGAGGTCACACGGTGGTCCTCATATCAGCACCAACACCCAGCTATACACAACAGCCTACAAATTCCAGTGTTAGAAGCCTCAGGCCAAACAACCAGTAAGACAGGAACACAATCCCACTCATTAAAAAAAAAAAAAAAAAAAGAAGAGACAGCAAAAAAATATGTCACAGATAAAGGAGCAAGGTAAAAACTTACAAGACCAAATAAAAGAATAGGAAATAGATAATCTATCTGAAAAATAGTTCATAGTAATGATAGTAAAGATGATCCAGAATCTTGAAATATAACAGAGGCACAAATTGAGAAAATACAAGAAATGTTTAACAAAGATATAGAAGAACTGAAGAAGAAACAAACAGAGATGAACAACATAATAACTGAAATAAAAATACACTAGAAGGAGTCAACAACAGAATAACAGAGGCAGAAGAATCAATAAGTGAGCTGGAAGGAAAAAAGGATGGAAATAACTGCCAAGGAACAAAATAAAGAAAAAAGAATAAAAAGATATGAAGACAATCTCAGAGCCCTCTGGGACAACACTAAATGCACTAACAGTTGAATTATAGGGGTCACAGAAGAAGAAGAGAAAAAGAAAGGGTCTGAGAAAATATTTGAAGAGATTATAGTCAAAAACATATGTAACATGGGAAAGGAAATAGTCACCCAAGTCCAGGAAGCATAAAGAATCCCATACAGGATAAATGCTAGGAAAAACACACAAAGACACATATCAATCAAACTAACAAATATTAAATTCAAAGAAAAAATATTAAAAGCAACAAGGGAAAGACAAAAAATAACATGCAAAGGAATCCCCATAAGGTTATCAGCTGATTATTCAGCAGAAACTCTGCAGGTCAGTAGGAAGTGGCAGGATATACTTAAAGTGATGAAAGAGAAAAACCTACAATCAAGATTACTCTATCCAGCAAGGATCTCATTCAGATTTGACAGAGAAATCAAAAGTTTTTCAGACAAACAAAAGCAAGGAGAATTCAGCATGACAAAACCAGCTTTACAACAAATGCTAAAGAAACTTCTCTAGGCAGGAAACATGAGAGAAGGAAAAGACTCACAAAAACAAACCCAAAATAATTAAGAAAATGGTAATAAGAACATACATATCGATAATAACCTTGAATGTAAATGGATTAAATGCCCCAACCAAAAGACACAGACTGGCTGAATGGATACAAAAACAAGACCCATCTATACACTGTCTACAAGAGACCCACTTCAGACCTAGGGACACATACAGACTGAAGGTGAAGGGATGGAAAAAGATATTCCATGCAAATGGAAACCAAAAGAAAGCTGGAGTAGCAGTACTCATATCCAATAAAATAGATTTTAAAATAAAGTCTGTTACAAGGAATAAGGAGGGACATTACATAATGATTAAAGGATCAATCCAAGAAGTAGATATAATAATTTTAAATCTTTATGCACCCAATATAGGACACCTCAATATACAAGGCAAATGCTAACAATCATGAAAGGAGAAATTGACAGTAACACAATAATAGTAGGGGACTTTAACATGACACCTACACCAATGGACAGATCATCCAAACAGAAAATAAATAAGGAAACAGAAGCTTTAAATGCCACAATAGACCAGATAGATTTAATTAATATTTATAGGAGATTCCATCCAGAACAACAGATTACACTTTCTTCTCAAGTGCACACAGAGCATTCTCCAGGATAGATCACATCTTGGGTCACAAATCAAGCCTTGGAAAATGTAAGAAAATTGAAATCATATCAAGCATCTTTTCTGACCACAATGTTATGAGATTGGAAATAAATTATGGGATAAAAACTGTAAAAAGACACAAATATATGGAGGCTAAACAGTGTGCTACTAAATAACCAAGAGATCAATGAAGAAATCAAAGAAGAAATTTTAAAAATACATAGAAACAAATGACAACAAAAACACAATGATCCAATACCTATGTGATGCAGCAAAAGCAGTTCTAAGAGGGAAGTTTATAGCAATTCAATCTCACCTCAAGAAACAAGAAAAATCTCAAATAAACAATCTAACACTACACTTAAAACAACTAGAGAAAGAAAAACAAAGAAGACCCAAAGTCAGTAGAAGGAAAGAAATCATAAAAATCAGAGGAGAAATAAATGAAATAGAAATGAAGAAAACAATAGCAAAGATCAATAAACTAAAAGCTGATTCTTTGAGAAGATAAACAAAATTGATAAACTCTTAGCCAGACTCATCAAGAAAAAAAAGGAGAAGACGCAAATCAATAAAATTAGAAATGAAAAAGGAGAATCACAACTAACACCACAGAAATACAAAGCATTATAAGAGACTACTACAGACAACTATATGCCAATAAAATTGACAACCACAAAGAAATGGACAAATTCTTGGAAAGATACAATTTTCCAAGACTGAACCAGGAAGAACTATAAAATATAAACAGATGTATCACAAGTAATGAAATTGAAACCATAATTAAAATCTTCCAACAAACAAAAGTCCAGGAACAGATGGCTTCACAGGCCAATTCTATCAAACATCAAGAGAAGAGCTAACACTGATCCTTCTCAAACTCTTCCAAAAACTTGCAGAAGGAGAAACACTCCCAAATTCATTCTACGAAGCCACCATCACCCTGAAACCAAAACCAGGAAAAGATATCACAGAAAGAGAAAATTATAGACCAATATCACTGTGAACATAGATGCAAAAATCCTGAACAAAATACTACCAAACAGAATCCAGCAACACATTAAAAGGATCATACACAATGATCAAGTGAGATTTATCCCAGGTATGCAAGGATTCTTCAATATATGCAAATCAATAGATGTGATACACCACATTAACAAATTAAGGAATAAGAATAATATGATCATCTCAATAGATGCAGAAAAAGCTTTCAACAAAATCCAGCACCCATTTATGATTAAAAAACTCTCCAGAAAATGGGCATACAGGGAACCTACCTCAACATAATAAAGGCCATATATGACAAACCCAGAGAAAACATCACACTCAGTGGTGAAAACTGAAAGCATTTTCACTAAGATCAGGAAGGAGACAAGGAGGTCCACTCCTGCCACTATTATTCAACATAGTTTTGGAAGTCCTAGCCATGGCAATTGGAGAAGAAAAAGAAATAAAAGGAATACAAATTGGAAAAGAAGAAGTAAAAGTGCCACTATTTGCTGATGACATGATACTATACATAGAAAATCCTAAAGATGCCACCAGAAAACTACTAGAACTAATAGGTGAACTTGGTAAGGTTACAGCAAACAAAATTAATGCACAGAAATATCTGACATGTCTATACACCAACAGTGAAAGATCAGAAAGAGAAACTAAGGAAACAATCCCATTAACCATTACAACAAAAATAATAATATATCTAGGAATAAACCTATCTAAGGAATAAAAGACCTGTATTCAGAAATCTACAAAACACTCATGAAAGAAATCAAAGATGACATAAACAGATGGAAAAATATACTATGATCTTGGATTGGAAGAATCAACATTGTGAAAATGACTATAGTACCCAAAGCAATCTACAGATTCAATGAAATCCCTATCAAACTTCCAATGGAATTCTTCACAGAACTAGAACAAAAAATTTTACAATTCGTATTGAAACACAATAGATCCCGAATAACCAAGGCAATATTGAGAATGAAAAATGGAGTTGGAGAAATCAGGCTCCCCAACTTCAGACTATAGCACAAAGCTACAGTAATCAAGACAGTATGGTACTGACACCAAAACAAAAATATAGGTCAATGGTACAAGGTAGAATGCCCATAGAAACCCACACACATATGGTCACCTAATTTATAATAAAGGAGGCAAGAATATACAATGGAGAAAAGACAGTCTCTTCGATAAATGGTGTTGGGAAAACTGGACAACTACATGTAAAAGAATGAAATTAGAACACTACATAACACTATGCACAAAAATAAACTCAAAATGGATTAAAGATCTAAATGTAAGACCAGACACTACAAAACTCTAGAGGAAAAACACTCTTTGACATAAACAACAGCAAGATCTTTTTTGACCCACCTCCTAGAGTAATGGAAATAAAAACAAACGGGAGTTAATTAAACATAAAATCTTTGGCACAACAAAGGAAACTGTAAAAAAAAACAAAAAGACAACTCTCAGAATGGGAGAAAAAATTTTCAAATGAAACAACAGACAAAGGATTAATCTCCAAAATATACAAACAGCTCACGGAGCTCAATATCAAAAGAGAAAACAATCCAATTAGAAAATGGGCAGAAGACCTAAAGAGACATTTCACCCAGGAAGATATACCAGTGGCCAAGAGGCACATGAAAAGATACTCAACATCACTAATTATTAGAAAAATGCAAATCAAAACTGCAATGATGTATCACCTCATGCCGGTCACAAGGGCCATTATGAAAAAAATCTAGAAACAGTGAATGATGGAAAGGGTGTGCTGAAAAGAAAACCCTCCTGCACTGTTCATGGGAATGTAAATTGATACAACCACTATGGAGAACAGTATGGAGGTTCCTTAAAAAACTAAAAATAGAACTACCATATGACCCAGTAATCCCACTACTGGGGATGCACCCTGAGAAAACCATAATTCAAAAAGAGTTATGTACCACAATGTTCATTGCAGCTCTATTACAATAGCCAGGACATGGAACAAACCTAAATGTCCATTGACAGATGAATGGATAAAGAAAATGTGGCACATATATACAATGGAATATTACTCAGCCATAAAAAGAAACTAAATTGAGATAATTGTAGTTAGGTAGATGGACCTAGAGACTGTCATACAGACTGAAGTTAAGTCAGAAAGAGAAAAACAAATACCTTATTCTAATGCATATATATGGAATCTTAAAAAAAATTGGTACTGATGAACATAGTTGCAGGGCAGGAATAAAGATGTAGACATAGAGAATGGACTTGAGGCCATGGGATAGGAGGGGGAAGCTGGGGATAAATGAGAGTAGCATTGACATATATTCACTACTGAATGTAAAATAGTTAGCTAGTGGGAAGCAGCAGGGATATCAGCTCAGTGCTTTCTGATGACCTAGAAGGGTGGGATAGGGAGGATGTGAGGGTGGCTCAAGAAGGAGGGGAGGGCTTCCCTGGTGGTGCAGTGGTTGAGAGTCTGCCTGCCGATGCAGGGGACACGGGTTTGTGCCCCAGTCCGGGAAGATCCCACATGCCGTGGAGCAGCTAGGCCCGTGAGCCATGGCCACTGAGCCTGCGCATCCAGAGCCTGTGCTCTGCAACGGAAAAGGTCACAACAGTGAGAGGCCCGCGTACCGCAAAAAAAAAAAAAAAAAAAAAAATGGAGGGGATATGGGAACATATGCATGCATATGGTTGACTCACTTTAGTGTACAACAGAAACTAACACAGTATAGTGAAGCAATTATACTCCAATTAAGCTCTATTTAAAAAAATCTATTGACAATAAATGTAAGGGTTTATGTCTGGAAAAAGAAAATAAAAGATAAAAACCAGACATGCTTTTACACATCAAAAACTCAGCAAATATTCATTTAATAGATGAATAAATACATAATTTTCAGGTTTTTTAATGTACTGGAATGGAGAGTGGCACCAGATGATTAAACAAGTCTTCTCTTTTAATGGGATCAGGAAGTTTGTCCAAATTACCTCTTTGGCAAAGTCACTCATAATACTCTCCGAGAGGAAATAAGGAATGTAGAACATTCATCTGTTAACATATGGTACAATACATTTTAATTTTTTTGCATTTGGGATTCTGCTGCAAGTAACAGAAATACAGTAAACTTCTTAAAGAAAGGGGCATGTTTCCCATTAATGACACAAATAATCTTTTTTATTTATAATTTTTGGTACATTTTTGGAGGGTCTCATGAGTATATCAATTTTTTCTATCCTATAAAAATGATATTGCTTTTATCTCTGAAGCACTGCCAATATCCTGAAAAGATGGTGGTTTTTGACAGTGAGAGCTGATTGTTCCATTTATTATACCTAGGACCTTTGGAAAATTAAATTATCAATTTCCTCTTCTTTTTATGTCATGTATGATTATTAGACTCCCCTTTATAGTGTGCTTTCATTTTCCTTTAAATGTTCTCATAATCTATGAGTACAAGGCTATTTATGTATGAACAAGGAGCCATTTGTTCCATAGTCATCTTTTCCCTGAAGCCTGATTTTGTTAGTGTTTGGAATATCACAGTTTATCACCATGGAGATAACTATAATGTGACAAATATTAGAACAAATCAAATGGGAAGAGCATGATTAGAATGCAGAAGTAATTTTGTTTTTTGAATGAACAGCTTCACTGTAACCAATGATACTCCTTAAAGATCTTTATAATTGTAATAAAAACCAGAAAGTTGACACGTAAGAGTATATTTGCAAGTCTTAACCTGCTGATGAAATGTGATGTATTGGAAAGAGACGATAAGAGAAGAGAGAAGAGTTGGGCTTCAGTGTTGTCTCCACCATTTACTAAATTTCCTAGTTTTGTAATTTTCATAAAATCCTTTTGTATATGAAATGAGATTAATCTATCTGATTTATAAATATATACATATATTCACAAACACTATACACATATATCACAAAGGCTATAATTCTCATAAATACTGCATTCTGTGTATTTTACTTCTAGAACGAGAGAGTAAAAAACAATTCAGTTATACTTGGCTAGCCTCTATTTCCTGACATGGAGATGGTAAAATCCTATCAGCCTGAGTACTTGAGTGACCATGTGGATCAGACCATCACTGGACATATAGGGTAATTGTCAAATCATCACCAGACACATAGGGTGAGTACAAAACAAATCTGTTGCATTAAACCACTGAAATTTTAGATTAAATTTGTTATTTTTTTTAGTTTATCCTTAGTTTCTGGACTCAAGGAAATGAGGTGGACTTGACTGGAGAAACTGGTAAAATAGATTAGGTTCTAAAGGACAAAAAAAAAAATCCAAAATATCCTCTTTGGAATAGTGGTGGGAATGGCTCAGTCTTTTAAAAGGACTTAGAGGTCTGCATGCCAAGTCTAGAAGGGAAGGAGGAAGGTGATAAACAGGAAATGGGTGCAAAATGTCACCAGTCTAGCAGACTATATATATGGAGAATTGTCCTGCATAATTTTGGGAGAATCAGTCTCTGAAACGTATGGTTTAGAATCTATAGTTTTGCTTACAGGGCAAGTGCCAGTGGAGACAGTGAAGCATATGTGGGAGGAGTGAGATGTAGGTGGAATTGCAGAATTTTATATCTTGGATTCTAGAATGAGACAGAACTGTTTAGATAAGGGAAGTGATTATCAGCTACATGATTCATGGCAAGTTATTTAATCTCTCCTAGACTTAGTTTCTTCATGTAAAAATATTTAATAATAATCCTTATGTGATGTTTAAATTAGATAAAATACTTACTACATGCTTGGCACTGTATCTGGCACATACTAACTACTTAATAAATGTTAGTATTATTATTATAGAGAAGAGAGTAACATGAGATGGAACAATATATAAAACCAGTCATTTTCATGAAAGATTGGTCTATCTATAACCTGATAAGATCTCATCAAACTCACCTTTATAAGAGTAATAACTTTGAATTAGAAAATATTTGAAAGAGGAGACATAGTGACTGATAATTAATGGAATAAATTCAAACAGAATTCAGCAGTAATTGTATTTGTTATTTAAATGCAGATCATCTTTCAATTACTTTGACTTCTCACTAATCGCCCTCTTGTATGTGTAAAGTATTATAAATCTCAAGAGTTCCAGTGACTCATATTATGGAAAGAAATTTAGGATTTGATCTGGATTTAAATGGTTTCTAATCTATGTATCTGAGCAGAGGCATAAATCAAACTCCTGTTAAACTAGACAGGTCAGGGAGTACAATGATCTGGTTGATTGAATATTTAGGTTAATAGGTCATTAGAATACATACATACCATGAGCTAATTGCATATTTCATCACTTCATACTAAAACTAAAGTGAAAAAATTAATGTTTTTAAATGTTTATAGGTCATTTGAAGTTCTTACTCTGTCTTATTCTCTCCATATGAATGTCACTAATTCCTTACCTTATTTAGACCTTTTCTAAACTGAGCTAACATAGCCTCAATTGATTTGTTACCTTTAACTTCAGTCTCTTTGCTTGTTCAGAAATTCATCACCACTGCATTGATATGACAAAATAGTATCCTCTGAGTTAAACTTGGGTTACTCAGCACTCTTGCAGGAAAAAAAGATATCAGGAAGAATAGCTTACAGTATATATTTATGGTATTCAATTTTGGGTATACCCTCAATTTTGCTGATTATTTTTATTTTAAGTATAATAATTCATAATTTTAGTTATTATTTTAAAAGGAACAGTTTCTTCTCCATTCTTCTCAACAGTTATTCCAAATATTCAGTTTTCTTCAAGTCCTCTGCAACTTCCTGCCACCATCTCTCTCAAATACTCAAATGACATTGCTTCATTTTTTACAGAGGAAGTAGAGATTCTGTAAAATCAGGAACACGTATCACCTCCTAAAACACACTTACACATTTACCTGCAACTGTCTATTCTTAAACCCTTCGCATCTGTCTTAGAGGGAGAGCTAACCCTCCTATTTACTAACATAATGCATTTTCAGGCCGTGTAATTTTCCATGCTTGTCTATAGTCTCAACTAGGCAAGTTAGGAACTTACAGGTTCAGCACCAAAATACCTTAGGCATTGTTTACTAAACTTTGTTCTAATAGACTCACACCTCAATTCCTTATATTGTTCTGGTTTCCAACTTTATTTCCCTGTCCTTACATCATATTTAGAAAAAGTTTTTAAAACCACACTATTTTTTTGTTCTTCTGGTGAACCTAAAGTTGTATAATGACTTAATCCAATAAGGTAATATTTATTGGGAATGGGTAAATTATTAGTGCACTTACCCTAGTTAATTAATGTAAACCATTGGACTATAGGTCCAACTATATATATATATATATATATATATATATATATATATATATATAGTTGTATTATAGATGTAACTGTAAAAATATATTAACATATATATGTATTTATAAAATAAGTTATTCTCTGTCTTTGAAAGAGGATTGAGTATGTGAAGTCTGTTTGAGAAAGAAAGAAAGAAAAGGAAAAAGAAAGAAAGAAAGAGAGGAAGAAAGAAAGAAGGAAAGAAATGGAGGGAGGGAGGACGGAGGGAAGGGAAGAAAAAACATTTTCTTAGTTACATTATTTGCAGTTATATGCTTGTCTCTCATGTCCTTTCCTCATTAACAAATTAAGAACAGTCTCTAAACTACAGATGTGTTAAACTTCTGTTAGAAGTGAATTTTCTTAAAAAAAACACACCTTTCTGAATAATTTCATCATATTTTGATTATTTAGAACATACTTTATGTAAAACTAAACAGTGTTTTCAATAAATAAATATTTCTCCTTCACATAAAAATTACACTATAAGAAACACATGGATTATATTTTTTTCTACTCATGTATCAAACAGTAACAACTACTCTTTTTGATTAAATACTCATTTAATCCTAAGCATAAGTAAACGGCAAAATAGGAACTGGTACTTGATTTGAGGAGAGAAGTGCTTACAATTTCTAAGGAGTTATTCATCTCAGTAAAATTAGTAAATCTGAATTTGGTATTTTGGAGATCAAAAAATGGCAAGCTTCTTTTTAATGGAGTATGACTCATGATTTTTGAAAATGTTGATATAAGAAATGAATGCTGTTTCAGAGATACATGACTGTTAAAATTATAGCAGAAAGAATATGTTAACCTCTTGAAAAGTTTATTCAGATTTCTTATTTCCATGGCTAATCTGACCTATTTATGTAGGGGAAATATATTAGCAGTTATGAGCTAAGAATTATGAGCTAAGAATCCCATCTCTTTTTATGGTTAATACACACCAAATATCAATACTTCATTCTACACTATGCAGTTCTATTTGGATTTACAGTAAGCATCTTCTGGCATTTTCACTTTATTCAAAAGACTGGACATTTTGTAAGATCCCTATTATAACCTGGGGTGCCATGTCTATGACTTCCAGTTTCTTTTTCTTTTTAAACTAATGAAGTGAAGATTCTTTGAATTCTAAAAGGGAAATGTTGTTTTTAAAACCTCATTGGTTTGAAGTCCCAAAACACTTCTTATAAATAAATAGGAAAGACACAAGTGTTATGAAACAAGATTCTTAAATTAATGTCATTTTGATTATTTGTTTTCTGGTGGATGTTGAGGAAAACCACCTGAATACTACTTTGGGACTGAGGAACTCAGTTTTTCAGCTGCCAAGGTTGTTGGCTGCTGGTGCATCACTTCTGAGTCCATTCCTGGGAAAGCCATCCTCATTCATGAGCTGATTGATGGGGTAATACAAACACCCAGTCCCTTGCTTGATGGAGGGCAGTTCTATAGGAACATCCCTGTTCCAGAGCTCACCATAGGATTAATGGTAGTCACTGTTACATACGCCTGTAGTTCAACTTTTCTCTCCCCAAAATCCTGCTTTCCTCACTCCCTCACATAGTTATTCCAGAGATAACTCCTGATAACTCCCCTATAAACCTGCTGCATGCAAATCTCAGAATCTCAATGTTTGTTTCCCTGGAAAATCATACCATTTGGTGTCCAAAGTCATTGTTAAGAGACGAACTCTAAAATAATGTTGTGAAACTGGATGGTAATTAGGAAAATAAATTGTTAAAACTTTTAATGATGGTAAATTTGGATGGGACAGTGATGAAAGGAAATGCAAAACAGGTGTAATATCTCAAGAAATTTAGAAATACTGAAAAGAAGTAATCATAAAGACTATATAGCTGTTGCTGCAGCAATTGATACATTAGAGAAAGACAATGAAAAGCCTAGGGTGATGACCAGTCATCAATTTAAAACTTTTGGTCTTACTTGGCAGGAGAGATGCCTTGGCAACAAATAAGGATATTTTTTTATCTCCTTTAGCCAAAGGACAAAAAAGCTTTGGAACAGGCCCAGGACTTAGTTATAGTAATAGAAGAGTTAATTCTCAACCTCCAAAAAGTAGCTACACCAAGGTCAGAAACATGACAGGGAAGTAATGGGGCTCTGAAGCATTGGATGGGGACATCTGGTTGAATGCACTAAAAAATCATAAATCCTCAGATTCTCTCAAATCTTCTGGGACTGTCCAAGTCACTCACGTCTTGCTGCCTGAAGATGATTAATCTCAGTGGTATTCTAGTAAATGTTTAACAATCAAAATCAAACAAACAAATGAGCAAAGCCTTGATTTGTAGCATTTGTTGATTTGCACAATGTAAATACTCATACTATGATTGATTTCAAGCTACCAACATTTTAACAATTGGCTCACAAAATTCCTGGAATGTTTAACAATTGTTTCTCATTAGCTGGAGCAAACCAGCTCTGGTACATCACGGAGTCAGGTATTATGTGTCCCGTTTATGGTCTTTTCTCCTGGCCACCAAAAAATTAAAAAAGACAAACAAACAAACAAAAAAACCCCACAAAACTAGAGCACAACACCAAGCTTAGCCATAGTATAAATTTATTGTGGAAGTGCTTGGTTAAGAGAGGAAAGGGACTTTATCATGAGGGAGCTGCATGATTTTGGCAATATGTACAGTCAAGCACAGAGTCTAACTAGATTGGAATAACCAACTATGCAGTGACTAAGAGACTAGTTCTTAGGGGCTCAGAAGCCAGGAAGATGGACCATAACACAAAGTTGGATAAAGGAGAGTGTACTGATATGGGGGCACTCTCAAGTGATACATAAGTTAACATTCTGGAAAGGACCTTGAAAGATGGAACTAACACATTGCTGGTATGGTCTTAGAGGTTTAGAGAAAGCAAAGACCCACACAAAGTGGAATAAGAATTCTAGAACTGCCATGGCAGACAGGAAAAGAAGGGATCAGAAGACTCAGAGGGAAGGGCATACCATATATATCAAACTACATACAGCAAATGATTATATTCTATGGAAGGATCCAGAATATACAATGGAGAAAAGAGAGTCTCTTCAATAAATGCTGATGGGAAAACTGGAGAGCTACATGTAAAAAAATGAAAGTAGAACATTCTTTAACACCATACAAAGAAATGAACTCAAATTGGATTAAAGACTTAAATGTAAGACCAGATACTATAAAACTCTTAGAGGAAAACATAGGCAGAGCATTCTTTGACATAAATTGCAGCAATATCTTTTTCAATCCATCTTCAAGAGTAATGGAAATAAAAATAAACAAATGGGACCTAACTAAACTCAAAAGGTTTTGCAGAGCAAAGGAAACCACAAACAAAATGAAATGACAACCCACAGAATGGGAGAAAATATTTGTAAATGATGCAGCCAACAAGGGATTAGTCTCCAAAATTTACAAACAGCTCATGTGGCTCAATATCCAAAACCCAAACAACCCAATCAAAAAATGGGCAGAAGACCTACATAGACATTTCTCCAAAGAAGACATACAGATGGCCAAGAGGCACATGAAAAGGTGCTCAACATCATTAATTATTAAAGAAATACAAGTGAAAACTACAATGAGATATCACCTAACACCAGTCAGAATGGCCATCATCAAAAAATCTACAAACAAGAAATGTTGGAGAGGGCGTGGAGAAAAGGGAACCCTCCTGCACTGTTCGTGGGAATGTAAATTGGTACAGCCAGTACAGAGAACAGTATGAAGTTTCCTTAAAACACTAAAATTAGAGCCACAATGTGATCCAACCATCCCACTCCTGAGTATATATCCAGAGAAAAACATGGTTTGAAAGGATACATGCACCCCGATGTTCATTGCAACACTGTTTACAATAGCCAAGGAATAGAAGCAACTTGAAGGTCCATTGACAGATGAGTGGATAAAAAAGATGTGGCATATATGTACAGTGGAATATTATTCAGCCATTAAAAAGAATTAAATAATGCCACTTGCAACAACATAGATGGACTTGGAGATTATCATACTAACTGAAGTAAGTGAGAGAGAGAAAGAAAAATATATGATATTGCTTATATAGGGAATCTAAAGAAAAATGATACAAATGAACTTATTTACAAAACAGAAATAGACTCACAGACTTAGGGAATTAACATATGGTTACCAGGGGGAAGTGTGGTGGGGGGAGGGATAGATTGGGAGTGTGGGATTGACATATACACACTGCTATATTTAAAATAGATAACCAAAAAGAACCTACTGTAAAAATAAATAAATAAATAAACTAACTACATAGGGCAAATGATTGTGTTCTATGGAAGGATACAGAAGACACTCTATGTACCAAATTGATAAGAGTGTACTGGTGACAGGGCCATGAGTTTCTTGAGAAACTGACTGGTGACTCTTCTCTGGAGGCCAGAGCTGATGACAGGAGATGCTACTTCAGGAATGCTAATCCCCTGATAACATGGGAATCATGGAATGTCAAAATAATAGAAACCAAGTGGTGGGACTTAAATGACAGAAGCAAAGTTAGTGTAATTATAAAAATAAATGGCAAGGACAGAGTGGCATCCAGGGTATCAGACCCACAAAAAACTGGAAATGCTTTACAGAAAGTGTGGCAAGTACAATGGGAAACTTGATAAGACATGCACTTTAGGATTGGGGCTGTGTTGATAAGTATTAAAAAGATTCAGAGACATGTCATATCAGGAAATGATTTTAGGGTCCACTGGTCTGGGGCTTTATTGGGCATCCTCTTAAAATAAAGTACAGTGCTTAGTAGACCTCCTCACATTCTTGAGGTACCAGATTCTACCCTTTGGAATCTTGCCAAAACCCATTTACTGAGTGATATAAAAGACTGCCTGGTTTAAGTATGAATATGGCTGTGAAGAATACTCAGACTGTGATGCAGGACACTCTGCTTTGTGGACCATATGGTTTGGCCAAGTGTATAGTATTAAAGGTATTTGTTATGGGGAAAACATCATGTGGAATTTATGACAAGCACCAATAGAAGAATCACAACATAAACTTATAGGATTCTGGAGCAGGAGAAGGCAATCTGTAACAGATCATTTCACACCATACAAAAAATACTTTTTAGCATTAACCAGGCTCTGATGGAGATGGAGTGCTGGACCGTTAGTCATCAAGAGGTTATGCAGCCAGATTGCCCATCATGAAATGATTCTTTCAGCCCCACTAATTCATAATTTAGAGCAATTCCACCAGTATCCTTCAGAAGATGGAAGGAGTACATCTAGGATTACAGGCAAACATAGCCTGAGAACACAAGTTTCATGACTAGGTAGCTTGAATTCCCATGATTTCCACCACAGTTGTACCTGTGCCTCTTCTGCAGTTCACATATTTGGCCATTTTGGATGATGATTCCTTTATGAGCAGCTTACAGGAGAGGCAAAAAGCTAGGTGTGGATCGTGGAAGCTCAGCTCAATATATGAATGAAAGATGAAAGTACTGTGGTTGCCTTTCAGCCTTACTCATGGATGGCTTTGAAAGACAGTGTTAGGAGATATCTTCCCAACAGGCAGAGTGTTGTTCAATGAACACAATCATCTAATTTGTGTGGAAAAAGAAATACTCAAGATATAGATAGTCTTATAGATAAGACTTATATCTATAAGACTATAGATAGTCTTATAGATAAGACTATATGAAGACTCATTGATAGTGCTGAGTGGCTTGACTCAGTTTTGAAGCTCTGGTGAGAGGCTGATCAAGTATTCTTGAGTAGCTGATTAATTCTACATCCCAACCATTTACCTCACATTCAAGGTGACTATGTACCAACCCTAAACTTCCCAGAGTCAGGTATCAGACAACTAGGAAGAACCAACCCCTATGATCAGGAACCAGATAAATTATTCAAATTAGCCAATCCACAAAGAGCCTGAAAACCCTAGCTAACCTCACCCCACTTGCTACACATAAGCTGCCCACTATGGTTCTAGCTTGCTGTTATTGGGTCCTTGGGTACAACCTCCTGCTGTTTGCCCAATTTGGTAGCCCTCTTTCATTTGGAGCTCTAAGTAACAAAAAGTTCTGCCTTTTGTCAGGTATTGTCATTGCGTTATGTCCCATCAAAGGAATCTTTAAATTTTATAAAACACGCTGTGACCGGTATTATAACCAGTGAGTTTCTCATTAAACTTTTTTAATGGGTCTCAAATTCTGTGACAGATTTTGGGTCAAGTTGTTCCCATTAAATATTGCTGATTTTAAAAACTAATAACTTATAACTTAAAACTGCCACACACAAAACAAATGGTCCACAAAACATTCTCCTTTCCTTCTGAAGGTTTTACCATGTGTTGTTATCATTAACCAGTCTTTTACTATTAAACTTAAATGACCAACTGAGACAAACATTCTGAGACAGTTCTTCCACCACTGATTAAGACTCGGGTGGCAGGTATTGGGGATAATATTCATTTAGCCTTCTGAGCTTTCTGGGCAGACTTGGTGACCTTGTTAGCTCCAGCTGCCTTCTTGTCCACTGTTTTGATGACAACCACAGCAAACGTCTGTCTCATGTCACGAACAACAAAATGGCCCAGAGGAGGATAGTCAAAGGCAACCCTTCCCTTGTCCATAGTCTACAGGTATTATCACTCAGTCCTCTAGTTCCAACATGAAATTCCATTATGGTAAAATGAATATGTTTACATTATTTATATCATATTTTCTCACACGAAATTGCTTACTTACAATATATTGTTAATATCAATTGATCCTACTGATGCTTGTAGTCATCATCTTCCTGTGGAAACTATATAGTTTTATACATAACTAAAGATAACCTTCCAGATAAATACAAGGATCTTAACTTGGGTCTCTTTCTGTAATCTTATACACTGTATTCTACGTTTTCTTTTGTTTTTTTTTTCTAAAAGCATCATATGAGACTGCTTTATCCTAATTATCTTTTTCTCCAACATGTGGTCCTTCATTATACGTTTCTGTTGGTTCTTACTTCTAATTGGTGGATATATGAGAAGTTTTTCATAAATTGTTTATTGAATATCATTCTCATTCAAGAAATATTTACTAAAAATTTATTATATGTCAGACACTTTACTAAACAGAAGATGTAGCATTGAAAAAGAGAGACAGTTTCTGCTATGAAACAGTTTACAGTCTGATGAAGGAATCAGGGATTTATTGTCAATACTCATTGCTTTGGAGATATCATCTTTCTCACTTTTTAAATTGCTTTCTTGTAATTCCTAGACATCTCCATTTTTTGTCCCCCAAGTTAAATTTTCTTTCATTTGTTCATTCAGACATTCATTCATTAATTTTCTTCATCAAAGGGGTTCTTATAACCATCATTTTATTATACTCACTAATAAAGCAGTACTGCCTTTTTTTAAACCTCTGTAAACTTATATACTACCTATATCTCCTGTGATTTTTCTTCTTTCCTAACTTTATTCATTCTTTATTATTTTTCTTCTGTCTGAACTTACTTTCCCTCTGTCTTATACCTCCAATATCCAAATTTTTTAAGACCTCAAAGGTTTAGTTAAAATGTCATTCTTTATAACCCCCTCACATTTGCCTAGATACTACACATTGGGAAATGTTTCTTCTTCTCCTGAAAGCCAATATTGTGATTTAGGTCATACATAGTATACTAGTTACTTCATTTTTAATTAGACTTTCCATGTGTGTGAGTGTGGAGTGTGGATGTACATGTCTTTCTTGTGTATGTATTTCTATGGGCAACATCTGTCTGATCTTCTTTATTTCCTCTCTGTGGGAGATGTTCTCTGTGACAGTTCATTATATTTTAAATTTAGTTGGTACTCATTACAATTTATTGAGCAAATAAATATATGGCCCTCATCATTTTTTTCACTGTATTCTGAAATTCTCAATTCTGTCAAATTGAGTTCACTAGTTAGAATTGGGAGATTAGAATTGGCTCCCATTAATCCTTACAGCTATATTTCACACAAAGAGAATTTGTCATGTGCCCAATGTTGGTCATTTATATGTGTCTCACTTATTTTGTTATACCTCTTCTGTAACAGAAATCAGATGAAATAAATTAATATTCTAACTTGTTTCATAACGTCTATGCTCCTTTTTCCATTTCCCACAAAAAACTTTTTCTCTATCTGAATACATAAAATTAAATTTTAAAATTATGATATATCTATCCTGTGGAATGTTATGTATCTATTAAAACCGACAGTTAGTAAGCCCATGTATCATAAACACATAATATGTTTTTATGATATTATAACCAAGGGGATGTATGAACTGTTATCATAATGTGCTATGTTACAACTATATAAAGAAAATGTCTGAGGGAAGCATTTAGGAGAAAACACTCTAATGATATCAATAAATGTTTGTAATGGTAGATATATGTGTAGTTTTTTTATGTCTTTTCCTCATGTTAGAATATTTATGATGGGATGCTACATTTATACTTATAAAAGTAAAGTTAAAGTAAGAGTAATGCCTTCTTATTTTGATAAATAGACCAATTTACTATTCAAAACACTAAAACTTTTCATAAGAATATATAAGAAAGTAAAATAATAGATTCACTAAATTAGTCTTAAATACAGGCCAATTTATAGAAGACTCATAGAATTTAAACTTATAGGTGCTCTCCTTATTCCAATGTCTGGGATCTACCCTGGTTTCTTGTACTGAATGAATTCCTCAAATCCATTGTAACTAAAACTCCTGTTGATATTGTAGAGGACCCCAAGTAATCAGAATATATATGTGATATGATATAAATATGTATCAAGTCTCAACAGCAACAAATTTTAGTCATCACACTATGATGCTTATTTTGGAAACCAGCAATAATGTAAATGAATTTTGGATTGCCTCTAGCTCTGGCCAAATGACCACATATGAATCCCAAGGGTTTCAGTAACATATACTCAAAGAAAGGAAACAATATCATCACCAACTGTGCTGGTAACATAAATAAAAGTAGTATGTCCCATTAATAAGCTCAAATTAAATAACAATTTTGAGATATATAAACACACTCTACATGACATTCAATCATTCCAGGCAAATTTTCTTCACAAATACACTATACTTAGGGAATGGCATAAATTTTGATTAAAATAACCTGATTAGTGTTAAATATTTGACAAATTATTTATTATAGCTTTTTGTTTATGACCCTCCTCAATTCTTATTAACAACTTCTGATGATATCTTTTTTATTCTGTATATAAGAAATAGTCAGAAATATATAAAAAAATTAAGAGTACACAATAAAAATAGCTCTCAGCCAATCCAGTTCCCTAACTTAACCCTTATTCTTGTTATATATTCACAGGATATATAAAAACAAGTGAAGATGCAGAAGAGCAAATGGTATAAGTTCCAGAGTCCGAAGGCCTGAGAACCAGGAAAGCCAATGGTGTGAGTTCCACTCTGATGGCAAGAAAAGACTGATGTCCTAACTCAAGTAGTCAGGCCAGCAAAGTTCCCTCTTAATGAGCTTTTTTTGTTCTATTCAGGCCTTCAGTTGATTGGAAGAGGGCCATCCACGTTAGGGAGGGCAGTTTTTCTTCCAATTCCAATGTTAACCTCATCAAAAAACATTCTTACAAAGACAGAATAGTATTTAGTCAAATATCTGGGCATGCCATGGTCCAGGAAAGTTGACACATAAAAGTAACTATTCACAATCAAAATCTTCCCGGGTTCTAAATCTTTGACTATGACTGTTATTTAACTATCATCTTTGGAAACCATTGGTTTCGACTATTGTTTGAGCATTGTTCATGACATTATTGGCTTTGACAAAAGTTAGCAACTGTACTTGGAAACAGAACTTTACTTCCCTGGCTTGTAACTTCTGGGATACCAAGTTCACACTTAGCTTCTAATTGCACTCTGTCTCTTCCTGCTGTTGGTTACTGCTGGACAAAGGCTCCAAAAGAACTGATGCAGAGGTTTCTATGCACCAATAAAATTATCTTAGCAACAAGTTGACAGCTTAAATAGCACTGAATATTATGGTATTAACACAGTATTCACCAGTTTCACTTCCTGTTATAAATTGCAGTTTGACAAGGTTGGAGCCGGGAAGAAAACCAATCCAAGAATTGAGTTTGATGCCCCCCAAAAGATAAGGCCATGTCCAACATTAGAGAGGATATAGGGAATTCATATTGTGTTTGAACAGACATAAACCTTCACAAAATTGGGTATGAGAGGCAGATCACTGTACACTTGACCCTTGAACAACACTTACCCGTTCAATGGTACAGATCCACTTATACATGGATTTTTTTCAATAAATACATACTACAGTACTACATGATCCTCAGAAGGTTGAATCTGTGGATGTGGAACTGCAGATATAGAAGGCCAACTGTAAAGTGATACATGAGTTTTCAGCTGCACAAGGGGTAGGTCTCTAAATCCTACATTATTCAGTGGTCAGCTGTATTATCAACTCAGAGTGTGGGATTAACAGCATTACCACAGTCCATTCACTCCAAGATCATAAAACAACATCTAACTAACTCCACTAACAATGGACTAGAGTCCGAGTAAATAAATAATTTCAGTGATAAATAATTTTAACTTAAAATTAACATGTAAAAACTAAGATGATTATGAAATGTACATGTTATGACATGAAAATATTAATAAATCATATTTAGAGGTATAGAAAAAACAGAGAGAATTATTTTTCATAAGTAAAGGTACACTGAATCATTGGCTTTTAATTCTGTTTCTTGGTGAAATGAAACAGAGTTGACCCTCCATACCCATGGATTCTGCATCTGTGGCTTCAACAACTGTGGATCAAAAATATCCAAAAAAATTCCAGAAAGTTCCAAAAAGCAAAACTTGAATTTGCCTCATCCCAACAACTATTTACATATTATTTACATTGTATTAGGTATTATAAGTAGTCTAGAGATGATTTAAAGTATACAGGAGGGTATACATAGGTTATGGCATCCATGGTGGTGGTGGGTGGGTGTCCAGGAACTGATCCCCTGCAGATACTGAGGGATGGCTGTAATTATGGTATAAAAATAATGGCTTTAGTTAAGTTGAAATCTTGATGGAATATTTAATTTTATATTAATTCCTGCCTAAATCTAAGCATGAAACATGGCTTGCTTTAATTGACATAATATCTTCCATTTTTAAGCTTAATCATTTCATGGAAACATTTTTTCTTTAATTCTGAAATGTTACTTAACACTTCTAAAACACCTTTGAAAAGCAAAAGCAATGCATCTTGCAAACTCATTATTGCATTTGGTAGTTGGAAGAACAGTGCCTAATCATAAGAAGATAAAGAATTGCAGAGTAAAAACATAAATTAACTATGCATCTTTGTCAATTGACAACAAACCACCTGATTTTCTGGATTAACTGAATTGTTTTACTGCTTTGTCCTTCTATAGCCATACCTAATAGAGTCCTACATCTGTTCCCAGAGTGGTAAACTCATGTTTCAGAAGAAAAGAAAGCAGTGAATAGAAGTATTAGGACAGAGATTTATTATTAGAACCTTGAAAATGAGTAGGGATATAAAATGTTCAAAGTCCCTTCCCTTTTTTACCCTTACAACAACCTTCCTAGGTAAGGAAGACAAGTGTTTATAAGACTTCTTAGTATACAAATGAGATAACTGAGTGCTCTGGACAGACCTCTCAGTTACAGTTAAGAGATATAGTCTTGTGTTGATTCTGCCATAAACAAATTATTTGAATTTTTGACACCAAACTAATTTTTTACTTTTTCTGGAGTCTCATTTGTACAATGTAGGACAATGGTTCTTAGAGTACGGTATATGGACACTTGGGGTTACCCAGGACACCTTTAAGGAAAATGTGAGGCCAAAAGTATTTTTATAATAATGCTAAAATATTATTTACGTTTTTACTTTGTTGATATTTGCACTGATGGTACAAAAAACAATGGTGAGTAAAACTGCTGTTGCCTTATCACAAATCAAGGCAATAACACACAAATGTACTAGTTTTTATCAGTATGTTTTTGATGAAGAAATAAATATTAATAAAGTACAAATACCGTATGCTAACACATATATATGGAATTTAAGAAAAAAAATGTCCTGAAGAACCTAGGGGCAAGATGGGAATAAAGATGCAGACCTACTAGAGAATGGACTTGAGGATATGGGAGGAGGAAGGGTAACCTGGGATAAAGTGAAAGAGTGGCATAGACATATATATGCTACCAAACATAAAACAGATAGCTAGTGGGCAGAAGCCACATAGCACAGGGAGATCAGCTCGGTGCTTTGTGACCACCTAGAGGGGTGGGATAGGGAGGGTGGGAAGGAGGGAGATGTAAGAGGGAAGAGATATGGGAACATATGTATATGTATAACTGATTCACTTTGTTATAAAGCAGAAACTAACACACCATTGTAAAGCAATTATACTCCAATAAAGATGTAAAAAAACAAAAACAAACAAAAAAATTAATAAAGTTTTAAGTTTCTGTCCTTAAGTATATTAAAAAATATATATTCAGTGTGATAAAATGATAACTACAATTAAAAACGTTTCTTGGATACCCAAGTTTGAAGACTGTCTTGAGGAACAGCAATTAAGTAACTGTATGATGTACAAACTGAATTAACTGCTTTATTCATGGAATATTTTTACTTAAAAGAAGAACTGACTTAACCAACCACGGTTATTCAAAATCAGGCTTTTGGCAGATATTGTCTTGAAAAAAACAAAGTGAGACTGTCACTTCAGGGAAAACCATGGACAGTATTCATTGTCAGTGATAAAATTAGAGTTTTCAAGCAAAAATTAGAATATTGGAAAACTGAGATTGACACCTTCTCAATAAAGCTTTTTCTGATGAGATAAATGGTGAGATCCATAAATGTGATTTTCAAAATATTGTTTAATGAAATGCGTCACATTTGGAAGCTCTGCATCACTACAGTGAACAATATTTTTTAAATGACCAATGCATGATGTTACTAAATAATTTAACATAAAAGAATAACAAGTAGTCTTAACATAAAAAATATTCAATGCATATTGATGTTGTATTAGATTCCACATTGCAACTATTTAAAAATAACCACTAGTTGAGTTTTGATGTATTATCAAAGAAGAATATTCACAATTATCTCAAGGTTATTAAAATATTCTTCACATTTCTAACTATATATTCAGATAAAGCTGAATCTTATTTATGTATTTCAACCAAAACAACATTGTAATAAAATTAATGCAAAACCAGATATGAGAATCCAACTCTCTTATTAAAGAAGACATTAGATTAACAAAAATGAGAAACAATGTTTCTTTTCCCACAATATTGAAAAATGTTTTTCATAAAACATGCCAATTATATTAACAGGTTTAACATGTTAATAGGTTTATGTTAGTGGCTTTATCAAGAGTTGGCAAATTATAGTTCCTGGACCAAATCCAGTCTTAAGGCTACAACTAGCCTGCCTGCTTTTTTTTGTAAAGTTTTCTTTGGAATAGAGTCATACTCATTACATACTGTCTATGGCTGCTTTGGCAGTACAATAGCAGAGTTGAGTCGTTACAATTGAGACTTTACGGTCCATAAAGCCAAAAGTATTTACTATCTGTCCCTTTACAGAAAAAGTATGCTAATCCCTGAGTTTATTATTATCTTTAAATAAATTAATACACTTTTTTTTAAAAGTTACGTTTTAATTTCCAAGATCATAAATATCAAGAGATATAACTTTGCATACATAAAAGTTCTTTGAAGTTCTCAATAATTTCTAAGAGCTTGAAAGGATCCTGGGATCTCAAAACTTGAGAACCACTGACCTAAGCAACCAGAATAAATCTTATCTTTTTGGAACACAACAGGTACTCAATAACCATCAGTTTCCTTTCCAAAACTATCTCACAGTTCATAGGCTGACTGTCCCTTGGCAAAAGGCCACTGCTCCTCTCTAATAAGCATAACTCTCCTTCAAGGTTCCAGAGGCTCCTTCCTCTTCTTGTCTCTTTGAGCCTTAGGGTAGTGACAGCACTGCTGCTATTTGCTCAGAGTCCTGTACTATTCCTCGTGATTCCTCCAAACTCCACCCACATCTTTGTTATTAATCCTCTTGATAATAATCTCAATTATTTCATTTGAATGTGCCTGATATATTTCCTTTGGGACTCCAAGTAACTAACCAACAAATGAACAAACATATGAACTAACTAGTTAACTATATTCTCCATATCTCACTTAATAAACACAGCAAATATGAAATGTGTACCTTTTTGGTCTTATTTTACAGAAATGGAAAATAAGACACACAGAGGTTAAATAATTATCTGTAGGACATTATTTAGTATGTGAATCCAGGATTATAATGCAGGCAGTCTCACTGAAGACTTTAGGAAATCAACCTCCAAATAACTGTCATCATTCTGTTAAATAGAAATTTTACTTATTTATATATCAACCATATTATTACCCTTAGAAATAAATAATTAATTGGATTTTTATGAACACAGTATCAGCATACATCAACAACACATAACTGTATTTTCCAGTATACTGCATGCTGGGTGTTATGGCTTTCCATTTTCCATGTATCACTAGTAGTATAATATAACAAGAAAAAAGAGCTACAGAACATGTTACTTCATAACATGAACTATGGTATCTGCAGTAACAAAATATCTGTCTTTCTGGTCTGCTATGGCACTTATGGTTTATTACTAGGCCTGAATGTGAACTTTCCAACTTCGTACATTTTTTCAGCTTATCGCTACAATATTTGCATACTACATCAAAGCAAATTTTATCCTATCTCTGTTTTGTTTTTATAAGTATATCTAACGTTACTACATAGGTTGCAGGAAAGATAAGCAACTTATTGATTTACAAATCCCAGGGGATAATGTCCCTTATTACACTGGCAAATGAAAACACTTCAGCTGATAAATGCTTCATTGTAAACCAAAAGACCCATTTATCATTTCAACTGGTGAGTTTTGCACTATACCAGAAATATGTTTGTTTCTGGCAGCTAATGTGTAAGCAGTGTATTCATGGGGAAATCTTTGTGCTTTCTCCTGACAGCATCATGACTTTCTTCTTTTCCATTACATTTTTAGTCACAATCATTTTAAAGTATAAATTCCAAGTGAACACCCAAGTTCCTTCAAAAAATGTTATATTCATATAATCATTCTTCACATCCTCAATTTAACTCAGAACAGTTTTAAACATAGGGCTAGAAGGTTGCCTTTCCTCTGCTATGATTTCAAGTGTCCTAAAATAGCTCCTTATTCATTCCTCCCACATTCCTCACCTGCCAGTTTTCTGAATATTTCATTCTTTAACCATAAGGCAAAACCTTTCCTCCTACACCCTGAGCTAAAGTTAAAAATTCAGACACCCCAGGAGAGGAAAAACTATAAATTAAATTCATACTCAGGTGCCAATGACTGATATAAAACCATTTCCCAGGCAGTAGATTTTGACATGAGAGTCCTAAGGGACTACTCCAAAAGGGGCTGAGAGTAAAGGGCCACAGAGTAAATAAAAGGCTCATAAAAAGGGATGTCTGAGGACAACTCCACATCATGACATGATGCAATACTTCCAAAACTTGCCTGGTGTTTAAAAAAAAAAAAACCTACAATGAATTTTGTTAAAATCTGAGCTTCCTGGCCTTACTCCAGAAATATCAAATCAGAATTTCCAATGAAGAAGCCTGAGAATTTTAAATTGTACCCATAAGGATTTTTTTAATCAGGCAATTTTTGGAAACTTTGCTGTAGTGAAGATGGGAAATTGATTCTGTTTGCACCTAGCAATGTGGTCTTGATGGTGTCATTTAATCTCTCTTTTTCTAAATTGTATTACTAAGAAATATTGATAATAATTCTTAATTCACATAGTTGTCATGAGAATTAAGTGAAGTAATACATATAAAAGTACCTGAAAATCAGTAAGCACCTATAAAAATCCCCTTTCTTTGTCTCTGTCATAGCTTTGTCACAAATTATCATGATCACCAGTGCTTGGTCTGCTACTTCAAACTCTGTGGAGGGATGGGGACTCACAAGAGGCTCTCTGAGGGTTTAAATTACAAAAAAAGGCTCGTTACTAACTTGTTATCTGAGATGGATAGAGTAAGTGTCATCATCTACATGGTCATAACATAGTTCCACGGGCTTCAATTAGTCATGTTAATACATTTTCCAACTCATTTTAGAACATGGAGTAGCACAAACTAACAGCATGTGAAATTCAATTTACTCACAACTGGTTGGCTCTTTGAGGGTAGATTTAATCTATCACTTCCTTTGGTATTTTCTTTTGAAAAATTAAATGAGAGCTTCAGAGAGCAGCACACATACGTAAAAATCTAAATAGACACAGGTGAAAGTCCTCCTTGTGTGACTTAGGAAAAGTCCAACACAGCCAAAAAGAAGCAGTTCTAAGTCCAGAAGCAGACCTAAGCCTGGCCCTGACGATAACGGAGACAATGTCCCTGTACCATTGCTTGCACAAAGCAGGCATTTGGTAAATTCTATTGACAGATTGAACAGACAGGGATACTAATCAGTCTGTCATAGTGGACCATTTTCCTGAGCTTTCACATTTAACCATGTAATATTTAGCCATGTACAATTCTTCTGTTTCTTAGCAGTTTTTAAACTCCCAGAAGATAAAACTGTTGAGTTCATCTCTGTATCATCTATTATAGCACCTTATTCATAGTACGTGCTAAAGGAACTTTGTTGAATTGGTTCAAAGTAGCCTACATAGGGTTATTTTATTTATTGTTTACTGATATTTGTGAACTGTGCATTGTATCATTTTTATTTAACAAACTCAGTTTAATTCAACAATTATTATTATCCTATCCTATATTTTTGTTTCCCAAGTACAAACAGAAGCTTTTGGGGTGCTATGTTTATAATACAACTTTCCAAATGAAAGGCACTTTATGCCAGATATGTCCCATGTTGGAAACTGGTGAAGCTGAGGTGACATTTTCAGTCTTCTGATATGATATATATTCCAGTGTGATATTTATTTCATGATGATGTAAAGCATTGAGATAAAAAACTGGATAGAATGCAGATCTCCCCCTTTATATGGAAAATGGAGGAAATAAACAAGTATGTGTGTCTACCACGTTCCAAACTCTTGTATTCACACATATATTATGATGTTACACCTTCATCTTAATTCTAAGAGGTAAAAAGTATTGTCCTCATAAAAGAAAATAGGGGCTCTGAGAAGTAACTTGAATCAAATTACATAGTTGACATTACAGTAGGGACTAAACACCAGATCTGCCCTATTCCAAAAACAAATCTCTTTGAATTATGGTTTTCTCTGAGTATATGCCCAGTAGTGGGATTGCTGGGTCATATGGTAGTTCTTTTATTAGATTTTTAAGAAATCTCCATATCATTCTCCATAGTGACTGTATCAATTTACATACCCACCAACAATTCATGAGGGTTCCATTTTCTCCACACCCACTCCAGCATTTAGTGTTTGTAGAATTTTTGATGATGGCCATTCTGACCGGTGTAAGGTGATACCTCATTGTAGTTCTGATTTGCATTTCTCTAATAACTAGTGATGTTGAGCATCTTTTCATGTATTTGTTGGCCATCTGTATGTCTTCTTTTGAGAAATGTCTATTTAGGTTTTCCACCCATTTTTGATTGGGTTGTTTGTTTGTTTTTTGATATTGAGCTGCATGAGCTGTTTGTATATTTTGGAGATTAATCTTTTGTCAGTTGCTTCATTTGCAAATATTTTCTCCCATTCTGAGGGTTGCCTTCTCATCTTGTTTATGGTTTCCTTTTCTCTTTAAATTTAATTAGGTCCCATTTGTTTATTTTTGTTGTTATTCTCATTACTCAAGGAGGTGGGTCAAAAAAGATCTTGCTGCAATTTATGTCAGATAGTGTTCTGCCTATGTTTTCCTCTAAGAGTTTTATAGAGTCTGGCCTTACATTTAGGTCTTTAATCCATTTTGAGTTTATTTTTGTGTATGGTGTTAGGGAGTGTTCTAATTTCATTATTTTACATGTAGCTGTCCAGTTTTCCCAACACTACACATGCACCCCAACGTTCACTGCAGCAGTATTTACAATAGCCAGGTCATAGAAGCAACCTAAATGTCCATCAACAGAGGAATGGATAAAGAAGATGTGGTACATATTTACAATGGAATATTACTCAGCCATGAAAAGGAATGAAACTAGGTCATTTGTAGAGACATGGATGGATCTAGAGACTGTCATACAGAATGAAGTAAGTCAGACACAGAAAGACAAATATAGTATATTAACATCACTTGGGAATACAATATGTTGCAATACCTTATTTATTACTTAATATATAAGTTGACTGAAGTTTATCTGTGAATATAACACTGTGAGGAGAGAGTGACTTCACCCAACTCAATCTTCTGGTTTCAGGAATATGATTTTTTTTAATGACATTGTATTTCACATGGAAAAACATTTTCACAGATTTATTTTTGAATGCCATACACAGAAAAGAAGACATGAATAATGTGCCATTAATATCTTTTTGTCTAAACCCATTGAGAAACATGTTTCCTCCAAAATATGCCCCAATATTTCATGCTATTAAACTTAGATTAAAATATTGATGAAAAATGAAATAGGAGAAAAGTAACAAACAACAAGATCATTAATTCTGATTTAAGCACATAAGCAGATGTAGTAGGGAGGGGTCTAGACTGGAATAAGTTCCAGATGGGATGATTATGTCAATAAAAACCTTTGAAGAGTTAGTGGCAAGTGAAACCCCAGCTCTTTGAGCTGAACATTTTTTAATTTCTCTACTAATAAAACACAGTCGGCCAGAGAGCAAAAGAATGCAAAATTATTAGATTTAATAAATTTAAAAAATTAACCAGTGAGGTAAAATAACTTTAAAAATAACTAAAGAAATGTGGAAAATATGTAACTTCACTATGTCAAACTATAAGTTAGTGTCAAAGAAGGCCTAGAAATTACTGCCAGTTTAATGGTGAGGATTAGGTATTCTAGATTCAATTTAGACTAATAATACACATATATAATTAATTTTAATACTAAAATAATCTTTTACTCTTTGATTTACTTATTATAGCTAAACTCTATTTCAGAATGAAATAATATAGCAAGTACACAAATCTTCATCATTAGTCATTTACTTTGCATATCATTGAGCTTTATTTTGAACATTTTGATTGTTTCATGCATCATGGACCTCAGTATAACTAATTTGTCCCCAAAACATGAAAATTAAGTATTTATTAACTATTTTTGCTTTGAATACAAAATTACATAAATAAAATAGACATTTTCTCTTTTATGACATTGATGATTTCAGATTTTACTCTACAATACTATTCATTTTATCAAAAAAAATTAAGTAGAATGAGTTGGAGGAATGAGGTTTTTAATTTTCACTTCAAATATATCACAGATTTTTTCCATACTTTTACAGATTTGGCTGCTGCCTTTGAAGCCACACATATACACATACATCTCTCTCTCTCACACACACACACACACATACACACACACACACTCAAAGCCTAACCTTTCCCCTGCTAGCCTGACATTCTTATCCAGAAATGTTCATCTGGGTTATGGCATTGTCTTCATGTGGTACCTGCTATAATGAGCATGTATGCCATGAGAAGGATGGACATGCTGAGTTATTAGAATATATCAATAAAAAATGAATATTTTGCAAGAGATCAAAGACTTGTGTCTGTAGCACAAGAACAAACAGTGTCATGTTTTTTTGTGTTGAGAACTGAGACTTGTGATATTTTGCTTGCTCAGAAAAATGTCTTAGCTGGGCTGGACTGTCCAAGATGAGTCCCACTGGAGGAAGCACTAGGCTACTTAAATACTAAGAATATCAGGAAAGGAGAGACCACAAAAATTATTCAAAGAAGAATTTTAAATATTAGACATATGGATGGAGCTCTAACAGAGGCAAACTCCTATTTTACAATTTTGACACAAGTTGACCATGGCAGATTCTGTTAAGAGCATTGATTGCTGAACCTCATCTGACCCTCAGACTTCTGCCTGAAGATTTCCCACATCAACAAACACAAAACCTAATAGATTCTGGAGAGGAGCTTCAAGATGGTGCAAGAATAAGATGCAGAGATCACCTTCCTCTCCACAAATACATGAGAAATACATCTACATGCGGAACAACTCTTACAGACACCTACTGAATGCTGGCAGAAGACCTCGGACCTCCCAAAAGACAAGAAACTCCCCACGAACCTGGGTAAGGTAAAAGAAAAAAGAAACAACAGAGACAAAAGAATAGGGATGGGACCTGCACCAGTGGGAGGGAGCCGTGAAGGAGGAAAGGTTTCCACACACTAGGAAGCCCCCTGGGTGGAGACGGCAGGTGGCGGAGTGGTGAGGCATCGGAGCCAGGGAGGAGAGTGCAGCCACAGGGGTGCAGAGGGCAAAGAGGAGATTCCTGCACAGAGGATCGGTGCCAACC
Organism: Mesoplodon densirostris; assembly: GCF_025265405.1. NCBI lineage: Eukaryota > Metazoa > Chordata > Mammalia > Artiodactyla > Ziphiidae > Mesoplodon > Mesoplodon densirostris. The sequence continues at coordinate 43,705,455 of NC_082667.1, forward strand.
AGCACTCACCAACCCGAGAGGCTTGTCTGCTCACCTGCCAGGGTGGGTGGGGCTGGGAGCTTAGGCTTGGGCTTCGGAGGTCAGATCACAGGGAGAGGACTGGGTTTGGCTGAGTGAACACAGCCTGAAGGGGTTAGTGCCCCACGGCTAGCTGGGAGGGAGTCCAGGAAAGTCTAGAGCTGCCAAAGAGACAAGAGACTTTTTCTTGACTGCTTCTTGGTGTGCAAGGAGAGGGGATTAAGAGCACAGCTTAAAGGAGCTCCAGAGACAGGCGAGAGCTGTGGCTAACTGCGCAGACCCCAGAGATGGGTGTGAGACACTAAGGCTGCTGTTGCTGCCACCAAGAAGCCTGTGTGCGAGCACAGGTTACTCTCCAAACCTCCCCTCCTGGGAGCCTGTGCAGCCCGCCACTGCCAGGGTCCTGTGACCCAAGGACAACTTCCCCGGGAGAATACACAACATGCCTCAGGCTGGTGCAACATCACGCCAGCCTCTGCAGCCACAGGCTCGCCCTGAATCTGTACCCCTCCCTCCCACCTGCCTGAGTGAGCCCAAGACCCCGAATCAGCTGCTCCTTTAACCCCACCCTGTCTGAGCGAAGGACAGATGCCCTCAGGTGACCTACACATAGAGGCAGGTCCAAATCCAAAGCTGAACCCCAGGAGCTCTGCGAACAAAGAAGAGAAAAGGAAATCTCTCCCAGCAGCTGCAGGAGCAACAGATTAAATTGCCACAATCAACTTGATGTACCCTGCATCTGTGGAATACCTGAATAGAAAACGAATCATCCCAAATTGAGGAGGTTGACTTTGGGAGCAAAGATGTATATATATATATATATATATATACATATATATATATATATATATATATATATATATATGTATATATATATGTATATATATATATATATATATATATTTCCCTTTTTCTCTTTTTGTGAGTGTGTATGTGTATGCTTCTGTGTGTGATTTTGTCTGTAGAGCTTTGCTTTTACCATTTGTCGTAGGGTTCTGTCTGTCCATTTTTTGTTGTTGTTGTTTGTTTCTTTATTTTTATTTTAAAATATTTTTCTTAATAAATATTTCTTTTTAATACCTTTATTTTATTTTACTTTATTTTATCTTCTTTCTTTCTTTCTTTCTTTCTTTCTTTCTTTCTTTTTTCTTTCTACTTTTTCTCCCTTTTATTCTCAGCCGTCTGGATGAAAGGCTTTTGGTTCTCCAGTCAGGGGTCAGGGCTGTGCCTCTGAGGTGGGAGAGCCAACTTCAGGACACTGGCCCACAAGAGACCTCCCAGCTCCATACAATATCAAAGGGCAAAAATTTCCCAGCGATCTCCATCTCAATGACAAGACCCAGCTTCACTCAATGACAAGAAAGCTACAGTGCTCGACACTCTATGACAAACAACTAGCAAGACAGGGACACAACCACATCCATTAGGAGAGAGGATGGCTAAAATCATAATAAGGCCACAAACACACCAAAACACACTACCAGACGTGGTCCTGCCCACCAGAAAGACAATATCCAGCCTCATCCACCAGAACACAGGCACTAGTCCCATCCACCATGAAGCATAGAGAACCCACTGAAACAACCTTAGCAACTAAGGACAGACACCAAAAACAATGGTAACTGCAAACCTGCAGCCTGCAAAAAGGAGACCCCAAACACAATAAGTTAAGCACAATGAGAAGACAGAAAAACACAAAGAAGATGAAACAGCAAGATAAAAACCCACCAGACCTAACAAATGAAGTGGAAATAGGCAGTCTACCTGAAAAAGAATTTAGAAAAATGATAATAAAGATGATCCAAAATCTTGGAAATACAATAGAGAAAATACAAGAAATGTTTAACAAGGACCTAGAAGAACTAAAGAGCAAACAAACAATGATGAACAACACAATAAATGAAATTAAAAGTTCTAGAGAAAGGATCAATAACAGAATAACTGAGGCAGAAGAAAGGATAAGTGACCTAGAAGATAAAATAGTGGAAATAATTACTGCAGAGCAGAATAAAGAAAAAAGAATGAAAAGAACTGAGGACAGTCTCATAGACCTATGGGACAACATTAAATGCACCAACATTCGAATTATAGGGGTCCCAGAAGAAGAAGAGAAAAAGAAAGGGACTGAGAAAATATTTGAAGGGATTATAGTTGAAAACTTCCCTAATATGGGAAAGGAAATAGTTAATCAAGTCCAGGAAGCACAGAGACTCCCATACAGGATAAATCCAAGGAGAAACACACCAAGACACATACTAATCAAACTATCAAAAATTAAATACAAAGAAAAAATATTAAAAGCAGCAAGAGAAAAATAATACTCAAGGGGATCCCCATAAGGTTAACAGCTGATCTTTCAAAAAACTCTGCAAGCCAAAAGAGAGTGGCCGGACATATTTAAAGTGATGAAGGAGAAAAACCTACAAACAAGATTACTCTACCCAGCAAGGATCTCATTCAGATTTGATGGAGAAATTAAAATCTTTACAGACAAGCAAAAGCTAAGAGAATTCAGCACCACCAAACCAGCTCTACAACAAATGCTAAAGGAACTTCTCTAGTTAGGAAACACAAGTGAAGGAAAAGACCTACAATAACAAACCCTAAACAATTGAGAAAATGGTAATAGGAACATACATATTGATAACTACATTAAATGTAAATGGATTAAATGCTCCAAACAAAACATAAACTGGTTGAATGGATACAAAAATAATTTGCATATATATGCTATCTACAAGAGACCCACTTCAGACCTAGGGAAACATAGAGACTGAAAGTGAGGGGTTGGCAAAAGATATTCCATACAAATGGAAATGAAAGGAAAACTGGAGTAGCAATCCTCATATCAGACAAAATAGACTTTAATATAAAGCCCATTACAAGAGACAAAGAAGGACACAACCTAATGATTAAGGGATTGATCCAAGAAGAAGATATAACAATTGTAAATATTTATGCACCCAACATAGGAGCAACTGAATACATAAGGCAAATACTAACAGGCATAAAAGGAGAAATTGACAGTAACACAATCATAGTAGGGGATTTTAACACCCCATTTTCACCAATGACAGATCAATCAAAGTGAAAATAAAAAAGGAAACACAAGCTTTAAATGATACATTAAACAAGATGGACTTAATTGATATTTATAGGACATTCCATCCAAAAACAACAGAATACACATTCTTCTCAAGTGCTCATGGAACATTCTCCAGAATAGATCATATCATGGGTAACAAATCAAGCCTTAGTAAATTTAAGAAAATTGAAATTACATCAAGTATCTTTTCCAACCATAATGCTATGAGACTAGATATCAATTACAGGAAAAAAAATCTGTAAAAAGTACAGACACATGGAGGCTAAGCAATAGAATATTTAATAACCAAGAGATCATGGAAGAAATCAAAGAGGAAATAAAAAAAATACCTAGAAACAAATGACATTGAAAACATGATGAACCAAACCTATGACATGAAGCAAAAGCAGTTCTAAGAGGGAAGTTTATAGCAATACAATCCTACCTTCAGAAAAAAGAATCATCTCAAATAAAAAACCTAATATTACACCTAAAGCAATTAGAGAAAGAAGAAGAAAAAAAAACCAAAGATAGCAGAAGGAAAGAAATCATAAAGATCAGATCAGAAACAAATCAAAAAGAAATGAAGGAAATGATAGCAAAGATCAATAAAACTAAAAGCTGGTTCTTTGAGAAGATAAACAAAATTGATAAACCATTAGCCAGACTCATCAAGAACAAAAGGGAGAAGACTCAAATCAATAGAATAAGAAATGAAAAAAGAGAATAACTGACAATTCAGAAATACAAAGGATCATGAGAGATTACTACAAGCAACAAGATGCCAATAAAATGGACAACCTGGAAGAAATGGACAAATTCTTATAAATGCAAAACCTTCCGATACTGAACCAGGAAGAAATAGAAAATATGAACAGACCAATCCAAGCACTGAAATTGAAACTGTGATTAAAAATCTTCCAACAAACAAAAGCCCAGGACCACATGGCTTCACAGGGGAATTCTATCAAACATTTAGAGAAGAGCTATCACCTATCCTTCTCAAACTCTTCCAAAATATAGCAGAGGGAGAACTCCCAAACTCATTCTATGAGGCCACCATCACCTTGATACCAAAACCAGACAAAGATGTCACAAAGAAAGAAAACTACAGGCCAATATCACTGATGAACATAGATGCAAAAATCTTCAACAAAATACTAGCAAACAGAATCCAACAAAACATTAAAAGGATTATACACCATGATCAAGTGGGGTTTATCCCAGGAATGCAAGGATTCTTCAATATATGCAAATCAATCAATGTGATACACCATACTACATAATTGAAGGAGAAAAGCCATATGATCATCTCAATCAATGAAGAGAAAGCTTTTGACAAAATTCAACACCCATTTATGATAAAAACCCTGCAGAAGGTAGGTATAGAGGGAACTTTCCTAAACATAATAAAGGCCATATATGACAAACCCACAGCCAACATCGTCCTCAATGGTGAAAAACTGAAACCATTTCCACTAAGATCACGAACAACACAAGGTTGCCCACTCTCAACACTATTATTTGACATAGTTTTGGAAGTTTTAGCCACAGCAATCAGAGAAGAAAAAGAAATAAAAGGAATCCAAGTAGGAAAAGAAGAAATAAAGCTGTCACTATTTGCAGATGACATGATACTATACATAGAGAATCCTAAAGATGCTACCAAAAAATGACTAGAGCTAATCAATGAATTTGGTAAAGTAACAAGATACAAAATTGATGCAGAGAATTCTCTAGCATTCCTATACACTAATGATGAAAAATCTGAAAGTGAAATTAAGAAAACACTCCCATTTACCACTGCAACAAAAAGAATAAAGTATCTAAGAATACATCTACCTAACGAGACAAAAAACCTGTATGCAGAAAATTATAAGATACTGATGAAAGAAATTAATGATACAAATAGATGGATAGATATACCATGTTCTTGGATTGTAAAAATCAACATTGTGAAAATGACTCTACTACCTAAAGCAATCTACAGATTCAATGCAATCCCTATCAAACTACCACTGGCATTTTTCACAGAACTAGAATTTAAAAATTCACAATTTGTATGGAAACACAAAAGACCCCAAATACACAAAGCAATCTTGAGAAAGAAAAACGGAGCTGGAGGAATCAGGCTCCCTGTCTTCAGAATATACTACAGAGCTACAGTAATCAAGACAGTATGTTACCAGCACGTAAACAGAAATATAGATCAATGGAACAGGATAGAATGCCCAGAGATAAACCCACATACATATGGTCACCTTATCTTTGATAAAGGAGGCAAGAATATACAGTGGAGAAAAGACAGCCTTTTCAATAAATGGTGCTGCTAAAACTGGACAGGTACATATAAAAGTATGAAATTAGAACACTCCATAACACCATACACAAAAATAAACTCAAAATGGGTTAAAGACCTAAATGTAAGGCCAGACACTATCAAAGTCTTAGAGGAAAACATAGGCAGAACACTCTGTGACATAAATCACAGCAGGATCCTTTTTGACCCACCTCCTAGAGAAATGAAAATAAAAACAAAAATAAACAAATGAGACCCAATTAAACTTAAAATCTTTTGCACAACAAAGAAAACCATAAGCAAGACGAAAAGACAACCCTCAGAATGGGAGAAAATATTTGCAAATTAAGTAATTGACAAAGGATTAATCTCCAAAATTTATAAGCAGCTCATGCAGCTCAATATCAAAAAAAAAAAAAAAAAAAAAACCAAACAACCCAATTCAAAAATGGGCAGAAGACCAAAATAGACATTTCTCCACAGAAGGTATACAGATTGCCAACAAACACATGAAAGAATGCTCGACATCATTAATCATTTAGAGAAATACAAGTCAAAACTACAATGACGTATTATCTCACACCATTCAGAATGGCCATCATCAAAAAATCTAGAAACATTAAATGCTGGAGAGGGTGTGGAGAAAAGGGAACACTCTTGCACTATTGGTTGGAATGTAAATTGACATAGCCACTATGGAGAACAGTATGACAGTTCCTTAAGAATCTAAAAATAGAACTACCATACGACCCACCAGTCCCACCCCTGGGCATATACCTTGAGAAAACCATAATTCCAAAAGAGTCATGTACCAAAATGTTCATTGCAGCTCTATTTACAATAGCCATGATATGGAAGCAACCTAGGTGTCCATCAAGAGATAAATGGATAAAGAAGATGTGGCACATATATACAATGGAATACTACTCAGCCATAAAAGGAAACGAAATTGAGTTATTTGTAGTGAGGTGGATGGACCTAGAGTCTGTCATACAGAGTGAAGTATGTCAGAAAGAGAAAAACAAATACCATATGGTAGCACATATATATGGAATCTAAGAAAGAAAAACAAACAAACAAAAAGGGTCATGAAGAACCTAGGGGCCAGATGGGAATAAAGACACAGACCTACTAGAGAATGGACTTGAGGATAGGGGGAGGGGGAAGGGTAAGCTGTGACAAAGTGAAAGAGTGGCATGGACATATATACACTACCAAACGTAAAATAGATAGCTAGTGAGAAGCAGCTGCATAGCACAGGGAGATCAGCTCGGTGCTTTGTTATCACCTAGAGGGCTGGGATAGGGAGGGCGGGAGGGAGGGAGACACAAGAGGGAAGAGATATGGGAATATATGTATGTGTATAACAGATTCACTTTGTTGTAAAGCAGAAACCAACACACTTTTGTAAAGCAATTATACTCCAATAAAGATGTTAAAAAAATAACAAACAAACAATAGCTGCTGAGTACCTGTGAAGAACAGATATTAAGATGTTTGTCAGGGGACTTCAAAAAACAACCTATTGACTAAATGAATAAATAATTTCCAAAAACAATGCAATTTCATCAAACACATATTTAATATATGGAAATTCAAAAATTTGCTAGATGAGGGAGGGAAAGATGCCTGTGTGTGCATGCACACACACATGCAAATACACAGTTAAATGATGTGGGCCCTTCTCCCTGCCAATCTACTCAGTGTTTACAGACCTACTTCGCATATATGGGAAATTAGAGTACGTCCTTTCTTCAGTTGGTAGCAGTGTTTATAAACCTTACAGAAAGGGAGTGATTTTTTACTTGGTGTTGAAATGTTTTTTTGTTTTTGTTTTCATGTTTTTCTTTCTTTCTTTGAGTGTGTGTGTGTGTATATATTTTTCTAACATGAGCCATCTACTCCATTTCCAACTCAACTGAAGAATAGAATAGATCTCTTGTAACCATGGGGGAAAGCTGGCTCTGTTGGACTTACTGAGACATATGGGCTCCCACAGGGAAGAGTCCTTGGAATTTCCAAAAATATTTTAAATCACTTGTAATTGTATACATTTATTTTAATTAAAAAAATGTTAACAGTTTTATTGAGATGTTGAGAACAGAGAAATTTATAGAGATTTAGTAAATTAGTGGTTGCTTACAAATGCATGGAGCAAATGGAGAGTAATAGTTAAGGGGTACAGGGCTTCTTTTTGAAGTGACAAAAATGTTCTAAAATTCTGGTTATGGTTGCACAGATCTGTGAATATACTAAAATCCATGAAATTGTGTACCTTAAATTGGTCTACTGTATAATATGTGAACTATATCTCAATTTTATTTGAACAGAATGATATAATTTATGATCTTCTGTGACTGTCCACTTTCATTTAGCACAATGGTTTCAATGTTTATCTATGTTGTAGCATGTTTCAGTGCTACATTCCTTCATTCCTTTTTATAGCTAAATATTATTTTGTTGTATGGATATATGACATTTTATATTTTTTTAAATTGGAGTACAGTTGATTTACAATATTATATTAGTTCAGGTGTAAAGCATAGTGATTCTGTATTTTTACAGATTATACTCCATTAAAAGTTATTAAAATATTAAAAATAAAAACGAATAGATTATATCTATTTAAAATCTTTCCTCTATATCTATATATTTTCAATCCCTATTGCCAAACTTTAGTCCTGAATACCATTATTTCTTACCAGGATTATGCCAATACAATCCTGAATGGTCTTCCTGCTTGTGACTTACCAAATATGATCTATTTTATACACTATTGTCCCCTTAAATAAACGGATGCCCTTAAGACTAACCCCCCAAACAATCCATAAATATAAGGAAAAAAATATTAGAAAGTCTCTTGACTTAATTTTTTACAAACCTAGGAGAAAAATACTACCTTTACTACTATTTGGTGTTCACACAGACATCTATCCTTTCACTTGGTTTCTCAGGTTGTCACATGTCACCTACATTAAGCAGGTATCCTCCTGAGAGGTTAGGCCTTCAGCAACATAGAGGGGTCCCCGGAGACACTGCATCTTCATTCTTACTTCCCTTACATTGTGTTGCAACTAACACAGTGTCTATGTGTTCCATTAAATTATTACAGGATTTTATCGCCTAGCTTTAGGTAAAAATGTCACACAAGATAGACAGATGGCTTAAAGTTTCTTTCCTCAGAGCCTATGTTGTATTAGTGAAGTAAGCAGAAGCAACCACAAGAAGAAACAGTATGGATATCTTTCTTACACTTTGTGAGCTTTTTATCAGCTACACTACAAAAGGGCATTAAAAGAATGACAATTTAATCATCTATGAAAAATGTGTGTTCCAAAAGCCAACATTAAAAATACTATATTAAATATGAATAGTTTCCATGTTCCTTAATGAAGGACCTTAGCACAAGTCTATAATCTGCCTTGAAATACTGGATACTAAAAATAAGAGACCAAATGGATTAGCAAGGCATTAAAAAATTATTATTTAGTTAAACTTTATTTCATTCTTTGTTAATTCACACTTTAAAAGTTTTATAATGTATATATCTGTAGAATGGTATGTGTGTATATATATCCACTCACACATACACACATATACTATATTGAGGGGGAATTGTCAAAATAATTTACTATTAGAGGTACATGATCAAAAATATTTAAATACTGCAGCCAAAACCAGAGTGGTGTTTCTAAAACACTACTATGATTACATCAGTCTTTTTCTTAAAACCTTCACATGCTTATCCAGTTTTTTCAGGATGAAATCCAAACTCCTTACGATAGCCTGCGTCAAATCACATTTTGATTATGGGGCCCCACTTACTTCTCCACATCTATCTTTCACTTCATACACTAAATACTGCATATTTTCTTATTCCTGCACATCATCTCCCAATGCCAAACACACACATTCTCTACCCTGTGGAGGTACCAAGTTACTCTAGACACTTTCTTATTTGACTCTTGTGAAATATGGATTTGTTTAGTTAACTAAGTCAGTGGAAGCAAATGGCTTGGTATAGTAAAGAATAGTTTGCTTGATATGAGATTTCAGCATAAAATTGGGAGAATATTAGCAATAATATTAAGTGATCGGAGTTAAAGGAGTTTCCACTGAACTTTCAGTTCCCTTCACACTCCATCGTTCTTGATCCAAGGCTGCTATTCCCTCTCCTCCTTTTCAGCAAACTGATTTCTATCTCATTTTCAGATTTCAACTTGCATGTCACGTGTTTTAGGAAGCCTTCCCTGATTAGCCCAAAGCTTTTCCTATGTGTTCCTCTGCTACCTTCTTCTTACCTCCATTATGTACTTGTCTCCCAACAAGGCTGTTAGCCCCAGTCAGACAGTTCACATGTTTATTCACACTTGTGTCTCTAGAACTGAACACAGTGCCGTGAACATACTAGAGTATTATTGATTATTATTAATATTGAATGAATGAATAAATACAAACTTAGTTTCAAAATTAAACAGCAGCAAAAATGAGAATCCAGGAATATTCATCTTTATTGCCACCCCCTCCTCCTTCAAAAGCCTTTCCCATTTCCAAGCACCCCTTTTTCCTGCCTCGCAACTTCCCTACCAGATAAATATTCAAATCTAACTCCAGTTCAAAGGTTAACCAATCACCTGAAGCTATTGATAGCAAAAGGAGTACTTCTTCCTGCTGTTATATGATAAAAATAATTTATATAGCATTTTCAGTTTCCATAACACTTCACGTGAATTAAATATCAAGAGGAACATATATCCATAAGAGTGGAACTTCAGGTTATGATGTTTCTGGACATGTGGCCCTTCCTGAGACTCCTGTAGCAAGGTGTTCACAGTGATTACTCACAAACCCATCTCTTGTGAGTAATCTGGGCATTCTGAGAATGGGTTTGTCAGAAGTAGGGCAAATGATACTAAAATAACCTTTCATATCTGTAAGGCACTTGATAGTGATTCCCAAAGGACCACATGTCCAGAAACATCAATCCTAAAACTTATCATTCCACTATCACCGATATACGTTCCTATTGACATTTATGACACTAGTTTTTCTTAGCAAATGTCTCAGTTAATAATAATTACAATTCTTTCAAATAGATGGGGAAAATTCTCTCCCCTTTTCTTCTCTCCCTTCTCATCCATATCCAAACACACAAACACACATACACACATACATGCACACACAATTTAAAGTTAAGAGAAATGAAGGTTAGAATTTAAGCCACTTGATTTTGTCCACAAAAATGATAAGAGTTAACACCATGGTCTTCCTGATTCCTGGTCCAGGTTTCATTTCCATGCCTCAGGTGAGCAAGCCATTGCCCTTTTCTCCTCTGATCCAAGCAAGTTATGTGGCTAGTACCTCTTCTCATCCCATCCACCACATCAGTGTGAGAAAACTAGGGCTGTGCACAGAATAGCCAATGAATCACTGCTCTATAATTGCAGAGAAATGTTGTGTTGATTAGTGGGAGACAACAGCTTTTCCACACTGCTGTGTCCACACTTAGATGTTATGCCACATTGAAACTGAAAGCCTTGATCTAGATAAGAATAACTACCCAATTCTAATTTGTGACAGTCCAAACAAGAACAAACCATGTCATATTCATCCATCAGAAGCTCTTCTTACATCTTAATCAGGCAGGAAACTGCACACAGGTTGTAAAGACATTAGTACAGTTATCCATTTGTAACTTCAGAGAGAATGAAAACAGAGTGGCAAAGCGTACAATTTATCATCTTCCACAGAAGGAAAATATCTGCAGTTCTCTTCCGTCATCAAATCATATTAGCTTTATTGACTAAAACTCATCATTATATTAAGTATGTTTTAAAATAAAATCTGTCACATGTAAATATATCAGTCTAAGCACTGCCCTATCATTTTGCATACATTTGATTAATTCTCTAATTAATTCTGTGCATGTCCATTTCACAAATGAGAAAATTGAGACATATTCAGGTTGTCTAATGAGACGTAGCTAGGAAGTAGTGAAGATTCAAACCTAAATCCCTCTGACATTCAAATTCATCCTCTTAAGCACACATATATTTTACATGCAGTAGGATCATGGACTTGATTACAACAGTGAAAATTGTTTGGTCCAATTGAAAATTGTAGTTAATGGATTTGTTCACTTCACCTAAAGATAATTGTGGGAGGTATCTCTTTCCTTAAATTAAGTATTCTAACTTGTGAGTAGACTTCATGATATAGTATATGTACCATGAAATGTCAGTGGTTTTCTTTTGGTCCTGCCAGTAGGGTTTTCTACAGTGACACTGGCCCTGCTTATCTGAGGCTGTTCCCTGCCAATTGTCCTCAGGTATCCTAATCCTTTGTCCAGAAAAATTCATCTTCCAGGTTTAATCCAACCCTAGGCTACAGTGAGTAGAAGTAGCACACATTTCCAAAGGTCCCACTTCAACTTTCCAGGGCAAACAGATTTCCTTTCTTAATTCTTTCTCCCTTCATCATCCTGAACACCTCAGCACCTTAAGCTCTCTGATCCATTCTCTGATGGTTCCTTCTTCACTCTAGTTCAAGACTTGTGTGTTAAGATTTGTATCTAGCCACTGGCCCTTTACAATGTTGATCACTAACTAATATATCTCGTGCAATTACTAGATTTTCTTTTCCCCTTACCCCCTACTTTCCTTATGCATTCTTCTTGATGAGACAAAGCCAATGGAAAAAGCAGAGAACAGAGAAAGATAGTTTGAAGGCATAATAGTACAAAGAAAATAATGCGTTGAAAGTTGTTCAATATTAGCAAAAGAAATTTTTTTCCTCTGTTATTTTTGCTTGGCCTTGTCTGATAGATATTTTACCCTGACAGTGCTAATGGAACTAAAATGCCTTCTAAGAAAAATCTGGATCTGTTTACAGAATAAATATAGAGATGAGACACAGAAACATTAAGTCTGTGTTGCTACTCCAGGCTGGAGGAAGGATTCTAGGACAGGGTGGAAGTAATGAAAGAAAGAAAGGATTATGAAAAATAGGGTAAAAGGAGATAGAAGATAATAGAACTCATGGATTCCCTTCTGAGTTGATTAAATGGGAACAGCAAAAAAGTGTTTTGTGCTATCTCCTAGACTCTGTGTTTATAATTGCAAAATAGTACAATAATTATTTTTAGGGTAGAGATCTAATCACACTAAGTATACTCTGGATATGTAGATTTGAATCATCAGTAGGGACTGATGGATATTAGGAAGTTGTGAGAGTGTTTGCCAATGCTTTCACGATCATATTTTTATTTCCTGGTTGCCTATAGGAAAGGAAAAGCCAGAGTTGAAGCACCAATCTCTGTATCAGGCAAATGACCCACTTATATTTTCTTCAGAACAAGGTGAACTTTGTTGTAAACCTCCCAGAAGAAATAAAAAAGCACTAGAAAATACACCACCTACTCTCCGACTTGGTGTTGTTCTCCTACTAAAAACTGGAGGGGACAATCTCTCTAGTCAAACCTATGTATTATTGCTGATTTTGTCTCTTTTCTAAAATATCTGAAGTCAACAACAAAACCCAGTAAAATTAAAGTCATATTATGTTCTATATTTTCTATTTATTTTTACTTTAATAACCATATTTTTTCTGAGAAATTGAAATAATTTTATTTTTTCTTAACCTCCATCATTTCACTTTCACCTTTTAGGTTAATAATTCAGAAGTGTTTCTATATTGATTATAGTTTTACTAAGTGTGTAATAAGACAGGAAATGTCGTGAATATAAAAGCAACTTGGGTCATTCAGTTTATTTCCAGGAATAGCAAGGCATGACTGTCTTGCTATTGGGAATATCAATCTTAGGGTTCAGGCTGGAGTTTTACTGACGTCCTGTGGCAATGTATTACATTTTTTAGCTAAAATGTCAGATATTATTCTTAGTATTTAGCTTCAAAGTTTTAACTCTATATGATAAAATACATTTTTTTCCAGATTTTAAAATGCCTCAGCCCTCCAATTAATCCAAGTCTCTTTGTTTTATTTTTTTGTTTGTTTTGGAAACTAGACACTTGTTACTAGATACCAAAATAAGATGCATATTCAGTGTTCAGAAAAATATTTTTTTTCAAAAATATACCATTTTTGGTTTATTAATCAATCAATACATCATCTAATTCCACAAAATTCCACAAAAGTAGAATTCTGTTAGTGAGGAAAAAGAGGAGGAAGGATACCCAATTGCTCACACCCTGTCTTCTCTAGAAGGGTTCCTTCATTACAGCAGCCCATAAAGATGATTCCATCCCTTAACTTCAATCCTGCCTCTGTGTGGATCATACAGATTGTTATTTGATTTTACAATGTCTTTTAAACAATGTGTTTATACTATCTTTTTGTTTACACAGTTTTGTGTTTTATGACAGTTTCTTTCCTGAAATAGATGCTATTTGAAGCATTTACAAAATGGATGATACTTGAGTTCAGCATTAACTGCAAAGAAGGATTCTCATGAAACATACAGTGCAATGGCATGCCCATCCTGTGTCAAAATTTCTACCAAAGGCCCAAAGAGAACAGCATGAGTCCATAAGTATTTCCACAAAGGCACAGAAAGATGTGTCCCTACAGGACTCACAGAGATGGATCTGACTACTCCTTTTACCCCCACCTCACCCCATCCTGCTTTTAAAACAGACTAGAAATTTGAGGTAATGAGCTTTCAGCCTAGGGAAAAGTGTTTTGTACGGTTTCCCTTCCTACCTCATAGGAAGGGAAATGAAGACCCCTTGAAGAGAACCAAGCTGAGGTCTTAAATACTTGAAAGAATAAAAGTTGGACAATGCATTCCTTTTCTGAGTGCTTTTTTACTCCAGTTTGTATAGACTCCTCATTCTGTCACCAGGGAATAACTTCATAATTTCCTAAATGAGCTTAACCCACGTCTGCTGGAGTTTGAATGGTATAACCGAGCATAAAAGCTGGTACCTTCTTCCTTCTTGAAAGATTTGGAAGTGAGAATTTGGCTTGTCAAAGACGTGAAGTTTCACCAACTAAGTGGATACCATAAAAAGTGGCTGCTTGCTTGTCATATTAGGTTCATCTTAAACACTACATTATCCCCGAAGGAGTCCTTGGTTTTTACTACTCCCTACTTCTAAGTTTTAGTTATGTTATCCATCACTTTCTTCACAAACATTTATCAAGCACTTTTATTGTCTCAATTTCACTTAACACAGAAATAAAAAAATGAAGTCATCTCTGTCATTAAGGAGCTTACAGTCTTGCAGTATGAAAGTGAATGCATACAGGTAAAGCAGTGATCTAAAGGAATTATTCTTCTCTACCTAGGGCTGGAGGAGTGTGATCTCATGGGAAGAAAGGAGTCAGCATCAAAGAAAGTTTCAGAGAAGAAGAAGGAAGAAGTGGGTTCTAACGGATATCTTGGGCTATTAGATACTCTTTTTTGTTCTAACTTAAATACTGTCTCCTAAATAAGAATTTTTTCTCTATCTCAAGCTGTTGAAACAGAATATGGAAATAGAACATAGTCATATGGTTAGTCCTTAATAGTCCAAAGTCATGTAATGCAAATTATCAGAAGTGTAAAATCCAAGAAGGAAGACGAGGGGCTTAGTTGGTAGCATGACATAAGATAATTAAACATAAGAGGTAGAGTTAAAGTATGTTAATAAGTGAACACTGGAGTTAAATTCTAGAAACAAGTTTGTCTAAAGATCCAGGAGTGGTGTTGAGTGCAGAACCCATTTCTATGCAGCCCCCAGCATTTTTCCCCTGCCTACCTTGAGTACACTTGAGATGTGGCTAAGGTGTTTAAAGTCAGTCCCCTCTTCTTTAGCTATGTTAGGTGAGAATCCATTTCTTGTGAATAGACTATAATAACAGAATGTTAACAACTAAAGTAAGTAAGAAGTTTCATATGAAAATGCTATTAATAGAGATGCAAACTCTATGTTAGTAGAGGCAGAGAAAGCTCCATATTTTAAGTATCTTGAGGTTCCACAGTATCTTTTTCACCTTTATTTTTCTGCCTTTTATGTGTAGAAAAAGTATCTTACAGACTATAGTTTCTCTATCAATTTTTATAAGAGTTTAAGTAAAATAAATCATTAATGATCACCTTTGTGACCAGGCACTATAGAGGAGGTGAGGACATAACTAATAAGATAGAATCATTTTTTTCAAGGGATTTACTATCTGTCAAGAAAAAGAAACACCAAATAGACAACTTCAATGTAGGGCAAGTGTGGAAATAGTAAAATCTAAGTAATTTAACTTCTGGGGAAAATAAATGTTTGCAATAGCAAGGTAAAAATAGGCATAAAATGGTAAGCTTTTGTTGTCTGTTTGTTTGGTGCTGATTTCTGCTATTTGTGAATCTTTCTCAATGATCTTCCTTACTTATACCTTTTAAGGAGAAGTATTTATTTCCCCAAAGAGTAAGTCATAAAGCCTCAACTAGTGGCTGCATGATTTTGTGAACAATTGTTGGGTGAGAGGATCTGAATTTCCTTAAGAGACATGTTAATAACAATTTGGGTAAGTTACTTTCTGTCTGAGATCTACCCAGCTTTACCCATGTGGGGAAAATTCATCAGACTTCTGTTCTTCCCTTGGAATTGCTCTCGAGGTCCTGTAATAAGGGAGTCACACCAAATATGTTCATCAATTTCATAATGACCATGAAATCGTCTACAATTTTTTATGAATGCTGAGTAGACATAGAATAAAGTTACTGACCTCAATTGAGATTTTATTATGGGAATGTGGTAATATTTATATTGCCTCCTGTTTTGTTCTCAAGAATTCAGAATAGCATGACTGCTATATATTGGCTGGTTTGAATACCTTGTAATTTGGGGGCTTGGCTAAGTAATTTTTAAGTCTCATTCTAACATTAAACAAACCTGCAAACTTTAGTTTTTATTTCTCAAACTGGATTTTTGGGAATCTCCAGAGGCAACTGGCTATTTTTAAGAAAAATCTCAGCAATGCTATTTCGTTCTTAAAAGTCCAAAACTAGTTGATAATAAACTTTCTTGATTTTCTGCTTTTTATAATGCTGGATATTTCTGTATAAATTTATGAATTTAAAGTTACCAGGTTAACCCAAAGATTTTATTCATCAATCAGATCACAAAGGATTATTCAAGGAGAAAATCCTCTTTGAAAATAGCTGGGGAATAAGGTAATCTTTTTTTAAATAGCTTTATTGAGATATAATAGATATACAAAAAAATTTCATATATTTAATGGCTACAATTTGATGAGTTTAGACATATGCAAACTCCCATGATACCATCACAATAATCAAGGTAATAGACATATCCAACCCCTCCCAATGTTCTCTTGTGTCCCTTTGTTTTTGCTTTGTTTTGTTTATGGTAAGAACACTTAACATGAGAATCACCTTCTTAACAACTTTGGAAGTTCACAATACTGTATTGTTAACTGCAGGCACTATGCTGTACAACAGAGCTATAGGACTTACTCATTTAGCATAACTAAAATTTTATACCTGTTGAACAGTCAAGAATACACAGCAGGGAAAGGATTGTTTCTTCAACAAATGGTGTCGGGAAAACTGAATATCCACTTGCAAAAAAAAAAAATGAAATTGGACTCCTACCTTATAGTATCATATACAAAAATCAACTCAAAATGAATTAAAGACAAACATAAGGCCTGAAATTGTAAAACTTCTGTAGGTTACCTTTGTTTTAACTTTGTTGAAAAACTTTTTATTTAATTCATCAAAAGAAGTTAAAAATGAAAAAAATAGCTATCAGCAGGTCAAGGCTACTATTACTTTAACATAATTTTCCTTTGTACAATAGAGACAAGAAGAAACAATGTTTTTGTTGTTGTTGTTGTTTTGCCTTTCTGTAAAATGTAATTTTAAAATTATGTTTACTACAAATGTATTTAGATACATGGATAGATCCCCAAATGTCCAAACATACATCAGCTCAGGCAAATAAAAGGGAAATGAGGTATATAGAATATTAATTTAAATTTGGATATCTTGCAGGCTCTTTTTAACCCTCAATTTTATTATTGGGTTTCCATTCCTCCTTTCTTTTTTGTATTTTAAGGGGATATGTTATTTTTTATGTAAATAAATAAAGCTCAATTGAATGCTCATTATAATCAAAATCAGATAATAAAAGATAATTGGGGCATTTTCAATTATGATATATTAAGCCATTAACAGCAAGGTCAATTGTTTGAGTTTTTCTCTGATTAGAAAATATTTTAGATGTAAAATGATAACCTTTCTCTTTTTTTGCCTTCTTTTATCCATGTCTGTATATCTGATTGAAGTAAAATATTCTAAATCATGAAAAGTATGTAACTGCTTTGATGTGTTCCTTGAATTGCCCACTAAAGTACATAAGTTCAACTCTGTAAAACCTACTATGTGACCTATATAAACTAAAACATTTTGGAATTCAGAGAAATCAGATAAAGAACTCTTTGAGAGAGAGAATAGTTTTATCTCCTTTGGTGAGCCACAGAAACTTTGTTTCCTCATCAGAGAAAAGATGTACAATTAGCAGATAGAATATATTTATAAGAGCTTCCTTTTCTAAATAGCTTTCATAAAAGATAACTGGTCTTTGCTCCATAGTCTAAAAGCTCAGCTTTTCTAATTTCACAACATAATAATATCTGCTGAATTGCAATTGAACTGGAAACATTGGAATTATTTTCTTTTGATTGTTATAATGCCATTCTCTGTCTCTACTGAGTATAACTCAGTATATAACTTCAAAATATATATCCAATGGATATTTGGTAAGATCTTACAGGTGAGGTTTTTGAAGAGTTTCTGGTCAAATAATGTTAAGGCAAAACTATGTTTCACCATTATAGTATTTCTCAGAACCTTTGATATCATGACTTATTATAGCTTGGGTCCTAGAGTGGGAGTGGGTAGAGAATAATATACCAGTTTGCCATCTTAAACTCCATTATCCTGGAATAAATATTGACATTTATCTAAAAATACTTCTCTTGGGCTTAAGAGCTAAAAACAAACACTAATTACCATATATACTTCCATTTTTAATACTCCCTACTGCACTGCCACTGAAACCCCAAGAAAATGATAATTTTTTAAAGTACATACACAAACTTTTTAATACATTTCTTCATTGACAAAAATGTATGGTATCCACAGACACCTCAAATGAAGGGAAAGCAGGAATCCTGAAATGTAAACCAGCATTTAAGGCAGCTTTCAAGAGGGAGAAATTGCCAACCACAGGTACCTGGAGTTTTAGCTTTAATGCCAATACAGGACAGTGATGAAAGGAGGATAAGCCTCAAATGGGGAGTTTAATAGAAGATTCACACATAAAGCTGCTGCTGAAGGGAGCAGTAGGATACTAGATTGTATCAACCTTGATTATATCAATGGAAAGAAGTAAGCTCTCACAGAAGATAATATCAAGCTTGTCATTGAGTTTTCATCTGAAATTTGCAATACTTGTAAAAGTAAAAAAAACAAAAAGATTATTTTAAAGTGATATCCCCAGTACCCTGTCAAAAGCAAACAAAAATAAATCAAAAATAGACACCATCAAATAATTACATCAAAATAATATGAGCTCACAATTAAAAGCCACCATAGGGGAAAAAAACACCACTAAAAGTGAAAAACACCAGAAACAACAAACACATAATATGAATTGCAAATATTCAAAATATTTAAATTATCAGGCATAGAACAAAAATTGGTATATGTAATTTGTCTAGATAATAAAAGCTTATTGAAAATATAAATATGGTATATGACAATACTAAAATGACTGAGTAGATTTGAAAATAATTTATAGAAATAAAAAAATGTATAGAAATCAAAAATTTAAATGACATGGACAGCTTTAAAACAGATTTCACTGAAGTGTGAAGTATTTATTTAAAAAATAGAGACTAAAAATTACAAGGAATTTATCACAGAGAGATGAAGTACCTTAAAAACTCTGTCTTAATATGAAAGAGCAAATAAGAGACATGAGTAGAGAGTACAAAGTCCCATTATATATCTAATTGGAGATCCCAGAAATAAAGAAGAGAAAGATAGTGAGATAATATTTTAAAAGATAAAGGAGGAAACCACTAAAAAAAGTAAAAATAATAAAAAATAAAGTATAACAAATATAATGAGAGAAGATGAATCATATAAAATGTTCAAACTACAAAAGGTAAAAAAAAAATTGTAACTATGTGATGATGGATGTTAACCTAACTGTGGTAATAATTTTATAATATGAACACATATCAAATTATGTTGTATAACTGAAACTAATATTATGTCAATTATGCCTCAAACACACACACACACCAAGAGCACAGGTCCACTTATACGCTTTTTTTTTCAGTAATACACACTACAGTACTACGTGATCTGTGGATGGTTGAATCTGTTGATGCAGAAGCACAGATATAGAGGTCAGACTGTAAAGTTATAAGCAGATTTTTTTTTATTGTGCTAAGGGTCTGTGACCCTAACCCATGCATCGTGAAGTGTGAACTGTAATTAGTGACTATAGCAAAGTTAAAGGAGAGAAAGTTAATATATAAAATTTAATCACAGTCACTTTCTTACATGCTAGTAATGAACAAGAGAAGTTTGAAATTAAAAATACAATATGTATATTAGCATACCAAAAAATTAATTAATTAGGTTTAAATCTAACAAAATATCTACAAGATCTACATGAGAAAAAAATACAAGTCTCAGATAAAATGAAAGAAGAACTAAATAAATGGAGAGATATCCCATTTTCTTGGATAGGAAGACTCAATTTTGTCAAGATATCAATTCTTCCCCAAATAATCTATGTATTCAGTACAAGCCCAATCAATATCCCAGAAAGCTTTTTTGTGGATATTGCCATACTGATTCTAAAGTTTATATGGAGAGGTGAAAGACTCAAAATAGCTAGTGATGTTAAAGGAGAAGAACAAAGTTGGAAAACTGACAGTAACTGACTTCAAGTCTTACTATAAAGCTATAATACTCGAGACAGTCTGATAATGATAAACAAATAGACATAGATCAATGGACCAAAATAGACAGTCTCAAAATAGACCTACATAAATAAATAGTTAATTCATTTGTTACAGAGAAGCAAAGGCCATACAATGGAGCAAAGATAGTCTTTTCAACAAACAATACTGGAAAAACTGGACACTCACATACACCCCCCCAAAAAAAAGTCTAGACACAGACTTTATACCCTTCATAAAAATTAACTAAAACTGGATCACAGACTTAAAGATAGAATGAAAACTATAAAAATCCTAAAGATAACATAGGAAGAAACTTAAATGACATTGAGTATGGCAAAAATATTTTATATACAGTACCAAAGTCATTATCCATGAAAGAAATAATTTATGAGCTGGACTTCATTTTTTTTTTTAATCTGATCTACAAAAGGCAATGTCAAGAGAATGAGAAGACAAGCCATAGACTGGAAGAAAATATTTGCAAGAGTCACATCTGATAAAGGACTGTTTTCCAAGATATACAAATAACTCATAAAACTCAATAATAAGAAAACAAACAACTTGTTATAAACATTGGAAAATTGACCAATTGGACAACTCACTGAAAAAGATATAGAGATGGTAAATAAGCATATGAAAAGATGTTCCCAACCATACGTCATCAGAGAGATGAAAATTAAGCAGCTATAAGATACCACTACACACTTATTAGAAAGACCAGTATCTGGGACACTGAAAATAACAAGTACTAACAAAGAAGTTGATCATCAGAAACCCTCATTCATTGCCAGTGGTAATACAAAATGGTTCAGCCACTTTGGAAGATAGCTTGGTGGTTTATTACACAACTAAACATATTCTTACCATACAATCCAGCAATCACTCTCCTTGATTTTGACCCAAAGAGTTGAAAACTTATGCTCTACACAAAAACCTGCACACAGATATTTATTGCAGCTTTATTCATAATTGCCAAAACTTGTAAGCAACTAAGATGTTCTTTAGTCAGTGAATGGAAAAATAAACTATGGAACATCCCAACAATGGAGTATTATTTAGCAATAAAAAGAAATGAGCAATGAAGCCATGAAAATACATGAAAGAAACTCATGTGCATATTTCTAAGTAACAGAAGTCAATTTGAAAAGGCTGCATACTATTTGATTCCAACCATATGACATTTTAGAAAAGGCAAAACTACTGAGACAGTGAAAAGATCAGTGGTTACCAAACGTAGGCAGGGAGAGATGAGCAGACAGAGCAGAGAGGAATTTTAGGACAGTGAAAATACTCTGTATGGTATCATAATGATAGATACATGTCATTATATTTGTCCGAATCATCACACTCATCACATAAAGAGAGAACCATAATGTAAACTATGGACTTCAGGTAATTATGATGTGTCAGTGTAGGTTTACCAATTTTAGCAAATGTACTGCTCTGGTAGATGATGTTGGCAATGGGAGAGGCAGTGCATATGTATGTGGGTAGGGGGTATACAGGAAATCTGTGTATTTCCCTCTTAATTTTGTTGAAAAATTAAAACCACTCAAATAATAAAATCTTAATAAAACTAATTCTGAAAAAAGAGATAAAGGATGACAATTTTCTATAAATCATAACACATCAATCATTAGAATAAAGAAGCCCAATGAAGCCTAAGCCCATGACTGATAAGAAATATATGCGTGTGTCTAAATCAAACTTCAGCATATCAAAGTCAATGGTAACAACTTAAAATCAGTAAGGCAAAAAGATAAATTAATAAACTGACTTTCCAAAGGTAACAATGTAAACAAAATAGAGGGAAACAGTATTTTCATGGTGCTAAAAGAACATAAGTGTCAGCCTAATATTGTATACCTAGATTTCAAGAAGACTGATGAAGTAAAAACATTTTCAAACCAGTAAAGGCTGAGAGTTTATTATCAATCAGTTTTTACTAAGGTAATTTCTAATAGATGTATTCAGTAAAAGACATGAGGACCAAAGATGGATGCTCTTAGAAGCTAAAGAAACACTGAACCAAAAAAAACTGGTAAATATGGGTGTAAATATAAACAAATATTACCTTATGAAAACATAGTAATGCTTTTTTCTGAGATTGAAATTGAGAAAGCTATAATACTGGATAATATTTGATTATGTAGAGATCAAAGTGATATTGCCTTTATTTCCTCAGAATACTTTATAGAAGAGAAATAAATTTGACTAACTTTAGATTTTTTAAGTATAATATCTAAAATGAAACATTTAGAATAATTACCAAATAAATAGGAAAAGAATGTAAATGTCAGAATATCAAAGGGAAAATAATAGAACAAAACTTCCTACCTCTCAAATAAAAAGAAAAAAGGAGAAAACATTGTCATCCAAAAGAATGCAAAACAACACAGAAGTGAGAAAGCAGATAAACTGAAAACCCAAAGTAAAATGGTAAAAATAAATCAAAATATATCATACTAAAAAGTGAAAAGTGGACTAATCACTCTATTAATAGATAACAATTATTAAACTCTCTGGCAGGTTGCATTCATCAAGAAGAGACTTTCACATGGAGTTTATCCCAAAAGATATTTATTATGGAAAGCCCTTGGGACAAGAGCTCTAGAAGGGGGAAGAAGAATGTAGGATTGGGCATATCAAAATTAAAACTTCAAAGTAAACCCAATGGCAGCCTTGGCTAACCTCACAGGAAACACAAGAGCTAGAATGGCCCTTTTTGAGTTTGCCTAAGTTGAGTTGCATTGTCCATCTCTATATGATCAGTCACTGGATCCAGGCCATCCCAGGAAGGGATGTTACCTTAGGTTCTCTGCAACCTAAAGGGGCTGACAAAATGTTATCTAATTATGATTTTTATTGTCTAGTTATGGTTTTTATGTAGAACCTAGAGGAAAAATAAAACCAAAACAAAAAACCAGTAGAGTGAATCATAATAGAAAATCGGTGAAATAGCTAATACTTTGGAAAGATCAATGAAATTGAAAAATCACCAGGACTGACAAAGAAAAGAGACACAAACTTACAACATCAGAAATGAAACACAGGATATACTGCAGATTCTGCAGACATCGAAAAATAAGTGAATATTATGATCAACTTTATACACATAAATTTGACCAATTAAGACTGTGTGTGATTGGTGGAGGGATAGAGACCTAAACCATTGGAACAGAATAGAGAACCCAGATAGAGAGCCACAACAGTATGTCCAACAGATTTTTGATAAAGGAGGGATGGGCTTTTCAACCAATGTTGGTGAAGCAAGTGGATATCCAATGGTGGGGGGATGGACATTAACCTAAGCTTCACACCTTATACAAAATTTAACTCTAAATGAATCACAGATTTAAATATAAACTGTAAAGCTAGACAACATTTAGGAAAAAAAAAAAAACAGGAGAAAATCTCCAGGATTTAGATCTAGACAAAGAGTTCTAGATGATATCAATAGCATCATCCATTAATTGAAAACAAAATAAAAAAGACAAACTAGGATTCATCAAAATCAAGAAAGAAAAACTTGTTCTCTGCAAAAGGCCCTGTTAAGATGATGACAAGGCAAGATGGAGATTGGGGAAAAAAAATTGCAAACCACATATCTGACAGAAGACTAATATCTAGAATATATAAAGAACCCTTAAATCTCAAAAGTAAAAAATAATAATAATCCAGTTAGAAAATTAGCAAAGATATGAACTGACATTTAACCAAAGAAGATATACAGATGACAAATAGCACAAGAAAATATGTTCAACATCTTAAGCCATTAGGGGAGATATTAAAACCACAATGAGATATCACTGTGTGCATATCAAAATAACTAAAATAAAAATAGTGACAGCACCAAATGTTAGCAAAGATGTAGAGAAACTGGATCATGCATATGTTGCTTTGGGGATTATAATTCTGGAAACAGTTGGACAGTTTCTTAAAACACTACACATTCATCTGCCATATGATCTGGTAATTGCACTCTTTTGACATTTGTCTCAGAGAAATTAAAAGTTCACACAAAAACCTCTCATTGATATTCATAGCAGTTTTATTTGAACTAGCCAAAAATGGGAAACAACAGATGTACTTCAGCAAATGAATAGTTAAAAAACTGTGGTATATCTGTATCATAAAATACAACTTAACAATAAAAATGATTGGACTACTGGTATAAGAAACAACTTGGACAAATATCCAGAGAATTATGTTGAGTGAAAGAGCCAATCCCAAAGGTTACCTGATTACACTTATATAACATCCCTGAAATAACAAAACTATAGAAATGAAAAAGAGATTAGTGTTTGCCATGGGTTAAGAATGGAGGAAGATCTTCTTTATCCATTCCTCTGTTGATGGACATTTAAGTTGCTTCCATGTCTTGGATATTGTAAATAGTGCTGCAATGAACATTAGGGTGCATGTGGTACAAATATACAATGGAATATTACTCAGCCATAAGAAGGAATGAAATTGTGCCATTTGCAGAGACATGGATGGACCCAGGGGCTGTCATACAGAATGAAGTAAGTCAGAAAGAGAAAAGCAAATATTGTATATTAACATATATATGTGGAATTTAGAAAAATGGTACAGATGAACCTATTTGCAAAGCAGAAATAGAGACACAGATGTAGAGAACAAACATATGGACACCAAGGGTGGGGGTGGGATGGATTCGGAGATTGGTATTGAACACTACTATGTATGAAGTAGATGGCTGGTGAGTGTCTATTGTATAGTAGAGGGGGTAAAAAAGGAAGATACAATCTGTTTGCAGGACATATATTAAGTTAACCTTAAATATGCATTCCAATATACATTAGGTGCAAATACTGTTTGATTCCACTTATACAAGGTACTTAGAATAGTCAAATTCATAGAGTCAGAAAGTACATTGGTAGATGACAGGAGCTGGGGGAGTGGGGGGCGGTGGGGAGGGGTAATGGGGAGTTAGTGTTTAATGGGGACAGAGTTTCAGTTTGGGTAGGTGAAATATTCAGGAGATGGATGATGGTGAGAGTTGTACAACAATATGAATGTATTTAGAGACACTGAACTGTACAGTTAAATATGGTTAAAATAGTATGTTTTATATTATATGACTTTCACCACAGTAAAAATTCATCAAAAAAAAAGAACCTGAAAAAAATTTTTTAAATAAAAACTTTAAGAAAAGAATGGAGGGAAACAGCATAGAGGGAATAGGGTAGTAGATATGGCTGTAAAAAGGCAACACAAGTGTGGAAGACAGACTAATGTCCCTTTTCCCCCAAGAGATCCATGTCTGACTCTCTGAAAGCTGTGAATATAGTATGCTACTTGGTAAGGAACAATTAAGCTTTCAGATGAAATCAAGGTTGCTGGTCAGCTGACCTTAAAATAAAGAAATTATTCTGTACTGTCTGGGTGGGTCCAATGTAATCACAAGGGTCTTTTAAATGTGGAACAATCAGTGTCTGAATTATGTGATAAGAGAAAGATTCCAAAGGGCTCTGTTGAATGTGAAGATGTAAGGAGGCCGAGAGACAAGGAATACAGGTAACCTCTACAAGCTGGAAAAGTCAAGAAAATGGATTCTCCGCTGGAGACTCTAGTAAAAACTCCAGCCCTTGTTGACACCTTGGTTTTAGCCCTGTGAGACCAATTTCAAACTTCTGGCCTCCACAAGGTAATAGATTTGTGTTAAGCCACTAAGTTGCTTTTTCTATTTCTTTTCTTTTCTTTTTTCTTTCTTTTTTTAACAGCAGTTATTCCTGTAATGATCTTGGTTGTGTTTTGGAAGTTTTGGAAGATGTTACCATTGGGGGAAACATGAGTGAAGGGTACACAAAATTTCACATGTGAATCTACAATTATCTCAAAGTAAGGTTAAATTAAATTATGTATAAATTTTACTTTCCTTAAAAATTTAGAGCACATTTAATTTCAGAATTTTATTGATATGTTGTCTAAGAGTTTTAACACCTTACTTTTCATTTAAAACTCATTTTTGAAGCATGTATCTTTAAAAGATAAATCACAGCATTAAGATAATGATCATAGTCTTGATATCAAGATGCTTTTCCAATAACAATAACTTCAGTTTCATAATGAGATACTGGATTGCTTCAGGACTGTATTCTATATAGAGAGGTACTGTAATGTAGTGTGTGAGCTCGGCTCTGGAATTGGATGTGTTCAAAGCCAGCCTCAGCAATTTACTATATAGTCTAGCCTTGTGCAAGTTACATAAACTTCATGAAGCTCAATTTTCTCACCTGTAAACTGAGAAAATTATAGGATGCCCTGTAGTGTCTGCTCATTGTAAAGTGTCAGTAAATGACAATGCTATTTTTGTTGAAATATGCTGCATTTATGTTTGTATCAGATGAAATTTAAGAGGATAGTGCTCAAAATTTTAAGTATATGAAAGTGAATGAAAGTCTCTATGCATTAATCCATGCCTACTTTGTAAAAAATTCCAATTTGTGTGGTCCACATCAAAAAGTGCTTTCTAAGTGGTCCCAGAAGGTCCTTCCTAATTTATCTTTTCCATAGTGAGAAAGCAAAATGATTTAGGGTATTTAGAAAGTGACTTTTGACTTAATGACAGGTAACATGATTGGCATAGATATGAACAAGTACTCAGAAGAAAATAGGATTTTCTATTTATTGTTCAGACATATTGGAATGTTTCTGATTTAAAGAGAAGTTCCATTTTTCTAGCCGTGTGTGGCTTCTTCAGAGATCAAGTAAAACATATTTCCTACTAGAAAGAAGCAAATTGCAGGCTGTCTCCAGGGAGACTAAGGGCACTTGAGACTCACATATGTCTTTGAATATTCAATATCATTTTAGGAAATAAAAGCTATTCATATAACTTTAATTCTAATTTACACAGCTATAAATAAGGTTCTAAGTTCTTTCGAACATATAAGTGCAAATATTTGAAGTTTCCTCTGAGAAAGAAAACATAATAAGCAGTAATTTGATTTCTAGGCTCTCTTTGTGAATTCATAAGGTAAGTACTAGTGTATTTTACTCGATGGTATATAGCTCCATAGGGCATCATTATCATGTTTTCAAAACAGGACAGTGAGCACCCTAAAACCAGTTCCTTGCCTTTGAGATAAGGGTGCAGAGAGTTGGGTGAGAGAGAATCTAATTAAAATTTAATTATTTCACCCTGCTTTTCACAGTGATTAAGCTAAGGGAAAAACAAAGTTCAGAGAGATAGAGAAAACCAGGTAAAATGCGATAGTTGCTCACCTTGGTGGTATTATCTACTTGAATCTATGACATTGTGGATGTGCCTAATCACAAACAAGGTGCACCAATGGTTTTGAGTCTCTGGTCCTCCTGGGACCTAGACATCTCAGTATTTTCAGTGGGCTCCACCTACAACAATGTTAATATTTTGCCCAAGTTGGCAAGAGGTTTTGATTATTGTTTAAAACCATCAGCTTCTGTGAACAAGAAAATTGGTCAGTGTAACAGGATAAGAAGATGGAGTATAATTATAAATGTTTCTGAGGCAATGGGAGAGGTGGCAATGATAGTGGAAAACTGTTTGAAATTTACATATTCAATTACTCAGAAAACTTACATAACTTTATAGTCTGCTGACAATATAGATGAATGAATTAAGATAGTCTTTGGGTTAAGATAGAAAAATAAATAGATCACTATGGATGAGCACCAGAAATGGTTGGTTAGGAGTAGGGCACAGGGGTACATCAGGGAAGTATAAATTGGATACAAGATATATAGAGAGCTACATTATCAATTATTTGTGCTGTATTTCTGGCCTTTCTGGTTTAGATATACCTTCTCTTCCCTTTTTCTGTTAAAGATGAAGAAAAGATCATGATAAATATTTTGAACACTAGTAAGTGTATGTTTAAGTTGGAAATCCTTCTGTATTCTCAGGCTAGCCCATAATTCAGGGAATCACTATAAGGGAAATCTAAGTTAAAGTTATCACAATAAACTCACCTCTGCTCTAAAACTTTCAAGGTAACATTGGCCCTTGGAGAATATTATTCACAGTAAAGTATCTACAATAAATTTACAATAACATATCCAAAATATTCTATATTAGAACTTTCTGTATGGTGACCATAAAAGTCTGCAGGGTTAGAAAGATATGCTTCCAGTGTACTTTGCAGACATTTTCTTCATGAAGAATAAGAGCCACTATAAATACAACATACAATTTTTCTTTGTCCTTATTATATTCCAGCAGAAAGCTTACTCTTTTGTGTGTGTGTGTGTGTGTGGTATGCAGCCTTCTCACTGTTGCAGCCTCTCCCGTTGCAGAGCACAGGCTCCAGACACGCAGCCCCAGTGGCCATGGCTCACGGGCCCAGCCACTCCGTGGCATGTGGGATATTCCCGGACTGGGGCATAAACCCGTGTCCCCTGCATCGGCAGGCGGACTCTCAACCACTGTGCCACCAGGGAAGCCCAGAAAGCTTACTCTTATAAAGGATAGCACTAATTCATGAACTAGCCTACAAATAAAGCTGAAATGCATCCCAATATAGTCACTTTCTTTCATTTAGTCATCCAAATATTGAGCACTCGCCATGTGCCAAACACTATTACAAGCAGTGGGAAATAGATATTCAATGAGCAAAACAAAGAATTACCATGGACTTACATTCCAATAGGGGAATACATTAACAAAGAAACATATACTTGATAGTAAGTGCTCTGTATAATAATAATGGTAATAGTAAGAAAAATAATAGTCATTGTAAACATTCATACAATACTTACTATATGCCCGTTGTTGTTAACGTTTTTTAAAAATATTCTTTTTAGTCTATCTTGAAGAAAGATATTATTAGTATTCTCACTTTACAGATGCGGGAAATGAGCCGTGGAATAACTTGGCCAAGTTGATAGTTATTAAATGGCAGAGTTAGAAATCCGAGGAGATGGGCTCTAGATTTTGTGGTAAATAAAAATAAGACAGATTAAAGGGAATTAAGAGAGGTGGAGTATGTAACATTATTTTATATAATATGATCTTGGAAGATTTCCCTAATTGACCAGATATTTAATCAGATATATGAAGGGGATACGAGAGCAAGCTGTGCAGAAGTGGCTGCCACAGAGGAGGAAGAGAGGAAAATGCCAAATGTTGAAGTCAAAGAGGTAATGGGGGGTGTTACAATGGTCAGATCATGTGGACCTTAGAAGCCTTAGCAAAGCACCTTGAATGTCAGGGGTCATTACAGTTTTGAAGAGAAAGGGAACATTATCCCACTTAAAATTTAAAAAGACCACCTTGTGCAATTGCATAGACAAGAGACACATATAGAAGCAGTAAGACTGGTAAGAAGGCCATGACAACAATCCAGGTAAGAGAGAATGTAGTTTGGGCTGGGGTGATAACAGTGAAAGAGATAAGGTGAGAAGTGGTCAGGTTCTGGATAAATTTTAAAGCCATATGAATAGGATGTGTTGAAGGAATTGATTTGGTAAGTGAGAGAAAGATAGCAGTCCAGAAACTCTAAAAGTTTTGGCTTGAGAAACTGTGGAAAAACAGAGGTGCCATTTATCGAGATATAGAATAATTGGTGAGGAAATTTCAGAAGTCTGTTTTGGAAACAGTGATATTGACGGGATTACTGGATATGCAGGTGGAGTTGTTGACTGAACTGTTGTATTTTCATGTCTGGAGTTCAGAAAAAGAACGTGGCTGGGGCTATAAATTTGAAAGCTATCAGTATATACAGTCTATGTAAATCTATGGGACAGTTTATCACCTCGGAAGTAAATGTAGATAGAGGAAATTTAAAGTTTTGTTATGGTTGATGTTGTGTTTACACAGAAAGAACGACACCAGTTCATAATTTAGGGATCAGGCTAACTGGCAGCAGGCTGTCCATGTCTGAGAATACTGGAGAGAAAAAAATAAGCCTCCATCCTCTTGTTTCAAAAGAGGAGATACCATAGCACTTTACATGAGGGCATGGTGGTGGTGCTGGTACCAACAGAAGAGCACTTTGTGCCCCACCAAAAAGAAGGTAGAAGAGAATCAGACCTGAAGGAACAGGTTTCTATTCCAGTATGCTTCTGTGTCAATAGGATAATATAGATTGAGTCAAGGATATAGGCAGGAATATCTTTAATTATCAAATAGATTTAGGGACATCAATCCCAAGAAAAGACTCTACTTTCTAAGAAATTGGCAAAGGGATGGCTAGAGTCACAGTAGTTTAAGATATGCTTATGTAAATTCAGTAATATTGACACCATATAAACTATAATGATGTTTTCAGGTAACACAAATTTGTTAGTATTTGATGTCTACAATTCAAAATTCTCATTTACAGTAATTTATATTTTTTCGTAGTTTTTTTTCTGTAAAAAATCTTTTTTAAAATATCTTTATTGGAGTATAATTGCTTTACAATGGTGTGTTAGTTTCTGGTTTATAACAAAGTGAATCAGTTATACATATACATATATCCCCATATCCGCTCCCTCTTACATCTCCCTCCCACCCGCCCTACCCCACCCCGCTAGGTGGACACAAAGCACCGAGCTGATCTCCCTGTGCCATGTGGCTGCTTTCCACTAGCTATTTTACATTTCGTAGTGTATATGTGTGCATGCCACTCTATCATTTCGTCCCAGCTTACCCTTCGAGGGTGGGTTTTTTTTTCTTTTTTTTAATTTTATTTATTTTTTTTATACAACAGGTTCTTATTAGTCATCCATTTTATACACATCAGTGTACACATGCCAATCCCAATCTCCCCATTCATCACACCCCAACCCCCACCCCCCTCTGCTTTCCTACCTTGGTGTCCATACATTTGTCCTCTACATCTGTGTCTCTATTTCTGCCCTGCAAACCAGTTCATCTGTACCGTTTTTTTAGGTTCCACATATATGCATTAATATATGACATTTGTTTTTCTCTTTTGGACTTCACTCTGTATGACAGTCTCTAGATTCATCCATGTCTCTACAAATGACCCAATTTCATTCCTTTTTATAGCTGAGTAATATTCCATTGTATATATGTACCACATCTTCTTAACCCATTAGTCTGCTGATGGGCATTTAAGTTGCTTCTGTGAACTGGCTATTGTAAGTAACACAGCAATGAAAAGTGGGGTGCATGTGTTTTTTTTTTTAATTATGGTTTTCTCTGGGTATATGTCCAGTAGAGGGAATGCTGGGTCACATGGTAATTTTATTTTTAAGTTTTTAAGGAACCTCCATACTGTTCTCCATAGTGGCTATATCAATTTACATTTCCACCAACAGTGCAAGAGGTTTCCCTTTTCTCCACACCCTCTCCAGCATTTGTTGTTTGTAGATTTTCTGATGAAGCCCATTCTAAATGGTGTGAGCTGATACCTCATTGCAGTGGGGTTTTTTTGTTTGTTTCTGTATTTGTTTTTGGTTTTTTTAACATCTTTATTCCAGTATAATTGCTTTACAATTGGGGTCTGGTTTATGCTTTATAGCAAAGTGAATCAGTTATACATATATTTATGTTCCCATATCTCTTCCCTCTTGCAGCTCTCTCCCTCCCACCCTCCCTATCCCACCCCTCTAGATGATCACAAAGCACTGAGATGATCTCCCTGTGCTATGCAGCTGTTTCCCACTAGCTATCCATTTTACATTTGGTAGTGTATATATGTCCATACCACTCTCTCAGTTTGTCACAGCTCACCCTTTCCCCTCCCCATATCCTCAAGTTCATTCTATAGTAGGTCTGTGCCTTTAGTCCCGTCTTGCCCCTAGTTTATTCATGACCTTTTTTTTTCCTTCGATTCCATATATATGTGTTAACATATGGTATTTGTTTTTCTTTTTCTGACTTAATTCACTCTGTATGACAGACTCTAGTTCCATCCACCTCACTAAAAATAACTCAATTTTGTTTCTTTTTATGGCTGAGTAATATTCCATTGTATATATGTGCCACAACTTCTTTATCTATTCATCTGTTGATGAACACTTAGGTTGCTTCCATGTCCTGGCTATTGTAAATAGGGCTGCAATGAACATGGTACATGACTCTTTTTGAATTATGGTTTTCTCAGGGTGTATGCCCAGTAGTGGGATTGCTGGGTCTTATGGTAGCTCTATTTTTAGTTTTTTAAGGAACCTCCATACTGTTCTCCATAGTGGCTGTATCAATTTAAATTCCCACCAACAGTGCAAGAGGGTTCCCTTTTCTCCACACCCTCTCCAGCATTTCTTGTTTGCAGATTTTTTGAAGATGGCCATTCTATCTGGTGTGAGATGATATCTCATTGTAGTTTTGATTTGCATTTCTCTAACGAATAATGATGTTGAGCATTCATTCATGTGTTTGTTGGCAATCTGTATATCTTCTTTGGAGAAATGTCTATTTAGGTCTTCTGCCCATTTTTGAATTGGGTTGTTTGATTTTTGATATTGAGCTGCATGAGCTGCCTGTAAATTATGGAGACTAAGCCTTTGTGATTTGCTTCATTTGTAAATATATTCTCCCATTCTGAGGGTTCTCTTTTCTTCTTGTTTATGGTTTCCATTGTTGTGCAAAAGCTTTTAACTTTCATTAGGTTCCATATGTTTATATTTGTTTTTATTTCCATTTCTCTAAGAGGTGGGTCAAAAAGGATATTGCTGTGATTTATGTCATAGAATGTTCTGCCTATGTTTTCCTCTAAGACTTTGATAGTGTCTGTCCTTATATTTAGTTCTTTAATCCATTTTGAGTTTATTTTTGTTTATGCTGTTAGGGAGTGTTCTAATTTCATACTTTTACGTGTACCTGTCCAGTTTTAGCAGCACCACTTATTGAAGAGGCTGCCTTTTCTCCACTGTATATTCTTGACTCCTTTATCAAAGATAAGGTGACCATATGTGCATGGGTTTATCTCTGGGCATTCTATCCTGTTCCATTGATCTATATTTCTGTTTTTGTGCTGGTACCATACTGTCTTGATTCCTGTAGGTTTGTAGTCTAGTCTGAAGTCAGGGAGCCGGATTCCTCCAGCTGTGTTTTTCTTTCTCAAAATTGCTTTAGCTATTCAGGGTCTTCTATGTTTCCATACAAATTGTGAAATTTTTTGTTCTAGTTCTGTGAAAAATGCCACTGGTTGTTTGATAGGGATTGCATTGAATCTGTAGATTGCTTTGGGTAACAGAGTCTTTTTCACAATGTTGATTCTTCCAATAAAGAACATGGTATATCTCTCCATCTGTTTGTATCATCTTTAATTTCTTTCATCAGTGTCTTATAATTTTCTGCATACAGGTTTTTTGTCTCATTAGGTAAGTTTATTCCTAGCTATTTTACTCTTTTTTGTTGCAGTGGTAAATGGGAGTGTTTTCTTAATTTCATTTTAAGATTTTTCATCATTAGTTTATAGGAATGTTAGAGATTTCTGTGCATCAATTTTGTATACTGCAACTTTACCAAATTCGTTGATTAGCTCTAGTAGTTTTCTGGTAGCGCTTTGTGATTCTCTATGTATAGTATCATGTCATCTGCAAACAGTGACAGCTTTATTTTTTCTTTTCATATTTGTATTCCTTTTATTTCTTTTTCTCCTCTGATTGCTGTGGCTAAAACTTCCAAAACTATGTTGAATAATAGTGGTGAGAGTGGGCATCCTTGTCTTGTTCCTGATCTTAGTGGAAATGGTTTCAGTTTTTCACCATTGAGGATGATGTTGGCTGTGGGTTTGTCATATATGGCCTTTATTATGTTTAGGAAAGTTCCCTCTATACCTACCTTCTGCAGGGTTCTTATCATAAATGGGTGTTGAATTTTGTCGAAAGCTTTCTTTGCATCGATTGAGATGATCATATGTTTTTTCTTCTTCAATTTGTTAATATGGTGTATCTCATTGATTGATTTGCATATGTTGAAGAATCCTTGCATTCCTGGCATAAACTCCACTTGATCATGGTGTATGATCCGTTTAATGTGCTGTTGGATTCTGTTTGCTAGTATTTTGTTGAGGATTTTTGCATCTATGTTCCTCAGTGATATTGGCCTGTAGTTTTCTTTCTTTGTGACATCTTTGTCTGGTTTTGGTATCAGGGTGATGGTGACCCCATAGAATGAGTTTGGGAATGTTCCTCCCTCTGCTATATTTTGGAAGAGTTTGAGAAGGACAGGTGTTGTCTCTTCTCTAAATGTTTGATAGAATTCCCCTGTGAAGCCATGTGGTCCTGGGCTTTTGTTTGTTGGAAGATTTTTAATCACAGTTTCAATTTCAGTACTTGTGATTGGTCTGTTCATATTTTCTCTTTCTTCCTGGTTCAGTATCAGAAGATTGTGCATTTATAAGAATATTTCCATTTTTTTCCAGGTTGTCCATTTTATTGGCATATAGTTGCTTGTAGTAATCTCTCATGATCCTTTGTATTTCTGCAATGCCACTTGTTAATTATCTTTTTTCATTTCTAATTCTATTGATTTGAGTCTTCTCCCTTTTTTTCTTGATGCGTCTGGCTAATGGTTTATCAATTTTGTTTATCTTCTTGAAGAACCAGCTTTTGGTTTTATAGATCTTTGTTAACGTTTCCTTCATTTCCTTTTCATTTATTTCTGATCTGATCTTTTTTATTTCTTTCCTTCTGCTAACTTTGGGGTTTTTTGTTCTTCCTTCTCTAATTGTTTTATGTGTAAGGTTAGGTTGCTTATTTGAGATGTTTCTTGTTTCTTAAGGTAGGATTGTATTGCTATAAACTTCCCTCTTAGACCTGCTTCTGCTGCATCCCATAGGTTTTGGGTCGTCATGTTTTCATTGACATTTGTTTCTAGGTATTTTTTGATTTCCTCTTTGATTTCTTCAATGATCTCCTGGTTATTAAGTAGTGTATTGTTTAGCCTCCAAGTGTTTGCATTTTTTACAGATTTTTTTCCTGTATTTGATATCTAGTGTCATAGTGTTGTCGTTGGAAAAGTTACTTGATATGATTTCAATTTTCTTAAATTTACCAAGACTTGATTTGTGACCCAATATATGATCTATCCTGAAGAATGTTCCATGAGCACTTGATTAAAATGTGTATTCTGTTGTTTTTGAATTGAATGTCCTATAAATATCAATTAAGTCTATCTTGTTTAATGTATCATTTAAAGCTTGTGTTTCCTTGTTTATTTTCATTTTGGATTATCTGTCCATTGGTTAAAGTGGGGTGTTAAAGTCCTCTACTATGATTGTGTTAATGTTGATTTCCCCTTTTATGGCTGGTAGTATTTGTCTTATGTATTGAGGTGCTCCTATGTTGGGTGCATAAATATTTTCAGTTGTTATATCTTCTTGGATTGATCCCTTGATCATTAGGTAATGTCCTGGTTTGTCTCTTATAATAGTTTTATTTTAAAGTCCATTTTGTCTTATATGAGAATTGCTACTCCAGCTTTCTTTTGATTTCCATTTGCATGCTGCACTTCCTGGATTTGGGTGGCTATTTCCTTTCCCACGTTAGGGACTTTTTTGACTATAGTCTCTTTAAATATTTTCTTGGGTCCTTTCTCTCTCTCTTCTCCTTTTAGGGCCCCTTTAATGCGAATGTTGTTGTGTTTAATGTTGTCCCAGAGGTCTCTTAGGCTGTCTTCATTTCTTTTCATCCTTTTTTCTTTATTCTATTCTACAGCAGTGAATTCTACCATTCTGCCTTCCAGGTCACTTATCCCTTCTTCTGCCTCAGTTATTATGCTATTGATTCCTTCTAGTGTAGTTTTCATTTCAATTATTGTATTGTTCTTGTCTGTTTGTTCTTTAATTCTTCTAGATCTTTGTTAAACGTTTCTTGCATCCTCTCAGTCTTTGTCTCTATTGTTTTTCCAAGGTCTTGTATCATTTTTACTATCTTTATTCTGAATTATTTTTCTGGAAGGTTGCCTATCTCCCCTTCATTAATTGTTGTTCTGGGGTTTTATCTTGTTCCTTTATCTGGCACACAGCCCTCTTCCTTTTCATCTTTTCTATCTTTATGTGAATGTGTTTTTTCTTCAACAGGCTGCAGGATTGTAGTTCTTTTAGCCTCTGGTAGATGAGGCTATCTAAGAGGCTTGTGAAGTTCCCGGATGGGACGGACTTGTGGTGGCTACAGGTAGCTGTTGCTTTGTTGGGCAGAGCTCAGTAAAACTTTAATCCACTTGACTGCTTATGGGTGGGGCTGGTTTCCCTCCCTGTCTGCTGTTTGACCTGAGGTAACCCAACACTGGAGCTTACCCAGGCTCTTTGGTGGGGCTAATGGCAGACTCTGGGAGGGCTCACGCCAAGGACGACTTCCCAGAACTTCTGCTGCCAGTGTCCTTGTCCTCACGGTGACACAGAGCCACCCCCCACCTCTGCAGGGACCCCCCAACACTAGCAGGCAGGTCTGGTTCAGTCTCCTATGGGGTCACTGTTCCTTCCCCTGGGTCCTGATGATCACACTACTTTGTGTGTGCCCTCCAAGAGTGGAGTCTCTGTTTCCCCCAGTCCTGTCAAAATTCTCCAATCAAATTCCACTAGGCTTCAAAGTCTGATTCTTTAGGAATTCCTCCTCCCGTTGCCAGACCCCCAGATTGGAAAGCCTGACATGAGCTCAGAACCTTCACTCCAGTGGGTGGACTTCTGGGTATAACTGTTCTCCAGTTTGTGTATCACCCACCCAGCAGTTGTGGGATTTCATTTTATTGTGGTTGTGCCCCTCGTACCGTCTCATTGTGGCTTCTCCTTTGTCTTTGGACGTGGGATATCTTTTTTGGTGAGTTCCAGTGTCTTCCTGTCAATGATTTTTCAGCAGTTAGTTGTGATTCTGGTGTTCTTGCAAGAGAGAGTGAGAGCACATCCTTCTACTCCACCATCTTGAACCAATCTCAGTAATTTATATTTCTTGCCTAACTTCTTTGTGTATAGTTTTTCTAACTCATTGTAGACAGAGAGTGTAGAAAGATATAAAGATATCATCTAATTTTTTTTAAGATTTGCTGAATCAGTTCATGCTACGCATTGACATTGTTGTCCTCTTAAAATATTCTCTGTGATCTTCCATTCGTTGGTT
Organism: Mesoplodon densirostris; assembly: GCF_025265405.1. Lineage (NCBI taxonomy): Eukaryota > Metazoa > Chordata > Mammalia > Artiodactyla > Ziphiidae > Mesoplodon > Mesoplodon densirostris. Next base: position 43,742,871 of record NC_082667.1, read on the forward strand.
CATTTTTCAAATAAAATAGAGATCCAGAAGTAGAATAATTTTTATGTATTTTTCTGGGCTTATTCTGTGTGGATAATAGCATATGACAGTAGAAAATATTGTTGCTGACAGTAATTGGGTAAACACAAGCAGGGAAAGGGCCAATTGCAGACCTCCACTTTGATCTGCCTGCATTGTTGGAATGTGCATTTGTAATGTGCATGTTTTTATTTTTAACATTTGCAAAGAAAGTGAAAAAGCTACAAGTCTCTGGGCATGTGGAGATAAGTAATGACTCTCTATTAAGTGGTCCATTTACCTATAGCCACTCAAGGAAATGCTGTGCTACATAAAATCCCGTCATTCTAACAGATCTCCACATTATTGAATGTCTTTCTGCACTATTCTCTTTTTTAGAGCCCAGCAATATTGCCTATGAAGGTATTATCTAATAGTCATAAATTGGGGTAATAAAAAGAAAATAAAAGGAAAAAGAAGAATTCAAAAGAGAAGAAAAGGAAGAAACTAATATAGAGGCAGACAAAGCTGGTTTTGTAGTACCTGCTCTGATGCTAATCTTGTGACAATAAGCAGGTCAGGAAACCCCATTAAGTTAACATAATAATCTGCTTAATAAGGTGTTAAGAGAGAATATGTGAAATTGTTTAAGCATAGTATAAAAATGCTGAATAAGTTTACTCAGGACATAGCAAAGTAACACAGGTAAATTACTGTCTTAGTAATAAAAGCTAAATATTTTTAACCAGTATATTTTATACTTCCTTTAAAATTGTTAAGTAACTTAAATATTTAGAAATAAACTTGCTCAGTGAATTAGTACCTTGACCAATTAGTTAAGAAAGTAACTTGTATTTTAATTTAACATATGCTAACTTGTATCTTGTTAAATGAAGGGCTCCCACAGAATGTTTACCATAGATAAATATCAATATCTCTCAGAAGCCTAGCCATCTCCATTCAGGTTGTTCCTCCACGAGGACACTACTATTCACCTTGTAGCTGGCCAATTAGGATTTCTTTACATAATGAATGAGTCAGTAATCTAAAAATCGTTAACAATAAAAAAGTTTCTTTATTGACAATATCCTGAAAACTTTGAAGAGCCACTCCAAGCTATTCACAATCCCCACTTTCAATTTTCTCTTTATTCTATACATTTCCTCACTTTTAGCTACATAATAAGCTAATCAAAAGCAAATGAACCATAAAAACTGATTCCAAATATTACTGACCAAAAATTACACTTGGTGACACATAGATTATGACAAATATAGGTAAATATAGATTAGGACAAAATATAGATATCTATAAGAAAATGGAAGGTCTTTCTTAGGTAAATGTGTATTTATTTAAAAGTCTGTAATTTTAACTTTCTAAAGTATGTTTTATCACTTAAAAATAACTAAAAGTTTCTATGTTTCATTAGAAAATGCACCAAATTTTATAACTTTATTTCCAATTATATCAAGCTGCCTGTGTTCAGCGTAAGCCAAATAAAACTGATTGTGGCCAAAAAAAAAAAATAGATATAGATACACACATAGATATCTATCCATGTTATTAGTAAAAGCAAAAGAGTATAGAAATGATTACATGTTTGTTAAAAAATATGTAAAGAAGACAACTGAGGTGATACAAATAAAATTTATTTAACACTTCAGGAAGTGGACAGTCTCCTTTTGAAGAACTGCAAAAGGGGGCAGAAAGCAGGAAACTTTTATAGGATAAAGAGTAAAGAACAAAGAAGAGGAAAATAGAAAATATATGATTGGCTGGAGCCACATAGTCAACCTTGTTTGGGGTGAGAAGGCCCAGAGTTGTCTTGTCATTTGGGGATTGGCTGACTGGATATGCTGAGCTTCTGGTCCAAGTGGAGCATTTTCAGGGACATGAAAGTTATTTAAATTTCAGTTTGCTGATGTGGCACCCCAGGCAGGAGCAGCTCCACCTGGGCCTAGAAATTTATTTCAATATATATATTGGGCAACTTTTATACATTGGGCCATGCAGAAAATATTCTAGATGAGGACCAATTTAGAATTCTAACACTCCTCTGGTGGACAGAAAGAATATGATAAAATTCTTAATCATAGTGTACGCAGAAATGTCATTCTTTGGTTTTGCTCTTCATTAAAAGTGATGTTTCATTGTTCTCTCGACTACAATACCCTTTTACCACCTTCTGTCTCAACCTCTTTTAGTTCATTTTAGACTGAATATCCCTCACGGCCCCTCTTAACATTGTAACCATGAAGGTGGAGAGTTTTGGTTGGAAGTTTTGCCTGGGAAAGGGAGGTTCTCTTCGGGAAACTGGCACTTTAGCTGGGGAGATGGCCTTCTTGCTCACTTTAATAGTCACATATTCTCATTTGAAACCAGGGCTCTCTCTTAGCAACAACAGAACACAGTGAGGTGATAGAAAACATATTATGAGTTAATTAGGCTTATATAGGCCAGCTGGTCACCTAACCAGAATTTATAAAATGAATTTATTGATTTCTTGGGTAAAATATGCTGGGATTTAAGCCTATTATTTTCAAATGAATTCTCATAATATTACACATTTTCCTGATGGTGTCTGCTGTATTGGCATCACACTGCCAATCCCTTTTATGATAAAGAGCATGTTAAATTACCAGTACTCACCAAGGGTGGAAAATATATAGTGGAAGCTTATTATTTTTCATAAACCATAATTTTCTTGTCAGAGTTTTCCTTGATCACCTGATAGGAAGCAAATATCTAATGGAGTGGAAAAAAGGAGAGGTGATATTTGAAAAATCAGAAAGAAAGGGCTGTAGAAAAGAAAGCAATACCTTTTGTGTGGGGTGAGTTTTAAATGCATAGAATAAATGGAGCAAAGATTTGGCAGAAGTCATCAGATCCATGAAGAAGAGAGAGTAAAGGAGAATAAATGAATGAAGCTTAATGGAGAATACTTTCACCCGCTTATCTTATCTAGGGCTACTTTTACTACTTTATGTCTAGTTTATGAAGCCTGATATTAAAGAAATATAAAGCCTGATTTTAAACAGCCAGTATATTCTTCCTATGATTCTACTAAGCCACAGAAATATGTCATCGTCAAATCATTTTCTGTCTTCAGTGATTTTTCTTGATTTCTACACTTAAATATCCCCAGTTAATTCCCACACTGATGATTTCTGTGTTGACTTTTTGGATTACCAAAGAGCTATATACATTTTTAAAAACAAATTTCAAAACTAAATGTTCAGAATTTGCTTTTACTTCTTTGTACCAGATGATGAATCTGGTAAAACTAGAGGAGCAATTGAATTCTGTTAAGCTGTTTAATCGTTTCTCAGTGAAAGTGCTCTGGCTTCATCATTTTAGTCATTTTAAACTAGATTGGACAAGTCACCAGGGAATACACTGTGAAGAGCTGCCTCCCAGCTGCGGACTAAATGGCCAACTATACCACGACTTTTCTCCCCATAATTCTGTTACAAGTGACAGCTGTGTTCCTGGTGTAAAAATAAGAACTTAAAGCCATCCACAGAGTTCTCCCCCAAAATAACCCATTTTCAGACGATCTGAATCTATGCTGGAAAGTTTTTTTTTTTTTTTTTTTTTTAAATGACCACTGAAATCAGTGCACTTTGACGTGCCAGTGTTTGGAGATATTATAAAATACACATTTCTCCAGACTGTGGGATGGATGTAATCAAATCTTCGGGATTTCTGATAGTATGATATATCCTGTTAGTGATTGTCACCTAAATCCCCTGGTCATTCTAAACTCAGGTGACCAAGGAAATGTATATCAAAATTTGCATGTGTGTGTGTCTGTGTGGAGGTTGGCAGTGTGGGGAGTCTCTCCTCTGCCCCCTCTGTCAACCTCACAGCTGTTTAATAATCACTGCTGCACATTATATAACTTCCAATCAGGACTTGCCCTTGTTACTTTTCCTCTATACTATTTATTTCCAGTTCTTTTATCTGAACTTAACAGAATATATGATTGCTTCTGATTGACACAATTATTAGAAAGAGAAGCATAATTAGTCTACCTGGTATTAAATCTTAAAATGCATGATAGTTTTAAAAAGCTAACATGTTAGAGCATCTCAGTGCAATTTATAAATGAGTAAGTCAATGCCAAATCTTCCACTATTTTTCTGATCAAATTGAGCAGCTGATACACGCAGTAAGACTGCTGTCAATAAGACTTTATATACAGATTTGGGAAGTCTGATCTGCTTTCCTCGGATAATAGGAAGTTTTGAGGTTGTTATAAGTCCACAGAGTAACTCCTAGTGGATTGGCTGGTGCCAAAAGAACCATGTTTTTTTAAGGTGGAGTTGCTGGTACACTCCATTAATTATGACTAGCTCCAATATTTCATTTCTCTATTTCAATATTTTCATATTTCATTGCCCTGCTAATCTGGTTTCCAATCTGTGTCCATCCATTAGTTCCTTCCACACCCATCTTTCCTTACTCTAGTACCCTTAACCCCACTCAAACCTATCTGATTTGTTTCTTGATTATCATGTTATGGAATAAGATACTTAATCCTTATAAAATGAGGATGTTATTAGTACTTGCTTCATTGGTTTGTTGTCAGGTAAAAGATAATGATGCATGTTAGGTACTGTTAAAATTAAATACAAAATGAAGACCAAACTTGAAATTCTCCTGAGCAGACAAAACCATTTAAGCCACATAAGTGAAACTTAGTTTAGCTTATTCTGTGAAACAAGTGAAACTTAACCTAGGCCACTTCTTATAAATGACTTTGATAATCATAAAAGAAACATAGGTCATCTTCCTAAAAATAGAATAAGATAATCGCTTTTAACCAATCCCTTGCTGTCTAGTAACACGCACTGTAATAACCAATCATTGTGAATGTTAAACGACTTCCTTATTTTCACTTGATAAGCCATTTTGTAACATCATACCCCTGAGCTTCATATCAATCTTTGAATTTGAAAACTCCTACTTTATGAATTGATTTTTGTGTGCACTATAAACTTTTGCTAATTACTACTTCAGTGATCCAGTTCTTTTACTTCTGCTAGTTCTGAAATATTGACAGTACTTAGCACAGGACACTGCCACTGTAATTACTGCAAACAAATGTTTGCTATTCTTAATTTTTATTTTAATTTTAATCTTTATTTTTATCATAGAATTGCATTTTCTGTGCATCTCAATCCTGGTTTTCCCAGCATTTACTTTGCCATCATCTCCACCTATGCTCGTCATAAACCTTCGCTAAGTACAGATCTTACAAATGTTCCTACCACAGCCCCCTTGAGTTTCTAAATTATCTAGCTGCCTCTTCCCATCTGATTCTGTCTTGGACTTGGTGGAATTTTATACATAGTTCCACTGTTAAATCTCACTTGTTTCAGAGGGAAATGGTAGTCAATATCCAGATTTTACCTATATGAAAGGTAATGAAATATACAGATTTCAAATATAATTTGATGATTAGTGGTCACCATTAACTGGAGTACTTCTCTGTTTTTGAGTCCACATCCTTGTCAGGAAAGCATTTATTTAATTAAAAAAAAATGTATTTTTAATGTCTTCTTAGAACTTCAGATTTTATCAGTATGTAATCTTAACTACAAAAAGTAAACTGCTTATTTAATGAAAATTCTGCCTAGAAGAGATTTAATGAGCTTAGAACTGTGTTGTCCCGTATGGCAGCCACATATGGTTATTTGAAATTAAATTAAATCAGTTAAAATTAAATTAAAACAAAACTCAGTCCTTCAGTCACACTAACCACATTCCAGTGTAGAGTTGCCACATGTAGGTAGAGGCTACCATATTAAACAACACAGATAGAGAATGTTTTCTTCATCAGAGAAAGTTCCATTGGACACTGCTAGTCTAGAGAAATGCAGCTAATATTCTATTCTAATTTATCTAATGTAGAGACCTCAAAATTCATAGTACAATACAGTCATAGGGCCAGATTTAAAGAAACTAGCCTTCAAGGTGCCTGTGACCTAGCAGCCAGAAAAGACACCAAGTACCTGTTTCTCTAAGTGTTTGTGTATGTTTTCTTCATGGATGAATCAATTTGGTTCAAGCCACTGACAAATTCCCTGTCATACTGATGCTCCTCAACTGTGAGGACCCCTACTTATCTGTGTCAACCAGTTTATTCATGGTGCAATTAGACCTTGAAAGGGCATCAGTTGTATCTGGAGACTTGTAGTCTGGATCAAAAGATTTTCTCCTTGTTGGCATTTCATTGCTCAAAAATTTGGCTAAATTGTCAGCTGCAAGAAGATGTACAGCAAATCCATCAATAAATTGGAAAAATATTGTCTATTCAACCTAATTATTTAATACAAAATTGGCTGGAGTGAAGTATCTAGTCATCATCTTAGTTGACCCAGAGAACTTTGGTGATGCATCCCAGGATCAAGGTTGTTATTCAGCCAACCCTTAAAGAATTATGGTATATGTCTGCTCCAATTGGTTGGTGTTCTTGCCATACTGGTCATTAAATATCATCATTTAAATATCACCCTTTCTCAAGAGTCATATTGTAGAACTCTAAGTTAATTCCTACCTTTACCATATACTTGCATGTTAGAATGTTGATTGCCTGTTTTGTTTCAGAAGTCTGGTTTTCAGAATTGATACTTAGAAAAAATGAAGATATTCAATAAGGTTTAAACATCTTAAACTTTTCTAAAATAAGATAAGAAACAACCATTCTTTTTAATTAATATATAGGAAAATAATGCTAGTAAAAGTTAATGGAATTGGAAAAAATTCATACATGGTTTAAAAACTCTAAAGACCATGTAGTTGATTAGTTCTCCCTTTGAAAAACTCTTTTTTTATTGCATCCTTTGTTTAAACACTTCTAGTTAGAAAAAAAACACAAAAGGAAGTGCACTCTATAAAAAAGTATATTTCCTAATTAAGAAAATAATACATGTTTAATGTACCAATTTCAGAAAACACAGAAACGTATGTGGCAGGATAATATATTAAAATGTTAATTTGTATTTTGCTTTTAAAATGTTTTTCCACCTTGTATTCTAAGACAGCAGTTAGAACTCTTTGTTGTTCCTTACTCAGGAAAGATTTCTGTTACAAAGTTGAAAGCAGAATTTGTTTGCAGAAAACTTCTTTTCCTGGATTTAGTTTTCAGGAAACCTGAGCTCTTGCGGCAAGCAGTTACTCTTAGGAAACAAGACAGATGAGTGCTTTTGGGAAGAAAGAAGTGCCTACAATGGGACCAAAACTATAAAAGGTGATAAAACAAATGTAAGATCTTGGGTTTGAAACGGATTGGGACACATGACACAATTACTTATAGTACCTGAAGAAAAGGTAGCAAGTCTTAAGGGATTGTGCCCATAAATGAGATGCACTATGGTTTAAAACTATTCTGAACCCACAGAATAAAATAGAGCTCTAAGATTTCAGGAGACTATGGAGACCCATGAATGGACATCTTACCAAAACCTGACACTAGAAAAGCTTCTCAAATGTTGTATGCCAACATTTTACTCCCATCTTTATATACTAAACTCCATAGGATATTCATGTGATTTGTGATAGGAGAATGGTGGTTCATAATTGGGGGAAATTTTCTCATCAGCCAAGAATGGGACTTGGAATTTAGATTCCATTGAATTAAAATAAATAATATGATTATTCTTACTTATTTGCATTTGTAGAGTAAAATTCATATGTTCTATATATGTACAGAACAAAATCTAAATCTTAAGATTCATGGTTCTAGTTCTGTTCTAAGACAAAAAATATAATGAAAAGAATTGAAAAATTATAGATTTGTAAAGATTGTAAAGATGAGTATAAACTGAAAAGATTAAGTACAGAGTTCCTTTCATAAAGATGGCTCTCTTATAGTTGTGTAATGAGGGAAATGATATATTTGGCAGGACTAATACATTATTTAACTAAGAATCTGTCCGTTTTACATATCCATTATTGTACATTAGTAAATGAAAGCAAATTTGGATCTCAGAGTATGCTCTGAGAGCCCAGCTTACATGTCCTTATTTTTATATGTATGACAAGAAGCTACTTAAAGTAAATCTTAAACAGTTAAGTTCATTTATCTGGAATTATTATTAGTTGGCTAATTCATAATTTGTTCAACTTAGTGTATTTACAGGAAAAAGTATATAATTCATGTGTTGTTCTTCTTCGTTTTCTGGAAGAAATAACAGTTCTAAACTGACAAATTCCCAATCTTTCTAATTGCTGTTCCAATTCTGGCAATATTAAAAAGTTCAGTACTTGGTTCAGACATATCATATAAAAAAGAAATCCATCATGAAATAAATGTATATGTTAGGAGGCTGAGGATGATTCAGACTGAATAAACAGGAGAGGTCTAATATGCATCCATCTATATCAGTATTTTAAACTCAAAGTCTGTGCTCTGACTCATTCCACAATGATGAAAGTAAAACCTCTCCTCATCTCCCAACAGAAAAAAACAAATATGTATTAGTAACCTGCAAAAAAAAATTTTTTTGTGCCCTCAAAAGTTTACTTTTTCTCTTTTAGTATTTAAATAATTAATTAAAAAATGAAAACAGGACTCTGAGCAAAATCAGAACCCCCTCTAGTGTTGAGTTGCTTGGCTCCATAAGAAGGAAAGAAAGAAAGAGAAAGAGAGAAAGAGAGGAAAGAAAGAAAGAAAGAAAGAAAGGAAGGAAGGAATGAAGGGAAAGAAAGGAAGAAAGAAAGAGAGTGAGGGAAGAAAGAAAGAAAGAAAGAAGATGAAAGAAAGAAAAAGAAAGGAAGGAGGGAGGGATGAAGGAAGAAGGAAAGAAAAAGAAAGAAAGAAAGATGAAAGAAAGAAAGAGAAAGAAAGGAAGGAGGGAGGGATGAAGGAAGAAGGAAAGAAAAAGAAAGAAAGAAAGAAAGAAAGAAAGAAAGAAAGAAAGAAAGGGAGAGAGAAAAAAGGAAAGAAACAATTTAGAAATGTTTCCTTTCCTCCTGACAAGACAACTACCTTAGTTTCCCTATTTGGCTCTATAACGCAAGCGTGTGGGGAGACCCTGGCAATTACTGACTGACTAGGAGCCTCCCAGGCAGGCTATCCCATGACCTTGAGCCATGAGCACCAAAAGGCCAATCATGGCTGTTGGAAACAACTTCCCTTCTCTCTGTGCATCTTGATGCAAAGGGAAAAGGGCGTATTGGTTCCATTCCAAACAGCAAACATTAATGCTATGCAGCTGGCAGGAATTACCTTCCTTTTTGAGATTTTGAGTTCCCTTGTAGCATATGTTGTTTATTTAAACACAGCTGATTTCACATGTTACAATTATACAATAAGCATGTATGCTTATAGCACCACCCCATAACTCCTGAGTTAGAGGAACAAACTCGTCTTCCCTTTGTCTCTTTTCTGCTGTGTTCTGAGCCTATTCTCAAGGCATTACCACTTTTTTTTTTTAAAGGAAACTCCAATTTAGACTTGTCAGCTTGTCAAAGCCACAGTGGTGTTGTGACTTGTCAGTGCTCACTATGAGGGGAGACAAAGCAGAGAAATTAATAAAAATCACCCACAAGGAAATCTATGCAGATGTATTCATCTTGAGCCAAATGTTGCTGCTGGGTTCCCTAGGAGTTGAGTGTGAATTGCATGAGGGATGGGCAAAGTGGGAGACTTTTGAAGGTAAACTGATTATTGACGGACTAGTCCCCCCTCAGATTTTTGGCTGTGGTTTTCCTTGGTTCATTATCAGGAGCATCCCTCTGATATTTTCCCCTACAGTTGTTCCTTTGTTTCGATGCAAGAAGATGTTAATTTTCGTGTCTTTAGGTTCTTAACATCAGCGTGACATATGGTATTAGATATTGACACTTTACTTGGATTTGCTATGATGCTTCCTTTCTGAACCATATGTTTTAAGAGTTTGGTTATTTATGTACTGGTGAAAATTTTGTTATGCCTGATTTTTATCTAAAATCATTTTAAAAATCTTTAGTCAGACAATTCTAGTTTCTCTAGTGTATAAGAATATAGGCTTATGTTATTACTTATTAGAAAAAATGCTGTAGTAGGCACTAGACAGAATATCAAGTCACATAAAAACTAGTCAGCTCACAGAAAGCAGGGCAAGAGAGGTTCCTGGAATATCTGTGGCTTGACAAAAATCTTTTTGAATTATTAAGACTGGCAAATGATTTCACTTCCAGTGAGCATTAATCTTTTCCCAGGAAAGTTAACAGGATGATAAGTGTGAGTTGGTATTCTTGGCGACCATCTAAGTATTTCTAGGAAGTCTAATATTTGCTCTGAAGTGTACTGAGTAATCTGCCTTCCTAAACCTTTCCATGCCTGGGAAGTAGAATTCAGATTGATGTGATAAGTTTCTCCAAATGAAGTAGGGTCATATTAATAAATATTCATGAGAGAGAGAAGGAGCCAAATAAACACAGATTGAAGGCTGAAGGGGAATTGTTGAAAAAAAAGAAGAAAGAAATTATCCTCACTTTGCCTCCAGTGTGTAAGCATAGGGTTCTTGAGAGGATTAAATGAGATAAAGAGCTTAGTACAATACTGGCACATGACAAATGTGCCATAAATATTATCCAGAATATTAGAATGTCAGTGCATATCATTATTCCCTTTTGTACCTTCTCAATTTGGAACCAGTTATACAAAATAAGTAAGATGGGGGCAAATGTCAGCTTTATTTCTAATAAGCTAAAATGTGAATGTAGCTTTGACCTAAAGGCAAAAGGGCTTGTGAGCACTTTCCCTAGGTCCTCCATAAGAGTATACTGTGAAAGCACATTCAAGGAATGTTTGAGTGTAGAGAGAAGATCTTACCCAAGAATGCTGTATCATTCTTGTCTGGGGCAGATAGGAAAAGAATAAAAAGAATGAATCCCCAGGGACTGCCACAGTTTAATAAAATAACTCAGGAACATGGACCAATGAATTTCACTCACCAGTTTTCTGGAGTGTAACTGTAGACAAAATTCCTCCATGTAGAAATACCAGACTGAAGGGAAATAAAGTCACTCCCTAATATTAGCTATTGTTATTTATTATTATTATCACTACTACAAATTTACAATGGCCTTTACTTGCTTGTTCAGCTAAAGACTTAGAAGTAAATAAAGTAAAATACATGAACTCAAGGAGTTTAGTTGAAACTGCCCTTGGAAGCAAGGAGGATCAAACACTCTTGCTGCTTATGTTATTTCACTAAGGTCATTTTTCACACCACTTGCAAACAGATTCTGTCCTGCTTGTTGCCTTCCTAATATACTCCCCAGCTACCTGCTGCCAAAATTCGTTGTCCAGAAGGGATTGGTTCTCACCAATGTGAGTGAGTTCCCAGAGCAAAACAAAGTGAAACTTGCTTATCACTGGGGAGACCTTAAAGTTGATATGTAGAGAAATGGTCCTATGTTTTTATAGCAGGGAAAAGAAATTCTTGCCATTGACCACTTTTTATGTGTGGACATTAAATTCTACCACAGCAGTAAAAGGATAGGGAGAATTGTTGGTAGGAGTAGGAAAAACCACACTGTTCTTTTTAGTCATTGACACACAAGGAGAGTTAGTTTCTACTGAAACTTAAGAATAGGAGTTTAAAAAAGTATTTAGAGTAATTTGGTTTAATTGAGGAAAAGAAATGTGTAGAGTGCAGGATACTCCAATAAAGTAAGAGAACTACAGCAAGAAGGCAATAAGCTGACACTAGGGTTTGTGGTAGGAAGGAAGTAGTAGGACAAGAAATGCTAAAATAGATGGAACACTAACAATGGTAGGTGAATATGTTTAGAGTGTGATCAAAGGAAACAATAAATTGACCTAGCATTTATTCATTCATTCATTATTATGGTAAAATGCAGAACATACAATTTACCACTGTTACAATTTTACAGTATACAATTCAGTGGAATTTAGTACATTCACAATATTGTGAACTATTGCAACTATGTAGCTCCAAAACAGTTTATTCACTGCAGAAGAAAACTCCTTATATACTAAACAGTCACTTCCATTCCCTCCTCCCCCAAAAGCCTCTGGCAATCACTAATCTATTTCCAGCTTCTATGAATTTGCTTATTCTGGATAATTCATATGAATGGATGTTATAGGTTGAGTTGTTTCCCCCAAAATATATGTTAAAGTCCTAACCCCTATTATCTCAAAATGTAAACCTCTTTGGAATAGGTTTGTTGCTGATATAATTAGTTAAGATGAAGTCATACTATAATAGACTGGACTCTTAATCCAATATGACTGCTGTCCTTATAAGAAGAGAAGAGACACAGATATACAAGGAAAGGATGCCATGATACTACAGAAACAGAGACTGGAGGGCTGCAGCTGCAAGTCAGGGAATGCCAAGAATAACCAGCAAATCAACAGAAGTTGCAAGAGGCACAGGAATCTCCCTTACAGATTTCAGAGGGAGCATGGTCTTCTCAATATTTTGATCTCAGACTTTTAGACTCCAAAACTGTGAAATAAAACAGTTTTGTTGTTTTAAGTCATCCAGTTTGTGGTATTTCGTTATGGCAGCCCTAGGACACCCATACAATATATCTTATAATATGTGCTTTTTGTGTCTGACTTCTTTTAGTTAGTGTAATGTTTTCAAGTTTCATCCATGATGTTGTATGTATTAGTATTTAATTATTTTATATGGCTCATTAGTATTCTACCATATGGATATACCACATTTTGTTTATCCATTCACTAACTGATGGACAAATCTGACTTTTAAAAAGTAATCTTTAAATTGAAAACATGTAATAACTAATTAATATAAAAGACATACAATAAGGCATAAAAATCTTAGATTTAAAAATCAATGCACATAAAACTAAATTCTAGCCCCACTAACTAGAATTGTTTTGAAGTAATTTCATCATTTAATACTCTATATTTTATTGTCGCAATGGAAAAAATACTTGTCGTGCTTCCAGAATTGTTTTTAAATGCGTCAGCTTCATACTTGTCCTTAAGTCTAATGGTTCTTAAACACAGACCCACCCTAAATGACTGAGTTAGAAACCATTCTTAGCTGTTCACTCTATATGGAGCTCTATCCTGGCACTCAGCACAGTGTATTATAATTGCTTGTTTATTCCTGTCTCTTCCCTTTAGACTTTGAGAGTAACTGCTATGTTTCATTCAGATTTGTATCCCTTTGTATACTTGGCACTTAGTGAGTTCTCAATAATTACTTCCTGGTTGAGTGAATAAATAAATGAATTAGCCCCCTCTGTTAGTCCCCATTGGGAAAAATAACATTCTATCATTTTGCTGAGCATAACATCACTTGGCAACAATACCAAATATTAGACCCACACTAGCCTACGAAGGATTAATGGTCAACTTCAGTAATTAAGAAGCTGAGCCATGCTCACTTATTAGTATTTATGACTACAGGAACACATGCCCAATTAGCTTCAATTCTGAGTTTTCCCTTTGTACACTCATATCTCTGCTTCAGTCTTTTTATTTTTATATTAAGGTCAAATATGTTTAGCTTCAAATACACACTTACATTTGGAAATTCTTATTTTTCCCCAGATTGCCACATTTTAAATAAATAGTGAATTAATCATCAAAATAACACATAACTTCCTTGGGAAAGCCAATGATTTCCTAAAAATTCAATCAAATTTGAAAAATAAACCCAATAATAAAGGCTGTTAAATCCATGGGGTTATGATGAGCTCAGTATAATATGTTCAACATTTATTGAAAACCTAAGTCTTTCCAAGGCACAGGGATAGACCCTGTGTGAGATAAAAGGACAGATAGGACATGATTTTAATGCCTAGAATTCTAGACAAAATAGACATCTACAGAATCAATCACAAGCTAAGAGAGAATAGGCAGAATACAATATATGTTTGGCTAGCACAGAGGTATAAACAATGTGTCCTGAAGAACCCAGAGGAAAGAAGTTTTTAATTCTTAGTAAAGAAAAAACAGAAGGTAAATCTTCACAAAGTAATAGTTATTTGAGCTGAACTACTTTGAAAAAAACTGACAAAAGTAAGTTTTATTAAATGTTTGCCATGTTACCAATTCTCAACTAAAAATCTTATATACATTAACTCATTTATTTAATCCTCATAATCATGCTTGGAGATAAGACTATCATCATCATTTTGCAAATGAAAAAAACAGAGGTTCAGATAAGCTAAGTAAATTTGTCTAAAGTCACATAGTTTTACAAGGCACAACCAGAATTTAGATCTGAGTGAAATTTATAATAAATTTCAAATTCTAGATTTATTTCTGTGCTAGCCTATCATTCTTTGGATTGACCCAATAATAGAGTTACCCCAACTCCCATTTCTCTAGAACACTTAACAACTGTCCCATTGAGAGATAAAAGTATAATATATGATCACTATTCTTTTAATAAACACCAGTGAGTGAGAACAAAGCATCCTCTGAAATCTCCCAAACTTGCTGCCTGCCCAGTATCATCTGGCAAGTGACATTGGTTTAAGCATATGCTCTTCTTACACAATATACTTTGAATTTCCTTCACCTCTCATTCTTAACTTGAGAATACATTTTGGCAAAAATCAAATTAAAAATAGCCTATATATGTATGTGGGCATGTGTATGTGTATATTCTTTTCTATGATTCAATATGCAATAATTTAACATCATCTCTTCATTTTGAACAATGGCTATAGTTGTAACTGAGGCTCCAAGACCAATATTGCATTCAGAGTCAAACCTGGTGTCAGAAGAGGAAATTTAGCCTTGAATTTCTCGTTTTCTCCGGCCGACAGTCTGTGGAAGATATTTATCTAGGGAAAGAAAGAAATAACTCAGAATAAGTTTTGTAAATCCCGACTTCCAAACTGAAGGTGTTTTACCACTTACTTCTAGATCCTTTGAAAGGAATGACAGAATAGAATCCTTTTTCAGTTGACAAGCATTCTAAAATACTAAAAATATATGTTTAAGTACAGAAAGAAATTGCAAGTCACAACTATTTTATAAGATCTATAACAACTTTTAATGCAACAACTTTTAGTAGTAGTTCAACATTATGAATTTTTGAAGCCTCTTTTCTGGGGAAATAAAAACAAATATCTGTCTCCTTTGATAAAGTCTTTTATCAGTGACCAGTAACTACAGTATAATTTCTCCCCATATGGTGTGGTCTGTAGAAATATTGCCAAATCTCTCTTCTGTGACCAAGATAGACATCACTAATCAACCCTGGCACACTTTCTGGGGATGCCCATTACTAAGAATCATCTTCATTAAGCCAGATGTGTGTGTGTGTGTATGTGTGTGTGTGTGTGTGTGTGTGTATGTAATACAAAAACACTTTATTATGATCTCCTTATGTATGCCCTTTCTCCTAAAGGTCAGGAACAGTGAACTTTACTGTTTTTTTTTTCTTTGCTATATGCGGGCCTCTCACTGTTGTGACCTCTCCCATTGCGGAACACAGGCTCCGGACGCGCAGGCTCAGCAGCCATGGCTCACGGGCCCAGGCGCTCCGTGGCATGTGGGATCTTCCCGGACGGGGGCACGAACCCGTGTCCTCTGCATCGGCAGGCAGACTCTCAACCACTGCGCCACCAAGGAAGCCCTGAACTTTACTGTTTTTAATGTAGGGTTTGCTTATGGATTCTGTGTTTTCCAAAGTGATTTACTAAGATACCTTCACAGTATGGATTCTACTGCATTCAAAATATATTCTGCCCATGCTTAATGTTTAAGAACATTATGATATACAAAAGAAAGATTATGTATGTATATCAGAGCTAATGTGAGTGATCAAAAGTATTTCAGAAAACTAGTACTGGTAAAAAGATATTTTTGAATAATAATAAAGCATATATTCAATGGGACAACATCTCTCAGTTATAAATTCAGAATGCACACATTGTCTAATTATACATTTAATATTCTTGAGGACACTTAAAATTTTAAGAGAATATTCACTAGTCAGCCATGTTTCCAAAGTTTTCACACTTTTCAGAAACAATACAGCATAGAAGAGAACGATATTCAGTGTTACATAGCAAGCCTCTTCCATTGATGGAATTAAATTCGGTAAAATATTTTTAGAGTAGAACTTTTACATTATACTGCAGTTTCATTGTTAGTGGTGATTATTGTGCATTTTAGAAGTGGGAAAAAAATGAAGAAGAATTAACTAACAGTCCAAAGAAATGTAGATGGAGAAACATTAACTTGTGTTACTATTGTATTTCCTCCAAGTAGCTACACTAGCTGTCAAGTTCAGTGTTTAATATATTCCACTCTCTTCCAGAAATATATCTCCTTTACAATGGCTTTGGAAATAGAGGTTTATTTAATCACTGCATATTTAAAAATTTTGTAGGGATGGTCATTTTTTAAATGTATGCTAGCAGTGAAAACTTCAGCTAAAGATGGAATCTGTCATATTTTAGTGTTTAAATAAATCATTCAAGCTTCTTCCCTACCACTGGGAAATGTTAGAAAATAACATTTGTTTGTGAAATAAGTTAGTTGCTGTAAAATGTTGAGTATGAAATGAAAATGTACAATTGAGCTAATCTCCACATAGAAAAAAAAAAAGAAATAGCTCAATAGTGTTATTAATAGTATTAATAATATTTTAGATTAGATTTGTGTAAGACAAGAGAGAGTAAGTATTCCTCTATCTGTGGTCCCCAAGTACTTTGTATTTATTTGTGTCATAGTACATACTATGTACTATTTATAGACCATTCTTGAAATCAGGCACTGAATTAATCATTTATTACAGCTTTTATAATATATACTTTGTATACATCAAACTGCCCATATACAAAGAATACACTTCAATAAGTATTCACCCATGAAACAAACACCACAATAAAGATAATATGAATACATTTATCACACCCAAAATTTCCTTATGTCTCTTTTTACTTCTTCCATTACTTCCTTTCCCTTGCCTATCCAGAAGCAGCCACTGCTCTGATTTTTATCGTTAGTTTAATTTGTAAGTTCTAGAATTGTATATGAATGAAATCATATAACATACTGTCTTCCTCGTCTGACTTATTTCATTCAGTATGCTTGTTATGAGATTCAAAGTTGTGGTTGCATGTATCAATAGCCAGTTCTTTTTTATGTCTGAGTAATATTTCTTTTAATGGTTATGTCACAATTTGTCTATCTTTTCATCTGTTTGTGGATATCTGTGTTGTTTCCAAAGAAAGCTTCTATGAATATTCATGAAAAATATTGATATGCATATATTTTCTCGTTTCTTTTGAGTAAATACCTAGATGTGGAATGGCCAGGTCTTATGGAGGACATATGTTTAAGTTTTAAAGAATTTCAAGCTTCTTTCCAAAATGACTTTACCATTTTACATTTCTACCAACAGTCTATGAAAATTCTGTTCCTCCACATATTTACTAACACTTGATACAGTCAGGGTATTTTTATTTTTTGCTTCTTTTGTCACTCTAGCAGGAATATAGTAGTATATCCTAGTGGTTTTAGTTATCACTTTGCTAATGACTACTATGATTGAGTAAATTTTCATACATTTATTTCTCATTCTTATACCATATTAAGTGGAGTGTCCATTTTTAAATTGGCATCATTGTCTTATTATTGAGTTATAAGTGTTCTTTATATATTCCAGACACAAGTCCTTGGGCAGATATGTTTTGCAAATCATATAAAAATAAAAGCACAGGAAAGCAAATGCCTTTTTTTCATAGTAGTACCAAAAGAAAAATCTCCATTATGATTTCAGCTCTGGGTGAAAAATACCTAACTTATTTTTGAAAGGTATTATCCTAAGCTGAGTTTTATGATATCCAACAATCTCTCATAGTCGTTTTCTCAGTGAGCATAGATAACTATGAGGAACCTCATAATAAAGGAAAATATTGCCCACAATACCAATGTCATTTGAGCTTTTCTGGCAGTTGGTAAAATATACTTTTATATTGTGAATGTGAAAATAATGCCTAGTTTTGTTTTATTCTGAAAACTAAAGTCAACATATAGATTGGTTGGTAGTTTGGGCTCTAACTTGTAAAGGACTTTGAAGTCATTGCTCCCATTCTTACATGAAAAGACATGACAAGCTGAAAATCACTGACTTTTCTTGGAACCATCAGAAAATTAAGTTTGCGGGGCAAACCAACACCCCAAAATCTGGAGAAACAGACAAATCCAGAGATTCATAACTGAGATCCATTTCACTGGAGGAGAAAACACTACACTTACAAACCAATAAGTACACTTAAATGGTGATTTTGACAAGTTGGTGGAGGCTGAGTGTGGACTACCTTGAAAGTGAAAAACTCCTCAGGGTAACAATCTTAGGAGACTCCTACAAATTCTTGGATCTTACCTCAATCAACCCTACAAGGTGGTCATGGAAAAGAGTCTGAAAGAAGATTTTATGACTGTGGCAGGTAGAGGAAAAGATAGAAAGGGTCTTGGTTCTCTGGCAAGGTGTCAGGCCTGGTCTTTGAGGTGGGAGAGCCACCTCAAAAATCATAATGGAGATTTTTCTTTTGGTACTACTATGAAAAAAGGCATTTGTTTTCCTGTGTTTTTATTTTTATATGATTTACAAAACATATTTGCCACCTTTGAGGTGGGAGAGCCAAGGTCAGGATATTAGACCACCGGAGACCTCCTAGCCCCATGTAATATCAATCAGTAAGAGCTCTCCCAGAGATCTCCATCTCAATGATAACACCCAGCTCCACTAAATGATAAGTAAACTCCAGTGTTGGACACCCCATGCCAAAAAACTAGCAAGACAGGAACACAACCACACACATTAGCAGAGAGGCTGCCTAAAATCATACTACGTTGATAGAGTCCCCACAACACACCACCAAACGTGCTCCTGCCCATCAGAAAGACAAAATCAAGCCTCATCCACAAGAACACAAGCACCAGTACCATCCACCAGGAAACCTACACAACCCACTGAACAAATCTTACTCACTGAGGACAAACACCAAAACAAAAAGAACAATGAGCCTGCAGCCTGCAAAATGGAGAACGCACACACAATAAGTTAAGCAAAATGAGAAGACAGAGAAATACACAGCAGATGAAGGAGCAAGTTAAAAACCCACCAGGCCAAAAAAATGGGGAGGAAATAGGCAGTCTACCTGAAAAAGAAATCAGAATAATGAGAGCAAAGTTGATCCAAAATTTTGGAAATAGAGTGGAGAAAATACAAGAAACATTTAACAAGAAACTAGAAGAACTAAAGAGAACACAAACAATGATGAACAACACAATAAATGAAATTAAAAATTCTCTAGAAGGAATCAATAGCAGAATAATGAAGCAGAAGAACGGATAAGTGACCTGGAAGATAAAATAGTGGAAATAACTACCACAGAGCACAATAAAGAAAAAAGAATGAAAAGAATTCAGGACAGTCTCAGAGATATCTGGGACAACATTAAATGTAACAACATTCAAATTGTAGGAGAACAAGAAGAAGAAGAGAAAAAGAAAAGGACTGAGAAAATATTTAAAGAGACTATAGTTGAAAACTTCCCTTTTATGAGAAAGGAAATAGTCAATCAAGTCCAGGAAGAACAGAAAGTCTAATACAGGATAAATCCAAAGAGAAACACGCCAAGACACATATTAATCAAACTATCAAAAATTAAACACAAATAAAAATTATTAAAAGCAGCAAGGGACCTTCCTCCCCACGGATACACCAGAAATACAGCTACACGTGGAACAATTCCTACAGAACACCTACTGAACGCTGGCAGAAGACCCCAGACCTCCCAAAAGGCAAGAAACTCCCCACATACCTGGGTAGGGCAAAGCGGAGAGATTCCCGCACAGAGGAGCAGTGCCGAGTGGCACTCACCAGCCCGAAAGGATTGTCTGCTCCCCCGCCGGGGCGGGCGGCGCTGGAGCTGAAGCTCGGGCTTCGGTCAGGGCGCAGGGAGAGGACTGGGGCTGGCGGCGAGAACTCAGCCTGAAGGGGGCTAATGTGCCACAGCTAGCCGGGAGGGAATCCGGGAAAACTCTGGAGCTGCCGAAGAGGCAGGAGACTTTTTCTTCCCTCTTGGTTTCCTGGTGCTCGAGGAGAGGGGATTAAGAGCGCTGCGTAAAGGAGCTCCAGAGATGGGCGCGAGTCGCGGCTGAAAGCGCGGAGCCCAGAGACGGGCGTGGGACGCTGGGGCTGCTGCTGCCACCGCCAAGAAGCCTGTGTGTGAGTGCAGGTCACTGTCCACACCGCCCTTCCGGGAGCCTGTACAGCCTGCCACTGCCGGGGTCCCGGGATCCAGGGGCGGCTTCCCTGGGAGAACGCACGGCACGCCTCGGGCTGGTGCAACGTCACGCCGACCTCTGCCGCTGCAGGCTCGCCCCGCACTCCGTCCCCCTCCCTCCCGCCCGGCCTGAGTGAGCCAGAGTCCCCGAAGAGGCTGCTCCTTTAACCCTGTCCTGTCTGAGCGAAGAACAGACGCCCTCCGGCGACCTACACGCAGAGGTGGGGCCAAATAAAAAGCTGAGACCCAGGAGCTGTGAGAACAAAGAAGAGAAAGGGAAACCTCTCCCAGCAGCCTCAGAAGCAGCAGATTAAAGCTCCACAATCAACTTGATGTACCCTGCATCTGTGGAATACATGAATAGACAACAAATCATCCCAAATTGAGGAGCCAGGAGTCAGTGCTGTGCCTCTGAGGTGGGAGAGCCAAATTCAGGACACTGGTCCACAAGAGACCTCCAAGCTCCACACAATATCAAACGGTGAAAATCTTCCAGAGATCTCCATCTCAACACCAGCACCCAGCTTCACTCAACGACCAGCAAGCTATAGTGCTGGACACCCTATGCCAAACAACTAGCAAGACAGGAACACAACACCACCCATTAGCAGAGAGGTGGCCTAAAATCATAAAAAGTCTGCAGACACCCCAAAACACACCACCAGACGTGGACCTGCCCACCAGAAAGACAAGATCCAGCCTCATCCACCAGAACACAGGCAGTAGTCCCCTCCACCAAGAAGCCTACACAACCCACTAAACCAACCTTAGCCACTGGGGACAGACACCAAAAACAACGGGAACTACGAACCTGCAGCCTGCAAAAAGGAGACCCCAAACACAGTAACATAAGCAAAATGAGAAGACAGAAAAACACACAGCAGGAGAAGGAGCAAGATAAAAACCCACCAGACCTAACAAATGAAGAGGTAATAGGCAGTCTACCTGAAAAAGAATTCAGAATAATGATGGTAAAGATGATCCAAAATCTTGGAAATAGAATAGACAAAATGCAAGAAACAGTTAACAAGGACCTGGAAGAACTAAAGATGAATCAAGCATCGATTAAAAACACAATAAATGAAATAAAAAATACTCTAGATGGGATCAATAGCAGAATAAGTGAGGCAGAAGAACGGATAAGTGAGATGGAAGACAAAATAGTGGAAATAACTGCTGCACAGCAAAATAAAGAAAAAAGAATGAAAAGAACAGAGGACAGTCTCAGAGACCTCTGGGACAACATTAAACACACCAACATTCGAATTATAGGGGTTCCAGAAGAAGAAGAGAAAAAGAAAGGGACTGAGAAAATATTTGAAGAGATTATAGTTGAAAACTTCCCTAATATGGGAAAGGAAATAGTTAATCAAGTCCAGGAGGCACAGAGAGTCCCATACAGAATAAATCCAAGGAGAAATACACCAAGACACATATTAATCAAACTGTCAAAAATTAAACACAAAGAAATCATATTAAAAGCAGCAAGGCAAAAACAACAAATAACACACAAGGGAATCCCCATCAGGATAACAGCTGATCTCTCAGCAGAAACTCTACAAGCCAGAAGGGAGTGGCAGGACATAATTAAAGTGATGAAGGAGAAAAACCTGCAACCAAGATTACTCTACCCAGCAAGGATCTCATTCAGATTTGATGGAGAAATTAAAACGTTTACAGACAAGCAAAAGCTGAGAGAGTTCAGCACCACCAAACCAGCTTTACTACAAATGCTAAAGGAACTTCTCTAGGCAAGAAACACAACAGAAGGAAAAGAACTACAATAACGAACCCAAAACAATTAAGAAAATGGGAATAGGAACATACATATCAATAATTACCTTAAATGTAAATGGACTAAATGCTCCCACCAAAAGACACAGACTGGCTGAATGGATACAAAAACAAGACCCATATATATGCTGTCTACAAGAGACCCACTTCAGACCTAGAGACACATACAGACTGAAAGTAAGGGGATAGAAAAAGATATTCCATGCAAATGGAAACCAAAAGAAAGCTGGAGTAGCAATTCTCATATCAGACAAAATAGACTTTAAAATAAAGACTACTAGAAGAGACAAAGAAGGACACTACATAATGATCAAGGGATCAATCCAAGAAGAAGATATAACAATTGTAAATATTTATGCACCCAACATAGGAGCACCTCAATACATAAGGGAAATATTAACAGCCATAAAAGGAGAAATCGACAGTAACACAATCATAGTAGGGGACTTTAACACCCCACTTTCACCAATGGACAGGTCATCCAAAATGAAAATAAATAAGGAAACACAAGCTTTAAATGATACATTAAACAAGATGGACTTAATTGATATTTATAGGACATTCCATCCAAAAACAACAGAATACACATTTTTCTCAAGTGCTCATGGAACATTCTCCAGGATAGATCATATCTTGGGTCACAAATCAAGCCTTGGTAAATTTAAGAAAATTGAAATTGTATCAAGTATCTTTTCCGACCACAATGCTATGAGACTAGATATCAATTACAGGAAAAGAGCTGTAAAACATACAAACACATGGAGGCTAAACAACACACTACTTAATAACGAAGTGATCACTGAAGAAATCAAAGAAGAAATTAAAAAATACCTAGAAACAAATGACAATGGAGACACGACGACCCAAAACCTATGGGATGCAGCAAAAGCAGTTCTAAGAGGGAAGTATATGGCAATACAATCCAACCTTAAGAAACAGGAAACATCTCGAATAAACAACCTAACCTTGCACCTAAAGCAATTAGAGAAAGAAGAACAAAAACATCCCAAAGTTAGCAGAAGGAAAGAAATCATAAAAATCAGATCAGAAATAAATGAAAAAGAAATGAAGGAAATGATAGCAAAGATCAATAAAACTAAAAGCTGGTTCTTTGAGAAGATAAACAAAATTGATAAACCATTAGCCAGACTCATCAAGAAAAGAAGGGAGAAGACTCAAATCAATAGAATTAGAAATGAAAAAGGAGAAGTAACAACTGACACTGCAGAAATACAAAAGATCATGAGAGATTACTATAAGCAACTCTATGCCAATAAAATGGACAACCTGGAAGAAATGGACAAATTCTTAGAAATGCACAACCTGCCAAGACTGAATCAGGAAGAAATAGAAAATATGAACAGACCAATCACAAGCACTGAAATTGAAACTGTGATCAAAAATCTTCCAACAAACAAAAGCCCAGGACCAGATGGCTTCACAGGCGAATTCTATCAAACATTTAGAGAAGAGCTAACACCTATACTTCTCAAACTCTTCCAAAATATAGCAGAGGGAGGAACACTCCCAAACTCATTGTACGAGGCCACCATCACCTTGATACCAAAACCAGACAAGGATGTCACAAAGAAAGAAAACTACAGGCCAATATCACTGATGAACATAGATGCAAAAATCCTCAACAAAATACGAGCAAACAGAATCCAACAGCACATTAAAAGGATCATACACCATGATCAAGTGGGGTTTATTCCAGGAATGCAAGGATTCTTCAATATATGCAAATCAATCAACGTGATACACCATATTAACAAACTGAAGGAGAAAAACCATATGATCAGCTCAATAGATGCAGAGAAACCTTTCGACAAAATTCAACACCCATTTATGATAAAAACCCTGCAGAAAGTAGGCATAGAGGGAACTTTTCTCAACATAATAAAGGCCATATATGACAAACCCACAGCCAGCATCGTCCTCAATGGTGAAAAATTGAAACCATTTCCACTAAGATCGGGAACAAGACAAGGTTGCCCACTCTCACCACTCTTATTCAACCTAGTTTTGGAAGTTTTAGCCACAGCAATCAGAGAAGAAAAGGAAATAAAAGGAATCCAAATGGGAAAAGAAGAAGTAAAGCTGTCACTGTTTGCAGATGGCATGATACTATACATAGAGAATCCTAAAGATGCTACCAGAAAACTACTAGAGCTAATCAATGAATTTGGTAAAGTAGCAGGATACAAAATTAATGCACAGAAATCTCTGGCATTCCTATATTCTAATGATGAAAAATCTGAAAGTGAAATCAAGGAAACAGTCCCATTTACCATTGCAACAAAAAGAATAAAATATCTAGGAATAAACCTACCTAATGAGACAAAAAACCTGTATGCAGAAAATTATAAGACACTGATGAAAGAAATTAAAGATGATACAAATAGATGGAGAGATGTACCATGTTCTTGGATTGGAAGAATCAACATTGTGAAAATGACTCTACTACCCAAAGCAATCTACAGATTCAATGCAATCCCTATCAAACTACCAATGGCATTTTTCACAGAACTAGAACAAAAAATTTCACAATTTGTATGGAAACACATAAGACCCAGAATAGCCAAAGCAATCTTGAGAACGAAAAATGGAGCTGGAGGAATCGGGCTCCCTGACTTCAGACTATACTACAAAGCTACAGTAATCAAGACAGTATGGTACTGGCACAAAAACAGAAAGATAGATCAATGGAACAGGATAGAAAGCCCAGAGATAAACCCACGCACATATGGTCACTTTATCTTTGATAAAGGAGCCAGGAATGTACAGTGGAGAAAGGAGAGTCTCTTCAATGAGTGGTGCTGGGAAAACTGGACAGGGACATGTAAAAGTATGAGATTAGATCACTCCCTAACACCATACACAAAAATAAGCTCAAAATGGATTAAAGACCTAAATGTAAGGCCAGACACTATCAAACTCCTAGAGGAAAACATAGGCAGAACACTCTATGACATAAATCACAGCAAGATCCTTTTTGACCCACCTCCTAGAGAAATGGAAATAAAGACAAAAATAAACACATGGGACCTAATGAAACTTAAAAGCTTTGGCACAGCAAAGGAAACCATAAACAAGACCAAAAGACAACCCTCAGAATGGGAGAAAGTATTTGCAAATGAAGCAACTGACAAAGGATTAATCTCCAAAATTTATAAGCAGCTCATGCAGCTCAATAGCCAAAAAACAAACAACCCAATCCAAAAGTGGGCAGAAGACCTAAATAGACATTTCTCCACAGAAGATATACAGACAGCCAACAAACACATGAAAGGATGCTCAACATCTTTACTCATTAGAGAAATGCAAATCAAAACTACAATGAGATATCATCTCACACCAGTCAGAATGGCCATCATCAAAAAATCTAGAAACAATAAATGCTGGAGAGGGTGTGGAAAAAAGGGAACACTCTTGCACTGCTGGTGGGAATGTGAATTGGTACAGCCACTATGGAGAACGGTATGGAGGTTCCTTAAAAAACTACAAATAGAACTACCATATGACCCAGCAATCCCACTACTGGGCATATACCCTGAGAAAACCATAATTCAAAAAGAGACATGTACCAAAATGTTCATAGCAGCCCTATTTACAATAGCCCGGAGATGGAAACAACCTAAGTGTCCATCATCGGATGAATGGGTAAAGAAGATGTGGCACATATATACAATGGAATATTACTCAGCCATAAAAAGAAATGAAATTGAGCTATTTGTAATGAGGTGGATGGACCTAGAGTCTGTCATACAGAGTGAAGTAAGTCAGAAAGAGAAAGACAAATACTGTATGCTGACACATATATATGGAATTTAAGAAAAAAAAATGTCATCAAGAACCTAGCAGTAAGACAGGAATAAAGACACAGAGCTACTAGAGCATGGACTTGAGCATATGGGGAGGGGGAAGTGTAAGCTGTGACAAAGTGAAAGAGCGGCATGGACATATATACACTACCAAACGTAAGGTAGATAGCTAGTGGGAAGCAGCCGCATAGCACAGGGAGATCAGCTCGGTTCTTTGTGAGTGCCTGGAGGGGTGGGATAGGGAGGGTGGGAGGGAGACGCAAAAGGCAGGGGATATGGGAACATATGTATATGTATAACTGATTAAATTTGTAAAATAAAAAAATTTAAAAAAATGAAAAAAAAAAAAAGCAGCAAGGAAAAAGCAACAAATAACATACAAGGAAATCACCACAAGTTTAACAGCTGATGTTTCAACAGAAAATCTGCAAGCCAGAAGGGAGTAGAGGATATATTTAAAGTGATGAAAGGGAAAAATCTACAACCATGATTACTCTACCCAACAAAGATTTCATTCAGATTTGACGGAGAAATAAAAACGTTTACAGACAAGCAAAAGCTAAGAGAATACAACACCACCAAACCAGCTTTACAACAAATGCTAAAGGAACTTCTCTAGGCAGGAAACACAACAGAAGGAAAAGACCTACAATAACAAACCCAAAACAATTAAGAAAATGGTAATAGGAACATACATATTGATAATTACCTAAGTGCAAGTAAATTAAATGCTCCAACCATAAGACATAGACTGGCTGAATGGATACAGAAACAAGATCTGTATATATGCTATCTACAAGAGACCCACTTCAGACCTAGGGACACATACAGACTGAAAGTGAGGGGATAGAAAAAGATATTCCATGCAAATGGAAATCAAAAGAAACCTGCAGTAGCAATTTTCATATCAGAAAAAAATAGTCTTTAAAATACAGATTATTACAAGAGACAAAGAAGGACACTACATAATGATCAAGGGATCGATCCAAGAAGAAGATATAACAAATGTAAGTATTTATGCACCCAACATAGGAGCACCTCAATACATAAGGCAAATGTTAACAACCATAAAAGAAGAAATCAACAGTAACACAATAATAGTAGGGTGCTTTAACACCCCACTTCTTTCACCAATGGACAGATCAATCAAAATGAAAATAAATAAGGATACACAAGCTTTAAATGAAACATTATATTAGATGGACTTAATTGATATTTATAGGACATTCCTTCCAAAAACAACAGAATACATTTTCCTCTCAAGTGCTCATGGTTATTCTCCAGGATAGATCATATCTTGGGTCACAAATCAAGCCTTGGTAAATTTAAGAAAATTGAAGTTGTATCAAGTATCTTTTCCGACCACAGTCCTAAGACTCTGGATATCAATTACAGGAAAAAATTATAAGCACATGGAAGTTAAACAACATACTACTAAATAACCAAGAGATCACTGTAGAAATCAAACAGGAAGTCAATAAATACCTAGAAACAACTGACAGTGAAAACGCGACCATCCAAAACCTATGGGATGCAACAAAAGCAGTTGTAAGAAAGAAGCTTACAGCAATACAATCCTACCTCAAAAAACAAGAAGCATCTCAAATAAACAACCTATACTTCCACATAAGCAATTAGAGAAAGAAGAACCAAAAAAAAAAAAAAACACAAAGATAAGAGAAAGAAATAAATAATGCAGAACAGATCAGGAATAAATGAAATAAACAATAGAAAAGATCAATAAAACTTAAAGCTAATTCTTTGAGAAGATAAACAAAATTGATCAACCATTAGCCAGACTCATCAAGAAAAAAAGGGAGAAGACTCAAATCAAGAAAAATAGAAATGAAAAAGGATAAGTAACAACTGACACTGCAGAAATATAAAGATCATGAGAGACCACTATAAGCAACTACATAGCAATAAAATGGACAACCTGGAAGAAATGGAAAAATTCTTTAAAAAGCACAACCTTCTGAGACTGAACCAGGAAGAAATATAAAATATAAACAGACTTAGCACAAGCACTGAAATTGAAACTGTGATTACAAATCTTTCAACAAACAAAAGGCTTCACAGGTGAATTCTTTCAAACATTTACAGAACAGCAAACACTTATCCTTCTCAAACTCTTCCAAAATATACCACAGTGAGGAACACTCCCAAACTCATTCTATGAGGCCACAATCACCCTGATACCAAAAGCAGACAAAGATGTCACAAAGAAAGAAAATTACAGGCAAATATCACTGATGAATATAGATGAAAAAATCCTCATCAAAATACTAGCAAACAAAATCCAAGAGCACATTAAAAGGATGGTACACCATGATCAAGTGGGTTTTATCCCAGGAATGCAAGGATTCTTCAATATATGCAAATCAAACAATGTGATACATTATATTAACAAACTCAAGGATAAAAACCATATTATAATCTCAACAGATGTAGAAAAATCTTTCGACAGACTTCATCATGCATTTATGAAAAAAATCTCTCCAGAAAGTGGACATAGAGGGAACTTACCTCAACATAATAAAGGCCATATATGATAAACCCACTGCCAACATCATTCTCAGTGGTGAAATACTGAAACAATTTCCACTAAGATCAGGAACAAGACAAGGTTGCCCACTCTCACCACTATTACTCAACATAGTTTTGGAAGTTTTAGACACAGCAAACAGAGAAAAAAAAGAAATAAAAGTAATCCAAATCAGAACAGAAGTAAAACTGTCAGTGTTTGCAGATGACATGATACTATACATAGAGAATCCTAAAGATGCTACCAGAAAACTTCTAGAGTTAATCAATGAATTTGGTAAAGTAGCAGGATAAAAAAATAATGCAGAGAAATCTCTTGCATTCCTATACATTAATGTTGAAAAATCTGAAAGAGAAATTAAGGAAACACATTTACCATTGCAACAACAACAACAAAAAAATACCTAGGAATAAACCTAGTTAAGGAGACAAAAGCCCTGCATGCAGAAAACTATAAGACACTGTTGTAAGAAATTAAAGATGATACAAAGAGATGGAGAGATATATGATGTTCTTGGATTGGAAGAATCAACATTGTGAAAATGACTATACTACCCAAAGTAATCTAACGATTCAGTGCAATCCCTATCTAACTACCACTGGCATTTTCACAGAACTAGAACAAGAAATTTCACAATTTGTATGGAAACACAAGAGACCATGAAGAGCCAAGGCAATCTTGAGAAAGAAAAACAGAGCTGGAGGAATCAGGCTCCCTGACTTCACACTATACTACAAAGCTACAGTAATCAAGACAGTATGGTACTGGCACAATAACAGAAATATAGATCAATGAAACAGGATAGAAAGCCCAGAGATAAACCCATGCACATACGGTCACCTGATTTTTGATAAAGGAGGAAAGAATACACAATGAAGAAAATACAGCCCCTTCAATAAGTGGTGCCAAGAAAACTGGACAGCTACATTTAAAAGAATGAAATTAGAACACTCCTTAACACCATACACAAAAATAAACTCAAAATGGATTAAATATCTAAATGTAAGGTCAGACACTATCCAACTCTAAGAGGAAAGCATAGACAGAACACTCTTTGGCATAAGTCACAGCAAGATTCTTTTTGACCCACCTCCTAGAGAAATGGAAATAAAAACAAAAATAAACAAATGGGACCTAATGAAACTTAAAAGCTTTGCACAGCAAAAGAAAATATACACAAGATAAAAAGACAACCCCCAGAATGAGAGAATATATTTGCAAATGAAGCAACTGACAAAGGATTAATCTCCAAAGTTTTCAAGCAGCTCATGCAGCTAAATATCAAAAAAGCAAAAAACCCAATCCAAAAATGGACAGAAAACCTAAATAGACATTTCTCCAAAGAAGATATACAGATTGCCAACAAACACAGGGAGGGATACTCAACATCACTAATCATTAGGGAAATGCAAATGAAAACTACAATGAGGTATCATCTCACACAAGTCAGAATGGCCATCATCGAAAAATCTACAAACAATAAATGCTGGAGTGGGTGTGGAGAAAAGGGAACCCTCTTGCACTGTTGGTGGGAATGTAAATTGATACAGCCACTATGGAGAACAGTATGGAGGTTCCTTTTAAAAAAAAATAGAACTATCATACAACCCAGCAATCCCACTACTGGGCACATACCCTGAGAAAACCATAATTCAAAAATAGTCATGTTCCACAATGTTCATTGCATCTCTATTTAGAATAACCAGGACATGTAAGCAACCTAAGTGTCTGTCGACAGATGAATGGATAAAGAAGATGTGGAACATATATACAATGGAATATTACTCAGTCATATAAAAGAACGAAATTGAGTTATTGTAGTGCAGTGGGTGGACCTAGATTCTGTCATACAGGATGAAGTAAGTCAGAAAGAGAAAAACAAATACCGTATGCTAACACATATATGTGGGGAAAAAATGGTTTTGAAGAACCTAGGGGCAGGACAGGAATAAATTCACACATGTAGAAAATGGACTTGAGGACACAGGGAGGGGGAAGGGTAAGCTGGGATGAAGTGAGAGAGTGGCATGGACATATATACACTACCAAATGTAAAATAGATAGTTAGTGGGAAGCAGCCACATAGCACAGGGTGATCAACTCCATCCTTTGTGAGCACCTAGAGAGGTGGGATAGAGAGGGTGGTAGGGAGATGCAAGAGGGAGGAGACACGGGGATATATGTATATGTATATCTGATTCACTTTGTTATAATGCAGAAACTAACACACCATCATAAAGCAATCATACTCCAATAAAGTTGTTAAAAAAAAATTGGCCAAAGACCTGAATAGGCATTTTTCTCAGAAAGACATATAGGTGGCCAATAAGCTCAAGAAAATATGCAGAAAATTGCTAATCATCAGGGAAATGTAAACCAAAACCCAATGAGGTGTCAACTCACACCTGTCAGATTTACTATAGTAAAAAAGAGTACAAATAACAAATGTTGGTGAGGAAGTGGAGAAAAGGAGGCCTCCTACACTGTTGGTGGTAATGTAAATTAGTGCAGCCACAATTGGAAATCGTATGGGAGATTCCTCAAAAACTAAGAATAGAACTATCATATGATCCAGCAATTTCATTCCTGGGTATATATCTGAAGAAAACAATAACATTTATTAATTTATTATCTAATTCAAAACTGTATATGCACCTCAGTGTTCATAGCATCATTATTTACAATAGTCAAGATACGGAAACATCAAGTGTTCATCGACAGATGTATGGATAAAGGAGGTGTGGTATGTGTGTGTGTACATATATATATATATGTGTGTGTGTGTGTGTGTGTGTGTGTATATATATATATATATATATATATATATATATATATATATACGCAAAATGGCATTTGTTCAGCCATAAAAATGAATGAAATTTTGTCATTTACAAAAGCATGGTTGGACCTGGTGGGCATTATGCTTAGTGAAATAAGTCAGACAGAGAAAGATATTTAACATATGTTATCACATATGTGGAATCTAAAATATGAAACAAATGAATGAATATAAGAAAACAGAAACAAACTTACAGATATAGAAAGCAAACTAGTAATTATCAGTGGAGAGAAATAAGGAGGAGGGGCAAAGATATGAGTATTAGATTAAGAAGTACTAACTACTATGTATAAAATTAGCTATAATGATATATTGTACTGCAAAGGAATATAGTCAATATTTTATAATAACTTTAAGTGAAGTATAATCTATAAAAATATTGGATCACCTTGTTGTGCTGAAACTAATATATCATTTTAAGTCAAGAGTACTTCAATTTAAAAAAAACAAATCAGGGGGAAAAACATAAGGATATGGTTCAAGATTTCATTGAAAGAAATGAGGCAATGTATATTTAAAGCTAACTGTAAAATAATATCTAAATATAGTTCTCTCATTTGAGACAGTTTCACTGGAAAAAAAAAAAAACAGAGAAGGAGAAAAACAGTTGACAAAGACCAAACATGGTAGATATTAATATAATCAAAATCAACTTAAATGTGGATGGTCTAAACACACAAATTAAAAAAACAAACTGACAGAGTGGATTATAAAAACAAGCCTCAACTACGTGTCATGTATGAAAACCCACTTTAAATATAAATTCAGGTTAAAAATAAAGGTGAGGAGGAAAATATAACCTGTTAACATTAATCAAAAGTAAACTAAAGTGGCAATATTATTTTCATACAGAGGAGTTTCAGAACAGGAAAAAAGAGTGGCATTATATATATAATGATGAAGGGGTCAATTTTCTACACACACAAAAAAAAGCCTAAATATGCATGCACCTAACAAGAGAGAGAAAATATTTGAGACAAGAGCTGGTAGAACTACAAGAAGAAATAGGAAAATTCACTATTACAGTTGGAGAATTAAACACCTGTCTTTCAGTAATTGACAGGTAAAATAGACTAAAAATAAGTAAAAATCCTGTGACCTGACCAGCACAATCAACTTGATCTAATTGATATTTATGGAATATTCCATCACAACAGAAGCATAGACTTTCTTCTCAAACTCAAATGAAACATTCACCAAAATAGAACACATTCTGTTCCATGAAACACACCTTGACAAATTAAAAAATCAAAATCACACAAAGTATGTTCTCAAAGCACAATAGAATTAAACTAGAAATCATTAATAGAGAAATATCTGAAAAATATCCAAAAGTTGAAGACTAAACAACACATTTTTAAATAACATTGGTTAAAGAAGTCTCAAAAGAAATTTTTAAAATATTTTAACCAGATGAAAAAAGTAGAATTTTAAAAAATATATGGAATGTGGCAAATCCCACATTAGAGGAAAGTATACAATATTAAATGTATACATTAGAAGAGAAGATAAATTAAAACCAGTAATCTAAGCTTCCATCTAAGGACTCTAGGAAAAGGGGAGAATTGAAACTAAAGTATGCAGGAAGAAAAAGAACAATAAAAATTAAAGTACAAATCAAGGAAATTGAAAATAGAAAAATAATATTTAAATTATTAAAGCAATGAAACCATATGCTTGTTCTTTGAAAGGGTCAATAAAATTGATATGATAAATTTCTATCCTGACTAACCAAGATAAGGCAAAAGACACAATTTGCAATATCATAAATGACAGAGTGTTCTTACTCTAGACCCCATGGAGATTAAAATTATAATAAAGGGTTGCTCTGAACAATTCTATATCCACAAATTTGAAAAGTTAGATGCAATGGACCAATTTCTTGAAAGAGTGAAACTACCAGCTAAGCACCTCCAGATCCAATCCATTTCTTCTCTATTCTGCAAGGCTACGTGCTGTGTTTGGGCACAAGTTCCCTGTGCTAATGACAAGAAATTACCTCCAGACAGAGAGCTAGGTTGATGGTAGTGCACATATCATTTGTTTCTCTTTCTTCAGGAAGTAGATTTGTGTCCTGCTGTCCAATTTATAAAACAATTTGTTTTTCATTTTATGTCTGTTTGTATAGTTATTTATGGCAGGAAACTATTCCTATTCCAGTTACTATCATGGTTAGCTTTGGTAGAATTTTGATTTTATGTATAACACAATCTTGAATTTACATTACCCTTTTACCAAATTCAGGTGTTTTTTTTGTTGTTGTTGTTGTTGTTGATCTACATACAAATCATTCTCCTAATGAAATTCAAAACATATATTATAGATCTCCTTACCCATAATTCAAATCCTTGTATCTTTTCATGGGAAAATATATTCAGAGATGTCAACTGAGTTTTCCACATTTATGTAAACAACTAGAACATAAGAAAGTTGGAATGTAAGCCAAAGTCTCTCATCTCTTCCTCTTCTCCTTGAATGGTCCATTAAAAAAATAAAATAATAAGATAGATAATAAATAGAATTGAACAAAGAGAAATAGCATTCCTTTGAAAAGGGACACAAACACACTTGTAAATTAGCATCAATAGAGAAGTTTAGTTAAAAAGCATTTTTGTGATGGTCTATTCTTCTACCATCTCCTGAATTATTTTATTTCAGAATGACCACCATGTATGAGACATCTCAAATAAATTAGGTTACTTAGTTGACAAGTTTCTATGCCAAGGAGAAAAAGGGAGAAGATGAGGCATGTGGGAAGGCTAGGAGATACCAACACCCAATTTTACAGAATGCAGTAGCTAAAATAGAACCCTGTATTCTTTAGTGTTTTTCTTTAATCAGCATCTGAGAAACATAAATTACAAAGACAGTGTCTGTTTCTTCCTAAGGGCCTCAATTTCCTGGCTGCTGGTATGTCTGCCAGCTTTCCAACTTGCCAAATTTCCATCCTATCTTTCTTAATGGAAGCATTTAATGCTGTTCCCAAGATGTTTACAGTTTAATAAGTGAGGCTACATATACTTGAACAAGAAGAAAACGTCTGTTTATTTGACCCAACTATCTAAAATTTCTCTAACAGTCTTCTCCTTTGAAGAGCATCCTCAAGCTATTAAGAAATTCAGAACCTAGCTCAATCTCATGTTCAGCAACAGCTTGTTTCTGAGTTTGCCTGTCCTCAAGGGACAGGAAGCTTTGGCAGCTGCCTGAATCCTCTGTGATCATGAGGAACTGCATCACACTTCATGCAGCTGTCTGAAGTGCTCTCCCTTAATTATGAGTATTGATGGTACTCACCCAGCTCCACTGAGAATTCCATTTCCATATATAGTGCTAACTGCCCTTCTTTCTTTGCTGATTTGAAGAACAGACAGATGTCTGCTCTTGGGCTTTATACAATTACCCAAATGAGTATTTCCCTAGGCTTTTCCTTGCATGCCCCTAAATATCTATAGCATTTGACAAGGTTTGTATACACAGTATTACAGGAAGCACCACATTCACACAATGTTTGCTCACCAGGTATTTCTTCCATTTACACATTTAAGGATAATTCTGAGACTGATTGTTTTTATACTAACTTCTTTCATTTCACTAATATCAGAAGACTTAGCAATAAAAATTAATAATACTTTCAGAATGCTTTCCTCAATAATTATATTTATTATACAAATAACATTTTATAGTTTGTGAGATTTGCTATTCATTTTTCTTGAATCATTAGTTCCATCAATACATGTTTATAGAATATTGTGTATGTGCCAGGAAGTATTAGACACTGAATTTCCAATGTTTAAAAGCACAAAAACAGAAATATAGATGAATGGAAAGGGATAGAAAGCCCAGAGACAAACCCACGCAACTAATCTATGACAAGATTATATGTTGCAAGAATATACAATGGATAAAAAACAGTCTCTTCAATAAGTGGTGCTGGGAAAACTGGACAGCTACATGTAAACGAATGAATTTAGAACACTCCCTAACACCATACATAAAAAATAAACTTAAAATAAATTAAAGACCTAAATGTAAGACCAGACACTATAAAACTCTTAGAGGAAAACAAAGGAAGAAGACTCTTTGACATAAAGCACAGAAAGATCTTTTTTGACCCACATCCTAGAGTAATGAAAATAAAAACACAAATAAACAAATGGGACCTAATGAAATTTAAAAGCTTTTGCACAGCAAAGGAAACCATAAACAAGACAAAAAGAGAACCCTCAGAATGGGAGAAAATATTTACAAATGAAGCAACAGACAAGGGATCAGTCTCCAAAATATACAAACAGCTCATGCAGCTCAATATTAAAAAAAAAAATCAAAAAATGAGCATAGACATTTCTCCAAAGAAGACATACAGATGGTCAAGAGGCACATGAAAAGATGCTCAACATCACTAACTATTAGAGAAATGCAAATCAAAACTACAATGAGGTATCACCTCACACTGGTCAGAATGGCCATCATCAGAAAATCTACACACAATAAGTGCTGGAGAAGGTGTGGAGAAAAGGGAACACTCTTGCACTGTTGGTGGGAATGTAAATTGATACAGCCACTATGGAGAACAGTATGGAGGTTCCTTAAAAGACTAAAACAGGATTACCATATGACTCAGCAATCCTACTACTGAACATATACCCTGAGAAAACCATAATTCAAAAACAGTCATGTACCACAATGTTCATTGCAGCTCTATGTACAATAACCAGGTCATGGAAGCAACCTAAATGTCCATCGACAGATGAATGCATAAAGAAGATGTGATACATATATACAATGGAATATTACTCAGCCATAAAAATGAATGAAACTGGGTTATTTGTAGAGATGTGGATGGACATAGAGACTGTCATACAGAGTGAAGTAAGTCAGAAAGAAGAGAGTATTGTATATTAATACATATATGGGGAATCTAGGAAAACGGCACATATGAACCTGTTTGCAAGGTAGAAATAGAGACACACATGTAGAGAACAAATGAATAGACACTAAGGGGGGAAAGGGAGGGTGAGATGAATTGGGAGATTGAGATTGACATATATAAAATAATATGTATAAAATAGATAACTAATGAGAACCTGCTGTATAGCACACGGAACTCTACTCAATGTTCTATGGTGACCTAAATGGGAAGGTAATCCAAAAAAGAGGGGAGATAGATATATATATATATATACCTATAGCTGATTCACTTCTATGTACAGCAGAAACTAACACAACATTCTAAACAACTATACCCCAATTAAAAAAATAATTAAGGTCAATTGCTAATTATCAAGTTCAATTTCTTCTGTCTCATTTCTAGACTTTCATATACAAAATCATATAATATATTCTCTTTGGGTCTGGTTAAACTCAGTATGATGCTTTTAGATGCATCATATATCTTTTTGCAGGATTAGTAGTTTGTCCATTTTTATTGTTGAGTAGTATTCTATTTTATGATTAGTCTATACTATGTCCATTTACATGTTGATACACAAGTTTGTATGACATTTATATTATTTAGTCCTAATAATATTTTACAGAATTCAAATTTTTTTGAAAAAAAACAGTACTCTAAGGCTTAGGTAGGGCAACTTTGAAGGTAGACACTATTCCTTGTCCAGGTGTGATTTAAGCATTTGAGAAATGTGCTTCTTCAAACGTTCTAATATTGCCATAACCAAATAGTAATATACTTTATTAAATTCTGTAAAGAGGATGCTCACCTGTTTTGCCCACTTTGGACAACAGAATCTTTACTATTGTCAAGTAGTATCCACCAAGGACATAAATATGGGGGGAAAATCCCTTGAGGAATTTTTTTAATGTCAAAAAAATAAAAGTATTAGTTGAGGCATACGAAAGCTTCATTGTGTAATGAGACATATATTCAGTTTAATACATTAGTATAAAATTAGAAGTGTTAATGTGTGTTAGTGGATACTTATGACATTGGCCTTCATCTGTACAAAACTGACCTCTGACTCTCTCAATACACATGCTTAAGGCGGGCACTAGCATGTTCTTATTTTATCCCAGCTACTAACAACAGTCCAACCAAAGATGAGCAGCTGACTCAAGTGGAACAGAACCCTTCTCCAGGATATTTGAAACTGAAATTGAGAATAAAAATTTGTTCTTGTTTGGTGGCATAAGCTCTATAAAGTGAGACTTGGCAACTCTTGGAAGCCATGATTCCTGCCAAGTATAGCCGTTGACCTATAATAGGAGACTATGAAGCTAACATATAAAGAGGAACAAATGAGATCAAGAGAGAGATTGGGAGGGAGGGAAGAAGAGAAAGACAGAGACAGAGAGGGAGAAAGAGCATGTGATTCTGTAGGCATATAGTTGCTGGTGGCAGTTATCATCCACACTCCAGTTTTCCCTTAGTTGATGGTTAATCTTCCTTCAGTCTTTCCATATATTTATCTACTTTTGTCCATATTTATTTTCTGCTTAGTATACATTTTTAAATTTTTTTATTTATATATTTTATTATCTAACATTCTACTAAACACTTTGTTCAACAGTGTATACTCAGTGCTTAGAATAGTGCCTGGCATAATGGGCACTCAATGTTTGTTGGATAAATGAAGGAAGGAAAGTGACTGAAAAGAGATATCCCAGTATTCTTCTGAAAATTCTACCATAAGCTAGTTCAAATTGGTTTCATTTCACTTGCATGCAAGAACTTTAATTAACATATATATTAAAATTTTTGAGGATATATATTCTTTTCTTCCTCTTAAAAATTTCATTTACTGAGGGAAAATCTGGGATGCCAAACCTGTGGGTAAATGGAACTAGAGATATCATTCAGGATAGACTACAAAAAGAAAGCAAACTCTTAATCCTAGCAGTTTAGGAAAATAAAATTACATTTTTCATCTATGTGCCCAAAGCAGGGCATCAGGAAGACTCTGCTCATCATAACACTTAAAGACTCTCAATACATGCTTCTAAAGCCACTGGGGCAGTGAGAATGGGGTGTGGCAAATTATTCACTGGCATTTAATGTTTCTACCCAGAAGGGACACATGACATGTTTACTCATATTGTCCATGCCTAATTTCAAAAGGAGCTGGGAAGTATGACTTACCATAAGTCTAGAAGAAATAGAATGATTTGTGAACAGCAAAAGTAAATACCATACTGAGATTCTCTATGGAAGTTTTCCCAGCAATTTGGAACTCTATATGTACATGAAGCATCCCTGTCTGTAGAGGGTCAGCACTCTTTAGTCCATGGGAAAAATCTAGTCTATTGCCTGAATTTATAATATTTAATTGGGACATAACCACACCTATTCACTTATGTATTATCTAAGTCTGTTTTCACACTTCAATGTCAGTTGAATAGTTTAAACAGAGACCATATGGCCTGCAAACCTTAAGATATTTACTCTAGATAAATTGTCTGCTTTACACTATATATTTTCTATTATTTTAAAAAGTATACTAGACTAATGAGCTACAGATATATTTATTAAATTCCTAGTAGTTTTGTCATTTAATATATTTCTAGTAAATCCATATGATAATTTTTTATCATAAAAGAGTGCTTCATTTCTTAAAAAGGAGTAGAATTCATTAATCACTGGATATTGCAGAATAATGTCTGTTCTGTTCAAATATGGATTCTGCTTGCTCTAGAGTCCTATGATTATCTCTCAGTGACACCAAAGTGATAGAAAGGATCTCATGTTACCTCAATTTCCTCTCCTAATCACAGTAGTTCTGCACAGTCTCATCTAAAGTATAACTATTAATAACGAGAATTAAAATTTCCTGAACACATCAATGTGAGACAGTGTTTTGAGCATGCTACTTTTAATATATCTTTTAATTTTCTAGTGCCTCTGTCACCATAGAAATGAGCAGCACATGACTCAAGGAAGGCCAGTGAGAGGCGCTTTGCAGAGATTAACATGAGCCCTGGGATAGGGTCTCTTTTGGTCTGATATAGTAAAATTTAGGTACCAGGTAATACTGGACCTATGGTGGGGGATTGTCTTAGTCAGTTCAAGTTGCTATGACAATGCTATAGACTGGATGGCTTAAACAACAAACACGTATTTCTCCTAGTTCTGGAGTGTGGGAAGACCAAGATCAAAGTGCCAGTCGATTTGGTTCCGGGTGAAAACTCTCTTACATGTGGCTACTTTCTTCCTGGATTCTCTCATGATGGAGAGAAAGAATGCAAGTTCTCTGGTCTCGTTTTATAAGAACTCCAATCTGATCATAAGAATTCCACCTTCATGACCTCATCTAAACCTAATTACCTCCCAAAGGTCCAAACTTCTAATATCACATTAGAGTTAAGGTGAGGGTTTCAATACATGAATTTGAGTTGGGAGGAGCACAAACT
The DNA here is from genome assembly GCF_025265405.1 of Mesoplodon densirostris. Taxonomy (NCBI): domain Eukaryota; kingdom Metazoa; phylum Chordata; class Mammalia; order Artiodactyla; family Ziphiidae; genus Mesoplodon; species Mesoplodon densirostris. The sequence continues at coordinate 43,782,493 of NC_082667.1, forward strand.
TTCAGTCCATAGTAGGGATCTTTACTCTCAGAGCCTGAGAGAGGAAGAACCCAAAACAAAGGAAGCAGAGACTACAAAGAAAAAGAGACAGAGCCGGTCCTACACACTTGATTTTAGCATGGTTTGATCCAGCACATCTGAACTGGTCTGTCTTATATTGTACAGTGAGAAACCAATTCCTTTAGCTCCAAGTTTTTTTTATGTCTTTGAAAATAAAATATGTCCAGGAGAAGTAACATATTAAGATTTGAGGAAAAGGGAATTTCTTATAATATTTTCCTGATTGAAGATTTGACCACTGAGAAGGAAAAGGGTATTAAAAGGCACCAAGCAAGAATAATGTATAGGAGAAGGTGGAACTTGGAAGATTAATTTCAAAGTTTTTCCTCAGTCCTAGGAACTAAAAACTTAACCAATAATTGGTGCTTATAGGTAGGATTAGCAGTACAAATAGGGCACAGATGGTCATCTATATGATGAATTTAAAAAGTGATAGAAAGGACCCTTACCTGAAATGCTTTTCCTATTACCAGCAGCTCTGCATTGTACTGTAGTCTAAAGCCAAACCTCTCGGTTTTCCACCCACATTTTAATATGGGCCCAAATTCTATTTGATCTTTTCACCTCCTGATACTTCCTTCCTTATAGTAAATTCCTAGATGCTAAATTCCTTGAGGGAGAAGATCTCCTCCTGTTTTATATCCTTTTATATTCAGCACCTAGTTCATCGTAATACATCTATGAAATGCTTAAAAATTATTTTTTGGTATTTGTTTTTTCATCAATATTATGTTTTTGTTTTTGTTTTTTTTTTTTTTTTTTTTTTTGCAGTACCCGGACATCTCACTGTGGTGGCCTCTCCTGTTGCAGAGCACAGGCTCCGGATGCACAGGCTCAGTGGCCATGGCTCATGGGCCTAGCCGCTCCGCAGCATGTGGGATCTTCCCAGACCGGGGCATGAACCCGTGTCCCCTGCATTAGCAGGCGGACTCTCAACCACTGCGCCACCAGGGAAGCCCCAAGATTATGTTTTGAAAGAAACTTTTAATTGCTTAACCTGAAAGATAATTAGTTGTAATCATTCAAACTTGATGTGATGCTGACAAAAGAGATGTTTGGCAATATGGGACCAGTTTTGCAAGGTTTACTGAAAAGATTATAGAGTTTAGAAGAGGACAGATCTACACTCACTACCTGGGAAAACTGGGATGTGTTTAATTTCTCTGGATGTCAATTTCTTATGTGACTCATAGGAATACCATATACAGAAGTGTGTATATTAGTTAATATAATACTAAGCCTCAGTTTTTTTACCTGTTTAAAGTAGGTGATATAATGTTAAGTACCATGTTATTTTGAAGTTTAAGTGAAATCTTATGTAAGGCACCAACACAGTGTCTTGTACATGGTAGTTACTCAATGAATTTTTATTATCTTTATCTTCTTTTCTCTCAAAGGGCATCACAAAGTATTCAGTTTTCTCAAATTCCATTCAAATGTCCCCAAATTTGAAAAACACTTAGCCTTAATCAGAATTAGTCCTCAGTGGCCCTACCACCTCTCTCAGACATTCCTCATGCTAACTCATATTTCACAGGGTTTAGCAGTTTATAAAGTAGGTTTGCTTATATCATCTTAGATAGTAGATTCTGTTATTGTCCACATTTTACAGAGAAAAGAAATGAACTGTTCTCTAATGTGAATATGATCTGATGCTTATATTGACTTTGAAGTTGTAGCAATTATCTTCCTTGTCAGTTGAATACCTTTTCAGGTTCTTGGTAAATAAATAATTTTTTTCAGGTCTGATACTTCTGACACTTTTAAAGAATGGGAACTTGCCTAATTGATTTGTAAATTTAAATTTCCCCTCTTTTTATTTTTTTTTCACATTTAGCAATGTTCCTAGCATAATCCCTCGCCTCCAGAACTAGACATTTCTCCTGCTTTTACGTGGTTTGCATTTTTTAAAACAGTGCATTCTTTTGCAGTACACTGAGACCTCTGGCTCAGATAATGAGACTTTTTCTTTATGCATATGGAAGAAATCAAATTTAAAACATGTCAAAAAACTCTCTTTACGTGAGAAACTTGAGATTCACACATTTTTCATAAATTCTAAACCATGCTTTTGTCATTTGTTTGTTACTATTTCTCCATAAGCCCTTTCATCCAGTCCATTAATCATTATTTTTAAAAATCTTCTCTGAATTTACAGTGAGTTTGACTTTATCTTTTGATAATGTGTCCAGAACCCAATTTATGTATCCAGAAGAGTTCCAGTTATCCAATAAAAATGAAATATTTATAACTTAACCCACTGTTTTATTCCATGCTATGATGATATAAACAAAATAGTTTTAATGATAGACTTTAAAATAGTTAAGTATTTTCTTATTTCACTTCTGGAGAAAAATGAATCATAGAGGTTAGCAATAAGGTCCATGATAGAGGTTTTCAGAACTCCTTATATTCTGAAACAAAGCTTGAAAAATATTTGGATTTACCTTATAGTCATGACCCTAACATTCCTGATAATAAGTTTCATTTTGTATTAAAATATTCTGAGTGTATTCTCTGCCAACACCTTATCTATGAAATACCTGAGGTTTCTTCTGTTGTTGATCCATTCATCCTCTTCAAAGTCCCAAGAAACCCAAAGCCTTCCAGGATCATTGCATCTTCAACTTCTAAGGCCACCACCCTTCAATTTTTACCGCTACTTTCTATCTCAATGCTCTCATTCCTATACCTTCAGAGCCTCAGTTCTTTTCTCCTTCTACCTCAAAATCTTTTTTTTAATAATGACATTTACTGACTGCTTAATATTTGCCAAAGATTGTGTTAAGTTCTTTGCTTGTATTATTTATTTTAATTTAACAATAACCCTATGAGCTGGATCGTATTATTCTCCTCTTACAAGTTGAGGAAACTGGGACTCGCAAAGATTGAGTTGTAACCACCATCAGGCTCAGTCAGAAAACAAATCACACCAGTTATTTTTAAAGAGATCATCCAATATGAGGAATTGTTACTTAGGCATAAAAAATTATTAGGTACATAACTGAGCATTAAAAAGGAACACTGAGGTGTCAAGGAAGTAGCACCGGCAGGAGGAGGAGCTGAAAGCCATTTTTCCATAAGTGACCACTGTTTGGCAAAGGCTGGTATCTGTGAGCTTGAGAAAGGGTCGGAAGAGCTGACACCCAAGCCTCTGAGGACAGGTTCCATCTAGCTTGTGCTGATGGCTCTGAATGTTGGAAAAACTTTGAATCAAATTCCACTGCTTCTAAACAATCATTGTATGAACTATTTATATATTATAGATATTAACTACTTATCTGTCATATAATTTGCAATTTTTTTCTCCCATTCATTAGGTTGTCTTTTCATATTCTCAATGGTTTATTTTGCTGTGTAAAAGTTTTTAAGTTTAATTAGGTCCCATCTGTTTATTTTCGCTTTTGCCTTCGGAGACAGATCCAAAAAAATATTTCTTTTATGTCAAAGAGTATTCTGCCTGTTTTCTTCTAGGAGTTTTATGGTTTCCAGTCTTACATTTAGGTATGTAATTGATTTTGAGTTTATGTTTGTAGATGGTATGAGAAAATGTTCTAATTTCATTCTTTTTCATTTAGCTGTCCAAGTTTCCCAGCACCATTTATTGAAGAGAATGTCTTTTCTCCATTGTGTGTTCTCATCTCCTTTGTAATTGATTAATTGGGCTTAATTGTGTGGGTTTATTTCTTGACCTTCTCTTTTGTTCCATTGACCTATGTGTCTGTTTTTGTGCCAGTACCATACTGTTTTGATTACTATAGCTTTGTAGGATAGTCTGAAATCTGGGACCATGATACCTCTAGCTCTGTTTTTCTTTTTCCAGATTACTTTGACTATTCAGGGTCTTTTGTATTTCCATACAAATTTTAAAGTTATTTGTTCTAGTTCTGTGAAAAATATCATTGGTGTATAATTGATTTTTTTGTATTGGTATTGTATTGTGTAACCTTGGTAAGCTTACTTATTGCCTCTAAAAGCTTTTTAGTATATTCATTGAGATTTTTACCATAGACAAGCATGTCTACAAATAAGGACAGTTTATTTACATTTACCCCTTACATTTATTATTCATCCCTTAACAATTATAGAAAATAAGAGGGGAGTGGTAAGAATGGACATCCTTATCTAAATTATAAGGGAAAAAGTATTTAGTCATTCACTGCATGATAATATCTGAAGGATTTTTGCATGCCCTTGATAAGATTGGGGAAATTCCCTTCTATTTCTATGTTCTGAGATTTTTATAATGAATGAATATTCATTTTTGTCAAATATTTTTTCTGCATATATTCATGTGATTATGTATATTTTTCTTGATCGGTCTGTTAATAGTGGAATATAGTGACTGGTTTTCAAAAGTTAACTAGCATTGAATTCCTGGGATAAATCAACTTGATTATGAGATTTCATTTTCTTTATATATTATGATACTTAATTTCCTAATATGTGGCTGAAATTTTTCACATTGATGTTGATGAGGGATAGTGACCTATAGTTTTCTCTTCTTGAATTTCTTTTGTCAGGGGTCTTGGTATAAGAGTAATGCTGGCCTCATTAAATGAATGGGAAGTATTTCCTTTCCTTCTGTTATCTTCAAGAGATGATATAGAACTAACATTAATTATTCCTCAAATGTTTAATAAAATTATTCAGTGAACTCATTTAGTCTTGGAATTTCATTTTTTGGAAAAAACTTAACTGCAAACTTTATTTCTTTAAAGATATAGGAATATTCAGGCTATCTATTTCTTTTTAATTGAGTTTTGGTAGTTTGTATTCTACAATGTATTCATCCACTTCATCTAGGTTGTCAAATTAATGGGCATAGATTTGCAAGCCATTTCCTTATTATCCCTTTAACATAAGTAAAATCAATATTGATATTATTCCTCATGTTAGTAATGTATGCCTTCTTTCTTTTTTTATTGACAAATCTGTCAAGAGGTGTATTAGTTTTATTGTACTTTTTGAAAACGAGCACTTCACTTAATGAGTTTTCTATTGGTTTTTCTGTTCTTAATTTCAGTGATGTCTTCTCTTATCTTTGTTATTTCCTTCTTTCTGTTTGCTTTGGTACTTGCTTGTCTTCTTCAAGTGTCTTAGATGGTATCTTAAAGTAGTGTTTTGAAATCCTTTTTCATTTCTAATATAAGCATTTAACATTATAAATTTTCATCTAGTTAATGTATTAGCTGCATCTCATAATTTTTTTTTTTTTTTTTTTTTTTTTTTTTTGCGGTACATGGGCCTCTCACTGCTGTGGCCTCTCCCGTTGCAGAGCACAGGCTCCATATGCGCAGGCTCCAGATGCATAGGCTTAGCTGCCACGGCCCATGGGCCCAGCCACTCTGCGGCATGTGGGATCCTCCCGGACCAGGGCACGAACCCATGTCCCCTGCATCGGCAGGTGGACTCTCAACCACTGTGCCATCAGGGAAGCCCTCATAAATTTTTATATGCTCTATTTCTGTTTCCAAAATATGTTATAATTTCTTTTGAGATAGTCTCTTTCAACCATTGCACATAGATTACCTACCTTTGTGTTGTTTAATTTCCAAATAGAGAGGTATTTTCCAGATATCTTGTTATTGATTTTCATTTTATTTTTTTATGTTTAAAGAATGCACTTTGAATAATTCCAATTCTTTTATATTTATTAATGTGTGTTTTATGATCCACAATGTGGTCTGTCTCAGTGAATGTTTCATGTGAACTGGAAAATAATGTGCATTCTTTTTCGTTGCATGGGATATTTTATAAATTTCAACTAGGTAATCCTTGTTAGTTTTCCTTCTGCTCATTTTATATATTACTGACAAAGGAGTATTGAACTTTCCAAGTATAATTATAGATTTATCAAAATCTTTTCATATTTTAGCTTTTGCTTAATGTACTTTAGAACTCTAAGTGCATATACATTTAAAATTATTATATATGCTTGATGAATTAAACTTTTATCATTTTCTAATGTATTTTTTCCAATAATTTTCTTTATTCTGAATTTTGCTTTGTTTGATGTTAATAAAGACAGTCAAACATTTTTAAAAACTTGCTTTTGGTATAGTATTTTCTTTACCATACTTTTATTTATATCACTATGCTTCAAGTGTATTTCTGGTAGATTGCACATAGAAGGATATTTTTAAAAATCAAAAGAAGTCTTTGTTTTTTTATTTGATGTGTTTAGACTATTTACCTTTAATGTTATTATTTATAGGTTGTATTTAGGTCTGTATTTGTATTAGTTTTCTTTTTGTCCATTCTATTTTGGTTTTGTTCCTGTGTCTTCTCTTCCCTACTTTTTGTTTTTTAAGTTATCTGAATTGTTTTTAGAATTTCATTTTAATCTGCTGACTGTCCTTTAAGAAAAAAATGCCTCTAAGGATTACAACATATATACAAATCTTTACCCAAACTACTTAGAATTATTGTTTAGCACTTCAAGTAAAATAAATAAACCCTGTGACTAAATATAGGCCTTTACCCTCTTGCTTTTGATGTAGTTGTCATGTATATAATAATGTGCTTACATTGAAACTCAAGTCAGAAAGTGTTTTTATAATTTTAGCTTTCAATAGCCATATATAATTTAATAAACTTAGGCAAAAATAATCTATTTTATATAACCAAATGTTTATATTTTCCTTTGTTCTTTTTTCATTTATGAGAGATCAGGTTTCCTTCTGTTAAAATTTCATCTGACAACACATTTTTACTTTATTCCTAAAGACAATTTTGCTAGATATAGCATTGAAATGACATTTCTTTTCTATTGTTGTTATTGGTGCTTTAAATACATTGTTCAGCTGTCTTCTGGCCTCCATGATTTCTGGTAGAAAATATGAAGTAATTTGAATCTTTGTTTACTTATATGATATGTGATGCTTTTTTCTTGGGGGAATATATATATATTATATATATATATAATATATATATATATTATATATATATATTATATATATATATATATAATTTTATCTTTGATTTCCAGCAGTCTGATTTTGATGTGTCTGGGTGTGGATTTCTTTGAATTTATCCTATTGAGTTCACTGAGCTTGTAGGATTATTAAATTTATGTTTTTCACCAAATTTAGGAAGTTCTGTGTCATTACTTCCTCAAACGTTTTTCTGCACCAACTTCTTTTTTTTCTCTTTCTGGGACTCCAATGAGACTAAGGTTAGATGTTTTGATATTGTCTAGTAAGTGCCTGAAACTATATTCACTTTTCCTCAGATTTTTATTCCCCCTGTGATTCAGGTTGAAAATTTCTGTTGATCTACCTTTAAGATTCTTTCCTCTGTCATCTCCATTCTGCTATCAAATCTCTTCAGTGAATTTTTTATTATTATTATTGTATTTTCAGCTGTAGATTTTCCACTTGTTTCATTTTATAGCTTTTATTACTTTTCAGAGAAATTCTCTCTTTTGATTCATTTCAAGAATGCTTTCTCTCACTTCTCAGAGTATTGTTGCAACAGCTGTTTTAAAATCTTTGCCGAAAAATCTAACATTTCAGTCATGTCATTATTAACATGTGTACAGTTCTTTTTGTTGTTGTTGTTTTGTTTTTGTTTTTTATTTTTTTTCCCACCTTGAACGTTGCTTTGGTTTTCCTGGCTCTTTGCATGTGTAGTCATTTTGTATTCCATCCTGTTCTTTTTAAATACTATGTTTTGAGACTTTATCCATGAAAAAATGTTAAGATTTGATGGATTACATTAATTGTTTTGTTTTAGAAAGTAGTCAACCCTGTTAGGTTCAGATCACAGTTTCTGACCTACACTCTGTGGGTAATTAATCCAATATTATTTTCGTCTATAGAGCCTGTGCAGTGCTATTATGATTTTTACTGCTTATGTACTTCCAAAGTGTCATTCTGAAACATGGACCATGGTTTTCACTGTAGTTTACATCTCAAAGCCTTTGCTGGCCTCCTTCTAATTCATATCAAGTGTGTGTACTTTATGGCAATCCCAGGACTTCTTACAGTGATTTAAAGAATTCCTTCTCAAGATGTTTCTTCTCCATGGCCCACTACTGAAATCCTAGTTTCCAGGTTCCTCTTTCTCAGTGTTGCCTCTAGAAAGCCAGTAATTTATCCTCCCCATATTACCTCATACTAACCATAATCGTTTAATTTTGTAGCAAAGCACCAAGGGGAAAAAGACTAGAGGACAATTTCTGATGCCCCATAACTGCCACAATCTGGCCAGTGCGGGGGAAGGAGAGTCAAAAACACTTTGCCTTGCTGGGGAAGCTTCCAATGTGCCAGTGAGGAAGAGATTGCCCCATTAAAAAAAAATCAATATGTTGTTATCACAAGATAGGTTGAAAGGAGGCATATAATTCCTAGGCACATAACAGTAGTGCAGCTGGGAGCTAAGCTATAGATTTGTGGTAAAGTTAAAGGAAATTTTCTACATAGAGGTACTGAAGTCGGGACTTCTTATTTGGGAAAAGAAATTACTTGCCTAGAATGAGAGAATGAGGGCTTTAAGCCAGGGAGAAGGTCAGAGGAACAGCAATTTTTCAAAGACTATTTGGTGTAGAATTTATCATCATAGAGGAAAATATTGAATGGAGTGAAAGCTACTTTCAAATTATGAAGGTGATAAATACACTATTTGTAGACTTAGTGAAATATTTCAAAGGGTTTATTTCTTAGTTAAGTGAGACTGACATGTGAGACAAAATAAAATATTTCCATTGTCTTTTAGAAAGAGTTTTATAAAACCTTAAAATTTTGTGCAAAATTAAGCTGTATTGTAAGATGATAATTTTCCTATCTTGAACGTTTTAAGAAGATAGTCCAGCAGAGACTGGACAGCACATGAGAGGAATTATGTAAACGGGACTTCCACTCTGAGAATAAGACATCAGCAGATAGTAAAATCCATTTCAACTCTGAGAGGCTAGAATGATTTAAACTATCAGAGCAAAAACATTTACAAAAAAATAAAATCAGGAACAAAAGTAGTAACTCAAAAACATGTAAAACGTTGACTAAGGAAATCTTAAAAACACTGTTTCTTGATTTTCAAACTTCATATTTATACTATCAACTGAAGAATTTTCCCACCTAATCCCTTAAATAAAATACAGATACTATCATCTTTTACAAGCCAACTCAGTTCCATTTAGTTCATAAATAATAAATAATAGAGCACCTAGCAGGCTAAATTTATTTTAAGAAAATAATTTCCATAATATACAGATAAATGTATTGATGATTAATTAGCTTAAAGACTCTTTAACATTGCTGATTAAGTAATAGGTGAGCTAACAGAAGAGTCTGCCACAATTTTTAATATATAGCTAATATTTTAAAAAGCATACTCATTAATCTCTTTTTTTACTTGAATTGCAAATAAATAATAATGATTAATTTGATTACATTATCTATGCAAACTGTCCTAATTTCTTAAAATTCAAGACTCTTCAATAATTGCCAGTGCATCTACTTAGTATTCCCATGTTATTAATCTCTAAGATATCCCCACAAAATGCACTTATTTGCCCTCTTGCAGTCTTCCTTCTACCAAGATTTATCGGCCATCTAATATATGCCAGATACTCCAGGCATTTGAATATAAAATTAAGAATATAGACACTATCCTTAAAGAATCTACAGTCTAGAATAGGTAGATATACAAGTAAGAGTGCAATAGTCATAATGATACTTTTTTTTGGCATTTCTAATGTGTGGATTACACTATGCTAAAATATTTTCATGTGCTTATTTTATTTGAGGTCATAACAATACTATGAGATAGAACTTGATTAAAACTGATTAAACTGACTACAAATTGTAGGCTTCCTATTACAACCCTTATCATCTGCAGTAAGTGCTATATAAAAATTACTGTGAGTACAATGAAGGGACATGTGGCCGATTCTCTGTCCACCATTTTTGGGACATGCCATTCTTTACAGAAAAGACAGTGAGGTTGGAATACTTAAAAACCTGAATTTCCTACCCAACCATGAACCTGGGATTCTGTACATTATTTAGGTCCCACTAATCATATGCTGTTAAACAAACCTGAAAAAGAATTGAATTATTTTAGGGGGGAGAAGCAAGGGGCAGAAAATTTATATTTTGATGATATACATAAGCAGAAACTGTGTAGTTCTAGTGCTAACAGTTTCTCAGTAAAGTACTTGGCTTTCTAATTTGGCAGCCATCCAGTTACACAGAGGTGTCTTGTACTGGAGCCAATGGCCACAGGGCCAGTTTCTTAGATCTGCAAATCATGGTAGAGGCAGCAGCTTCCTTGGCTTTGTTCTGTGCCATGGTTTTGGCAGTTTTTCTGAAAGCTTAGCTGAGAGTCCTTTTCTTCATCCTTCCAGAAAATATAGTGATCACTTCCTAATAGTCCTGTAAACAGTTGATAACACTTCATAAATTCCTTTCTGCTGAAACTATCTAGAATATTTCCAGTGTCTGTATGTAAAGATTCTGGTTAATACTGAGCACTCAATCTGGTCTGATGACAAGGGAACGGGTATAAAGAAGGGATTCTGGAAAGGGTGACTTCTGTGGTGATCCTTGGAGAGAGAATCTAAGAAAAGAAGTCATCCATGCAGTACTAATGTGTAAAAAGTTCAGATGCATCAGAAGTAACATCCAGGACACTACAAGTAGTGGAATATTCACTATTGACAGAGTGTTACCTTGCAGTTTTATTTTTGACACAGAATTCCTCCTTAAAAATATGCAAAACATCTCCACCATTTAATTAAAGCTTTCTCAGTTGTGCTGGCATCAAAAGACTCAACAATAGAATCTGATCGATGTAATTATAGTTTGTTTGCTGTATGATTAAGGACATGTCTATTTGAAAAAATATCTCTAAAGTCATGAAATTTCATGGCAAAATGTTTCTTTTTGTTGTTGTTGTTTGTTTTTTCTGACATGAGTTCCCATTATATACTATGTGGATTATTGATAAAATCAATGACTTGCCCAAATAGATGGCCTTTTCTTGGTTAACATGTTTAGACATGTATTCAAGTTTATTCAATTTTGTTCTCTCTCTCTGAACCATGATTCCCTGCCAAATTTTGCTCTCAGCTTCAACAGCTTACCTCTCTACCCAATTCCTTTCCTAAACTGTGTCTTATAAAGCCAACTAATACAATCCCCTAACATGTAACATAAAATTGCCCAATTCACGTAACATCAAAACCAGAGTGATCTGCCGTACTCCAGAGCCCTTACCTTAACCACTAAATTACATCATTATATTAACAGCCCGGAGAAAATAATCTGAAGATAATTATAGGTCCCTAAGAAGAAGAAGCATATTGAATGTATGTATTATTAGTAGTTAATCTGAATCAATCTAGTTCTTCCTTTATGAACATATGTTTAACCAAAGAAATATTATTCATAAAAGAAGATATAGCTAACCATTAGACCCAACTATATGAACAAACATAGTAACAAAAATCTTTATATAAATTTTCTTATTAAAAATAGTTTTATGATTTAAATGTGAAACAGAATGGGAGGAAGTGCCAAGTGGAAAAAAAAAAGCAATTGTTAGGGAGAAGAAAGCTAGTTTAAGAGAAACAGAATATTATGTCTGAAAATAATTCTTTAAAACATTTGAAAATATGAAATGGTTGCATTTGTATTGATCATTTTAATTTTTTCAATTCCAAAAGCATTTTTTTGGTTTTAAGTAACTTGTTATCATCTCAATGAATACTGATTCATTTTATGATAGCTTAAAAGTAAGGGTAATACTGCATTTTAGTGCAGCTTCAAGAATAATTTTTCAATATCTACTTTTTATTCTTTTTGCAGTGAATGTAACCAAGGCAAAACCCTTCTATTTTCAGGAGAAAATAATATGTAAATATAGTAAGTCTTTTTTAGGAGGTCGTTAAGAAAATTTAAGTGTTTGGAATATACTAAGAAAAACAGTCTTGTTCTTCCATAAAATATCTTTGGCAATCACTAGCAGAGTAGAAGTTGTGAACCTGCTAGACCAGTAGTCTGACTCCAAGCAACATGTCTCATGAACTTATGCTTTTATGTTATCATAAACTCTTTTCCTTAGAACAAAAAGATGGAAATACTGCTATGTCAGATTCAGGTCATTATTGGGTTGGATTTATAGATGGGTGGGGTCCTGTGAGGACCTGCTTTGCACTACCTGTGGTTTTGGTTTCCTGCTTCTTTGTAGCAAACGTAAACAGATCTGAAAATTAGGCCTCTCTCTCTGGCCAGCTCTAGCTTCCTCACTGCACAGAGCAGCAGCAAAAGCTGAGGCAGAGTCATTAATTTCTGTATCCATTAGACATGTGCCATAAACACATCATAGTAGGTCTTAGCAAAGAAGCAAATTCTTCTCTGTATAACATTTTTAATGTATGACTATTAAAATAGTTGTAAATATAAATTTGCTTGTTTTTTATCTGCATATTTGTGTTGTTAAAAACAAAAATGTCTTAGAAAATACGTTTTGAAGGTTTACATCTTAAAATAAGAAATGAAATGCAAGAGTAATTCTACTTCTATCGTTCAATTACTCTGAGCAAACAAATTCATGAAAAATAAAATCACACCTGCAAGTTCATGATTGCTTAAATTAGAAAAAAAGTTATAACAGTCCTTATTCATGGGTTGTTTCCCGTGAAGCTACTCACACTCTGAAACCCTAGCCACACATCAAATCACATTATGTTGAACTGTCGTTTAGATTATTCCTGTACCAAATTACCTCATCCAATTATGAAGATACTATTTCTGTATTATTTTACATAAATAATACTTAATGTGTTTTGTGTGGCGGGTCAAAGAAAATCCTGACAGTTTCCACACTATAGATTAAAAGAATTTAGGGCTCTTGATCTCATATAGAAAATTATGAGTTATCATTCCCATTTTGTTTTAAATTACAATATTTTTTGAACCATATTTGCAGTGTTACCCTTTGTTCACCCAGGGAGCCTTCCATGAATGTCCATAATTGTTTTTCTAAGAAAAATAAATAACTCTACTTTGGTTTACTGGTGTGTTGCATTGTTTATAAGACAGTGCTCTGAACTCAAAAGGACTCTTCTCATCACCATATAAGTAAGCAGTAGCTGTTTAAGGAGACAATGAAATCAAATGCTTTTAGGTTAAAGTCATGGGCAGTGCTCAAACATGTGCAACCTCTATTTGTAGGACCACTTTCTTCTCCTAAATACTAGAAATTGTGCTGTACTAATGTTTTGTTTTGAATCCCCTAAGGTGCTAATTGCATTGTACGCTGTTGAGGGGTGGAAATATTATAGGTGGTTTCCAACTGGAGGGAGCTGGAGGAGTCTTCAGTAACTTATGTCAGAACAATATATGTAATAACCTATGAAAGTCCCAAAGGGAATAGTATAGTGTGGGAGAAAAACATATTCCATTATTTATACATGAATGTAAATCAAATACATAAAAGAAACATAAACATATTGGAGTATTTTTAACCCCCCCCCCAAAAAGGTTTAAAGGTAAAAGACAACATTTGTTCTTAATATTTCAAGAGAGTCTTACTTAACAGTGAGTCTTGAATACAGGCATACCTTAGATTTCTCACTAGCTACCATTGCATATTCTGTCATGTTGATAACACCATAAAAAGTGTCATTAAGAAATCTCCAGTGAAATTAAATTTCTAATGTGCACTCTAAGTATTAAATGATTGTTTACTTAATAAAGATGGTACTTAAAGTTTTTCCTTTGGTGAATCATGTGCTGACCAACAAGTATAACCAAACATATGCCTCTCTTATCATAGTCCAAGAAAGTATCCCAGAGTCGAACAACACTGAAACAATAGTGACATCTAGCAGCAAATATAGTCAGTATGATACATCTCACATAAGACTCTTTCAAATGTATCAAAATATAATTAATTCAAGCCTCCCACCCTTTATTCAAGGTGACAAGCACAATAATTATTTATCAAATCCCCCTTACATAAATGTCTTTTATAAAGTAACCAAAAACAAATCATTTTTTATTTCTGCATCCCAAACTACACCTTGTTTTAAGCATTCAAATGAGAGTGCCACAAATGACTTTGATTTTAAGATGCATTTTTACAACAGCTGCTGTTGTATTATTGAATCTATAAGCGTTTCAGATTAGCTTTCACATGGTGCATCTTAAAAAATAAACGCTGCCTCTCTGTTAGCAGAGTTGACTAGCTGTTTCTAAAATGTAATTTATTTTATTCACACGGCTTGGAAATAAAGAAGTTTGATATCTAGAGAAATAGGATGAAACAGGAAGCACAAATTTATGTTTAAGATAATTTTAAGATAATTAATTAAGATAATTTTAAATTTAAGATAATTTTAAAGTCACAATGATGTAATATACAGCATAGGGAATATAATTAATAATATTATAATGACTTTGTATGGTGACAGATAATAACTAGACATATCATAGTGAGCATTTTGGAATGTATAAAAATACCAAATGACTATGTGGTACACCTGAAACTAATGTAATATTGTAGGTCAATTTGTGCCTTCATTTAAAAATAAACAAAATAAATAAATGATACTTTAAAAAGCAAGTCTATCCCTGTCTACTTTTTTAAATTTTTAATTGAAAAGTAGCCAATCCATATGAAGGTTTACACAGTGGTGGAGTTTTTTGTGAATTTGGAAAACGCTGAGAATCTAGTTTCTGTGAATTTGGCAAATACTTATTTCAAATCACCTGAGAAGAAAAGTAGAAAATGAGACCAGAAAGTAATTCTAGTCTCCATAAGCAGCACTTAAGGATGTATTCTGTCTGAAGAACAAGGCTATCTTTCTTTCCAGTGAGGCCAATTCTTTACCTTGATCTGTTAGTGAAGAACTTCAAAACCAGTCTGCACAGATGAAAAATTATAACAGAATATTCTGGGAAAAAACAAACAAACTAGCATTTGAAAGGAAATGGAGGGTGCCAAAGACAAGGGAAGGAAAACAAGCAGACAACTACATACTATATAAGCCTTATGATAAAAAAAAAGATAGAAAAAAAAAGCAGAAGAGGTGCTTAACACTGAGAAAGGGCAGGATAAAATCTTCTAGACTTAATAACAGTGATTATTTATTAATAGTAACATTTTGAACCCTTAATATGGGCTAGGAACTCTTATGTGAACTTTACATTTACAAACTCATTTTCTCCTCATCACCGCCCCATTAGATAGGCGCCACTATTCAATCTGTTTTACAGATAAGAAAGCTGAGATACAGAAAGGTCAAGTAAGTTGCATACATACATTCAGCTAATAGGTTGTGGAGTTAAGATTCATACCCAAGCAGTACTATACTGTTAACCACTAGACTATAGCACATCTCAAATATATGAATTATTTTTTGTGTGCTAAGCACTGATCTAAGAAGGTACACCTATCTATTTTATAACAGCCCTGTGAGTGAGGCATTTATCTCTATCTTACAGATGAGAAACTGAGGCTTAGAAAAGAAAACCCTAAGTTCTAGTGACTTAACACAATTTCAATGGCTTATTTTCTTCATATTGCATTCTTAGAGAAAGAGAATGTTATTTCATGATTCTTTGTTTCTGATGAAGAACTATAATCAAATAACTGATTGCCATCTATGTGTTTCCTGCTGTCACCAAATAACAATTTTTTATTAAAAAGAGATTCTGTGACTAATGGAAACAATGCAGATTTTAGAGCCCGATCTTAGCTTGCTCATGCCCTGGCTGTGTACTCCTGGGAGTGTTTGCTAACCTTGTCAAAAATCAGTTTCCTTAAGAAAATTGAAAGGATTGCTATCTTTCTCCTTTTATTGCAGTAAATATTCAAGATCAATTATAAAAAAAATGCCTATCCTGTAGAAAGTGCTTGGCCAATGGAAGCTAGTTTAAATTTTTAATCATTTTATTTATCTGTGCTTCTGTTCTAAGGATGGCTGTAATTTATGGGAGAGCCTCAAAGAAATTAAAAAAGCTTCCAGGAAGAGTGTGAAAGCCTGAGAGAGACTGGCTGGCTGGTTTTATAAACAGATATTAGTCCAGTAGAAAAGTTACCCATTAATAGCTATTTGAAAAGGAAAGGAATATACATAGATAAAAATATAAGAGAATGTCAGCAGTATTACATAAATGACAATAAAAATGGAACTACTGTCACAGCTAAAGAAAAGATTTTAAGTATTACATGGTTTCAAAACATTGCTCAGTTCATCAGGGTCTCACTTCCGTTGAAATGTCTGGTGACTGGAATTGCCTGCTCCAAAAATTTCACAAGAACTGCTCTTGAATGTGCTATTTGGCAGTATTTCTTTTTTCCTCTAATCACACTTGAATTATCTCTTCTGAAAATCACATCTCTAATTATTAAGCATCAGTGAATGAGACCAAGATTTAGAATACAGTGGGAGCCCACTTGCCAGGAGGAATCACATTACAGAAAAACTTCTAATGGCAAGAATCTATTTAAGTTGTGTCTCCCAAGGGAAGGGTTACAAGGCCCACTGCCTAACAAAATTTAAGTAAAATTGATCAAAGGGCTGTAAGTTATTCTTCAGAGGATCATTTAGTAAAAGCAATGGCAACCAACGATACTGGATTTTACAGGACAGTCTTGCTTTCCTGCAATTTTATTATTTTCAATTAAACCATTCTGCTAAATGCATAACTAAAGTGATTTCATTTCGATAAAATTTTAAGACTTTTTAGACAAATTAGTTTATAAATTAAAAAATATATATCTAATCACATATTCTGATTTTAGGATTACAGTGTTGTCAATACATATGGAAAACTAGTACCATGATAGTGTAATAGGGAAGTACAAATTTGACTCCATATTGGATCTGTTTCTTTTGCTTTAACCTTTGTGGTCTATTGTTTTTGCTATAAGTTAATCACTAAAAATGTTGCCTATAGTCTGAAATATACAGGATAGTCCATTTTCAAGGATCTGACCTTTAAAGTCATAAAGCTTTTCCATTAATCTAGAGATAAAAAGTTGAAGAATAGAGAATAACATTGTCTTGTTGGAGGTTTATAGAAACAATGTGACCAGACCTACCTGGACAGCTGCAAGAACAAAGGATTCTGCCACCAAGAAGTTTGCAGAAACTAACCACACTCCTTTTTAGTATAAAAGAAGCCTGAATTCTAACTTTGGTAAGATGTTTTTTTGGGACACTCGTCCACCATCTTCTCGGTCTGCTGGCTTTCCAAATAAAGTCACTATTCCTTGCCCCAAAAACTTGTCTCTCAAATTATTGGTCTGTCATGCAGCAGGCAGTACAAGCTTGGATGTAGTAACAGTTGGACATTTTCATATACGGTTATTTGATTTTCATCCTGATCAGAAAACAGAAAGAAAATCATGTTTATAATTAGTCCTTTCAGGTGAGTCCAGTGAGAAAAGGGTTTAAAATATTTGCTATTTACACTGTTTGGAATCCTACATTTCCTTGCCTTTTTAAATTTTATATTTGTTTTTGAGAAAGTTAAAGTTTCTTATTGTTTAATTATCATAGACTAGTTAACTGACTCAGAAAATGAACTTCATGTCTTAAATGTACAAATTGAAATTAAGCTACTATACAGAGAGGTTTTTCTATTTCCACTTTGGTAAAGAAATTTTCTTTAAACTGTTAAATCAAAACCCTTGGATGCTATGTACTGCCAGAACCAGCTTGAACCCAGAACTTTCTTTACAAGGAGAGGCTGAGGAAAATTTTAACAAGAACTCTTCTCCATTCTTTCTCCTTAGTTTCCAAAACCAACATAATTTGACTTTTTTTTTACAGATTTGATTAAAGAAAATTCAATAACAAATTGAGCATATAAAATATTTTTATTGTGATAATAACACATAACATGAGATCTACCTTTATAACAAATTTTAAGTACAATAAAATATTGCTAACTGTAGACATTCTGTTGTACAGCAGAGTTCTAGAATTTATTCACCTTGGATTACTGAAACTTTATATCCATAGAACAACTTCCCATTTCCCCTTCCTCCAGCCCTTGGCAAATACTATTCTATATTACCAGTTTGACTATTTTAGATATCTCATGTAAGTGGAACCATGCAGTATTTATTCTTCTGTGACCAGCTTATTTCACTTAGTACAATGTTCTCAAGGTTCACTCATGTTTTCATAGATGGTAGAACTTCCTTCTTTTTAAAACCTAATATAAAAAATAAAGTATTCCTATATTCCACAAGCAATATGGGTAACTTCATATGGAATAAAAATAAATGCTATAAGAAATTAGAATTCATAATTATATGCTGTTCATCTTTCAGTTTATGGAATATCCATTGCTTCTAAATCATACAGTGAAAAATGTGAGACAATTTTTTTACATTTTTTCCCATAGAAAGACATAATTATCCAATCATTCTTAGTGGAACTCATTTTGATTGACAAATGTTACAACAAAACTCACTTTAATGGGCATGTAGCAGTTACATCAATAACATTATGTTTTGGTAGAGAAATCACATTGAGATAAAGGAGATTCCTCTCTTTTTTCAACCAAAGAACATATCCTCCAGCACTCTGGTAAGCTAAAAACATACACAAGCAATTGCAGGGGCTCTGAAAATGTCCTCTGCCTTCACTTACTAAACTATTTTAATCCTTGTTCTGCTGTTCCATAATCATATGACATTAAACAATTGTAAAGCATTTCAGTTAAAAGGAATCAGCCAGGAGATTTCTTATACCATCCTTTCTTCATTATGAGGGGAAGGTGAGTTGCAAGCAGGAAGGAGGGAGATATTGATTCAGCAATTTAGAGGGTCAGGAGTATTAAATTCAGAGACAAAAAGAAGAAAATAGTTGTACTGAGTTAAAGTATGAAGGGGGCAGCAGGGAGAAGAGTGAGGAGGGGAGAGAAAATAAATACTGGAATCAGAGAGATCTGATTCTGGGATGTATTGTATGCCCATCCTGCCACCTACCCACTGGGTGATCCTGGAAACGAATTTTTCATGTCTCCGATTCCCCCTCTGAATAACGTTATATAATAGCTTATTAAGGACTTTTTGAGAACTAAAACTTTAGCAGCAAATCACATATTACAGTGCACAGAGTACGCACTTGAAAAAAAAGTGTTCTTTGTCTTGTTCAGTCCTTTGTTGTTGTAGAGATTGCCTCGGTTTTAGAAGAAATTACAACTTTTAGGATGATCCCTCTGACTGTATTCCAATGATATGTGTATTTTCTTGGTTTAGGTAACTATTTCTTCTGCCTGGGTCTAAACTACCACCATATTCCATTCACCCCCTTTTCTAGATAATTATTTTTATTTTTGCTTCCTCAATGTACATGTTACTTCCTGAAGTATCACTTTTCTATTGACACACTTCGGTGTCTAGATAAATTTAACCCCTCTGTCACAGGTCTCACAACAAACTGTTTTATCCTCTCTGTTTGTACTTTCTTCATTCATCCCTCCATACATGCTGGACATTTATTATAATTATAATTAACCTATGCTTGTAATTTCTTGTTTAATGTCACCTCCTGATAATCGAATATTCCTAGACAGACTGTTTTAGAATACTCCCCATTACTATGCCACATCTAGAGTGGTGCTTGCTACATAGGAAGGGTTGATAAATATTTGCTGAGCCTTTATGTATGTTGATTTTTTTATCTATAGAAAATAGAATTCTAGGATCATCAATGTTATTTTAAAATATTTAACTTCAATATACTATCCAGTGTTTGACAATTAAAGAATCTATAAACAATAATCAAGGGCACAATTAGAGTCATACTTTATTTCAAGTTAAGTACTCAGAGATTAGACACACATTTTCAGGATATTTATGACCAAAAAGAGCCTCTCTTTCTCTCTCCTATACACATTACACACACGTGAACAGAAAAGTATTAAGTATATATTTGGAGGCTTATAACCATTGTAGCCTTCAGTAATGTGTAAATGTGCAATTATGGACAGAAAAGCATCATCTATAAGGTAACTAAAAATGGATGAACAATATTTTGTAATTTTGATCAGTTACTTATTAGAAATCCATTAGAAAATCCAATTAGTTGGGGAAACTCATTTAGTGAAGATTCACATTTTGTTTCATAGAAATTTAGCTCATATTTTAGATTCATGATTTATACCATATTTTGCTCCTCCCATTTTGTTATTTTTCATTTTTTCATAAAAAAAGGAAAAAGAAATTTCAGGATTTAATGTAGTGTAAGAAAGAAATGAGCATCTTTATATCCATGTAACATTTTAAATTCTGCTTAATCTATTTCAGCACTCTTCTCACTGTTAATTAAGGGTGATTTGGCTTCAAGATCACAGAGGAGTAAGACATGGACTCCCCATAAATACATCAGAAATACATCTACATGTGGAACAACTCCCACAGAACACCTACTGAATGCTAGAAGAAGACCTCAGACTTCCCAAAAGGCAAGAAAATCCCCACGTACCTGTGTAGGGCAAAAGAAAAAAGAAAAAACAGAGCCAAAAAATAATTGGGATGGGACCATCTACTCCTCTGGGAGGGAGCTGTGAAGCAGGAAAAGTTTACACACACTAGGAAGCCCCTTCACTGGCAGATATAGGGGGTGAGTGGGTGGGGGGGAGGGGGAAGCTTCAAAGCTGCAGAGGAGAGCACAGCAACAGAGGTACAGAGGGCAAAGTGGAGAGATCCCCACACAGAGGATCAGTGACAACTAGCACTCATCAGCCTGAGAGGCTTGTCTGTTCACCACAGGAGTGGGTGGAGGCTGGGAGCTGAATCTTGGGTTGGAGGTCAGATCCCAGGAAGAGGACTGGGGTTGGCTGCATGAACACAGCCTGAAGGGGGTTAGTGCACCACAGCTAGCCAGGAGGGAGTCTGGGAAAAAGTCTGGACCTGCCAGAGAGGCAAGAGACCATTGTTTCAGGGTGCACAAGGAGAGGGAATTCCTTCCCAGTGTGCCCAAAGAAGGCAGAGCACCCCTTAAGTGAGCTCCAGAGACAGGCACAAGCCACGGCTATCAGCTCAGAACACAGAGGCAGGCATGAACTGCTAACGCTGTGGCCACTGCCACCAAGAATGCTGTGTGGGGTCTTCCCTGGTGGCGCAGTGGTTGAGAGTTCGCCTGCCAATGCAGGGGATACGGGTTCGTGCCCCAGTCTGGGAGGATCCCCCATACTGTGGAGTGGCTGGGCCCATGAGCCATGACCACTGGGACTTCACGTCCGGAGCCTGTGCTCCACAGTGGGAGAGGTCGCAGCAGTGAGAAACACGAATACCGTGGAAAAAAAAAAAAAGAATGCTGTGTGCAAGTGCAGGTAACTCTCCACAGCCCCCTTGGACCCTGTGCAGCGCACCACTTTCAGGGTCCTGTGATCCACAGACAACTTCCCCGGGAGAACACACAGCACAACTCAGGCTGTTGTAACATCATGCCGGCCTCTGCCACCTCAGGCTTGCCTTGCATTCCAATTATGACTACCATACCCCTCCCTCCCCCCGACCTGAGTGAGCAAGAGTGCCCTAATCAGCCGCTACTTTAACCCCTTCTTGTCTGGGCATGGAAGAGATTCCTGAGGGTGGCCTATATGCAGAGGCAGGGACAAAACCAAAGCTAAACCTCTGGAGCCATGTGAACAAAGAAGAGAAAGGGAAATTACTCTGTGCAGCCTCAGGAGCAGCAGATTATCCCCACAATCAACTTGATAAACCTGCATCTGAAGAATACCTGAATAGACAATAAGCCTTCCCAAAATTGAGGCAGTGGACTTTGGGAGCAACTGTAGACTTGAGGTTTGATTTCTGTGTCTAATTTTTCTCTGGCTTAATGTTTATGTTAGTTTAGTATTTAGAATTAATTATCATTGGTGGATTTTGTTTATTAGTTTGGTTGCTTTCTTCCTTTTTTTGTTTTCATATATATATATGTATATATATATATATATATATATGTATTTTTTGTTCCTTTTACTCTTTTCTTAAGTGTGTATGTGTATGCTTCTTTCTGTGATTTTGTCTGTATAGGTTGGATTTTACCATTTGGCCTAGGGTTCTGTCTGTCTGTTTTTTGGGAGGATTTTTGTGTTTTTTTGTTTGTTTGTTTCATTTTGTTTTTCTTTATCTTTTTCTTTTTTTTTTTCTTCCTTTTCTCCTGAATTGAGTGGCTGGCAGGGTCTTGGTGCTCAGCTAGGTGTCAGGCTTGAGCCTCCGAGGTGGGAGGGCCAGTCCAGGACATTAGACCACCAGAAACCTCCCGGGCACACATAATATCAATTGGCGAGAACTTTCCCAGAGATCTTCATCTCAACACTAAGACACTTCTCCACCCAACGGCCAGCAAGCTCCAGTGCTGGAAGCCCCATGCCAAACCACTAGCAAGACAGGAACACAATTCCACCCATTAGCACAGAGCCTGCCTAAAGCCATACTAACTTCACAGACACTCCAAAACACACCACCAGATGTGGCCCTGCCCACCAGAAGGACTAGATACAGCCCCACATACCAGACCGCAGGCACCAGTCCCCTCAACAAGGAAGCCTACACAAGGCACTGAACAAACTTTACCCACTGGGGGAAGACACCAAAAACAATGGGAATTACGAACCTGCAGCCTTGGAAAAGGAGATCCCCAACATAGTAGGTTAAACAAAATGAGAAAACAGAGAAATATGCAGCAGATGAAGGAGAAAGATAAAAACAAACCAGACCAAACAAATGAAGAGGAAACACGCAAAAAAAATTAAGTTCAAAGAAAAAGTACTAAAAGCAGCAAGGGAAAAGCAACAAATAACATACAATGGAAACCTCATAAGATTAACGGCTGATCTTTAAGCAGAAACTCTGCAAGCCAGAGAAGAGGCAGGACATATTTAAAGTGATGACAGGGAAAAATCTACAACCACGATTACTCTACCCAGCAAGGATGTCATTCAGATTCGACAGAGAAATTAAAACATTTATGGACAAGTAAAAGTTAAGAGAATTCAGCACCATGAAACCAGCTTTACAGTGCTAAAGGAAATTCTCTAGGCAGGAAACACAAGAGAAGGAAAAGATCTACAAAACCAAACCCAAAACAATTAAGAAAATGATAATAGGAACATACATATTGATAACTACCTTAAATGTAAATGGATTAAATGTTCCAAACAAAAGACACAGACTGGATGAGTGGATAGAAAAACAAGACCCACATATATGTTGTCTACAGGAGACCCCCATCAGACCTAGGGACACATATAGACTGAAAGTGAGCAGATGAAGAAGATATTCCATGCAAACAGAAATCAAAAGAAATCTGGAGTATCAATTCTCATAACAGACATAATAAACTTAAAATAAAGACTATTACAAGAGACAAAGAAGGACACTACATAATGATCAAGGGATCAATCCAAGAAGAAGATATAACTATTATAAATATTTATGGACCCAACATAGGAGCACCTCAAAACATAAGGCAAATGCTAACAGCCATAAAAGGGGAAATCAACAGTAACACAATCATAGTAGGGGACTTTAACACCCTGCTTTCACCAATGGACAGATCATCCAAAATAAAAATAAATAAGGAAACACAATCTTTAAATGATACATTAAACAAGATGGACTTAATTGATATTTATAGGACATTCCATCCAAAAACAACAAAATACACTTTCTTCTCAAGTGCTCATGGAACATTCTCCAGGATAGATCATATCTTGGGTCACAAAGCTAGCCTTGGTAAATTTAAGAAAATTGAAATTCTATCAAGTATCTATTCCAACCACAATGCTATGAGACTAGTTATCAATTACAGGGAAAAAATCTGTAAAAAATACAGACATATGGAAGCTAAACAACACGCTACTAAATAACCAAGAGATCACTGGAGAGATCAAAGAGGAAATCAAAACATACCCAGAAACAAATGACAATGAAAACACGACAGCCCAAAACATATGGGATGCAGCAAAAGCAGTTCTAAGCAGGAAGTTTATAGCAATACAATCTTACCTCAAGAAACAAGAAACATCTCAAATAAACAACCTAAACTTACACCTAAAGCAATTAGACATATAGGAACAAACAAACAAAAAAGTAAACCCCAAAGTTAGCAGAAGGAAAGAAATCATAAAGATCATATCTGAAATAAATAAAAAGAAATGAAGAAAACAGGAGCAAAGATCAATAAATCTAAGAGCTGATTCTTTGAGAAGACAAACAAAATTGATTAGCCAGACTCATCAAGAAAAAAAAGAAGACTCAAATCAACTGAACAAGAAATGAAAAAAGAGAAGTAACAACTGACACTGCATAAATACAAAGGATAATGAGAGACTATTACAAGTAATGATAAGCCAGTAAAACACACAACCTGGAAGAAATGGACAAATTCTTAGAAAAGTACAACCTTCCAAGACTGAACCAGGAAGAAATAGAAAATATGAACAGACTAATCACAAGCCCTGAAATTGAAACTGTGATTACAAATCTTTCAACAAACAAAAGCCAAGGACCAGATGGCTTTACAGGTGAATTCTATCAAACATTTAGGGAGGAGCTGACCCTTATCTTTCTCAAACTCTTCCAAAATATAGCAGAGGGAGGAACACTCTGAAACTTATTCTATGAAGCCACATCACTCTGATACCCAAACCAGACAAAGATGTCACCAATTTCACTGATGAAAATAGATGCAAAATTCCTCTACAAAATACTATCAAATAGAATCCAACAGCACATTAAAAGTATTGTACACCATGATCAAGGGGAGTTTATACCACGAATGCAAAGATTCTCCAATATATGTAAATTAATCAATGTGATACACCATATTAATAAACAGAAAGATAAAAAACATATGATCATCTCAATAGATGCAGAAAAAGCTTTTGACAAAATTCAACACCAATTTATAATAAAAAATTACCCAGAAAGTTGGCATTGAGGGCCCCTACCTCAACATAATAAAGGCCATATATGACAAAACCACAACCAAAATTGTTCTCAATGGTGGAAAACTGAAACCATTTCCACTAAGATCAGGAACAAGACAAGGTTACCCCCTCTCACTGCTATTATTCAACATAGTTTTGGAATTTTTAGCTACAGCAGTCAGAGTTGAAAAGGTTATAAAAGAAATCCAAATTGGAAAAGAAGAAGTACAGCTGTCACTGTTTGCAGATGACATGATATTATACATAGAGAATCCTAAAGATGAAACCAGGAGACTACTAGAGCTATTCAGTGAATTTGGTAAAGTTGCAGGATACAAAATTAATTTACAGAAATCTCTTCCATTCCTATACACTAATGAAAAAATCTGTAAGAGAAATTAAGGAAACACTCCCATTTACTACTGAAACAAAAAGAATAACATACCTAGGAATAAACCTCCTAAGGAGACAAAAGACCTGTATGCAGAGAACTATAAGACACTGATGAAGAAATTAAAGATGATACAAACAGATGGAGCAATATACCATGTTCTTGGATTGGAAGAATCAACATTGTGAAAATGACTATACTACTCAAAGCTATCTACAGATTCAATGCAATCCCTATCAAGCTACCAATAGCATTTTTCCCAGAAATAGAAAAAAAAATTACATTTTGTATGGAAACAAAAAAGACTGTGAATAGCCAAATCAATCTTGAGAAAGAAAAACGGAGCTGGAGGAATCGGGCTCCCTGACGTCAGACTGTACTGCAAAGCTGCAGTAATCAAGACAGTATGGTACTGGAACAAAAACAGAAATATAGATCAATGGTACAGGATAGAAAGCCCAGAGATAAACCCACTCACATATGTTCACCCTATCTCTGACAAAGGAGGCAAGGATATACAATGGAGAAAAGACAGCCTCTTTGGTAAGTGGTACTGGGAAAACTGGACAGCTACATGTAAAAAAATAAATTAGAACACTCCTTAACACCATACACAAAAATAAACTCAAAATGGATTAAAGACCTAAATGTAAGGCCTGACACTATCAAACTCTTAGAGGAAAACATACGCAGAACACTCTATGACATAAATCACAGCAAGATCCTTTTTGACACACCTCCTTGAGAAATGGAAATAAAAACAAAAATAAACAAACGGGACCTAACGAAAGTTAAAAGCCTTTGCAGAGCAAAGGAAACCATAAACAAGACAAAAAGACAGCCCTCAGAATGGGAGAAAATATTTGCAATTGAAGCAACAGACAAAGGATTAATCTCCAAAATATACAAATAGCTCATGCAGCTCAATATTAAAAAAAAAATCCAAAAATGGGCAGAAGACCTAAATAGACATTTCTTCAAAGAAGATATACAGTTTGCCAACAAACACATGAATGGATGCTCAACATCACTAATCATTAGAGAAATTCAAATCAAAATCAAAATGAGGTGTCATCTCACACCAGTCAGAATGTCCATCATCAAAAATTCTAGAAACAATAAATGCTGGAGAAGGTGTGGAGAAAAGGGAATCCCCTTTCACTGTTGGTGGAAATGTATATTGATATAGCCACTATGGAGAACAATATAGAAGTTCCTTAAAAAACTAAATATAGAACTACCATATGACCCAGCAATCCCACTGCTGGGTATATACCCTGAGAAAACCATAATTCAAAAAGAGACATGTACCACAATATTCATTGCAGCACTATTTTGCAATAGCCAGAACATGGAAGCAACCTAAACATCCACTGACAGATGAATGGATAAAGATGTGGCACATATATACAATGGTATATTACTCAGCCATAAAAGAAATGAAATTGAGTTATTTGTACTGAGGTGGATGGACCTAGGGTCTGTCATACAGAGTGATATATGTCAGAAGGAGAAAATCAAATACTTCATGCTAACACATATATATGGAATCCCCCCCCCCAAAAAAAAAGGTTCTGATGAGTCTAGGGGCAGGACAGGAATAAAGACGCAGGCGTAAAGAATGGACTTGAGGACACAGGGAGGGGGAAAGGTAAACTGACGAAGTGAAAGAGTAGCATTGACATATATACACTACCAAATGTAAAATATATAGCTAGTGGGAAGCAGCAGCATAGCACAGGGAGATCACCTCGATGTTTTGTGACCACCTAGAGGAGTGCGATAGGGAGAGTGGGTGGGAGATGCAAGGTGGAGGGGATATGGGGATATATATATATATATATATATATATATGATTCACTTTGTTATAAAGCAGAAACTAACACAGCATTGTAAAGCAATTATAATCCAATAAAGATGTTTTTTAAAAAAAAGAAAAAGAAATTAGGGATTATTATAAAAAATCTTGGCCTTTGGCAAAAAGGCTAAATCTGATATTGTGAAATAGCTTGTTTTTCTACTCGGAAGATAACCCCTAAACCCCAAATTGCTGAACCTGGTGAGAAAATTGGCAGACAAACTCAATAAGCACTTGCTTTGTGGGCAATCTTTAGAATGACTTCTCAAGGTTAAATTACCTTTATAAAGAATCTAGGCATTCTAATTCTTAAATTCATAAGATTATTTGACATAAGTGCTATTAGTGTAAAAATCACTTTAATAAGTTTCTAGACAATTAACAATCTTGGGATGTACTTCAGTCCACTCAGAAATTGATCTGCTTTAATTCTATAGGCTTCTATCTTTTGGATTTGTAGTCAGGCTTTAAATACTCATCCATTTCTAACAATTAAACTTTGCTGTTTCACCTTCTTTACCAGCTGGTGTTTTGTCCCTGAATCATATTGACAACTCTAATAAGGTACAAGGTTGCTGCCTGTTTTCAGAGTGAGACTGCATAGGAAAAAATATTAGAAAAATTTCAGAAATAAAGAAGTGTGAGGGAGCATTTTTGGTAATATGAAGCATCCTAAAGTTTGCTCATTATCAATAACAGCAGCTAATATGCTTTAAAGCTCAGCATTCAGGATGGTGCTTAAATTATTTAGAGGTAAGAATTAGGAGCATATGAACAGTAGGCCAGAGACATGAGTTGCTAAAAGCAATGCTAATTATTAAACACCCCCTAGGGTAGCAATTCATACCAGAAGATCAATTTTACTTTTAAATACAGAAAAACTCTTAGTAAACTACTATATAAATAAAGTCACTATTAAAGTCCTCAGTTTGAATGTTGTGGATTGCATCATAGGGTATAATCTAGAGCACATTTTCACAGAATATGAGAATGCTTCTGTCACACTGCAGAGAAAGGCTCCTCACCTTGTAAAATCCCAACCTTAGAACACCAGGTATCCTTTGAAGCCATGATGGAATTAGGTTAATGAATCATTTAATACCTATGCCAGGCTAAATTTCTTTCACATGCAATCAGGTTTGTAAAAGAAACACTAATCACCGCAGCCCCTAATCTGTATTCAACAGAAACCCTACATACAAATTACTGGTTAAGACAAGAACATACAATAGTGAAGGAGAGGAAAAAGCATAACTCTGCAGAATAGAAACCTGACAGACACTACCTAAGACAGGTGATGAAGATCAACATTAACAGTGATAACTCATATTTCATATAAGTATCGTTGACATGATATGATTAAAATGGCACTTTACATTTGTGGTCATCCTCCCCCAAACACACAAACCTACATAATCATAATAACCCCTATGTAAACAGCAGATAAGTCCCAAGTAAAAGATATTTTTAAAAATATCTGAATCATAATCTACAAAGCTGTCAAGGTCATTGAAAACAAGGTAAGCCTAAGAAACTGACACACCCAAGAGTTAGCCTAAGGAGACATAATGACTAAAGGTAATGTGGGATCCTGGTGGGATCCTGAAAGAGAAAAATGACATTAGGTTTAAAATATGAATATTTGAATAATGTATGGACCTTAGTTAATATATAAATATTGGTTTATTAAATGTGACAAATGTGCCATAATAATATATGATGTTGACAATAGGAAACCTCATGATGTAGGCAGTGTTGGCCAAGTCCTCCTTGTTGCCATCACTCTGGTTCTCTGTTCTGTCCCCCTCACACATTTATAAGGAAACGTGTGATTCCATTGGGCTCACCCAGATAATCCAGGATAATCTCTCCCTTTGAAGGCTGGCTGATTAGGACCTTAATTCCCCTTTACTTATAATGTAACTTATTCCCAGGTTCCGGGGATTGGTATTGGTCATGTTTGGGGGTCCAAATTCTGTCTACCACAAAAGCAGTTTTATTCTTTATTTTCCTAGAAAATTTAGGACATTTGTCAGGGTTGTCTTGAAAATCTGGTAGTCCTAAATAAGAGACAAGATATAGTTTAAACTTCATAAATTAAGCCCTTATAATTTTATGAAAATTCTTGACTTGATTCTAATTATGTAGTTTGGATGCAGGATATTCTTTTTTAGGAAAAGTATCATAAAGGATATCACTTTTGAGTGAATCTGAAGAAGCAAAAACAAAAATTTCATAACAAAAGGAAATGAAATGCATCTCAAGACTGGTATTTTCAGAGTATTGTACTATATTATCTGGGCCCAAATTAAAACTTAGATTTTGATTTAAAATAAAAAAATGATTCTGAACTTATCTTTGCAGCTCCAAAAATCTATTAAAGGGAACAAATATCTAAACCTCAATATAGGAGTTAATATTATACATTATTACAATATTGAATATACAATTGAATATCCATTAGAATATTCAAGATATTGGATTCCTTACTTCTAGCAGCCTAAATTGTCATAGAAAAAAATTAGTTATGATAAGGATAAATTCAGCTTGCTCTAAGAATGCAAACATTGGCAGTGTTGTATTTAATGTCCCCTAAAGCTTCATCTGAAGATCTATACTGGATTCAACTGTATCTCCAATGAAATATGTATTTTAAAACAAGTATTATCCATTTAAATTATGTTTTATCTTCTCTCCAATCTTGTTTCAGATATTTTATTGCCTTTATATATTTTGTTATATTTCTTACTATTTCATTATTTTTATTACTAATATTATGCAGTGACTTTCTGTTGAATAATTATTTTGAGCTTGAACAATCTCATTTGTTGTAGTGAAAGTAAAGGTTCCTCTTGGTACATGGTTCTCTTTGGGTGTCAAGAGGAAGTTATCAATATTACAAGTATTATATTTTGATTGCTTTTTGTATAAGGTCACTATCTCATTTAACCTCTTTAGATGAAAACTCTATTACATCCACTGTAAATTAGGGTTGCTGCTGTTGACTAAATTGTTCTTTAAAGTAATTTAAGATTTCTAATTATTTTCTCATTCATGGCATAGAAGCTCAATGACCAACAAATTGAAGAAAGTGATCTGTAAACAGTAAATTGCTATTCAAATGTTATGTGCAATTTTAAAATGTGTGTTTTCTGAATTCTATACTTGGAAACTGGGAATGACTGCAAATAAGACCTGACGAACTTTATGCTTCATTTTCAAAATATTTTGCCAAAAAAAACATATTTCATCTGTGTTTCTGCTAACATTTCTCTTGGGGAAAATGTATACAGCTTATGAATTTCTAGAGAGTTAGAAAATTTTAATATTTGTATGAAATAAGTGTTTTCCAATAAGGATTAAAGTAGTTCATAGTATTGGAGGACCAGAACATCAAGCAGAAAAGTTAACATTGCCCCTTTATAAAAGTAACAAGTGATATTGTATGACAAATAAACCTATCTCACATACTCTTCTAAGCCATCATATTTTTTATACATTTTCAATTACCCACATAATGTTTACATTTTTTTAATTGTATTTTGTTTTATTTTTTTTTAACTCAATGGAAACCCTCTCTTCACATGTACATAATAGTTGAGAAAACTAAGAGAAATATCTTGTTTGCTGCCAAGGGACTCACTTTAAAATGTCCTATCTGAATCATTAAAAAAGAAATAAACTTCTCCAAATATGGATGTCTCAAACATCTTGCAAGGAATGTTGATTTCAAAAACTTAGTTATGGTTCAAGGGTAAGATTTCTGTTCATGAGGTGCAGGGTTGAAAATTAGGATTTATTTTGAAAGAACTACTACTCAGAATAAAATAATATAATGAAAATCACAGGAGTAGGGCAGAAATAGAGTTCCTGGAACATGGCAGTGTTAGAGAGATATTTATAGTTCTAAATGCCTGTATTAGTAAGGAAGAAATATATAAAACCAATGGCTTAAGTGTCCAAATTAAGGCAGCATGAAAGAACATCAAGTTAAACCTATAACACAACATAACATTTTTCAAGTGCCGTTAATCCCAGAAAAAAAATCAGTGGAAGAATATTTATATCCAGAAAAAAATATTCTTCAGTGGAAATCAAGACATTCTCAGATGAAAGGAAATAATGAGAGATTTTGTCACAACATATCAACCCTAAGAATGACTAAAGGAAGTTTTCTAAACAGAAAGGATATAACAAAAGAAGGGATCTTGGAACATCAGGAAGACTTAACAATGAAAAGAGTAAAAAAACATAAAGAGGGTATCTACAATAGACTTTCCTTCTCTCAGGTGTTCTAAGTTACATTTCGTGGTCATGTATGGAACATCATTTTTCTCTGGCTGCTTTTAAGATTTTATCTGTTGTTTTGAACATTCCAATTATGATATGTCTGGGTGACATTTTTGTCATATTTCTTTTTTTTTAATAAATTTATTTATTTATTTATTTATTTATTTATTTATTTATTTATTTATTTATGGCTGTGTTGGGTCTTTGTTGCTTTGTGCAGGCTTTCTCTACTTGCAGCTAGCGGGGGCTACTCTTTGTCACAGGTGTGCAAGCTTCACACCATGCGGTGGCTTCTCTTGTTGCAGAACACAGGCTCTAGGTGTGCAGGCATCAGTAGTTGTGGCTTGTGGGCTCTAGAGTGCAGGCTCAGTAGTTGTGGCACATGGGCTTAGTTGCTCCATGGCATGTGGGATCTTCCCAGACCAGGGATTGAACCCACATCCCCTGCATTGGCAGGCGGATTCTTCACCACTGTGGAACCAAGGAAGTCCTTGTCATATTTGTTTTGATAAGTTTTCATTGAACTCCTTGGATCTGTTAGTTTATAGTTTTCATTGAATTTAGGAAAAAGTTTCCATTATTTCTAAAACTAATTTTGTGTCCCTTGTCTCATCTCTATCTTTTCCTTCTGGGACTCCAACTTCACATGTATTAGGCCACTTGAAGTTTTCCTACCTCTCATTGACACTCATTTCTTTAATTCTATTTTTTTTAATTCCATTGTTTCGTATTTCATTTTGGGTGATTTATATTGCTATGTCTCTAAACTTCTTAATATTTTATTACTGTGATGTCAGTTCCTACCATTATTTCTATTAGTGTATTTTTCAGTTCACAAATTTTAGTCTTTACCACTGAAATGTGTTTTGTGTTTTCATACCTATGTCTTTGGTTAACTTTTTTGCAGTATCTAATACAATTATGATAATATCCTCATTTTCTAATTCTAACACCTGAGTTAGTTCTGGAATGGTTTATACTGATTAATTTTTCTCCTCATTGTGGGTTTTGTTTTCTTTTTTGTTTGTTTCCTTGCTAAGTATGTTTTTAATGTTTTAATGAAATATTTTGCTTTATTTTGAGCACTGTAACAAAATTATTGGAATGCACTTTGAGCAATGTGGAAAGGTCACCACTTTATCCATGGCCTATAGAATAGCATTCATTGATGAATATATCAAAAAAAACAGACAAATAAGCTACATGAGACACGTTCAGAATTGCCCCAACTCTGATGGTCCTGGCAGCTATGAAGCCTGGTGAAACATTCTGATAGAGTTCGTGGTAGGTTTTAATTTTATTGTAGATTACAAATCAGGAAGTTTCTAGATCACTTTAAAGTGAAGCCATGTCTCAAAGTATTATCAAATGAGTTTAAGTACTAGAAGGAGTCTTAGAGATGATAGTCTTGTCTCTCATATGTAGTTATCAGGAAACTGAGGCTTGTTATGGTGAAGTGATTTGTCACAAGTTGCAGTGCTTTGTGTTAAGATCTGAATTAGGAAATTTATAGTCTTTACAATCGTAAATGTCATAGCAAAAAATGAGCAAATTCTTTAAAAATAAGTATGATGATTAGTACTATGAATTTCTTGTAAAAAGATTAATAAAACAAATATGAGCTTTATACAAATATAAGTATGCATGCCATGTATGTTTGAATTAATCTTTATAAGTTATAATACAAGTAAAATATCAATTTCAAATTATGAAATTATGAAAAAAGTGAAAAATTTTACAATATATAATTTCCTCCAAATGAAATTTTGTATTATAAAATAATGCATGGGGAACTGGCATAATTTAGTTGCACTTAAAGACTAATTTACATACTGAAAATCACACTCAAAGAATCCCACTTGAGAAAATCCTCATAGAATATTATGTTTTTATCATATTCATTTTCCTCCAATTTTCCTGTATACACATTTCTCTGTTTCTCCAGATACCAAAACTGGACAGACACCACAAGAAAAGAAAACTACAGGCCAGTATCCCTGATGACTATTGGTGCAAAAATCCTCAATGAAATCCTAACAATCTGAATCCAACAGCACATTAAAAGGATCATACCAAGGTCATACCATGACCAAGTAGGATTTATTCCTGTGATGCAAAGGTAGTTCAACATATGAAAATCAATTAATGTAACACACCACATTAACATTATAAAGTATAAAATTAACATAAAACATAATAATTTCATGACTGTCTCAATAGGTGCAGAAAAAGCATTTGACAAAATTCAACACTCTTTCATGGTAAAGACTATCAACAAACTAGGAATAAAAAGAAAGTATCTATCTATGAAAAGTGCACAGTTAATATCATATACAATAGTGAAAACCTAAAAGATTTTCTTCTAGGATCAGGAACAAGGTAAAGAAGACCACTTCACCACTTCTATTCAACATAGTACTGGAAGTCCTAGCCAGGGCAATACAGAAAGAAAAAAAAAATAATAATAAAATACATGTAATGGAGAATGAAGAAGTAAAATTGTCCCTGTTTGCAAATGACATGATTATGTATGTAGGAAACCCTAAAGATTCAGGAGAAAAAAAAAAGCTATTAGAACTAATATATTAATTCAGTAAAGTTTGCTGAGTAATTTTTTTTTTTTTTTTTTTCTGTATGCGGGCCTCTCACTGCTGTGGCCTCTCCCATTGCAGAGCCCAGGCTCCAGACACACAGGCTCAGCAGCCATGGCCCATGGGCCCAGCCACTCTGCAGCATGTGGGATCCTCCTGGACCAGGCCACAAACCCATGTCCCCTGCATCGGCAGGCAGAGCCTCAACCACTGTGCCACACAGGGAAGCCCTGCTGAGTAATTTTTTATTGGATACCAGACATTAAGAATTTACCTTTTTTTGAGGGGTGGGGACAGATATTTTGAATTCTTATAAATATCCAAGATATTTTGAAGGGACTCCCTTCAGTTGATGTCTCACTCCTGGCCTCTCTCTACCATTTTACTGAACTCAAGATACTGAGCTCAGTTCCTACCTTGTTCCTCCTGGAGAGGTAAATGCTCTCTGAAGGCACACATCCTCTTCTGCTCCTCCAGGGAAGAGCATCACATGTGGAGAGGTCCAGTCCTGGGATCCTTGACCAGGTTAGTATATATATATCTGGTTCTAGGGTTCAGTGTTAAGTATTAGGAGGACCCATTTTTCCCTCACATTAAGCCATATCATCCAAACTTGGTCTGTCATTAATAAAGTTTTAATTTAGGCTTTCATTTTCCTGCTTTTGTGCCATATATTTCAATCGGTTCATAGCTCATTCAGAGAATAAAGACAATTTTTACTGAGTCTCTTTGAGATCCCAACATACATGCAATACACTTAAAACTGTTCCTAGAAAATAGAGAGCTATTCCTGTAGGAGAAAAAATAGTAATATTTATTTCTAGTCTTAGATAAGTAGAGAGGCTTCCAGAAATTAGATCATTGCTATTGAAATTTACAGAGAGAAAATGGACATTTCAGTCTCTGCTGGCTACTTGCTGAGCTGCAGATATTAGTATGCCAGCACTATGCACCTAAACTGACTGAGCATGAGTGAGATTTTGGAAGAATCTGACATGTGTCCCTAACAGCTTTTGAATGGAAGAGACCTCACTGGTAGGAGATGGATAAGCCGCACTTCTGTGGGTATTTTCCTGTATGCTAAGTGGGACTGTAGCAGGCTTGAAGCTGCCCCAAAGGTCTAGGCATGAGTTTTCCAACAGAAAGAGACCATAGGGCACTGCTTGGCAAAAAGGAATTAACAAGGAGCATGAGGAATTAACAAGGAACAACTGGAAAGTTGTTCATGAAGCTTGTGAGGAAGCAAGGCCATGAGCTATTCCTTACAGGAGGATTTCCAAACACATCACCAAGGATCTAATTTGATGCTTACAATGACAAAGACATTCAACTGCCAAAATCAATAACAGCTGAGGAAGCAGGCCATCTTTTCCTTCCCCTCACAACTCTATACCACACTTGAGACAAAAAGGGAAAACCTAAGAGGAAGTAGAATGTGGATAATAAAAGAACAAGTCAAGAGACCCTCCTTTCCCCTAGACCAGGAATTAGCTTGAGAGAAGAAAAAGTTGAGTTTAAAATATTGGTTTAAATTGCGGTAGACACTGTAATATCTGATGGAGATATTGTTCTTACAACTAAAAGAGACAGAGTGGAACACAAAAATAAATAAACAGCTTTCTGATTTTACTCTGTTGTGTACAGGCCATTCAATAATCACTTTATATGTGTATACAAACATTAATTATTGAATTTTCTCTTTAAATTAGATTAGGTTGGTGACATTTCAGCAGAACTATAAACATACTGTCAAGTTCTTTACTAGCAGAAAGAAAAATTAGAGCTGATTATTACAGGTCAGTAAAATTAGGATATTCAGTGTATGTAAAGCATAAAATATAATCTTTAATCATGTTCTACAAACAGCAAGATTACTTGATCTTGCCACAAAACTAGAGCTAAGTCAGCATGCCAGCTACAAATTCAACAGTGTTTATACATTTCAAAACAAATATACAAAGAATGTATGTCCTCAAAATATGGATAAGAGAATAAAAGATTCCAAGCTTCTTTCAGTACGTAAAAATAAGTTAGAACCCTTTTTTCAGTACACCATATTCTTTAAAAAATACATGATAAAGGTTCTATAGTTAAATAGCTATTTATAATCCACACATTTATTCTTAAAATATGTTGCAACCAATTTTGTTTTCTTTTTTGTGTACACTTCTTATAGCATTGCCGGATTAAACTCTTCATCACAATATTTTATCATTACATTCCTGTTTAATACAAAGCCATATGATTGTTGAAAATGTCTACAATAATTTAAGTGTCTTAAGTATACCATTTCTCTGACTACATGCATTTTTTATACCTTAACTCTTATTGTAATGCTTATGATCAATAAAGATGCTTACTCAGAAGTAGAATAAATTTGTGAACTATTAATAATTCATGCCCTGGGCCTTAAATAATGATCCACTCTTACCTAAATAAAATTCTTTTTTATTCTTAGTAGTGGCTTATAGAAACTGAGAGAGAAAAATCAACAAAATCATTCTTGTTCCTAGCAGTTTTAGAAAAATTACTTTTTTACATATTTATGGATAAAACTAAGTTCTATCTTATTGCAGCTGAAAGGTCATTTGGAGGAAATCTATGTAAGATTTGAATAACTTTCAAGGAATTTTGTATCTGGATTCCCATCACCAAAAGTACAAGGGTATGGCTAATTTAACCTAATAATAATAATAACTTTAATAATAATAATTTGATAGGAAGATATAAGAAAGTACATAGAATTAATGGAGAATACCAAAAAAATGAGGTCCAGAAATGGCTGAAAACAAAATAACACCTAACATATGACTGGGACCCAATAAATATTTGACAGATGAATTAATGAACAAATGATTCAATAAATTTGTATTTTAACAGTCAGATGAATTTGTGGAAGTGTTTGATATGGAACTGAAGCAAAATTAGCTAGAATATATTTCATTATCTGGAAATAAAAGTGGAAATGTCAAATAGGCAGCTGATCACATATGAGGCTTGAGATCAGAGTGTGATCCATGAAGGAAACGTACATTTAGGAGTTTTTGGTGAATAAGGGTTTTTAAAGTCATGGGACTGGGGGAAATCACTAAGGAAGTGAGTGTAAGTAGATTAAAAAAGAGGTCATGAAGCAGGCCTGGAGCACAGCAATGTTAAGAGATCACAGCTCAGAGAAAGGACCAGCCAAGGATATACACACAATAGAATACTACTCAGCCATTAAAAAAATGAAATAATGACAGTTGTAGTAACATGGATGGACCTAGAGATTATCATACTAAGTGAAGTAACTCAGACAGAGAAAGACAAATATCATATGAAATCACTTATATGTGGAACCAAAAAAAATCATACAAATGAACTTATTTATGAAATAGAAATAGACTCACGGACAGTGAAGAAAAACTTATGGTTGCCAAAGGGAAAAGGAGGGGTAGGGATAAATTAAGAGTTTGGGATTAAAAGATACACACTACTATATATAAAACAGATAAACAAGGACCTACTGTATAGCATAGGGAATGATATTAAATATCTTATAATAAATCATAATGGGAAAAATATGAAAAAGAATAGATATATATGTATAACTGAATCATTTTGCTGTTCACCTGAAACTAAGACAACATTGTCAATCAACTATAGTTCTATTAAGAAAAAAGGAGAATAGGGAGGAGGAGAATTAGAGACTGAGTATACATGACTCTCTTCAGGGTTTTGCAATAAATAATAGTAGAAAAATGAAGTGGGGGAGGAGTGGAATACAGACATGAGAGAAAGAATTACATTTCTGCATGCTTCTGCAGATAAAAAGCGGAGAAAGAACAATATGTTTCCTCTTAATATGATTAACAGCATATTTCCTCTTATTTTAATTAACATCACATTATAGCACAACATGTTTCTCCTTAATGTAATTAACATATCTTCACAGAAATAAAAAACATACCCACTCTACTTTGACTTTTTACTCTTCCTTCACTAGAGTCTGATGGAATCTAACTCCATTTATGGTTCTAGAGTCAAAGAGGGCTTCTAGGAATGAGGCTTCTGATAACTGATAGCTCCTTGCATGCTAGCCCCTTGAAGTCCTTAAGTTTTTCAATGTAGGCAAACCAGCTGCAAATGCCATGAGACCTCAGGATTTACATCAGGAAGTGGTCAATTTTTTATGACTGACAAAGTAAATCATCTCTTGTAGCTAAGGGCTGATAGACCTAACAATCAGATTCAGAGTTTGAGTCTACAAGGGTTCCAGGATATCTAGTTTGAGCTCACAGCCTCTCCCAGCTCTTAAACTAAAAATAATGCATTGATTAAGAAAAAGTGAAACCCTCAGAAAAATTCCTTAGATGGAACACTTAAGAGTATATTCTCTGAAAATAGTGTACTTATGCTGTAAATCAATAACACAAATACAAATAAGAGATCCTGGTATACTCAGAGATTAGTAAGTACATTTCTAACTAAAAGCATAATGGAATCTAGAAAATATTTTACATAAATAATAATGGAAATACTGTATATCAAAACTATGGGATACGGTTAAGCTAGGTCTTAAAGGAAAATACAAGGTAAAGGCATGTAGTAGGACTGAATAAAGGTTAAAAATTAATGAAGCAAGCCTCCAGTGTAAGATGTTAGAAAAATAAAAGTATAATAATCTCAAAGAGATAAAAGGAAGTAAGTAATAAAGACATACATAACTCTACAATTTGGCTGACTTTCCTTATATAGTCAAGGGGTCCCAGATCAGAAGATTTTGCAAGAGAGAACTTGTGTGTGTGGATGTGTGTATTAAGCTATTGAGATTACAAATTTGTTTACTATTGAATAACCTAGTCAATCCTGATTAATACACCCAGTGGATAATTACCATAGCCTTGGTCCTGAATTTTTTCAAGGTTACTATAAGAAACGAAGAATGCATGTCAGCATCACCCCTGAATATACATATATGCCCTCCCATCTCCTCATGTTTCTAAGTTAGCTTTCCTGCAAAAAGAAATCTAGGTAAAACGGTTTTTTGTAATGGGTCAAGAAGGGAATGGGGGTAGGGGAATGGATGCATATGATGGCACAGAGAGTGTATATGTCTAGATGTGCGCCTGTGAAATGTTTCTCTGATAATGTTCTTAATCGTGCCAGAGAGATCAGCACTGGTGAGAACTTGGCCTGAGGTTGGAGTAGGGGAACAGGGTCCCAAACTGCCTGCCTTCCTTGGCTTGTACCACAGCTTTGTAAAGAGCCATCCCATCTTGGACCGCAGCTGACCTCATGCATGTGAGCCAGCTTAAACACTACTGTAACTACCTACTCAATCAAACCCACGCTGGAAATATATATATATAAAAATATGTATACACACACACACATTCATACATATATATGTATATACACATACATATGTATATGCATATAATCTGCAGTCAGCACTAGAACAATATAAATAGACTATATTATCATAACCACACTGAGTCTATATCAGCAAAGCAAAATTGGTTTAGCATTAGAAATTCAGCCAGAGTACCCAAAGCAATCTACAGATTCAATGCAATCCCTATCAAACTACCACTGGCATTTTTCACAGAACTAGAACAAAAAATTTCAAAATTTGTTTAGAAAAACAAAAGACCCCAAATAGCCAAAGCATCTTGAGAATGAAAAATGGAGCTGGAGGAATCAGGCTCCCTGACTTCAGACTATACTACAAAGCTACGGTAATCAAGGCAGTGTGGTACTGGCACAAAAACAGAAAGATAGATCAATGGAACAGGATAGAAAGCCCAGAGATAAACCCACGCACATATGGTCAACTTATCTTTGATAAAGGTGGCAGGAATGTACAATGGAGAAAGGACAGCCTCTTCAATAAGTGGTGCTGGGAAAACTGGACAGGGACATGTAAAAGTATGAGATTAGATCATTCCCTAACACCATAAACAAAAATAAGCTCAAAATAGATTAAAGACCTAAATGTAAGGCCAGAAACTATCAAACTCTTAGAGGAAAACATAGGCAGAACACTCTATGACATAAATCACAGCAAGATCCTTTTGGACCCACCTCCTAGAGAAATGGAAATAAAAACAAAGATAAACAAATGGGAACTAATGAAACTTCAAAGCTTTTGCACAGTAAAGGAAACCATAAAGAAGACCAAAAGATAACCTTCAGAATGGGAGAAAATATTTGCAAATGAAGCAACTGACAAAGGATTAATCTCCAAAATTTATAAACAGCTCATGCAGCTCAATAGCAAAAAAACAAACAACCCAATCCAAAAATGGGCAGAAGACTTAAATAGGCATTTCTCCAAAGAAGATATACAGACTGCCAACAAACACATGAAAGAATGCTCAACATCATTCATCATTAGAGAAATGAAAATCAAAACTACAATGAGATATCATCTCACACCAGTCAGAATGGCCATCATCAAAAAATCTAGAAACAATAAATGCTGGAGAGGGTGTGGAGAAAAGGGAACACTCTTGCACTGCTGGTGGGAATGTAAATTGGTACAGCCACTATGGAGAACAGTATGGAGGTTCCTTAAAAAATTAAAAATAGAACTACCATATGACCCAGCAATCCCACTACTAGGCACATACCCTGAGAAAACCATAAATCAAAAAGAGACATGTACCAAAATGTTCATTGCAGCTCTATTCACAATAGCCCGGAGCTGGAAACAACCTAAGTGTCCATCATCAGATGAATGGATAAAGAATATGTGGCACATATATACAATGGAATATTACTCAGCCATAAAAAGAAATGAAGCTGAGCTATTTGTAATGAGGTGGATAGACCTAGAGTCTGTCACACAGCCAGAGTAATTTATCACATTAATAGCAAAGGGAGAAATTAAATCTTTATCTCCATATATGCAGAAAGTTTGGCAAAATTAACAGCCATTCATTATTAAAACAAAAATAAACAAAGACAAAATATCTCTTAACCAACTATGAATTGAAAAGAACCTTTTAATTCTGTTTAATGGTATTTACTAAATACATACACACAAGTATAGACAGACGTACAGATACACACACATATATAGGTATAAACACACATTTATGCAGTTAACTCTCCTTAATTATGTTCAAGAAAGTCACTGTGAATACTGAATTAGCAAATACTATATCTTCACTCTTAGGAGAAATTCTGGGTTTGTTTCCTACAAGCCTCCATTGACATTTTCATCAACCCATTGATACCTTGTTTTATGTGTTTCTTTTTAAAGACAACTTTACAAATATATATATAGATATATAGATATATAGATTCTTGAATCATGAATGCTAAAGTTACAAACAAGAGCACTTTAACTCATGCCAGAATAAAGTTATCTGATATATGTATTTTCTCCATAATATATGTGCTTAGGAACTCTAAACAGCACTTCAGCACTACAATTGGGGGACCATATTAAGCAGTGAAATCACTAACAAAATATCACAAAAATGAGAAAAACATGACCCCAAAATGACTATGAAAGGGACACTGTTTATAATATGAGATCTGAAAGGAGAAGGCAGAAAATAACATTGTTCAGCCTCAGCTGGGAACATGCATGTTCAATGACTCAAGTTTCTCACAGCTCTGCATGTGTCCGTGAATGATCACAAAGGTAGTGATTGGTGTAGCCAAGCACTGATTTGAGGGTTACAAATAAATTCTACTAACTGGGCAAATTCAAAATACAGAATCTGCAAATTATAAAGATCAAATGTACATGTAAATATGCATATACAGAAATATCATGCTTAACGTTAAAATATTGAAAGTTTCTCTTTGACATGAGGAGCAAAACAAGGTTGCTTGCTGTCACCACAGCTCTTCAACATTGTCACAACCCTAGCCAGTACATTCAGTAAGATAAATTTAAGTTGAGAATTGGGAATAAATAAAATAGTCAATATTCACAGATGATATGGTTGTGTATTTCAAAATCCAAACATCAACTAAATTATGAATTTTGCTAGATTGAATACACAAAAATTAGCTTATTTTCATATAAAAGAAAATAAGTAGATGCTATTTATGATATCATGAATAATATCACATTCTGAGCACTATAAGATCTTCTCTGGGATAATCTATAAAAATTAATGAGAAAAATTAAAAGATACACATGCTTATGAACAGGAGGACTCAATATTATAAACATCAATTGTCTCTAAATTGATCTATAGATTCAATATGACTCAATGAAAATCCTAGCAGGTATTTTACAGTGGAAATTAACAATTATTCCTAAATATGTATATAAGGTTAAAGGGCCCAAAACAGTAAAGACTCAAAGAAAAACAAAGGGAGAGTATTTGCTCTCTTAACATAACAAAAAAAGCTGCACTGAAACACAATAGCATTGGGAAAAAGATGGACAAATATACCAAAGAAACTGAATAGCAACCCCCAAAATGAAATGCACATTCATGGACATTTAATTTATGATAAAATTGACACTACAGAATGGTGAGAAAATAGTGGTATTTTTAATGAAAGAAACTAGGACTACTGGAAGCTGAATGGATGAAAATACCTTTGGACTCTTATCTTCTACATATAAAAATAAAAACCAGATAAACAATAGCCTTAAATGTGCAAAGAAAAAATATTTTAGAGGATAACGGGGGGAAAATGCTCTACAAATTTGGAGTAGAACATGATTTATTAAGACACAAAAAGCATTAACTCTGAAGGAAATAAATTGATAAAATGTACATTAAGACATTTTCCATTAAAATACATCATTTACTTAGTAAAAATGCAAGCCACAGAATGGGATAGTTATTGGCAACATAATCTATGAAAGACTGATATTCAGGATATATAAATATCCTCTACTGATCAGTAAGAAGACAATCAGCACTTCACAGAAGAGAAAGTACAAATAGTCTATATATATATATATATATATATATATATATATATATATATATATATATATATATATATATATATGTATGTATAATGTTTAAAAGTTAAAAAGGTGATATTTTAGAAAATAGGAGTTAAGGTAAATGAAACAGGCCAAGACATTTTATAAAAGGGAACACGGTATTACATGAGCATCATGAGTTAGTATTTATTTAATCAAGGGTCTAATAATTGAGGTGAAAAGGGAGCAAATTGTAATAAATTATATGCCTGCTTTATGACTTCTCTGCTTGACCTCATTCAGTCATCAAAGGATGTATTAGAATTCCCATTTTAACAATGGGCAGAAAAATTGAGTTCAGAAATACTAAGTGGTTTATATAAATTCCCACAGATAGTAAATGATAAAACCAGGATTCTCATTCAGATGATATGATATATCTAGCATGCTTTCCACTACATCTCATTAGTGTCATCTTCTTTTCCTTACCTCGCTTGCCATCATATTTCTCCCTTTAAAGGATTTAATTCATTGGTTGAATATTTGTGAGGACACTACAGTGTAAGAAAAGTGCTAATAGCAACAACAGAATAAGAAGTCTTGAATTACAGTTCGGTAACAAGTAGTTATTTTATTTGGCCTTTGCCTCTTTAAAGAGTTTGGACATCATATGCTTCCTGTAAGATAAATAAGATATTGAGAATTACACTAAAATGTTTGCACAAACTTAATTCACAGCTAAGGAGAATAAAAAGATCATCCACTTTATACATTAGCTGACCATGACTTATGAAAGACCTATCATTTATGATTAAAATAATAATTATAAAAGCAAAGATAACCTCTAAATCTGTTGAATTCCATCAGTCACATTCACGATTGCATTAGCAAATATAAGTGCAGAGAAAAAGAAAAACTTTTGAAGTGGTGAGGCATGCTACAAGTAAAAACGGCAAAAATGCACAGGACAGTAGAAAGGAACTATTAAAGATGCTCTGGATGAGAGAAAATATCTGCAAATGAAGCAACTGACAAAGGATTAATCTCCAAAATTTACAAGCAGCTCATGAAGCTCAATATGAAAAAAAACAAACAACCCAATCTAAAAATGGGCAGAAGACCTAAATAGACATTTCTCCAAAGAAGATACACAGATTGCCAACAAACACATGAAAGGATGCTCAACATCACTAATCATTAGAGAAATGCAAATCAAAACTACAATGAGGTACCACCTCACACCAGTCAGAATGGCCATCATCAAAAAATCTACAAACAGTAAATGCTGGAGAGGGTGTGGAGAAACGGGAATCCTCTTGCACTGTTGGTGGGAGTGTAAATTGATATAGTCACTATAGAGAACAGTATGGAGGTTCCTTAAAAAACTAAAAACAGAACTACCATAAGACCCAGCAATCCCACTACTGGGCATATACCCTGAGAAAACCATAATTCAAAAAGAGTCATGTACCACAATGTTCATTGCAGCTCTATTTACAATAGCCAGGACACAGAAGCAACTTAAGTGTCCATCAACAGATGAATGGATAAAGAAGATGTGGCA
This sequence comes from Mesoplodon densirostris, assembly GCF_025265405.1. NCBI lineage: Eukaryota > Metazoa > Chordata > Mammalia > Artiodactyla > Ziphiidae > Mesoplodon > Mesoplodon densirostris. The sequence goes on from NC_082667.1 coordinate 43,827,051, forward strand.
CATATATACAATGGAATATTACTCAGCCATAAAAAGAAACGAAATTGAGTTATTTGTAGTGAGGTGGATGGACCTAGAGACTGTCATACAGAGTGAAGTAAGTCAGAAAGAGAAAAATAAATACCATATGTTAACATATATATATGGAATCTAAGAGAAAAAAAAAAAGAAGTGGTCATGAAGAACCTAGGGCCAGGACAGCAATAAAGATGCAGATGTAGAGAATGGACTTGAGGACACAGGGAGGGGAAGTGTAAGCTGGGACGAAATGAGAGAGTGGCATGGAAATATGTATACCACCAAATGTAAAATAGATAGCTAGTGGGAAGCAGCCACATAGCACAGGGAGATCAGCTCGGTGCTTTGTGACCACCTAGAAGGGTGGGATAGGGAGGGTGGGAGGGAGACTCAAGAAGGAGGAGATATGGGCATATATGTATATGTATAGCTGATTCACTTTGTTATAAAGTAGAAACTAACACACTATTGTAAAGCAATTATACTCCAATAAAGATGTTAAGGAAAATTAAATAAATAAATAAATAAAAGATGCTCTGGGAGATGCGGGGACACTAATCAGAAAATTAAGACACCAGTAGTAAAGCATGAGCTCCACTTTTTCCATTACCACAGACCTCCACCAGAGAGAGCTCTATGTAAAATCTAAGAAACAGGGGTCACAGCAGTTCTGACCTTGGTGTATATGGCATCTATGGCTTCCGTTACACTAATCCTAGATGTACTCCTTTTTTTTTAATCAATTTTCATCTCTATAATTTAGTTCATAATTCTGCTACTCTTTTGAAATGCCTTTCCTTTCTATCAAGAAACTGTTAGCAAAATCCTCTTTAAATACTTTTTCAGGAAAGATAGCTGATTGACAAAAGATTTCATACCTTAAGTTCATGCCAAGCTTAATTTAATCCGATATTATCAATTAGAGAAAACAAAATTATGTAAGTGACTTTTTCTAGCTATGAGATGTATTCTAAAACTAATCTATGAGGGGCTTCCCTGGTGGCGCTGTGGTTGAGAGTCCGCCTGCCAATGCAGGGGACACGGGTTCGTGCCCCGGTCCGGGATGATCCCACATGGCGTGGAGCGGCTGGGCCCGTGAGCCATGGCCGCTGAGCCTGCACGTCCAGAGCCTGTGCTCCACAACGGGAGAGGCCACAACAGTGAGAGGCCCATGTACTGAAAAAAAAAAAAAAATCTATGAGATGGGGTGCTTCAAGACAATTATATCAGTAGCCTTTTTATTAGCTCAAATGCTTTTCTCTTGTTCTCAATGCAGTCCAATATTTATTCTATTATTTAAATGAAATTCCTGGTTTCGATAATAGAAACTGCTCTGAAACAACATCAAAGCCAAGGTCTGGGCTTCCCTGGTGGCGCAGTGGTTGACAATCTGTCTGCCAATGCAGGGGACACGAGTTCGAGCCCTGGTCTGGGAAGATCCCACATGCCGCAGAGCAACTAGGCCCACGAGCCACAATTCCTAAGCCTGCGCGTCTGGAGCCTGTGCTCCACAATAAAAGATGCCGCGATAGTGAGAGTCCCGCGCACCACGATGAAGAGTGGTCCCCACTTGCCGCAACTAGAGAAAGCCCTCACACAGAAACGAAGACCCAACACAGCCATAAATAAATAAATAAATAAAATTAAAAGGAAAAAAAAAAAAGAAAAGCCAAGGTCAATAGCACAAAAAGTAATAGTGCCTACTGTATAGCACAGGAAACTCTACTCAATACTCTGTAATGACCTATATGGGTAAAGAATCTAAAAAAGAGTGGATACATGTATATGTACAACTGATTCACTTTTCTGTACAGCAGAAACTAACACAACATTGTAAATCAACTATACTCCAATAAAAATTAATTTAAAAAGAAAAGCAATAGTGATGAGGATCCTCTCTCTAAACAGTACCAAAGTGTGAGAAGGTATTGATCACCAACTCTATGTAAAGGTAGAGTTGAGGAAGAAGCACAAGGACAGTAAGAAGGAAAGGAGTAATGAGGAGGAAAGGAAACATCATGGCAGGAAAAACATGATCCTGGACTCAAGAGACCTGGGTTGCATTCTGAATGGCTAACTAGTTTTATGAACTTGAAGAAGTCATTTGACCTCTCGGTTTCAGATTCTATTTGTAAAATACAGAGGCTAAAATAAACCATCTTTATTAATTTTCAGTATCTTTCAGAATTTTCTAGTATCCACATTGAGATATTATAAAGATTAAAAATAGAGAGAATACACACTATATATAATAACTAGAAACAATACATAGGCATTAATATCCTGTATTTTTGGTATTCACAATCTTATTATCCATTGTATAGTGTAAACTAGCTAAAAGCCTGCAATTGTAAAAGGGTTGTCCAGGATTTAGACAAAGAGACCTAGTTATTTTAGACTCTAAAATTCATATTTTTTTAATAAGTAAAATGAAAACAGAAGAACTGTGAGACTACCATATAGGTAGTCCAGACTAGAAGTCCTTATTATATTATGTCATAATTTGGAATCATTTATTTCTGCCCTAAATTTCTGATCCAGGTATTCTCTAAAACTCTAAACTGATTTTTCCACAGTAATTTTCCCAGTCACAGAAGCAATTCGACAGTCTACTGACAGTGAAGGTGAAATGAATGGCGTTTGCTAATATGTAAATATCATTTGTATATCAAGTGCTTTTTAATTGGGGACAGTCTATGTTGAATATTTGTCATGCTCTCAACACTTCACAAGGCAATATGAAGATCAAGAGTCAGAAGACATAGGGCTTATAACAAATTTACAACATTTTGGGGAAGAGCATAGAAAGAGTCATACATGGAAATTTTGGGGACAGTGAAGAGATCATTTAAATGGCTTCAAAGAATCTGATGAAAATTTATGGGAAGGGAAGAAAAATCCTACTCTGACATGAAGTGAGGTCAAGATTTTGGAAATGAAGAACCATAGAGGTTTTCAACATGGAAATATAATAGGATGAAAGTCATGTTTTAGGAAGACTAATCTGATGTGTGGATGTAACCTGATGTAGTGATGAGAAACCAGGAGACTGGCAGGGAGACTGCTGAAATAACCTGGCTATGGGAATGTGAAAGCAAGTTATAACTAAGATATTTGCACTTGAGCATGCTCACAGACTAACTGAAAAGAGAACAAGTAGACGTTAATGGAATAGTCCCTTCATCTTCCTGTATCATTCGATCAGAGCTGATGCTTAAATCCCTCGACTGGTCTGGATAAACTTTAAGAAAGGAGATTTACTACCCCTTAAAAACATTCTACTAGAACAACATTCTTTCTGAATATAAATCCAGAGCTTGAAGAGATTTCCAAAGGTTAGTCTCCTTGCCCATTGCCAGAATTGCTTTCAAGCCATGCCAGACAGATGGCTGTGTATATGATGACTTAAAATAACCTGAAATTTATACAGGGATGCCACTAGAATGAGAAGATTATAGTCATAGGAAAACTTCACTCTACACAGATAGACAGAAACAGCAGAGCTCTGACAGTCTTCTAGGGAAAATAAAATTGTCTGTTTTTCATACAGATAGGTGTGTGTCAGCATATGTCAGCCTTTGAAAGCATGGTATCAAAAAAATGCCCAATGCATAAAAAATTAAGCAAGGGCCTGATCTGATTTTATGAATATTATTACAAAACTGGCAAGTAAAAGAGAAAAATTAGTACTAACCAGGTGGCATTTTTTTAGCCAGCTCAAAAATTCTAAACATAAAGCAACATAATATAATTCATAGTAAACCCATCTTGGCTCGTTTGCTCTTCAGCACATCCCAACTTAGAGCATGCTGTGTAACTGACCACGAGAGCGTGAATTTTTTTGTGTTTTGTTCAAGTGCACCACAAGTGTCTAAAAGTGACTAGAATGTAACAGCCCACAGTATATACTTTTTGTGTGATCAAATACTCTCATGACATATATTTAAATGGTCTTTTATAAATCCTTAAAATATTTTAAAGTGAAAAAGATTTTCACTTACAATATTCGGAGGTGTTAACAAGGCACCTCCCAATCCACAAATCCTACAGAACATGATATAGGATAGAGTTTCAGAGCACTGAATTTGGACTCAAAATGTTGACTGCATTTGGGGTTGGATGTTGGTACTTATTAGTTTTAGATCTTTGATAATTCATAACACTTCTCTGATCTTCAGTGTTCATATCTATAATAAGACACAAAAAATACCCATTAGGTTGGGAATCAGGTTTCTCACTATTGGTGTGGGATAGTACAGATTAAAGAAAGTAAGAAATGAACATTTGGGTACATGTGTTCTTTTGAATTATGGTTTTCTCAGGGTGTATGCCCAGTAGTGGGATTGCTGGGTCATATGGTAGTTCTATTTTTGTTTTCTAAGGAACCTCCATACTGTTCTCCACAGTGGCTGTATCAATTTACATTCTAACCAACAGTGCAAAAGGTTTCCTTTTCTCCATACCCTCTTCAGCATTTACTGTTTGTCGATATTTTGATGATTGCCTTTCTGACCATTGTGAGGTGATACCTCATTGTACTTTTGATTTGCTTTTCTCTAATAATTAGTGATGTTGAGCATCTTTTCATGTGCCTCTTGGCCATCTGTATGTTCTCTTTGGTGAAATGTCTATTTATGTCTTCCACCCATTTTTTAATTTTTTTTTTGATATTGAGCTTCATAAGTTGTTTGTATATTTTGGAGATTAATCCTTTGTCCATTGCTTCATTTGCAAATATTTTCTCCCATTCTGAGGGTTGTCTTTTCATCTTGTTTATGGTTTCCTTTGTTGTGCAAGAACTTTTAAGTTTAATTTGGTCTCATTTGTGTATTGCAGCCCTATTTACAATAGACGAGACATAGAAACAACCTACATGTTCAACGACAGATGAATGGATAAAGAAGATGTGGTACATATATACAATGGAATATTACTCAGCCATAAAAAGGAACAAATTTGGGTCATTTGCAGAGATGTGGATGGACCTAGAGTCTATCATACTGAAGGAAGTAAGCCAGAAAGAGAAAAACAAATATTGTATATTAACGTATATAAGTGGAATCTAGAAAAATGGTACAGATGAACCTATTTTCAGGGCAAGAATAGAGACATAGATGTAGAGAATGTACATGTGGACACATGGGGTGAAGGGGAGGTTGAGATGAATTGGGAGATTAGGATTGACATATATACACTACCATGTGTAAAATAGCTAGTGGGAACAGGCTATAAAGCACAGGAAGCTCAGCTCAGTGCTCTGTGATGACTTAGATGGGTTGGATGGGGGGAGTGGGAGGGACGTCCAAGAGGGAGGGGACATAAGTATACATATAGCTGATTCACTTCATTGTACAGCAGAAACTAACACAACATTGTAAAGCAATTATACTCCAATTTACAAAAAAAGTTAAAAAGTCTAGAATGATGCTTTTATAATAGATTAGAGTTGGAGAAATCAGTACAAACTTATTTTAGCTTAATAAAGATAAAGCTGGTTATATGTATAGATATGTGGGTTTATAGAAGTTCCTACACAAACATAAATTTCTTTGCTCTGTCTACAGAGATGACTAAGAATCAATGACACCCAGTAGCACTAAGCACATCTACCACTCAGATCTTAATTTCTAATACCATTCTCCAATAAAAGGAAACAGGGCTCCTTGGAGAAATAACTGATTATAGGACTAGGGCAAGAAATGTATAACATGAGCCTGGATCATCTAGCAAATGCCAGAAAGTACTAAAGAAAACAACAACAGCAAAAACACCACAATGATGGATGTATGTAAATGGAAATAGGAGTGAACAGAAAGAGTTTCCGATGGCCAAAGTTGGAACAACTTCACAGTAAAACATAGTAATGTTGAATTATTACTCTAGTATTATACTCATGTATTTTACTGATATAAATAAATTATTTAATAAACAAATAATTTGGAGAGAATAAACAAATTTCCCGTGCAAAAAACTCCAAGTAATCTATGTAGATACCCTACCATTAAGCAGGTGAAGTATTGACTGTGGGCTGTACATAGTGACATTCTTCCTAAAAGTACAATGTGAAAAGGGAAGAAAAAAGTAACTTTATAGTAGAGAAACCTGGCAAACATCTCCTTAGCTAGGTGACCAAAGTCAATATCAGTAGTGATGTCATGTTGTAGAATGTACGTTGATATGACGTGATAAAAATATCACTTTACTTTTGTGGTCTTCCACTCCAAAACTTATAACCCCAGTCTAGTCATGAGAAAAAATAACCTCAGGCCATCAGGAAAATCCTAGTTGAGAAACAGTCTATAAAATATCGAACCAGTATTCCCCAAAGTTGTCAAGATCATCAAAACAAGGAAAGTCTGAGAAACTGACTTCAAGAAGAGCCTAAGGAGATATCACAGCTAAATGTAATGGGATATCCTGGATGGGATCCTAGAAAAGAAAAATGACCTTAGGTAAAAACTAAGGAGATCTGAATAAAAAAGAATTATAATGTATCAGTATCATTTCACTGATTATAACAAATTAATAATACTAATGTAAAGAGTTTCTGCAGGTTTTCTATAAATTTAAAACTCTTGTCAAATAAAATGTTTATTTAAAAAATACCTACCAAGTAAAATATATATGCTTCTTGTAAATTAAAATAAGGTTAATATGGTAAATATATAAGGTGCAATGCAAATTAACATTACTTTTTTAATTGCCATACAGGGAGATAATGCAAGTGGCACTTGAAGAAAATTGAAATTAAATTGCTAAATCCCATTATATCAAAAACTTCTCTTCCTCTTGGACTCAAATAAAGACACTTTGTGGTCCCATTAAAGGTAGTGTCAACTCCTGCTTCTATTTAATCTATACTTTACATTGTAATATACTCATTTATGCTAAATAACAAATGTCTTTCAAATCTCAGTGACTTCAGCTGGCAAAAGCTCCTTTCTTATTCAGCTTTCATTTTCATTACAGTGTGTTCCTCCTCATCCTCATTCAGAAACATGGCTGATAGATTCTCCACCAACTGGCATCTCATTGTTTTTACAATCTAACACTGTGATAATGGGAAAAGACATGAATCTAAAGATGCCTATATCACAGTGATGCGTTATTTCAGCTCCATTTCATTGGCTAAAAGTAAGTCATATGTCCACATCTTCAAGGAGGTGGAGAAAGATAATCCTAAGTCATAACTGCAAGGAGTAAAATCATAAATATCAGTTAACAGAAAGAATGACTATCACATTCTTTGATAACAATCTATCATGTATTTACCCATTCAGCCAACAATAAATAATCAACTACATTTATCCTTAATGAAATTGGTAAGTTTGTATATCAGAAAATCATTCCCCACTTCTTTATAAGTTTTAGACTTCTCTCACTGAAAAAGTGATACTCAAAATCTCAAGATCTCATGATTCAAGCTGATGCTCAACACAGAAACTCTTTAAGTTTTCTAATCTTTAGGTTATCTATCCAAAAACTCTAGGTGAAAAGAACACATTTTTTAAAATATATCATCTTCTTTCAGTGACCAGTTTTCATTATGGTTTCTTTCATAAGTATAAAAGGATGTGGCAAAGGGGAGGGAAAAAGCAGAAAGAATCAACCCACAAGAGTCAATTTACAGGGAAATTTCAAGATAAAAAGCATAGGCTTTTGTTCAAATCCCAGCTCTTCTGTTTTTCTTCCTTTCTTTCTTCTTTGTGCGTGCCCACACACATAAACACACGCAATGAATAAACAAACCTGAGTAAATTAGATGTGCTTGCCATGGGGTCAGCTGCAAAAACAAATAGAAAGCAAGTATAAAACATAGCCTCTGCCCTTCAATAAGCCTCACAGTATATTGGCTTATCTCTGGTTTGTGTCTCTTGTATCTGCTTTTGATAAATATTTTGGGGAAAGGTGGTACATATTTGTCCCTCAGTGGAAAGCTATCTCAGTTCCTTCTGCAATCTCTCTTCTGATCTACAAATCATCAGTGCTCACAAATTACACAAATCTGTTTAAGAAGCAAGCATCAATTCTATGGATGGTATAATATGATAGTTTCCAGCAGAGCTTTCCAGAGGTTATTGGCATCACCCATTACAGCATCTAAAACTTCACTATCACAGATTCATTTCACTGGTAGGAAAGGGGAAACTTCAAGAGCCTACAATAAAAGTGTGAAACCTTAGGAAGAGGAGTACCTTAGATAGTAAGAAATACCTTACATTCTAATTAAATTAGTAATTAGAACTAATGAAAGTATCACCAGACAGTGCAGAGAGACCAGGACCTTGGAGTAATAGGTAATAATAAAGTGACATAGAAGACACAAAATGGGAGAAACAGGAACTGGAAAAGGTTACATGTGTATAAAAGAAAAGTCCTGATGAATTCATTATTTTGCCTAAGGCTAAACTTGAATAAAAGAAACAGTGATATAAACATTAGAATAAAAGTTGCCTGCTGTTCAAGTTTTCAGTTAACTGACAAACCAATCTTTTCAGCTTAATATTTTAAAACAGTTTAATAAATCCTAAACGTGCAGTATTAATAAATACATTAACCAGGAAGAAAAGGTCCTAGGGAGAGTAAAATTCCTTTAAGTCATTTTCATACCATTATTTTCCAGAAACACTGTAGGGTTTAATATAGTATTAGCATCAAAATAAAGACAGGCCATTATAAATTTTCAAAACATCCTTCAGATATGCTTTTCTTGGTAGATTCCTTTGGCCTCCCACTGCTCTTCTCTTTAGAGATACATAGTGTTTGAAATTAGGGCTCTGCTCTGCAGGCCATCTAGCAAGGAGAAATTAGCAAGCACATAGCTGGCGACAGGCTAGAAGAATCTATTCGAAGTCTTAACAAGGTAAGGGTTATGATTCCACTGACCAGATAAATGGGGCAGTGAGGAGACTGAAGCAACATGAACATATTTATTATTAAAACACATTTCAGGAGCTTTCTGTTCTTCAGGGGATTAATGATGAATGGAAGCACTTATGATTAAAATATGAAGCCTGCTCTTTTTGTAAACAAAACTTGTTTGATGAAACTTACCAGGGGGTGTCTGCTTCTATAGTGTAAGATGCTTATCATTAATTTGTCTTGGAATGACCATCTGTTTTTCTTACATGAAGGAATGTCATTAACGCAAGCCAATGGTCATGTTCTTAGGTCAATTGAAAGCTAACCAAACATTCTTGTTGCCTCAGGACAGTCCTAGTTAATTCTGCTGTCTTTGTATCTTTATTAATAGCACCAGTTTTACTCTCAAAAGCATCGTGATTTAGGTGATAAATTATATGGTCACTCAACTAATAAGCACCTTCTGTGACTGATTTGGGTTCAATATAAATTGATATCACCTTCACATCATGATATCACACATCATTGATCATGTCATTTGATTAGAGTGCTGCACTCATGAGGTCAAAATCATACACCTTACCCATTTAATGGTAGGGAAGAGTAAATCTATTCCAAGATCAAATAATTTTCTAACTAGACTAACTTTCAAATACATTAGGGACGTTGAGAGAGAATGTATGTTTATGAATACACAACCTTCATTAGAAGGCTTACCAGCCATGTGAATTTGAGCAAGTTACTCTACCTCAGTGAGTCTCAGTTTTCTCATCTGTAGAACCGAGATAAGAAAAAGCTAGGTTATAATTTAAAAAATAATCCAAACCTTCCTATGGAGAGTCGGGTAAAGAAAGATCACTGAATTTGGAATCAGAAGACATCAAACAATGATGCCATCGCATACTAGTTGTGAGACCTTGAGTAAATCATTTTAACCACTCTGTGCCTAAGTTTCCTTATGTGCAAAGAGAGGTGTTAAAAGTGTGAAGGTCGGGCTTCTCTGGTGGCGCAGTTGTTGAGAGTCCGCCTGCCGATACAGGGGACACAGGTTCGTGCCCTGGTCCGGGAAGAGCCCACATGCCGCAGAGCGGCTAGGCTTGTGAGCCATGGACGCTGAGCCTGCGTGCCCGGAGCCTGTGCTCCACAACAGGAGAGGCCACAGCAGTGAGAGGCCCGCGTACCGCCAAAAAAAAAAAAAGTGTGAAGGTCTTTTCTGTTGCAAGGATGGAAAATATATAGATGGTGATGGGATAGGGAAATTGTATAACTGTATCAGGTGTTATCTCAAAACCAGAGAAACAGCTAAAGCTTTGAGATGAGGATAATTCTGTTCAAGTAGATGTTTGCAAAGCAATGTCTGCCTTTTAGAGGGAAAAATGGAATTTATTTGGGACAGAGCTTTTCTTGGTTCTTAAAAATAGTGAATTGTCAAGCTCCCTTATTCACGAGTATGTGACAAATACTTTCTTATGGCTGTCAAGAAAATATTGTAAGTTGTGCAGCCACCCAATATTGGTGCTCATTGGTAAATCTACCGTTTGATGAGGTAACTTAAGTATATTAGAAGGATTATACTTCAGCACAATTAGAAAACACTTTTTTTTATTTTTTCAGAATATGGATTTATGTTTTCTTATGCTTGAAAATTATTATTTGTTTCTGGAATATGCATATGAATTTATGTCTAAGCTTTTTCACAGGATTAATCAAAAGCCAGAACTAGACTACAGAAGGAGCAGGAAATGTATAAACCCTAACCTTCTCATCAATACATGCAGGAGAAAAAAATTCATACTAATACTAACAGTAGCTAACACATTATACAATAGCACTTACTAGACTACAGTGCTAAATATAACTTAAGTAATTCTCATACATTAATCTTAATTCTCACAATAACTCTGTAAAATAGGAGTTATCATTATCCCCAATTTGCAGATGAGAAAACTGAGATGTTAAGTAAGGTCTCCATTATCACACATCTAGTATACGAATCATAGAGCTAGGATTCAAACTTAAGTAGTTTGACTTCATAGTATTTTAACCTTATCCAATGTCACCCTAGAGACCAGCTTCAGCATTGTGAAATTTATACCCTAAGGTCTTTTATTTGGTGTTATTTATAATTAAATGAGTTCAAGGTTGATAGAAGTGCTATCAAACTATTGTTTCTGGAACTTGTGAAGCCATATTCCATACTTGTGAAGGAGGATGTTTCCCTTTAATGATTCCTACCATCATCATTCTGGAAAGCAGTGAATTCTAGATTCATAAAAGAGCTGGATCTTAGACTGAAAGAAAGAAAGATGCCCTGTCTCTTTAGGTCTAAATAGGTCTGGAGTCTGAGGAGTGGAGGTGCAGAAACATTCATGGTAGTGACTTGTTTTCTGCCATGTGATGACATTTCAGAAGCTAAATAAAAATCCAGCCTTGGTGTAGGATTTTGAGGTCAGGTTTGAGCTTACAAGTTCTAAGGGTAGTGACTTTGAATAGCAGTTGTAAACAAGTCTTTGGGCTTTATTTCTATCATTTCTAAACCACAAGTAAGTCTTTTCACAAAGCAAAATGTGGTCTCATTAGTTCTGTGGGAAAATAAGGGCATTAGTATTCCCTGAAGCTAGAGTGGGTAGTAGCAGAGGTGATCCACAAAGGACAGTGGTGTCCAAATGAAAAACAGTTTCTCTAGAGTCACTGATGGTTATGGCAGAGGTAGCCATGTAGGGGCAAGATGAGTTTCTGAGCAGAATATGCTTTGCTATTTGATTAGGATTACCTTTAAGCAGTATCTGAAAAACTCAGAAATTGCTTGGGGCACATTTGGTAGAGGCAAACTGGAGAAGCTGGTGACACTTGCATTACATAAGGAAAAGTAAAGAAGTAAAATAGTTTAAGAAATAGTTTTAGAGCCTTGGAGTCACTGGATTCAGTTTTTCTAAGACATAAAACTCTTGGAGAGAGAAAATGAATACACAATACAACGTGTGTGGTAATGACCCATTCTTCTGTGTATGATTTACTCATAACCTCACCCCCACCCAAACAAAGGGATCTGTTTAGGTAAGCTTATCAATATCCAATATCATTATCAATATCCACTCTACCCTCTCTTTGCTGATTCGGGCAAGTGAGATAAATGCTAACGGAACTTATGCTTGAAAAATGTTCTCTCTTCCTTATTCTTGTCTTCCATGTCACTCCAGTGCCAAAACAAAGAGTCAGAGACATCAGGCTTAACCATTCTCTTCTGCTTCCTTTACCCTTTATTTGTAAAATAAATAAATAAATAAATAAATAAATAAAAAGTACCAGTCTTGATGAACTTGGAGATGGCCCAAGAATCTTCTCTTTACTCACTATAATGTGAGCTCCCTGACATTAGGAAAGTTGTTCATCCTGTTCACAGATGCAACCTCAGTGTCAAAGATAATTCACTCAGTAAATATATTTAAAGAGTAAATGTATGCATGACTTAATTCTCACAACTTCTGCTTCACCCTTCCATGCAGCTGGATTGGTGATCCAAACCTGAGCGCTATCTCTGAGCAGGTCCATTCAGCTTGGTATCTGCTTGGTATCTTTCTACTCTCCCATGCATATACTAGGTTCTACCGGACATTTGTGTCTTGGCAGCAGAAGGAGATGAAGGTAGGAAAGCCACACTCTGTAAGGCTAAGCTACTTTGTAATAACACCTGTTGTTTTGTCTATTTAGCTTTCCTCCTTCCTCTCCTTACTTCTGCATACTTCTTTTTTTAGTGTAATATTCTCCAGGAATTATGCGTGGTTCTGAGGCAATTGTCAATCTTAAGGGCATGTCCTTCTGAACACAGAGTTGGACATATCACCCAAACTGAAACAATTAGATTATTTTTCTCCTGGAAAATTGAAATTTTCAATTTAGATATAAAGAGGTAGAACACAGTTCAAACTAAGGTATCTGATAGTAGCCTCCTTGAGAAGTAATTCAAAAGGTTCTGCTAGCATGATCCCAAGAGTTGCCCCAATTCCTGGTCTTCCCAAGGTGTGACTGTTCATCTCTTCATTCAGTTGTTAAAGCAATGTCAATAAATCCCTTTCAGCTCCTCCTTAGGTTAAGCAGAATAATGTTCTGTTGCATGCAACCAAATAACCTTAATTACTTGTAAAGCTTTTTCACCAAATTGTGAGAGAGCTTCACTATGTGAGTTATGAACTTAAGCCTACCTAACAAAAATGAAACACCTTACTTACCATTTGTGATTATCTGACTCATTCAGAAAGCTCCAGTGTCTAGAAGTGTCTGATATATAGTGAAAATTCAATAAATATTTTATATGAATTAATGAACAATTGTTTTCTTATGGGTGTATTTCCCTGAGAAATCTCTTGGGGAAGTTACTGTGGCCTGAAAAAAGGTCATTCTCAAGACTTCCAGTAAAGAACCATTCAAATAGTGCCTTCAAATTCTGATATTCCTTCTAAAAATGTCCTCTTTCTAGAAGGAAGTTTTCTGTGCCACACCACTATTTGGCTGGTTAGCCTCTTCCATGTCCCTTAGGGTACCTCTTATCTCAGTACTAATCACAGGACTAATCACTCACACCACACCAAACTCAAAAAGGAGGAACACCTCAGGATGCTTTCATCAGAAGCGGTAACAGCTGTAGCTGGCACTTTGAGTTCTATGAAATTCTCTGTACCATATTATTATTACTTATTTTCCTTACCTCACTGGGTAGTTTTAGAAATACATTAGATACATGTGAAAAACATGTCTCATGTGCCTCTGCAAATGCTCCTGCCAATCTCTTGGTCTGTAATACCCACTATCTCCCACCTACAACCAATGTACTTGGCTAATTCCTATGCATGCTTCATTTCTGAGAGTGGAGGATATTACTTCCTCCGGAAGACTCACTTCCCACTCTCTCTGAAGTGAGTCTCTTATAAGAAGCATATAGATGGATCTTGGTTTTTTATCCAATTAGCCACTCTATGTCATTTGATTGGAACATTTATTCCTTTGACATTTAAAGTAATTGTTGATAGGTATGTCCTTACTGTCATTTTATGACTTGTTTTCCAGCTGTTTTTGTAGGTCGTGCTTGTTCTTTTCTTCTTCTTTCACTTTGTTCCACTGTAGTGTGATGATTTTCTTTAGTGGTATGTTTGTTTTTCCTTTCTCTCTTGTTTTGTGTACCTATTGTAGGTTTTTGATTTTTGGTTATCATGGGATTTCATATATGCTGATGTAATCATATCAATTTGTTTTAAATAGGTAGTCTTTTAAGCTCAAACACAATGTGAAAGATCTACATTTTTTTACTCCCTTCCCCTATACTTTATGTTTTTGATGTCATATTTTACATCTGCATGTTTCTTGCTTTACTGATTATTGCAGTTACATTGACTTTACTTTTTTTTTTACCTTCTAACTAGCTTATTTAAGTGGTTGATCCCCATCCTTTACTATATATTTGCCTTTACTAGTGGTATTTTTTCCTTCCTATAGATACTTCTTGTTAGCCTTTTCTTTTCCACTTAGAGAAGACCTTTTACCAGTTCTTTTAGGATCAGTTTTGTATTGATGAACACTTTTAGTTTTTGCTTGTCTGAGAAGTTCTTTATCTCTCCTTCAATTCCAAATGATCATCTTGCTGGGTAGAGTATCTTAGGTTGCAGGTTTTTCCCTTTCAGCAATTTAAGCATATCTTCCACTCCCTTCTGGCCTGAAAATTTTCTACAGAAAAATAAGGTGATAGTCTTAGGTGAGGGTTGCCTTGTATAAGACTATTTTTCTTTTTTTTCTGCTTTATAACAAATTTAATCAGTTATACATATACATATGTTCCCATATCCCCTCCCTTTTGCGTCTCCCTCCCACCCTCCCTATCCCAACCCTCCAGGCGGTCACAAAGCACCGAGCTGATCTCCCTGTGCTATGCGGCTGCTTCTCACTAGCTATCTACCTTACGTTTGGTACTGTATATATGTCCATGCCTCTCTTTCACTTTGTCACAGCTTACCCTTCCCCCTCCCCATATCCTCAAGTCCATTCTCTAGTAGGTCTGTGACTTTATTCCTGTCTTACCCCTATGTTCTTCATGACATTTTTTTCTTAAATTCCATATATATGTGTCAGCATACAGTATTTGTCTTTCTCTTTCTGACTTACTTCACTCTGTATGACAGACTCTAGGTCCATCCACCTCATTACAAATAGCTCAATTTCATTTCTTTTTATGGCTGAGTAATATTCCATTGTATATATGTGCCACATCTTCTTTAGCCATTCATCCAATGATGGACACTTAGGTTGTTTCCATCTCCGGGTTATTGTAAATAGGGCTGCTATGAACATTTTGGTACATGACTCTTTTTGAATTATGGTTTTCTCAGGGTATATGCCCAGTAGTGGGATTGCTGGGTATTGCTACCTTTAGAATTCTCTATTTTTAATTTTGCCATTTTAATTATGATGTGTCTTGGTATGTGTCTGCTTTGGTTCATCTTATTTGGGACTCTCTCTGCTTCCTGTACCTGGATATTTATTTCCTTCTGCAGGCTTGGGATGGTTTTAGCCACAATTTTATTAAATGCACTTTTGACCCTCTTTACTTTCTTCTCCTTCTGGGACTCTTATAATGGGAATGTCAGTATGCTTGATGTCATCCAATGATCCTTTAAGCTGTTTTTTGTTTGTTTGTTTTTCTTTTTGCTGTTCTGATTGGATGATTTCCATTATTCTATCTTCCAGATCACTTATGAGTTCTGTATCACCTAGTCTGCTGTTCATTCCTTATAGTGTATTTTTCATTTCAGTTATTATATTCTGCAGTCTGACTGGTTCTTTTTTATATTTTCTAATTCCTTGTTAAAATACTTACTGTGTTCTTTCTTTTATCCTTTTCACTAATTCAGTTAGCATTCTTATTACTAATTCTTTGAATTCTTTTTCTAGTAAATTTTTAAAATTTATTTTTCTTTCGTTGTTTTCTCAGGGGTTTTCTCTTGCCCTCTTTCTTTTTTAAAAAAAAAAACTTTTTATTTTATATTGGAGTGCAGCCGATTAACAATGTTATGATAGTTTCAGGTGCACAGCAAAGCGACTCAGCCATACATATACATGTATCCATTCTCCCTAAAACTCCCCTCCCATGCAGGCTGCCACATATCATTGAGCAGATTTCACTGTGCTGTACAGTAGGTCGTTGTTGGTTATCCATTTTAAATATAGCACTGTGTACATGTCAATCCCAGACTCCCTAACTATCCCTTCCCTCCATCCTTCCCCTCTGTTAACCCTAAGTTCATTCTCTAAGTCTGTGAGTCTGTTTCTGTTTTGTAAATAAGTTCGTTTGTATCATTTCTTTTTAGATTTTGCATATAAGTAATATCATATGGTATTTCTCTTTCTCTGCCTGACTTCACTCAGTATGACAATCTCTTGGTCTATCCATGTTGCTGCAAATGTCATTATTTCATTCTTTTTAAAGGCTAAGTAAGAATCCATTGTATATATGCACCACATCTTCTTTATCTGTTCATCTGTGGATGGACATTTAGGTTGCTTCCATGTCTTGGCTATTGTAAATAGTGCTGCAAGGAATATTGGGGTGCATTTATCTTCTGACCATGTTTTTCTCTGGATATATGCCCTGGAGAAGGATTGCAGGATCATATGGTAACTCCAAAAACATTAGGTATTTTTAAGGAACCTCCATACTGTTCTCCATAATGGCTTCACCAATTTACATTCCCATCCACACTGTAGGAGGGTTCTCTTCTCTCCACACCCTCTCCAGCTTTTATTGTCTGTAGATTTTTTGATGATGGCCATTCTTATTGGTGTGAGGTGATATCTCATTGTAACTTTAATTTGCATTTCTCTAATAATTAGTGATGTTGAACATCTTTCCATGTGCTTCTTGGCCATAAGTATGTCTTCTTTGGAGAAATGTCTATTTAGGTCTTCTGCCAGTTTTTTTTAATTGCATTGTTTGATTTGATGATATTGAGCCACATGAGCTGTTTGTAAATTTTAGAGACTAATCCCTTGTCGGTCACATCATTTGCAAATATTTTCCCCCAATCTGTGGGTTATCTTTTCATTTTTTTTATGGTTTCTTTTGCTGTGCAAAAGCTTCTGAGTTTAATTAGGTACCATTTGTTAAGTTTCTTTTTTTTTGTCTTTTTTTTCCATTACTCTGTGAGATGGATTGAAAAAGATATTGCTGCAATTTTTGTCAGAGAGTGCTGTGTCTATGTTTTCCTCTAGGAATTTTATAGTGTTCAATCTCACATTTAGGTCTTTAATCCATTTTCAGCTTATTTTTGTGTATGGTGTTATAGAAGTATCTAATTTCATTTTTTTTACATGTAGCTGTCCAGTTTTCCAGCACCATTTGTTGAAGAAACTGTCCTTCCACCATTGTATAGTGTTGCCACTTTTGTTGTAGATTGACCATAGGTGCATGGGTTTATTTCTGGGCTTTCTATACTGTTCCATTGATCTATATTTCTATTTTTGTGCTGGTATCATACTGTTCTGATAACTGAAGCTTTGTAGTATAGTCAGAAGTCAGGGAGCCTGCTTCCTCTAGCTCCATTTTTCTTTCTCAAGATTGCTTTGACTATTTGGGGTCTTTTGCATATCCATAAAATTTTCAGATTTTTTGTTCTAGTTCCGGGAAAAATGCCATTGGTAATTTGACAAGGATTGCATTGTATTTGTAGATTGCCTCGGGTAGTATAGTTATTTTGACAATATTGATTCTTCCAATCCAGGAGCATGGTGTGTCTTTCCATCTGTTTGTGTCATCTTTGATTTCTTTCATCAGCATCTTAGTTTTCAGAGTACAGGTCTTTTGTCTCCTTAGGCAGGTTTATTCCTAGGTATTTTATTCTTTTGATGCAATGATAAATGGGATTATTTCTTGAATTTCTCTTTCTCATCTTTTTTGTTAGTGTATAGAAATGTAACAGATTTATGTGCATTAATTTTGTAACCTGCAACTTTACCAAATTCATTGATGAGATCTAGTACTTTTCTGGTAGCATGTTTAGGATTTTCTATGTATAGTATCATGTCACCTGCAAACAGTGGCAGTTTAACATCTTCTTTTCCAATTTGGATTCCTTTTATTTCTATTTCTTCTCTGATTGCCATGGCTAGGACTTCCAAAACTATGTTGAATGAAAGTGGTGAGAGTGGACATCCTTGTCATGTACCTGATCTTAGAAGAAATGTTTTCAGCTTTTCACCATTGAGTATGATGTTAGCTGTAGGTTTGTAATATATGACCTTTATTATGTTCAGCTATGTTCCCTCTATGCCCAGTTTCTGGGGAGTTTCTATCATAAATGGGTACTGACTTTTGTCAAAATCTTTTTCTGCATCTATTAAGATGATTGTATGGTTTTTATTCTTAGATTTGTTGATGTGGTGTATCACATTGATTGATTTGCATGTATCAAAAACTCCTTGCATTCCTGGTATAAATTCCACTTGATCATGGTGTGTGATCCTTTAATGTATTATTGGAGTCAAATTGCTCCTGTTTTGTTGAGGATTTTTGCATCTATGTTCATCAGTGATATTGGCCTGTAATTTTTTTTCTGTGGTATCTTTGTATGGTTTTGGTGTCAGGGTGATCGTAGCCTCATAGAATGAGTTTGGGAGTTTTTCTTCCTCTGCAAATTTTCTGAACAGTTTCAGAAGAATAGGTCTTAACTCTTCTCTAAATGTTTAATAGAATTATCCTGTGCAGCCATCATATCCTGGATTTTTGTTCGTTGGGAGTTTTTTATTCACAATTTCAATTTCAGTGCTTGGATTAGTCTGTTCATATTTTCTATTTCTTCCTGGTTCCGCCTTGGGAAACTACCTATCTAAGAATTTGTCCATTTCTTCCAGGTTGTACATTTTATTGGTAAACAGTTGTTGTGGTAGTCTCTTATGATCCTTTGCATTTCTGTGGTGTCAGTTGTAACTTCTCCTTTTTCATTTCTAATTTTATTGATTTGAGTCCTCTCCCTTTTTCTCTTGATGAGTCTGGCTAAAGGTTTATCAATTTTGTTTATCTTTTCAAAGAACCAGCTTTTAATTTCATTGATCTTTGCTACTGTCTTCTTTATCTCTATTTCACTTATTTTTGCTCTGATCTTTGTGATTTCTTTCCTTCTGCTAACCTTAGGTTTTGTTTATTCTTCTTTCTCTAGCATTTTAGGTGTAAGGTTAGGTTGTTTATTTGAAGTTTTTCTTGTTTCCTGAGGTAAGATTGTATTGCTATAAACTTTCCTCTTAAAACAGCTTTTGCTGTGTCTCATAGGTTTTGGATCATTGTGCTTTCATTTTCATTTGTCTCTAGGTATTTTTTTTTATTTCCTTTTTATTTCATCCATGATCCTTTGGTTGTTTAGTAGCATACTGTTTAGCCTCCACCTGTTTGTGTTTGAGTATTTTTTCTTATAGTTTATTTCTAATTTCATAGCATTGTGGTTGGAAAAGATGCTTGATATAATTTCAATTTTCTTAAATTAACTGAGGCTTCCTTCATGGCCCAGCATTTGCTCAATCCTGGAGAATGTTCGTGTGCACTTGAGAAGAAAGTGTATTCGGCTGGTTTTGGATGCAATGCTCTATAAATATCAATTAAGTCCATCTGGTCTAATGTGTCATTTAAGGCCTGTGATTCCTTACTGATTTTCTGCCTGGATGATCTGTACACTGATGAAAGTGGGGTGTTAAAATCCCCCACTATTATTGTGTTACTGTTGATTTCTCCCTTTTTGGCTGTTAGTATTTGCCTTGTATATGGAGGGGCTCCTATGTTGGGTGCATATATATTTACAATTCTTAAATCTTCTTCTTGGATTGATCCTTTGATCATTATATAGTGACCTTCCTTGTCTCTTGTAACAGTCTTTATTTTAAAGTCTATTTTATCTCATATGAATATTGCTACTCCAACTTTCTTTTTATTTCCATTTGCATGGAGTACCTTCTTCCACACCCCCTCACTTTCAGTCTGTATGTGTCCCTAGGTCGGAGGTGGGTCTCTTGTAGACAGCATATATATGGGTCTTGTTTTTGTATCCATTCAGCCAGTCTATGTATTTTGGTTGGTGCATTTAATCCATTTACATTTAAGGTAATTATTGATATGTATGTTCCTATTGCCATTTTCTTCTGTTTTGGGTTTGTTTTTGTAGGTCTTTTTTCTTCCCTTCCTCTTTTGTTCTCCTCTCTTGTGGTTTGATGACCATCTTTAGTGTTGTGTTTGGGTTGCTTTTTCTTTTTTGTGTGTCTATCTATTGTAGTTTTGGGGTTTTCAGTTTCCATGAGGTTTTGATATAGCTGTCTATATATGTACAAGGTTTTTTTTAAGTTGTTAGTCTCTTTCCTGCCTAGAGGAGTTCCTTTAGCATTTATTGCAAAGCTGGTTTGGTGGTGCTGGCTTCTCTTAGCTTTTGCTTGCCCATAAAGATTTTGATTTCTCCATCAAATCTGAATGAGAGCCTTGCTGGGTAGAGTATTCTTGGCTGTAAGTTCTTCCCTTTCATCACTTTAAATATATTGTGCTACTACCTTCTGGCTTGCAGAGCCTCTCCTGAGAAATCACCCGATAATCTTATGGGAGTTTCCTTTGTATGTAATTTGTCATTTTTCCCTTGTTGCTTTTAATATTTTTTCTTTGTCTTTAATTTTTGTCACTTTGATTACTATGTGTCTTGGCATGTTTCTCCTTGAGTTTATCCTACCTGTGACTCTCTGTGCTTCCTGGTCTTGGCTGACTGTTTCTTTTCCCATGTTAGGGAAGTTTTCAGCTATTATCTCTTCAAATATTTTCTCAAGTCCTTTCTCTCTCTTTTCTCCTTCTGGGACACCTATAATGTAAATGTAGCTGTATTTAATGTTGTCCAAGAAGTCTCTTAGCCTGTCTTCATTTCTTTTCTTTCTTTTTTTTTTTTTTTAATTATTCTGTTCCACAGCAGTGATTTTCACCATTCTGTCTTCCAGGTCACTTATCCATTCTTCTGCCTCAGTTATTTTGGTATTGATTCCTTCTAGTGTACTTTTCATTTCAGTTATTGTATTGTTCATCTCTTTGTTTGTTCTTTAGTCCTTCCAGGTCTTTTTTAAACATTTATTACATCTTCTCAATTGTTGCCTCCATTCTTTTTCTGAAGTACTAGATCATCTTCACTACCATTATTCTGAATTCTTTTTCCAGAATGCTGCCTATCTCCACTTCATTTAGTTGTTTTTCTGGGGTTTTATCTTGTTCCTTCATCTGGGACATAATCCTCTGCCGTTTTATTTTGTCTAACTTTCTGTGATTGTGGTTTTTGTGCACAGGCTGAAGGATTGTAATTCTTCTTGCTTCTGCTGTCTGCTCTCTGGTGGATGAGGCTACCTAAGAGGTTTGTTCAAGCTTCCTTATGGGAGGAACTGGTGGTGGGTAGAGCTGGGTCTTACTCTGGTGTGCAGGACTGTGCTCAGTCAAACTTTAGTCTGCTTGTCTGCTGATGGGTGGGGCTGTATTTCTTCCCTGTTGGTTGTTTGGCCTTAGGTGACCCAACACTGGAGCCTACAAGCTGTTTGGTTGGGCTAATGGTGGCCTCTAGGAGGGCTCACGCCAATGAGTACTTCCCCAAACTGGTGCTGCCTGTGCCTTTGTCCCCACAGTGAACCACAGCTGCCCCCTGCCTCTGCAGGGGACCCTCCAACACTAGCAAATAGGTCTGGTCCGTCTCCTGAGGGGTCACTGCTCCTTTCCCCTGGGTCCTGGTGTGCATAAGACTTTGTGTGCACCATCCATGAGTGGAGTCTCTGTTTCCCCCAGTCCTGTGGAAGTCCTGCAATCAAATCCTGCTGGCGTTCAAAGTCCAGTCTCTGGGGATTCCTCCTCCTGTTGCCAGATCCCCAGGTTGGGAAGCCTGATGTGGGGCTCAGAACCTTCACTCCAGCAGGAGAAGTTCTGTAGTATAATTGTTCTCCATTTTGTTGGTCATCCACCCAGTGATTATGGGATTTGATTTTATCATGATTGTGACCCTTGTACCATCTCTTTGTGATTTCCCCTTTGTCTTTGGAGGCAGATTATCTAATTTGGTGGGTTCCAGCTTCTTCCTGTTGATGGTTGTTCTGCAGATAGCTGTGATTCCAGTGCTCTCACAAGAAGGGGTGAGCGCCCATCCTTCTATTCCGCCATTTTCTCTTGCTCTCTTTCAGTTGAGACAAATTCTTCTGTCTTCTCATTTTGCTTATCTTCCTCTGTCTCTATGAAATTAAGTTAAACAGCTTCTGTGAAAGTTTTGAAGGGCTGTCCTTATATGGGAGAGTTCCTATATAATCTGTGTGTGCCCAGCAGCTTTGGTGGGAGAGCTGATCTTTATGTAAACACAAGCCACATCTTTCCTTAGGTGTGCTGACAGGTATCAGTTTAGTAGGAGGTGAGTTTGGAGATGGAGTGTCTAGGGCTAGAGATAGGTGTGAGACAAGACTTCTTCTCTGCTCAGTGGCCTATCAGGAGCATGGCCTGGTCCCAAGTTCCTGAAGCAGAAGTTCTGAGGGTCTGGTCTGAGCTGGCTCAGTTCCCTTCAACTGTGTGCTCTTCCCCCTCCAGCACTGGCACCCTCACCCCAGAGGAGAGCAGTGTTGGAGCAAGAGGGGCTGATATGGATATTTAGTGAGGGTGAGGAAAGGGATGTGGTGGTCTGACCAGTGTCAAAGTTCTGGTCTGCCTCTGATGTGCCACCTGTGCAATCACCAGTAATGACCACCTCCTCCTTGCTTAGAAGCTGCTTAGGATTTTATTTGCTATAGCACTTCCTGGCTGAGCTCTTACCTCTGTAATGGCCACCCACACTCCAGTGTGGAGCTGAGGCACAAGGCAAACTGTGTTATAGTGTTTTTCCAGCTCAGGCTCGGTCACATGCCTGGGTTGTCACAGAAAAGCAGTCAGCCAGCCATGAGGTTTCAATCTACCATCTACCTCCTGCTTCAGGGGGAAGCAAGTGTTCCCCTGCTCTTCAGGAGGAGAGTCCAGGCCTCCTACAGCCCTCCTATTAGTCCCACCAGTCCTCCAACCAGCAAATGGGGCCCATCTTCCCTTTGTTGGACCCCAGGCCTGGGGCACCCAATGTATGGCTTGAGCTGCTGGCTACCCAGAGAGGGTCTCTGCTCCTGTAATCTCCCTTTTCTTCTAAGTCTCCTCCCTATAACACAAGTTCTGACCTGTTCTCTTCTCTTCCTTACCTACCTGATTCCCCATGTATCTTTCTTACAGCCTTGGTTGTACAGGAGTTTTTCTGCCAGTTTCCAGTTAGTTTTCAGTGAGAATTGTTCCACATGTAGATGTATTTTTGATATGTTCATGGCGGGAGGTGAGTTCTGCGTCTTCCTACTCCACCATTTGATTCAGGTTGCTTGTGTGTGCTTAAGAAATATGACTATTTTAATAATCTAAATTTTGAAAAACTTTTGGGCTAAATTTATTTGTAGTTTTTCTTCATTATTTATAATACCTATATGATCTGTAATGATGACCCCTCTTTAATTCTCAATGAGAGATGGCCCCTCATTTATTCTTGATTTATAATCTGGAGGTTTCTTTCTTTCTTTCTTTCTTTCTTTCTTTTTTTTCTTTCTTTCTTTCTCTCTCTCTCTCTCTCTCTCTCTCTCTCTTTCAGTTATTTAGGTAGGAATTTGTCAGTTTAGTAGTTTTTTTCTAAAAAAAAATTGTATTTGTTTTACTCTGTTTACTCATTGTTTTTCTCTATTGTTTTATGATTTTAATGCCTATGTCTTTCATTTTAACACTTAACATTATTGTCCCCTTCATTCTAGGTACTTGGGTTAATATATTCTCCTCTTCTAGTTTCTAAAGATGGAAGTGTAGGTACTGATTTTTCAAAATTCCTCTTTTCTAACATAAGGATTTAAGGCTTTAGATTTACCTCTAAGCACAGTTAAAACTTCTTAGAGAAAAAATTATCATTTATTTTAATTCTCATTATATTTAAATATTTTCTAATTAAACCTCATTTTTTTCATTGGCTTATGAGTTATTCATAAATGTATGGCTTAGTTTCAAAATATGTAAGGTTTTTTCTCATATATCTATTTGTCATTGTCTACTGATTTATTTCTGCTATGGTCAGAAACTATGTCATGTATTAATTAAAAACCTATGAAATACATAGGTTTATTTTATGCCCTCATATATGATCTCTTTTGGTGAATGATCCATATTAACTTGCAAAGAGTGTTTATTTTCAGGTTTCCCTTTATAGGATTTCATAAATGTTCATTCGATTAAATGTGTTTGTTTGTTTGAATCTTCTATATTCTTACTAATTTTCTTTAATTTACTTGTTTTTTTTATTTTTAAACTTACTGAAGGATGAATATTAAAATCCCCAACTATATTTGGGGATTAAATCATTTCTTTGGTTTTGTCAGTTTTCTTTTCATGTATATTAATGTTCTTTTATTAAATGGATAATTTTAAGGGTTGTTATGTATTCTTGATAAATTGCCCCTTCATCATCATTAAAGGCCCTCTTTATCTCTGGTAATAATCTATGTTTTATTTATTAATTTTTTTTTGTGTGTGTGGTACTCGGGCCTCTCACTGCTGTGGCCTCTCTCATTGTGGAACACAGGCTCCAGACGTGCAGGCTCAGTGGCCGTGGCTTACGGGCCCAGCCGCTCTGAAGTATGTGGGATCTTCCTGGACTGGGGCATGAACCCGTGTCCCCTGCATCAGCAGGCAGACTCTCTACCACTGCGCCACCAGGGAAGCCCTAATCTATGTTTTAAAATATATTTTTGATAATAATATGGGCACTCCAGATTTCTCAAAGTAAGGGTTTTTATGGTACATCATCTTTTACTTTTGTTCTATCCATATCTTTATAATTAAAATGTCTATCTTGAGAAGTAGTCAGGTCTTATTTTTTTATTATCAAATCTTAAAATCTCTGTCTTTTACTTTATGGGTTTAGTCCATTCAAATATTTAATTAGATTACTTTGACATTTTTCTGTGGAAATCTATTGGTTTTATTTATTATTTGTTTCAACTCTTCTAAATTATTTTATTATTTATACCATCTTTTGGATTATTAATATTTTAAGACTTTATTTTTTGGATCAGTTTGATACACAGCAAAATTGAGAGGAAGATACAGATATTCCCTGTATATACTCCCTGGCACATCTGTCTTCAAGATGACTAGTCCTACAGAATCAAATGTTCTATTAAGTCAATTCAGTAATGTTTTTATTTAATAGTTTAATTTTTCAGTTCTAGTATGTCCAAGTTTTTTTTTGTTTTGTTTTGTTTTACAATTTCTACATCTCTGCTGAGATTTCCCAACTGTATATTCATTACATCATATTTTAATCTAAATCTTTAAACATTTATAATAGTCATTTTAAAACCCTTGCCTGATATTCCTAACATTCTTGGCATTTCTGCAATAAATTCTAGTAACTGGTTTTTTTTTTTCTCATATATATGGGTCACTTTTTCCTTCTTCTTTGCATGTCTAGTAACTTTTATTGTATTCTGAACTCTGTGAATGCTACGTTGCTGAGTGCTTACATTTTTGGTCTTCCTTTAAAGAATTTGAACATTTGTTCTGGCAGAAAATTTGGTGGTATATCAGCTTGATCTTCTAAGGATTATTTTTAGGTTTTGTTAAAGCATATCTAACAAAGTAGTCCTATAGCAAAGGCATGGTCTTTTTGAGCTATCAACTCTATTCAGTGAAATCTCTTCACTCTGCCATTAAGAAGGGCAGTGTTTCCAAGGACTGTGTAATCTCTAGAATATCTGTTTATCACAAGGACCCCCAGGAGCTATTTTTTTCTGGACCTCAAAAAATTTCCTTTTAAGTATATACAGCTTAATATTCTGACAAATTCTCAAGGGAACTCAATGCAGATTTGGGTGTTACTTCTCTGAGCCTCCCACTCATCTATAAAACCATCCCCCTGCAAATTCTACCTATCTCAATAGCCCTGAGCTCCAATTTCTTTTCACCCACTCCAGTTACTTGTGTCTGTCTGGGTCCACAGTTTTGTGCCATGGTTCAAAAAGTGCCCATAGGTAGAAAGTTAGGTTGAATTTGAAATTCACTTTATGTATTTGTCTTCTATCAAAAATTATAGCCCTCTGCTGTTGTCTGGTGAGTGGAAAACATTCATAAATTTTATTTAATATTATACTCATTTAAGTCTGGACAGTAACCCCTATACTTGTTATTCTCCTAAAACCACCTTTCTTTTTTAAGAAACTAAAGTTTTAAAGAAATAACTGGAGAGTTTCTCTTAACAATAACACAATAAACGTGTATTTACATTGAAGGTAATCATTCAGAGAAAGCCAAGGCCCAAAGAGGTAAGGAAAATTGGTGGTAGTTTAGCAACATTCTTTAGTCCATTTTGTTACTTACAATAAAAATTTGTTCTAACCTAATACCAACATGTGTAGCTCATGGTGAGCCCAAGCCATATTTCTTGTGGTTTTTCTATCTTTACTTTGTATCATGATCTTTGTTTTCACAATTTATTTGATTCTATTCACACTTTCTGTATGTTCTTGGCTTACTTTTCTTTGTAATGCAAGGCAAATACTCACCTCGAGTAAGTTAAACATAAAATATTTCCACAAAATCCAGCTTTTATCTCTAAGGATAATGTAGCCAATAATTTATGCATATATTTGAATAATCTAGGCCAGTCTGGTTAAATTTTACATGTGTATAAAGCAAGAGGAGAGACATAATGTTTTAATTCTACTTGAATTTTAAACAGAAGCATGTGATAGTTTAATAGTACAATGAGTGGCCCAAATCTTGAAGATCTAGAATCTAAAATATATTAGTATATTTTTAAATGATCAATTATTTTTGGTGTGCTTATAATAGCTGAATTAACATACGAGTGATACAACAAGCAGGGTACAATCCATTAACTTATTATGGAAGATGATAGGTACAGGATTAATTATATTTTATGTTTCCCTATTCTGGACTCTGAGGCACGTACATCAAAAGAAATTGCCTTCTCCATAACATGCTTTCCTAAGCTAGCTAGTCCTTCATTGATTAATTTGTCCTTTAACTTGATTAACATCATCAATCAAACTATAATTCAAGACACTATTCCAGGCAAACTAGTATAAATTTTGTCTCCTCCTATTATAGATTTATTTAGATCATTTAACTTCAAGAGAAATTTTTTAAATCTTCTCTCCAGGTTCTTAGAGGTAACCACTTTCCCTCACACTCCCAATATGCCACCAATTACCCAGCTTAAAGATCAGAATTTTACCATAATGAATAAACTTTGGATCTTTTACATGAAAAGATATACTAGTGTGCAATAATATGACATTACAAGAAGGAAACTGGAATAAAAACTGAAAGTGAGACACAGATCAATTACTCTGAAGATTTTTGCAAACATTTCAAGGCTCAGAATATCATAGTTCTAAATGTCAATGAAGAACATTCTTCTCACTTGCATGTTGCAGAAATCATGGCTGTTTGTGTACTGGATTTTCTTGGTCAAATTCTAAAAAATACCAAAAAGATAAGTAACACTAAAAAATTATCATATTTGAATATTAAGAACTTTACTCAACTACACCTACATAAATGAATATGCTCTTAAAAATACGGTAATTTTTTAGTATTTTAAAATTAAAAATAAAACCCCAAAGCTAAATATGAGACAATTCTTATGCATTAAGAGGGAAATATAACTTTCAAAACATAAAATAAGGGCTTCCCTGGTGGTGCAGTGGTTGAGAGTCCACCTGCCGATGCAGGGGACATGGGTTTGTGCCCCGGTCTGGGAAGATCCCACATGCCGTGGAGCGGCTGGGCCAGTGAGCCATGGCCACTGAGCCTGCGTGTCTGGAGCCTGTGCTCTGCAATGGGAGAGGTCACAGCAGTTAGAGGCCCACGTACCACAAAAACAACAACAACAACAACAACAACAACAAAACCCATAAAATAAGTCTCTACATTTTCCTGTTTAATGGAACATCACAGAAATACTGAGCAAATTGCCGCAAAATGTTTCCTAAAGAAAAAGGAGGTGTACTTTCACTCTTACAAGCTCACAGATCCATATGAAATGAGATAGACTGACATGACAAATACAAATATTAGTCCTAAAAAAAGGATGTCAGATTCTTTGTTCTAATTATAGATTATAGATTCAGAGTAAATCTTGCCATTTTCATGGCTAAGTGTAAATTCAAAAGAAAAAACAAGAAAAGTGTTTATTTTCCACCCTGAGTAGAGTATGAGCTATAGTCTGATATAAAATACTAAGTTTTACTAAGGCATAGGGAAATAATGTCTGTCACTCTTTAGCTTTTAGAGCTTTTAACTCTAACAAATGAAGAAAGGAAAAGCTTACACAATCACCTGAAAAGCCATCCACATGAAAGCTTTTGGATATTTGAAAATTATCTATTAATGAATCAACAATGCTTATTACTTATACATTAGTATAATCATAAATAAATCAATTTCAAGGGTAAGATGCTTTTCACTTCATGGTACTCATCAGAAAGTTTTTTAAACTGTGCAACATTTAATTGGCTAATTGACAAATATACTGAATATCTCCTTCTAAATTTAAATTTTAATTTAATTATTGTGAGCTACTGAAACCTTCTCAGTATGTTCATTTATTCATTCATTCAACAGGTAATTGTTGCGTTTCTACTTTTTGCCAGATATAGTCCTTGTCCTCAGGGAGCTTTTAGTGGATCAGTGGGCACTGCTAGATTCTAGAAAGAGCACTAAACAATATGGGCAGTTTTCTTGTCCTCATAAAGCTCTCATTCTACCTGGAGAAACTGATATTAACAAAGGGTTTTATAAAACATTTTACATTTCAGCTTGATAATTTCTGATAAGGGAAGGTGCGTGGTCCTATGATGTATCTCTCAGGAAGACTGAAATTGCTCTTTTTCATTTTAATAAGCATAAAACTCAAATTTAGAGAACTCATCTGAAAAATTGGCTTATTTTATGGGAAACTTTTTAGTTAATTGTATCATTGCCTTTATTTGCAAGTTCATGTCAATTTGCAGAATGGGCAGCATAGAGAGATCAAATAATCTAAAGTTCTAATACTCTAAAGGGCCTACTGTATAGCATAGGGAACTCTACTCAATGTAATGTGGCAGCCTGGATGGGAGGAGAGTTTGGGGGAGAATGGATATATGTATACATATGGCTGAGTCACTTTGCTGTGCACCTGAAGCTATCACAATATTGTTAATCAGCTATACTCCAAAATAAAATAAAAAGTTTTTAAAAAATCTAAAGTTCAGTAACAGAGTATTTCTAAACTGTTTCCTGCTTGCCCACTATGAGCTAGGCATTATTGCATTCTCTAAGAATATAAAAATATATAAGATAGTAACAGAGTGACAGCCAGAGTGATATAAGATCAAAGTAGATATGGGATAGAGTTAGATATAAGATGGAATGGGTGCTTGGTTTTGTTTAATCAGTCTAGAATGAGAAAAAAAATATGTTTACAGGTTGAGTGGAAAGAACCAACAAAGAAAAAGATGTTGAATATTCAGGAGGAAGATTATACAGTTAATGGAGTATTTGTGATTTCATACAACAAAATGTAGTACATAGGCAGAGGGATTCTTCCTAAATTCTGATTTCTTCCATGACTTCCTAAAAGAAACAAACCTTCTCATTAATAAAAAATTTAACACAGGGGACCACCAAGAATGATGAAAGTTGCAAGAAGAATAAACTTTTTCAGGTGCTGTTTATCTCTTTTTAATTTTTTTATTCCAAAAGTAATATAGTAGTTGCTGCTCCAAAATATGTAAAAAATACTTGCTATGCATAATGTAAAATGTGAAAGCTCCTTACAACGATACTCTTAGAGTTAACATAAGCTACAATTTGTTTCCAGAAAAACCCCCTTCCCAAATATAAACTTTACAGTGAGAAAAACAACATAAATCAGGAAGATTTGATACTTGCACAGTGAATTTCAAGAAAATGCTCAGGCCCCGGAATAGCAAAACACTGATCATGAATGGGACTTGAGCAACAATCAGGACAATTACTTTTACCATGAAAATGAAAACGGAAACAAAAGACAGCATAGGTTAATGAAAGAGCACTGCTTGAATCACTAGGATCCTGAATTCCAATCCCAGCTCTGTCACTAATTTTCTGTATGACCTTTGGTGAGTCATTATTCTCCTTGGTCTCAATTTCTTCTTTTATAAAATGAGTGGGATAGATTTTAGAAATTTAATTACTTCAAGTTGATATATTAGGTTATAATTTTTATATATTTTGAGATTATCAGAAATAGTGCTTTCAAAGGTAGTGATCTTAAATGATGAAAAATTAAATAAAATTTGCCTCAAATAATGAGTCAAAGGAACTAAACATAGCAATGATGTACATTTTAAATTCAATTTTACTAGAATTATAAATGATATCATTATACAAAACAAAGCCCTTGTCATTGGCTATAAAACATTTAAAAGTATATTACCTCAAAAGATTTCTAATATTAAATAATTTGTATAATCCATTCCCATTACTTTTACTTTTTAAAATTTTATTGGATTGTAGTTGATTTACAATGTTGTGTTAGTCAGGTTATTGCAAATTGATTCCATTATATATATACATATATTTATTCTTTTTCAAATTCTTTTCTCATATAGGTTATCACAGAATATTGAGCAGAGTTCCCTGTGCTATACAGTAGGTCCTTGATGGTTATCTGTCTTATATATAGTAGTGTGTGTATGTTAATTCTAAGTTCCTGATTTACCCCTCCTCCCAACGTTTCCTCTTTGGTAACCATAAGTTTGTTTTCGATATCTGTTTGTTTCTATTTTTAAATAAGTTCATTTGTATCATTTTTTAAAAATTAGATTCCACATATGAGTGATATCATATGATATTTGTGTTTCTCTGTCTTACTTCACTCAGTATGATAATCTGCAGGTCCATCCATGTTGCTGCTAATGACATTATTTCATTCTTTTTAACGATTAATATTCCATTGTATATGTATGCCACATCTTCTTTATCCATTCCTCTGTCAATGGACATTTAGGTTGCTTCCATGTCTTGGCTATTGTAAATAGCCAAGACTAATATGTTTTTGATGACTGTAGCTCTCTAACATAGTCTGAAGTCAGGGAGCCTGATTTCTCCTGCTCCATTTTTCTTTCTCATGATTGCTTTGGCTATTTGGGGTATTTTGTGTCTGCATTAAATTTAAATTTTTTTCATTCTATTTCTGTGAAAAATGCCATTGGTTATTTGATAGGGGTTGTGTTGAATCAGTAGATTGCCTTGAGTAGTATAGTTATTTTAACAATATTGATTCTTCCAATCCAAGAGCATGGTATATCTTTCCATCTGTTTGTATATTCTTCAATTTCTTTCATCAGCATCTTACAGTTTTCAGAGTAGAGGTCTTTTGTCTCCTTAGGTAGGTTTATTCCTAAGTATTTTATTCTTTTTGATGCAGTGGTTAATATAATTGTTTCCTTAATTTTGCTTTCTGATCTTTAGTTGTTAGTGTATAGGAATGCAAGAGAGTTCTGTGTATTAATTTTGTATTCTACAACTTTACCAAATTTACTGATGAGCTCTAGTAGTTTTCTGGTAGCATCTTTAGGATTTTCTGTGTATAGTATCATGTCAGCTGCAAACAGTGACAGTTTTACTTCTTCTTTTCCAATTTGTATTCCTTTTATTTCTTTTTCTTCTCCAATTTCCATGGCTAGGACTTCCAAAACTGTATTAAATAAAAGTGGCAACAGTGGTCATCCTTGCCTTTCTCCTGATCTTAAAGGGAATGCTTTCAGCTTTTCACCATTGCAAATGATGTTATCTGTGGGTTTGTCATATATAGCCTTTATTATGTTGAGGCAGCATTTCCATTACTTTTAATAAGCTAAGCTGTAAGAATTTCCTTCCCCTCTTTGACAATGACCAAAAATAGGTTAGACTGCTATACATCATCTTAAATCACATTTTTTGCAAAACACTAATATAGCAAAATGTTGCATTAAATGTTTTTAAAGCTTAAAATATTTCCCTGATATTTTCTCTTTGTAACCACTTGATTTATTACAGTTTAGACATAGTTCCAGGTTAATAATTTATTCAGGAATTTATTTAACAAACACATAAAATGCCAACTAAAACATTTAAGAGTAGACTTACATGTATAATTTCATTGATTTGTATGCAAACACATGGTAATAGAGGACTTAAGATATAAATGGATGTTCTTGCTCTCTTGGCTAACTGATGAAAAGAAACTGAAGAAATCAATTAGAGAAATAAAGCCATTATTTGGAAAATTAGGTTCAAAAAATTACCAAACTACTATTTTTAAAATATGCACACTATTATAATTAAATTCCATTTGTTTGGTACTCACAAACTTACTGCTAATTATTATTATAGACTTATGATTAGCATTTATAACATCAACTATCTTGTTAAGTATGCACATGTACTAGATCATAAAACATTTTCTTTTTTTTCTTTTCTTTTTTTTTTTTTTGTGGTATGTGGGCCTCTCACTGTTGTGGCCTCTCCCATTATGGAGCACAGGCTATGGACGCGCAGGCTCAGAGGCCATGGCTCACGGGCCCAGCCACTCTGCGGCATGTGGGATCTTCCCGGACCAGGGCACGAACCCATGTCCCCTGCATCAGCAGGCGGACTCTCAACCACTGCGCCACCAGGGAAGCCCTGTAAAACATTTTAAACAAAATTTAACAAATATTTGTTGAGCATTTATCATGTGCCCATTAGTGTTCAAAAAGATAGTGAAATAAAGATGAATCATGTCTAAATATGTACATAGATGTGCTTCAACAAGTTCACAATATTTAAGTAGGAGAGGCCAAAAAAAGCATTATGGTCTCATGAAATGGATGATACAAGAAGCATAAACTCTTTGGGGGAGCATAGTGAAGGGAATAATTAATTCTAGAGAAAGCAAGTGGATTTATACCATGGGTACTTTTACTGCTAGATCTTAAGTCAATATTGCAACCTGTGTTCATTGAATAAAGGTGATGAGGAGAAGAGTACCCTGGAAATGAGGAATTATATATAATTCCTGGGTAGATTGAAGGTTATTTCTTGTTTGGGAAATTGCAAGTAGTCTAGTCAGACTCATGCATAGAGTTTAATTTCTTATGAGAAAGAACATGGGGTAATAATTAGGCTCCCATTTTAAAGTATCTTGAGAACCATATCAAGATATTTTGACTATCTTTTTTTAATTGAAGTGAGTATTTTTGACGCTGGCTGTGATTAAGAATTACTTGCAGAGTAATTTGTCCTCAGCCAAGATCTAGTGGGAAGGAATCTTTGTTGGAATACCCATAAAATAGCATATATTTTAAGCCCATAACTTATTTTGATGCATATTAAAATTTGGTTTGAAAGCTACTCTGTAAGAGAAAGGGAGCTTTAGGCTCACAAGCAAGAAACTATATGATCAGCTCTTGACGAGGAAAAATAATTCTTGTCAAGGGAGAAAAATTAAGATGGGGCTGTGTTATCCCTGTGCTGGGCATTGAATTCTAGAGGTAAACAAGACAAAGAAGTTTCCTGCTCTCATGAAGCTTACATCTTCATGGAAGAGGCAATAATAAACACTATT
The DNA here is from genome assembly GCF_025265405.1 of Mesoplodon densirostris. Lineage (NCBI taxonomy): Eukaryota > Metazoa > Chordata > Mammalia > Artiodactyla > Ziphiidae > Mesoplodon > Mesoplodon densirostris. The sequence continues at coordinate 43,860,638 of NC_082667.1, forward strand.
TTGTTCTCTATGTGTAGTTAAAGATCAATGTACAATATTTGAATAAATAAATGAATTCATCTTGTATATTTTTTCAATACTTTATTTTGCTTTACCTATAACTAATGGTTGCCAAACCTGGCTGTGAATCAATAGCATCAGGGGATTTTATTGGAAGTACAGGCAACAGAAGCTACTGTGGAGCTTGAAGTCCATGGATCTGTATTGATAAAAATCTTCCCAGGCACCTTTTGAAGTGGTCTCAGCATGAATTTGCAGGGTGGCTTTGGACATATGGGAACATAGAACTTTATCACCCAGATTTGCTAAATAATCTCAGTTCTGTACTTCACTCTATGGTTTGTAAAAATAACCTGAGAATTAGCTGCAAAATATAATTTATTCAGTTTCAAGTTAAAACTCTGCCACCACTGTATGACAGGCACTTAAGGTTAATAGGTGGGTAGACTTGGGTAAAAAGATGCTTTCAAGGACTCTACATTTTAAGCACAAAAAACAGATCCACAACTGACTATAATACCAGGCAGAGTTAAATAGTAGTAAATGGAAGGGCTAGTTGCATACTGTGAGAAGGAAAAAGAAGGTTGTACTTAATTCTGTCTGGCGGAAGTAGACTGGGGGTGGGGAGGTATGGAAATTAAGGAAGCTTCACACTGGAGGCTGTAGCCTAGTAGCAGGATTTTACAAGGTAAGATGAATTTCAAAGGGGGATGGAAATTATATTTCAATATTAAAAAATAGCATAAACTTAGATTCAGAAAAAGTTTTGTTTTAATATTAATAATTTTGCTTAATGTTCTCAAGGGGTAATGTTTTCCAAAATTCTTGTCACATTGAAAAACAAGTGTCTATTATTTTGTACTCATACAATTTGCAGGCTAAGAAATGCACATTTCAAAAACCGAAGAACTAATCTTACAAAAATAACCCTGAGCATTTGACTCATTCTTTTTCTGCCACAATTTGCCTGGTTCACAGAACTCTCACAGTCCCTTAATGCCTTCCCTACCTTCTTCTTTGTTTTCATTTTCTTCTTTCGAAGATCATAGCAATCTGCATAATAAGCTACCTGTCTTAAGGAGAGGGAGAGTGATGGCATAGCAGACTGTCTCAACTCCCACTGAAACTGAGAGTCTTAATAAAAGTAAAATGAAGAGAAATAAAAAATCAAATTTGAAAAACAGAGCATACTATCAGTTAAATCTCACTAGAGGAAAGTTTCACCGTCAGGATGACATTTGAAAATAGTTTCACTTGTGAATTTATGCTCAGTGTTTCTTTTGGTCACAGAGTTTCAGGGTCAAATTGTTTTTTTTTTTTATTTTATTTTATCAGTATGTCCCTTCTCTCTTAGAGCTGGTGAGCAGACCAGTACATAACATAAGAGATGTTAAAATATGCCAAGGTCATATAATGAAACATAAATCATGTCTATGGAATATCAGTTATTTCAGAATTTTTCTTAATATATGAAAATCACTTATTTGTTCCTCAAGTTTTAGTTTTTGAAATATTGGAAAACTATAGCTTTACATGTTACAAACTAGGAGAGCTGGGCTTCTTAACCTTACATGCATGGTTTAAATAAGGTCAGATTATTTAATTATAAAGTGTGGTAAATGCTTAATCAAAAATGCAAAGCATTTATCAAAAGTGCATTCATGGAGTGTATCAGGCAGGAGAAATACACAAGGAAGATTTTACTAGGAAAATCAGGCAACAAGCCCAGTTAATAAATAGTCTGCTCTTTCTAGCAATGAAATAATGTAACATAATACAAAGACTACAGATTTTGGCATCTAATACATTTAGGTAAGGGTCCCACTTACATTACTTTAATAACGCTACAACCTTAGACAAATTACTCAATTTCTCTAAGTCTCAGTTAACTTACCCATAAAATGAGGAAAATATAACTAAGCTTCAGGATTACTCCAAGGAATCAGAATAATATAAAATAATATATAGCAATCACAAAGTAGGGTAGACATTCAAGTATTGAGAATTAGTAATAAAAGGAACACAGAAGTCTGTTGCTTTAACCTTTGTAGTGACAAATATCCAAAGAGTAATTCTGTAACTTGAGAGTGTTGAAATTTCCTTTTGATTCACACTCCAGAATATTAGACTTTGTTATTTCAAGCTATTTCCTTTAAACCACAGGTTCCTCAGATGACACTTGCAATACTTGGGATTCTGCTGATACCTGTTCTGTCTACATGATACAATGCAGCCATTTGCCCAGCATTCCTTGTTAAAGTATTACACGAAGATTAATCGTGAACCCATGCTCTAAAAACAGAAAGGGAAATTCTGTTTCAAAGAAGAAAGGTGCTGTCTAAATATGCAGTGTGCACACAGTTTAATGACAAGTTTCTCACGTCCTGAAGCCCGTAATGATAATAGGGCTCTTCGCTCTGGGCTATCTCCACTGCAGCACCCACCCCTGCTCAATTCCACTCATCCCTGCCAAATACTCTGTTTATGATCCAGTCACAGGGAGTTAGCAAATTACTGCTGTTCTGAGCTCCTTGTCTGTAAAAGCAGGCAATGACAAAGACACTAAGATCTCATTAGCAGTATAATTTACTAGCTTTGTTGGAGGTGAAAGATTTTGCATACAAACACATGCAGTGTGAAAGGACTAGGGCCAAAAGAAAGGATGAAATTGTCAACAGTCTTGGAATAAGAGATGGACACATCTTAAATATATTAATGCTATGCACATATATACATAGCTATAGCAAACACATCTATGATCCCATCAACATATAGTTTCTGAAACATATAATCTCCTACATATATAATATATCCTACATATAACTAAAAGATAATTCTATATCCTGACCCTAGTTCACCAGTATTGACTGCATATAGCAACACATACAGTTGTTATTTACAGGCATAACATACAAAGGCATATTAACTATATATAAACATATAGACTCTTTATACAAACCTATAGTATACCCTTTACACAAACATATATTTAATCCCTACATAAACATATGTAATGGAGATGCTATAAAAGAAAATATGACAAGATATTTTGATAGAATGAACATTGGTTTTGTTACCACTTTCAAGTATTGCACTTCATGAAATGGTTGTCTGATGCTTCTTTTTAATTATGTCTCACTCTCTTTATATGGGATCTCTGTTTTTATTATCTCTACAGTTTTTATTCAGATTTGTCTCCTGTTACTGATACATAGTCACGCTGTTCTTTCTCAGATTGCTCTTCAAAATCCATCACTTTCTTGGAGCTTCTTAGGTCTTCCCTCTGTAGTGATGTTTCAACATGGTTCAGGGTCTTACTGAGACAGTAAAATCCCCCGATCAGGGAACTCATCTATGAAAAATTATAAAAAATAGAGTGTCTTTTATGGGACATGTAAAATAACCTGCCCAACATTTATTTACTGGGAAATAGCGTTATGCAAGGATTTAGATAGAATGCTGGCACTGAGAGGAAATGATCCTAGGGCAAGCCCTGGCTCTGTTGGTTACTGGCTGCCTTAATTTAAGGAAATTACTAACCAGTCTAAATCTGTTTCATCATTAGGAAAGAGGAATATAATAATACCTGACCCATAGGGTAGATCTGAGGACTAAGTGAGATGATGCATTTAAAACACTTTACACAATTCTTAACACAAAGTAAGTTCTCAGTAAACATGAGCTATTATTATTGCTTTTTTAAAAAATTATTATCTGCAAAACCAGATTATAACTCTAGTGCAATTCTATATAAGGATGTACCTCTTGCTTAGGTAGGTTTAAAGACCTCCAAGAAATATTATGTCAGAATGAAGGATGCTGATTTTATCACAGCCTATCCACAAATAAACCTTTACTAAGTGTAATTCTCTCCTGTGATTGATAGCACTGTGTATGATAAAATATGATAGACAGTCACTGATATTCTATTTCAAGCCATTAAAGGCATGAACCCTATACTAAGTAGATTCCTCTAAGATATGCTGACACAGACTAAGAAAAATAATCCACAGCCTCCTTCTTTCCCAGAGCAAAATGTCAATCTCTTTTAGATTTCTCAGACATCAGCAAAACATCTGCTTTGTTAAGTTACTACTACTTGTCAGCAGAAGCAGGAAGACACAGTGCTTGCTTTACCATCCATACGATCCTTAAGCACTCACAAATAGGACACCTTAAAACACACATATGCACACAAAATAACATATATTTTAGAATTGTTCATTTAGAATATTTTTTCCAGTCTTCCCTGTACAGTTCCTTGAATATAGTATACAAAGGACTAGTCGACCTAAATAATTTTTTTTTCCAGGAATAATAATCTTATTTTGGAGGGAAGTAGGGTGGAGGGAAAGAGGAAGAAAGAAAAGGTTATGTAATTTTTACTGAGTGGAAGGATGTCTAAGTGTGTGTGTGTGTGTTTGTAAAATTAGGTACCTTACCTACATCCTGATAAATTGTCAAATACCTCTTTGGACTCTCCTACCTTACTTCATCTGACACCCTTTTCCATTTCTCATGACTCATAGAAGGTTGTTTATGTCAAATGAATCAGTGAATGAGAACTTTAATTTACTAGAGCAAAATAAACACTACTAAGATTGAAAAACACCTAATTTGGCTTGGGTGGTGGGAAAGCACTGTCTAAAAAACAGCACTGTTTGTATTTCATTTTGGATTCTATACATACAGACTACATAGTTTTTGAAATCTAGTTTTGTACATACACAATATGGAAAGTTTTGTCTACTTAATGTCCTTGCTCTCTTGATAAAATTGTGCTTCCTATGCTCTTGTATATGCCTTAATACCCTGAAATAGCACCATAACTACCAGTATCTGGAATTGTTTTTCCACATATTTGGATAATGTGGGGATATTGGTATTTTGTTTATTTTCATAAAACTCATTTAAATCACTTGACCATAACCGTGGAATAGAGAAATGAAAATTCCACCTCCTGGCACAATTGAACGTGTTTTTTTGAATTCATTTTGGTTTCTCTTTATGCATCCAACCTCCATTTAGTCTTTGAGGTCAATGCCTGTTGTTTAAATGGCTGGAGGAGGTGGGACTCTTCAGTGGTCAAGTCTCTATGCTGGCAGGGCTACTGGAAAAAGCTCCCACAGTGGACTGAATCTATGTTATGCTTGTCTAACACCACTAGCATTAATCTTTTGCAACTAGGAATGGTCATTTAACTCATCTTAAAAAATATTAATTAATCTCACTTGAATTATTCATAGGAGTGATGATTTTGTTTTTAAATGGTAATGTGTATTGCTACACATTGGCGGAGGGGCACATGAAAAATACGTTTCCTGGGTGTTACATAGCTCTTTCTTTGTAATACGTCAAGCTAACTCCTGTATTATTAGTCACTACAGCCAAAGTATGGGGTAATGGGGATGAGTGTGTGTCTATGTGTACATGTGTGTGCAAGTATGTGCATGTCCTCCTACTACATCATATTTGATAATTTCCAGTATATCTGGAAATGCATGCCATATCTGCCTTTGATTCCTAAAGAGAAAACAGACTTCAAGAGAATTAGAAAAGACCACTTTGACTCATTTTTACCATGAGGCAAAGTGACAAGGAGATGGTATTCTGATACTACTGACTCATTAGTAAGATTCAGCTATAACACAATTTGCTAACCACACATATAGAACAGAAATGCAAAATTCACTTTGCTTGCACTCACTCTCACTCCATCTCTGCATCTTCATGATCTTTTTATTTTTTTTTATTTTTCTTGCGGTACGCGGGCCTCTCACTGCTGTGGCCTCTCCCATTGTGGAGCACAGACTCTGGATGCGTGGGCTCAGTGGCCATGGCTCACGGGCCTAGCCGCTCTGTGGCATGTGGGATCTTCTGGGACCAGGGCATGAACCCATGTCCCCTGCATCGGTAGGCGAACTCTCAACCACTGCGCCACCAGGGCAGCCTGTCTTCATGACCTTAAATGGTCAACTCAATGGTTTATTTATATTAGTACCAAATATTTGTTTATTTTTTCTTATATAAAAATCATGGCTCCTCTCTGTGGGGTTGAAATTCAAGATGGTTTATTTTTCTCCTAATATCTTCCTTTATAAACATTCTACAATGACAATATCTTCTTTAGAGAATGAAATGCATTACAGATAACATCTCACTTTGTCAATCACAAATTTTCCAGTTACATTCAGACATTTTTCTTTAAGTTAGATATTATTTTCATAACTTTAAATTGTTTTAAGATGGCATCATAACTTTTCACACTTTATTCTAATGACTGCAGAAAGATAGGTCTTAAAATCACATATTTTATAGGGAAAAGGAAGTTACAAGGAAAAAATAAGCACATTTATTTTGGGGGTGAGTGTTAATATAAACTAGAAAAAGTTTTATAATTATCAAAATGTTATTTTTGTTTTGGGGAGGAAAATTTTTGCCTAAGTTTATATTTTTGCAGGAATTCTAGTTAACAATATCAAACTGAGAATATGTTTTTATTTTTCACTCCTCCTCTTAACTGAAATATTACTAAAGATGTAAAAATGTGAATAATCATAAACTAACCTAAAAAAATAGCTTTTATTTGCACAACAGAGAAGTTGATTCTTTAGAGCACTCTATAACTGGATAGGATTATACCGACAGAAGTCAAAGAAAAGGGTGTCAAAGCCTAGAATATGACCAACAAAAAGCAGGAACTCATCTCCCTAGTGGGCTTGAAAGAGCTCAAATTCAGAATCAGCAGCTACAGAAAGAAGTCAATGTTGGCCATAATCAGGGTAATTGGTGATTATCTACAGAATAGGTTGATCAGGTGACACCTTCTACTACAGGCATCCCCAAACAGAGGATGCTGTGTTCAGCATTTGTTCCCAAGATAAACCCATAAAACTGCTTTCTGTAAAAACACTACATTGTATGCCTGGAAGAAAGCTGATGTGAATCTTTATGCCTAAGAGAGAAGCAAAAAAGATCAAAGTAACTCCAAATTTAACATAGGGTGGGGACAGTGAAGGTTAAAATGTAAGGCAGTGCCACTAATTGCTCTGTTCCTGATAAGTCCTTTTATTTTTATATTTGAAAGAGTCCCCAGCTTATCTGACTACTCTTGACATTCTATGTCCCCTAATAAGATGTATCAGTACTTTCCTTAATTCTTCACATAAACTAAATGAAGTTCATTTCATTCTCACAACAGCCATATGTAGTAGGTAACATTGTTATCATCATCTAAGAGATAAGGAAGCTGGGACACAGAAATTTTAAGTAACTTGCTTAAGTTCACTTAAGTTAGTAAATATTAGAGTTGAAATTTGAATATAGAATCTGGTTCCAGAGTTGTATGTTCTTAACCACTACCCTAGGTCACCATGACACAAAGCTGCCCTTTGATGTGTCAAACAGACTCTATAAGACCCACACAGAGGTAAGGACTTCAGAGAAATAGACCAACAAACCTACAAAGGAAACCCATGTCATCTGTCTATGTTTATCAACTGAGTCCTTTGTTCATAAATATGAACAGACAACCAAGAATCATTAGATATTTGAGGAAACCAAAACCAGTAAGAGAAAACTCAAGATGAACAAATGGAACAATTAACTAAAAAAAAATAATAATAAAATAAACAGGCATTTTAAAGAACAGAAGAAAACTTTATAAATTATAATGATTACACTTAGAAAAATAAAAGAGGATATTTGATAAATAAAAAGTAGACACTGCAGTGGGAATAAAAGTAATTATATAAAAGTAAAGCTTCTTGGAAATATCAAATGTGATTCCTAAATTTTTTTAAAAGTCCATAGAATGGCTTTTAAAACATAGAACAGAGACAGTTTAAGTCAAATTGCTCATCTTGAATGACATAACTTTGTACTCTCTCAGAATACAGAGAAAATGAGAGAAATTAAGGAATACAAAGGATCAAGGCAGGCACTCCAACATACACTAAATAAAAATTCTAGAATGAGAGAACATAGAAAATGTAGGATAAAAATGATAAAATTGCAGAAGAATATAACTTCAGTCATCTTAAGAAATTATTTTTAATATATAAAGAATTAACAGACTATCAAATAGAATGGGATAAAAAGACTTAAACCTAAAAATACTTCAGCGAATTTCTGAATTTGAAGGGAAATTGTGTAAGCTTTCACAATGGAAAAAATAAACAAGTTGCTTCCAAAGGAATAAGAACTCAGATTAGCATCACATTGGTTATCACCAACACCAAGATTGATGACAATGGGGCAACGCCTTCAAAGTTCTGAGATAAATAACTTTAGCTTGTAATCCAAATCCACCCAACTGTCAATCAAAAAAAAAAAGTATTCCAGACAGACTCATACATACTTCTTTCAAAAAGTTTTTTTGAGAATATATTCAAACAAGAAGATAAATATATCTAAGGTGGATAGAACTAATAGGATATTGAATCCAAGGCGGATAGAACTAATAGGAGAGCAAAGAGTTTAAATCAAAGATGATGACTGTGCAGCAGACATAGAAAGCAGTAGATCGAAACTAGAACTAAAAGTCATTTCATAAGCTTGTCTTCAAGAATGAAGTGGTGGAGGCTTTCCTGGTGGCGAACTGCTTGAGAGTCCGCCTGCCGATGCAGGGGACACGGGTTCATTCCCCGGTCCGGGAAGATCCCACAGGCCGCAGAATGGCTGGGCCCGTGAGCCATGGCCGCTGAACCTGCGCGTCTGGAGCCTGTGCTACACAACGGGAGAGGCCACAACAGTGAGAAGCCCGCGTACTGCAAAAAGAATGAAGTGGTGGAGTTGAGGGAAGAGCAGAAGGCTTTTTAATTTTACATATACCCTTCTATGCTATATGAAATCTTAAATCAGAAACATGTAATATTGCTCTAATGGAAAAATACAAGGGGCAAAATTATAAAAATAAATGTATAATATATATACATATATATGTCTATCTATGCATATAAATAGTACATGTACATACACATGTGTACATGGTAACATGCATATACATGAATATATGTACATATGTATATACATATCCACCCTTTCAGGTTTTTTTTTTCTTTGAGAGTGTTTGTAAAACTCATATAGGTACCTATTTTCAGATGGCTAATACTGTGTCTTTTTTTTATTATTATTAGTTTCTACTTTATAACAAAGTGAATCAGTCATACATATACATCTGTTTCTACATCCCTTCCCTCTTGCATCTCCCTCCCTCCCACCCTCCCTATCCCAACCCTCCAGGCGGTCACAAAGCACCGAGCTGATCTCCCTGTGCTATGAGGCTGCTTCCACTAGCTATCTACCTTACGTTTGGTAGTGTATATATGTCCATGCCTCTCTCTCTCTTTGTCACAGCTTACCCTTCCCCCTCCCCATATCCTCAAGTCCATTCTCAAGTAGGTCTGTGTCTTTATTCCTGTTTTACCCCTATGTTCTTCATGACATTTCTTTTCTTAAATTCCATATATATGTGTTAGCATATGGTATTTGTCTTTCTCTTTCTGACTTACTTCACTCTGTATGACAGACTCTAGGTCTATCCACCTCATTACAAATAGCTCAGCTTCATTTCTTTTTATGGCTGAGTAATATTCCATGGTATATATGTGCCACATCTTCTTTATCCATTCATCCGATGATTGACATTTAGGTTGTTTCCATCTCCGGGCTATTGTGAATAGAGCTGCAATGAACAATTTGGTACATGTCTCTTTTTGAATTATGGTTTTCTCAGGGTATATGCCTAGTAGTGGGATTGCTGGGTCATATGGTAGTTCTATTTTTAGTTTTTTAAGGAACCTCCATACTGTTCTCCATAGTGGCTGTACCAATTCACATTCCCACCAGCAGTGCAAAAGTGTTCCCTTTTCTCCACACCTTCTCCAGCATTTATTGTTTCTAGATTTTTTGATGATGGCCATTCTGACTGGTGTGAGATGATATCTCATTGTAGTTTTGATTTGCATTTCTCTAATGATTAATGATGTTGAGCATTCTTTCATGTGTTTGTTGGCAGTCTGTATATCTTCTTTGGAGAAATGCCTATTTAAGTCTTCTGCCCATTTTTGGATTGGGTTGTTTGTTTTTTTGCTATTGAGCTGCATGAGCTGCTTATAAATTTTGGAGATTAATCCTTTGTCAGTTGCTTCATTTGCAAATATTTTCTCCCATTCTGAGGGTTGTCTTTTGGTCTTGTTTATGGTTTCCTTTGCTGTGCAAAAGCTTCTAAGTTTCATTAGGTCCCATTTGTTTATCTTTGTTTTTATTTCCATTTCTCTAGGAGGTGGGTCCAAAAGGATCTTGCTGTGATTTATGTCATAGAGTGTTCTGCCTATCGTTTCCTCTAAGAGTTTGATAGTTTCTGGCCTTACATTTAGGTCTTTAATCCATTTTGAGCTTATTTTTGTGTACGCTGTTAGGGAATGATCTAATCTCATACATTTACATGTCCCTGTCCAGTTTCCCCAGCACCACTTATTGAAGAGGCTGTCCTTTCTCCACTGTACATTCCGGCCTCCTTTATCAAAGATAAGTTGACCATATGTGCGTGGGTTTATCTCTGGGCTTTCTATCCTGTTCCATTGACCTATTCTTTCTGTTTTTGGGCCAGTACCACACTGTCTTGATTACCGTAGCTTTGTAGTATAGTCTGAAGTCAGGGAGCCTGATTCCTCCAGCTCCGTTTTTCGTTCTCAAGATTGCTTTGGCTATTCGGGGTCTTTTGTTTTTCCAAACAAATTTTGAATTTTTTGTTCTAGTTCTGTGAAAAATGCCAGTGGTAGTTTGATAGGGATTGCATTGAATCTGTAGATTGCTTTGGGTATTAGGGTCATTTTTACAATATTGATTCTTCCAATCCAGGAGCATGGTATATCTCTCCATCTATTTTTATCATCTTTAATTTCTTTCATCAGTGTCTTATAATTTTCGGCATACAGCTCTTTTGTCTCCTTAGGTAGGTTTGTTCCTAGATATTTTATTCTTTTTGTTGCAATGGTAAATGGGAGTGTTTTCTTGATTTCACTTTCAGATATTTCATCATTAGTGTACAGGAATGCCAGAGATTTCTGTGCATTAATTTTGTATCCTGCTACTTTACCAAATTCATTGATTAGCTCTAGTAGTTTTCTGGTAGCATCTTTAGGATTCTTTATGTATAGTATCATGTCAACTGCAAACAGTGACAGCTTTACTTCTTCTTTTCCCATTTGGATTCCTTTTATTTCCTTTTCTTCTCTGATTGCTGTAGTTAAAACTTCCAAAACTATGTTGAATAAGAGTGGTGAGACTGGGCAACCTTGTCTTGTTCCTGATCTTAGTGGAAATGGTTTCAGCTTTTCACCATTGAGGATGATGTTGGCTGTGGGTTTGTCATATATGGCCTTTATTATGTTGAGGAAAGTTCCCTCTATGCCTACTTTCTGCAGGGTTTTTATCATAAATGTGTGTTGAGTTTTGTTGAAAGCTTTCTCTGCATCTATTGAGATGATCATATGGTTTTTCTCCTTCAACTTGTTAATATGGTGTATCACATTGATTGATTTGCATATATTGAAGAATCCTTGCATTCCTGGAATAAACCCCACTTGATCATGGTATATGATCGTTTTAATGTGCTGTTGGATTCTGTTTGCTAGTATTTTGTTGAGGATTTTTGCATCTATGTTCATCAGTGATATTGGCCTGTAGTTTTCTTTCTTTGTGACATCCTTGCCTGGTTTTGGTATCAAGGTGATGGTGGCCTCGTAGAATGAGTTTGGGAGTGTTCCTCCCTCTGCTATATTTTGGAAGAGTTTGAGAAGGATAGGTGTTAGCTCTTCTCTAAAGGCTTAATAGAATTCGCCTGTGAAGCCATCTGGTCCTGGGCTTTTGTTTGTTGGAAGATTTTTAATTACAGTTTCAATTTCAGTGATTGTGATTGGTCTATTCATATTTTCTATTTCTTCCTGAGTCAGTCTTGGGAGGTTGTGCATTTCTAAGAATTTCTCCATTTCTTCCAGGTTGTCCATTTTATTGGCATATAGTTGCTTGTAGTAATCTCTCATGATCTTTTGTATTTCTGCAGTGTCAGTTGTTACTTCTCCTTTTTCATTTCTAATTCTATTGATTTGAGTCTTCTCCCTTTTTTTCTTGATGAGTCTGGCTAATGGTTTATCAATTTTGTTTAGCTTTTTGAAGAACCAGCTTTTCATTTTATTGATCTTTGCTATCATTTCCTTCATTTCTTTTTCATTTATTTCTGATTTGATCTTTATGATTTCTTTCCTTCTGCTAACTTTGGGGGGTTTTGTTCTTCTTTCTCTAATTGCTTTAGGTATAGGGTCAGATTGTTTACTCGAGATGTTTCCTGTTTCTTAAGGGGGGATTGTATTGCTATAAACTTCCCCCTTAGAACTGCTTTTGCTGCATCCCATAGTTTTTGGGTCATCGTGTCTCCATTGTCATTTGTTTCTAGGTATTTTTTTAAATTTCCTCTTTGATTTCTTCAGTGATCACTTCGTTATTTAGTAGTGTATTGTTTAGCCTCCATGTGTTTGTATTTTTTACAGATCTTTTCCTGTAATTGATGTCTAGTCTCATAGCATTGTTGTTGGAAAAGATACTTGATATGATTTCAATTTTCTTAAATTTACCAAGGCTTGATTTGTGACCCAAGATATGATCTATCCTGGAGAATGTTTCATGAGCACTTGAGAAAAATGTGTATTATGTTGTTTTTGGATGCAATGTCCTATAAAAATCAATTAAGTCCATCTTGTTTAATGTATCATTTAAAGCTTGTGTTTCCTTATTTATTTTCATTTTCGATGATGATGTCCATTAGTGAAAGTGGTGTGTTGAAGACCCCTACTATGAGTGTGTTACTATTTCCCCTTTTATAGCTGTTACTATATGCCTTATGTATTGAGTTGCTCCTATGTTTGGTGCATAAATATTTACAATTGTTATATCTTCCTCTTGGATCAATCACTTGATCATTATGTAGTGTCCTTCTTTGTCTCTTCTAATAGTCGTTATTTTAAAGTCTATTTTGTCTGATATAAGAATTGCTACTCCAGCTTTCTTTTGATTTCCATTTGCATGGAATAGCTTTTTCCATCCCCTTACTTTCAATCTGTATGTGTCTCTAGGTTTGAAGTCGGTCTCTTGTAGACAGCATATATATGGGTCTTGTTTTTGTATCCATTCAGCCAGTCTGTGTCTTTTGGTAGGAGCATTTAGTCCATTTACATTTAAGGTAATTATTGATATGTATGTTCCTATTCCCATTTCCTTAATTGTTTTGGGTTCGTTATTGTAGGTATTTTCCTTCTGTTGTGTTTCTTGCTTAGATAAGTTCCTTTAGCATTTGTTGTAAAGCTGCTTTGGTGGTGCTGAGCTCTCTCAGGTTTTGCTTGCCTGTAAAGGTTTTAATTTCTCCATCAAATCTGAATGAGATCCTTGCTGGGTAGAGTAATCTTGGTTGCAGGTTTTTCTCCTTCAGCATTTTAAATATGTCCTGCCACTCCCTTCTGGCTTGTAGAGTTTCTGCTGAGAGATCAGCTGTTAACCTGATGGGGATTCCTTTGTGTGTTATTTGTTTTTTTTTTCCCTTGCTGCTTTTAATATGATTTCTTTGTGTTTAATTTTTGACAGTTTGATTAATATGTGTCTTGGTGTATTTCTCCTTGGATTTATTCTGTATGGGACTCTCTGTGCCTCCTGGAGTTGATTAACTATTTCCTTTCCCATATTAGGGAATTTTTCAACTATAATCTCTTCAAATATTTTCTCAGTCCCTTTCTTTTCCTCTTCTTCTTCTGGAACCCCTATAATTCAAATGTTGGTTTGTGTAATGTTGTCCCAGAGGTCTCTGAGACTCTCCTCCATTCTTTTCATTCTTTTTTCTTTATTCTGCTCTTCAGCTGTTATTTCCACTATTTTATCTTCCACGTCACTTATCCATTCTTCTGCCTCACTTATTCTTCTATTGATTCCATCTAGAGTATTTTTCATTTCATTTATTGTGTTTTTAATTGATGCTTGATTCATCTTTAGTTCTTCTAGGTCCTTGTTAACTGTTTCTTGCGTTTTGTCTATTCTATTTCCAAGATTTTGGATCATCTTTACTATCATTATTCTGATTTCTTTTTCAGGTATTCTGCCTATTTCCTCTTCATTTGTTAGGTCTGGTGCGTTTGTATCTTGCTCCTTCACCTGCTGTGTGTTTTTCTGTCTTCTCATTTTGCTTATGTTACTGTGTTTGGGGTCTCCTTTTTGCAGGCTGCAGATTCGTAGTTCCCGTTGTTTTTGGTGTCTGTCCCCAGTGGCTAAGTTTGTTTCAGTGGGTTGTGTAGGCTTCTTGTTGGAGGGGACAAGTGCCTGTGTTCTGGTGGATGAGGCTCGATCTTGTCTTTCTGGTGGACAGGTCCACGTCTGGTGGTGTGTTTTGGGGTGCCTGTGGCCTTATTATGTTTTTAGGCAGCCTCTCTGTTAATGGGTGGTTTTGTGCTCCTGTCTTGCTAGTTTCTTGGCATAAGGTGACTAGCACTGTAGCTTGCTGGTCGTTGACTGAAGCTGGGTGCTGGTGTTGAGATGGAGATCTCTGGGAGATTTTCGCCTCTTGATATTATGTGGAGCTGGGAGGTCTCTTGTGGACCCGTGTCCTGAAGTTGGCTCTCCCACTTCAGAGTCACAGCAGTGACTCCTGGCTGCAGCACCAAGAGCCTTTCATCTACCATGCTGAGAATAAAAGGGAGAAAAATTAGAAAGAAAGAATTAATAGAAGAAAGAAAGAGAGAAAGAAAGAAGGAAGGAAAAAAAGGAAGGAAGGAAGAAAGAAAGGAGGGAGCGAGGGAGGAAGGAAAAAATGAAAGAAAGAAAGAAAGAAAGAAAGGAGAGAGGGAAGAGGAAAGAAAGTAAGAAAGAAAGAAAGATAGAAAGAAAGACAGGAGGCAGGGAGTGAGGCACAAAGGAAAGAAAGAAAGAAAGAAAGAAAGAAAGAAAGACAGGAGGGAGGGAGGAGGGAGGGAGGAAGGGAAGGGAAGAAAAAGAGAAAGAGAAGATAAAGTAAAATAGAATAAAGTATGATAAAATATAATAGCATTATTAAAATACTACAGTAATTATTTTTTAAAAATTTAAAAAAAAAACGGACGGTTGGAACCCTGGGACAAATGGTGGAAGCAAAGCTATACAGAGAAAATCTCACACAGAATCATACACATACACATTCACAAAAAGAGAACAAGGGGAAAACAGTCTTAAATCTTGCTCTCAAAGTCCACCTCCTCAATTTGGGATGATTCGTTGTCTATTCATGTATTCCACAGATGCAGGGTACATCAATTTGATTGTGGAGCTTTAATCCGCTGCTTCTGAGGCTGCACAGAGAGTTTTCCCTGTCCCTTCTTTGTTCTCACAGCTCCCGGGTCTCAGCTTTGGATTTGGCCCTGCCTCTCCGTGTAGGTCGCCGGAGGGCATCTGTTCTTCGCTCAGACAGGACGGGTTAAAAGGAGCCGCTGATTCGGGGGCTGTGGCTCACTCAGGCCGAGGGGAGGGAGAGGCACGGAGTGCTGGGCGAGCCTGCGGCGGCAGAGGCTGGCGTGACGTTGCACCAGCCCAAGGCGCTCCATGCGCTTTCCTGGGGAAGCCATCCCTGGATCCCGGGACCCCGGCAGTGGCGGGCTGCACAGGCTCCCCGGAAAGGAGGCGTGGACAGTGACCTGCGCTCGCACAGGCGGCAGCAGCAGCAGCCCCAATTTCCCACACCCGTCTCCGGGGTCCGCGCCTTTAGCCGCAGCTCGCGCCCGTCTCTGGAGCTCCTTTAAGCAGCACTCTTAATCCCCTCTCTTCGCGCACCAGGAAAGAAAGAGGGAAGAAAAAGTCTCTTGCTTCTTCGGCAGCTCCAGACTTTTTCCTGGACTCCCTCCGGGCTGGTCGTGGTGCACTAACCCCTTCAGGCTCTCTTCCCACCCCCAGCCCCAGTCCTCTCCATGCGCTTCGACTGAAACCCGATACCCGAGCCTCAGCTCCCACCCCCGCCCGCCCCGGCGGCCGAGCAGACAAGCCTCTCGGGCTGGTGAGTGCCTGAGGGCACTGATCCTCTGTGCGGGAATCTCTCCGCTTTGCCCTCCGCACCCCTGTGGCCGCGCTCTTCTCTGCTACTCCGAAGCTTTCCCCTCCGCCACCTGCAGTCTCCGCCCACGAAGGGACTTCCTAGTGTGTGGAAATGATTCCTCCTTCATGGCTCCCTCCCACTGGTGCAGGTCCCGTCCCTATCCTTTTGTCTCTGGTTATTCTTTTTTCTTTTGCCCTACCCTAGTATGTGGGGAGTTTCTTGCCTTCTGGGGGGTTTGAGGTCTTCTGTCAGCATTCAGTAGGTGTTCTGTAGGAGTTGTTCCACATTTAGATGAATTTCTGATGTATCTGTGGGGAGGAAGGTGATCTCTGCGTCTTACTCTTCCGCCATCTTCCCCCAACACAATGCTGTCTTTTTTTTTTTTTTTTTTTTTTTTTTGCTGTACGCGAGCCTCTCACTGCTGTGGCCTCTCCCGCCGTGGAGCACAGGCTCCGGACACACAGGCTCCGTGGCCATGGCTCGCGGGCCCAGCCGCTCCGCGGCATGTGGGATCTTCCAGGATAGGGGCACGAACCCGTGTCCCCTGCATCAGCAGGCGGACTCCCAACCACTGCGCCACCAGGGAAGCCCCCAATGTTGTGTCTTAATCAAGACATATATGGTTTTTAATTGTGCAATCCTATGTCATCACGGCCTATATTTCTTCACTGTAAAGCAGATTCTAAGGATAGTAAATACATATAGTGAAATAAGGTATAATCTCTACTGGATATACAAAGTTAATCTCATGACTCTAAGGATGGGGTGGTATATTCAGCTTCATGGCTTTATTATTTTCTCATTGTTCATTAGGGCTTAAAATGCACAGTTTCTCATGAAAGAAGCTGACCTGTTACCCATGCAGAGTTTATGCTGTTTGATGTTCTGAAGAGTATTTTAATCTCTCAGTTAAACACATTTGGAGAGTAATGATTTTAAGATGCTAAAATCTCACAGCACAGAAATTTGGCCAGATCATGAATCAAACGTAATTCAGAAAAACTGTGGAGCTGGAGGAGGCCAAAAGTATCTGATCAGTATACCTCCTTGCCTCATCCAAGCTATTCCAGGAGGTAACTTGTATAAAGATTGCATATAATCTAATAAATATATTGGATTTATTATTTTTTTAACCAAGCGTGTTCCTGTTAACATTTTATACTGTCAGTTTTTCAATTTCCAGTTCTAGTATTTGCTATTTGTTTAAAAAATAAAGATTAAATATTACAAAGCATATCAGAGGTACAATTAATATGTGCTTTAATGGTTTCCTCTGCCTAGAAGGCTCTTTCCACTGTTCTCTGCCTGATTTCCTCCTACTTGTTTTTCACAATTGAAGTCGGGTCTTACTTTTAGAAATCCCTAACTAGTCACTTTTTTGCCCCTCTCACTAGACTGGGTTGCATGCCTCTCTGTGTTCCTACAGCACTCTGTGCTTTCCTGTATCAAAAACCCTTCATTTTTGTACTGTATTGTATAAGGGTAGCCTTTGCATCTTCCCCCCAGACTGTCCTCACCTGCTTTTCTGCCCTGCTCCTTCAATATACCACATAGGTTCTAAGCTCACCTGAGACCATTCCATGCACAGTTCCTTGCCAATAGGACTACAGATACCATGTAGGCCCTTAGTGCTGTGTGGAAATCCTACTACACTTCTGCTATCATGTCACTCCCTAACTCTCCTGAACAATATTTCACACTCTTTTTTTGCTTTTCAAACCACCAACATCCCTCTCATCATCTCACCCTCAGCTGATGTCTTTGTTTCTCATTTACTTAGGAAATAGAAGCAATCAAAAGAGAATTGTCTCATGTTCCCACTACCAAATCTATATACAGATCTGCATCTCTATATTATTTACACTTTTACTTTCAATAAGGCATGGGTTCTATATCCAAATATAAGCCAATAGTACTGCTTATGCACTGGTTTCCATATCTGCTCCCATGCCAAAGGACTTGATCACTTTTTCTCTCCTGATTCATCAAGACTAAATAATTACCATCTGTATATAAATGTGCTCTGATATATATCATCTTATAATTATTTTAAATAGCTATTTTACCACATCCATATCCAGCTGCAAAGCAAATTTAATTCAAAATATTACAGGACATCCTTCACAGTTGTCTTGCAATCTACCACCTTTCTCCCATCATGTCTTAGTACTGTTAACTGAGGAAGAAGTGGATACAAATCTGAGGGTAATCTTGTTAAGAAATTTGATATCTCAGGACAAACTGAACTATCAGTTATATTAACACTGTTCTTTGAAGATTCTAAGTTATGTAAATTATATCTTTCAGCACTCTTCATTCCTATCAGATCACATGTGAGAAAGCAGCAGTAGGATTCTAAAGCAAATAATGAATAAGGAAGAACAAAGTGAAAATTAAGGAAGCCATGTTAGTTGAGGCTCAGTTCAGGAAACACACACCACTTTAGGCGGTTTAAGCAGCTGGAACTTTAATACAAAAGGATGCTTACAAATGCTTTGGAAAGGCTAGCAGAGAAACCTCAATGCTAAAGATTCTTGGACGCACACCAAGAACACCACAGAATTATGGTCCAGCGAAATTACTACCTCTGACACAGTCAGAACTACGGAGAATCAGGAAGCCACCACTGGGAATACTGGGTTCAAGAACACAAAGCAGTAGACAGGATCTAAACAGTAGTGTGCTGCTAAATGTGTGACAACCAGCTGGGGTCCTCCCCACACTTGTTTAAAGAGTCTGTTAATTACTGTGGTGAAAACCACCCCACCACGGCTATTACAGGCACCACCGTGAGGTCACTAAATGTGGAGCTGTGAAGAGATGAGAGAGATAAACACACAATTGCCTAGTATTCCCACCACACAGATACAATAGATGTAAAGAAATTCAAGAGCATTGAAAATACTAAGATGTTGTAATTAGGAAGTGATGAGTTCTGAGTCTTTATTACCTTGATTTTTTAATATAATATTTTTACTTGTAAAATTACATAATTTAGATTTTAATAATGACTGTGTTTAAAAACCAACCTGCAAAATTCCTAAAAGTTTAACAATCGGCTCTCATAAACTGATACAAGTCAACTCCAGTGTACCACTGTATACAAGGATCAAGAAGCTTGGAACAATGAGGTTGCCATCACCACTCTGCCACAGCTGAATACATTTAAATAGAAGACACTTCTGAAAGTCTACTTCAGGTTGCCAAGTAATATTTAACTGAAAATTTCTGCTTGACACTGTTTTCATGAACTCAACTTTTTACTCCCACACCTAACAAAGAGGGCATTGTTTTTGGAAGTTTTTGTTTTCTAAGTCAACAAAGGTATTGCAAATAGATGATGATGACAGGAAAGAAAATGTATAGGAAGGAACTGACAAGTTTAGAGTCAGAATCAATATTGTGCCAAATACTTACGTGCATAAATAGTTGAATAACAGAAATTAAGAGATACAGTTTTTAAAACTCTACTGAACAAAAGTAGCAATATTCTCTTTCATCACAATTCATTCTCCCACAAAAGTGATACCTTACAGATCAGGTAATACCACTAATCAGGTGCCATTAGCAAAAAAAAAAAAAAAAGATTGACATGATATCTATCTTCCAGAAGCTAGGTGAATATTTTCAATGCCCCTAATAGTGCCTTTCTGATCTGTTAAGTAGCTACCCAGTACTACCATTATCTAAAAATGTTGTTTTTATCCATAAATCTCAGACTAGTAGACTGTGAAGAATAAAGAAAACAAGGACTAGAAAAGTAAAAGTGTTAACAAAAAACATGTAGGGCACATGTGTCTATATAATGCTTCCTTCTTGAAAATGTAGGTATTTTTAGAAACATGATAAACCATCCAAAAGCCCATTAAATCTAGTATATAGAGCATAAGACAAAAGTCTCAGTTATATATATATTATAAAGATACAGATATTATTTGTGATAATAAGATGATTTCCATTACTAAACTTTGGTTGCATTTAGGATGACTTGGGCAGCAGAAGGATTATCTCTGAGCAAAATATTCCTTTGAGAGTATAATTAAAGATCGTAGAGTCTTTGCAAACACAGCATACATCATTTCAACATCATCAGAAGCTCATTCCAGTGATGTGGAAGGATTTGATGAGAGAATGTGTGTTTATTGGAAACCAATTTTCACATGCACAAAATAAAACTCTAATTAGCACTGTTATTTTAAACTTGCACATCTGCTATAGTTTCAACTTTTTACTTTTCATTTTAACTTGTATTTCTTTCATTTAAATAGATTTAATTTCTCACCTCTTTGTTCATCAGGAAGCATGGTAGAAAAAGTTTAAACTTTGGAATCAGGAGTAATTCAAAACTAAATTCCATTCTTTTAAGTCATTCCTCTCTGAGACCCAGTTTCTTTACATGTAAAATGTAGTCAAAAACATCTTCCTTTTGTGGATTTTGAACCCTCCTTAAAAGAAAGTCTGTGCAACATCTTTCCTTATGGCAAAATCAGGCCCATGAAGCTGTGAAGCATGTTCCACCAGCTGGATCCAAAAGCATCCCCATAATTTGTAAGCTCGGTAGGCTGGCTCCAGTAGAATAGAATGTGTGTGGGGGTAGGGAGCAATGATTTGAGGTGACTCTTCAATAGACAGTAAAACTTCTGTCTACCGTGTGGGTTTTGACACTTTTTTCAATTAAAATTAAAAAAATTTTATTATCTAAAATAACAACATGATGAACAAAAAATAAAATACAAAACTTGCTAACAACTGCAATTACTGTTCATCTATTCTTTCTTTTTGTATTAGTAAATACTTCAAACATTCAAAAATGCTGAGTAAAACTTAAAACACCACTGTACCCACTACACAATTTGATAAAACATTAAAATTATGGTGGAGTTCATTTATTCTTTCAGTAAACTATGTATCAAAATGACATTTTTTGTTAGTTTAAACTGCTTCTCAAATTTTTGAAACCATGAACACTGAATAATTTACCTCTTCTCTTATACAGAAAGGTACTATGTTGTGTACATGCATGGGGCAAAAATGAGTAAAAGTAAAAAAAAAAAATCCTCCCTAATGGAGTTTATAATCTAGTAGGAGAGCTAAAATACAATTGCAAAAAACAAACAAACAAACAAAATACCTGAACACTTGTAAAAACATAGTATTATTTGAAGACATAAAACAGAAGCACAATTGAATCATGGAGAATTTAGAGCAAGGAGTATCCACATTCAATTTGAAAATGAGGAAAGCATTCAAAGAAGATATGGCTTTTGATGTGGACCTTAAAGAATTAGCAAGAATTTGAGAAATGGAAGAGTATGAGCCAAGAATCTTGATTAAAAGCCACATAAACTGACCATGTAACCTTAAGCAAAAAGTAAATATATTGCAAAGTTATTGAGAGCTTAGAGAATCAATAAAAAGTTGAAAGACCCAGCTCAGAAAATAGGAAAGTAAAAGGGCAGTTTCAGAAAATTGGCAGGAATCATGCTAGGCAGAAAAAAACATCTAGCCAGAAATCATATTAACCATATGTTATAGCCATTAACCCATTGCCATATTAACAACAACATTGAAAACAATGTAAGTTGTAAGTGCCTTTTGATCCTTGTATCACTTTCCAGAGTCAAATCCTAGGCAGCAATAAGCTAGAAACATCCATTCAAAAAGTCTCGGTCATGGGCTAACAGCCTAGATCCCGGGACTGGGGAGTGGAGGAGTGAAAGAAAGAACCCCTGTCTGTGACATCGAACGTGAGAGAATAAATACTGCTTCTAGTGATTTGGATACCAAATTTCAGTTATTTGTATTCTGGCATACTATACTATTTAAGTGTATTAAAAACCTAATTTTCTTTTTAGTTTAAACTGAATTTTCAATATTTTTGAAAATATGAAACTTGAATCATTCACATTTTAAGTCTTAACCAGAGAGACATACTTGACATTGATATTTAGGAGCAAAAGACTACTCATTTGAAAGGCAGCCTTCTTTGCCTACATAATTCTCGGCGGAGGCAGAAAATTACTATTGTTTCTCTAGGAAGATAATGCTTAATCCAAGTTCAAATATTTTTGAACAAATGGAATATAAAAATACCAATACTGAAAATTATACATGTACTTCTGTACTGAAATCTCCATGTTTCCACGATTAAACTGCAGAGACAGAGATGAACCGGAAATGTTCTCTTTAATGTGAAACTATAGCTCACTATCAATAAGAAAATGGTAAATGATGCCCTTAAAGTTATCAAACAAGTAGAGCTTATTTTCTTGTTAAATAGAATAAAAATTTGGAGTTAGCTAACAACTATCTCTTCATCATTCCCCTGAGAAAGAAGAATAGAAAGCTTGCTTAGTAGCTGAAAATTGTTTTACAAAAGATGTACCACAGATTCAGCAATAATCTAACACTGACATACTTTGCTGTTTAAGATTGTATCTTTCATATAATTTCATATTGTTATCGAACTCAAGTCTGTGTGCCCGATACACAGTGAAGCCAAACAATACCAAAACGTCAGAGTTTGGAGCAGAGAAAGGTTTACTGCAGGGCAACTCAAGGAGACAGGTGGCTCATGCCTTATATGTATATGTATAACTGATTCACTTTGTTATAAAGCAGAAACTAACACACCATTGTAAAGCAATTATACTCCAATAAAGATGTTAAAAAAATAAATAAATAAAGCAGACCATGTTTGAATTTCAAAAAAAAAACACAAAAAACAAAAACAAAAAAACAAACTCCCCAAAAGATTTCAGCAAAGCCCTTTTACAGGAAAGGTGAGGGAGGGACATGGTCAATTGTTACAAACTTCTTGGTGTCAGATCCTTTGTTCTTGAGGTCAGGTCACAGTCAGGTCATGATGTTCCTGTAAACCTCCACCAAAACAAGTGTTACTCTCTGTTCTGACTAGAAAGGGCAAGGACCCAAGGTGCAACTTTCGCCCTCCCAGGTTCAGGCCCTGGGGACCCCTGCACAGGCTGGTTACCCTGCCTGGGAGTGTCTGTCCAGCACCCAGTCTGGATCATCCCTCCAGTGCCCAGGCCCAGCTTAAGAGGCAGATCTAAGCTGGTGGTGCCTTCCAGGCCAGGTCCTCAGATCGTACCCAGCCATCATCACAGAGGGAGCAAAGCACCCAGAACCAAGCCGGCCGTCAGGCTTTTCATTTAAACTGGAGAGAATCATTTGTATAGGATCAATAGGAGTACATGTTGTAGCAAATGCCAATCAGGTTCATTTCCAGATCAAACAATTGTCCCTCTTTGAGGATAGCTGCAACCACAGAGGTAGACCTAAAGTAATGATGTGCAGTGTCCTTGCAACTTAACCTTGACTTGTGGCCACCTCCTAGAGGTAGATAACTGATCTAAGCTGTACCAATTTTTTAACTTGAACAGAGAGACTGAAGCTGTTTGAAGCTGTTACCTCAATGGCAGTGTCCATATACTCCAGTGGCTGAGGCCTCCGGGGACTTCGACCCATGGAGACCACCACCACCATTAGGTCGCAAAGGTGGGGATGGGGGGGAGGTTCGCTGCTGTTCCAAGGCCTGGGCCTGGCCAATGGGTGGCCATGGCGAGGGCTCTGGAGGTCTGCAGGACATAGCCCTCAGCCTGTCCCTGGGCCTCCCAGCTCACCTGCCAGCTGCCAGGCTGGAAGGCCTGGAGTGCACCAGGGAGAAGGCCGAGATCCCGAGATCCGTCTCTCACCACACTCTCTGCGGGGAGAACCACTGCTACGCTGACCATTGAAGGAGTGTGACCTCTAACCACAGCACTAATAGTCCTGCACTAACGGCCAAGCACCCACTCCACCCCATTACAATTCATTATATTATATTTTTCATTCATAGTTTAAAATCTGTTCAATTTATGTACAGCTTTCTAAGTATACAGTGTTATTACAAAGATATTGGTTATTATATATAGTATTATTAACTTGTATTTTCCTTGTTTTATAAAATGTTATTACATTTTTGTTTTTAATATGTATTAAAATTTTAGTTTATTAATTAAAAATTCTGAACCCTTTGTAAAATAATGATTCTTTTCAAATAAATACCCCAATACTAGCAATACCACTTTGCTGTAGTATTTCTATGAGTAACTACCTTACAACAATACTTTGTACAATGGAAGAATTTCCCCAAATAAAAATGGGTGTTTGAGGTAGAATAAAAGAAAAATTATCTGAAAGATAATCAAATGAAGGATCAAAAGCAGGGAAAATCAGAATATCTTGGGCAACAGTGAATTATTTATCAGAAAGTTCAGTTGTAAAAGATAACCTTATTTTCTATGCAATATCTTTATTTTAGCCATAGGAAGCCACATTCTCCTGGCAAAAGTGTATTGCAGAAAATTTTCAGTGGAATTCTGATGACTTATTGATAAAGAGCTTGGCAATGGGACAGAAGCCATTTTTTAATACCATGGCTAACCAGACTACATGTTTTCATCTTTATGGAAGGTAAGTGGACAGACACAACCTAGACCATCCAACCAAGCATATGCACAGAATAATTACATCAGAGTATCCAGTTAAGTCAGCAGTAAATAATAATCATCACAAATGTTTAATTACACTGAAACCCTTCCATGAAAGTAAAAGTGATCAAAGGGTTTTACAGTAGGAAAGAGTATGTTTCAAATATAAAACAAAGCAAATGATTAAGTGCATTTATTCCTCAGCAGGTAGAAGGAAAAGATTTTAATGATGACTCAAATGAATTAGAGAATTTTGTCAACATGATTTCATGCCAAGAAAATGTTTAACATTTTGTGCTATTGATTTGCCATAAAAAGGCTAACTAGTAATTCAAAATAAAATTTTAATAACAATAATCTCAAAAGGTTGCTATTCACTGAACTAGTAGTTCTATTATTGTCTGAGTTTATCATTAGAGTATGCAATCTACTAGCAACACAAAAAGGACCTTGTCAGTAGATGAAATATTATATAATCACAATTAATATTATCACCTTGTGGAGGAAAACTCCTTTCAAAGAAAAATCCTATTCAATTTTCCAAATCTCAAAGTGCATATAGAAATGTCTTCATGTGGCTGTTCAATACTCATTGCAACACCATAATGTTATTTTCTTCAATCAATCATGCAAGTTCAGCTAAATGACACAGAAGCTGTTTTTCAAGCTAGAATTTGAGTGGGAAAAGGATCAGTAATCTTACTTCACATAAAATTCCCAATTTTTAAGACCATTTATAGCTAAAACTTTGGTTTTAAATTCACTTTAAAAAGAGCCATAGATCTTTGATACCATGTTACAGTACTTTAAGTTCCTGAGTAAGAGGAGGGAAATCAGTCCAATGATATTTGAAACTATTTAGAGGGTTCCTACTCAGTAAGGGAAGAGGCAACAGCTGAAATCTGCAAGGATTAAGGATGCTAAAATAGCCAGGTCAAATGGCACGTCTCTAATTTGGGATACAGAATTATTACATTTAGAGAACAACACTAGGAAGAAGTGATACTTGACTGGCACATTAGAAACTCTATATTTATTTTAAAAAGACACTTCAGTAACTTTGCAACATCTAAACATTACCTGCTGTCAAAATTTCCCATCAGCAATATAATACTCATTTACATAATAAAAAGGACATCAAGAAATGGAAGAAGCATTATATTAAAAGGCAGGTGACTTGGGATCAAGTCCCCCTTTTATTACCTACAGTTATGTGGCCAAATCTTACTATCTTCAGGCCTCAGTTGCTTCATACCCAAACTGGAAATAATAATGGCTTCTATGCCTAAGTACAGATTGAACTAAGTAGTCTCTTGGGGTTCCTTCACTCATGAGATTCATGATTCTGTGATTCAGTATGTTCATGCTCCCATAGAAATAAAAGAAAACTGAATTAGCTTTTATCCTCTTACCTACAACAGCAATGAATAAAACACCATCATTTTAATTCAAATAACAGTACCATTTTGAACATTCACAGTATGCCAAGCACTGTGTTAAGCATCAATTAATTTAACCTTCAATACAATACTAAGAGATTGCTAATTAACTTCTCCATTTCACAGATGAGAAACTGAACATTAAAGAGATTAAGAAATTTGTTGAAGGTTACATTTGTTCTGTGTAACAAACTGATTTAAGCCCAGGTGTCTCAGGTGCCAAAGGCAGGACCCTTCTTCTTTCTGGTAGTTTCTCCTGCATGTTAGCCCTGAAGGAGTTGCATTGCTGCAACAAAGCAATACCCATATTTGCTTCAATTGATTATGAAGATTCCATTTTAGCCCTTATCTTATAATAAATCTTCTGGTTAGAAAAATTACAACAGGCTATATGGCACTTTTAACTCTTCCAAAACAATGCTGCAAATATCTTACTTTATTATCCCCAAAATTGTGTTTGCCAGATATAACAGCTCTGCCTGTTCCCATCTGGCACCCCCAGGAAACAAAACAAAACAATGTAATAGAGGAGAGACAAACAAACTTTACCTGAGACAGGGAATGATGATAATGTGGTAGAAAGAGATCTTCACAAGGAGTTAAGCAGAGCTGAATCTAAAGCCTGGTTTCTCCCAATTTCCTTCCAGGAATATTTTTTGCCTACAGTCATACAGATGGTAATTAGAAGAGCCAGGTTAGGAACGTGGAAGTTGGGCTATAGAGTTGGAACCCTAACTATTACACTAAATAGCAGTTTCTTCTCACAGAACATTTTCTACGTGTCAGGAACCATGCCAAGCACGTTATTGTATTTTATCCCTATATTTATTATCATTTCCATTTTCCAGGTGATAAAACAGAGGCTTCAAGAAATGAATTAAATTATTACTTAACATACAACTGAACAGTGATAGAGCCCAGATAAAATCTATTTTTGTTTCACTTTTGTTTATTTCTCGATTCCAGTATCCATCCAAGCATGTGTGCACTCTGCCATATTGCCTCTAGTTAGCGAGCAGCACCACAAAGTAACAAAAAAGAAAATATCAGATCTTTCCCCTTTCTGGTTCAAATGAGGAAACTGAGGCTCAAAATGAATAGAGACTTACTCAAGATAACAGAACTATTTACTACAAAGCTGTGACAAAAACTTTCACATAATTTATCCAGAGATCATCCAAGTAGGCTAATTTTCCTCTCTTAAATATAATATGCTCTCTGACCTTTTCCCATTAGGGTTTGTCTACTGTGAGACATATTCAGTTTAGAATCCGATGGTGTTCTTTATGGTTATTGTTATCATTTTGTGTTTAAAGAGAAAATTTTTCTCTAAGGAGAAATTTTTACCTGTA
Organism: Mesoplodon densirostris; assembly: GCF_025265405.1. Lineage (NCBI taxonomy): Eukaryota > Metazoa > Chordata > Mammalia > Artiodactyla > Ziphiidae > Mesoplodon > Mesoplodon densirostris. The sequence continues at coordinate 43,888,020 of NC_082667.1, forward strand.
TTATTTTTTTAATCATCTAAAAAAAAATTAGAAACACATAATAGGGAAGACAGTTCATTTTCTTCTTAGACCTAAGTTCAGCTTCTACAACAAATTTTAAAAGATGAACTCTGTCAATTTACTTAATTCACCATCTAATCAAGCCAGTCAATTCCCGGAAAATGTTTAGACAGATTTATGTACACTTAAATTCGTGCCAGAGATTTAATGCCACATCAAGGTTTGCTCCATATGAGAATTTCTGAAGGGAACTTTCCCTGGGCATATTTGTGAGCATCTTGAAAGCACTGGAAGGTGAAAATCTGTCTCTCAAGTACTCTCTTACTGAAAATCTGTCTCTCAAGTACTCTCTTACTTTCATAGAGTAGTTTAGTTTGCAAAGCCACAGGAGAAGTTTTTGGCAAAGTCAAATTATTTGTGTTTTTAATTTTTTTTCTTTAACCAACTGGGAGTTAAACCTGCACAAGGTTGGATGGCATTCACGGGTCTCAGACCCAAAGAGAGCTATGGAGATGGCACAGTGTTCCTAGGGCAGGATAGAAGGACAGCTAAAATATATTACTTAATGTGTATAATAAAAAGAAATCAAGGATGGATAATATGGAGGCTGGGGACAACCACCCCAATAATTACGTTTTTCCCATTATCTTGGTGTGAGTCAGTTCATAGACTTGGAACCTATTGACTGAAAAAGAGGCCAGCTATTCAAAAGGAAGCACATGTAATTATATCCAGTACTGTTTCTCCCACACCTTCCCAAAAAGGATATTTGGCCATTTAGTCAAATATTCATATTATAGGAATAGATGAATACCCAAAGAGCTCCAGGGTTGTTAGACACAGGAATCAGGAACCAAGAACACCATCATAGTCTGTGTTAGTGAAGGGACATGTGCAGGACAGGTAGTGGCGTCCTGGCACAGATTCAGCTCATAGTGAGTCAACAAGTTTCACAAATCCACCTGCTGCTTATTTTCCCAATCACTGAATAAATAATTTGAATTGATACATTTGAAGTTGGCAAAATTCTCATATTGGCTCCTCAACGTATAGCATAAGAGCTATCATAGGGATGGAAGCCAAGTGGAAACTCTGAAAATTCCCCTTCTCCCCAAGAAGCAAATGGCAAACAGTACTGCATCCTTGTGGTAAAAACTGTGATAAATGTCACCCTAAAATAAAAAATATTGGAAGTCCCCATCTTATTACCAGATAATCCACCCGTCTGGCTCCTACCAAAACTGGATGAATCATGGCAGATTACAAACGGATTATTACAGACTTTTCCAAGTCGTAATCCCATTGAAGTTGCTGGGTGTGAGAAAATTAACACAGCCTCAAGCAAGTGGTTCTGAGCTGTTGATTCGGCAAATACATTCTTCTCTAGCAAGCTTTGCTCTAAGAGCTAGAGCAAAAACACCTCCATGAGTTCCCCATATCCAATAACTTCTTTTTGGATTTTGCCATTAGGAATCCCTATGGAAAATCAGAAGGGATTAGGTCCCTGACTGTAAAGCTACCTCGAGCTTGCTGTGTTCCTTGATTGAAGGTTACTGATCTTCTAAGCAACTCTGTGTCTCTAGGCCCCAATATCTACCTGGCTTCATTACTTTATGCCTAAAATGTTAATAGCTTGACTACCACTAAGCTCCAGGTTGTAGTACTGATTCTAAACTTTTGTAACTAGTTCCTGAACAAAGAAACTTTCCTTAATTATCTTATTTTGAATGTGTCCTCTGTTTCCTGTGGGACTCTGACTGTTTGATATAAGAGGTCATCAAATCCTTCTGAGACATTGAGAGGGAAAGGAGAGAGAAATTGAGAATTAAGAAGATAAAAATTATACTAAATGGTTCTTGACTTAATTTTCTCCTCCATAACTCCTGGACACATACTACAAATTTCACCAACATCTAATGAATAATTTCATATGTTGTTGTATTAAGATAGAGGGGATGTGGGAACAGATGTATATGTATGACTGATTCACTTTGTTATAAAGCAGAAACTAATAAAAAAAAAAATTAAAAAAAAAAAAAAAGATAGAGATTCTCAATATGTGGTCTATGACCAGTGGCATCAACAACACTTGGGACTTTGTTAGAAATGTAATTTCTTGGGCTCCATCCCAGACACTCTGGGAGTGCGGCCCAGCATTCTGTATTTTAACAAGCCCTTTAGCTGGTTTTGATGTATGCTACAGTCTAAGAACCATTATATTAAGGTGGATCATGACCCTGCCTTCCTAATAAAGAAAATACTAATTTAGGTAACCAAACACATTTGGAGACTCTTATTAGGTAAAACAAAATATACTATAGCAAGACATGAATAGATGATGAAATATTTATATGACTATACCTATTGCCAACTTCAACAGCTTTTTTTTTTTTTAATTAGAAAGTGCATAGAATGTTTAGCTCTCCTGTGCCAAGTTTATAATTTTCAGCTCTAGAAACCATATAAGCCCTAAAGAGGTGTCTAAAGAACATATATAATTACTTACAGGTCATAAGATTTTCTAAATGTTTTCTACTGCCACAAACTATTAGTGAAAAGTACTGGGAAACTGGAGGTGGTGGGCCCCAAGTCAAATAATTTAAGAAAACTTCTAGCTCAATGGTACTAAATACATTTATTTATAAGTATTCCAAGTTATTAATATATAATTGTGCATTTAAAATCCCCACAATTTTTGGCATGTTGCATCTCTTAGAGTATCATATATATGCTAACAAAAGGCAGATATGAACAAAAAAAAAGAGAGAATTGAAGTTATATGGACAATCATGATGAGCATCTCTGATTCTCAGAATGGTATATTAGAATTATTCTCTGAAATACCAAAAAATTATCACAACGTTTAAGAAAACAGAAGAAATGACAGGCTCAACATGAGGGAGGGAGCTTTGTCATGTCATGACAAATTGGTAGAATGGCCAAGGTGAGGGATAAGCAGAGCAAAACTGTAACCCAAAGGTGAAAATTCCATGTACTAAAGGTGATTTTTCACTTTAAGTAAAATAGTAAGGAGATACACTTGTTCATTAATCCATTATTTTATGTGGTCTCAATTGAGGAGTCCAGCAGAGTTGTGCATCATTGGAATGTCAATGAAAATCTGAGTATACTACTGATTATAATTTGAAACATATAGATAAGATTGCCTCCCCCATTCTCTTTGCCTCCATTGACAATGGTCAAGAGGAAACTCAGTGTCCCGAACATATTCCAAATAAAGAATTCTCTTTCTGAGCTTCCATACTGCAATAGCAGCACTGAAGAGGACACTCCAGAACTCTGTGTTCTTCTAGCAGAGCTTCCATCATTCCCTCCTCCACAAAATGTATCCCCTTACCACCTTTGGTTCTGCTTGGAAAACCTCATTATGCTGCCAATCCTTGTTAACACTGGTCATGAAAAGAAGCCCAGGGCATCCCTCTTCCCCAGACTATAATTATGAGGTGCAGTGAGGCAACTCATCTTAGGGTGAACACTGCTTTTCATCCTTCCCTGACTTATTTTCCTGTTCAGCACTTAACCAAATATAATGTAATTTATAGTTTACTTATTTAGCCATCTGTCTGTTTTCCTCCTCTAGAATAAAATCTTCTTGAGGGCAAGGATTTTTTTCTGCATCCCTTAGATCTGAAGAGTTTCTAGCCCATAGGAACTCTAGACATATTTAATAAGTCTAGACATATTTAATAAGTGAGTGCTCCACTACCCCCCATATATATTATCAACTAACATGAAGGATGGCTAAAAAGAATTCACTGATTTTTCTAAGTATCATTCCTCTGTATTTCCTATGTGTCCCAATAATACTATATTGAAATTTTATTTTGTCTTGGGTAATCTTATCTAACTGTCTGTCTACAAATAATCACTTTTCAAACTCCTTGGTGAGAGGCACTATATTTTACCTCTATATCTCCAGGTTCTTTGATAAAGTCTGCCATATATTTCTTAAATTGATGAATGCATATATAAATAAATGAGAAAATCATATCTGAGTTAATAGGAAAAAACTTTTCAGTTTTTAATAGTAATATAATAGATACACGACCTGAAAAAAAAATAAAGTTAAGATTACCTGTAGTTAAAGGAATCTAGAGCTTCCCTGGTGGTGCAGTGGTTGAGAGTCCACCTGCCGATGCAGGGGACACGGGTTCGTGTCCCGGTCTGGGAAGATCCCACATGCTGCGGAGCAGCTGGGCCCGTGAGCCATGGCCACTGAGCCTACACGTCCGGAGTCTGTGCTCCGCAATGGAAGAAGCCACAACAGTGAGAGGCCCACGTACAGAAAAAACAAAAACAAAAACAAAAACCAAAACGGAATCTAGTATCTTTGAAGCCTCTACTCCTTTCTCAATTTTTCCAAATCCAAAATGGCCCAGGCCACTTCCTCTTTTTGGAACTCTTAGAACCCAAAAAGGAAAACATGACAAAACAGATTATAAGATTTCTAGATGTTTACACTCAATACATTCATATATTTAAAACAAAATGCAATAGAACATGTAGAAATGTATAAAACTTTATATTAGTATAAGCATATAAAGTATAATATGTATATGGAAAAGGAAAAGAAGATGACTTTAAATATATTGCTTTATTTTCAGGATAGTCTTTTCACGAAATTTTGCCTCTTGGAAAATTACATAGTAAGTATAACAAATGTGGATAAAATTTTAAAATAAAACCAAACAATTAAAAATTTTGTTGCACATACTATGGTAAATTTGTATGTATAGTAAATTATATAAATTAATATGTGTAATATATATCAACTATAGTATGCACAAGAAAATTATAGGATTTGTGAAAAATATTATTAATTCACAGAAAACTATAAGCATTGTTATTCTAAATTAAAACATACCAGGACTTCCCTGGTGGTGCAGTGGTTAAGAATCCACCTGCCAATGCAGGGGACATAGGTTCGATCTGGGAAGATCCCACATGCTGCAGAGCAACTAAGCCCATGCACCACAACTACTGAGCCTGCGCTCTAGAGCCCACGAGCCTGCGAGCCTGCATGCCGCAACTACTGAAACCCAGGTGCACTAGAGCCCACACGCCGCAACTACTGAAGCCTGCATGCCTAAAGCCCATGCTCTGCAGCAAGAGAAGCCACCACAATGAGAAACCCATGCACCACAAGAGTAGCCCCCGCTCGCCGCAACTAGAGAAAGCCCGCATGCAGCAACAAAGACCCAACGCAGCCAAAACAAACCAAAAAAAAAAAAAAATTAAGACATACCTATAAGTAAATACAATAAAGACAATTATTTTATTCTGTAAACATGTATCTCTGACTAGATATATAACTCCCTCAGAAAGAGTATGAAAAATCCACACTTTAGGCCTATTATTGTCATTTTAATCGTTTAGTGCCCTGACGATAATGCAAGAGTAAACCACAAGACATATAGAATGAAGTCAGAAGTAATTTTAATATTCCTAAGATTTATGGTCTTGCCAGATGGGAATTATGTAGGAATAATTCAGAATGAAATAAGCAGTTTTAAAAAAAAGACTATTTGAATCCATTCTACAGGTAAAGAAAGCAATCTACAATGGTTTGAGATTCAAGTAGAATTTGTGAAGTGTCTATTAGCTAACATAAATCCAGGGTATCTAGTCTAAAAGACCATATTATTTGGAGGGTATGGACTTGGAGTTGATACATAGGAATTATAAGTGAGAACTCTATGCATCTCTTATTGTCCTGAAAAGAACAATCCAGATGTCAGTTCTCCTCTAAAATCTCTGCTTGATGTGCAACCTCAGCTAGATTGGGCATGCAATCCCAAATTTCTTGGGAAAATAACTCTGAATTGCTTGAAATGAAATTAATGTTTCCTTGGAGGGCAAATATGTTTCCTTGGTGGGGCAAAATATTTAATTTTAAATGGATCATAAAAATGTAGAAGTAATGGGGTCTATAGTTTCAATGTTCATATGTTAAACTTAAGAACAATTTGTGTGTCTATGTATTTACATATATAAGATTATAAATACTGTTGTTTAATAGAAAATTACACATTAGAGTACCTAATAGCTTAACTTTATGATTATAATGAAAATATTTTAGTAAATAATGAAAGTTTTGACTTTAATGTGAAAGGTTAAAGATGACTAAATTTGATATAGTATTGAATATAAAAATTATCACATTTATAAGTTTAATAAGTGTAATCTATTAGATTTATAAGACACTTAAGTACTTATAAAGATTTTATTTGTTAGGCAGTTGATGTACTTAAGGAGAAAATTGATTATGTTTAATTTATAAAAGCAGCTTCAAGTGTTAAGAAAATTTAATTATAAAGGCTAAGATAATTGTTAATGTTTGATAGGTTTATTAAATATAATGATAACACTTGTGAGTAAAAACTAAAAGCTTATGGATTAATAGGTTTTCAAATTTGAATATGAAGGAAATATTAATTTCAAATGTTAAAGTAGCTACAATTTTTATTTTCTGTGCACAAGATCCATCCTCAAGCACCAAAAAAATCAAAAACAAAACAAAACGAAAACCTCCCAATGACAGTAATAAATATAAGATTTGGCAAACTTTGTAATATGTTCTAATTATAGTCTCAAGAAGCTTATGAATTTTTTTCTCATTCTGAGTACCAGATTCTTGACTAGTAATTAATCAAGTTCTGACCAATCAAATTACCTTTATCTTACAACTCTTAACTTGAAGGAGAATTGAATCTATAACCCAATATCTGTGATGAAAACAACATATGCTTTCTAATACATACCTCTTACAATAGAACAGAAAGAAAAATAGTTATTAAAAATGCAAGGAGTTCCCTGGTGGTCCAGTGGTTAGGACTCTAGGACCCAGTGCTTTCACTTCCATGGCCTGGGTTCCATCCCTGGTCGTTGGGGAACTAAGATCCCACAAGCCACTCAATGTAGCCAAATAAAAAATAATAAGTAAAAGAAAAATACAATTATTACTGAGCTGCATTCTAGGGGAGGAGTAGTATTGACAGGGTAAATCATTGTTCATTAAGAAAACACCTAGATGGGTAGTGACATCAGCAAGTTGGCCAAATAAGAAGTCCCTTTTTTGTATCCCATTCTCAACATCGCTCAACATCGTAAATCATCTAGGAAATGTAAATCAAAACCACAATGAGTTATCACCCCAATCAAAAAAGACAAGAGACAAGTGTTGGTGAGGACGCATAGTTAATGGAAAACTTGTGCACTTTTGGTTAGAATATAATCTGGTAAACCACTTGGAAAACTGTATGAAGGTTCCCAAAAAAATTAAAAATAGAACTACCATGTGATCCAGCATCTCACTTCTGGGTGTATATCAAAGGAAATGAAATCACTATCTCAAAGCAATATCTGTACCCTCATGTTCATTGCAGTACTATTCACAATAGCCAAGACATGGAGACAACCTTAGCTTCCATCAACAGATGAATGGATAAAGAAGATGTGGTATACATATACAATGGAATATCATTTAGTCATAAAAAGAAGGAAACCCTGCCATTTGCAACAACATGGACATACCATGAGTGTATTATGCTAAGTGAAATAAATCAAACAAAGACAAATGCAAATAAATATCACAATTAAATGATCTCACTAATACATGAAATTTTTTTTAAAAGCTGAACTTATAGAAACAGAGAGAAGAATGGTGGTTTTCTGGGGCTGGGGTTTAGAGGAAATGCAGAGATATTGGTCAAAGGGTAGAAATTTCCAGTGATAAGTTCTGGGGATCTAATGGACACCCCGGTGCCTATAATTATAATTTTGTATTATATATGTAAAAGTTGATAAGAGAGTAGATCTTAAATGTTCTCACTACCAAAAAAATAGTAGTTATGTGATGTGATGGATGTATTAATTACCCTTTGTGGTAATCATTTCTCAATGTTTACATACATCAAATTATCACATTGTACCTTAAGCTCACACTATGTTATTATGTCAATTATATTTCAATAAAGCTTGGTTGGGGGGGGAGACAAAACACCTAGATGGATTGCTGCTTAGTTATACAAAATGATTATTACCCTGTCCTGTCTCCTACAAAGTGTGGAAGGGACTACTAGCAGAGAAATCAACAAATTATTGTAAATGGCAAATATCAGACATTTGGAGGATTAGGGGGAAAAAGAGATAGAGGGAGGGAAGATCAAATAGACATGGCCTTTGGCATGGCTGTGAGGAAAGTAGGTGTGAAAACTTTACCTGTGACAGGGTTGAACAAGAGGCTGTAGCAGGTATAGTCAAGAGGCCAAAGGATTGAGTTGCTTGATAATTCAATTTTAAGTTATACCTGTTCACCTTATCCAAATTAGTCTAATCAATGGCTCTGGGCTCTGTAGGAAAGGGGAGATTTTCTATGCTTAGGGATATAAAAGCAGAGAGAGGAAAACAACCAAAGAATGTAAAATTGAGAATTCAGTGGAAAAAGAAATTAGATCACGATATTGCAAGATACTGTAATCTGTGCAACATAGCAGGGGGTGGCTATACTTTCCACAAGAAGAGGAATGAGAACTCAGGGCAGTTTGTTTTTAAAGACCAGATGGACAACAGATAATTGGAGGGCTAAATGACATTCAGGTGACAAAGATATGAATTACTTTTACATGCAATGAAATGTAAAGGATATACAGTGGACCCTTCCTCCTTACCAAAGAATTGGTAAGAATACTTATCGAGTGCATCTAAGGGAATACCTGTACTGGCTCACAGGATAATCTCTCAGCCTGGTCCTGGCCCTTGATAAACTCTCTGCTGATAGCTTATGAAATTTGCTGTGGTCAGGTACCTATCTTGAAAAATTGCCAGGAAAGCACTGCTGCTCACCCTATTAAGCTATGTTCCCTGTGTATATATCCATAGTTCTCCCCTTGGTTTGGCAATTGGCTTGTATTCCCTCCTCTATGTAACTCTTAGCTCTGCTTGTTACCTTAATTTCAGTGTTATCTGTGGCTTTGGACACAAATGCTCCTCTGTTAGAAAGCCTTCATCAGAGTGCTACCCCTTGCCTTCTTTCACCCCACTGAAAGACAGGTAAAGGCATTATGTCCATGTTTCGGGAGCATATCTTCTTTGTGTTACTTGTGGCTCTTTCTCTTTGCCTTCTCCTCAGATATCTACCCATTAAAACACGTACTAGAGCTCTATAAATTTTTGCTTATATCATATTTGTAACTATATTTATAAACTCAGGGCAGAACGAGTCAGAGACTGAATCTTCAAAAATATGTAAAAGTATTTGTCATGAATCATCAGAATCATCATTTTTATAAACAGAAAGTGTAACCAAGCAGGACTCTACCGGGCCGGGGCCTTCCTAGGACAGGCCTTCCCCCATATCCTTTGCTTTAGTTCCTCTCTGAAGTACCTAGATAACAGTATTTGTTGCAAATTTCCAGAGATGTTTTACAGACATAAAAATCCCCCACCAAATGGAAGACGTTAACTACTTGATGACCATGAGCACACAGCCCCAGGCCTTCTGGAGTTTAAGGACAGATAATGTTAACCCCTGTTATAATGCACCGTTCCCTCACCAACAGCCAGAGAACTGTGCATGAGCTGATCACATACCTTGCGACCCAACCCCCTCACTTGGCTTTTAAAAATGCTTTGCCGAGGGCCTCCCTGGTGGCGCAAGTGGTTGAGAGTCCGCCTGCCGATGCAGGGGATACGGGTTCGTGCCCCGGTCTGGGAGGATCCCATATGCCGCGGAGCGGCTGGGCCCGTGAGCCATGGCCGCTGAGCCTGCGCGTCCGGAGCCTGCGCATCCGGAGCCTGTGCTCCGCAACGGGGGAGGCCACAACAGTGAGAGGCCCGCATACCGCAAAAAAAAAAAAAAAAAAAAAATGCTTTGCCGAAGAAACGCTTTGGGGAGCTCAGGGATTTTTAGAGCATGAGCCACCCATCTCCTTGCATGTCCCGGCAATAAACCTCTCTCTGCTCCAAACTCCGACATTTCGGTTTGTTTGGCCTCACTGTGCATCAGACACACGGACTTGTGCTAACAAAAGCATTTTTAAATGCCCTCCATTCAGAAGCTTCTAGCTAGAAAGGAGAAGGTTGGAGGAGTCAGTCAGTCATTCTTAGGCCATAGACAAGTTTTCTAAATTTAACTCCTCCTGTCAAGTCGCCCTAGCTCACGGAAGGCAATTAGCATTCATCTTCCAGCTAAGATGATCTGGAGAAAAATGTGAGGCAAATCTGCAGGATTTCTTATTAAAAACTGAGGCAAAAATAGAGAATGTCATTAAAATAAATACTCTTACATAATTGTATAGGCTAGCAACAACGCTTTAATTTAAAAAAATATCTGAATTGTAAAAGTAATCATTAATTGGTACCTTTCTCCTTTTGTATAAGAAGTTCAGCTAGCTGTCGAAAGAGGTGGGGATGACCTTGTAGGTTGAGTTACTATTGAGGAGTCACAGATGGAGGGAGATCCCCTCCCACTTTCTCATTCTCAGTGATCATAAAACCAACAGTATTTCTCTGGTGGAATGAAGCCTCTTGTTTAATTAGAGTAACAGCCCTCTTACACGTATAGACTCTGCTCCCCTTTCTGGAAGAACTTGTTTAAGCTATTTCAAATAATTTAACAAATCATTTTCTGATTTACATCAATTTAAGAGACTATGTTTTTAATAAAAAAATAATACCAAAAAAAAAGAGAGTATGTTTTTCTAAAGAATGAGTTTAAACCAGCTGCATGAGAAATATTGTCTTGCCAAAAGAACCTAAAGAATGGGAATACATTTCTCCCTAAATTATTGATGCTAATCCAAGCAAATTCCTATATCCAAGACTCACAGTTATATCATGATTAAAATACCTGTGGATGCTGCCTTGATTGTTTATCATTAGTGTTGGGGCCTTCCATGTCCAGTAAGGAAAAGATTCCCAATGTCCTTTGCTCCCACCTAAAAAAAATTATGGGAGTGAATGTATTGATATTAATATCTTTGCCTCTTCATCTACCTTACCCTACTTCCAGTTCCCATAGGTAAGAGATTTCATAAGTATTATATAATCTTGACTTTGTCCTCAGAGAAGCAAAAAAAATACATGTATATCTACTATATGTCAGACAAAAATCTTAAGCACTTTTACATACACTGTTGTTTTTTTTTAAATTAACTTCTCTGCAAGACTTTTTTACAGGTTATGAAACCAATGCTTAATTAAATTAAACAATTATTTGCCTAATAACTTTAAATGGAGTATAGCCTATAAAAATATTGAATAACATTGTTGCACATCTGAAACTAATATAATATTGTAAATCAACTATACTTCAATTAAAAAACTTATTTGCCAAAGGTCAAGTGGCTAATACAGGACTGAATTTGGATTTAGAACTTGATTTTTCCTTGGATAGCTTGATAGGTTATTGAATTGGGATTGTCTTGAGGAGACAAACAGGGTGAAGTTTTTATTGTACATTAAAATACACAGAAAGTAATCAGTTAATGGATGTGCAATAAATCCCATCATTACTTCTTTTGTTCCCCTTAGCCACCCCCTCTTGTTCTTAATCTATCTTCTGCCACCCAGTAGCAATCCTGAGTAGGGTGAGAGTTATAACATTTAGCATGAAGATTTGTGAAAGTACTATGTAGTGTATTTCAAGAAATGCTAGATTAAACTTGGAGCAGTTAAATCCCCGAGGACACAATATATCACTTAAATTCATCAGGGGAATTGACAAGTGACAATTGAGAGCATAAAATTAAGGGACAGGTGAGATACAATGACAGCAGAGTTTAGTAACAATTGTCTGCCTTGATGAGATCTATCCACTGTCCCCATTTACATTGACTACTTATCAATTAACATTGACTACCAAATGCTAATGAAGTTGAATACCTGAAGATGCCTGTCATTGGGATTAGGCACTACTAAAACAATGACATTATATAAACACTTGAAAAATGCATTACTAGATCTGAGGTGGTATTATTATTGCTAGATATTATTTTCTCCTTTATTTTCCTCTCCTTACAAGAAGGGATAACCAAATTACCCCATGGAATAAGCAGAGACAAATCCAATTACAACTAAGCAAGCAATGAAAAAAAATTTAGATATTCTTCCACCCTTGTATTGCCTATATAGATATGTGTGGTTTCACTTAGTTAAATTGAAAGCACAGGTCCAGGCCATTGGATGCCAAGTTATAGATCTTTCCACAACAGCTTTTGGCAGCAACTTCCAAGAATTTGCTTTGGAAAATTTATAATTCTCTATAGCTGCATACATTTGCTGTATAATTTTTCTCTCATAGCATTATTTTGGATTTGACAATTAGGAGAAGGATTAGAGAGAGTTCCCGAATATACATTTTGGTGAGAATATTTTGCATCTTTCTAAATTTCATGTTAAGTGGGTGAAGAGTTTAAGAACTTAGTAGCCTAGTTATGAAGATTATATAGCCTGTAGATATTACTGGCACAGAAGATAAATCATTTTTCACTGAAAGGCGAGAAGTAAACTTTCACAAAGCCCTCAGAATACATTGATTACACCTAGACAATAAAGTTTCCCCACCCCTAGATGATACCACTGATGTTTCTGCTAAGTACAAAAGAGAAAATTGACTGTATCTTTTCCAAGGCAATTGACAATAAGGCTATAGTTACCCTTCATTTCTTTTCATTTTCAAAATAGCCAGAACCAAAGGAGCAGCCTGACTAGTTAACCTGCCTGCACAGTTACAGGGCAATGGTGATCACATGTCTTTGGGGCTGGCTCTACCTCCCCAGCTCCATTCAGCAAGGTACCTTCTTGTAAGGGGAATGACACTTAGACAACTGCAGTTATTATAAGACAAATGCAGTTATCAGGAATTGGAAACATTTTGCTCTCAGCTTCCTGGCTCAGCATGTTCCCAGGCTTATGATTATCTCACACACAGCTGCAAACCTTGGAGGATGCTGCTCTTTATTGAATGCTCAGCTAGGGTTTCTTCTCTGGGGTACCAAAGACTGGATACTGAGTAAATTTCTCCTTTACTGTAAGCTCAGGCTGTCCAAATGAAAGAAGAAAAAAAATGGAAATGTCATCACATGAATTGACATCATTTTGTAAACTATCCCCCCTCACACACACACATGCACACCATATCTAAGGACACTGAGAACCAACATTATTAAAAATTTACTAAAATGTCCAACACTACTTTATAAGTCACCTCATTTAATCCCCATGCAAGTTTTTAGAAATTGTATTATTATAGCAACTTTTCAAATAAAGAAACTGATAATTTGACAGATTAAAAAACTTGGGTAACCTACTCTGCTAGTAAATAGCAGAATTTAGGGACTGAAAAGTCATGTTTATTCCAAATGTTTTTAACTTTTTATTTTATATTGGAGTATAGCTGATTAACAATGTTATGATAGTTTCAGGTGTACAGCAAAGTGATTCAGTTATACATATACATGTATCTATTCTTTTTCAAATTATTTTCCTATTTCGGTTGTTACATAATACTGAGCAGAGTTTTCTCTGTGCTATACAGTAGATCCTTGTTGCACATTTTTATGGTGCCTCTACTCAAGATCTATTTATTTCATTCACTGGAAAAAAAAGAAAACTTCTCTCTTTTTATAAAAAGATTAATCAACAGTAATTAATTGAATGACCTCTATGTGCCAGGCTCTATTCTATGTTCTGAAGATATAGATCCTGCCATCATGGAACTTACATGCCAGTGGAGAGAGAAGAAATATACAAAAATGATGAGTAAATATTGATCCACCATGTATTAGATAAATGACAGGGGAAAAAAACTCACAGTAAAAGGACTGAGAATACTGAAATGTTGATGGAGGTGAGGGTGTGGGGTGTTGCTTGTTCAATTGGAGTGACAAGAAAGATTTTCATTAAGAAGGTGATATCTGATGAAAGGACTAACAGAGGTGAGAGAATCAGCCAGGCAGATAACTTGAAGAGCATCACTACAAGCAGAGGGAACAGTGAATGTAAAGATCCTGGGGAAGAAGTGTCCCTGGAGTATGTAAGGAACAGCTAATGAGAACTGGGTGACTGGCATATGGAAAAGAGAAACAAAAAGTAGAACGTAACATCAGGGAGGTGATTAGATAATGAGTGATGGGAAGGTACAGATATATGCCGTTTTAAAGGCCACTGGAAATGCCTTGCCTTTAATTTCAAGCGAGGCATAAAGCCATTTGAGGGTCCTGAGAATAGGAATGACCTATTTAACTTACACTGCAATAATATCATACTAGTTGCTGTGTTAAGAGTAGAATGCAGATGAGTAACGGAGGTACCAGGAAGACCAATTAGGGCTAACAGTAATACTGATCTGGGTAAGAGATGATATTGGTTTCGATGATTAGGTCTACAGTGGTGACATAAGGATAATGAGGAGTGGTGAGATTCTAGGTCTTTGAAGGTAGAAGCTACAGATTTCCTGAAGAACTGAATGAGGAGAAAGAATAAGGAGAAGAATTAAGGAGGGGCTCATGGTTTTTGACCTGAGAAACTGTAAGTTTATACCATTCGTTGAAATGGAGAAAATTTTTGGATGAGCAACTGTGTGGGAAAATATCAGGAGTTTGGACAATGAATAAGTGTTTAAAATTAGAATTGTAAGTTTGGATTGCCTATTAAATACCCAAGTGGAGATATTAAGTGGTTCAATAAATGAGTCCAGAGTTTAGAGTAGAGGTCTGAAATGGAAATATAAATTTAAAATAATCAACATAGATATGATACTTAGGATTTTTGAGAATGTATGAATTTCTTTTTTTTTTGTAACATGTTTATTTTCAGGGAACAGATCATCATCCATTTGCCTTAGTGGAAAAAATTTCCCCGTTACACAGGGAAAATGGAGTATTTAAAAAGGAAATGAATATGACAACCAAATGGACTTGGTTGAAATAGACAAATTTGTTTCTTATTTACTTGTTTTTTTTAATTGAAGTATAGTTTATTTACAATGTTGTACTATGTTTTGCTGTACAGCAAAGTGATTCAATTATACATATACAGACAAGAGAAGGTATGAGATTTCTATGTATACAAGTGTAAATAGAAAAAGCAAGAGTTTGAAGAACTAACCCTGATGTATTTCAATATTTAGGGAATGGAGACTAGGGAAAGAATGACCAAAAGATTATGAGAATTACTAGCCAAAAGGTAGGTGGAAAACCAGGATCTTCATTTTCCTAAAAGCAAAACAAAAAGAAAATCTCTCAAGAATGAGGGAATGATTAGCTCTGCCAAACACCAGTGATGGTCAAGTAGTAAGACACTTGGAAATTTACTATTTTATTTAGCAATGTGAAGATCATTGGTAGCCAGGATCTTTGTAGAGACAAAAAAATTTTGATGGGATTGGATTTAGGAAAAATGCAAGTAAAGAAATTGGGGCTGTAAGATCAGACAACTCTTCTGAGGAATTTTGCTCTAAAGGGAAAGAGATAAAAGGGGTGGTAACTGACATGGGGCCATTATAAGGATGATAAGGATGATAAAGATGGTTAATAGTAGACATCACCTGAAAACATTTTTACTTTCTTAACACAGTAAAGAAATAATAGGATCAAGGTGGATAGCCATCTTCAATTTGCTCAATTAATAAATACTTATGCCTTCTTGTGTTATGTGCTGCTTTATTCAGGTTTACTTGATTTTTACCTAATGTTATTTTTCTGTTCCAGGAGCCTCATGTATCCTTAGACTTCTCTTGGCTGTTACAGTATCTCAGAATTTCCTCATTTTTGATAACCTCAGAGGATTCAGGAATATTGGTCAGATGTCTTATAGAATATCCCTCAATTGTGAGTTTTCTGTTGCTTTTCTCATGATTAGACTGGGGTTATATTTTTGGAAGGACCTACAGATAAAGTGTCAATATTATTACATAATATCAAGAGAACATTCTATTGATATGACTTATTACTGTTGATGTTAAGCTTGATCACATGACTGAGGTAGTGTTTGGCAAGATTCTCCAGTATGTTACTCCCTTGCCCTCTTTCATGCTGTAATCTTTGTAAGGAAGTCATTATGCACAGCACACACTTAAGGAGTGGGGAGTAGTGTACCACCTCTTCAAATCAGAGTATCTACATAAATCATTTGGAATTCTTCTGCAGGAGGTTAGTCCCCACCCCGTTTATTTATTTCTCTACTAATTTATTTATTCATTTATTTACTTCAAAATAGTTCATGAATATTTACTTTATACTTGGAGTTTTAATTCAATACAAAACCATTTATTTTGTTGTTCAAGTTGTTCCAGCTTTTAGTCACTGGGAGCTCTTTCAGTTGGATCCTGTGTCTCCTTGACATACCTCTGTCATGTGGTGTTTGTTGGTTTATGAGCACTTTCATACTTTCTGGCACTGCAAAATACTCTAGGCACATCTTGTAAGTTTCCTGCTCCAATCTTAGAGTCAGCCATTTCTCCAAGGAGCCCTGGTTTCTTGTATTGGAAAATAGTATAAGAAACAAAGATAAGGGTGCTAGATATGTTCATTCTTACTGTTCTCTTCTAGACCCTCTCAGCTGACAGAACAGGGAAATATATGTGTTTATAATAGCGCATGTATATATATATACATATATATATATATATATATATATATATATATATATATATATGTACATTTTAAATTTTAAAGTTTCACTTGTTCATTGCAGGTATATAGTAAAGCTATTGACTCTTTTTTTTTTTTTTTTTTGCGGTATGCGGGCCTCTCACTGTTGTGGCCTCCCCCGTTGCGGAGCACAGGCTCCGGACGCGCAGGCTCCGGACGCGCAGGCTCAGCGGCCATGGCTCACGGGCCCAGCCGCTCCGCGGCATATGGGATCCTCCCAGACCGGGGCACGAACCCGTATCCCCTGCATCGGCAGGCGGACTCTCAACCACTTGCGCCACCAGGGAGGCCCAGCTATTGACTCTTATAAATAACCTTTTTTCCTGTGACATTCCTATACTCACTTATTAGTTCCAGGAATTTTTTTGTGTGTAGATTCTTGAGATTTTCTGCATAGACAATAGAGACATTTTTATGTTTAATTTCTTTCTCATTTATATACCTTTTATTTCCTTATCTTGTCATACTGCACTAAGACTTTCAATATGATGTTGAATAGGAATGAGGAGAGGAAACATCTTTGCATTGTTTCACCTGACTAGAAATTTATCAATTTTATTGAGCTTTTCAAAGAACAAGCTTTTTGTTTTGTTGATTTTCTATAATGTTTTCCCACTTTCAATTTCATCAATTTTTGCTCTAATTTTTATTATTTATTTTCTCCTCTTTGTTTCAAATATAAATTCATTTTTTTTTACTCTGGTTTCCTAGATGTGTAAACTGAGATTATTAATTTTAGATATTTCCTCATTCTAAAATCTCATTTGTCTGAAATGTATACACATCCATAGTTTATCTTTCTCCATTCCTTTATTTTTAAACATATATAGATATTTCTATTTCTACTCATGCATAAATATCACCTGTGTGTGTGTATATATATATATATATATATATATATATATTTAATATCATTATCTAAACATATCACATTATTTGTTATATACACTTTAAAGTTTTAATTTATCCTTCAAAGTTCTATGACATAATGGCAACATGTACATAAATGGTGTTAAAAGGCAGAATCTGGGCTTCCCTGGTGGCGCAGTGGTTGAGAGTCCGCCTGCCGAGGCAGGGGACACGGGTTCGTGCCCCGATCCGGGAAGATCCCACATGCCGCGGAGCGGCTGGGCCCGTGAGCCATGGCCGCTGAGCCTGCGCGTTTGGAGCCTGTGCTCCACAACGGGAGAGGCCACAACAGTGAGAGGCCCGCGTACGGCAAAAAAAAAAAAAAAAAAAAAAAAAAAAAAGGCAGAATCTCTTCTTTTTCTATACATACCTAGTATGTATAAATAAATAAATTTGATTTATTTCTAAGCATTGTGATTTCCTTAAAAATAAAAACTTCTAGGAGAGATTATATTGCACTATAAAAAAGGCTTAAAGTAAATGAGAAAATTTTACACAAGAAATATTTATTTTCCTAAACATGCTTTTCACAAATCAAAAATATGACATACTGTAATAACAACCTCTGAATTGAATATCTTCAACTTAAGTTTGTTATGATACATCATACCTTTGATATGGGAAGCTGACTTCCACTTCTAGTTGAGATGGAACAAAAGGGATTGGGTTTACCCAGCCTCTGAAAAACAACCAACAAACAAAAGAACAGAAAAAATCTGAAGAAACAACAAGATATAGAATACTTGAGCAACATTTTCAACCAAATTGACTTACTTGATATTTAAAAGAATCATCCCCTCAATAAATGTAGAAAGATCTTTTTTTTTAGGTGCACTTTGAGCATTTACCAAATAAATTATATTCTGAGCTTTAAAATAGATGTCAAGAAACCTAAAAGATTTAGAATCATACAAAATATACCAGTGATCTAAAAAAAAGAAATACCCCCTTTGGCTTAAGCTAAGTAAAGCTGAGTTTCTGTCACTTTCAACCAAAAGATTCTGGAATATTACAATCCCAAAGAAAGTGTCTCTATGAGAGCTGAGATTAAAATACAGGCTTATCATTTCCCCATAGCTTTCACTACACTGTGATTACCAATCTTTTGATAGGGCTAATTTAGTTTTATTATGTTTGATCTTTATATCTAACCTTATTTTTTTTCCCATTTCCCTGAATCTTTCCTGTCTTTTAACAACATTCTATCCTAAATTCAGTATGGAGAGAATTGGAAGAATGACTTTCTCAGTGTTATGGGGCTGAAAGTCCCATATGTCACTTTTAACTAATGTCATATGTTTTCCCATCTCACATCCTGAAAAAAGAAAGCAGGTATTGCGTAGTTTAGTTGTTCCAAATTTACAGAACAGTGGACTTCATACTTTAAAGAACTGAATTAAAGATATGTATTCTCCACAGAATCCATAATAAACACACACATATGAAACATACATTTTACAGAATTTTGTAGATTCAAGGTTAAGAATTTCTCTTACAAGCAGAAAGACCACATTCTAATATAAAATGATTTTATCATCCATCATTATATATTTACATTTTATTTATTTTGAGAAAATATACAAAAGATACTAGAAGTAAAGAAATACTTTATATTAATTTTTCTTATTGTTCACATAGCACCTACATAAATTTTAAAAAGTGTAAAAGTCCACAACATTTTATGTATTCATCTATAGATCCTACAAGATACATAGACTCTCTGCTATAACTCAATGTCTCTACCAGAGTTCACTGTACAATAGTGAATCACTGGTATACCTCTTTTCAATTCTCCTGGTGTTTTTAAAATATTGAGTCACAAACTACAGTAGCTCTGTGAACTATCATGCTTATCATTATAAAGCAAAACCAAATATCTTCCATGGGCAGTGTGTAAAAGAAAAGCCAGAAAGGATCAACTGAACACTGTGGAATAACTTCACATGCAAGTAATGATCACCACCAGGTACACTGTGTTCCAGTACAAAAGAGAGAACAATTACAACAGCAATATTTTCCCATTTCCATACATTTTCATTGTTAACTTGACTCTCATAACAGCCTTATGAAGAATAGAGGGTTAATATTATTATTATTGTTTTATTAAAAAAGTAACAATGTTCCAAGAGATCCAACTAGTTTCCACCCTAGGTTTGCAGTTATGGTTTGCTCATATAAGCCCTAGTTATAAATAGTAAAATTTGAAATGAAAAGCATTTATAAAATCTTAATTGTATTTTTGGTACATTGGTGACATAGAGAATGGTTTTAAAAGAGCCAGACAGAATTTAGAACATAGTGATCCTTAGATTATTCCTAAAACAATAAATATAACAGAATTTTCTTGATAGAAAAGCACATACACACAATTTTTTATCAGATAAACTGTCTCCTCAAAGTTATCCATCTTTTTCCTATCACTTGCAGAAAGGGCGTCTTGGCACATCAGAGAAATCATAAAATAAACCCACAAATATAAAATTTAATGAGAAATAAAATAACATAAACAAATCTCATAAAATAGAATGAGGAAATGAAAAAAAAACAACCAAGAAAGAAATCTGACTTTAGTACTCTTGATGGTTTGCCAGTTCACAACCTGCTATAAAAAAAAATCAGCATTATTAATGGATCCAGGATTGAAATATTTGCAGAATGTAAGGAGAGATTGCCATGGTTATTAATTTTGCTGAGTTGATTATATAATTTATGACAGGGGTATGTGGAAATACTAGCACCATCACGTAAGAATTGACCAGATTTCCAATTTTTTATAATATGTTTCCTTGAAAAAAGTAAAAGGCAATGTAGTAATGACACAAATTCTGAATAAAAGGATATATCAGATGATATACCACAAAGACCTCTAGTATAGCAGTCAGATAGTTTGGGTTTGTATCTAAATTTTTCAACTGATTACCTCTAGTGTGATCTCAGTAAGGTTGTTTCACCTTTCTGGTTTTATCTTCCCTCATCTAAATGAAGAGGCTCATACTAACAAATTAACCATGGCAACAGTAAAAGATTAGTAGGCAAAATATGAAAAGCAACTTAAAGAAGTACTTCAAAAAATACAATTCAGTACAAGTTTTAATTGTACATGAAAGTGCTTCAAATGATATTCATATTTATTCAATGAATATTTATTGAGAAATTACCATACTACCTGTGTTAGGTACTAGATAATATCATCAGATATTCTGGCAAAGAAAAGATATGAAAATATATGTATGCAATTTATAGCACACTCATAGAGAAATAAATATTGTTATATCACTTTAAAATGTGCCTCTGAACAAAATAAGCATTAGAAATTTTTAAACTTTTTTCCTGATTATAAAAGTAATAATTATCCATTTTTAAAAACCTGAAGATATACAAAAATATTCTAAAATAAAAAAAAATTATCTGAAACACTGAGAGATAGCCCTTACTAACATATTTCCAAAAAGTTATTATGTGATTTACACATATCCATTTGAAAGTCAAATAATACTAAAAGTCTTACAATGAATAGCAGTCTTAGACATTCCTATCACTGTAGTTCTGATCTGTTCAGACAATCACTTTTAATGCTTTATATTATTTTAAAATATTTTTATATTTTCCTGATATTTATTTCCACATATCTAGATAAAAAGGTTTGTAGCATTTATTGATTTATCATTATACTATACATTGATTTCATCTTATTTTATGAACAGGATTTATGTCTTTTATACTTGCCCTCCCTCCTCTTTCTTCTCATTCATATACTGTTGTTTTGGTTTTCTATTTCTGCCATAAAAAATTATCACAAACTTAGCAGCTTAAAAAGCATAGAGTTATCATCTCATTGTTCTGTAGGTCAAAAGTCTGGTGGGTCGGCTAGTTTCTCTGCTCTGGGTCCCACAAAGTCAAAACGAAGATGTTGACCAGCCTGGGTTCTCACCTGGAAGCTTTTGAGGAGAACCCATTTACAGGCTCTTTCAGGTGGTTTACAAAATTCAGCTCCATGTGACTGTAATCTGATGTCTTCATTTCTCTCTTGGAAGACAGCTGGAGCTGGGGAAGTTCTTAACATTTGGATGCTTCTCCCCAGTTTTGTAAATAGCCCCCTATATCTCAGAACTAGGAAAACAAAACTGTGAACATCAAGAGGTCAGAGTTCTTGTGGGTTACTATAGAAGCTATCTGCCATAGTCTACCATCCAGCCTGCAGTGATTCACAACTCTCCCACGTGCAAAATACATTTACCCCCTCCCAAAGTTTCTACAGTCTAACCCCGGCTTCAGCATTTGCTCAAAGTGCATAATCTCACTGGTTATGTATCTGGTCCATGTACAGATGAGGCTTCTGGGTATAACCTATTAAGTACAGCTCTGAGGATACAATTCCTCTCCACCTATGCACCTTTGAAACTAAGGAAAAAGTTATCTTGCTCAAACACACCCAACATACAATAGTGGGACAGGCATAGTATAATAGCTGTAGTCTTCTTGGTTCAAAAATGGAGAAAAGTAAAAGTAAAAAAAGGATCACTGGTACATTTCTGGCATTTCCCACATCCAGCCATGCAAAGTCCACCTGTAGTTCCTTGATTAGTTTTCAAAGCCTGGGAATAATGCACCCTGCCTTTCAGTTCTACAGTTTGTGCTCTTGGTGTGTCCTTTGAGTCATACTTCCTTTTTAATGAAAGATAGCATGTGTTCGTGGAGGAATCTTATCAGCCTGATTGTTTCCAATAGAATTTTGGGACTTCAACAGTCTCTTTTTATTTTGTACACTTTCCACCCTCTTCAGTCCAAGCTGGTAGTTTTTGCTGAAGTAAATTTCTCGGAAACTTTGTAGGTCTCCCATAGATTTCACTGGAGTTCACCTCACTAGACAAATGCCACACTTACAGACTTTTTTTAGGTAACATCTTTTCTAATGAGGAAAAATGTCCTTAGGCTTCCTAGAGGTCCTATACTTTGAGAGGATTTGTGAGACATACCCTTAATCTTGTGAGAACCCTTTATGTGACTGAATACTCTGAACTTTTTATCTTGCTGAGGTTTTAACAACATTATGCAGTTAACATCTCAGCCTTTTCTCTAGAGTATTCTTTCCTGATAGTGAATCCTTTAATGTTAAGATCTTTTTCCATATGGAGAGACTGAGAATTTTCAAAACTGTTAACTCCTATTTTCTTTTTGTTTAATAGTCTTCCCTCAATACCTCTCTCCTTTCACAATTTACCATAAGCATTAAGAAGGAATCAAATTTCACCTTCTACAGATTTCTTGGAAATCTCCTTAGTTTTATAACCAAATTCCACTTAAATGTTCTGATTTTCACATAACTTCAGGAGATAATTTTGCTAAGTTTTCTGCTGCTACATAACAGTGATCCCCCATTCCTTGAGTTTCCAATAACCTGTTTCTCACTTCCTTCTGAGCTCTCAGCTGCAAGTCTAAATTTCTACTAAAACTCTGTTCAAAGCAATTTAAGTTTTCTATCATGTTCCTCAAAATTCTTCAAGCCTCAGTCTATTGCTTGGCTCCAAAATCACTCCTGTTTAGATCTTTGTTATCACAGCATCTCACTTCTGGTACCAAAATCTGTTATCAGTTTTCTATTGCTGCATACCAATTTATCACAAACCTAGGAACTTAGAGCAACACATATTTATTACCTCATAATTTCCTTGGTTTAGTGTTCCAGGCATAGACATAGATCACCTGCTTGTGCTCTCACCAGGCTGCAATCAACATATCTGTCAAATTTGCCTTTAGCTTTAGGGCACTGATTGACCAGAATTTTTAAACTATAACAATTTATGGAGCATTGTGTACTCTATATTTGAAATACATGAATCCATATGGACTCACTCTTGTTATGATATTATGTTGCATTATTTTTATGAAACCTCTTGATCTGAATTACTTGGTGTTAAAACAAAAAGTGTTTTTTTAAAATTGAGCTTAGATAGCTTGTATTTCATATCATGCTTTGGTAAAGTTTATCTTTTCATGAGTCATAGTTCATTTTGAATGTTTGTGGTTTCTGTCTCATTTCTTAAATGGATCGGCATGATACTCCCTGGGATAACAAGGTAAGATGGAGCAGGATAGAAACCAGGATGACAGTTCTGGTTAAAGAGTCTAAAACTATATGTTTGGCTTTACTATATAAATTCAATTTATTTCTAATTTTTTTTCTTTTTGCACTAATTTTTTTTGTCGTGGAAATTAAAAAAATAAATGTATACTCTAAATCATTATCTACGTACAATATGTCAGGGACTCTGTTGATTTTCTCCAGTGAAGTTACCACATCCAGAATCACAGATATAATTGATACCAATAACTGGATGTGTGCTTTTTTAAAATTTTCTACCATTATTTTCCATAACTTTGACTTTTTAAATGGCCAAACAGGCTAGTCAATGTGGATGTGATAAGAATCACCACATTTCTCAAGCTACTGGCAATAGTTTTAGCAATTTTTCCAAGGGATAGAGTATTACTGTTAGTTTAACATCCTGGGAGGACATTCATATAGAACATTTTCATACCTTTACCACCATAATTATAATTTTATAATTTTTCCATCCTTACTATACAGTTTAATGACAAGTATGAAGATCCTACAGTAACTAAGTACATTTATTCCCCACTGTACTTTCTGGGACTGGGTAGATAACCACAGGATACATCCATGGTCCCACTAAAGCCCTTTTAAATTGACTTAGCTCAACTCTTCAAATGTCACTTGACTACACTAACTCATGGCTTATGGCATTTGGGGACTTTGAGGATAAATACATGATCTAAGTCAATAAAAGCAACTCCAGGAATGTCTGGAGGTTTTCTTTTTCCAGTGTACAGTTAACTTGGTATTGCATATCCTTTTGGAAAAGTCGAGATGAAGATTAAAGACCTAATCATATTACTATTGTAGGGTTTTTCCATAAAGGGACTCAGTCTCCTTCTGTAAGTAGTGCTAGATCTGTGAACTGGCTTAAGCCTGGACACAAGAAGAGAGTACCTTAATCCCCACAATATTAGCTATATTAGGATTTCTGACCAGAAGATCTAGGATTTCCACCTGTATCTGTCAAGCTGAACCATACCCATTACCCATTTATTTTATTTTAAGGATCCTGGATTAAAATAAAATAAATTGTCACAAGTCTCTATGTGTCAAAATAGTCTGCTTCCCTTGGAATTGTTGTAGTTTATTTTATTAATTGCTTCTACTTCAACTGTGGTATTCAAGCAATGCCATCAAGCTCTGTCATTCTGAGATTCCATTTTTTTCTGTTAAAATCATGGAATTCAGCTCCATTAGTGCCTTTTATCACCATCTTTCCCATTTTATTTCTTACCTACAGAGAAGAACCACCAGAGAGTGGTACTCCCTAGCCAATATATACATATATTTTAGCCAAAATATTTTTTAATTCTAATAAAGATATGACCTCTCTTACTGACAGAAAGTGTGGTCCAGGAGTAGCTGAGCAGGTTCCTTATAATAGTTTCATTCCAACATACTCATTTCCAGTAGCTTTCAGATACCTTTCTCTACAGTATGACAAGAAACTTCTGGCACAAAGGCCTCATTAACTAAAGGCCACCATTGCAACTAGACTTCAATTATCCAACCAAATTAACTATTAATGTTAGTCCCAAGTGCTGAAGCTGCCAATTAAATACAAATCCTAAGTGAATGCACCCCTGTCAAGGATGGGCCTAAGGATAATATTGAGGTAGTGGGTTGGGTCTTGAGGATAAATGCTTGCTTCCACATGTTGTACATCCATTAAAATGTTTTTAAATATTTAAGACTATTCCTTCATGGGGGAAGATGTTGTCTGCAATGACAAAAGACATTCAAGAAAACACTGAGTTTCGAAGTTCTTAGTTTTATCCATGAATGTACACACATAACAATTCCATGTCTCAAGTTCCTGCTGCTCCTTCAGCAGTATCCATATATTAGTGTAAGAGAGATAGTGGAATTAAGTGCACAATTGGTATTTCAAGTCTGTATTCCTTCCAATCATTTTCTGGATTTGGTCCTCATATGAGAGATGACAGATTCTTTTAAAGCTGCATTTGAAGCATTCTGATTTTCAATACATATTCTTAATTATATGTTAATAGTTTTTAACTTCTGTTTCTACTGATGTATGATCGCTAGGGATAACCCAAAAAGTAATTGTGATTAGACAATTTTTATAATCACAAATGTTGCCACAATGATTTGTTGCCAGGTGATCTCCCAAAGCTTGTTCTCTACCTGTACTTCATCCCATACTGCCACCAGAGGTAAGGATTAGGCAAAGCTTCATTCTTTCTAGCAAGAAAAGTATTGCTTGAAAATATGAACCAAAATAATCTCCAAATATATATTCAATGGATTTTTTTTTCTGGCCACTTGCAGGACTAATTACTTAATAATTAGGATTTTGTTAAGAAGCAATTGGTACACTTAAGATCTTGGTACACAAGATAATTTGAGAAAGGTTTCCTTGTAAATTTACAACAGTAGCAATGTCAGGAAACCACAAAGGATAGGACATTAATTTGAAGTATAGTGTTACCGTTCTTGGGCCCAAAGAGACAAGGGAAGAAAGAAATAACTTGACTTCTGATGAAGACAGTGGCTGTATTAGTTTTCTAGGGTTGTAATAAGAAATTACCAGAAACTGAGTGCTATAAAAAAACAGAAGTATATTATTTCACAGATAGGAAGGCTAGAAGTCTGAAATCAAGTTATCATTAGGGCCAAGTTCTCTCTGAAGGCTCTAGAGACGATCCATCTTTGCCTCTTCCTAGCTTGTGGAGGTTATTGGCAACACCTGGTGTTTCTTAGCTAGTAGATGTATCAGTCCAATCTGTCTCCATCTTCATGGTCATCTTCCCTGTATGTCTTTCTGACTCTGTGCCTCTTCTCCCCTTCTAATAAACACACTAGTTATATTGGATTTAAGGCCCACTCTACTCCAATATGATATCATCTTAACTAATTACATCTACAAGGACCTTAAATCCAAATTAGGTCACATCTGAGGTTCTTGGAATGACATAAATTTGGGGTGGACACTATTAAACCCAGTACACTTATATAGAATATGCACTTGATAAAAGCTTTATCCTTCAGTGTAGATGAAACAACTAGCTTGAGTTGACCTAGAAGTGATGGAGCTAGGAAAATAAGTATGTTGATTTCACTTTTTTTCCCCTTCATCTAATCTCCTGCCAGGTCCCCCATTGGCTAACACAAATTGGAATCTAAAAGACACAGAACCCATATTGTTCAAACTCTTAGCCACAGAGCCAGGTAGAGAAATGTAGAAAGCAAACCATAAAGAGCAAAATCTCTCTAGTACAGGGCTTCCCTGGTGGTGCAGTGGTTGAGAGTCCGCCTGCCAATGCAGGGGACACGGGTTCGTGCCCCGGTCCGGGAAGATCCCACATGCCACGGAGTGGCTAGTCCCGTGAGCCATGGCCACTGAGCCTGTGCATCAGAAAAAAAAACAAAACAAAAAACAAACAAACAAAAAACTCTCTAGTACACCCTTAAAGGAACTCATAAACATCTAAATAAGCTCACTAAGTTTCTAAAAAGAATATTATGGAAAGTGGACCAAAAATTAAGTACTTGGTGTAATGGAATGATGAAAATGAGAGAATATAATCTAAACTTCATAAGCAGAGGAAAAATAAGTTGCTGTTGATAGAATTTGTCAATTTTTACTCCAGAGTTTCATCTGTCCTTTAACTTCTCCAAAAGCAGAAACTGTTCTGTATTGGAGAGAAATAAAAAATGTTTGAGAGATAATTATAAAATTCACCTATTTGGAACATCTAATCTTATGGGAGGCCAGTAAGGTTTTATGCTAAGCTGAAAAAATGGCAATTAATTTTCTAAAGATGCTTATGAGTAGAAACTAGACACCTGAAAACTTATTATGAGACCATCTTCATGAATTCTGATCTTCTATTTAACTAAAACAATATTTGAGGAATCTTTTCAAAATTATGATTGATGAGGCTTTAAAAATACCTTCTATTATCTAAAGTGAAAAAACATTTCTCATAAAAGAATCATTAAACTAGTTCTTCTTTAAAAGGAAAAACAGGGCTTCCCTGGTGGCGCAGTGGTTGAGAGTCCGCCTGCCGATGCACGGGACATGGGTTCGTGCCCCGGTCCAGGAAGATCCCACATGCCGCGGAGCGGCTGGGCCCATGAGCCATGGCCGCTGAGCCTGCGCATCCAGAGCCTGTGCTCCGCAACGGGAGAGGCCACAGCAGAGAGGCCCACGTACTGCAAAAAAAAAAAAAAAAAAAAAAAAGACAACAACAAAAAAAAGGAAAAACAACAGTACAACTACGTTAAGACAATATAAATACAGTAATCTCTAATGTACCATCTCTCTGTACCACACTAAATAATTAGAAATATGAAACAATGAAACACATTAGCACTGAAAACTTAGGCTAGCAGTCATTAATTCATCAATGTCAGTGGATAATGTCTACTAGGGGCAAGTTTTACTGACCTCTTTTTGTATACTTCAACTTCTGACCTAGAATGTCAATCAAGAAAGAGGTAAGCTTTGGTTTTACTCAACCCAGTTCTCTTCCCCTAACTAAAAAATGTGTTTATAAATCAACAAGAAATGCTCTATAGGAATACTGCTTTCTTAAGCAGCAACTGCCCCATTTCCCACCAAAGATTTTCTTTCTTTCTGCACACATTCAGAGACAACACATCTCATTACTGGGGGGAAAAGAACAGATATGGAAACTTGGCATTCTCATGTCCCATCACCTGCAGCTAAGAGGGAGATGGGAGGAAATGTAATTCATGTGTGGCTGAGTGTGTATGTATGTGTGCTCATACACATGTGTATGTTTATTAATTTTAATGCTCTGCTGACTATCAAAGGAAAGCTATATTATCAGGAACAGCACTTATCTTCCTTTTTCAGAAACTATGTAAATATGCTTAGTTTAAACACAAAGTTTATAAGGGAACACACCAAAACAACTATGAAGGTCACCTTAATACATAACTATATGTCATTTTTAACTTCTCTGTTACAAATTTCTGGACTTTCAAAATTTTCTACACTATGTCTATTTAACTTTTGTAATTAAGAAGAATGAAACATATTTACAAAATAAAGGACAAAAAATGGACAGAAAAGCAGAAAAGAGAAAAGCAAAAATTAAGGAACAGAAAAGAAAAACCTCTTGCCTGAATGATACCATTATTAATTTTGGTAGCTGTGGTTGAAAAGACCAGTGAGTACAGAATAATCTTCACTATACAGATGATGAATCTTGAGTTTGTGCCTTAAAATAATATTTAGTTAAAGCTGTGCCACTGTTTATATCTTAATCCTCCTATGTTTTGCTCACAGCGTAGTAACTGGATGCTCCCTGCTGCACCCGGTGTCATTTTCCAGCATCGTATCACAGTATATTTTAACTTGTAGTTTTGGGGGTGAAAGGGGGTTTGTCCAACCTAATATAAAATGTTTACTTGCAATTCAGATGTTTCTCCCATGCTTCAAGATATACCTCAAACATAAAAAAAAATCTCTAAAATTTATGCCCTGTAGTGGTATTCCTTTTCTCTTAACTACTATTAAACTTATCTAGATTTTAAATAAATATAGTATTTTTTAGTTCATTGATTATTTTTATGTTAAATTTTGTCTTCTCAACATGTTTTGATAAAATTAAATTTGGTATTGTATTTTCATTCATATCTACCACAGGTGATGCATTTTTATTTCTTTAAACAGTGGGGAAGAGCCAATAAAAATATTATTTCCCTAATGAATAAAATTATATTAGAGAGATACATAGAGAGATACAGAGATATATTTAAGTTAAAAAATGACAAGGAGCTCATTTGCAGCTAGATTATCTTAAAACTGATCTATTTATAACATAGTTTAAATGACAGAATTCAATTTTCCATCGCAAAGATAGTTTTATGGTTTCAGCAAACACAGGCATATCTTAGAAGATTTGGGGTCATCATTAGCATTGAGGTAAAGCTTACACTCTTGGGAAATTAAGCATACCAATGAACAAATGAACAGTCTCTCTTTTCTGTATTATCTCTCTAACCATCTATAACTAAATTGCAAATAATCAACACTGAATCTATGATTATGACAAGGAATAAAGATTATACAGATTTAAATTCAATTACAGCCTTTGTCTATTTGGCTAGACATTTTGTTTATTACATATATGTAGTCACTCAGTAATAAATATTCTCTAAATTTCTCTTTCTAATATAACTGAGGAGGCATTAAGCAGTAATTGAGTATTTTTATACCAGTAACAGTATTCTTTCAAAGATTTTCAGAATGTACTGTTGAAACATACATTTTAAACACTAATTTAAAATAATTTCAAATTTCCACAGTGCTTATAAATACCAGGTCAACAGATATCACACTGTCCTCATATTGGGCACTGTAAGTCCTTAATAAATGCTTATTAATTCACTAAATGCTTTTTTTTCTACTTGAACTACTTATCAGGATTTTCTCTAAGAGCTGAGATACATACAAATTTAAGTCAAAAAGCTCTTACTCTTAAGGCATTCATAAGCCAGTGAAGGAGGAGACTGGCTTATCCACAATAAATACAATGAATACTATTTTGTATTTATTAACAGTGATCAATAGAAAAACAGATGAACACTTAACACTGCCTCTAAAGGGGGAGAAAAGATTTAACCAAGAAAATAATATTCAAATTGACTCTTGAAAATTCATACACTCATTTATTTATCTACTCTTTCATTTATTTATTTACTTATTATTATTATTTTTTGAGAACTCCTATGTTCCAGGCACTGGGCTAGGCAATAGGGATATCATTTTTATCATTTTTATCAAATTCAATCAAATATTCAATCCCTGATCCATTATAACCCAATAGAGGAGACAGAAATGATTTTAATGTACATTAAAGAATGTATACATAATTACAAACTGAAGTATATTCTATGAAGACAAAGAATGAGGATCTGTAAAACATATAAGACAGAACCCAAATTTACCCTGCTTAAGTTTGTTGGAGTTAATTAGGCCAAGTGAAGGATGAAATCAGGAAAGATCACTGTAGGTACAAAGATCATCTGGTAAAAAGAAGTAGAACACACTCAACCATCCACAACAACAAAAAAACCTTGTTCTAGAGCAGAGTATTGGAGGAGAGTTATATAAGATGAGCTGAAACTCTAGTCACAATCATATAGGGAACACTTCTAGGCCATGTTGAAAACTGTATACTATATCTTTAGAGCAATGAAAGCTTTTGAAGAGAATTCTACCACTCAAAGAAAAGCATTTTGTACAATCCTGACATTAAAATTAGATGGATAGATAGATATAAAATAAAATAAAATAAATTAAATAAAATAAGAGAGCATGTAACATATTCAGAGAATGGTAACCAGATGAGCTTAAGAAATGCAAAGTGGGGATTTAGAGGTAATGAAGACAGCCTTAACATTTCCTTCAGCTTGAAGAAAACTCAGACAGCCTTCTTCCAGACTCTAGACACTTGACCTCCCTTTTCTTGGAGCTTTTACCTTAGAAAATTATAATTGTAAACTCACTCTCTGCTCCTTTGAGATGCAAATCTTTTAAAAATCTTCCTGCCAGTTTTTCAACTCAGAACTGTCTTTCTCAGGGACCAGGAGCTGTCCCTTTGAAATGCAATCATCATGAAAGACAGCACCCCTATCTCCCACTTTCTATGGGAGGAACTTAATATTGACAGGTATCTTGCTCCAAGTTGTAAAAATATCTCCCATCTTGAAGATACAAGAAAGTTTACTCTTTCTTTGGGTAAAGTCAATTAGCAACATAGGCAGCCTATAACTCCTCCAAATCCAGCCCTTAAAAACAGCAGCCCTTTGTTTCAGTGGGGTTGAGCTCAGACTGAGTTCTGGTCTTTCTCCTTTACTGTAGTAATCTTAAATAAAGTCTTTCTTGTCTGTTTAACTTTGTCTGGTGTAATTGTTGCTTTGACAGAGGTAAGACCACAAAACAACACACAACAGGCTGAGGAGTCTGCATTCTATCATTAGGCAATGTGGAAGCATCCAAGTATTTTAAACAAAAAGAATGATCATATAACTTAGAAAGGTATCTTTTGGCACAATGTAAATGAAAGAGAATGCCTCTTGAGGACTTCAAAGATGAGTGAACAGGGCTTCCCTGGTGGCGCAGTGGTTGAGAGCCCGCCTGCCGATGCAGGGGGCGCGGGTTCGTGCCCCGGTCCGGGAGGATCCCACATGCCGCGGAGCGGCTGGGCCCGTGAGCCATGGCCACTGAGACTGCACGTCCGGAGCCTGTGCTCTGCAGCGTGAGAGGCCACAGCAGTGAGAGGCCCGCGTACCATACACACACACAAAAAAAAAAAAAAAAAAAAAAGATGAGTAAACACTCTGATTCCCAGGTGTACCTGGAAACAACCCAACTCTTTTTTTTCTTTTTTGCAGTACGTGGGCCTCTAATTGTTGTGGCTTCTCCCGTTGCGGAGCACAGGCTCCAGATGCGCAGGCTCAGCGGCCATGGGTCACGGGCCCAGCCACTCTGCGGCATGTGGGATCTTCCCAGACCGGGGCACGAACCTGTGTCCCCTGCCTCGGCAGGCGGACTCTCAACCACTGCGCCACCAGGGAAACCCAACACAGCTTTTAGAGAAGTGACTGTTATGGCCCAGCCTCAGAATTACATTAAGCAACAAAGATAAGAGAGGACTTTTAAGAGAGGTTTGGCTTAGGACAGGGACATCTACCTTTTGTTGGGAGTCAGGAAGGGCTAAATGAATGGTTACTCCCAAGATGGGTTTGAGCTTTGCAGAGCTTTGTAAAGGAGGTGATTTCAGCTGCCTATTAGAGGAAGAAAACTGACATCTGTGCTGGAAATGTGAGATTCTTAAATAAATATATTACAAAATTTTGTGATGGTCCTTTCTAGCCATATCCTGGAATCTCAAATTATAAAGATGTGGGATTCAACATATTAGAAGTTACTCAATGAGTGTTTGTTGATTTGAATTGAATTGGCACATAGTCTATATGCTAGTGTTTTATTTTATATACATAATTTCAGTCTTGGTAATACTTTCTAATTTAATCAGATATCAAAGTGAAATGTTTCCTATGTTAATACTAATTAAACAATTCAAGAATCTGACTATCTAGATGCATAAGGGGTGAATTAGCACAATATATGACACATAACAGGACTCAAAATACTTGTTCCCTTCCTTGTGCTTCCCTAATGAAAGAAAATAAGGAAACAACCAACATGCTATAATACTTTAAAAAATATTGAAATGAAATACAAGGCACCTGTTGATAATTTAAGTACATCAATTAAATAAAACCTAATTTAGAGAAAATAATACTTAAGAAGGTTGAAATTTTATAAATATATACATATTTGATCATAGAAGGGAGGTCTGTTATTTCTATTTTAATGTACTGAATAATATGTTTGAAGCTATAGAAGTTGCAGGTTTTGAGTAAAATAAAACAGAAGCAATATACTAAATAATATAATGTTTGAAGCTGCAGAAGTTGCAGTATCTGAACAAAATAGAACAGATTCAATAAACATATATATTATATATATAGTAAAAAGTGAAATAATACCTGAAGCAATATATTTAATACCAATTTCTAAAAATATTGTTAAAGAATAGATTGTTGCAATATTTTCTACATTTGCAATTAAAAATTATTAGAAATTCTGGGTGGCCAGTACCATAACTGATCTGTCAGAACAGTTGATGCCTATTCTTCCATGACTTAACAGAATCATTTGCTCACTCTCATAAAAATAAGATGATTTTTTTTTTCCTATTGACTTGAGACTATTTCTTTATTGCTTTGGTGACTTTGCCTTAGTAAAAGGAATTCCATTAAACTTGTTAAGCCTTTTAGAGTTGTTTCTTTGATTTTCCTTTACAAAAAAAAATTCATGGTATAAAATTAGCATCTCACAAGTGTTTTATTTGAGCAAGATATCATAAAACAAAAACTTTATTGTTACCTCTTAGGTGTAGTATAATAGATAATGAAGATTAATGGCATATGTAACGATATTGTACTTATGATGAACATGTCCATCATTATAAATTCAACCACAGTAAAGGGAAATAGTTCAGTATGGATATAGATACAATTAGAATATGGACATGTTAAAGTTGAAATGACACTTCAAAATCACTTAAATTCTTGACACAGATGAGCATATTGCATCCTTTAGAGCTTAAGTGACATACAAATTTCAAAGCTAGTAAGGGACATAACCAGCTTGTACCACAGGTTACTGCACTATCCAGTTTTTACTGTCACTGAGCCCCAATTTTCTCAACTATAAAACTAGGATAAAAACACCTTAAAGTCTTATATAAAAGGATGAAATTAGATAACGTCATAAGCACAGTGGTTGTTGTTGGTGGTGTTATTGTGCCATCTGTCCCAAATTAGTATTATTTCTTCCCAA
This sequence comes from Mesoplodon densirostris, assembly GCF_025265405.1. Classification (NCBI taxonomy): domain Eukaryota; kingdom Metazoa; phylum Chordata; class Mammalia; order Artiodactyla; family Ziphiidae; genus Mesoplodon; species Mesoplodon densirostris. The sequence continues at coordinate 43,922,131 of NC_082667.1, forward strand.
CTTCATTAAAAGCCTGAATGGAACAAAAAGGTGAGGGAAAGCTAATTCTCTCTCAGTCTTCTTCATTCATTAATGAGAGAATCAAGGTAGATGTCAGAAAGCGACTGAGGCAATTGATAGTCAAAAAAGTTCAGGCTCCTGGTGCACAGAGCAGAGTGAAGAGTGCTAACACAATAAACACACCCATGTATTCAATTTAAATAAGTAATATATATCAGGGACAGGCTTTCTGTTGTTGTGATGGAGACAAAAAGGAAGTACACATAACTTTTGCCCTATATTGCAATGAGGGAGACACAGAATATATATGTTCATAAAAGAGAAGCGTAAGAAAGGTGATATGAATGCATAAAGGAAAAAATGAATTAATTTTGGGTGAGGCAAGATTTCATAGGGTTGGCTCTTAAAGGATTTATAGGAATTCACTACATGAAGAGATAAAGAAAAGGGCGTTCTACACAGAGGAAATAGCGTGGATAAAAGCAGAGAGGTGTGAAATGTATGACAAGGAAGGATGTGTAGCTTGATGTGGTGGAATTTTAAAATACATAATGGGGAATAACTGGGAATGTGATTGAAATATCTTCTTAAGAAGTATTTTTTAAATATATTAAGAATTTTATATTTTATCTTATAGGCAATGAGAAAACATTGAAGGTTTCTAAATAGCATCTGTGTTTTGGAATTTTATTTAGACTTTCTCTGAAAAGTTACTTTTAGTAAATTATAGTGCCTTCCTTTGGCATCCGTAAGCTGAGCAGGTGGAGGCTATAAAAAAAAAATATATGAACTACATCCTGAAAGACAGCATTTTGGCATTGAAACTGTACATAATAAGTTAGCCCAGATTTTTCATATTTTCTGATAACTCTTATCACCTGAGAGATTGATCCTAGAGAAAGGAAGAATCAGGGAAGTCAATCTAGTGTGTTAATGTAGGAAACATTTCCTTAATGCCAAAGTAAATTCAAAATATGTCTCTCATTTGATGTACTGAAAAGGAGCCAACTTACATATTACCACATTGTTATTCCTCCTTCCTTAGTGATAAGAGGTATTATGTCAATATATTGGCAATGGAAATTTTCATGTCATATGATTACCTTTCAAACTGTTCTCACTTGATTTATTTTTTTAGAAAAATATCTTGCAGTCAACTGACATTAATGACAAATATGAAAGTCAAGAGATTCTACTCAAATTACATCTCTAGTAAAGTAATTTTTATGCCAATATTCTTTGTAATATTATGTCATGAGAAAGTTCTTTCATATTTTCCTGCAAAGTCAATAATCACTGTTTCAATTGTAGAATTAAGAAAATACATAATGCCTTGCCTATTTTGCTTTAAATTACAAAGATTCATGTTTTAAAAAACTGTAAACCTCAAAATTATCTTAAGGAGAGGGAAACAAAAAATAAAGCAATAAGACAACTACAGATTCAAAGCAAAGTAATAGCAAGGAAATATTAAAACAGAAAACAAATGGAGATGACATATTAGGCAAAAAATTTATTATACTAGTAAATGCAAATAGTAAAAACACATATTAATAGGAAAGCATACTGTTGCATTGAAAATAAAGCAACTATATACCACATGTGAGACATCTGAAAATAGTGACTTAGAAATATCAAAAACAAAAGGATGGATAAAGATATATCTGAAAAATAACAATAATAAAATCAACAGGAATAAAAACTGAAGTTTAAATATTAATATATAAAACAACTATAACCCAATAAAAGTTAATTAAAAATAAATATTAATATGAAATCAATTTCAATTTATGGAATACACTATTATATGATACAAATAAAGATTTACAATGAAAAGAGCTGCTGTGAAAAAGGAGGATGTAGCTGTGTGGGAGCATAAATGGTTTAATTGTCAAATCAGATTCACATGAATCTCAGTAACAATTTTACTAATAAATGAAAAGATATATCAAGCACAAGGCACAGGCAAACATTCTTCCTTTGGAGAAGTCTGATGTTGTCAGAATTAGTACCCAATTAAAGTCCTTCTTCTTCCTCATTATCACACACTCTGGTTTAAAAGTTAATCTGTGAAGTTTTCTTTTTTTTGGGGGGGGAATGTGTGTGGATATATTGTTTACATAGGGGAATAAAATTTGCTTATGGCATTTCTCCATTTTATATCCACTTCTCCTGTCAATCATGCTCCCATAAAAAAATTAAGCAGCATAGACAAATCAGGCATGTTAGTTTTCCATTACTGCCATAACAAATTACTTCAAGTTTAGCAGCTTCAAACACAAATATATTATCTCACATTTTCTACTGGTCAGAAGTCTAAGGGTCTTACAGGGCTAAAATCAAGGTGTCACATGGATACGTTTCTTACTATAGGCTCTGGGGAAGAATCCTTTCCAAGCACACTCAGAGGGTCAGTCAAGTATAATTCCTTGTGGTTGCAGGACTAAGGTCCCGATTTCTTTGCTCTCTGTTGGGGAAGAGTGCCCCTTAGCTCCTAGAGGCAATTCTCCAGTCCTCATACACAGCCCTTATATTTCAGAACTCACAATGATGCATCATATTCTGCTCACACTTGAAATCTATCTTTTGTTTATGTTGCATAATTTCTGCCTCCTTCTGCTGCATCTCTCTGAATCCAGCCAAAGAAAGTTTTCTGCTTTTAAGGGCTCTAATAATAATTAGACTGGGCCCACCCAGATAAGCCAGGATAATTGCCCTATCCATAGCCTTAATTACATATGCAAGTCTCTTTTCTCATGTAATATAACCTATTCACAGATTCCAGATATTAAGGAGAGTCATTACTAGGCCTACCACAGGAGGTATATCCTCTTAAAATCATTTCATAGATAATAACTTTCTATTATCTTTTCTCTAGTAATTGCATTACTGTGTGAATCAAATCTGGTTATCAGCATGCTTACAGGAGACTTGACAAGATCTTTCCTCCTTCCTGAACATCTCATTAAGTGCTGTTAACCTTTTTTAAATTTTCTTAAACTGCCATAATCTTTCAGGTTCCAAACAATATAGAATCAAAATGTATAAAGCAAGATCTACCAGAAATTCATAGAGCTATTATCTTAACAAATATAATTAATAAGCTTGTTGATTTATATTTATTAAAACTATCATTGACAGAAGAGTACACATTTCTTTGAATGGTCCATCAATCATTTGCAAACATTACCAAATGTTGCACTACAAAGGAAAACTCAACAAATTCTAAAAAGGAGAAACAGAACATCCCAGGGAAGATGAAGAAGGAGAAGGAGGTAAAATAGGAAGGAAGAGGAAAGAGAGGAGGAGAATGAAAAGGAAAAGTAACATTTTAAAGCATTTTCTATGTGCCAGGAACAATATTAAGTGCACTTGAATCCTCTAAAACCCAATGAGGTAGGCACTATTATTATCAATATTTTACGATAAGGGAACAGAAGCACAGAGATATGAAGTGAAAGGCTCTAGTAAAATGCACAACTAGCAAGTGGTACATCAAAATAGCTTAGCTTCAGGATTTGTCTTTTTAACCACCATGCTATATTTAACCTGAAAAAAATTAGAAAATAACAATAACATAAATAAAAACTCCATGTTATGGATCAAATGCTTTATGTCCCTCCAAAATTCATTTGCGGAAGCCCTAACCCCCAGCGTGGCTATATATGGAGATGGGGCCTCTAAGGAAGGAATTAAGGTTAAACAAGGTCAGGGTGGGGTCCTGATCCTATCCTTATAAGAAGAGACACCAGAGAAACCACATATCTCTCTCTGCACACACACCACACACACCAAGGAAAGGCCATGTGAACACACAGAGAGACAGCAGCGACCTACAACCCAAGGGGAGAGCATTCACCAGATACCAACCCTGCTGGCACTTTGACCTTTGACTTCCAGTCTCCAGAACTGTAAGAAAATTAATTTCTGTTGTTTAAGCCACCCAGTCTGTGGCACTATGTTATGGTAACCTGAGCAGACTAATACACCCCACCACTTGGATATTTTAAAACTCTTTATAAACAACCTTTGCATTGTAGATAAACCAAAACCAGAAGTGTAGAACATACTGAAAGTAATATAATTAAATACAGCTCATAAAAATGTATAAGATACAGCCTTCATGAATATATATTATTTTGGCAACTGAGCATGTATTCACACTTCTGGTTTCTCCCATATTTTTAGTCCAAGACTTTCAAGAAGTTGACCTCAACCATAACCCCAGAAATATGTCCTTTTTAAGCTAAACCCATCTATATTTTATGTTCTTCTGGCCAGAGCAATTGTTTCAAGGATGTCCATATGAGTGAGTCAAAAACGCTTAAGACCAAGGAGATTTTAGCTGAAATTCATGAAATAAAAGCAGACATTCTTTTCTACAGGACTTGAGTGAAGCAGATATAGGCTAAAGTTGGTGTGACCATGAGCCCACACTGGTAGCATAGGAAAGCTCACTTACAGAGGTGAGTAGAGAAACAACAAAGGAAATCTAGGTTCTCTTGGAAGATTTTGAGCCCTACTCAGCCTCCCTTGAATGCAACACCAACCTTGGGACTTAACAGTTACATAAGCCAAAAGACAAATTTTTTGCTGAAAACAGTTTGGGTTGGATTTCTGTCACATTCAACCTAAAGAGCTGTAAATAATATAAAACTGAAGTTGTGCTCAGGGAAAATTCTATGATTTTTGGACAAAATACTATAGTGTCAAATCTTTGATTCAGCCCTGATTAAAAGTAAGGTATAAAGCAGAAGGCAGGGTTTTTACTGAGAATTAAACAGTCCAAAACATTTTGGAGAATTCAATTCTCAGAACAAATATTGCCCTTTGATAAAATGGATGAAAACCTGAGGGATTTTGAAACAATTTCTTTGGCCTTGAAAATGAATGCATATTTTTATTCAGAAGTTTAAACATTGTGTTAATTATTATTGTAATCATAGGCAATATATGTGTTCTAACAACAAAATTAACTGAGCATCATTTATGTAGTTCTTAACCCACAGATAAATGGTAAAGGTGAACTTAAAGCAATAGCTGTAATTGGATCAAGTGTGCAACCCAAAATCAAAGAAATGGTTTTAGATTTAGAGAAAAAAAATGTTTTAACCTGAATGAGGTCTCTAAAGCCTTGGTTTGATTACCTAAGAGAATGTTTCATAGCAAGACATCCTAGGAGTTTAAGAACATTAACTCAGAAATATAAAACTCTGACAAGAAATGCTATTTCAGAGCAAGAAATATTGGGTAAATATTTTAAATATAGGCTTTGTAAAAATAACAGTAAGAGATGAGGAAATACATTTCCAGTCTTCATTCCTTATTCTATTTTTTCATAGGCTACCTATAGAACAGGGCTTCATTGAGAAGTACTAAATGTTCTTAGAATATTTTAAATGTCTATTGTTCTGCTCATCAATTATTTTCTGCATTAGACATTTACTAATTGGAGGCTTAAAGACACATGCTTAAAATAACAAGATAAATAAATACCCAAAACTATGTTCATATGACATTACTCTTAGATTATTGTTTAATTTGAAGACTATTTTCAATATTTCTATCTTCATGTTTTTCTTTTTTTTTTCTTGGCCTCAGGCAATCTCCATGTTAAGCAGCTCTAAGCATATAAATTTAACTGAAAATTTTTCTTACAATCCCTAAAATTGCTGAAAATTGAAACTGCAGATTTTGATATACATTTGCAAAGAAATTCATTTTTTATTATGAGCTGAAAAAGCTTGTCTCCTGAATGCTTTAGGCCACTCAGCCAACCAGCTTGCATAAGTCAAATACTTGGAAACCCACAAATAATCTAAACCCACAAATAATCTAAGGTCACACTCCAACTGCAGAAAATAGCACAGGAAAATCCTTTCTTGAATATTTCCAACACGCATGGCGAATTGCATTTTCTGCCGTAGTGAACATTTTAACTCTGATGAATTTGTAATTATATCCAATTAATTAGCACCTTTTTTTTTTTTACAATGCTGTCCTTTCTTTTAAGTGGAAAGGAAATTCTATATCTTCCCACAGTGATTATCACTTTTACTATATGTGTAATTGTTGTCAGACAAAAGGAATTAAAGCAGTCACCTAATCAATATTCATGAAATGGGGATCACAAAGGATGGTACCAAATCTGCTTTAGCTTGTCTTAGAATCAGAATCCGCATGTTGGTGAAATATTTTCTGATTGACATTTTGGTTGTATGTGGACTCAAATCTGTTTCAAATTTAGTACAACTCTGAGAGTTTAAATGTGGGCAAACCTGGGTAGATTTTGTTTTCTTTTTTACTTCTGTTCTATTTCATAAGTTGGGCTGCAAGTTTTAAGAGATCCTTTGAAAACTAGCTGCTACTATTTCTGCCCAATGCCTCAGCAAAGCCAGGGCAGAGTGCCTACATTGTGGAAAGGGCACAATAGACAAAAACATCAGGTCAGCTCCTGGTTTGGTCTGCCGAAACAGCAGCTAAACTAATTCCAGTCAGCTAATGGCTCATCCCCAGATTTTTGAAACGCAATGACGTCACCACTGATTAGACAATAAGTTTCCCTTAGTAGTCTCCCCTTTCTTTACCGCGTCTCCTTCTCGCAGGAGTGTGCTGGGCAAGGCGGAGGGTTACCACTCCTTCAAGGGCGCAGTATCCACATTCTTTGCGATTCCTCTTTCCTCATCAAAATTTGCTCTTAGGGCAAGATCTATTACTAGTCATTTATGTACCTTAGCTCTTGGGTGAGAATGCCTCGTCTCATGTGAAAGGAACTGAGTGCAACAGAAAGTGATAGAGAAATGTCCTCAGGAAAAATGCTGTTCAAGCTCTTTTTGGTGCCCTTGTAATGCCTTATGGGCATAGGAACCTAGTGGCCTGGATGAAAGCAGGCAGCAGTACAGCAGGTATATCATAATATTTATAATAGTATCGATTAAGGATTAAAATAGTATGCATTCATGGTATACAAGGTAAGGTCCATCTGTTTTTTTTTTCTTTTCTTTTCTTTTTTTTTGTGTGATACGTGGGCCTCTCACTGTTGTGGCCTCTCCCATTGCAGAGCACAGGCTCTGGACGCGCAGGCTCAGTGGCCATGGCTCACGGGCCCAGCCGCTCCGAGGCATGTGGGATCCTCCCAGACCGGGGCACGAACCCGTGTCCCCTGCATCGGCAGGCGGACTCTCAACCACTGCGCCACCAGGGAAGCCCCAGTAAGGTTCATCTTTAATCCTCATATTAATCTCCATTTATAGATGAGGAAATTTATAGTTGAAGTCTTAATCCATACATTTTATATCTAATATTTTGTCCTTTAAAAATGGAAACAGGATCCAAGAAACATCTAATCTAAATTGACACAGTTGTCTGACTGACACTTGAATATTGATCATATATCATTATGCTGTTGCCTTTGCTGTTGTGAAATAGTTCCATTTCCCTTGCAACTGATAGGAGTCATTTTGCCTCTGTGCGTATTGAACATATCAGAGTATTTCCTAGCTCTAAAACCTTATATTTTCCTCCATCAACCTGCCTTAGCTTTCATGTTTGGATATGTAACCAGGGTGTCAAAGAATTTAAATTACTTGCCCAGGTCGTACTGCTGGAAAATGTAGCAGTAGGAGCTTGTCTGCCTAGCTCCGAAGTCTGTGCTGTAACCTTTACCACCGAGTATCCCTGTAGCCCTTCAGGATAAACCATGAGCCATCCCATGTTGAAATATTAGAAATTGCCATACTCTATTGGCTTCTTAAGGCTTTGTTTTGGTTTTGGTTTGGTTTATTTTAGTTACTTGTTTTCCCCCTAATGAATTAATCTGTCTTTTTTTTTTCTTTTTTTAATCTGGGTTGATGCTCATGGAGCAAACCTAAACTCCAATGATAATTGTTCTTGCATCCATCTCTTGCCATCTACCATGAGTATACTGCTCTAATTTTCCACAGCTTTTTAACAGTATTTGGTAATGATTTAACAACTATATCCTTGGCAAGAGATCCATCCAAACTTTTATTAGAAAGAAAAATGAAATTGGATGTTTGTTGACATCTGAAAGAAGGATGGGTGAAAAGAGAGCATGCCACTAATTGTCACATGAAGTAGAATGAGATGTAATAAAAGTGCAGATTGGTAAAAATCTGTCCCAGGAGGTAAACCCTTCTATGAGTAAGATAAACATAATAACTGTAAAGAGCATTGACACTAATGAATATCTATTTCCTCCTGGGACCTCCAGCCCATGTACAGACAATCACCATCTCCACACCATGCTGAAGAATGAGCCACTTCTCACAACTGCCTCAAAAATATTCCCTAACTTTATATGTTTTTATATATTCATATATATTCATTCACTTTTTATATATTCATTCACTTTTTGTCTGTCTCAGAAAAAAGATTTCTCTCACATTTACCTAAATTTAATCTCTCTTCCTGTACCTTTTTTTCATTTTTTGATGAATGTTTATTGAGTATCTTTTATGTTTGTCATACTAGGTCTCCAGCTATGCAGGTATCCTGTGCCTGGCAGAAAGTGATTAGGAAAGAAGTTGAGAGTCAGGTCACCTTTTTGTCTGGAATGTTGAATGTGAAATTTTCTGTAACCTATAAAATGCTATACTATTGTGGCATCAGCAGCAGTATTATTATCTTTTTTCCACTCTTCTCTTCTCTTCCTGCATTTCTCCTTTTCTTTTCCTTTATTTTTTTAAGTTTTAAAGCAGAAAAATTTACATATGTACAACAGGAGATAGGATTATATAAAGGAACCCTTGCAACCATCATCACTCAACCTCAACACTATATGCTCATAGTCAGTCTTATTTATTCTGTATCCTGGACCCATTTTCCCCATTTCCTGATTGTTTTGAAGCAAATCCAGAAAGTCAATCATATAATTTTATTTGTGGGTAATCAAGTGTTTATCTCCAAGTAATAAAACTTAAAAAAATATATGACATCATTATCACTTAAAAAAATTAGCCATAATATCTTGTGGTCATCAAATTTCCCATTGTCTCTTAAACATCTTTATATATATATATATATATATATATATATATATATATAATTTGTATGTCTGAGTCAGGATTCAAATAAGGTTCACACACTGAAATTGGTTAATCTGTCCCTTATGTCTCTATGGCTCTTTTAATCTACAGTTCTCCTTTTATTCATTTTTTTTCTTTCCCTACAATGTGATTTTGGAGAACTGTAGAGTTTCCACAGTCTGGATTTTGCTTATTACGTCTGCAAGGTGTAGTTTAACATGTTTTTCTCTCCTCCATATTTCCCATAAATTGGGTATTTGCATATAAAGGCTTAATTTGATTTCAGTTTATTTTTGTTGTTGTTGTTGTTTTTTGGTTTGGTTATTTTTTTTTTTTTGCAAGATGACTTCAGAGAGGATGTGTATTCTTCTTTCAGGAAGTGATTATATTTGGTGTATCTCTTTATGCAATGTTAGAAGCCACTGATGATTAGATCTGCTAACATTTGCAAAATGGTATTATTCTATCATTCTTTTTATATCCATTAACTGGAATAAATCTATGAAGAGAAAGTTTCATAGCAACAACTATTTTGTTTCCAAGTGATATGGTTCCCCAGTTATCAAAATAACCAGCTATATCCCTGGATCCACCAATGGTAACCAAGTAGGTATTCTTTTGGAGGAGTGGGAGTCAGGTTTATTGAGGTATACAGTAGAGTTCACCCTTTCAAATATACAGCTCTATGAGTTGTGGCCATCACATACAATCAGCTTGTCACCTCTACAATGAAAAAAATAGAACATTTCCATCATCCCCCAAAATTCCCTTGTACCCCTTTATAGTCAACACTTTCCCACCTGTAAACCCTGGCAACCACTGATTTGTTTTCTATTCACATATTTTTTCTAGAATGTCATATAAGTGGAGTCATATATTATGTGGCATTATGAGTCAGGCTTCTTTCACATACCATAATTCGAGATTTATCTATGTTGTTGAGAATCAGTTTATTTTTATTTTATTTATTTATTTATTTATTTATTTATTTATTTTGCTAAGTGATATTCCATTGTATGGATATGTCACTGTTTATCCTTTCACCAGTGGAAGGAACTTGAGTTGTTTCCAGTTTTTGATGGTTATGAATAAAACTGCCATAAACATTCATGTACAGGTTTTTGGATGATCATAACTTTTCATTTCTCTTGGTTAAATACTTAGGAATGGAATGGCTGCTGTTTATGGTAAATATATGCTTAACTTTATACAAAACTGGCAAACCATTTTCTAAAGTGGCTGTGCAATTTTTTATTTACACCAACAGTATGTGAGATGAGAGTTCCACTTACTCTGCATCTTCACCAGCACTGTGTACTGTCGATATTTTTATTTTATTTTATCTAATTGGTATGTAGGGATATACAATTAGGCTTTTAATTTGCATTTCCCTAATGACTAATTGTGTTAAGAATTTTTTCATGTGCTTATTAACCTTTTGTGTATTGTTTTGATGAAATGTCTGTTCAAATCCTTTCCCATTTTCATTGTGGGTTTTTCTTTGTTCACTTTCTTATTATTGCTTCAGAGTTGTCTATATATTCTTTATAGAAGCCCCTTATCAGATTTAAGTTGTATAAATACTGTCTCCTAATTGGGACTTGTCTTTTTACTAACAGTATCTTTATGAGTAGATTTTTTACCTTTGATGAGGACTGATTTCTTTTTTTTTTCTTTTATGTATCACACTTTTGGTATAGTATCTAATACATCTTTATCTTAGTCAAATACACAAAGATTTTTCTCATATTTTTCTTCTATAATGTATATAGTTTCAAAGTTTTACATCTAGGTCTATGGTACCTGGTATTTCATGGTAAATTTTAATGTGGTATGTGGTATGGGTCAAGGTTCATTTTTTTCATATGAATGTCCGATTTTTCCAGCATCATTTGTTTTTTTTTTTGGGGGGGGTGGTATGCGGGCCTCTCACTGCTGTGGCCTCCCCCGTTGCGGAGCACAGGCTCCGGATGCGCAGGCTCCGGATGCGCAGGCCCAGCGGCCATGGCTCACGGGCCCAGCCGCTCCGCGGCATATGGGATCCTCCCAGACCGGGGCACGAACCCGTATCCCCTGCATCGGCAGGCGGACTCTCAACCACTGCGCCACCAGGGAGGCCCTCCAGCATCATTTGTTGAAAGTCTAACTGTACACTTTAATTTTATTCCATCTCCATTGTGATCTTATCCCATAACTTAGCTTAATTTTATATTTATTAACTTTTTTATTATTATTCAATAGCTTATGAATGTTACAACAAAATTCCTCAAAGATTTGTCTCTATTCCCTGTTTCCATTTCCTTTTTTGCTGTGCTCTTCTAAACACACAACAGTATTAGCTACTATATGGTTATTGAAAATAGCTGTCTTTCTAATTGTACTGAGTTCCTTAAAAGAACATCACGATTACTGTGCATTCCATATATATATGATGCCATACAATATTTTACACAAAATTTATAAAAATATTGGTGAATAAAGCATGGTAAAAAGATACATGAAAACCTGCAGCTTAATATAGTTATTTTCATGTAATAAAATATATGTTGAGATTTTGGTCAATGGGGCTCAAAAGTATGTAGGTTTTTTTTTTCCACATTTTGAGATGCAAATTTCCCTTTTTTTTTTTAACACATCAAATAATGGTAGGATTTTTAATGTTTCAGATAGCCACCAGACTTATATCACATCATGCAGATTTTTAACTTGATGAATTTACAAACATTTCATGCCCAAAGCACTGCTATATGAGAGTCTCGATTTTTCTCATGTACCAAAAATACATTTGTCTTAGATTTCAATGACAAAGGAGTAATCAAAGGTTAAACTTGCAAACAAATTTCCTTTTAAATCAGAACGTGACTGGGGAAAAATAACTTTATATGTGAGTATGCTCAAAGTAAAAATGTTATGAGCAATTACGAACAATGATCTGGTTAGGCACAGTATTTCACTTCTGTCATTAACAAGTGTACTGCTTGATAATAGATATTGTCATTTCTCAAAGGAAAGCTGTCAAAATATTTTCCTCTAAATTTCTAAAAGGCATTTCTTGCCCAACTTTTTTTTTTCCCCCGGTATGTGGGCCTCTTACTGTTGTGGCCTTTACCGTTGCGGAGAACAGGCTCCAGATGCTCAGGCCCAGCGGCCATGGCTCACGGGCCCAGGTGCTCTGCAGCATGTGAGATCTTCCCAGACCGGGGCACGAACCCATGTCCCTTGCATTGTCAGGCGGACTCTCAACCACTGTGCCACCAAGGAAGCCCTTGCCCAATTTTGTTTCAGAACTAAGTTCCTACAATAAATTTTCTAGCCCGGCATGAACAACTTAATGACTAATCAATCTTGTTACCTTTCAGTTTAAAAGTGAACATCTGAGAGCAGTTGTTCTGAAAACCTACAAAGTAACAAGGTAAAATTGGAGATCTCCCACTCAGTTTTACTCACTAGAAATTTGTATGTGTATCAGTATCAATTTCAAATACTTCTTATTCTTGAATATAATCACTATCTACCGTCTTCCATGAAACTTAAAAACCTTTCTTCAGGATTTTGTGGCAAAACAGTGCAAGCACAGAAAGGATCATCATGGTATGATGATACATTTTAAATAGTGGTCTCTGGATATGACTAGATATGGTTTGTTACTTTACAGCAAGCACTATAAAATTCTCTGCCATTTGTTTAAATTAAATAACTATGGCATTTCCCTACTTCAAATATTCATGTCCACTTCATGTCATAGGCCTATACATATATTTTTAATAGTTTTAAAGAAAGTACACAACTTAAATGTGACAAAGGCTATTTAATAGACCACATGAAATGAAACAAAAACAACCAAAAAAAGCTTTATTCTAAGAAAGTATATTTTTTAGGGTTCTTAAGTGATTTTCAAACAAATTGGAAGAATACTGTCCAAAAGTGCCTTTCTACTATGGAAGGTTATTTCTAAAATAGATCTCCCTGCATATAATTTATTTCACAATGATACAAATATCATTTCTATCAATTAAATTCTCAACTGCACCACTTGACAACATTTAAACTAAGACCCTCATTATCATTGCTATTATTTCATTGTCACAAAACAAAATCAAAGCATCTTGTAGAGACCAATGTATCAGAAACAAAAATGACAATAGGGGAGCTTGCAATCTCATTAAGCTGAGAAAATAGACCTAAAACACAGAAAAACATACAGGAAGAAAAGGCAGTAATGTATGTCAGACCTCAGGACAGCCATCATTTCTAAAGAGGAAACTTTAAGGAGATAATTCTCTAGTTAAGGGATATTTTCCATTTTTAAATTGAATTTCCATAAGTGCTGAATCTGTACTATAGAAATCACTGCAAACTTTAGTTGTATCTTAGCTACCCAGCCAAGGTCATTATTTGTCTATGGAGAATTCAACTAGCCAGATGGGGGGAAAAAAACAAAAGAAAATTCAAAAGCAGCACTCTCACAGAGAAAATTCTCTAGAGGCTGTAAATCCCTCAATAAATACATGACAAATAAATTTATTTGGAGTTAAAGACAGCTGCCAAATAAGACTTGTCCCTTGTGTAACTTATACCTAAACACTCTTACAATGGAACTAACAGAAATATATTTGTATATCATTGTACAGTTCACAGAATTTTTTCACTTTGCTTGGTTTAATCTTCACATTGTCCTTGAAACATAGGTATTATTTCTTGCATTCCTACTTTAGAGATGAGGAAAGCAAATGAGAGGTTAGGTGTAAGGAGATGAGCTATAATGAGAGAGAGAAGAAAGTAGACCCAGGTAAGATTAATTTAAAGCCATATTTTAGAAAATTATAATGTGAAGAGAGTACCAAAGATTTTTTTTCTATAGCTACATGATGATTCTATAGGCATGTTCTTCCAAAAAATGGTAATATCCTTCATAGACACAGAGAAGATTGACAATATTCCAGAACGTAGAGGGTGGGACGAGTTTTAGAAGAGGCATATATTAGCATCTTACTTTTAGCCTGGAAGAGTCCCCAAACTTCCAAAACCAGAAATGTAATTTTTGCTAAAAGAACATTTTCAGAAAGGAGAAGTAAAAACAGTAACACGTGGTTCTCAGATAACAGGACATGTGTATCACTTGCTAATGTATATTCTAATTTTTATGAAACTTTCTTATTTCTTCTGCAAAACTGTAAGTTTGTGAGGAGAAGATATTTATTTCAATTCATTTCTTTATCCTCACAGAAGATACTGGAGTGCTTGCTCAGTGACTAGTTGCTGAATGGCAATAATTCAATCATTTATTTATTTCCTGCCCATTATATAAACCCTACCTCACTCCTCGATCACAGTATGTTCAGGTCTGGAGGGGAGAGATAGTGCTTTGAATGGTTGTCAAGGTCACAGCTTGGTCCTCTTTGAAAATAAAACTGATGTATTCCAAAGAAAAAAACCGGTAATATTCCTTCAGTTAATAAATATAAGTATAATAATACATATTAGCAGCAAAACTATATTCCTAATTCATTCAGTTTATTCTGTTCATTATACTATTCCTACTAGCAATTCTATTTTAATTTTATGATTAGTAATATTCTTTCAAGTGGAGGTGAGGTTGATAGAAAAGAATAACAAGAACATTATAGTGATTTGACATCACAAAAAATGTAAGCTTCTATATTAAAGGCCCTATGATGGGGAAAATGATATTCACTCAAGTCAAAAAAAAATGATTTCATTATTTCTTTTTTATTTTTAGATTCTAGTGAATACATATAATTTCAGTGAAATGGAGACAGCTGTGTAGGTAAGTTTAACAATTTATGATTTTGATAAGATTATGGGAAGAAACCAAAGAAAATAGTCACTGAATGAAAAAAGGAACTTAGCAGAAGAAAATATGAAGAGGGGAGTAATGAGATTTGGTTTAGGGACTATGAAGGTTCTGGGTAGAAACTGTTTAAATTTATTCAGTAGACCATAATAGTCAAGAGGCCAAATGGACCATAATAGACTATATAACTGGTCCCGTGAAAAGGCTTGGGAATAAGCCTACTGAGTGGGTTGCCATGTACGTAAATGACTGTAATACAACATGACATTCTATGAGTGAATAAACTAAGCTTGACTAAAGAGTTTTTCCATGTTCAATAGTGAAAAATAGGGGGTCAGGTTGAGTGTTATGATTTGTTTTCTTTCATCAAGTTAGCAAAGACATACTGGAAATATATGTATGTTCATGTCTCATTAAGGTGCCCAGACCAATCTCCTCACTTAAGGACCCTTCAAAAAAAAAACATTACTTTGTACTGAGCTATTATTTTTTGGTCTCAAAACTATCACAGGCTATACATAGAAATTTGGCAGATGAAATTTGAAAAGGTATTTGGTTTGAATTAGGAATCAATACTCTGTTTTGAGTAGCTTTTTACTGCAATTTTTAAAAGGTCTAGTAGGTTACTCTTGCTTTTGCAGTTTAGCTTCTAAATAGTCAATCCTCTGGCTTCCTGGGCAACTCAGATCCCAAATGCCTGACTAATCTCAAAATGATTAGCTCTACAACCAACAGCGTGCAAAAGATGGAGGTTTTGATAACTGTTGAGACAGGACAGCCTCAGTCAACTGGACACTATTCAGTCAGTCAGTGTTTTGTAAGCTCTGAGACCAGATGACAGAAGTTATAATCCTTCTTGAGGGCCAGTAAGACTTTGGAACATCTCTACCCACTCCTCTTTGACATTAATATACATCAAAACTTGCCTAGAATATAAGACATCTCAGACCTTAATTCTCTTATTTGGTTAGGTTCCTTCTCTTTCTTCTTTTCTGTCCCAAGAAGACTAAAAACATGTGTGCTTTGTCTCTACTGTGTGAATATGTGTCTCTGTGTATGTGTCACTCATTTGTGTGGCAAAAAGTGTTAGAAGCTTTACTTCCATTCTAGAAAATAAGTTTCTAACTAGGTTAACAGGACCTATCAGGAAACCAGGAATAAAAGAAATTTGCAAGGGGACAAAAGTAATCAGGAAATTATTGCATGTTTATAAGTGGAGGGAGAGAGGGAATACTAATATGATAACTGGATTGTGCAGTTATTACTATATGGTAGCTGTGGCTGTGGCATTGTATTATATGGCAATCGTACTCATAGAAATTTAAGTATAAACTCTCTATGGTGTGAAAGAGAATAGGATCATTCCTGAATAATGAGGTCATATTCTGTGCCAACATCCTGAAAGTGAGACAGTTCTCTCAAGCTGGAACCCAGAACTGAAAGGGAAGGCTCAAAGGAGTAACAGACAATAGCATTTTTTTCTCTTAACTTTGACCATGAAGTTGCCAAGATATTTTGAAAGTAGTTCCTGAGTAAGAGATATGATATTGTCCTTCAAAAAATTGGAAGTAATAAGTCCAATCTTTTTTTTCAAAATGAAGTCCTCTAGGCACGACTAAAGAGACTATTTTCCTAGTAACAATATTCTTAGAGAAGCTACTGAGAGATTTAGTACAGCTGGCAGTGGTGAGAGAATTTGAGAGCACAGATGATGAAAAACTATAGGGAAAAGAAAGGGAAAAGACAAAACTAGTTGTTCTCCTCTCCCATGCTCCAAAGTGTCTGTAACCTATATAACATGTCTGTTTTCCTCATCAGAACTTAAGCTTCTTGAGGGCAGATATTCACAGTTTCCAGTACAGGGTCTGGCACTTGGAAGACTCAATAGCTGTTAATAAATGAATAAACAGTACCTGAAACTAAAATATCTTCCTTTTATTTTAAGAATGAAATCAAATCACATATTTGCAAACTAGTGGTTATTTGTATAATCACCATTGTGTTAAGGTACAAAATAAATGTTTTTGAGGTATAAGATTAATAATTTTATGGCGATCTGATACTATAAAGAGAATCAACTCTTTTTCTATAAAGAAATCCCCTGCTTGCTGGAACTCCTTTTAGCTAGAAGAACTTAAATAATTTGTTACTTCATTTAGACCTTAAAAATATTCCTTCAGATGTCACTATCTATCTTGCTTCTAACTGTTATGAACCCTTTTGGAACCATATTCAACCCTAGTCATCACTTTCCCAACACCAGTCTTCTTCAAAAACAGGATGTTGATCTTGTCAATAGAAAGGCTACACAGTCAGAAATGTTGGAATCTCCACCATTGTCATGTGGACGATTAATTATGTAGTATTACTGGCAGCAAGAGCTATTGAAAGGAGACTTGGAATGTTGATAAATTTTGGACCACTTAAACCTTTGGGAAAATGTTTCTCTAAGATGCACTTTGAATAAGGGAAGAAAGGACCGTAAGTTAGCAGAGAGCTCTCCATCATGTTCTTAAATAAGGCTAAGAAGGGAAGGTGAAAGAGGGTGCTGTAAGGCAAGCATTATGTTCGGCATTTCCAATCTACTAGAAATGAATAGATACCTTATGTATAAATAGCACTTTGCAATTTACAAAGTTTTATCACATTTGACCTCATGTATAGTCAGAAAAGGTTGTATATATATATATATATATATATATATATATATATATATATATATATATATATAAAATTATATGTATACATATATATAAAACTAAATTTTAAATGAGAAAAGAGAGATTTAAAGAAGCTAAATGAAATAAAGTGACTTGCCCAAGTGGCAGAACTGGGACCAGAATTCAGCTTTTCTGATTTTAAAGTCTATGCATATATTTAAAAAAAAACAGGTTTTATCTTTCATGAAAAAAATTTGTTGACTAATATGGTGCTCCAGAGTTCTGTGTTAAATCTGAAGCCATACCATGACTCAACGGCAAAGACTGCTGTGATTGATTGTTAATGTCTGCCCTGGACAAAAAATGAAGAGTGGTAAAATGTCAGTTATTCCCGTGCTATTTTCCTATGTTGAGGTCTCCAGATATGCATGTCAATCCCAATAGTAACACTGCTTATAAGATCACTAATCAATGGAAGGTAAGAATTGCTTCCAGCTACAGGGAATTAGAGGCAATTATTAAAGGTGCCCTTCCTATACCAATAGACCTATAAGGCTTTATTGACTGGATTATACTCAAAGGCATGTTCAGAGATAAAAAGAGAAAGAGTAGGAAAAGAAGTTATTCCAAGGAAGTGAATTATGCCCTGGAAGACTGTGCCTCTTTATTAGACAAAGCATGATATCCATATCTAACTGAAATGAAAAGAAATCTTTGGTCCAATTTACAGAGTTTAAAATATTTGCATAATTCCAATGGATATAACAACAGTGATGTTTAAAGAGCATTATTGCCTTTCATACCCATCATTTACTCCTAAATAATGTATCTTTATTTTTGTCCTTCATAATAATGAAAATATTTGCCATTTGAATGATAGAGATTTTTCCCAAACATAAGATAAGTAATTTTCTTCAGGTAAATAAGATATTTGCCTCTTTTAGGAGGCCAATTAAATAGGCCTGATAACTATAGTAGAAAGACTGTAATTTCTATACTAATATACACAAAGTGCTTACTGACATATTCTCCAAGGGAAGAAATATAAAGGCATAGTAGCAATGTAACAAGGTTATTGTTAACTAAATATGTAGGAAAAAATCTGTGCTTGAAATTGTTACATCAGCTATTAGTAATATTTTGGCTTCTTGTTTCATATTAGACTCTTTTCCTTGTGCTTCTGTCTCTTTTTTTTTGAATAGTCTTCCTGTCCATTACCTTTCTTCTGGCTGAAAAGGTAGAGCCACAAAAAGCTTCCAATGCCCAGTGCATTTCAAATCTATCCTCATTTTCAAAGACTAATTCTATGTGGAAAGTGTAATTTAAATTCAATTTTAGGGTAATTTTAATAGAGCATTTGCATAATACAATTCTTGCTTCTCGTAATTCAAATCTGCTTACTCCAAATAGGCTTCTCCATGGACAGACATCCACCATGCATCAAATGATAATAAACCTGCTTTACCTGAGATGAGAGTATAGACACAAAAAGGAGTAAAAGCTATGGGAAAAAGGATGAGGTGGAATTTCATGAAGCTGTTAATTAATAATACTAGAGGACCTTGAATTTTCACAGAATTACACATTGTTAAAACAAGCACATATTTTATCTAATTTTTCCATTCTAATCTCCACTGGGCAACCTCGGGCTCAAACAAGTTCCCTCAGGCAAATAACACATTTTGAATGGGGTGAAGTCATTGTAAATTTCATCTTGAAGTGTGGTAAACAGTAAACTGAAGTTAAGAGGACCTTTTCCCAATCCCCATCAGACATGCCTACAAGTACTGCTCCTTGCTTTTAAGTCTCCTTCTTTTCCTCATTTCTAATGGTTGGGTGGTGGGATTTTTTAATTATTAATTTTGACTATTTTTTTACATGTATCCTCTTCCATAAGCCCTTTATGTAAATTAGTCAAAGAAGTAAAGTAGAAGAAAGCTTAGCTTGCACAAAAATATTTACTTCCCATTCACTGCAGAAAAAAATTGTTTAAGAAATATAATCACACACAATTGCTATTACCCCATCAAGAAACATAACTCCTGGAAACAAATGACAATGAAAACGTGATGACCCAATACCTGTGGGATACAGCAAAAGTAGTTCTAAGAGGGAAGTTTATAGCAATACAAGCCTACCTTAAGAAATAAGAAACATCTCAAATAAATAACCTAATCTTACACTGAAAGCAATTAGAGAAAGAACAACAACAACAACAAAAAAAACCTCCGAAGTTAGCAGAAGGAAAGAAATCATAAAGATCAGATCAGAAATAAATGAAAAAGAAATGAAGGAAATGATAGCAAAAAATCAATAAAACTAAAAGCTGGTTCTTTGAGAAGATAAAAAAAATTGATAAAACATTAGCCAGACTCATCAAGAAAAAAAGGGAGAAGACTCAAATCAATAGAATTAGAAATGAAAAAGAAGAAGTAACAATTTACACTGCAGAAATACAAAGGATCATGAGAGATTACTACAAGCAACTCTATGCCAATAAAATGGACAGCCTGGAAGAAATGGAAAAATTCGTAGAAATGGACAACCTTATGATACTGAACCAGGAAGAAATAGAAAATATGAACAGACCAATCACAAGCACTGAAATTGAAACTCTGATTAAAAATCTTCCAAAAAAAAAAAAAAAAAACCCAGGACCAGATGGCTTCACAGGTGATTTCTATCAAACAGTTAGAGAAGATCTAACACCTATCCTTCTCAAACTCTTCCAAAATGTAGCAGAGGGAGGAAAACTCCCAAACTCATTCTACGAGGCCACCATCACCATGATACCAAAACCAGACAAAGATGTCACAAAGAAAGAAAACTACAGGCCAATATCACTGAGGAACATAGATGCAAAAATCCTCAACAAAATACCAGTAAACAGAATCCAACAGCACATTAAAAGGATCATACACCATGATCAAGTGGGGTTTATCCCAGGAATGCAAGGATTCTTCAACATACACAAAACAATCAATACGATACACCATATTAACAAACTGAAGGAGAAAAACCATAGGATCATCTCAATAGATGCAGAGAAAGCTTTTGACAAAATTCAAAACCCATTTATGATAAAAAACCTCCAGAAAGTAGGCATAGAGGGAACTTACCTCAACATAATAAAGGCCATATATGACAAACCCACAGCCAACATTGTCCTCAATGGTGAAAAGCAGAAATAATTTCCACTAAGATCAGGAACAAGACAAGGTTGCCAACTCTCACCACTATTATTCAACATAGTTTTGGAAGTTTTAGCCACAGCAGTTAAAGAAGAAAAAGAACTAAAAGGAATCCAAATTGGAAAAGAAGAAGTAAAGCTGTCACTGTTTGCTGATGACATGATCCTATACATAGAGAATCCTAAAGATGCTACCAGAAAACTACTGGAGCTAATCAATGAATGTGGTAAAGAAGCAGGATACAAAATTAATGCCCAGAAATCTCTTGCATTCCTATACACTAATGATGAAAATTCTGAAAGAGAAATTAAGAAAACACTCCCATTTACCACTGCAACAAAATAAATAAAATATCTAGGAGTAAACCTACCTAAAGAGACAAAAGACCTGTATGCAGAAAATTATAAGACACTGATGAAAGAAATTAAAGATGATACAAACAGATGGAGAGATACACCGTGTTCTTGGATTGGAAGAATCAACATTCTGAAAATGACTATACTACCCAAAGCAATCTCGAGATTCAGTGCAATCCCTATCAAACTACCACTGGCATTTTTCACAGAACTAGAACAAAAAATTTCACAATTTGTATGGAAACACAAAAGACCCTGAATAGCCAAAGCAATCTTGAGAAAGAAAAATGGAACTGGAGGAATCAGACTCCCTAACTTCAGACTATACTACAAAGGTACAGTAATCAAAACAGTATGGTACTGGTACAAAAAAAGAAATATAGATCAATGGAACAGGACAGAAAGCCCAGAGATAGGCTTCCCTGGTAGCACAGTGGTTGAGAGTCTGCCTGCTGATGCAGGGGACATGGGTTCGTACCCTGGTCTGGGAGGATCCCACATGCCGTGGAGCAGCTGGGCCCGTGAACAATGGTCACTGGGCCTGCGCGTCCTGAGCCTGCGCTCCGCAACAGGAGAGGCCACAATAGTGAGAGGCCTGCATACCACACACACAAAAAAAGCCCAGAGATAAACCCATGCACATATGGTCACCTTATCTGTGATAAAGGAGGCAAGAATATACAGTGGAGAAAAGACAGCCTCTTCAACAAGTGGTGCTGGGAAAACTGGACAGCTACAGGTAAAAGAATGAAATTAGAACACGCCCTAACACCATACACAAAAATAAACTCAAAATGGATTGAAGACCTAAATGTAAGGCCAGACACTATCAAACTCTTAGAGGAAAACATAGGCAGAACACCCTGTGACGTAAATCACAGCAAGATCCTTTTTGACCCATCTCCTAGAGAAATGGAAATAAAAACAAAAATAATCAAATGGGACCTAATAAAACTTAAAAGCTTTTGTCAAGCAAAGGAAACCATAAACAAGACGAAAAGACAACCCTCAGAATGGGAGAAAATATTTGCCATTGAAGCAACTGACAAAGGATTAATCTCCAAAACTTACAAGCAGCTCATGCAGCTCAATATCGAAAACCAAACAACCCAATCCAAAAATGGGCAGAAGACCCAAATAGACATTTCTCCAAAGAAGATATACAGATTGCCAACAAACACATGAAAGAATGCTCAACATCATTAATCATTAGAGAAAAGCAAATCAAAACTACAATGAGAGATCATCTCACACTGGTCAGAATGGCCATCATCAGAAAATCTACAAACCATAAATGCTGGAGAGGGTGTGGAGCAAAAGGAACCCTTTTGCACTGTTGGTAGGAATGTCAATTGATCCAACCACTATGGAGAACAGTATGGAGGTTCCTTAAAAATTTAAAAATACAACTACCATACAACCCAGCAATCCCACTACTGTGCATATATCCTGAGAAATCCATAATTCAAAAAAGTCATGAACCAAAATGTTCATTGAAGCTCTATTTACAATAGCCAGGACATGGAAGTAACCTAAGTGTCCATCAACAGATGAATGGATAAAGAAGTTGTGGCATGTATATACAATGGAATATTACTCAGCCATAAAAATAAATGAAATTGAGTTGTTTGTATTGAGGTGGATGGACCTAGAGTCTGTCATACAGAATGAAGTAAGTCGGAAAGAGAAAAAGAAATACCGTATGCTAACACGTATATATGGAATTGAAAAAAAATGGTCACGAATCACCTAGGGACAAGAAGGGAATAAAGATGCAGACCTACAAGAGATGGACTTGAGGATATGGGGAGGGGGAAGGGTAAGCTGGCACAAAGTGAGAGAGTGCCATGGACATATATACACTACCAAATGTAAAATAGATAGCTAGTAGGAAGCAGACACATAGCACAATGAGATCAGCTCGGTGCTTTGTGACCACCTAGAGGTGTGGGGTATGGAGGGTGGGAGGGAAGGAGATGCAAGAGGGAAGAGATATGGGGACATATGTGTATGTATAGCTGATTCACTTTGTTATGCAGCAGAAACTAACACAGCATTGTAAAGCAATTATACTCCAATAAAGATGTTAAAAAAAAGAAACATAACTCATAGATTGACTTTTATATCATTACTATTTATATTTTATATAAAGCTTCTGATTTTCTCATTTCTGTGGGAATGTAAAGTGTGTACCATGTTTACAACTCTTAGTCTTCTATTAAGATCTATTTAGCTAATCAATCTGCATCTGAAGTTCAAATTTCTTGTCAGCCCACACAAACTTAAGCTGATGGTTTTAAAGAGATTTATACTTTCCAAGTGGCAAATTGTACCAAAGAGGGCTTCTGTCACAATAACTATTTTTCCTAAAACAGTCTCCTAATTTGATTCATTAACTTGAGTTTCTCACCTCTCCAAAACATGTTTCATGCTGTTGTCAAAGTTAACTTTCTAAAATAACTGTTCTGCTCCTCCACTACTCACATGGAGCCTACCGTGTATCACCACTGGTTTTGTAACTGATCAGGACCCTGTGGGGCCTTCCTCTGACAAACCCCTCCCCCCATGTCCTCTGCCTGTGTTTTGTTTGTAGAAAAATGTAGTCTCCCAGGCCTCCCGTGAGTCACAAAAGCCTGGCTCAAGAATTAATTATTAAAAGAATGTGAACTCCTGTTCACATTCTGTGACTCCTCTCCCTCACTTTGCCTTTAAAAATTCTTCCCAGAAGAAGTGAGAGAGTGGCATTGACATATACACTACCACATGTAAAGTAGATAGCTAGTAGGAAGCAGCCACATAGCACAGGGAGATCAGCCTGGTGCTTTGTGACCACCTAGAGGAGTGGGATAGGGACGGTGGGAGGGAGACACAAGAGGGAGGGGATATGGGGATATATGTATACATATAGCTGATTCACTTTCTTATACAGCAGAAACTAACACAACATTGTAAAGCAACTATACTCCAATAAAGATGTTAAAAACAAAAATGCTTCCCTGAAGCCGGGTTTTTTGAGCATTAGCTGCCCCAAACTCCTTGCCTGGTGCCTTACAATAAATGCTATACTTTCCTTCACTATGACCCAGTGTCAGTAGATTGGCTTTACTGTGAGTGGGTGAGGAAATCCAAGTTTGGTTCAGTAACATTTTCAAGATTTCTCATGGTGAAAACCCTTCGGGATTGGGATTTAAGGATGGACTAATCATTATCTACAAAACAAACCTCAACCTCCATTCCTTTACCCATGGTGGTCCTTTAGCTTAGTATTTCTTCCTGGCCCCCAGTTACTCTTTGCTTATTGGAATACATTGTTACCTTAAAGACCCACCTCATCTGTGACCTCTTTTTTGGAAGCCTTCCATGGTGAAATAATTATAAATATTCCCTCCTTTATGTTTCCAGAACATGTTACTTTCCATTTATTTAGCAGGTATATACTGCTCTGTCTTGAATCAAAAGTAATTGCTGGGCTTCCCTGGTGGCGCAGTGGTTGAGTCTGCCTGTCGATGCAGGGGACACGGGTTCGTGCCACGGTCTGGGAAGATCCCACATGCCGCGGAGTGGCTGGGCCCGTGAGCCATGGCCGCTGGGCCTGCGCATCGGGAGCCTGCACTCCGCAACGGGAGAGACCACAACAGTGAGAGGCCCATGTACCACAAAAAAAAAAAAAAAAAAAAAAAAAAAAGTAATTGCTTATTTTTTACTTACTTTATTAGATTTTATGGTCCTTAAGGGCCAACATTGCGGGGTTTTTTTTTCTAATTTCCTCCCAATAGTCCCCCACCAACAACATCCAGCATAAATAAATACTTTATAAATATACATTGATTCCAGTTTAATTTCTAAAACTCACTAACATAAATGAGTAATTTCAGTACTATTTAGCCTTCACTATCTGCAGCTGCTTTTATGATTATCCTTCTCTATGTCACTGACACTTCATTTGATTTCTCTCTGACCTGGTGATCTATGGTCTTGAAATCTTGTCTCCAGTGTGTTATATTTTCACTTGATCAGTTTTGTACGTATAATGATTTAATTAAATTATTGATTATTCACTTGTCTCTATGTCTTTATGCATTTAATAGCTTGATCTATTCATATGTGCTGGAGTACTGCTTCAGAAATATATTGAGAAAGAAAAATAAGAATCAATCTAAAGCAAAATGACTTTATTGTCTTCCTAAAATGAATTTGATTTCATTGATAATATTCTTTCAGAATGAGTCTGATTAATGTACACTGCCCTTAGTATTCTTTAAACATGGCCACTCAATATGTCCCTCAATTTTGAATTTATAGCCATGTCTAAGCAGTCCCTGCCAAAAAAGAAGAAGAAGAAAAGGAAGAAAAATGAAAATCCAGGAACTAGATTGATTCAAGGAGGCTTATATATTGCATGTGGTAAAACAGAAACAAAAGAGGAGAGTCAACAAGGAGATGGTACTTATAACATTTGGCAGCTTGCTCACTGACAACCACTCTTAATTAGCATTATTACCCCCCAAAGAAACTGGCATACTACCTTGTATGTAGGCACTCTGCCATCAAACAGATGGGTCTGCACAAGAGATGCCAAAAAACCACATATGAACATCAAACATGGCTCTTAACCATGTTATTTTCAGCTTATAGTATTTAAATGACTGTTGTCCTGCAATGCCATGATTGCAGTCAAGAAGAAGAGCAAATATAGCAATAACAACCACAGCAACTGTCAGGGACCAAATAAGAGGGGTTCCCATTTCAACCTATCTCTTTGGCTGTTGCTTTGAATTTTAGCTAATGAAAAGGCCTAAAAGTTTAATGCTCTGGTACTGAGTACAGAAACTCCAGGAAACACTTTCTTATATATATATATAGACAAACATTAGCAAATGGACTAAAGTCATCATTCTGAAGGATGATGAGAATTTTCTAGGGGCTGATGAAAATTTTGTTTCTGAAAATAGAGTTTCTACTGAAATCATAGCTACCAAAAAAGACTTCTCTAGCAGTATGTATCACTGAAATTTGAAAAGATTGATTTTCAGTACCACTTGAAAGTTTAAATTAAATTTTGATCATCAAAATATATTTCAATTTAAAAAAAAGAATGCATCTTATGTCAGCCACATAGCCAACTAAGTTTCTCATAACCTTAGATTTATAACCTTATTTATAAAACCTAAAATTAAAGTCAATTACTATTAATGAAGTACGCATTATGTTCATAGCACTATGCTGAGCTCTGTGTGTGATAAAGAAACAAGACAACGGGTCTACCATCTCTGGACTTTCCATGCAGTTGTGAAGGACATACGTGATAAGTTATATTTGAAATTTTATGATTGCTTACTGAAAGAAGTTATACCTAGTTTAAGGCAGCAGTAAAGATCCTTGAAGGAGGTAAAATTCAAAATAGGCTGAGAAGAGTGGGTAGAATTTACAATCAGTTGAATAAAGTGTACAGTTGTTATCTATCCTTTATGGATCAGATACAGACAGAATCAGAGGCTCTGAAAATGTCCGGATAATTTAAATGGCTTTTCCATGGCTTTCTGAATATTGTTAGAGTATCCTTTAAAATATTCCAATAATTGCCTAAATAGCTAATAATTTTCTCTGGTGGATTTCCTGCAAAGATCACATCCGTCATGCCTTGTAAGGCAGGTGTTGTCTTTAGTTGCAGAGATGACCACAAAAGCCTGTCTGCCTAAGGGAACCTGGCCATAGAGAAAGCCAACTCATGAGGAGTCACTATGCAAGCTTCTCGATCAGAGATATCTGAGGGATTTCCAGGGTCACTTCCAACAGAACCACCTTGCTCATCTTCCTTCTTAATTTTCCAGAATTATATACTTCCCCCCATTCCCAAGGAAAATAGATTTCCATTTTCCTGCTCAGTTCAACAGAATTCAGTCTTGGAAGTCAAAATTTTAAATGTATTAATTGGTCCACATTATCTATTTTCCTGCTGCTGTGTTCTTCTGCTACTTCAGTTCCATTCAGGACCAGAGCTTTCCTTTCCCACAAGCCTCATAATGAAAAATGTGTCCTCTGATTCTCCCCAGCTTTGACTTTTCCTGACTTTTTGATTCAATAAACTTCTGCTCTGGAAAGGAACTGGCTGGCCCTTATCAGTGGACATATAAACTTTAATGATCCTCTCCACTAACATTAAAGCTATCAAGTTTGCCTTCATAATAAGAGTGTCTTTAAGTGTAAATATCTCCCAGTAGGCATTTATCCTCTGTGTGGGAGGGAAACAATGGAAAGGATTGAAATGCAGTCTCTTCCCTAAATGATAGGATTGAATTAACCTGCCAGCTCCCTATGAAAATTAAAAAATAAGCACTCAACAGGCTCACATATTATGTTTGAATAATAGGAAATGTTAAACAAAATGTCTGACTCACAGTAGGCACTCAGTAAATATTTAAAGAATTGGTAAATTAATTCCTTTCCTTTCACATTATTATTGTAACCTTATAAAATCCTTGTTGCCTAGTAACTACTCAATGAAACTGTTCCTGACCACAAGGTAGGATTATTATTTATAATTTATAAATTGTATTTTCTAAGTAAATATATTTATAAATTATTTTCAAAATGTAGTATTCAACTTTTAACATCCTATAGCAAATAGCAAGTCAATTGCAAATATTAGACACTAAAAACAGGCTCGTTATTCATTTATTCAACAAATATCACGTAGACAGTCTGTCAGGATTGGTGAGGTTATGCGGCAACAATAAACAACCTGAGAACTCAATGGTTTAAAACAATAAAATGCATATTTTGCTCACACTATATATCTATTGCAGGTTCATAAGAGGGTTCTGCTCATTGTGGTCACTCACTGACCAGTTTGACAGAGATATCATCTCAAGTTATTCTTCCATGATCACAGATGCCATGAAAACAGAGACAACTATGAACCAGACACTAGTTCTTAAAGCTGTTTCATGGAATGCCACATGTCACATCTGACAAAATTTTATTGATCAAAAAAGTTACATGGGGCTTCCCTGGTGGCGCAGTTGTTGAGAGTCCGCCTGCCAATGCAGGGGATACGGGTTCGTGCCCCGGTCTGGGAAGATCCCACATGCGGCGGAGCAGTTAGGCCCGTGAGCCAGGGCTACTGAGCCTGCGCGTCCGGAGCCTGTGCTCTGCAACAGGAGAGGCCACAACAGTGAGAGGCCCGCGTACCACAAATAAATAAATAAATAAATAAAGTCACATGGATATGCCTGGGTTCAATCGACAAATATTCTGTTGAGTATTATCACCTCCTTGGGGTTGGGAATTTTTTTGTTCCTCTGTGTCCTCCCCCCCATGAAAAAAATATCTCTTCAATCTATGATTGTGGATAATAATGATGACAATGTTTACTTCACAGAAGTAATCACAAAATAATAATCTCCTACAATGAAGTTGAATGTAGCAAACACTTTGGGTTACTAAGGCCTAAATGTAGAGCCTATCTAGATTTTCTCCTACTCAATTATCCCATCAAAGCTCACTGTATGTAAACTATGTAGGAGACAGATTGCCCTTCTGATTGCCCACGTCATGCCTCTAAGTCCCCTCCACATTTTGTCTTCATCCTCTCCACCACTCTTCCTAAAACTCTAACCGTATCAGGAAGCCTGGAAGATAAAAAGCCTCAATTACCTTCCCATCTTGTTTTTGGAGACTGCCATTGAAACCAGAAGCACTAACAAAGAGATGCAAAGTGCTACAAATTACAAAGTGTTACATAAATTTAAGAATGACTCTACCAAAAACCTAAAGAAGTGTGCCTCTAGTGAGGACAGTGAAGATAGAAGAGATTTGGGAGACAAAACTTGGGGCCATTCTGACCTGAGAGCTGTAAAAGTAACATAGCAGACTATGTATATAGTCTTCTTTTTTCTTAAGTATTAGGTCTAATTAAGTTTTTCTACTTTTGTTTTAAGTTTAAGCTCCCATTTTCTTTTGTTTATGGTCCTTTAATAAGAGTTGCTTTGTTCTAGACCCCCCCCCAAAAAAAAGGACTATAAATTTATCTTGGGACTATAAACTGGATGGAGCAGCAAGGTTGGCTTTAGACAGAACTGTTTATTAAATAGTCAGTCTTGGCTGAAGGCATTATGGTATAATGGGAATACCATGGGATTTGAAGTCAAGCTGACACACTTTTGAGTACAGACTCTATTGCTCATTATCAAATTTCTCACTGAACTTCAGATCTTTTTTTCAAAATGGAGATAATGTCAGCCACTTCATATTTCATAGGATTAAAAAAAAAAGGGTAATGCAATATCATAGGAAAATGCCTAGCAGAGGGATTCTCCTTCTGTCCTTTGGTGATTCATATGTATCCTTTCTGCTAGGTTTTCTTCTCAGAGAATATGGTATGTTTCATTTTTATCTATAGTTCCTAATTTTATATGAAATATAAGAGTTATGACTATCTCAGGAAATATTTTATCGGGTCTATGAACAGTAGCACTAAATTATAACTGCTAACCAGACTTAGGATGTTATCTCTCTGTGAGGTAATTTGAATTTTGAAAGGGGATAAAGTCTTAAAGTAAAGAATTAATCTTAATCTCACATAAGCACCCACTCTTAGTCTTTTAACTGTCAATTTGTGTGACCCTGAACTAATCACTATTTATCCTTGGGTAAGTTATTGCCCATTCTAAGCCTCCATTTTTTGTTTTTTGTTGTTGTTGTTTTTAACTTTAACACAATGAACCAAAACTTGGTTATCTTTAAAGATAAACCCTACCAGTCCTAACATTCTACAGTTTTTATTGTGAAACTTTAAGTAATAATAAAGAATGAAAATAATATTTACCAAATACAAAAATTAGGCTGTGTGCTCTAAACAATTTTTAATTCTCAAAGAATTTCTGAGTCATGATTATTCTCTCTGTTTTACAAATGAGGACTTTGAGGTTTAGCAAGAATTAAGAGGCTTGCCCTAGGTTGGATGGTTGACAAGCAGATGAGCCAAACTTTAAACTCTCACTCATCTAACTCCATAGCCTTTGTTCATTTCACCCCTGCAATGGGAAAGCCTTTTTTGCCACCCATGAAATTACACCATTAAGGAGGCCAGTATTTTCAAGGCTGTTTGTTTTATTGCAGTCATCTACACACCATCACTTGTAAGCTCCTAGAGAAAGACAGTCATGCACAATTTGTTTTTTGAAGTTCCAGCACCTAAGCAAACTAAGGGATCATGTATGTTTTCAATTAGGGTTTGCAACAGAATAGAAGGCAGAAAAGGAGGAAGAGGAGAGAGAGGAAGGGAGGAAGATAAGAAAGAAGGGAAGAAGCACTTATTTTATTTCTTACCCATTATGAGCTTTAAATCTTGCTTTGCTAAACTGGAATAACAGCTATCTGAGAGCTATTTATAGATAGCCATTTTCTACTATAAGCAGGATATTGTGAAATTAAACTTTATTTTGAAAACTTTTAATTTTTTTCAACTTTAATGTCATTCTACATTCAATTTTGTGACATCACGCACAAGAAGGTATTTTACACTAAAAGGAATGAAAAACTTTTCCTCTATGTTCTTATGTTCTGTAATTGAGACATGCAAATTAAACTGACAAAAGACAGATTAACAGCATAAAAATTGTATTTGCATGGAGACTCCACAGGAAAAAAAGTGAAAACCCAAAGAAGTGGTTAGACTGGGGGCTTATACATCATTTTAAAAAGAGCAATAAATTGTGGGAAGCTGACTAGGAGATGTATGGTAAGTAAGTGTTGTTTATTAAGATGTGTTATACAGACTCATCTCAGTGTTATCTCAGGTCTTCCTGGCATGGGAGAGGGAACACCTTTACAGATGGAAATGTATATTACCTTTATGAAGGGCAATTTATGCCCTGCTCTTAGGCAGAAAAGGTGGAGGTCAGAGAGCTTTTCTTGTGTTTGTTGTTTTTCAATTGACTTCAAGCTCAAAATAATTCTTATGCCAAAGTGGCATTTTTAGGGGGGTGGAATATTCTGATCCCCTTCAATGCCAATAAGATTTTTGAATATTTAAAAGAACAACAAAGTCTATTAGAAAGTCTAGAGAAGATGGGAGTGAGGAAATGCCTTCATTCCCTGTTGGTTGCCATGTTGAGTATACACTTCCTGTATCAAAATTTATTTAAAATTATATATCCCTCGACCTAGCAATCCTACTTCCTGGAATTTATTGAGAGGCAATAATCAAATACATGTACAAAAATGTGCCTATATATTTGTTAATCAGTCAATTTTATAATAATAATAAACTAGGGGGAAACCCTAAATGTACATCTACAGATAAATGAATATATAAAGTATTATGGCCAAACTATGAACCAGGTATCTACAATATAGATTTTTTTTTAATTTTTATTTATTTATTTATTATTTTTGGCTGTGTTGGGTCTTCGTTTCTGCACAAGGGCTTTCTCCAGTTGCAGCAAGTGGGGGCCACTCTTCATCGCAGTGCACTGGCCTCTCACTATTGTGGCCTCTCTTGTTGCGGAGCACAGGCTCCAGATGCACAGGCTCAGTAATTGTGGCTCATGGGCTTAGCCACTCCACGGCATGCGGGATCCTCTCAGACCAGGGCTCGAACCCGTGTCCCCTGCATTGGCAGGCAGACTCAACCACTGCACCACCAGGGAAGCCCGACAATATAGATCTTTATTTATTGGCATGACAGATGTCTTTGTCATACCATTTAATGAAACCATTTGTTATAGAATATATATAGCGTGAAAACGTAAGCTTTATATTAATAATATCTGTCTATGTAACTTTTTATAGGGAGATTTCTATATTCACCAAAAAACTAACAGTAGTAATCATTAGCTCATCTTCACTTTTTAATAATATTTTAGTTTTCATGATTTACAGGTGTTACTTTTATTATTGAGAGAAAAAGCTATTTTTAATTAGGAAAAATGTGTTTTGAAATATTAGGAAATATGAAAAAATTATGATGAATTTTTAATAAAATAAACCTTGGGAGATTTGAAAATAATTGGATGTACTGTAGTCTCCCCTTATCTGCAGTGGTTATATTCCAATATACCCAGTGGTTGCCTGAAACCTCAGAGAGTACGTAAACCTATGTATACTAAGTTTTTTCCTACACAGACATAGCTATGATAAAGTGTAATTTATAAATTAGGCACAGTAAGAGACTATCTGAATTGCCAGCATCACTACCCTTTTGCATTGGGATCATTGTTAAGTAAAATAAGGATTACTTGAACACAAGCACTGTGATACCGTAACAGTGGATCTGACAACTGAGATGGCTACTAAGTGCCTATGTGGTGGGTATCATATACAGCATGAATATGCCAAACAAAGGAATGATCTCAAGTGGGATGAAGCAGGATGGTGTAAGATTTCATCAAGCTACTTAAAACTCCATGCAATTTAAAGTATGAATTGCTTATTTCTGGAATTTTCCATTTAATATTTTCAGACCAAAGTTGACCATAAGTAACACACCATGGAAAGCAAAACTGGGAATAAGGGTGGACTACTGTAAAAGGTTTAAGTATGTTCTCAATATCAATAAGGACTTGAAATATTGTCACAACTTTTTAAATACAACTCCGAAAAACAGATCACTTTGGATAGTACATGTCCATATAAAGTGGGCAGAGGGTCAGAACAAGGGGGAAAAAGACCTTCTACCTCACTCAGCTCCATCTTATTCTCTAGTGAGTTTATGGAATATCAAATAAAATCCCACCACATGGTTTAGTCAAATGTTTTACTATTAAACGGAAGTCTGATATAGTGTCTTCCAACACTGCTCTTCATCTAGGGATATGATTTTTATCTTGTGATGTATTTTGAAAAAGTTCTCTCTGTAATGATAATTGTGTGAGAAAATTTAACTACTCCTTGGGATTCTATGTGGGAAATCCAAAAATAATAGCAATAGTATTAAATAATAACTCCCAATTTTATTTATATGATGGGAGTTGTTTGAGTGTTTCACTGAAACTTTGTCTACAGACCAGCCTACTGGAAGGTTTAATATTCTCCATGGTATCTGTTCTGGATCTCAGGAGTGGTACTATTGCTTTCCCTGTTGTTTTATATAACAGCATGGAAATTCAGTATAAAGACCCCAAAACAAATAGCCAGATTTAGAAACATTCAATCGTATTTTATT
Source organism: Mesoplodon densirostris (assembly GCF_025265405.1). Classification (NCBI taxonomy): domain Eukaryota; kingdom Metazoa; phylum Chordata; class Mammalia; order Artiodactyla; family Ziphiidae; genus Mesoplodon; species Mesoplodon densirostris. Next base: position 43,955,366 of record NC_082667.1, read on the forward strand.
TATTTTAAGCAAAATGAAATCTTTATAAGAATATTAGCATAAATATCAGTATCATACTTCTAAATGCCACAGAAAATTAAGAGCTGAAAGGGACCATAGAGAGTGTCAAAAATTTTTAGTAATTGAGATGTCAATATAAAATGTAAATCTCAGAAGAAAAAGAATTTCTTTTCCATTGTACAAGTCCCAATTATCTTCCACAGTATCCTCTCATTGAGCCACTTTTTCTTAAAGTAAGTAATTTCTGTCCTTACCCCTCACGTCAGCACTTCCAGGATTTCTTGTCCTAGAATTTTGCCTGTACCCGTGCACTCCCTGATTTGAGGCTTGAACTGGTCACAGTGCTGTCAGAGCTAGTCTTCTGCTGTACTGGCTGTTCCTGTCAAGCAGTTGTTAGTGGACTGAGTCTTTGGTTTCCTCTGTCTCCTCCCTAAGTCAAAGAGAAATGAAAACAATAGCATTCTCGTTGGCTTCCATTACTGTATTTTCTCCATTCTGAAACAATGTATTACTTTTCTGACATGTGGAGCTCCCTCATTTTTTCTTCATATCTTATGCCTATATCTTAAACTTCTTTTGGGTATAACACAACTCAATTCTGAGGCATATATTGACTTAAATTAGATTAGTTGTTTATTAACTTTATCTATTTTTGTGGAAGGTTTTATATAATTTAATTGATATTTAACTCCCCTTTCCCAAATATTCTTTTTAAAATAAGACAATCTTCTGGGACAATTTTAAATTGAGTCAAAGTACTTTACATTTTAATAATTAAACAGTACTTTACACAAAATGAATTAAAGATCTTGTCCTACTCTCTGAAGAAAAATCCTCAGAGGAATTTGATTAAAGATGACCTATTTCTTATATATCACATAAAATCTAATTAGAGAACCAATCTCCACTTTTGGCTCAAAGGGACTGGGCCAAAACAATTAAAAACCCACATATATAAAAAAAATTATTTTAAAACTCAATGCTTTATACTCACTAGAAAACTACATTTTTTTTTCTCTCTTTCCATATAAATTATCAAAATAATACCAAGCAGGGCAATAGCTCTTCAGCATATTAATTTCATGTTACTATTATAATATCAATACCATGAAATATTATTGTTGAGTATTACTTTTGTCAATTTAAATGAAGAAATTAAGATCAAATTGGATCAGTAAGTTGCCCAAAGTCACCAATACACGTGGGAGAACTAGAGATTCTAATGTAAAGTCATTAACCTTTCCATTATGTCAATACCCCAGAGAGTCACTCATGATGAGAAATTGGTTTCAAATATTTGTCTGGATAGGATTTCATAGTATATGATACAACCAAAAATATGTAGATTGTAACTCATTTTTATTTGAGTTACAAGTTTAATTATAATACCCCTTGGTCTGTGCCCAACACAACTTAACTACCTTGAGCTACTTATTCACTCTATCTCTTTATTCCTCTGCCATTTGGAACCTATAGAGTCTCTAAATGTTTAATATTTTTCACAATTCCAACTCCCAAAATAACCAGTTTTCTAAGCCCTTTGTAGGATAAGCCTTCAAATGCCAGTAGCTCTCATCTCCATGCAATTGTTTCTTTCCAAAGAGAACTATGCTATTCCATGCACTCTTAACCTGGCAGTGAACTTGAGCAGGAGGAAAGATGATACTTACTCCTTTAAAATATATACAAATATTGTGTATATTTGAATATGTGCATTTTACTGAGGACCGAGTCCTTAAATTTTAACAATTCCCTGAGGGAAAATTTTTATTTTTGCACAAAACACTTAATTCTATCTAAATTGCAAGCCAGCGTTCACCATGGTAGGAATATTGGCGAGCTGGAGAGAAAGTGTTGCTCAATAAATATGTGAAAGAAGAAATATAAAAAGAAGAAGTAAAAGAAGGAAAGGCAGAGGAATAACATTTTTCACTTATTCAAAAACATTTCGTGAGCACCTATTGTGTGAGACAACACGTATTACCTTATAGAATACTTAAAAGCATGCAAATTACTTTCAAAAACATTATCTAATTCAATAGTAATTAGTATTTTAAAAATGAATATTTACTAATGAATAAAATCTTTTAATGTTACTTTATTAGAGTGATTAGTTTCAAAACTGATACAGGGAAAAAATAAATCTTAATAAAAAAATGACTAAAGTTTGCAAAAAGTGATTGCTAAAAATGAGCTCTCTGAAACTGGATTCTGGCAAACAATTCTCAGAGTTATAAGGTACAGCTGTGCATTCAAGCCTGAAATCACTACATCAGCTAATTTTAGACTATACTTATCAGTAATAATGGTATGTCATTGTTCTCATTTTTTATACTATATTACCCATGATTCCTACTGTGACAGCTAAATTGTTCTCAAATTTACCATAGTCAAAAAAGTTTAAATTACACATGTGTATGATTTTGTTTCTAGAACTTTGGAAAATTGATGACGGTGATGATGGAGAGCTTACTCCTGACTTTTGACGTTTAGATTGAACCATAGCCAAAAAAGATGTTCAATGTGTATAATAATAGTACTTTCAAATAATCAAGGAAACAACTTTTATCACATTTTGTAAAGTCCTCAATTCACTGGGAATAAACTAGATATTAATTATTATTATTATATTTTATTTATGCTATTATTATATTTATTATTCTTTTGAGACTGTTTTAATGAACATAGCAGAATAGTAACCTAGAAGACTCTATGCTTCAGCCAGAGAGGTTAGCCAATACTAGGACTACTTTTACTCAATTTTATAAATATTTGGTTAATTCTTTGTTTTGCTCACCAGCTGCACACTACTTGAGGGTCGTATATGTGAAAATATATGTAAAAATAAGGAAATAAAGACAGGACTGTAGACGAGGTCCAACTGATCATGTTTTTTCCTCTGTCCCATGGTACCTCTCAGCAAATATCTACCTACTTTATTTGGGCTTATTCAGTTGGTGAAAAATCAGAAATAATTAACAATATCTGAGAATTATATTTACTGTGATTATAAACATATAAAATTTCTTATTTAATATTCCCAATAATCCTTACAAATAGAGAATAGTTTTGTTTCCTTTTTTCACATAAAGAAAAGATAGTCAAGGAAATTAAACTATTTGAAAAAAGGATAAGAGCTCAGTTTCAATATTGGCTCTGTTTGACTTAAAACCCATTGCCCTTCCTTACTATTAGTCTAGTTTTGACACAAGATATCAACCAGGAAGGTACTTCCATAATTTAGATGTGAAAGAAAGAGAGTTTAGACTACACCAGTTAAGTTAGAAAGACAGAGAATAAGGGAAGAATGATGGCTCATCATATGGGTTTTCTAAGAATGTTTCAGCATGACTCAAAATAGGATAAGGCTCGATATACCACAGTGACCTCCCAGAAGTCTATAACACAATTTCATTCAAGAAATATGGCGGCTAATTATTGTTCTAATCCCACTTTCCAATCCTAATCCCAGCCTAACATGAACTCCAAAGCTTGTTTCATACAACATGACTATTTAAATTCCATAGTGGATATTATTGCCTTTATTAAATTCTCAAAACACAGTGTTTTAAATAAGTCTACAAAAATAGTATACACATTATACCATAGGCTTGCAAACAGAAGCAAAGTCCATTATTTTGTGATTTATTTCAGGTATACTTTGAGCATATTTTCTGAAGTGGAAATTCTTACCTTTTAATTTGCTCTCTCTCTTATTTATTCTAAACTTACTCTCAACTTTGCAAAACCATGCCTGAATGGTCTATTAAGCCAGTAACAATTTATCTTGTTGTAGTATAAGTCACGTAACTGGTAATGTTTTAGCTTCTGGAGAAACAAGTGAATAAGACATGGTAGTTGCCCATCAGAACCTCATAGTCTCTTAGAGAGTCAGGCAAATAGATTCAATACAATGAGGTGAGGTCCTTGTAGAAGTTCTCAGAAGGCACAATGGAGGAGAAAGGAAAGAGGAGCTGGTTGCTTCTTATTCTTGTAATCTTTGTTCTTAAAACTAGAATTGGCTTTTGACTCATCATATATTACAAGTTCGAAGCTAAATTGACTTTGCACATTAATCTGACCACATCTTCCAAGTTTAAATTATATTAAAGTCTCCCATCATATAAATTTGAAATATCTTACCAGGATAGAAGTCCTATATAAATTCTGGACCCTGACAACCTCTCATTTCTCATTACACTAAGACATATACCATCACTTTAACCATATTAAAAAAATATACATTTCAACAATGGCACACTCCTGCCTCTGAGACCTCACACGAGGTTTTTCTTCTATCTGAAATGCTATTCCTCTTTCTTCTAGCTAACTCCAAGTAAACTTTTCTGGTAACTCTTTTTTTCTAGCTAATATCCATCTAATTTTAGCTTAAGACTTGCATTCTCCAGGAATCCTTCCTGACCCGTGATTCCAATGCTCATACTATGTACTCCCAAAGCACCCTAATTATAAGGCTGTCTAACATGAAATTGTTGAACTAGTTTTCTATGCTGCATAATAAATTACCACAAACTTAGCAGTTTAAAACAATGCACATTTATCTAACAATTCCTGTGGGTCAGGATTCTGGGCACAGCTAAGTTGGGTGCCTATGCAAGAATAAAATCAAGGTGTTGATAAGGGCTAGGTTCTCATTGGGAAGTTCAATGGGGAAAAATTTGCTTTCAGTTGGTTGGTATACTTTATTTGTGGCTCTACGACTCATGTCTTGCTTGCTTCTTCAAAGATAGCAAGTGGGGAAATGTTCTAGACCAAGTCAACCAGCAAGAAAAAGTCTTATATAGCATAATGTAATCACAGATGTCACATCTTATCACCATTGCCATATGTTATTGGTTAAAAGTAATCCACAGGTCTTCCCACAATCAAGGAGAGAGAATTATACAAGGGTGTGAACACCAAGATGTCGGTGTTGTAGGAGTCACCTTAAAGTTTATCTACCACAATTGTCACCACTGATTTATAAGTTTGTTTTCTCAAGTAGGCCACAAGCCATTTAATGGCAAGGAGCATATCTTCCCTGACTTTCCATGCCCAGTAACTAGCACTCTATGTTTGATATATTACACATTTACAATTTGATTCACTAACTGCTGCCAAAAACAAAAATATTGAGGCTATACAAAGTAACAGGCAATTCATTTCCATAAAAATACGCAAAAACTGTAGCATCTAAAACCAACAAATATAAAATTATGTTAATAATTAGTAAAGTATCATAGATAATGCTAACCCTTTATACTTACTCATTGGTTATTGCTATGATGATGCTGTTATACTTGAGATTTTAGAAATGGAATATCAATGTGATACACGAACTAAGATGGTAGCAACACTATGCATTTTTATTGACTATTTTATTATTTTATAAACTTATTTATTTATTTTTGGCTGTGTTGGGTCTTTGTTGCTGTATGCAGGCTTTCTCTAGTTGCAGTGAGTTGGGGTTACTCTTCATTGTGGTGTGCGGGTTTCTCATTGTACTGTCTTCTCTTGTTGAGGAGCATGGGCTCTAGGCAGGTGGACGTCAGTAGTTGTGGCTTGTGGGCTCTAGAGCGCAGGCTCAATAGTTGTGGTGCACGGGCTTAGTTGCTCTGTGGCATGTGGGATCTTCCCAGACTAGGGCTCCAACCTGTGTCCCCTGCACTGGCAGGTGGATTCTTAATCACTGAGCCTCAGGGAAGTCCCTTATTGCCTATTTAAAAAGGAAAAGAGATGCTATGGGCTTATTGCCTGCGATTAGGAACTTATAGACTATTTAATTGTGCTAGCAATTTAATTAACAGGTTTATATTACACAACTGCTAAAAAGATTCATTTATCTAGGAATACAGAAATGTATACTGTTCTATGAATTTGTCCTGTATGCTCCAGAGAAAGACACATTATTTTGCAGAATGACTCTCTGAGAATTTAGCAAATTAAAAGTTGTTTTGTGGACTTCAAATGTCTACATCTACACTTCAGGCACGAATGATACCTTTTAAGAGGGCAGAGAGTCTACATTCTGAACTTGCATTTATACCAAAATAAAGAGGTTCAGGTTTGCAGTGCAGTTACAATGAAATAATGTCAGTAGAGGAGACCTTCAAGATTGTGGAGGAGTAAGATGTGGAGATCACCTTCCTCCCCACAAATACATCAGAAATACATCTATATGTGGAACAAGTCCTACAGAACACCTACTGAACTCTGGCAGAAGACCTCAGACCTCCCAAAAGGCAAGAAACTCCTCACATACCTGGTTAGGGCAAAAGATAAAAGAAAAAAACAGAGACAAAAGAATAGGGACAGGACCTCCACCAGTGGGAGGGAACTGTTAAGGAGAAAAAGTTTCCACACTGGAAGCCCCTTCACTGATGGACATGGTGGGTGGTGGGGGGAGAAGCTTCGGAGCCACGGAGGAGAACGCAGCAACAGGAGTGCAGAGGGCAAAGCGCAGAGGCTACCAAACAGAGGATCGGTGCCGAGCAGCACTCACCAGCCTGAGAGGCTTGTCTGCTCACCTGCCGGGGCAGGCGGGGGCTGGGAGCTGAGGCTCGGGGTTTGGAGGTCGGATCCCAGGGAGAGGACTGGGGTTGGCTGCGTGAACACAGCCTGAAGGGGGCTAGTGTGCCACAGTTATCAGGGAGTGTGTCCGGGAAAATGTCTGGACCTGCCTAAGAGGCAAGAGACCATTGTATCGGGGTGCGCAAGGAGAGGGGATTCAGAACACTGCCTAAATGAACTCCAGAGATGGGCGGGAGCTGCAGCTATCAACGCGGACACCGGAGAAGGGCATGAGATGCTAAGGCTGCTGCTGCAGTCAACAAGAATCCTGTGTGCAAACACAGGTCACCATCCACACCTCCCCTCCCGGGAGCCTGTGCAGCCCGCCACTGCCAGGGTCCCATCATCCATGGAGAACTTCCCCAGGAGGACACACGGCACGCCTCAGGCTGTTGCAACGTCATGCCAGCTTCTGCCGCCTCAGGCTTGACCTACATTAGGTACCCCTCCATCCTCCCTGGCCTGAGTGAGCCAGAGCGCCCGAATCAGCTGCTCCTTTAACCCTGTCCTGTCTGGGTGAGGAACAGACGCCCTCAGGCAACCAACACGCAGAGACGGGGCCAAATCCAAAGCTGAACCCCAGGAGGTGTGCGAACAAAGAAGAGAAAGGGAAATTTCTCCCAGCAGCCTCAGGAGCAGCAGATTAAATCTCCAAAGTCAACTAGATGTAGCCTGCATCTGTGGAATACATGAACAGACAACGAACCATCACAAAATTGAGGTGGTGGACTTTGGGAGCAGTGGTAGACTTCGGGTATGCTATCTGCAAATAACTTATTTATGGTTTAATGTTCATCTTAGTTTAGTATTTAGAATTTATTTTCATTGGCTGATTTGTTTATTGATTTGGTTTCACTCTTCCTTTTTTTAATATATAGATATTTTTTTTTCCTTTTTCTCTTTTTGTGAGTGTGTATGTGTATGTTTCTTTGTGTGAGTTTGTCTGTATAGCTTTGCTTATACCATTTGTCCTATGGTTCTGTCTGTTCATTTTTGGGTTTTTTTTTAGTATAGTTTTTAGTGCTTGCTATTATTGGTGGATTTGTTTTTGGTTTGGTTGCTCTCTTCTTTCTTTTTTTTATTACTTTAAAATTATTTTATTGAAAAAAAATTTATTTTTCCTTTTAATAACTTTTAATTTTATTTATTTATTTATTTATCTCTTCCTTTTCTTCTGAGCTGTGTGGCTGACAGGGTCTTGGTGCTCCAGCCAGGTGTCAGGCCTGTGCCCCTGAGGTGAGAGAGCCAAGTTCAGGACATTGGTCAACCAAAGACCTCCCAGCTCCATGTAATATCAAACAGTGAAAGCTCTCCCAGAGATCTCCATCTCATCGCTAAGACCCAGCTCAACGCAAAGACCAACAAGCCACAGTGCTAGATACCCTATGCCAAACAACTAGCAAGACAGGAACACAACCACACCTATTAGCAGAGAGGCTACCAAAACTAATAATAAGGTAACAAACACCCGAAAACAGACCACCAGACATGGTCCTGCTCACCAGAAAGACAAGATCCAGCCTCATCCACAAGAACACAGGAAGCAATGGCCTCCACCAGGAAGCCTACACAACTCACTGAACCAAACTTAGCCACTGGGGGCAGACACCAAAAAGCAACAGGAACTACGAACCTGCAGCCTGTGAAAAGGAGATGCCAAGCACAGTAAGTTAAGCAAAATGAGAAGAGAGAGAAACACACAGCAGATGAAGGAGCAAGACAAAAACCCACCATACCTAACAAAAGAAGAGGAAATAGGCAGCCTACCTGAAAAAGTATTCAGAGTAATGATAGTAAAGATGATCCAAAATCTTGCAAATAGAATGGATAAAATAAAGAAATGTTTAACTAAGATAGAGAAGAACTAAAGAGAAAACAAACAATGATGAACAACACAGTAAATGAAATTAAAATTTCTCTAGAAGGAATCAATAGCAGAATAAGTAAGGCAGAAGAACACATAACTAACCTGGAAGATAAAAGAGTGGAAAAATTACCACTGAGCAGAAAAGAAAAAAGAATTAAAAGAATTGAGGAGAGTCTCAGAGACTTTTTGGGACAACATTAAAGGCACAACATTCAAATTATAGGGGTCCCAGAAGAAGAAGAGAAAAAGAAAGGGACTGAGAAAATATTTGAAGAGATTATAGTTGAAAATGTCCCTAATATGGGAAAGGAAATATTCAACCAAGTCCAGGAGCACAGAGAGTCCCATACAGGATAAATCCAAGGATAAACATGCAAGACACATGTTAATCAAACTATCAAAAATTAAATACAAAGAAAAATTATTAAAAGCAGCAAAGGAAAAACAACAAATAACATACAAGGGAATCCCCATAAGGTTAACAGCTGATCTTTCAGCAGAAAATGTGCATGCCAGAAGGGACTGGCAGGACATATTGAAAGTGATGAAACATAAAAAACTACAACCAAAATTACTTTACCCAGCAAAAATCTCATTCAGATTCTATGGAAAATTAAAACCTTTACAGACAAGCAAAAGTTAAGAGAATTCAGCACCACCAAACCAACTTTATAACAAATGCCAAAGGAACTTCTCCAGGCAGGAAAAACAAGAGAAGGAAAAGACACACAATAACAAACCAAAAACAATTAAGAAAATGGGAATAGGAACATACATATTGATAATTACCTTAAACGTAAATGGATTAAATGCTCCAACCAAAAGACATAGACTGGCTGAATGTATACAAAAACAACACCCATATAGATGCAGTCTACAGGAGACCCACTTCAGACCTAGGGACACATACAGATTGAAAGTCAGGAGATGGAAAAAATATTCCATGCAAATGTAAATCAAAAGAAAGATGGAGTAGCAATTCTCATATAAGACAAAATAGACTTTAATATAAAGACTATTATAAGAGACAAAGAAGGACACTACATAAGAATCAAAGGATCAATCCAAGAAGAAGATATAACAATTGTAAATATGTATGCGCCCAACATAGGAGCACCTCAATATATAAGGCAAAGGCTAACAGCCATAAATAGGGAAATCAACAGTAACACAATAATAGTAGGGGATTTTAACACCCCAGTTTCACCAATTAACAGATCAACTGAAATGAAAATAAATAAGGGAACACAAGCTTAAAATGCTACATTAAACAAGAAGGACTCAACTGATATTCATAGGACATTCCATCCAAAAAAAAAACCAGAATACACTTTCTTTTCAAGTGCTCATGGAACATTGTCCAGGAAAGATCATATCTGGGTCACAAATCAAGCCTTAGTAAATTTAAGAAAATTGAAATCGTATCAGGTATCTTTTCCAACCACAATGCAATGAGACTACATATCAATTACAGGGAAAAAAAACCTGTAAAAAATACAAACACATGGAGGCTAAACAACATGCTACTAAATAACCAAGAGATCACCAAAGAAATCTAAAAGGAAATTAAAAAATACCCAAAAGCAAATGGCAATGAAATCACAGCAACCAAATACCTATGGGATACAGCAACAGCAGTTCAAAGAGAGAAGTTTATAGCAATACAATCCTACCTTAAGAAACAAGAAACATCTCAAATAAAAACCTAAACTTACACCTAAAGCAATTAGAGAAAGAAGAACAAAAAACCCCCAAAGTTAGCAGAAGGAAAGAAATCAGATCAGAAATAAATGAAAAGAAATGAAGGAAACAATAGCAAAGATCAATAAAACTAAAAGTTGGTTCTTTGAGAAGATAAACAAAATTGACAAACCATTAGCCAGACTCATCAAGAAAAAAAAGGGAGAAGACTCAAATCAATAGAATAAGAAATGAAAAAGGAGAAGCATAAACTGACACTGCAGAAATACAAAGGATCATGAGAGATAACTACAAGCAACTATATGCCAATAAAATGGACAACCTGGAAGAAATAGACAAATTCATAGAAAAGCACAACCTTCCCACACTGAACCAGGAAGAAATAAAAAATATAAACAGACCAATCATAAGCACTGACATTGAGACTATGAATACAAATCTTCCAAAAAAACAAAGGCCCAGGACCAGATGGCTTCACAGGCAAATTCTATCAAATATTTAGAGACGAGATAACACCTATCCTTCTCAAACTCTTCCAACATATAGCAGAGGGAAGAACACTCCCAATTCATTCTATGAGGCCACAATCACCCTGATACTAAAACCAGACAAGTGGGGTTTATCCCAGTAATGCAAGGACTCTTCAATAAACATGAATCAATCAATGTAATGCACCATATTAAAAGCTGAAGGTTGGAAACCATAAGATCATCTCAGTAGATGCAGAAAAGGCTTTTGACAAAATTCATCACCCATTTACGATAAAAACCATCCAGAATGTAGGCAAAGAGTGAACTTACCTCAACATAATAAAGGCCACATGTGACAAACCCACAGCCAACATCATTCTCCATGGTGAAAAACTGAAACCATTTCCTCTAAGATCAGGAACAAGACAAGGTGGCCCTTTCACCACTATTATTCAACACAGTTTTGGAAGTTTTAGCCACAGCAATCAGACAAGAAAAACAAATAAAAGGAATCAAAATCAGAAAAGAAGTAAAGCTGTCACTGTTTGCTGATGACAGGATACTATACATAGAGAATACTAAAGATGCCATGAGAAAACTACTAGAGCTAATCAATGAATTTGGTAAAGTTGCAGGATACAAAATTAATGCACAGAAATCTCCTGCATTCCTATACACTAATGATGAAAAATCTGAAAGAGAATTTAGGGAACCACTCCCATTTATGACTGCAACAAAAAGAATAAAATACCTAGGAATAAACCTACCTAAGGAGACAAAAGACCTGTATGCAGAAAACTATAAGACACTGATGAAAGAAATTAAAGATGATACAAACAGATGGAGAGATATATCATGTTCTTGGATTGAAAGAATCAACATTGTGAAAATGACTATACTATCCAATGCAATCTACAGATTCAAGGCAATCCCTATAAAACTACCAATGGCATTTTTCACAGAACTAGAACAAAAACTTTCACAATCTGTATGGAAACACAGAAGACCCTGAAAAGCAAAAGCCATCTTAGCAAAGTAAAAAGGAGCTGGAAGAATTAGGCTCCCTGACTTCAGACTATACTACAAAGCTACAGTAATCAAGACAGTATGGTGTTGGCACAAAAACAGAAATATAGATCAATGGAACCGGGTAGAAAACCCAGAGATAAGCCAACACACATATGGTCACCTTATTTTTGATAAAGGAGACAAGAATATACAATGGAGAAAAGACAACCTCTTCAGTAATTAGTGCTGGGAAAACTGGACAGCTACACGTAAAAGAATGAATTTAGAACACTCCCTAACACCATACACAAAAATAAACTCAAAATGGATTTAAGTCTTAAAAGTAAGGCCACACACTATAAAATTCTTAGAGGTAAACATAGACAGAATGCTCTATGGCATAATCACAGCAAGATACTTTTTGACCCACCTCCCAGAGAAATGGAAATAAAAACAAAAATAAACAAATGGGACCTAATGAAACTTAAAGGCTTTTTCACAGCAAAGAAATCCATAAACAAGATGAAAAGACAACCCTCAGAATGGGAGAAAATATTTGCAAATGAAGCAACTGAAAAAGGATTAATCTCCAAAATATACAAATAGCTCATGCAGCTCAATATCAAAAAAACAAACAACCCAATCCAAAAATGGGCAGAAGACTTAAATAGACATTTCTCCAAAGAAGATATACAGATTGCCAACAAACACATGAAAGGATGCTCAACATCACTAATCATTAGAGAAATGCAAATCAAAACTGCAGTGAGATATCATCTCACACCAGTCAGAATGGCCATCATCAAAAAATCTGCAAATAATAAATGCTGGAGAGGTTGTGGAGAAAAGAGAACCCTCTTTCACTGTTGGTGGGAATGTAATTTGTTACAGCCACTATGGAGAACAGTATGGAGGTTCCTTAAAAAATCTAAAAATAGAACTACCATATGACACAGCAATCCCACTACTGGGCATTTACCTTGAGAAAACCATAATTCAAAAAGAGTCATGTACCACAATGTTCATTGTTGCACTATTTACAATAGCCAGGACATGAAAGCAACCTAAGTGTCTATCAACAGAAGAATGGATAAGGAAGATGTGGCACATATTTATAATGAAATATTACTTAGCCATAAAAGAAACAAAATTGCATTATTTGTAGTGAGGTGGATGGATGTAGAGTCTGTCATACAGAGTAAAGTAAGTCAGAAGAGAAAAACAAATACTGTATGCTTTTTAAATTTTAATTATTATATTATTATAATTATATAATTATAATTATCATATTATTAATTATTAATATTATTATTATTAAAATTAATTTAAATAATAATATTTATATATTTACACATATATATGGAATCTAAAAAAAACGGTTCTGATGAACCTAAGGGCAAAGAAAAACACTATGATGCAAAAATGAAAATGTTATTTCAGTATGTTGGGAAAGAAAAGACATAGAATAAGGAACCAGAAAAAATGGGTTCAGAAATAAGCTCTTACTCCTCTTATTTCTAGAACAGAAGTCATGGGCAATAGTTTGTTCAAAGCCTTTCTAATACATTCATAAGAGACCAATTGATTCGAGCATGAAAAACTGTGCCCTTAAAAGATTAATAGAGGTTGATTTATTTGTGTACTGTGGACCAAAAAAAAAAAAAAATGATAATGCATAGCCCTATTGCATGCCTTCCTAAACATTTGCTCTTGAGCTGAGCATATGTTGCTTTCAGATGTGAGTATTCTTCTTCTGGATGAATGTGGATGGTAAGAATGCAATATTAGTGACTATTTCTGAAACATCCATGGCTTCAACCAAATGTTAAATGCTTTGTTTTTGTCTTTTTTGAATGTTTTAAATATGAATTGCAAAACTCATACAAAAATTTATACCAAGCAAAAACGTATGAACAAGTAATTACCACAAATTGAATAAACAGGTACCCACCTCCTTGGATGAGAAATAGAGATCTGCTGACTTTATAACTCCCTTGTTCTCAATCCAAATTACTACCCCTTGCATCTCCAGAGGTCATGATTATCTTATCTTTTATGGTAAATCACTCCCCTTTTTTTTTTAATAATGTTATGTTTATGTCCTGAAGTTTTTCTCCTATATAATCATCTAGGAGATTTGTTTTGTCTTTTACAGTTAGATATAAACTCCCCTTGGAATTAGTGTATTATATATATATATATATATATATATATATATATATATATATATATATATATAGTTTTAATTATTCTGTGAGGCAGGGGTCAATTGAAAAATATTATTTTATTATTGCTCTACAGTGTCACCTTTGTCATAAATTATATAAATGGGCCTGCTTGTAGCTCTTCATTTGCATTCTATCAGTCAATTTGTCTATGTTTATGCCAATACCATACAATCTTATAGTAAAGTGAGTTCTATCATGTCAGTCTTCTTCAGCAGTGTCTTGGTTATTTTATCTTTGAATTTCCATATAAATTTGATAATCACTTTGCAAATTCTATTTTTAAAAATATTTCTGTTGGGTTTTGATTGATCTTGCATATAACATAAAAAATTTAAGGAGAATTTATATATTTACAATACTGAGTCTTCCAATCCATAAATTGGTATCCCCCTTCATTTGTATGTCTTAGTATACAAAGAACATTATACAGCTTTTTTTCAAAGAACATTATACAGTTTTCTGTATAGAGATATTTTCTATCTTTTATTGATTTTTCCTGAGTCTTAGCTTGAATTCATACAGAAGCAGAACTGGAGACAAGGATTCAAATTGGAAGAGTTTATTTGGGAGGAGAGATCCCAGAAAACACCAGCAGGAAACTGAAAGTGAGTTGGGTAAGGAAATAAGCCAATAAGGGGTGTAACCGAATGTTACAACTGTGGACAACTGGGGATAATCTTACTGAGACACGATATAAAATATGCTCCAAAGTTATCCCAATTAATGGAAGATGAAGAGGATGGTTCTAGCCATCCTTGTACATCAGTCAAGCTAGCTCTTGAATCCAACCACCATTCCATTCCATAAAAGGAACCATTAGGTAAGCTTTTGCAAGTGACCATAGTGCACAGCACCATTAGAATATAGAAATGAGTGCTCAGAAAATATGGGATGGCCACAGACCATGTCTGCAACAATCAAACTATTGATTCTTACCCTCCTCCTATTAGAGCTTGAAGAACCCTACTATCATAGGACTGCCCAAGACATGCTGCACAGTGATAAGACCACTTGTACCACAACCAAAACCAATTGCAGAGCCTTTTGGGGCCTGCTCAAAATCGGCATCCTTCTGGGTAATCTAAGTGGAACAGAGCAGTGTGTTATGTACTCTCTCCAAAATCAAAAGAGGTCGATAAGACTCTGATAGGACATGCAATTTGCGGTTATTGTTATTTACTTTGCAGAGTATATCTAGACATGACTCAGACCAATGGACACCCCAAAATTTTACTGAGGGGTTGGGCCCCTGAGTCTTTATAGTGTTTATTCTGCACCCTCCAGCAGACAAGTACTTAACACAGTATTCAGATCAATTGCAATTTCCTGCTCACTATTTTTTTTTAATTTAATATGATAAAGGTCCTTTCAGATCATGCTGTGATACAGAGCTGAAGAGTTAACATAGCTCTAGGACAATATGATAATTGGTATCCTGCAAATCTTGCCAGCTGAATGTGAGCTGTTTCTAATTCTATTTCTTGATAAGAATTATAAATAAGCCATTTGGCAGAAAGATAGTCACAAACTAACTACAGTAAGCTATTCTGATCTGTTCGAGTAGAGATACAATATCTAGCACTGTGATTAAAGTTACCATTTGGTTAAGTATAGAGTAATCAACAATAATCTACCATTATCTATCTTAATTTTTTTGTAGGATCAAGACTGGAAAATTAAACAAGATACGATGTGGACTACCACTCCTGAATTTAATGTATTTGAGGTTGAAAGTAATATCGGCCATTTTACCTATGATACAGCATTGCTTCTGGCTTATTGCCTTAATTTGGGAGTGGGAGAGGGTACAGTTTTGGGGCTTCCACTTGTTTTCCAATCATTATGTTTCTTACTCCACAGGTCAGGGAATCAAAATGAGTGATTAATATAACTGATTTTATAACAATCCCAAATATACACTAAGGGACCAATAAAATGATCACAGAGTAGATATAGAGATCCATTAACACCATTCTAACAGAAGGACCATGACAATGAGTGGGTTTTCAGGTATCCATGTCACCTTAACCCTTGTATCCAATAGCCTTCAAAGGACCTGGGTATTCTCTTTCCCTTAGGATAAAGAACTCTTTTAAATAGTCATTGTTTACTTTAGGGCTAGAGTTGGGGGAATTGTAAATAATTGGGAGAACTATAAATATTTACTATACCATTGATGGGCCCTTCTTCAAGGGGACTCACTTTCACTTTCAACCATAAGTTCTGGGTCTGAGAATTACCTTAAGTTTGGAAATAAGGCAAAGGATCATAATTTTCCATTATGGTAGCCAGCATCAGTGTCCTACTTACCTTTAACTTTTTGGTTATATATTTCAATCAATATCTTTATTGATTCCCACATCTATCTCACCCACAGGAATGTCATCATTTTTTAACCATTGGCACAGTGCCCTGGTGAGTCCAGCCCCATGATCGACATTCTGGCCTTGCTGCAAATTGTAGTAATTGTATTTATTTTGCCTCCCACAATTTAATTCTGCTACTCCAAGTGCTGCTATCATTAACTCTGTAACAGTATTTCCTACTAATAACACTGGTCTACAGAGTATACACACCATAAAATATTGCAACAATACCTCTACTTCCTGACCAGTGATAAGAGGATTTCTTATCACTGTAGTGAGAAGAATATCATCTGAAAATACAGTCAGTCACATGGTGGGTTCTCCAGCCATACATAATAAAGCAGATGAGGAGTTTCCATATTCTCTAGTCAAGAGAAAAGCAGCTCTCCTCTACCAAGGGGCTGATATTCTCTCATAAGATCTCAGAATGTTCAATAGAATCTAGGGACTAATGATTCTCAGGAACATCCACCCAAATATCCCCAAACCTATCTAGACTGCCTCTCACAGTCTTGTCAAGACTGAATCATCCTGTGTATTCTCACTACTCTCCAAATCAGACTTTGAGCATTCTTTCTGTACAGTCTGCTCTCCATTTGCAGGACATGAGGCTCTCTCTAAATGCTGCTGTAAAGACCTTCTGATATTTACACTGTATCCTGAGTTGACTGCTGATTGTCCTAAACATCAGCAGGGAGGGAAGTTAACCATTTTCCTCCTTCAGTGCTTCACTGTCAGTTAACAACCACCCACTAACTCCACAATCCTTATAATTACTATTGCTCCATATCTGTCAAATGCTGCAGACATTGCTTAAGCCAAAGTGTTCCCTGTCACCTATATGCCATCCTAACTTACTAAAGATAAGTGTCTTAGTAATTATGATCCTACAGTATACAGAAATTATTCTTACTCCACTCACCACTAGCAATGAGTACTTGTAGTCATTGGGCTAATATATGACCCAAATTCTAGCATTATATATAGAGGGTCTGTTTATATCATATCTGTTCCTAATTGTCCTTCTTTGATTCCCCCAGAAACGGACCCCAAAACAAAGATTCAAGTGCAAAAAAAAAATTGATTTGGGAGGAAATCCCAGGAACTTGGCTGAGGAGTAGGGAATGGAGACAGGGAAGGAAGCCAAAGGAGGATACATTATTTAAGCAAGCTACTGGTATGGACAACTAGAACTTAATTTCCACAAGGGAACTCTGAGAGAAAATTTAGAATGCACCTCCCACTTGCCTCAACTAAGAGTCAAAAACTCTGGGGTATTTAACTACCATATATTCTAATCCATCATCAGTTGAGGGCTTATTGCAGTGCTATTAACTTTCTGGCACTTCTGATTTTCCTTCCAGTTGGACCGTAAGGCTCCTGCGTCCAGACAATGGTCCTCGGTCAAGGAACTGCAGGTGTTACCAATATGCAACCTTCAGAATATAGATGTGAATGAACCAATATAGGGTGGGATGAAAGATCTTCTACAAGAGGTATGAAATATTTTTTTAACTTTTTATTTTGAAACAATCTTAGACTTAAAGAATTTTTTTAAATAGCAATATAAAGTTTCATACATACTTCACTCACACACTCCACATGTTAATATTCCACCACATTGGTTTTATCAGGAGAGAAAGCAAACAAAAGAGAAAGAGAGATACCAAAAGCAAGAGTCCTTGCGTCCAAGTTGCAGACATTATGCCCTTTCTCCCTAAATATTTCAATTCTAAAATATAAACATTCTTTTAAATAACCACTGCACATCAAGTTAATACAGTATAATTGATATAGTACAATGCTCTACCCTACAGATCATATCAAAATTTTGACAGTTGTCCCATTGATTTCCTTTATATCAAAAAATTAATATTGCATTTAATTGTTATAGTTCCTTAATCTCATTGAAGCTGGAAATATACTTTAGTCTCTTTTTGTCTTTCATGACCTTGACATTTTTGAAGAAGTATACATTTAATTCATAGAATGTTCCACAATTTCAGTATGTCTAAAGTTTCCTCATAATTAGATTCAGTTTATGCATTTTTAGCAGGAATATCAACCATAGAAATGATGCTGTGTCCTCACCACAATATGTCAGGGGGGCATACGTTAATCTATTTGTGCCATGACTGGTGATGCTAACTTTGATCTCTTGGTTGAGGTGGCACCTGCCAGGTTTTCCCATTATAACAATACTGTTTTTTCCTCTTTTAATTATTATATATACTGTTTGGAAGGTGCTTTTGAAATTATACGGATATCTTTTTTCTCAACAAACTTTCACTTTCTAGTTTTAGCAAGTACTTTCCTATTACTACAGTACTGGTTGCCAAATGGTGATTTTTTAATCCCATCATCTTTTCTGAAATTAATAATTGGCATTCTACTGTAAAGAAAATATTTTTTCTCTACATTAAATTTAGTTATTCATTTATTTATATTAATATGGACTCATTAATACTAATTTTATTCTATAATGATCCATTAATATAATTATTTATTTTGATGTTCAAATTGATCCCGATTTAATCAATGGTAGCCCTTTCACATTGGCTCCTGTGCCTTTTGACATGCCCCCATAATTTTAATTGTTTCCTTGTTTTCTGATAAAGCAAGATGTTCCAGGTTCATCATGCACTCTCCCAGGCCCAGCCCTGGAATCAGCCATGTTTCCAATGAGCTTGGATGTCTTATAGCAGAGAATGGAGTTTAGAATTCAAAATCTCTCTCTATCTCTCTCTCTCCTTTTCATTCTATCTACTTATCAATCTAAGCATGAATTCATATGGATACTTAAAGTTTCAATTAATTGTCACAATATTCATTCTAGCCTTTGCATATTTCTAATCCCCTTTCCTGACAGTGAGAAATCTGGCTCCTTCTATATAAAAATATATGTTCCTCCTTAGAATACACATTTGAGAATCCCTAACCCATATCTCTATGTAAAACACACCTATTTAAAAATTTGATATTGTTTACAGTTTGATTCATTTTTTAGTTCAATGTTATATAGTCAAAGTATTTGTTCTAGTGTTAACTTAGGCAAGTCTTTCCTTCATCCTTTACAGATGTGGCTAATCTATACATTTGAAACCGAATCTGATTCATTTGTTTCTGTTTGTAATCCCTTGTTGATTTAATTTCTTTTAAAAATATGACTTGGCTTTAATAGTCAAAACTGTACAAAAAGTTTCACTCAGAGGAGCATATGAGCACCCTCACCTCTGCCCCTTGTTCCTCTAGGCTTCCACCTCATTTCTACACATCTTCTATGGACAACCAAGCTCATGTTTTTGACTTCCTGTTTCTGGGTTTTGTTTTGTTTGCAAAAATGAATAAATATGTGTATGTTTCCTTATTCTCACTTTTTTCTTATGCTTTTCTTTTTTTATTTAAAACTTATTCTGAAAATTTCTCTATATCAGTCAGTGCTTTTTCTCATTGTCTAATTTCCATTGTGGTTTTATTTAACCTTTGTTTTTTTTAGCCTTTTATCACAATTTCAAACATTGGGGATTTGGGATTTATTTTCTGATTATCTTTTTGGTAATTGATTTCTACATTAATTACATAATAGTTAGAGGATATATATTCTGTGGGATTTTAATCTTCTGAAATTTGTTAAAACTGTTTTATCATAAAGTATGCATGGTCAATTCTGGAAAAGCTCTGTGTGTAATCACAAATAATGTGAATACTACCGCTGTTAGGCACAGTATTCTATATATTTAAGTTGAACCTAAGTTACTTATCATTTGTTTATATCTTTTATATCTTTACTGAATTCTGCCTGATTGCTCTCTTAATTACAAAGGAAGTATGTTAAAACCTCCCATTCTGATAGTGAATTTTGAGAGAGAGAGATTGTGTTACACATATTTAGAGTTGATATATCTTCCTGAAAAATTGAATGTTTCATTATTATGAAATATCCCTTACAATCTCTATTAATGTTTTTGTATTGAAGTCTTGTATCAATATAGCTACACTAACTTTTTTTTAGGTTAGTATTTGCATATTATACATTTTATCCTCCTTTTATTTTTCACCCTTTAAATCTTATGTTTAAAATATATTTCTATTAAGTAGTACATAAATAGGGTTTTCTTCTATCTAATATAAACTAATAGCCTCTTTAAATTATAGCATTAATTTTATTTATATTTGATGCAATTATTGGTATATTTAATTTATCATTTTATTAAGTGCTTTCTCTTTTTTTGTGTTCTCTATTTATCCTCCTTTGGGTAGATTCTTTTTATTACCAATTTCATATTTTTTTCTATTAGCTTGAATAAAATCTTTTAGTTTTCTCTCTAGGAAAAAGGTCAAAATGTTAGTATAAATATTAACAGTGTCTGTATAAGAAAATAACTTCTTAATTTGATTTAAAGCTATGTCCTATCACTTTTTCTAATTAAAAAAATGTATTAATTAGTTAAGTATTTTGATTTTTTTTAAGTTAATGGCATAAGATTTTTGGATCATATAGTACCAACAATGAGAAAGTAATCACTTTGTGGAAAAAATTACAAAGGAAAGTAATAAAAGCTATAGCCAACATTAAAACTTACTGTGCTTAATACTGATAAGCAAGAAAGACTAATCATGCCTTGTGATTGTAGTACAACATTCATACTCACTGTAAAACCTATATTAGTGCAGAATGACCCTAAAAATAGCATAAATACATTATGTAGCACAACTCCAAGGAAAATATTTTAGTTAAAATACATCCTTTAAATTGTCATTTATATTCTGTGGGAGACAAAGATAAAAATCCCCAAAACTATATTTAGCTAATGATTTTACTGGCAATGCAATGTATGAGGATTAAACTAGTAAGTAAATTAATTAAATTAATAGGTAGAAAAAACAGGCTTACATGGGATAGGAGACCAGGGAGGAGGAAACAACAATGAAGTTGTAGCTTGTTTAGAAAAAGAATGACAAATTAAAAATTAAACTTAAAGCCTACAAAGATTTATTATATAGAAAATGGTGGCCGGCTGTTCTCCATCCCTAGTAAGATACACCTCAGGAAATTGGCTTAAATTGCATTAGAAGGATTTAAGTTCCCTATAAGAAGCGGTAGACTTGAGAGTGGAGGAAGATAAATGGTTCCTATGGGGAATGTGGTGACCCCACTCTTAGAGAAATATTCTGTATCTCAAAAAATCCATGATGCCTCTGAATTTAAAAAGAAATCCTCTTTTGGTGTTTCTGAGAGCATGCACATAGTGGGTGGTCTACTAAAATAGTTTCTTGATAAAGGATATGCCAAAACCACCTCCAGGCAAAAGAAAGAATTTCCTGAGAGGATGATTAAACACTAGATTGGGCAATTTTAAAAAGTTCTGGTATCAGTTTCACAGTAGATTTTTAAGAGTAGTATATATTTTTGTTCTGTCTGAAATGATATATTCAACCCTCCTTAGAGAAACATCAATCACTGTGATGAAGACAGTCTTCTCAATAATTTTATGTAAAAATTTTTGCCATCATTTTACATAGAAAAAACTAAGGTTTAACGACTTGACAATATTCAACATATATGCAGTAGAGCCAATACTCAAACTCCAGGAATTGAGGAATACAGTGCTAAAACCACATGGTGAATCAAACTTCAGGGTTTGGCTTGGTAATTGTCAGAGGGTCAGTTATCAATCAACATGGAGTAAATAACCAGTTAAGATACATCAAAGAACCTGAATTCATAAATAATCAATAATAATTACTATCAACATTTATCAGGTGCTTATATGTCCCAGGCACTGTCCTAAGAGTGTATTATTTTCATAGCAACTCAATGAGTTAGTTACTATCTTTACAAACATAACAGAGAAGGAAAATGCACCACAGGGAGGTAAAATAATTTGGTCTAGGTAAGACAAGTAAAAAGTGGCAAGACCACTGCCTAGGTCCAGAGTCCCTGTTTTTTAATTATTATTTCAGTTAATCTGGAATGGTAAATTTTTCTAAATATTCAACTGCTACTTGTCTCTTCATGAAAAATAAAGAAAAAAATTAAACAGGACAAAAAGAAAAGAAAGAAAACCAATACTTTGGAAGGGTAGAAGATGAAGATGGTATTAATTTTCAATTGTTTTATCAAGAAGTGCTTCTGATAAAATGACATGTAAGCTGAGGAATGAAAGACAAGGAAAACCTAGCCATGGGAAGACCTTCATAAAGAGTGTTCAGGCCAGAAGGAACAGCAAATGTTAAGGGCCTGAGGTGTGAGAAAGTTTGGTTCATGCAGAGAAATAAAAAGCCAGAGTTGCTGAAGGAGGGTGATGAGGGGAGAATGGTATGAAATAACATCAGAGAATGGAAGTCGCCAAATCACGTTAAACCAAGGAAGTGATTATTTAATTTCTTCTAATTAGGATGCAAAGCCATTAAAGAGGAGTTTTTTACATTTTTATTTATTTTTTATTTTTGGCTGCATTAGGTCTTCATTGCTGCATGTGGGCTTTCTCTAGCTGCGATGAGCGGGGGATACTCTTGGTTGCGGTGCATGGGGTGCTCATTGCATTGGCTTCTCTTGTTGCGGAGCACGGGCTATAGGTGGTAGGCTTCAGTAGTTGTGGCAGGCAGGCTCAGTAGTGGCACACGGGCTTCATTGCTCTGCGGCATGTGGGATCTCCCTAGACCAGAATTCGAACCCTTGTCCCCTGCATTGGCAGGCGGATTCTTAACCACTGCATCACCAGGGAAGCCCCCATTAAAGAGTTTTAAGCAGAGAGAAGATAGGGGTAAAACTGTCTAATTAAAACTTTAAAAAATAACATAGATTGCTTTGTGGAAAATAATACTGTGAAGAATAAAAAATCGGAGCAAGAAAACCAGGTAGGAAGCAACTCAGGTTGTCTAGGTAAGAGATGGTAAGGTAACTTAGACCACAATCTAAGTAAATCATAGTTACAGTGTACAGATTTAGAGAGATATATTTTAAGGTAGTTGTTTATCACTGTGAAAGCCAACGCCCTGTCTCTTATAAACTTAGGAAAGTATAATACTTTATCAAGTATCCAAACTCAACTTACCTTTCCAACATTACCTCACATTGAAAGGAAACTCTAAAACATCTTTTGTTCATTTTGGGAGGCTCTAAGTGTTAGTCTTATTTCTATACATTGATTTCCAGTGCCACTGCTAATTTTAAAAGGCAAAAAAACATACTTCTAGATATTTTACCTCTCAATCAACTATAATTAGATAGTTCACCCTAAACTTATTCCCCTATAGCCACCAAATAAATTCTAAACTTGTATTTAAAGTCCTCTTCTAACTAGGCCCCCTCTGCCCTTCCAGTATCACCACCTGCTTCTCCACAACACAAATCCCATTGATTTAAAGACATTCAGTATATACCACACATACTTTCTCTTTTCTGTTTTCTAATCTTTACCACGCTCTTCTCCTCTTGTGAGTGGAGAAACTTTTTATGTAAATACATTTATATGTATTTATTTAGTATAGAATTTCTTTATTACAGGAATTCATAGAGGACTTACTAAGTTGATAGATACTTCTCCATGAAGAAAAATAATTCTCATCCTTCTATGACTACTTCAAATATTTACTGATGTTTATCAAAGAGAATTTTTATGTTTAAATTTCTCATATGTAAAACAAAATTAGGCATTAGTAATGTTCAAAGGATAATTGAGTGTTAAAAATTTTCCAGGCTGATGATATCTCTAACAAGTTATTTATATGGTTATATAGTAATATTTTTTAATTAATAAAATAAAATTGAATTAATACTGAAGTCTAATAAAGCTGGCATAAAATACAAATTATATTGTGGAAGAAAAACTTATTTGAACACTTTTGAAAGATAATCTGGTAATATATATAAAGGAATATAAAAATGTTTTTTGTTTTAGACCTAACAATTAAATTTTGAGAACTTTTTCTATGAACATAATAAAGTTATATGTAAACGTATTCAAAATATATTTTTGTTATAATAAACCAACAGAAGGTAGTTTTTGTATCTAACAAAATGACATTAGTTAAATATACTTTGGTAGAAACTCAGGAAAATAAAGAGCAGCCACTAAAAAATGATAATTATAAAACTGTGTAGCAATACAGAGAAATAATCACATAAAGCTAATGTAAAATCAAGATATAAATTAAAATAATTGACACAGCAGAGTATTGAATCTGAAACAAATTAAGTACCCCTCCTCCAGTATCTCCTCTGTAGTTTCCCTTGTGGAGATAAAAGTGGTTCTTGAATACGTTTCTTAAAAAAATCAAGATATAATTGTTTATGTAAACTATGCTTAAGATGATTAAAAAATATATATGTATGTATGTATCTATGTGCTACAAAGAAACACAAAATGTATAAAAATTGTGTAGTTTAAGGTAGTGGAATAAGGATGATTATTTCCTTGGTCCCAAAATTTTGTAAAAATATTATATATTTTTAATTCAAAAACACAGTTATGATAGATGTTCCCTTTATACACTACTTTGTATTCTTAAGATTAATAAGAGTTTATAAGCTAATAGTTACAAAGGAGTCTTTCTAAAGAATGCTTTCTTTTGGAAACTTGCTTAAAAGGCTGGCTTTGTTAACTCATGGATGTTTATGTAGAAAATGGCTTTCTTTACAGACTAAGAAAGAAAATGAGAAACAGAGAGAGAGACAGGCAGAGAGAGAGAAAAAGAGACAGAGAGAGAAAGAAGAAGAAGGAGGTGGAGGAGGAGGAGGAAGGGAAGGAGGGAGGGGAGAGAAGGTGAGAAGAAAGGAAGTTCTATGTTCCTCCACATTTCTCTTTGCATTTTTGGGGACATGATTATGACTCAGGAATAATACTTCTGAGACAAATTCCTTATAACCACCACAGAATTTTTATAAAATATTTGCAAAAATGTATATAACAAGTAAAAATCAATTAAAATGTGCCCCACTCCAGAATACAGATGAATACCACTCCTTATCTGTCCCCTGTTTATGTGAGTGCTAATTAATGGATTCTTTTTTTAAATATTTATTTATTTATTTATTTTGGCTGTGCCCCACAGCTTGTGGGATCTTAATTCCTCTACCAGGGCTTGAACCCACACCCTCCACAGTGAAAGTGTGTAGTCCTAACCACTGGACCACCAGGGAATTCCTTAGATTCTTATGATATGATAGAAAATGTAATCATAAAAAAAAGGAAACTGACCACCTACTATGTGCCTGGCTCTACAGGTAATCAAGTCTTCTAATATAAACACACTCAGTGTGGTAGGAATAACCATGTCCATATTATTAATGATGAAATTCAAGCCCCTGAGAATTGACTTTTCTGAAGTCACACAGCTGGTAAGTAACAGAATCAGAGCTACAATGTTGATTTGTAAACTAAATCCAATGCTCTTTCCATGTTATAGGATAGCTACCTCTAAAATAGCAAGCACCAAAAGAATGGAAGATTCATAAAAACTGGTGACACAAACTAAAAGGCAAAAAGATTGTTACTGTTGATGAAATTTTTAAATGGAATATTTTTTAAATGCCTACCATCCTTAGAAATATAAGAGATAAAAAAAGTAGGAAATCATCAAAATAGAATGGGTATAGTTTTTTTACCAATAACTGAAAACCTACTGTGCACCATTTGTGGAACTCAGGAGCTCAATATACTTACTATTTTCCCCTTATGTTGTATCAAAAAGTTAATAT
The DNA here is from genome assembly GCF_025265405.1 of Mesoplodon densirostris. Taxonomy (NCBI): domain Eukaryota; kingdom Metazoa; phylum Chordata; class Mammalia; order Artiodactyla; family Ziphiidae; genus Mesoplodon; species Mesoplodon densirostris. The sequence continues at coordinate 43,981,279 of NC_082667.1, forward strand.
GTTACATAAGAATATCAAGACACTTTGAAAGAATTAAGGCTATATGAAAGAAAATGAACTTATCATAGCATTTATAGGCCCAATGAAATGGTTCTATGCTAAGAAAAAGAGATGAAACACTTAATCAGAACTTTAATAGGAAAAAGCCTGCACATTTTATACCCATGAAGTAATCAACATTAAATAAAACTTATTGCTTTCAAGAGGAGAAAAATGTGTTTCTGCACAAATGTGTTAACTTTACAGTCTAAAGCTCAGTCAAAATAACATCATGGGCAAACAACTATTTGTGAGCTTTTGTTTTCTATTAATAAAATTTAATTGATTTAAATTAATTATTTAATATCTGCTGGTTTCTTCCATTTTATAAAACGTAGAGTATTTGTAAATATTTATTTATTTGTAGTTATTTGTATTTCTGTTTTCTTCACTAAGCAGGAAAATCCTAAATTATAGGGACTGTATTTATCTTGTTCACTACTGTCCCCACTCAAGGACCGGATACATTATACACTTGATAAATTTGCACTGATCAGATGAACTAGGTACCATAGTAGCAAAGAAAAAAAAAAAAAAAAAGGAAACAGAAAAAATGTTGTATCCTATTTAGTCACACTGAATTTTGATTAGCTCTTTCCTTGCTCATCTCCCTCATCATACTAAAATTTCCTGAAGGGAAACAACCAGTTTTTATTCACGTTTGTCCCAGAATGTATAACTATGAATGATATGAGGGCACTCAGTAAATATTTACTGAAAAAAATTGGACTGGGTAGGAAATAAAACAGTACAGTTGCACAGGAAAGGACACATGTAAAAAGGGCCATATAACCCAGTTTGATGAGTGGATAATGGACGTAAGAGAGGAGAGCCAAAGATGATACAGGTTTCTGAGGATATATTACCTCCAGATGCTAACACTTTTGAGACACTGTATATCAAGCATAAAATAAGTCTTCTTTTTTTTTTTTTTTTTTTTTGCGGTACGCGGGTCTCTCACTGTTGTGGCCTCTCCCGTTGTGGAGCACAGGCTCTGGACGCACAGGCTCAGCGGCCATGGCTCACGGGTCCAGCCGCTTTGCGGCATGTGGGATCTTCCCGGACCGGGGCACGAACCCGTGTCCCCTGCATCGGCAGGTGGACTCCCAACCACTGCGCCACCAGGGAAGCCCAAATAAGTCTTCTTTTAAGTCGAACACAAGTCACTAAAACAGTTATTAAAGAAAATAGACATTATGTAATATGATAGGGAAAAATAAAATATTTAGAAATTTATTAAATGAGGTAGAGTAAGTAATTTGAGAGGCTTATAGTTATGGTAATTATCTCTCCAGATTTCCTGAACCACCATATCATAGAGTGTTTCATATAAGTTTTCCATTAAACCATTACTATTAAAATATTCTACAAATTCCAACATTGAAGTAAGCAAAACACTTTCACTGCCTACATTGATATATGAAAAAGGAAAAAAGAACAAAAATGACAACAAAGCTTGAGAGCATATATCCCACTTGAGGGGCTTTGAAATAATGATAAGCACAGCTCTAAATATCTAGGCTACCTAGCCTAGAGTTAATCAGATTAATTCAGTGACAAAATCTGCAATTTTCTTCATTATATTAAAACCTGTGTTAAGACTTTTTATTCCATCCACCTCCAACATTTTAGGCTATTAACAGTAGATAAGTTTCTCATCCCAAGAAGAAAAAATGTAAACTGTGAGGTGATGGATGTTAACTAAACTTGTGGTAGTTATTTTGCAATATAAACACATATTAAATTATTATGTTGTACACCTTAAGCTAATACAATGTTACATGTCAAATATATCTCAATAAAATGGGGGAAAATAAGTAGCTTTAACAAAAGAAAATCTTAGAATCCTAAATCAAGGTAAACCTTATATTAAAAATAAAAATTAATACATGGTAGGCATTTTTTCAGTGTTATTGCATTTAATTGTGGAAATAGATATTATTTCCATTTTACAGCTCAAGAGCTTGAGCTACAGCAGTATCACATTGGAAAGAAGAAGTTCCAGGATTTGTGCCAGGTCTTCCCAAATCCAAAGTTGGTGTTCTTTACACTATCACACCAATGCTTCTCATATGACATTTCATAACCCATTATGAAATGGTATCTACCTCCATTGTTGGAGGGCTCTTCCAAAATAAGACAGTTGAAAAAATAAATGGATTGGACAGCTGGGACAAAGTTGAGCTTCCTTTTTGGCATCTCTCATGATGAGCTCATACCTTGGAGAGTGACTGATTATACTTAGCCTAAAATGTTAAGGACCCATAACTGACTTGCTATCCCAAGACTTACCATCTGACCACAATTGAAATTCAGCGTTCAGAAAGTTTGCAAACAAGAACTTTCTTGTATTTCTTTATCAGGAGCAATTAAAGAGCTATTAACAATATTCACAGGCAGAATCCCCACTGCCTCCATGCCTTGGATGGCATCGTATATTACCCACGTAGAAATACCAGGATTGAGAAATCTCAGGGACTGGGGTGAGGGGAAAGGAATAAAAATATTTTCTCCAATCATGGTATTGGACGTCCCAAGACAGTATCACAAACAGTTACCAAGAGAGAGAATTTATTTTTAGCATTTGAGCTTCCCATTTAATATTTTCTCCTACTTCCCAAATCCAGTTTTATTAAGAGTGGTTTGAATCATGAAATAAAAAGAAATCCCTATGACAATGAACCTAGAACTCTCTGGCTCCCTTCCTGAGCTGTTAGAAACAATTCTAAAATTGAATAAGGGAATTAATCATAGCCATATTTTATTTCACCTTCTCTTCGATCAGAAGATCCTAGAGAAATGGAAAATTCAGTCAGAGGAAGTCTGAGATGGCTCCTGCAAAGGTTGATAAGAGACAGTAGTGTAGTGGGCAAAGCATGGATTTTGGAGCAGGACTGCCTAGGTTCAATCGCTAGCTTTATCACTTACTTACTATGTAACAGAAGGCAAGTTGTACAATTTCTCTGTGTCTCAGTTTCCTTATCTGTAAATCAGGGTAATAGATTTTATTCCATTGCATTGTTGTGAGAAATGATTGGGTTAATATAATTAGAGCACAAAACTGCATCTGCACACAAGTACTTTGAAATCATTAGCTATTATTACCTAGAGAAAGAGACTTTTCAGCTTTCATGTTCCCTCCATATCTCTTTCCTGTTGGAATCTTATGAAAATTCAAGGATGTTAATATCTGTGTGGTGCTGCTTAATTCAAAATTTCATGAAGGACTATATCCAAAAGACAAATTAAAAAGGTTAAGTGGGGGCCAAGATGATCTGGCAGTAGGAGATTTGGGTTCTAGTCCTGACCCTAAAGACTTTTTTGACATTGCAAAATCAAAGCACATCTCTTAGGCTGCCATTTCTCAATAGTTAATTAAGAGTTTGGACTAGGTCAGCATACTCCAAAACATGTGCTATCAAAAATTTACAGTGACGATAATATTCTTTTGAAATATTTTCATATATGCTTTCATAACCGATAAATCTGTCCTGTGTACGCTCCAACCCATTGAGTCAGTGTCATTTGTCCCCTCAGGGTGAGAGTAAATTCACCTAGAACTAAGTGGTCCTTCTTTAGGTTTGAATCACAAAGTTGACTTCATTATTTTTTTTTCAATCAATCTCTAGACAACGGTGTAGGGAATAAAGTTTGTCACAAGAAAAAAAAAGATTCCTAAAATTCTAAGCTAATTTTACCTATAATAACATCAATAAGAAAGTCCCTTATGGCTGGTGGAGTGAGGAAAAGGGGAAGGATTCAAATAAGTTCAGCAAAACAAGGGATGCATGTGCCTGCCATCCACTTAGCTGGGGAGTGAGGATAGGCTGCAGGCTTTGTTTGTTAGATAGTTTGATGGAAAAGTAAAAAAATCTTCCCTGATTTGCCAACATGGGGAGGAAGCTTCAGGGAAGATAATAGCAAAAAGTGTAGTTAAGGAAAGAGAAGTCCCAAACTTACACTCCTCAACCACCTTCAACTCTGACCTAGTGTGAACAGGCTCCAGAATTCTCCATTTGCTCCAAGGGGGTAGGGTGGGAATATGAAAAAAGTAGCTGAGAGAAGAACCAATAATATTTCATAGAATGACCATGGTCAGGGGAAACATGACCCCTTTTATGGAATAGACAACCTTGACCAGCGATTGATTGCTAGCTATTTCAACATAAATGTGTGTAGCACTAGCAGGAGCTGAAGTAGAGCCAGTTACTAAAAGAAGACCAAAAAGTCCAACTTGGGCCAAATTATAAACTCTAAGTTCACCAGCCACATTTTCAGCAAATCCCTGCACAGGGAACTAAGGACCCAGATCAGTCATCCCATAGGAGAGGCTGGCAAGAATCCAGAGGAAAGAGCACAGACCCCATTGCCAATGGGTAATATAAGCAAGCCCATCCTTACCAATATAGCCAGATGCCAATTTGAGAGATGAGGGAGATGATTTAACTAACTGAGCCTTTCACCCAGAGAGACAAACTTCTTGAAAGGGACTGTATAAACTGAAAATGCTGAGATAGCTTTGATCGGCAGCTAAAGTTGCCCACATCCACATACTCACTCCCTCTATAAATACACACCTTAGTTAGACCATCTACTCAGCAGTGCAGGAGCTCAGGGAAAACTATTAGATTGATAATAGAAACTGAACATGCTAGTTGTGTGTGAGTAAATCTGCAACCAGATAATACATCAATCTCACAAGATGTACCACTAAAAGGAAATCTCTATATTCAAATATATTCAGAAAATGTTAGTTAAAATACCCTTCTGGTCTACAGACCCATAATTCATATTACCATGTTACAGACTCTAAATGGTCTAGTGTACAGAAATCTGTTCAAATGTTTCTTAATCCTGTTATAGTTTTGTGTGCTAATGCTACTTTCCCAGGCAATGCTTCTGGTTACGAATCTCTCCCCACCACGTGTGGGAATAAGTATCCATATTCCATGGCACAAAAATTGGGTTATGAATTGGTCTATGACCCAAGCTGGGTCAATCAAATCCTTCAAGAGTATTTCTATCTTGAGGTGGTGAGAACGAGCCCTTTATTTTTGCTGGTTGCAAACACTAATAATATCAATTTGGAGCTTACTGTAACCATTGTGTATAATATTCAGAGAAGCAAAGACCAGAGAGACAGAAAAAGCAAGTGAGCTGAAGGTTTTAAGACTGGTTGATCTCTTCCTTTCGTGGTTACAATAATTTGTTTTGTTTTGTTTTGTTTTGTTTTTTTAATAACATCTTTATTGGAGTATAATTGCTTTACAAGGGTGTGTTAGTTTCTGCTGTATAACAAGGTGATTCAGCTATACGTATACATATGTCCACATATCTCCTCCCTCTTGCATCTCCCTCCCACCCTTCCTATCCCACCCTTCTAGCTGGTCACAAAACACCGAGCTGATCCCCCTGTGCTATGCGTCTGCTTCCCACTAGCTATCTATTTTACATTTGGTAATGTATATATGTCCATATATATACTACCACTCTCACTTTGTGCCAGCTTACCCTTCCCCCTCCCCATGTCCTCAAATCCATTCTCTAGTAGGTCTGCATCTTTATTCCCGTCTTGCTCCTAGGTTCTTCATGACCATTTATTTTTCTTTATTTATTTTTTTTAGATTCCATACATATGTGTTAGCAAACGGTATTTGTTTTTCTCTTTCTGACTTACTTCACTCTGTATGACAGTCTCTAGGTCCATCCATCTCAGTACAAATAACTCAATTTCACTTCCCTTTATGGCTCAGTAATATTCCATTGTATATATGTGCCACATCTTCTTTATCCATTCATCTGCTGATGGACACTTGGTTGCTTCCATGTTCTGGCTACTATAAAAAGAGCTGCAATGAACACTGTGGTACATGACTCTTTTTAAATTATGGCTTTCTCAGGGTATATGTCTAGTAATGGGATTGCTGGGTCATATGGTAGTTCTATTTTTAGTTATTTAAGGAACCTCCATACTGTTCTCCATAGTGGCTGTATCAATTTACACTCCCACCAACAGTGCAAGAGGGTTCCCTTCTCTCCACACCCTCTCCAGCATTTATTATTTGTAGATTTTTTGATGATGACCATTCTGACTGGTGTGAGATGATACCTCATTGTAGTTTTGATTTGCATTTCTCTAATGATTAATGATGTTGAGCATTCTTTCATGTGTTTGCTGGCAAACTGTATATCTTCTTTGGAGAAATGTCTATTTAGGTCTCCGGCCCATTTTTGGATTGGGTTGTTTGTAATTTTGATATTGAGCTTCATGAGCTGCTTGTATATTTTGGAGATTAATGTTTTGTCAGTTGCTCCATTTGCAAATATTTTCTCCCATTTTGAGGGTGGCCTTTTCATCTTGTTTATGGTTTCCTTTGTTTGGCAAAAGCTTTTAAGTTTCATTAGGTCCCATTTGTTTATTTTTGTTTTTATTTCCATTTCTCTAGGAGGTGGGTCAAAAAGGATCTTGCTGTGATTGATGTCACAGTATGTTGCCTATGTCTTCCTCTAAGAGTTTTATAGTGACTGGCCTTACATTTAGGTCTTTAATCCATTTTGAGTTTATTTTTGTATATGGTGTTAGGGAGTGTTCTAATTTCATTCTTTTACATGTAGCTGTCCAGTTACAATAATTTGATTTGAAGTTTTTGTTACTTGAGTATGAAGGATCCAAACTAACCATAGGCCACTGAGATGTTGGGTTTTATGGTTTTAAAAAAAAAGAGAAAAAAAACTATTAACATCAAGAAATACACTAACACACTTTTGAAAATGTTGATTTCAATTATGTGATGCCTTTTTTTATCTCTGTGATAGAAGCAAAAGCCTGTGCTTATCTCTTACAAGCATAGAAAGGTGACCTTATGTCCAAAGTATGAAATCTCCCTCACCAGAGAAAAGCATAGTGCTATTTGTCTTTAAAATGCCATATTAAGGAGAAATTTGAATCCAGAAATTTTTAAATCTCTATCAGTGTCCTCCATTATTTCATCATTAGTGGAGATGAAAAAATGCTCACTAAAAATTACTTCCAGAACATGAAATGGATATTATACTATTTAAATGGATGTAATATAAAAATAATTTGTTTTAACTCATGGCACAAACCATTGCTATGATACCATATTCATTGTGAACCTTAGGGATTTCTTCATTTAGAGTAGAATGAATTTTGACTAGGCATAAGTGCTTTTTGTGAAAGAGTAAATCCACAAAACCCAGTACATTGAAAATATAGCCAGGTGTGAGTGGCTTTAAAAGAATAAATTATGCCTAGATACATTGCCCAGCTGTGTTTTAGAATTTCAAGAGATCTTAAAATATATGCAGGCATTAAGCACTCAATAATACTAAATTATATTTTCCTATGACTTTTGTCTCTGATTTAAAACCTATTCACGAGAAAACTGAATAGATAGAATTTTCTGGTTGTGTATATTTAATTTACAAAAAAATGTTGCTTAGCAAAATTTTTACATGATACTCAGCCTTTGATATGACTGTGGAATTTTCTTCAACATTAACTTGTTTTAACTATAAAAATGTAAAAAAAAATCAACACCAGATATTTAAATTTTATTGTTATGAATACATAATTAGTAGAAAATGCCTAATCTAGGAAGTGTGACAATACTGGGTTCAAACCTCAGTCTTGCAAATTGAGGGGTTATGTAGCCTTCAGGAAGTTAGTGAACTTTTCATAATCTCATTAGCTGATCTTTAAAATGGGTATGACCAGACTGTCAGGCATATTAAATGATATTATAAGTGAAACAGCCTAGTGTAAACTAAGCATTCTTTCTTCAACCTTCTACTAGAGAAGTAGAAATAATGATAGTACATACTTTGCCTTCTCAAGCCAGTTTTATTTCTCAAATTCTAAATGATTATTTTAGTGTAGTATTTAAATTAACCACACCACAATTATGGATTCCAAAACATCTAGGTAATTCTATAAAATCACGGATTTACAACTTACAAATTCAGCAAATACTAAGGATCTGTTAGGTTCCAATGCAAAAATTTATGCTGAAAGGTTCATATAAATGAGAAAAATCTATGTATCGAGTTGTCATCATGTTCCAAAGAGAAAGAAAGAAATCACAGAATATGAAACAAAGTGGCCTAAGTGATTATGGATGGATATGAATCCTCCTATTTGGTAAAATGCCCGAGGGAGGTTGATTTTGTCTCTCTTAAACATGAGGATTCCAGAATAGCACTGTCTGATAGAAATATAAGTCAAGCCACAAATGTGGGCCACATAAGTAATTTAAAATTTTCTAGAAACCACATTTTGAAAGGGAAAAGGTAAAGGTAATTTAATATGATTTTCTAATAATATTAAATAACATAACATTAAAATATTAACCCAATATATTTAAAATATTATTATTTCAAAATGCATTCCACATAAAAATTATGAATGAAATATTTTATTTGAAGGAAGGGGCTAAATCTTCAAAACCTGATTTGCATTTTGCACTTGCCCATTTCAGTTCAGATAGCCACATTTCCAGTGCTCAATAGCCACATACCTTCAGCAGCTACAGTCTAGGACATCACAGCTTAGAACCTGTGTATGTCACTCAATCACAGCCAAGTGTATGTTCCCACACAGAAATTTGAATCTTGAGAAAGTGCTACAAAGTCTTAGTCAATTCAAATTTATCTACAGTGGTTACAGTGGAGTTGAGTACAGCAGCACTGAGTAGAATATCCTATGGTAGCAAGTGTCCACTGACAACAGAGCCAGTCATTGTGTCCTAGGTAAGTCACTGATAGAAGAGTAGATAAGATGCCCAGCAATTCTTGGTTATTCCTTAACAGTTATGTGGTCTTCATAACACCATTTTAATAAATGTATTTTCTGCTTTTATGAAGAAGAATTGTTGGGGTTTTTTTTTGTTTTTTTTTTTTTTGCAATCGGGAACCCTAACTAATACAGAGATATTTTGGAGTAACAAAATAAAATTAGAGAATTGAAAAGGAAGATATAAAGCTCTATGAAAGTTTAGAAAGAAGAAGATATAAAGCCCTATGGAAGATTGGAAGTTTACCATATGTAAAAGTTTAGACTTGAGTATAAACTGTAAGGATAGACAGTACTTGAATAAGTGGATATGAGTTAAACTTGTCTACTGCACCCTTTGCCTTCACTATTATTCTCATTTAATAGAAGAGGCAATGAAGACCTAGAAAGGTAAAGAATCAAGACATATAATATCTGATTCTAGCCCTGATACCAGTTACCTGGGAAGAACACAATTTCTTCAGACATCATCTCATTCCCAACCACAGGGTGACAGGGTTGGATTAAATTACATGACCTCAAAGATTCTATAATAATGGTAACAATTTGGCCATAGGGTAAGTGATTTTTAGATGAATGAATGTAGAGATGATAGATAGAAAGACAGATAGATAGATGAATGAAAGAATATAGGATTTTTAAAATATGCTAAATTAGCAACTTATTTAGCAATTGGAGTTTCCTCAAAGAGAAAACTCATCTTTCTAAGGAAATCTGCAGATAATCTATATAGGTGGGGAGAAAAGATGATATTCCTAAAATAATACTGTGGTAAAATAATGCTTATAATTGAGTTGTTCTATTAGATTAAAGGATGTGAATTTTGAAATTCACAGGTGAAATCATATTTGATTCTCTTTTAAGAGAGGGAAGAATAAAGGAGGCTGACATTGCATATTGGGATTAGGAGAGGGGAGGAATGCCTCAGGAAGGTAGACAAAGAGGAAGATGAAGCGGGGTCATGTCAAATGGGAATATTTCAAAATAAATGTCATGTGCTCTGCAATGTGAGCTTTCTCCAGAGCCTTCACAGCTTCGGTCTGAACTGAAAAGGCTTGAATAGTATAGATTTCCTATAGATACTCCCAGTTAGTGGAGATGTGTTCTGCTCTCTGGTTTATAAGAGTCTAGAAAAGTGTCTGGCCATATAGACTAGAGAACAGCCCAGTGTCATGGAGTAAACATCCAATTAAGCTTTGTCAAAGTAAAAGTGAATAAAAGTATAATATCTTTAAAATTTAACACATATTCAGTGTTGAACTTATAAAATCGGCTAACCTAAAAATACCAATGGGACTGTTTGAGGTAATTTCTTAAGGACTCAACTAAGAAATTTTGCAAAGATCAAATATATCCCTTGTTTTGTAATTCTATAGTACCCACATATTTTGATGGCCCAAAAGTTTTGGCAATTTCAAGGCTAAAGATTTAAAACACATTTCACTATTATGCTTTAGCACTAATATATTTATCCCTATCAGAGAATCACAGAAATCAATTATCCCAACCTTCATTTTATAGACTTGAAGTGTTTGGACTTTCAGCTGCTGATGTTCTGAGATTCCATTTTGTTATGAACTGAATGGTGTCACCCTAAAATTCAGATGTTGAAGTCCCAAACCCCAGTACAGCATAATATAATCATATATGGATATAAGGTCTTTAAAGAAGTGCTTAAACTAAAATGAGAATGTTAGGGTGGGCCCCTAACCCTTTCCTTATAAGAAAAGGAAAAAACACCAGAGGCATATGTAAAGAGGAAGGGCCATGAGAGGACACAGCAAGAAGGCAGCCATCTGCAAGCTAAGGAGACAGGCCTCAGAAGAGACTAAAACTGCCTGTGTCCCCTTGATCTTGGACCTCTAGTCAGGAGGCTAGAAAATAAATATCTGTTGTTTAAACCACACAGTCACTTGTATTTTGTTATGGCAGTCCTAGCAGACTAATACACATTTAATATTTTTATTTGGAGTTTTCCTAGATCCTAGTAATGCCAGTAATGAGAATACAAAGGGAGAATAAATAGAAGCAAAATTGTTTAAAAAAAAAAAGAAGATGTAACTGCCTGCTTAAGGAAATGTGAGACTCAGTGTCAAGAATAGTGATATATGTGGGTCAGAGCAGGTTGGAGCAAGAAGACAGGTCTGCTTGTGAGAAGAACAGGTTGCACATACTTTACAGATATACTAAGAGATAGGATAGTATTGCAGTTAAAACTTCAACGAGACTTTCTTCTCAAGGGCTCATGGAACATTCTCCAGGAGAGATCATATCTTAGGTCACAAGTTAAGCCTTGGTAAATTTAAGAAAATTGAAATCATACCAAGTATCTTTTCTGACCAAAACGCTATGAGACTAGATATCAATTAGGAAATATCTGTAAAATATGCAAACACATGGAGGCTAAACAGTACACTACTGAATAACCAAGAGATCACTGAAGAAATCAAAGAGGAAATCAAAAAATACCTAGAAACAAATGACAATGGAAACAGGATGACCATGAACCTATGGGATGCAGCAAAAGCAGGTCTAAGAGAGAAGATTATAGCAATAAAATCCTACCTTAAGAAACAAGAAACATTTCAAATAAACAACCTAACCTTATACCTAAAGCAACTAGAGAAAGAAGAAGAACAACAACAACAAAAAAAAAACAAAGTTAGCAGAAGGAAAGAAATCATAAAGATCAGATCAGAAATAAATGAAAAGGAAATGAGGAAATAATAGCAAAGATAAATAAAACTAAAAGCTGATTCTCTGAGAACATAAACAAAATTGATAAACCACTAGCCAGACTCATGAAGAAAAAAAGGGAGAAGACTCAAATCAATAGAATAAGAAATGAAAAAGGAGAAGTAACAACTGACACTGCAGAAATACAAAGGATCATGAGAGATTACTACAAGCAAATATATGCCAATAAAATGGACAACCTGGAGGAAATGGACAAATTCTTAGAAATGCACAACGTTCAGAGACTGAACCAGGAAGAAAGAGAAAATATGAACAGACCAATCATAAGCACTGAAATTGAAACTGTGATTAAAAATCTTCCAACAGACAAAAGCCCAGGACCAGATGGCTTCACAGGTGAATTCTACCAAACATTTAGAGAAGAGCTAACACCTATCCTTCTCAAAATCTTCCAGATTATAGCAGAGGGAGGAACATGCCGAAGCTCATTCTACAAGGCCACCATCACCCTGTTACCAAAACCAGACAAAGATGTCACAAAAAAAGAAAACTACAGACCAATATCATTGATGAACATGGATGCAAAAATCCTCAACAAAATATTAGCAAACAGAATCCAACAGCACATTAAAAGGATCATACACAATGATCAAGTGGGGTTTACCACAGGAATGCAAGGATTCTTCAATATACACAAATCAATCAACATGATACACCATATTAACAAAGTGAATGAGAAAAACCACAAGATCATCTCAATAAATGCAGAGAAATATCTCGACAAAATTCAACACCCATTGATGATAAAAACCTTCCAGAAAGTAGGCATAAAGGGACCTTACTTCAACATAATAAAGGCCATATATGACAAACTCATATACAACATCATCGTGAATGGTGAAAAACTGAAATCATTTCCACTAAGATCAGGAACAAGACAACGTTGCCCACTCTTACCATTATAATTCAACATAGTTTTGGAAGTTTTAGCCACAGCAATCAGAGAAGAAAAGAAATCCAAATCAGAAAAGAAGAAATAAAGCTGTCACTGTTTGCTGATGACATGATCCTCTACATGGAGAATCCTAAAGATGCTACCAGAAAACTACTGGAGCTAATCAATGAATTTGGTAAAGTAACAGTATACAAAATTAATGCACAGAAATCTCTTGCATTCCTATACACTAATGATGAAAAATCTGAAACTGAAATTAAGAAAACACTCCCATTTACCACTGCAAAAAAACAGTAAAATACCTAGGAATAAACCTACCTAAGGAGAAAAGCGAACTGTATGAAGAAAATTATAAGACACTGATGAAAGAAATTAAAGATGATACAAATGGATGGAGAGATATACCATGCTCCTGGATTGGAACAATCAATATAGTGAAAATAACTATATTACCAACAGCAATCTACAGATTCAATGCAATCCGTATCAAATTACCAATGACATTTTTCACAGAACTAGAATAAAAAAGTTCACAATTTCTATGGAAACACAAAGGACCATGAAGAGCTGAAACAATCTTGAAAAAGAAAAATGGAGCTGGAGGAATCAAGCTCCCAGACTTCAGATTACACTACAAAGCTACAGTTATCAAGACAGTATGGTATTGAAACAAAAACAGAATTATAGATCAATGGAACAGAATAGGAAGCCCAGGGATACATCCCCGCACTTACGGTCACCTTGTCTTTGATAAAGGATGCAAGAATATACAATGGAGAAAAGACTGCCTCTACAATAACTGGTGCTGGGGAAACTGGAGAGCTACATGTAAAAGAATGAAATTAGAACACTCACTAACACCATACACAAAAATAAACTCAAAATGGATTAAAGACCTAAATGTAAGGCCAGACACTATCAAACTCTTGGAGGAAAACTTAGGCAGAACACTCTATGACATAAATCACAGCAAGATGCTTTTTGACCCACCTCCTCAAGAAATGGAAATAAAAACAAAAATAAACAAATGGGACCTAATGAAACTTAGAAGCTTTTCCATAGCAAAGGAAACCATAAACAAGACGAAAAGACAACCTTTCAGAATATGAGAAAATATTTGCAAATTGAGCAACTGACAAAGCATTAATCTCCAAAATTTACAAGCAACGCATGCAGCTCAATATCAAAAAAGCAAACAACCCAATCCAAAAGTGGGCAGAAGACCTAAATAGACATTTCTCCAAAGAAGATATACAGATTGCCAACAAACACATGAAAGAATGCTCAACATCATTAATCATTAGAGAAATGCAAATCAAAACTACAATGAGGTCACACCTCACACCAGTCAGAATGGCCATCATCAGAAAATCTACAAACAACAGATGCTGGAGAGGGTGTGGAGAAAAGGGAACCCTCTTGTACTGTTGGTGGGAGTGTAAATTGATACAGCCACTATGGAGAACAGTATGGACGTTCCTTAAAAATCTAAAAATAGAACTACCATATGACCCCGCAATCCCACTACTAGACATATACCCTGAGAAAACCATAATTCAAAAAGAGCCATGTACCACAATATTCATTTCAGCTATTTTTACAGTAGCCAGGACATGGAAGCAACCAAGTTTCCACTGACAGATGAATGGAAAAAGAAGATGTGGCACATATATACAATGGAATATTACTCAGCCATAAAGGGAAATGAAATTGAGTTATTTGTACTGAGGTGGATGTACCTAGAGTTTGTCATACAGAATGAAGTAAGTCAGAAAGTGAAAAACAAATACCATATGCTAACACATATATATGGAATCTAAAATAAATAAATAAATAATGGTCCTGAAGAACCTATGGGCAAGATGGAAATAAAGATGCAGACCTACTAAAGAATGGATTTGAGGACACGGGGAGGGGAAAGTGCAAGCTGGGACAAAGTGAGAGATTGATAGTATATATATTGACATATATACACTACCAAATGTATAATAGATAGCTAGTGGGAAGCAGCCGCATAGCACAGGGAGATCAGCTCGGTGCTTTGTTACCAGCTAGAAGGGTGGGATAGGGAGCTTGAGAGGGAGAGGCAACAGGGAAGAGTTTTGGAGATATATGTATAACTGATTCACTTCTTTATAAAGCAGAAACTAACACACCATGTAAAACAATTATCCTCCAATAAAAACGTTAAAAAATGATAATAAAATAAAATGTTGACTTTTATCTTAAAAAAAAACTTCAACCAGAAAACCAGAAACTCAAGAGCATAATTGGCATTATTGGCATTGCTTGTAAGGACAGAAATTGGTGCTTCATGTGGCCTGTTAAAGTTAATTTATGACACAGTATAAATATGTACTCTGTGAAGATTGTTTAGTAAAATGTGTGATCTCTATGTTATAGTCAAATCAAAATTAGAAATTAAAGATAGTGTTGCTATATTTGTTTCTTTTTTTTTGGTTTCTGCTTTATAAAAAAGTGAATCAGTCATACATATACATCTGTTCCCACATCCCTTCCCTCTTGCATCTCCTTCCCTCCCACCCTCACTATCCCACCCCTCCATGTGGTCACAAAGCACCGAGCTGATCTCCCTGTGCTATGCGGCTGCTTCCCACTAGCTATCTACCTTACGTTTGGTACTGTATATATGTCCATGCCTCTCTCTCGCTTTGTCACAACTTACCCTTCCCCCTCCCCATATCCTCAAGTCCATTCTCTAGTAGGTCTGTGTCTTTATTCCTGTTTTACCCCTAGGTTCTTCATGACATTTTATTTCTTCAATTCCATGTATATGTATTAGCATACAATTTTGTCTTTCTCTTTCTGACTTACTTCACTCCGCATGACAGACTCTAGGTCTATCCACCTCATTACAAATAGCTCAGTTTCGTTTCTTTTTATGGCTGAGTAATATTCCATTGTATATATGTGCCACATCTTCTGTATCCATTTGTCCGATGATGGACACTTAGGTTGTTTCCAGCTCCGGGCTATTGTGAATAGAGCTGCAATGAACATTTTGGTACATGTCTCTTTTTGAATTATGGTTTTCTCAGGGTATATGTCTAGAAGTGGGATTGCTGGGTCATATGGTAGTTCTATTTGTAGTTTTTTAAGGAACCTCCATACTGTTCTCTATAGTGGCTGTACCAATTCACATTCCCACCAGCAGTGCAAGAGTGTTCCCTTTTCTCCACACCCTCTCCAGCATTTATTGTTTCTAGATTTTCTGATGATGGCCATTCTGACTGGTGTGAGGTGTGACCTCATTGTAGTTTTGATTTGCATTTCTCTAATGATTAATGATGTTGAGCATTCTTTCATGTGTTTGTTGGCAGTCTGTATATCTTCCTTGGAGAAATGCCTATTTAAGTATTCTGCCCATGTTTGGATTGGGTTGTTTGTTTTTTTGCTATTGAGCTGCATGAGCTGCTTATAAGTTTTGGAGATTAATCCTTTGTCAGTTGCTTCATTTGCAAATATTTTCTCCCATTCTGAGGGTTGTCTTTTGGTCTTGTTTATGGTTTCCTTTGCTGTGCAAAAGCTTTTAAGTTTCATTAGGTCCCATTTGTTTATCTTTGTTTTTATTTCCATTTCACTAGGAGGTGGGTCCAAAAGGGTCTTGCTGTGATTTATGTCATAGAGTGTTCTGCCTATGTTTTCCTCTAAGAGTTTGATAGTTTCTGGCCTTACAGTTAGGGCTTTAATCCATTTTGAGCTTATTTTTGTGTATGGTGTAAGGGAATGATCTAATCTCATACTTTTACATGTCCCTGTCCAGTTTCCCCAGCACCACTTATTGAAGAGGCTGTACTTTCTCCACTGTACATTCCGGCCTCCTTTATCAAAGATAAGTTGACCATATGTGCATGGGTTTATCTCTGGGCTTTCTATCCTATTCCATTGATCTATTTTTCTGTTTTTGTGCCAGGACCACACTGTCTTGATTACTGTAGCTTTGTAGTATAGTCTGCAGTCAGGGAGCCTGATTCCTCCAGCTCCGTTTTTCGTTCTCAAGATTGCTTTGGCTATTCAGGGTCTTTTGTTTTTCCAAACAAATTTTGAAATTTTTTGTTCTAGTTCTGTGAAAAATGCCAGTGGTAGTTTGATAGGGATTGCATTGAATCTGTAGATTGCTTTGGGTAGTAGGGTTATTTTCACAATATTGATTCTTCCAATCCAGGAACATGGTATATCTCTCCATCTATTTGTATCATCTTTAATTTCTTTCATCAGTGTCTTATAATTTCCTGCATACAGGTCTTTTGTTTCCTTAGCTAGGTTTATTCCTAGATATTTTATTCATTTTGTTGCGATGGTAAATGGGAGTGTTTTCTTGATTTCACTTTCAGATTTTTCATCATTAGTGTACAGGAATGCCAGAGATTTCTGTGCATTAATTTTGTATCCTGCTACTTTACCGAATTTATTTATTAGCTCTAGTAGTTTTCTGGTAGCATCTTTAGGATTCTCTATTTATAGTATCATGTCTTCAGCAAACAGTGACAGCTTTACTTCTTCTTTTCCAATTTGGATTCCATTTATTTCCTTTTCTTCTCTGATTGCTGTGGCTAAAACTTCCAAAACTAGGTTGAATAAGGGTGGTGAGAGTGGGCACCCTTGTCCTGTTCCTGATCTTAGTGGAAATGGTTTCAGTTTTTCACTATTGAGGATGATGTTGGCTGTGGTTTTGTCAAATATGGCCTTTATTATGTTGAGGAAAGTTCACTCTATGCCTACTTCCTACCGCGTTTTTATCATAAATGGGTGTTGAATTTTGTCGAAAGCTTTCTCTGCATCTATTGAGATGATCATATGGTTTTTCTCCTTCAATTTGTTAATATGGTGTATCACAATGATTGATTTACATATATTGAAGAATCCTTGCATTCCTGGAATAAACCCCACTTGATCATGGTGTATGATCCTTTTAATGTGTTGTTGGATTCTGTTTGCTAGTATTTTGTTGAGGATTTTTGCATCTATGTTCATCAGTGATATTGGCCTGTAGTTTTCTTTCTTTGTGACATCCTTGCCTGGTTTTGGTACCAAGGTGATGGTGGCCACGTAGAATGAGTTTGGGAGTGTTCCTCCCTCTGCTGTTTTTTGGAAGAGTTTGAGAAGGATAGGTGTTAGCTCTTCTCTAAATGTCTGATAGAATTTGCATGTGAAGCCATCAGATCCTGGGGTTTTGTTTGTTGGAAGATTTTTAATCACAGTTTCAATTTCAGTGCTTGTGATTGGTCTATTCATATTTTCTATTTCTTCCTGAGTCAGTCTTGGCAGGTTGTACATTTCTAAGAATTTGTCCATTTCTTCCATGTTGTCTATTTTATTAGCATAGTGTTGCTTGTAATAATCTCTCATGATCTTTTGTATTTCTGCAGTGTCAATTGTTACTTCTCCTTTTTCATTAATAATTCTATTGATTTGAGTCTTCTCCTTTTTTTCTTGATGAGTCTGGCTAATGGTTTATCAATTTTGTTTATCTTCTCAAAGAACCAGCTTTTAATTTTATTGATCTTTGCTATCGTTTCCTTCATTTCTTTTTCATTTATCTCTGATCTGATCTTTATGATTTCTTCCCTTCTGCTAACTTTGGGGTATTTTTGTTCTTCTTTCTCTAATTGTTTAGGTGCAGGTTCAGGTTGTTTACTCGAGATGTTTCCTGTTTCTTAAGGTGGGATTGTATTGCTATAAACTTCCCCCTTAAAACTGCTTTTGCTGCGTCCCATAGGTTTGGGTCATTGTGTCTCCATTGTCTTTTGTTTCTAGGTAATTTTTTTTATTTCCTCTTTGATTTCTTCAGTGATCACTTCGTTATTAAGTAGTGTATTGTTTAGCCTCCATGTGTTTGTATTTCTTACAGATCTTTTCCTGTAATTGATGTCTAGTCTCATAGCATTGTGGTCGGAAAAGATACTTGATACAATTTAAATTTTCTTAAATTTACCAAGGCTTGATTTGTGACCCAAGATATGATCTATCCTGGAGAATGTTCCATGAGCACTTGAGAAAAATACGTATTCTGTTGTTTTGGATGGAATGTCCTATAAATATCAATAAATCCATCATGTTTAATGTATCATTTGAAGCTTATGTTTCCTTATTTATTTTCATTTTCGATGATCTGTCCATTGGTGAAAGTGGGCTGTTAAAGTCCCCTACTATGATTGTGTTACTGTCGATTTCCCCTTTTATGGTTGTTAGTATTTGCCTTATGTATTGAGGTGCTCCTATGTTGGGTGCATAAATATTTATAATTGTTATATCTTCTTCTTGGATCAATCCCTTGATCATTATGTACTGTCCTTCTTTGTCTCTTCTAGTAGTCTTTATTTTAAGGTCTATTTTTTCTGATATAAGAATTGCTACTCTAGCTTTCTTTTGATTTCCATTTGCATGGAATATCTTTTTCCATCCCCTTACTTTCAATCTGTATGTGTCTCTAGGTGTGAAGTGGGTCTCTTGTAGACAGCATATATATGGGTCTTGTTTTTTTATCCATTCAGCCAATCTGTGTCTTTTGGTGGGAGCATTTAGTCCATTTACATTTAAGGTAATTATTTATATGTATGTTCCTATTCCCATTTCCTTAATTGCTTTGGGTTCGTTATTGTAGGTATTTTCCTTCTGTTGTGTTTCTTGCCTAGAGAAGTTCCTTTAGCATTTGTTGTAAAGCTGGTTTGGTGGTGCTGAACTCTCTCAGCTTTTGCTTGTCTGTAAACGTTTTAATTTCTCCATCAAATCTGAATGAGATCCTTGCCGGGTAGAGTAATCTTGGTTGCAGATTTTTCTCCTTCATCACTTTAAATATGTCCTGCCACTCCCTTCTGGCTTGTAGAGCTTCTGCTGAGAGATCAGCTGTTAACCTGATGGGGATTCCCTTGTGTGTTATTTGTTGTTTTTCCCTTGTTGCTTTTAATATGTTTTCTTTGTGTTTAATTTTTGACTGTTTGATTAATCTATGTCTTGGCGTATTTCTCCTTGGATTTATTCTGTATGGGACTCTCTGTGCCTCCTGGACTTGATTAACTATTTCCTTTCCCATATTAGGTAAGTTTTCAACTATAATCTCTTCAAATATTTTCTCAGTCCCTTTCTTTTTCTCTTCTTCTGGAACACCTATAATTCGAATGTTGGTGCATTTAATGTTGTCCCAGAGGTCTCTGAGACTGTCCTCTGTTCTTTTCATTCTTTTTTCTTTATTCTGCTCTGCAGCAGTTATTTCCACTATTTTATCTTCCACGTCACTTATCCGTTCTTCTGCCTCAGTTACTCTGCTATTGATCCCATCCAGAGTATTTTTCATTTCATTTGTTGTGTTTTTAATCAATGCTTGATTCACCTTTAGTTCTTCTAGGTCCTTATTAACTATTTCTTGCATTTTGTCTATTCTATTTCCAAGATTTTGGATCATCTTTACTATCATTATTCTGAATTCTTTTTCAGGTAGACTGCCTATTACCTCTTCATTTGTTAGGTCTGGTGGGTTTTTATCTTGCTCCTTCTCCTGTTGTGTGTTTTTCTGTCTTCTCATTTTGCTTATCTTACTGTGTTTGGGGTCTCCTTTTTGCAGGCTGCTGATTCATAGTTCCGGTTGTTTTTGGTGTCTGTCCCCAGTGGCTAAGGTTGTTTCAGTGGTTTGTGTAGGCTTCCTGTTGGAGGGAACTAGTGCCTGTGTTTTGGTGGATGAGGCTCAATCTTGTCTTTCTGGTGGACTGGTCCACGTCTGGTGGTGTGTTTTGGGGTGCCTGTAGCCTTATTATGTTTTTAGGCAGCCTCTCTGCTAATGGGTGGGGTTGTGTTCCTGTCTTGCTAGTTGCTTGGCATAGGGTGACCAGCACTGTAGCTTGCTGGTCGTTGAGTGAATCTGGGCACTGGTGTTGAGATGGAGATCTCTGGGAGATTTTCACTGTTTGATATTATGTGGAGCTGGAAGGTCTCTTGTGGACCCGTGTCTTGAAGTTGGCTCTCCCACTTCAGAGGCACAGCACTGACTCCTGGCTTCAGCACCACGAGCCTTTCATCTACCTGGCTCAGAATAAAAGGGAGAAAAAGTAGAAAGAAAGAATTATTAGAAGAAAGAAAGAAAGAAGGAAAGAAATGAAGGAAGGAAGGAAGAAAGAAAGAAAGGTGGGAGGGAGGCAGGGAGGGATGAAGGAAGGAAAGAAAGGAAGAAAGACGGGAGGGAGGAAGGAAAGAAAGAAAGAAAGAAAGAAAGAAAGAAAGAAAGAAAGAAAAAAGAAAGAAAGAAAGGAGGGGGGATGTAGGGAGGGAGGAAAGAAAGAAAGAAAGAAAGAAAGACAGGAGGGAGGGAGGAATGAAAGAAAGAAAGAAAGAAAGGAAGAAAGAAGGGAGGGAGGAAGGAAAGAAAGAAAGAAAGAAAGAAAGAAAGAAAGAAAGAAAGAAAAAAGAAAGAAAGAAAGGAGGGGGGATGTAGGGAGGGAGGAAAGAAAGAAAGAAAGACAGGAGGGAGGGAGGAAGGAAAGGTACGAAAAAGAGAAAGAGAAAAGATAATGTAAAATAGAATAAAGTATGATAAAATATATTAGCATTATTAAAATAAAAAAGTAATTATTAAAAAAATATTTTAAAAAAACAAACGGATGGATAGAACCTTGGGACAAATGGTGGAAGCAAAGCTATATAGAGAAAATCTCACACAGAAGCATACACATACACATTCACAGAAAGAGAACAAGTGAAAAAAATCGTAAATCTTGCTCTCAAAGTCCACCTCCTCAATTTGGGATAATTCGTTGTCAAAAGAGGAAAAGGGGAAAAAGTCTTAAATCTTGCTCTCAAAGTCCACCTCCTCAATTTGGGACAATTCATTGTAAAAAGAGGAAAAGGGGAAAAAATCTTAAATCTTGTTCTCAAAGTCCACCTCCTCAATTTGGGATGATTCGTTGTCTATTCATGTATTCCACAGATGCAGGGTACATCACGTTGATTGTGGAGCTTTATTCCACTGCTTCTGAGGCTGCACAGAGAGTTTTCCCTGTCCCTTCTTTGTTCTCACAGCTCCCGGGGCTCAGCTTTGGATTTGTCCCCACCTCTCCGTGTAGGTAGCTGGAGGGCATCTGTTCTTCGCTCAGACAGGACAGGTTTAAAGGAGCCGCTGATTCGGGGGCTCTGGCTCACTCAGGCCGAGGGGAGGGAGGGGCACGGAGTGCGGGGCGAGCCTGCGGTGGCAGAGGCCAGCGTGACGTTGCACCAGCCTGAGGCGCTCCATGCGCTTTCCCGGGGAAGCCGTCTCTGGATCCCGGGACCCCGGCAGCGGCGGGCTGCACAGGCTCCCCAGAAAGGGGGCGTGGACAGTGACCTGCGCTCGCACACAGGGCTCTTGTCAGCGGCAGCAGCAGCCCCAGCATCCCACACCCGTCTCCGGGGTCCGCGCCTTTAGCCGCGGTTCGCACCCATCTCTGGAGCTCCTTTAAGCAGCGCTCTTAATCCCCTCTCCTCGCGCACCAGGAAACAAAGAGGGAAGAAAAAGTCTCTTGCTTCTTCGGCAGCTCCAGACTTTTTCCCGGACTCCCTCCGGGCTAGCCGTTGTGCACTAACCCCCTCAGGCTCTCTTCCCGCCTCCAGCCCCAGTCCTCTCCATGCGCTTCGACTGAAACCCGGTACCCGAGCCTCAGCTCCCAGCCCCGCCCGCCCCGGCAGCCAAGCAGACAAGCCTCTCGGGCTGGTGAGTGCCTGAGGGCACCGATCCTTTGTGCAGGAATCTCTCCACTTGCTCTCTGCACCCCTGTGGCCACGCTCTTCTCCACTACTCCGAAGCTTCCCCCTTCGCCACCCGCAGTCTCTGCCCGCGAAGGGGCTTCCTAGTGTGTGGAAACCATTCCTCCTTCACAGCTCCCTCCCACTGGTGCAGGTCCCGTCTTTATCCTTTTGTCTCTGTTTATTCTTTTTTCTTTTGCCCTACCCAGGTATGTGGGGAGTTTCTTGCCTTTTGGGGGGTATGAGGTCTTCTGTCAGCATTCAGTAGGTGTTCTGTAGGAGTTGTTCCACATTTAGATGATTTTCTGATGTATCTGTGGGGTGGAAGGTGATCTCCACGTCTTACTCTTCCACCATCTTCCCCCGGGGCCTATATTTGATTCTTAATATGATTAAGCTACCATAATTGTTTCAAAATATACAGAAGCTGTGCAAATGAGAAAGGTTATAAATAAGGGGACTACAATGGGCCTACAGAGAGCCCTGGAATATTCTATAATTGAGTCAAACATTACACACTTGAAAATCTGTCATTTCATTTGGGAATTAAGAAAAATATACTTAGGCTATCTAATTCTCAATATGCATAGTTTTTTTTAATTTTCCAATACTCAATATTAATAAAATATCTTTAGTATGAGAAACATTTTACACAAATGAAAACACAATGTCATGAAATGGGATTTATGTACTTTAAGCAATATAAGTAAAATATAGAAATAAAGAATTTGTGAGGTGAGAAAAGAAAGAGAAAGAAAAA
This sequence comes from Mesoplodon densirostris, assembly GCF_025265405.1. Classification (NCBI taxonomy): domain Eukaryota; kingdom Metazoa; phylum Chordata; class Mammalia; order Artiodactyla; family Ziphiidae; genus Mesoplodon; species Mesoplodon densirostris. The sequence continues at coordinate 44,004,271 of NC_082667.1, forward strand.
AAAGAGCACTCCCTTTTTTATGGAGCACATGAGAACATGATGTCATTACATTTCTTTGATACTAACCCAGAGTGACACTAAGCAATATACTAGCAACCTTACAAGATTTTTTTTTAATGATTTTCAGTAGTTCAGGAGAGCAGTTACTGATTTCTATCTGGAGAGATAGTATAAAACCAAATGGTATATAGGACAAGCTACATAATCTGCTTGAGCAAGTGCAGCATAAAAATGGTGGACCCCTTGTTAAAAAATTATTAAGAATTTCAGGATGGAAAACAGCTGAGCACTAAATAAAGTTTTAAGCAGTTAAATAGGAAGCTCTGTGCAACTGTTTAGGCCATGCTCCCTACAATGAGTGTGACTTATTAGGGATCAGACAACCATAAATATAATTTAGATCATTGTGTGTATCTTAGGGTAAGTTCTCTCAAGATATTTTTAGAAAGTAATAAGGATAGCTGTTAAATTCCAGGCCACAGTTTATCAAAGGGCATACTGAAAGTCCTGTTACTATTTGTGAGCAGGGCCTCCTAGTGAAATATATCCCATGAAGGTCATTTTTTCTGGCAAAAGAAGGAGTTAGCTGATGAACTTATGCCCAAATCCACTTCCCTGATTACTGAAGTACAATGCCATAACCCTACAGAGTGCTTTGATAAGTACTGTCTCCTGCTTTGTTACAGAATTTTCTTTCTTCCAACATTCAATAAGTATTTTATTGAATTTTATGGAATTTACTGCCAGTCATTTCATTAAACACCTAATTTCAATCTCTGTGCTGTGCTCACTCAACTCCCTAACTCCTAAATTACCCTACTTTATTAATTTTTCTGAAAGAACTACCTAACTAAGGAGTTATTGTCAAAATTTCTAGCATAGATATTATGAAAAACCTTCTAAACAGTCTAGCTTGTTTAAAAGGTTGTTTAATATTTCTGATATTACAAGGAAGTCTTATTTCATTTCAAAATAAAATTCAGATAAAAGAAATCTGACTCACAAAATCACCTTCTCTATTCTTATCCTGTAGAGATTTTCTTGGGGTTAAAGAGGTCCTAAGGAAGCCAGTTTTGCACAAGTGTTTATGGGAACAAAATAGAAATAAATTACAAGGGAGTTTTTTCAAAACCAATGCTGAGTGAAACAGATATTGGAAGGAAACACACAAATATTACCTCTGTGTCTGGGTGGTAGGAAAATGACTAATCAGTTCTCCCTTCTTTTTTGAATTTTCCTACATCCTAGAAATTATTTCTAATGATTAAATTTCTAATATAAAGTAAGCATTGAAGGCACAAAAATGAATTAAATTGATTAGATCAATTGTATGACTATTACTAAAGAAACGAACAGTTTTATTATTTGAGGAGATCTTATCACTTGTGTTTGTAGGTGCATGTATGTGTAGGAATAAATTTATATAAATTAAATTCAATCTACATCATAGTGATTGCCTAACAAAAGATGGGTAAAATTGCATTTCCCTCCTATGTTTTATTATACAGCACTGTCATTCTTTGTATCAGTCATAAAATACAGTACCCAAGTACAATGGAGATAGTGCCAAATAGACTGGTATGTGTAGTAAATAATGAGAAGTACAGTTGACCCTTGAACAACACAGCGGTCAGGGGGCCAACCCCCACGCAGATGAAAATCCACATATAAACTTTACAGTGGGCCTTCCACATCTGAGGTTCCACATCCACGGATTCACCCAATTGCAGACTGTGGAGTACTGTGGTACGTATTTATTTTTTAAATTCCAGTATAAGTGGACCCGTTCAGTTCAAGCCTGTGTTGTCCAAGAGTCAACCATATTATTATTCCTGATTTGTTTTCTTTCTTTCTAAGGGTAAAAGTATCAAGAAGTTGACAAAGATGGTGACATAGCAGGCTTCTGAATTCCCTTCCTCCCACAGATGAACCCAACGTACACATGGAGCAATTGCTTCTGCAAGAAGTCCAGAAACTGAGTGAGTGACTTCTACTTATCATGTGAGTGAGAAAATAACCACATCAGAAAGGGCAGGAAAGGCTGAGACACAGTCTGACTTAAATCCCACCCCCAGAACAGCACCATACAATCAAGAGAGAATTCCCAACTACCAGTTTCTCCCTGAGCATCAAAGGGTTTGGGTCCCACATTTAGCGACACAACTTTTAAACCTCGCACTCAAGAGATGGGCCCCTAAAACATCTAGCTCTAAAAGCCAATGAGGCTTGCTTCCAAGGAGACCCACAAGACTGTAGCAAATGAAAAGGCAGTTGTTAACTGGCATACAAGCGCTCCCTATGACTATCCTGCTGGGACTCAGTGAAGAGGGAGCAGGCAAAATTGCCCATCTCCCAGTCTTTCCTTGAAAGGGGTCCATTTGTTTACTTTGAAAACTGTTGCCTGAGGGTCAAGCTTCTCAGTTAGCACATATCTATGGGCATCCTGCAATACTCCTAGAGACAAGGAAACGCACAGACACGTCCCCTGCCATCTCTCTGTAGACTCTTGCAAGTTGCCAGTATCTTTCTGGAAGGAGCTCATACATACAATTTGTGCCCCAGGTGTGGAGATGCTGCCCAAGGGACAGGTACCCAGAACACCCAGCTCTGATAGCCAATGGGGCTTCCATTCATGAGTCCCACAGGACCACAGCAATCAAAGAAGCAGTTCTTAATGTTAAAGCAGGCAGGTAGCTAGATATGAACAGAAAAAGGGGGCATGGGCCAGATGGCAGGAAACCATGCAACTCGTAAATAGGAGGGGTCCTGGGCAGACAAAGAAAAGCAAGACCCTCCAGACTGATAGGAAACCACACATTTGGAGATGAAAGTGTCCTGGAGGCAGACTTGTGCTCATTATAATAAATTTAGCCTTGCAGATAAGAAGTACCCATCACGCACTGACACCATGATACTTCCAAGCAAGACTAAATAAGGACATAAATCCCTCCTCCCCTGGGGAGGTGGAGCTGGGATGAAAATCAGGGAATATGACCCCCAAATCCCTCCCTTCCCAGTGAACATTCTGCCCCTTCATTTCTAGTCTCCACATAACCAGTTCTCCAGAGAAACTTAGGGCAGCTACTCACCTGAGCTTTCGCCCTCTTCCCTTTAGAGCATATTATTGCTTGAATAAATCCTCACTTTACTTTCTTGACCTCCCTGTTTCATCGCTGAATTCTTTCTGCAACGAGAGACAAGAACCTACCCTCCAGGAACATCTTTGGGGGACCAGCCAGGAGAATTCAGTAAGCCTCAGCTCTCTCTTCCCTTGTGCTTGAGAGGTACAGCCTTACTTCCTGCCATTTCCTCTCTCGCGCGCCCTCTCTTTCTTATTGTCTGTCCCATTTTCGGACCTATTGCTGCAAAGATGTGGGCACAGGTCAAGCATTTAAAAGCCACTGGGGTACTTGTCAGGAGCAATCTCCCTTAAGAGGATGAGTGGGTCATGGAACGGACTAGAGAGACAATAGGTCTCTCCACCCACTTCAAGGCAATTTCCACACAACGTTCTTAGGCACACAGTTAAAAGCATAACACTGCCCTCTCCCAGAGGCTACACTTATAGGTTTATTATTAGTCCACCTATGCCTGGCTATCCTTGTCTCTGCATCCCTACCTCCCTCTTACTTTCCACTCTTATTTTATGCCTTACTCTGCTGAAAATGTGGGCAAAAAGAAATCTGCCAGGCATTTTCCAACCTTGCTGTCAGGTCTTCCACTTCTCACTGTTACATATGTGCAGGGTGTGTCAAGAAGAGTTGCCCACCATCCTCACAGGCAGCTAGGGACCCGAAGCATAGGACCTTTGCCCTCTGGGTTTGCCTTATCCACCATTTAATTAAGTGTCATCAGGTACAATTGTGTGAAAATATAAAATGCAGCCTTACTTAGACAGACTTCCATCTGTGGTTGCAGTGGCTGAGCTCCTTCGGGAGTTCCCTGGCATCATGGGTGGTCTGTGTGCACACCTCCAGAAGTTGGGAAGGGGGATGGTCCATTTCCCCACGGCTGGGACCCATGATGGTGGGACCATGTCCTGGCCGCCATTCTTCTCTGCCTGGTGTTCCCGCTGACACCCTCCGTGGTCTGCCGAGTTCCATCCCTGCCCAACCCCCCTCCTCGTCCTGTTGGTGCGGGGTGGCTCACGCTGGGAGCGGCTTGTGCTGGCTTGGCTGTGCACATGGCCACAGCCCAGGATACATGCCCATGCAGTGACACGAGTTCGCTGTGCTTACCTCCCCACTACCCCCAGGTCGCTTTATTGGTAGTGTCCTTGCAGGGCCACTTGGTTCGCCCTCTGTCCACCTAAATGCAGACATGGTGCCTCCACCTCCAGCGGCCATAGCCCCCTTGCTCCTGGCCTGCCACTGGCTGGACAGAGCAGGTATGGGAAGGGATGGAGGGGGAGGTTGGCACTTAGGCCAGGGTTATTACCCACAAAAAGGAAGGGAAAAGAGAGGCTTTTTCATAAACCACCTCCCTTAATGGCCAGTGCCTGTTTCCAGAAATTTACCACCATTTTAGAAAAAAATAAATAAAAATTGCTAGTACCTAAATAGGTCCTAGACTTATGAGGATGTCCATTCCAGGGGAACATGCCCCAGAACACAGGGATTAATCATTGGCCATAAAGTCTACAGAGAAATCTTCAGGAAGGTCACTCATCCAGGGTACCATGGATGCCCAGGATAAGACACAGGCCCCAGGACACAGGGGCTAGCAGAACCACCACATGGCTGAGTAGCTAACCTCCACTGTGGCTAAGGTTGACAGGACTATGTGGATGGGGACACCAGGAACCAGTCCTGTATTAGAGAGCCCCCATAGGACCTCCTAATGCTAGTGTTTCTCTCTGTTACAGGAGCACCCTCTCCCTGAAGGAACGATGGGAAACACCTCCTCCATCCCCAAGGACTCACCCTCAGGTGCATTCTGAGTCACTGGGACACATTTTCTCTACATTTTTTAAAACAAAACAAAATGAAACAAAAGCTCATTTTCTTTTGTAACACAGCTGGGCCCCCATATAAATTTGAGGACAATGAAGCCTGATCAGAAAATGAAAGCCTCAACTATAATACCATCCTATAGTTAGACATCTTTTGCAAAAGGCAGAGGAAATGGACAGAAGTTCCTTAGGTTCAGATTTTTATGGCCCTAAGAGAGAACCTGGAGCTATGCAAGTCCTATGTTAGGAAACCTAGCTGGCTTGGACCCATTCAGGCTATACAGAAGCCCTCTTTGGTGGCATTCCTGGAGCAACACAAGCCCTAGACAGAAGACCCAAGCCCCAAAACTCTTTCACCATCTTCAGCCCCTCCCCTACCCTATAAGCCTCTTTACATTTCCATACCAGAAGTGCAGCCAGAGCTTCTTTGCCCCCTTCAGGTAGTAGGTGGACCTCAGGGAATTACCAGAGTCCACACCCCTTTTTCTTTGTCTAACCTCAATCAGTGCCACACTTGTTTAGGCAGATTCTCAGAGGACCCTAGCCAGTTCACCAAAGAATTCCAGGGATTGACTCTTTCCTTAGACCTTACCTGGAAGGATATAAATATTGTCCTTTCCCACTGCTGCACCAGGTCTTGAGAAAAAGACCTGTATTTGGGCACAGGCCCAAACATATGCTGGTGGATTACACATTGCCCAAACTCATCGGTACCCTGTGGGCATGACAGCAGTGCCTCTAATGGATCCCTATTGGGACTATCACTAGAAGGGACCACATGATCCTTGGCCTCACTGAAGGAATGAAACGATGCATAATTAAACCTGTTAATTATGATAAAGAGATCATCCAAGGCCAAGATGAAAATCCAGCCCTATTTCAGGCCCTATTGGTAGATGCCCTTAGAAAATACATGAACGTAGACCCAAACACTTTTAAGGGATGCATTGTATTTTCAATCCACAATTAGCCCCTGACATCTGTCAGAAGCTTCGAAAGCTTGCCATGGATACTTTAATAGCTGCTTCCTGAGGGCCTGGCTTACTATCACTCTTCATCTGGGAACTGAATGGGATCCTAACCTTTGAGACACAGTTCAGTCTCAGCACACCCTCAACTACTGGGAACCACTAAGAACAAAGAAGGTGACTTGGACAATCACAGAACTTTGAGATATAACCAAGAGCTCAGGCTAGGCCGATTGACAAAATTTATCTCCTACATGAGATGGACAGCCACATCCAAAAGATGTGGATCTGACATCATCAACTCAAATACAAAAATAAAACTCAAAGTGGTTAAAGACTTGAACTTTACCTGAAACTGTAAAACTCTTAGAAGAAAATATAAGGCATAAGCTCTTTGACATTCTTCTTGGCAACACTGTTTTGGATTTGACACCAAAAGCAAAAGCAACAAAAGTAAAAACAAACATGTGGGACCACATCAAACTAAAATGCTCCTGCTCATCAAAGGAAATCATCAACCAAATGAAAAGGCAACCTATGGAATGAAAGAAAATGTTTGCAAATCACATAACCAATAAGGATTAATATCCAAAATATACAAGGAACTTATATAGCTCAATAGCAAAAAAACAAATAATCCAATTAAGAAATTAGCAAAGGAACTACATAGACATTTTTCCTAAGAAGATAGACCCACAGTTACGTGAAAAGGTGCTTAACATCACTAATCATTATAGAAATACAAATCAAAACCACGATAAGAAATCACCTCACACCTGTTAGAACAGCTATTATCAAAGATAAATGCTGGTGAGGATGTGGACAAAAGGGAAACCTTGTACACTATCGGTAGGAATGTAGACTGGTACAGCCACTATTGAGAGTAGTATGGAGGTTCCTCCAGAAATTAAAAATAGAACTACCATAGGACCCAGCAATCCCACTTCTGTGTATATATTCAAAATAAAAGGAAACCATTATCTCAAAGAGATATCTGTACTCTCATGTTCCTTGCAGCATTATTCACAATAGCTAAGGCATGGAAACAACCTAAGTATCTATCAGTGAGTGAATGGATCAAGAAAATGTGGTAGATATATTCAATGGAATATTATTCAGCCTTTAAAAAGAAGAAAATACTGTCATTTACAACAGCATGGATGGACCTGGAGGGCATAACCTAAAACAGAGAAAGAAATATCCTGCATGGTATCACTTAAATGTGAAATCTAAAAAAAAAACCTCAAACTGAGAAACAGATTTAAAAAGTTGCCAGTGGATCTAATGTATAATATGGTGACTACAGTTGATAACCCATTAATGTACAATTGAAAATTGTTAAGAGATTAGAACATAAATTTATTCAGCAGTTTAAATATGTGAGTGATGGATGTGTTTATTAACTCAATAGGAGATGCCTTTCACAATGTATATATATATTAAATCATCACTTTGTATGCCTTAAGTATCTTACAGTTTTATTTGTCAATTATATTTCAGTAAAGCTGAAAAAAATATTTGTTAAATCAGGGGTCCCCAGCCCTCCAGCCATGGACCATTACTGGTCCACGGCCTGTTAGGAACCTGGCTGCAAAGCAGCAGGTGAGCAGCGGGAGGGCAAGCAAGCAAAGCTTCATCTCCTGCTGCCCATCACTCCCCATCACTCCCCACCGCTCCCCATCACTCCCCGTTGCTTGCATTACCACCTGAACCATCCCCCACCCAGCTCCATGGAAAAATTGTCTTCCTCAAAACCGGTCCCTGGTGCCAGAAAGGTTGGGAACCGCTGTGTTAAATGATGCTATGAATAAATAAGTTATCATAGACTGCCCCCCCAAACTCCCCCAAACACTAATTTATCGCGTAACTTTCAGGAAGCCAAAGGTAATGTGTCTTATTTATTGTTATATTCTTAGAGCGTGTCATACTGCTTAGAATATGATAAATTCTCATTACATTTTTATTGAAATTTTTATGGTCTTACATTATATTACAAGCTTAAATATAAAATGTGATTTTTACGAAGCATAAAAAAAAGTAAAATTGTTTTTGTGTGTCTTTTAAAAATTCCAAACTAACCACCTAAAGTACAGGAAGAAAGAGAAGCAATTCAAAGCATGTTCTGTCATTAAGTAACTCTAAGGGGTTTGGCAATTGTAGGCATCAATTTCCTTGGAGGAGTCCTGAGGCATAAGCTGCACACAAGCAAGAGATAAAGAAAAGATAGATGATGACAATGATAGATGATAGATAGATAGATAGATTTATAAAAATATGTTATTTTGTTATATATTTAATTATTTTCTTTTTTTCACTCCAAAGGCTATCATTTTTAAGTTCCACACAAGTAGCAATGTGTACATTTAACCTATTGTTTCTAAATTCTGCATACTATTCCATGTTATGCAATTGCTGTATTTTACTTATCTTCCCCCACTTATGGACACCCACATTGCCTCCATCTCTCAATCAATACAAATAATTCTTCTAGGAGAGTGTTTATTCATGCCCCCTTACCAGTATGTTAGAATTACTGTCATTCTAAGGACTACCGTTCTTGGATCAAATAGTATTGGTGTGCTTATCTTGACTCCTTCCAGAATGACTACACCAGTCTAAACTTCAACTAGCAGAGAATGAAAGTTCCTGTATCCCCAAAACCTCACCAGCATTTGGCGTTATTCAGCTTTTTAATTTTTTTGGTCTAATACCGTAGTTGTAAATGATATCATATTGCCGTTTTAAAATCCAGTTTCCCTGATTACTAATAATTTTTTGTCATCTCTTTATCAGTTTATTAGATTTGGGGGTTTCTTTTTTTTTTTGCTTTATAACAAATTTAATCAGTTATACATATACATATGTTCCCATATCCCCTCCCTTTTGCGTCTCCCTCCCACCCTCCCTATCCCACCCCTCCAGGCGGTCACAAAGCACCGAGCTGATCTCCCTGTGCTATGCGGCTGCTTCCCACTAGCTATCTACCTTACGTTTGGTAGTGTATATATGTCCATGCCGCTCTTTCACTTTGTCACAGCTTACCCTTCCCCCTCCCCATATCCTCAAGTCCATTCTCTAGTAGGTCTGTGTCTTTATTCCTGTCTTACCCCTATGTTCTTCATGACATTTTTTTTCTTAAATTCCATATATATGTGTCAGCATACAGTATTTGTCTTTCTCTTTCTGACTTACTTCACTCTGTATGACAGGCTCTAGGTCCATCCACCTCATTACAAATAGCTCAATTTCATTTCTTTTTATGGCTGAGTAATATTCCATTGTATATATGTGCCACATCTTCTTTACCCATTCATCTGATGATGGACACTTAGGTTGTTTCCATCTCTGGGCTATTGTAAATAGGGCTGCTATGAACATTTTGGTGCATGTCTCTTTTTGAATTATGGTTTTCTAAGGGTATATGCCCAGTAGTGGGATTGCTGGGTCATATGGTAGCTCTATTTGTAGTTTTTTAAGGAACCTCCATACCGTTCTCCATAGTGGCTGTACCAATTCACATTCCCACCAGCAGTGCAAGAGTGTTCCTTTTTTTCCACACCCTCTCCAGCATTTATTGTTTCTAGATTTTTTGATGATGGCCATTCTGACTGGTGTGAGATGATATCTCATTGTAGTTTTGATTTGCATTTCTCTAATGAGCAAAGATGTTGAGCATCCTTTCATGTGTTTGTTGGCAGTCTGTATATGTTCTGTGGAGAAATGTCTATTTAGGTCTTCTGACCATTTTTGGATTGGGTTGTTTGTTTTTTTGTTATTGAGCTGCATGAGCTGCTTATAAATTTTGGAGATTAATCCTTTGTCAGTTGCTTCATTTACAAATATTTTCTCCCATTCTGAGTGTTGTCTTTTGGTCTTGTTAGATTTGGGGGTTTCTTATTAAATTATCTGTTCCATATCATTCACCCATTCTCCTAATGAGATTACCGATTTTTTTGTTGAATGCATAACTTCTTAGATATTTGTATTCTGATTTCTTTTCATTTTTAATCATTGCAAGTCTTGCATCCATGTTTGTCAAGTCTTAACTTTGTCTATGATATCCTTCAGTGAACAAAAAAAATCTTATATTGATGTAATCAAATTCAACTTTTTGATCTAAAAGTTTATGCTTTTAAAATTGCTTAAAGTTCTTCCCAACCCATAGATCACAAAAGCATTTTCCTATATTTTCATTTATTAACTTTATATTTTTACCTTTCTCATTCAGGTCTATTCAACTAGATTCTACCATGAATTTATGGTGTTAATATCAATCCATTCTACTTTTCTCAATGGATAGATGTAGTTTTCTAAACATCATTCTAAACAAACTCACTTTGTTATTTCTTGGAACAATGAAGAAATTCAGAAGAAAAGGTCCTTAACACTTGTAGAGTGAAGAGTGCAGGTCATACACAAAGGACTGACACTAAGAATTGGACTCTTAAATACTTACATGCATGCTAAAAGACCTAGGATAAATACTCTCAAATTTTTCAGGAGAAATAATTTTCCACTTAGGAAATCAAAATATCTAATGAGTTGACTATAGAATAAAGATAATTTCAGATTTATAAGCTCTCAGAATATATATATATCACATGCACATTTTCTTGGATGAAATTGGAAAATATGCCCTCCAACATAAAGGAGTTAACCAAGAAAAGAAAAAGTCATAGATTCCAGATAATGGCTGAATATTCTACCTAGAAGAGTGGCAATTAGAAGTTCCAGGGTGAATCACATCCAAAAAACAACAATTTCAGATTAAAACGTGATATAAGAGGGCTCAAAACAAAACAAAAGATGGGGAGAAAGGAAGGGGCTAGATAGAATAATATGATAAAATTATATTTTAACAGTGAAAGTAGGGACTTCCCTGGTGGGGCACTGGTTGAACATCTGCCTGCCAATTCAGGGGACATGGGTTTGATCCCTGGTCCAAGAAGATCCCACATGCCACTTAGCAACTAAGCCCATACACCACAACTACTGAGCATGCACTCTAGAGCACACGAGCCACAACTACTGAGCCCGCATGCCACAACTACTGAAGCCCACACACCTAGAGCCCCTGCTTGGCAACAAGAGAAGCCACGGCAATGAGAAGCCCACACACCACAACGAAGAGTAGCCCCTGCTCTCTGCAACTAGAGAAGGCCCGCATGCAGCAACGGAGACCCAGAACAGACAAAAATAAATTTAAAAAATTAATAAATTCATAAAAATAAAATTGAAAGTAAAGAATGTGCTTTTTTTGTTGTTGTTGTTGTTTTCTTACATCTTTATTGGAGTATAATTCCTTTACAATATTGTGTTAGTTTCTGCTGTATGACAAAGTGAATCAGCTATATGCATAAATATATCCCCATATCCTCTCCCTCTTGAGACTCCCTCCTACCCTTCCTATCCCACCCCTCTAGGTCATCAACAAAGCATCGAGCTGATCTCCCTGTGCTATGCAGCAGCTTACCACTAGGCACCCATTTGACATTTGGTAGTGTATATATGTCAATGCCACTGTCTCATCTCATCCCAGCTTCCACTCCCTCCCCACCATGTCCTCAAGTCCATTCTCTATGTCTGCAAGAGAATGTGTTTTACTCTGAAACTTAACTGTTAAACTTAAAAACACATTATGAGTCCACAGTATGATTGAGTGATTCTGGATTTGTTCAAGCATCTTCAGTCAGGTAAGAGCTGGAAGGTCATGAATGGTTGGAGCTCAGACTACTTGTTTTGATCCACAAAGCCTCTCATCCTATAGCAGGCTAGACAGGGCTCATTCTCATGGCATTAACAGGAATCCAAGAAAGGAAGTATAAATGGACTAGTGCTATTTCAACCTCTCTTTGCATCAATTTTGCTAAAGCCCTAGTGTAAAAAGTTTATGGCCAAGCTCAGAGTCAGTATGAGAAGATACTTCCAAAGGGTGTGAACAATCAAGGTGTAAAAATTGGGTCCAGCAGTACAATAAATCTACTACAAAATGTTCAAGTGGTTCAGCTAGTTTCATCTTCAACTATTGTAGGTGGAATTCATAAGATAATCTCAAAACCTATGTCAAGAGTAAGCAAGATAAGCATTTTATTTAGAGATACAGAGGAAGTTTCTGGAAGAAACTAATAAAAGAGTTAATAGAATTTACCCCAGAAACAGGATTTGAGGGATGGAAATGTTGGGGCAGGGGACAACTTTAAGTACTTTGATTTTGTAAAAATAGTGTGAATTAATTACTTAAAATATTCAATATAAACATTACAAATAAATAATAATTTTTTAAAAATTAAAAATTACAATCAAAGAAAGCCATCTCTCTTAAGAAATCCTCATTTGTCTCGAAACTGTAAGCAAGAGAATATTTCAAAAGAGGGACTGTGACATTGTCTTCATCACAAGTCTACAGCATCTTGAAAAGAGTATAAATAGTATGTCTGAATTATTTAAAAAGAATATCTATCAAAATGCCTGTGGAAAAAAAATAGAATTTTTATATGAGGAAGATAAGTCAAAACTAGCCAGCATTTTCCATTCTGCTAAGGGCAAAAGGGCCAAAAAGTTGTAGTTCATATAATATATGGTAGCAAACAACAGCAGCTCCATAAAAAACTGACAAACGTTTTTAGCCCCAAGAGAGTCATCTGCAACATGGAGTGTTAAAGCTAAGGACACAGAGATTTCTGTGGATTTCTTTTACTCACCATTGTGAATGTTGCCAATAGAAGTCACTAACAGAGTACTATTCTTTTTTTCCAAAAATATATTTAAGTAATCTGGGTACTTTATTTTATGATATTAATGAAATGTAAGCTAATTGGGATAAAACTTCTCATGCCTAAAAATGTCTGATACGTTGGAAAACAGTGCCATTTTGATTTTTATGTTTCTAATATTATTCCATGTATCCACATTGATATTTTGTTAAAGCCATACCTAAATACTTAAAATGCACTACAATTATTTGAGTAGATGTGATCCCTCCTACTAGGCTATGATTTTTTTTAAGATGGGAACTCTTTTGTCGTACTCATTTTAAAGTCTCTAGCATTTAGTGGGGAGCCTGTTGCACAGTAGATAATAGTAAAATCTGACTGAAAGCAATAAAGAAACGAATTATCCTGCATGAACAACTGCAATCCATTTAGTAGTGAATGAACTGCAACTACTGGGTAACCTGTATTAAGTATTTACTCTGTACATGGCACCATTTTTGAGAAGCAGAGAGCAAAAATCATAATCCTTCACATGAAGCAATTTACACTTTAGGGAAAAGCAACATCCACATATTGAGCACTTACTACAGGGCAAGAAAATGCTGAATATTTACATATCTTATCTCATTAAATATGCAGAACAACTTTTGAAGTAATTATTATTCTTGAGATGACATATACTATTAGAATCAAAATGCAATATGACAATCTTTACCTGTGCACCCCAATTTGTGCATTTCCAAATTTTCAAGAAAATTCTTCTTTGTGTTGGCTAAAAATCGGGAAACGTTTCTTCATCCAGAAATACCATTATATTAATCACATAGTGGACTGTAATTCTAAAATAGCTCACCAAATTTATAGCTCCTTTTTTGCATAAAAGTTTGAAGTCCTAAAAATTTTAATAAACTAAATTATCTAATTTTAATTACTAAAATCAGGATTAGCATATCATAAATTTGTGTAAAACGTTACTCTTCATAAAGACCAGTCACATACATTATTACTATGAATATTAACAAATACACTTATTTAGACATTATTTTTATAGCCAGGCATTTGCCAAGCACTCTACGATGATGATATGGGAAAATTTTTATTTACTGCATTTTCTTAAATAAGGTAATTGAGGCTCTAATGGATTAATTAATTTGCCAAGTTCCCACACTTAGAAAGAATGAAGAATTTTATCTTCCTAACTGAAAAGTCTAAGCTTACCCACTCTATTATACTGCCTACTATACGTGTGAGTATATTAATATTTCTGTGCCCATTTTATGCATGAGGAAACTGATGCATTGCAAGATCAAATGTCCCACAGGTAGTAAGTAGAGCCTTTATTTGTCCTTCTAACACCACCTTCACTCTAGTGGGATTAAATAGTCCATTACTAAGTAGAAAAGACAAATAAGCAATTGCTATATACATTTTACTTTGCAAAGAATGATAAAGAGTGAGAAGACTCAAGAGGTTCATCATTATTGGTGATCACTTTATGAACACTTTTTGGAGCTATCCAAGATTTGCTTTGGAGCTCTCTGCATGCAAGTGCACTTAACAAAGAGTAGATAGTAATTAAATATAAAGTTAATAGTTTAAAATTCAGAGAAATTTCTGTGGAATTGTATATTGTACTCATATATATCCTCTTTGAGTCTCCAAAGATATTACCACAATGTAAACTATGCAAACAATTTGTAATCAATCCCTTGAATTCTCCATCTAGTGAAGGGCTGATCAGGATGGTGAAGTATTAGAAGACTTCAAGATGGAACTTGGCATAACAGTTATTTGAAAGTTAATACTTAAATGTCCCTGTTATTTTGGTGGCTCTATTTTTTATGAATTACCACAAACATTTGTAATATTTCAGATTATCAAAACCCAAAATAAATGCACAAAGAATTTTTCTCTTTTATAATATATTTGGGAATAAGAAGGTTTGATTAATGCAAGATCCTTTATACTTAAACTACTTGCCTCATGATACCAAATCTCTCTCTCTCTCATTTTCTCTTTCTCCCTCTCTCTCTCTTTCTCCATCTCTCTCTCTTTATCTCTCTCTTTAATTTCTGGTGTTAGCCACTACATGATTAAAACCCAAACCACTGTGTGTGTGTGTGTATATATATATATATATATATATATATATATATATATATAGAGAGAGAGAGAGAGAGAGAGAGAGAGAGAGAGTAAATTTATATATGATTTATATATTATATATATATATATATATATATATATATATATATATATATATATATATATATATATATATATATAATAGGAGTATCATGATGTTACCTGTGGTCCACAGACCTGACCTGGCCCAAAAAGAAAGGCAGCTGGGCAAGTTAGAAATTTAAGCAAGTCAAAATGTTCAGTTGCAAATCCCTAGTAGAAGTCAATCCTCTGTAGAAATAACAAGACCCTGCCAGTGTTCCTGTTATAGGAAAAAATCAATCCAAGAGGAGGAGTCACCAATCCTCAGAGATGTCCAAGTTAAGGCATAAAGAACTACTTAGGAGAAATAGCCAAAAATCACTACCAGGAGCAAAAATGGAACACAGTAGTTATTAAGAGACTCTAGACTCAGGTAAAAAACAAGGGTTCCAGTTCTATCACTTAGTAGCTAGGGGGTCTTGGGAAATATACTCATTGTCTTTGAACCTCAGTTTCTTTATATGCAAAGTAATATAGATACAAAAATAATACTTTTGCAGAAATGTTGTAAGGATTAAAGATAATTATACAAAGTTCCCAGTTCTTTGGCACAAACTAGCCTCTCAAATTATAGACACTTTTTTTAAAATTTTAGGCAGGATTCTAAAAGTTCGTGGAATGACAAACGAAAAGAGGTAAATCTTGTTGACTAAAGCACACTAATGTTTAAAGGTGAATGAGAGTCTGTAATAAACCTTCACTACAGCTGAAAAATATACAACAACTAATGTTATTTCTACAATGTACCAACACAATCCTCCAAAAAAAAAAAAGAATTTACAAAAGCGCAATGGAAAAAATAATAATGATCTGAAAACAAACCAATCTCCATGATTAAAAAAAACAGTAGATAAATTAGGCAATGAACGTGTGATGTACATAGGGAAAAAATGCTGGAATTAGACCATACTTAACCGTGGACGAAGACAATAAATAAACACATTAATTCAGAGTTTAACTTATTGCAAATTCAACATATATGCTTTTTTGTGTGTGTGTGTGTGTGTGTGTGTGGTATGCGGGCCTCTCACTGCTGTGGCCTCTCCCGTTGTGGATCACAGGCTCCGGACACGCAGGCTCAGCGGCCATGGCTCACGGGCCCAGCCACTCCACTGCGTGTGGGATCTTCCCGGACCTGGTCATGAACCCATGTCCCCTGCATCGGCAGGCGGACTCTCAACCACTGCGCCACCAGGTAAGCCCAAGATATATGCTTTTAATACTGATGATTCGATTTTTAACCAACTTTGTAAGTAACTGAGCTCTTTATAATAATTATTTGATGTTCAACTCAGCAGTATTTTTATGCATAAATATTTTAAAGACCATTTTATATGCCCAACATTTGGCTAAGCACTGAAAATCCTATGGTGAGAAAGGTAGGCCAGTTCCCTGTCTCTATTAAGCCTAAATTCCAACCAATAAACTAAGGAGGGTTTTTGGCTTCTTGTCATAAATATTTTACTAGCTTATTAATTTTCATGCCATCACAACAAATATTGTACTCCTGACACTTGAAATGTACAGTAACCACAAACAACTCTAATCCCTGCTCAGCACTTAAGTGTAAAAAAAAATCAATTCATAGTTGCATATGCCAAATATAGTTGACAATATGGATGATTTTTAAAGGGGTTAGACAATATGATTTGATTTTTAAAAGAGCCAGAAGTGTTGGTACAGGACACTTGACAGAATTTTTAAGAATATTTCATTTTAATAGTCATAGAGGATAGATGTGTTGAAAACATACTTTATGAATGCATTCTATAATGGAAATCTTTCATATTAACATGCAAAATACACTACCAATTCATAATATGATTATTGCCTTGAACTGATATTGTCATGCTCTAGGGCTATAAGAAGAGCATATAACGTTATGAATTCTTTCTCTTTGAACTGGATATATATTGAAATTCAGTGAAATAAGAATTGTTAGGTGTCTTGCATTATGCATAATGAAAATTTCCTCTCCTGAGTCTGTGGTTTGATGGACTGATAAAACACTTTGTGTCTACTTTGCTCATGACTACAAAAAAATGACCCTCCATCTGGTTCACTGAAATGACCTACATTTCAACTCCTGCTACTTGTAACAATATCATACACATTGATATGGGATTTAAAATTAAATATTCCCTGAGTTACTATATATGTCATAATATTGTACCTCTGTTTTAACTGTATTTTAATATTCCTTATTTTAATGCAAACTGTTGGCATGATATATTATTCCATACAGTTTTATTAAAATCAATTCAAAGTAGAATTTTTATTAAAAAAAAAATCCTAAAATACATTCAAACCAAATGAATCACAGACCATAGAAACAATATTCTAGGGCTTGAAGTTTAATATTAGTCAGGCAGATCAAATCTGCATTTTTATTTCAAATAGATCCAGTAAAACTATTTTTTAATTTTTAAAAAAGTGAAACCTAACCAGAATTATGTAATGATCTCTCAATTATCAAATAGTGCCAAGTGAAATCTAATTTTAAAAAGTAAATGCTCACTTTGCTCTATGACTTCCTACAAACAAAATATATAGAATGGAGGAGTATTCCAAAGAAATATATGTAAATCAGAAAGGAGACTATTGATTTTCAACTATCAAAAAAATTGTTTTTTGCATCATTGTTTTTCTCTTTTGAGCATCTGTCTTCCTGTGCCACTTATCTAGCAGAAACCCAAATCTTCATGAATTCATCCATCTGCTTTCTCAGTGACTGCATCTGCACAGCTAAGGAACCAGGAAAGATATGACTACAAATCATTTAACCAGGACTCTGGTAATCTTACTACAATTTGCAAGTGAATTGATTTTCTCTCTTCATAAAATGGGACTATACCTGGAACCCACTATGAGTACATTGAATGGTGTTCCCCAGCAAAGTATGTTCCTACCATCCGCTATCTATACAAATAATTATTAAATTCTAGTATGCATGTTAGTGTTTCAGAATTATTAACCTGTACCTCCATGAGAAATAGTCAAGTCAACGAGAACATGGTGCTATGTTCAGTTCTTTTGTCTTTAGTCTTATAGTCTCCATTCATTTCCAAAGTTACTTGAATCAGCACCTTTTCCCACTACTTCTTCAGTAAGATTATTTCATACATTGTAATATAGTTAGATTATTTTCTCACAGCCAATGTTATGGTTAATTTTATGTGTCAACTTGACTGGGCCCAGACATTTGGCCAAACATTATTCTGAGTGTGTCTGTGAGGTTCTTTTTGGACAAGATTAACATTTAAACTGATTAACTGAGTAAAGCTGTTTGCATCTCTAGTGTGGGTGGGCCTCATCCAATCAAGTGAAGACCTGAATAGAACAAAAAGGCTGAGTAAAAGGGAACTCCTCCTGCTTGATTGTTAAGCTAGAATATTGGTCTTTTCCAGCCTTGAGTCTCATACTGAAACACTGGCTCATTTTGGATCTCAAGCCTAATTACAGAATACCCTAACTTCCAAAATGATTTCTTTATTTGCATATGTTACAATTTTCTTTTTGTGCTGTAAAAGGTCTACAGGCTTTGACAAATGCATAGTGTCAAGTATGCCGTGTGTCTACAATTACAGTAACATACAGACTAGTTAAAGCATCTTAAAAAAAAAATCTCCATGGGGCTTCCCTGGTGGCGCAGTGGTTGGGGGTCCGCCTGCCGATTCAGGGGACACGGGTTCGTGCCCCGCTCTGGGAAGATCCCACATGCCGCGGAGCGGCTGGGCCCGTGAGCCATGGCCGCTGAGCCTGCGCGTCCGGAGCCTGTGCTCCGCAACGGGAGAGGCCACGGCAGTGAGAGGACCGCGTACTGCAAAAAAAAAAAAAAAAAAAAATCTCCTGTGCTTCAAATATTCAACCCTCTCTCCTCCCTAAATCCCTGACTACCACTGATCTGTTTATCATCTCTATAGTTTTGCCTCTTCCAGAATGTCATATAAATGAAATGATATAGTATGCAACCTTTTTCAGTTTGACTTTTTTCACTTAGCAATATGTCTTTAAGGTTTATGCACGTTTTTGCATAGCTTGATAGCGCATTTCTTTATATTGTTAAATAGTACCTCATGGTTTGAATTTATTGAAGGACATCTTGGTTGCTTCCAGTTATTGGTGATTATGAATAAATGTGCTATAAACCTTTGTGTGCAGGTTTTCTTGTGGACATAAGTTATCAAATCAGTTGACTAAATACCCAGTAGCATGATACCATATCATATGGTAAGACTATGTTTAGCATTTTAACAAACTGCCAAACTATCTTCCAAAGTGTCTGTTCCAGTTTATATTACAAATAGCAATGAAAGAGAGTTTTCATGATGCTTTGGAAAAACAATATTTCCATAGATTAAATCATTAAAATATTTTTTGTGAGAAAGAGAAATATGAATGTTATTATAGATCTCAGCCTTAAAAACAGAAGATCATAGATAGATAAATAGATAGATAGATAGATGATAGATAGATAGATAATAGATAAATTTATTCCTGAAATTAAAATTGGGATTTCATTCAATGCAACATCCACTGTCAAATCAGCTTGTTGAATTATGTATATAACTTAGTAATGACTTTTTTTTCGTATTGGATCAGAGCAGAAGGCAAGATTTGTTTGGGAAGTAATGTCTTCGGGAATTAGGGCATAATTTTCCCTTTATGTAGATTCATTTTCCTTTAACACTCAAATCTGCCTCTATTTTGTTGTCACCTCATTTAAGACGCTGAATCTCATTCCCTGTTTCAATGTGCTTTGATTTCTAATGCCATTAATACCTACTTTTTATAACAATTGAGAAGGAAGAAGTATCCAGCCTGCAGTATATTTTCAAGTCAGTTTTCTATTTCTGGAAAAGCTAAAACAATTACCATTTAATTTGGGTGTCAATATCTGAAGCAATTTTTTATTGCCAAGATTTGAAAATGATGTATTATTGATAATACTGTGACAGATTACTAAAAAATATTAACTATATATTTTTAACATTTAACATGGTATTGACATATAGATTTTTAGAAACCCATATATATGCCAGTAATAGCCAGAATATATAATCAATATAATATCCACATTTCCCCTATGTAGAAACTGGATATTCACATAATTATACATGATGTTTCTGAGCTTAACACTGACTTGAACTCTTAAAAATAGGTCATCTAACTGAACTATTGATAGTTAAGAAAATTAATTTTCTGTTATTTTTATAGTGTTGAAGTTTGAACCTAAGTAATGCCAATTTTGAGGTAATTGGAAGGAGCCATAGAATGTAATTCTCTAAGAAAATTAAAATTAGCAAAAGGATTTCTTTGAAACAATTGTACCAATCTATTATTCTGTTTCCATTATTCCCTTAGAGTATGAATAAAAATAACTGATTCTATTCTACTGATTTGGTTGATAAATAAATATTGGAACATGTTTCCAATAAATATTGGAAAGCATATAAAACATTGGATGCTACAAAAAAAGTATGACATAGGATATAAGAAAAAAGTGTTTTTTCATTTCTTTAATGAATGAAATCACTCACATGGATATGGACTATGTTTTACAATCAAATATAAGGGAAGTGGAAACAAAGTTAAAGGCTAATTATGTTACATGAAGTATAGTGTATTATTTTACCATACATATTTTAACATATATTAAAAATGCATAATGTCCCACACATTAGTATGTATAATGTCTGGAACATACATTATTTCATATAATTAAATTTAC
Source organism: Mesoplodon densirostris (assembly GCF_025265405.1). NCBI lineage: Eukaryota > Metazoa > Chordata > Mammalia > Artiodactyla > Ziphiidae > Mesoplodon > Mesoplodon densirostris. Next base: position 44,024,860 of record NC_082667.1, read on the forward strand.
TCCTCATAGCAATCCTTTGCAGTGGGTGCTATGGTGCACTGCTCAGATACCTTGATATGTTAACAGGGAAAATCTGCTTTATTGAGGCTAAATCTATATATGAGAAATAGAAATAGTAATGAAAACATAATTTATAAAATTTAGATTTTTTCTTTCAACTTTGAGGCATGATGCTTAAAGGGCTTTACTGCATGAATTTATATGACAAATATCTATTGAGTGCTTGCTACATGCTGGCACTATTCTACGTGCTGACAAGTAAAAATCTTTGCTTTCAAGCAGTTTACATTCTAGTGAGTTTTGAGTCTGGTGTTTAAGGGCTTTGGGAAGTAAATGATTGACAGATGTCAGGTTCCTTTATGATTAATATACAAGTTTTTCTTCCCTCATCCTCTTGTCAAAAGCCCCAAATCATTGATACTGTCTTCCCTCAATGCTAAGAATATGTAACCTTTAAAAAAATGAATGTATATTTAGCTTAATTTACATTAAAAAGTGAAAATTACTTATAAAATTCTAAGTTATTACCAATGACTAAAGCTAGAATAGTCTGGAAAGGTCCCAAGGAAGAAATTATGAAATTAAGAGCCAATATTTCACTGAAAAATAAGTTAACCAAATATAAAAACTTCAAAGAGGAAAAGGTTAAGAAAGGAAAACGTACTTTTTCAGATTTATATGTGTAAGATTTCACTTGAGATAAAATCATCTCAAATTGTAAGTAGAAATTATAAAACCCTACTTTATTTTTTTATTTTTAAACAGAAATATCAATAAACAATTTGACTACCTGAGCCAACATTAGGAGCAGAGTCGCCAATAGTATATAAAATGCCTTTGTATGAATTAGAAAAAATTGCCATCTCAGGGTAGATGAATCACAGAAGGGCACCCCTTTTCTCAAATTGACCCAATACCAAGTAGGGGTTCATGTAGAGTTTTCACCCCAATGTGATCCTTCTTCAGGGGCCCTTGTTCAGGGAACTACCTGAAAAAAAGAAACAATACAACAGACTTGGTTGATGTCACAGGCAGAGGAGAAAGCAAACTGTTCCAAAGAGCATCGTTAGAAACATACCAAATTAAAGTTATCAATCATGAGACAGACAAATACTGGAAAAAATTCAATTATTCCACAAAGGTGAAGTAATTTCATAGTTATTTAGATAAAGAATGTGGTGGCAGGGTGCATCTGAATGAAGAAATAAATACAAGTTGTCCACTATGCTTATAGCCCAAATGTTCTTTCATAGAATTAGTGACAGATGTCAGATTCCTTTATGATAAACACATATAAGTTCTTCTAGTCCCCATGAAAAGCCTCTAAATGTTTAGCTATTCTTTGGCTCTGCGACCACTCTTGTGTTAGTATAACTTTTCCCCTAACGTTATAAAGAAAAAGCCTTCAGATAATAATGTAATAAACATGTAAGTAAATCTAACAAAAAAATGTTGAAAGTAAGCAGGATGAACTCAATATCTTATAAATTGTTTGAGATTCATGTTTTTCTGATAGCTGACTATCGATACATCATGCATGCTGCATTTCCTTAAAAATGATGCCCTGAAGCTAGGGCTGGTCATGCATACTTAGCTTGTAAATAGAAAGCCTGTATGTATGTATGTATGCATGTATAATGTATGTATGTATGTATGAGAGTGGGTTGCTTCTAACATCTGGAAGCAAAATGAATTGATGGCCATAGAGGAAGATTGAGACACACTTTTTTTTTCTTTTCCTTTTTTTCTTAAATCTGAACAATACCTGCCTTGATTTTTCCTGTGAAATGATAATACAGATTGCCAGATTCTGCCATCTCTTTCTGCTGCAGTTTGGTTTCTCTAGAAGCAGAATCTGAGATGGAGTTTGAAGCCATATTGATCTGTTCTAGCAAAGATTCAATATCTGGCACAGTGTTGAAATTGTGGCTATGACTTAGTTGAGTTTGTGGAGTCTACAGTTACTCTCCAGGGTTTATTCTGTTTCTGCAGGGGATGGTCTGGTGAATTAAATGGATATGATGAGGACAATCATCATTAAATTCTTTAGATGCCCCAGGGGCTACTCCCACCCCCTACTCCCAACTCCTCCATACAATATTGTTTGTTTTTGTTTTTGTTTTTCTAACTTTATTGGAGTATAATTGCTTCACGATGGTGTATTAGTTTCTGCTTTATAACAAAGTGAATCAGTTATACATATACATCTGTTCCCATATCCCTTCCCTCTTGCGTCTCCCTCTTTCCCACCCTCCCTATCCCACCCCTCAAGTCGGTCACAATATTGTTTTTGATTTACTCTCTGGGCTTCAGTTGGAGGAGAATTTCAGAGGCTTCCACTTGGCCTTTCTCATTATGATAGCTATTCCCTCGCAGGCTCAGGACGCAGTGCAGGGGTTCCACTAGCTACTGCAAAGCCTGTACCTGAATTATACATCTGGGGACAGAGGGAATGACAATTAGGTAGGAGATTATACATTTGGGAACTGAAGGGATTACAACCTAGTATGCAAATAGGCCTGTTGAATCCACTGTAAACCAGAACTTTTCTGAACTTCATGCATCTCCTGCACCTCATATGCTCTCACTCTAACAGGAAGGCAATGATGTTTCTTCAGCCCTCCCAATACCAAATATTAATTCAGACTCTATTTACAACAATTAATAAGATGCCTAGGTTTTCCCTTTGCCCCAGTGAATAAAACACCATAGGTTCTTTTGAGGAAAACTTGGAAAAACCTTACTGTGTATAGTTGTCACGGTATTGCAGTATCTTTTCCCCTAGGGAAGGGACATCTTCACTAGTCAAAGCGTTTTATGTCTGAAAGCTAGCCCAGGTTTGGATATTGGGTAAGAAATTTTGACATTTTATTTGGGAGACCACCCTCAGCCACATAGTAATCTGTCCTTAATTTCTTCTGCTAGTACAAGCTAAGTAAGACAGATGTAGGTTCCCATCTATTCTGCTCTAGGAAGGTTGCAGTCTGTTAACCATCTTTATAACTTTTCAAATGCAGGTCAGCCCCTCAGCTACCACTTTGGCCCTGATGCTCATTACAATAATTATAAACCCTGGCATCTGGCAATTAAGTGCCAACATGGTCTCTATTATTTCAGAGTCCTGTCTTCTTTATTCTCGGTGATCCAGGTTCTGGTAATAGCTTGTCCTGCCACCAGCCCTCATCCAAAGAAGACAGCCACCACAATTGCAGAGATGCTGCATAATTTTAGTGATTCTTGTGCCTGTCTCATCAGCAAATTCCTTATACTGTCTTGGTAAATGCTATGTCCTCTTGGTCTTCCCATGAAATATAATCAACTGGAAAGTCTTCTGAACATACATAGTGTGTCTATCCCAACAGGTCTACTTCCCCAAGGCTTTTAATCTCTTCCTCCATTTTCCTTTATGACATTTCAACTTTCTAAGTATTGACCATTTCTTATTGCATGCTCTAGGAGCTGTGCTAGTAGAAAGTTTGCATGATCTGGGGTTCTTGCCAGGGTGTTACATTATGTATGTCAGGAGAGTGCTTTTAAGTCAATAAGCTATCTTCTATCCAAATTCATCTTCCTGCCACTTTAATCTATAAACTTCAAATCCAATCCCACATGTACTCCTCCAGCTCTTACTGGTACATGCTGCCTACTTCTCATAGGTACTTTAGGACATATAATCCTTCTGCCTTCTCATCAATCTCAGCACCTCTCCCTCTGGGTGATGTTGCATCTCAACCCTGGTTGTAGGACACAGTCAGGAGGGGACATGAGGTATGACAAAATGTCTTCCTTCAAGGAAGGGGTGGGGCTGTGGGGGTGGGGATTCTGCAATCAGGTGTTTTGTATTCAATTAGGACAATTAAGCAAACAAAGCATCAATCCTGCTGTTATTCATTCACTATAATATTGCAAGCAAGAGGCAAAAAGGGGTGACAGCTCCCAGTTTTCCATTTTCCCCCAACAGAACAGTACCAGGTAAAGGTGAGGAGACACAGTATAAACTGGGACAATCATCTCACTGCGAAGGAAGGCTAAACAAAAGGCTCCTGCCTTTATATGGACCCATGAACTGGGAGAATGGAGAGGGGGATGGACTAGGAGAGGAAAGGTACTCAAACTGAGAAACGTACTTCAACCAAGGTCCCCAGTAAGGAGGTCTCAGTGGTGGTACCTTGGATAGGAATATAGATATGCATATGAGTATGGCTGGCCCTAGAGTGCCTGAGTCCTTAGCTGTAACTTCCTCTAGAAAATTGCAATGCACTAGTTATGCACCAGATCTGAGGTGGGGAGGGAAGTTTCCCCCCATGAGACATGCCAGGCAAAGCCTTGTAATTGCCTAGAGTTGAGCCTGAAATATCACATATAAGATTTTGGCCTGGAGTTGAGCTCTTCAACTTTATGCCTTGATCATGCAGGTCCTGAGAGAGAAGCATAAGCTACTCCATCATGGATTCAAATGAACTAGATATTAAGGAGTTATGATCATAACAGGTTAATCTACTTGAGTCAAAAGAAGACCAAGGCCACAGTCAAAATCACCCCAAGCAGGATCATCAAGCCTGCCAGGAAAAGTGAACATAGCCATGAGCCCCAAGCATTAACAATCTAGTAAAAGATGCCACATAGCCCATTAGGGTCTACTCTAGAGTCCCAGGAAACCCCCTCATCTAAGCCTCATAATGGTACTGTTCTACTTTACCAGTTCCATTGACCCAGGTACAACACAAGATGTTGGCAGTTGCATGCTCCTTCTTGGCTGGCCAACAGTAAGTAGAGGGATATGCAATTATCCAACATTACTGAGGCCAAGGAGTTTAGGGCCCTCCAAGTCAGAGGTAGTATCATTAATAACCTCAGCCAGGGTCAAGGACAGGCTTCACACAACTCTTCTAGTTGGATGACCTTGACAGTGGGAATAACTGCATCTATGGACAGCAGGGGCAAGTGTAGGGGAAGAAAAGACCACCATCGCTGTAGGCAAAATGACTCTAGTGATGGATCCCATGGCCCCTCCTCCAGATGTTTCATGTGCCATAATCCACAGCAGAAGTGAATTGACATTTAGGAAGGTGTTTGTTTCTGCACTGTCAGAGTTTAGTTGCAGCAATGCATCAAATCCAAATTAATAAGATTGAGGTACCTGAGGTACCTAAGGTACCAGAACAGTGCATGGTTATTGAAATGTCCACTTGTGGTATTTAGGTGCACTGCAATCAGATGTTTAGGATCAGGCAGTGAGCAATATATCCAACAGCTCATCAAATTCATGGTGGTGGCAACTGCCCTAGATAGATGTTTCAATGAACTCAGTGAAGTGGGAGTCACACAGGCTACCCTGTAAGATGGAGAGAATAGAAGTTAGATTCCTACTCCTTTTTTCCACCATATCTGAGCTCCCAGATATGAAGATGCTCACATCCTATCCTTTGGGAAAACTATTCCCCATAGACTACAACTTGGGCAGTCTGTCTTGTATCATGGGAAAGCATAGTACTTCTGACCCAATCCCCAGGGTGCTAAATGCAAACTTTCTGGCTTGGATCCTCCTCTAGTTATATAAATTTTTATTTTATATACTGCTATTCATTCTGTGGGACTGCTCAGGGCAAAATGGCTTTGCCACCTTAAAGAAAATGTTGAACTAGAGACCTCAAATTGATGGTCATTTTCTTCAAGATCCTTGTAGGCAAAAGCAAGTGGTCTGCTTCAAGGAGATAAATAGAAAAGGAGACCACTGTTTCTTTCTGTTCAATAGCCATCCTGATCTTCTATCAACTTGAGTTTTCAGGAAGGGGTCAAGGGGATGGAAGGCCCTTGCAGGGCCCTCATGGAGACCAAGGTGTCCATAATTATAAAAGAAGAGTATACAATTGAAATAATGGACTTGGCAGTCTGATCAAACATGTGTTACAAATGAAAAGTACCCATTTGGGGAATTGTTGCATTGAGACCCCATACTGCTCACCTGAGCTATTTAGTCCAGGATGGGGTTACCCTGTTCCCTCCTCCCAGTCACTTAAATCTGTCCTTTCAAGTGCTCAACCAGCCCTGCAACTTGGAAGTTTTATGGAGCATCACATGTTCCATAACCAGACCCATTGATGTGTAGCTTGAGCCACAAATACAGATCTGTTATAAGATGAAATGTGCTCAGGGAACCCAAACAAGAAAAATGTGGCTTGTAGACCTGTCTAGTATGGCCTGAGTCAGTGGAATGCACGAGGATGCCTAGGGCAAACCTAGAGAAAGTATCAACTGCAGTTAGGATCCAGCAGAAACTTCTGGATAGGATGAGAGTCCCAAGGTTATCTATCTGGCAAGAATACCCTGTCTGTTGGCTCAAGAAACTGTACCTAAGCAATATTTTTAACCTTAATCAGGGTCTAACAGGCAGGACAGTTTTCCATGCTGTTTCAGGATCTTTTGATGAACAGGGGAAATCCATGCATGGAGGTCCTGTCTGGATGGTGATTGCAGTTTTATTTCTCATGGATCCAGCATTCAACTGGTTGCACATCTGGTAGCTCTGGTGTAGAGAACAATTCAGTCTTCATATTTAGCTAAGAGGGGCCTTCTCATTGATTATGTGCCCTTTCATTAGTGTAGAAGTATTTCTGGTGACATGAATAACAAAAAGCTTACTAGGAATGAAATCAATTTTTATCCAAATGCCTTATCCCCACAGGGAAGCTTATTTTATATTCCAGTTCAGGGATTGCCATTGGCCTGAGCAAGTGACTATGGCATTAGTCATAGCCTATAAGTCAGTGAAAACATACCACAACTCAGTTACTGAAGTGACCTAGATCTATGCATACTGCATGAAGCTCTGCCAATTGTCCTGAGCATCCTTTACCATGCTCTGCAAGGGACGGGTCTCTTTCAAGTTAAATGGCAGCTGCACCCCATTCCATCCCAGTAGAAGCTAACCAGGAGGGGCAAATAGTGATCCAGGGCCATGCATGGTCCTAGAGGTCTCTATATCTGGGTCCTCATTGGGACAAAAGAGGCAGCAGCTCCTCGAACTACATACCTGGGGGTCAGAAGGGCATTCCTGAGATCTCTTCTTGGTCTCAGAGATCTTTTAATGGTTTCAAGACCCCAGCAGGGCCAGGCTTTACCCACTCCTGTGTATACCATTTCCACTTCACTAGAAGGATTTCTGAGCCACTTCCATCTGACAATTTCAGGTCTCTGCTCAGACCCGCAGCATGATTGAGATTTCTGGTTATAAGACTACTTCACGGCCATGGATTATGTGCTCAGTATCCACTAAGGTACAATAATAAGTCAATTATTGCCTCTCAAAATGTATGTATCTTTCTGCTGACTCCAGGAATTTACAGGTCCAAAATCCTAACAGTGCTGCTGGCCCTAGTGATGTCCTTCTGTCATAATTCCAACTAGTGAACTGAGAGGTTGCTGAGACCCATAACTCAAATGGTAAATGTGAATCACTGGGGCCCAGGGAAAGGGCAGCCTGAGTGGCCCATTGGAGGGCCTTCAGGACATCCTGTAGGTTGGGTCTCCACACAAAGCTGGTAGTTAGATACCATCCATCAAATCTAAATGTGGGGTACATGAGCATACCAGTAGCTGAATAGACCTACCAATTCCTGAACCTCTTTTTTATTTGTTGGTGAAAATCAAAAGCTTAGAAGTCTGGAATGGAATGAGAAGTCGTACCCCTAACTAGAGTACATCTGGGAACTTCCCCTGGATTCATTAACCTTATCTGTGTTAAAGCCCCAGCTGTATTGCTGCATGTGGCTAAACAGGGTTTCCACCCTTTGTTAGAGAGGACCCTTCTCTGGGCCCATCAGGAGTGTGTCATCAATAAGTCTAGTGCTCCCTTTGGTAGGGAATTTTTTTTTCAGATTACAGTCTACCCATTGTTAGAAGACAGCCAGGAATTTATGTTACATTAAAAATGTGTTGCAATCCATTCCAAAAAAGGCAAATTAAACAAGATTGTGGTGAAGAGAAATGCTAAAAAAATATTTGTGATATCAGTTGCCATATGCCAAATTCCCTCTGCTTGGGCAATAGTCACAATGTCAAGGGTGTCAGTGTGGCCTTGAGTTGTCAATAGTCAAAAGTGAGTTTCCAGGTACTAGAGGCCTTGTTTACAGGCTAGATAGGTCTATTTAATGGAGACATAGTCTCACAGGGTACTTTGGTTTCTTTAAGCTCAGCAGTGAAGGCAGTTAGTCCTTTTTCTCTCACAGGCAGCTGAAATTGTTTTTGAGAAACACTGGCACTACGTGACAGTAGTTGGGTAGGTGCACAGTTTTCCATATGCTCCACTAAAATGATCTTCACTTTTCTATTAGGATTATTAGCAGCTAATCCCATCAGAGGGTGAGCAGGACTGTATAGACAATACAACTTTACCAATAATATGTTAGTAGTGGGCTCCATAACAGTGGAGCTTTATAAGAACCCAAAGGGACCCATTCATAGCCAGGTCTAAGCAAAGGTTCTGGTGATGGTGGTCCCAGACCCAAAACCAGAGCATTATCTGTTCTCCCCTCATCCCAGTGTTAGGGATTGTAGGGACCAGAGTCACCTGGACACCAGTATCCAAAAAGCTCAAAAATATGATTCTCCCTTATCTCCCCATTGAACCCAAACTTTGGCAAAGGCCCCTGATCACCCTGTGGACAGAGAACCTTACCCTAACCCATAGTCTCATTTTTGAATGTCGAGAGGTCCAGGTTTATTTATGGGACTCTCTAATTCATCTCCAGACTCGCTGGGTCAGGTTTCACTAGAAGAAGAAAGCACTTGTGTCAGTCAAAGGAGTCATCATTATGCAGAACCTCACTAGGTCTCCTATCAGGCACCTCTGTGGCCAAGTACCTGGCCACAAGTTCTTTGGGGGAGAACTCATCAGTCTCCTTGAGACCCCATTATCGAGTAAACAAACCTGAATATCTTTTGGGAGAAGTTCTTGCCCAAGTTGTCCAGGAAAGGGTGCCTGTTTACTGCTCATATGCTGTTCTTTCTGTGGGTCGATTTTTGCTGTCTTGATGTGGCCATGTTTTCCTTGTTAAGAATTTGTCAGTTTAGACTTGGATTGTGTCATATGCTGATTGACCTGACTTCATAAGGAGGTTTAACTGGGCTGGGTAACCAGCAAGAGCAGCATGGAACAAACCTAGAAATCTGAGTCTGGTGAACGGTCTCATTATCCACTGTTTCCAGTTACTCACTGTAGACCCAAAAGACCATGAGGGTGGCTCATAGGGCCATTATCACCTCTGTGAGGAGAAGACAGGCACGTTTTTCAGTGGCAGAGGATTCATCACAAGTGGGCCAAACTTTTCGGATCTGAAATAATACCCAGCTGCAGAAGGACAGGGTCTTGGGTGTTCTTGCTCTTTCTTCCTCCCCACTCCCTCTCTCTCCTAAGGCAAAGTGGCCTCTGTCAGGGCACTCTGAAAGGGGAGTCTGTAGTGACACACTCTACAAGGTGCCATTTTCCTTCACTAAGTTTAACAAGGTTACCTCCTTCATTGTGCAAGTAAACTAACCAATTCTCTAAGGTTTCTTTGGTCTGGTAGGCAAAGTAATTCCAAGGGTCTCTACATGCTTCTTCACTGGAGGCACAAGTCTGAATAACTTACTGTATCACAAGACATACAACAACACCAGGGATCTGTACAGAAATAACAGTAGTCATTGGACACAATTCAGTGACACTGTCCTCTGACAGTTCTTATCCCATTGTAGGAGGACCACGAACAGCAGGTATAGAAATGTTTTCCTTGTTTTCTTTTAACCCCTTGGTTGGATTTCTAATTCGACCTGCTGGGTGAGCTCAGCCAGGGAGTCAGGGGCTAAAGAGAAGAACCAATGATCCCTCTTGGAACCAAAATGTTTCTGTATACAATCTTCTAGCACTCCCCAGGCAAGACCCATTGCATGGCTGGCAAAGTACCCAGTAGGACCCTCAGGCTTTTTGCTCTTCCAGAATGGCATTCTGTGTAATTGAACGCCCTGCTCACTGTGCCAATTTTGTCATGCAGTCAGGTATAATGGTGGTCAATTAAGACAACGAGCCAAAACGAAAGTAAAAATCAAGTCTTTATCCACTTATTGCAATAGTGCATGCAAAAGGCAAAAATAAAGAGGTGCTGGTTCCCCACTGTTGAATTTTTCCCCACAGAGAGGATCAGGTGAATAGAGCACAGATGGGGAAATCATCTCGCTGCCAAAGACTGCTGAACAAAGAACTACTACCTCTTTATGGAGCCATGGACCAGGGGTAGGGAGAGGAGGAAGGGCTAAGGGTAGAAAGGTGCTCAGCCAAGGTCCCTAAAAATAGGTGGAGACTCCTTGGCTCAAATGCAGACATGTGTATGAACATGACTGGCCCAGAGTGCCTGAGTCCTTGACTGCAACTCTCTCCAGAAAACTGCAGTGCATGGGCTGTGCACCAAGTCTGAAATGGGGTGGACAGCTTTCCCCCATGAGCCCTGCCAGACAAAGCTTTGTAATTGCCTTGGATCAGGCCTGAAAAATCACATACAGATTTTTTCATCTATAAAATACAGATTTAATATCTACTGTGCAGAACAGTAATAATGTGATAAAAGCTAAAGATGAAACACAATGTTAATTTCTTTTCCAAGAGCTAGAGCTGGACTCCTCGGGGCATATTGGCTCTTAATCAAGAAGGGTGGACTTTATCTGCAGGCTCAGAAGATTCAGAGGATTCTAGGGTATTAAAATATTTGAAAGTATCCTCACAGAAATACCATACAGTGTATCAGGGTCCTAGATTTTCCCAACCAGGTCACTAACTTTGGCATAAGAAACCTGTCTTAGTTAGGCATTTAACAGTCTTTCAAGTTTATCCATTCTCTTAAGTCCTAGCCTTGATTATTAGCTTTCCCCACTCCATTGCTGAAGATGAAAATTTCATTTTATGCGACCAAAGAGACTTTCTGGTTAATATTAGCATGTTACTTAGACTCAGCTGTTATTATCTTTCTGTATCTAATCAATAACAAAATAGCCATTCATACCATAATATTTAAAGTTACTATTTATTTTGTACCTCTCAAAGGCTTAATACAGCACACCCTCAAGTACATTTCCTTCCAGTGGTATTACCATCAAAATTCACCACCAGGGAGGGTTGGAGTGTCATCTTGCACTGGGGGTTGTCTGCACTCTACCTTACTATCAGTAATGGGCCTGTAATTGACCTAATTTCCAAGCCCCTAATTATTTTATACTGGCCTGGGCCACTCCTTGTATCAACTGTCACAAAATTATTTCTCCAGAAACAGATGCTGAGATGGAGTTTGGAATGTAAGATGTTTATTAGGGGTCAACATCTGTGAAAGGAAGCAACATTTGGTTGAGGAAGAATTTGAGCTGTGATGCACCTGCCTTGGTTTCCTGAGGCAGCTCTCCACAGCTGAAATAGACCATGAAGTTGCTGACAGCTGAAGGCTATCTGCTGATGGCACTCCCCACACATGAACAGCAAGGGGATCTGGATAGTACATCAAACTGGCTACCATTCTCTTCTCCCTATACATTATTTTAGTACCTTGAAAAGAGGTTTAACAGATACAAACAATGCCAGTCAGTCATTCACAGTAAGCATCTCAGTCATTCACAAGAGGCGAAGTGGTATCATATGTAGAATCAAACAGACCTGGGTTCACATCTCAGCAGTGCCTTTTGAAAAGCTTTGTGACTTTGAGAAAGGCACTCAACTTCCTGAAGGTTCTATTTCCTCTTCTACAAAATACAGATTTAATCGCCACCATAAACAGCAAAAATGGTGTAATAAAAGTTAAGGATTAAAAATAATATTAATTTATTTTCCTATTTCCCTTCATTCATTCACTTTTCTCAAGCATCCTTTTTATTTGTTTTTGATATGGTTTGTTTTCAATTATATTATTTCTACCTTAATTGAGATTATCCCATGAAAGCATTTTATAAACTCTAAACTTATAAAACATAAGGCTGTTTTTGTTTGTTTTTGTGCAGATGGTGCATGGTAGGATAGAAAGAGCACAAAATTTCTGGTTTCACACCACAGTTGTGAGACATATTAACTGTGTAGTCAAGGCACGTTGTTTAATTTACTTAGAGCCAGTGCCCATATTTCCAAAATAAGGTAAAACTCTCTGATCTGCCTGGCTCACAGTGTAGTTTTGAGAAATAAATAAGTTATTTATGACTTAAGTAACTTAAATGACTGTAATGAGACTGTTCAATGAATTTTAAAACACAGTATAAATAGAAAATATTATTGTTATAATAATTTCAATAGCCTACTAAAATGAGTTCCTCGGTATTCCAGCCCATTCAACACATAGAAGCTAAATAAGTTTTCTAAAAGCAGAACTCAAATGATATCATTTCTCTGCTCAAAATTCATCAGTAGCACCCCTTTGCCTCTCAAATAAAGGTCATACTTCTTAGCCTGGCATTTAGAACTCTACTACTTTTAAAGGTTTATCATCATTTTTCATGAACACAAATGATAAATGCTTCTGGCAAAAATGCACAACCTTTAAAATGTAATAATCTAATTAGATAAGTGATAAATGTTTTTTTGTAATGAGGGAAACAACGCAATCCAAAAATGTCGCAACCACATGCAATGACCAATGTTAATGACCTTGTGAGCATTCTATCACCCTAGTCTTCTTCCTTAGAGAAAGATATGTAAGCACATACAAACACAGAGGCGTGTAGTTTTTCTGAATTTTTCCCTTTTTATCCCAAAATAAATTGTCACATAAAATTAATTGGAACTTGCATTTTTTGCTCTCCAAAATATCAATGAGAGTTCTGGTATACAAAGAGTTTGGAAGCCATTAATTCAATCTTTACAATCACAGTAAAATTTACACTGAGGTAAAATAAAAATTAAAGACTTTTCTTGCACCTATCAGAGAACTGAGGTTTTAGAAGAACTGTTGCTCCCAAATCTGGAGAGTCAGGTACATACAGAGAGATGCAGCAGCTGTGCTTTGCTTATCTGAAACAAAAGTTGCTGGAGCCATTAAGTGGTAGAAACATTTAAATAGCAACTTAGATTAAATGCTGGAGGCTAAGTGGACTAGCTTAAGAGTGAGAAACCAAATTCTGGGGCCTCAGTGTTAGTGCCCATAAAAATTGCATATGCCTTCTTCCTAGAAACTCACCAGGTTCTCAGAGTGAGATCTGAGAAAAATCCCCTCAGAAACTTAGATCTACATTAGAAAGAGAAGAACATCAGAGAAGGAATAAATGAAAGAAAAATAAATATTTTATTTTTCTTATTTGTAATTAATCTAAAAGAAAACTGTTAGTTAAAGCAATAAAGATTAAAACATATTGAGTGATTATAAAAGATGGATAAGTGAAATAAACAATAAGTAAAATAAATAACAACAATATCACAAAGATGGGATGGAGCAATTTGGAATACTCTATTAAAAGTTTTCTATAATAATGTGAAACAGTACTAGATTAGATTAATTAAAATGCATATTGTAAACTCTGAGGTAACCACTAAAAATTTTAAAAAGAAGCATAAATGATAAGCTAAGGAAGGAGATAAAATAGAAGCATATAAAATGCTCAATTAAAACCAGAGAAGGCAAAAAAAGGAGTGCAGGGAAGAAACAGAGAGCAAATTCAATGAAGAGAAAAGTTACAAAAATGGTACATATTAATCCAATCATATAAATAACTTTGTATGTTAATGATCGAAACACATCAATTACAAGACAAAGTTTATTAGAGTGGAAAAAAATAAGTCCCAACTATGTATTGTCTACAAGAAACACACTTTAAATATAAAGTTTCATGTGAAAAGTAAAAAGGTGGAAAAGGATATACCATACTAACATTAACCAAAGGAAAGCTGGAGTAGGTACATTAATTTCAGACAAAGAAGAACATCAGAACACGGAACACTATCATGGATGAAGACATCACTCCCCAAGAAGACATAGTCTCAAACATGCATGTACTGGAAACAAAGCATTGAAATACATGAGGCAAAAACAGACTGACATGAAATAAGAAACAGACAAATCGAGTATTATGGTGGGAAACTTCGACACATATCCCTCTTTTAGTAAGTGATAGATTAAGCAGGCAGAAAATCAATAAAGATGTAAATGACGTGAACAGCACTGTCACTATCAAGTTGATCTAATTGACATTTATAGAATACTCCATCTAACAACAGCAGAATATAAATTTGTCTCAAGCTCTCATGGAATATTCAACCAAGATAGACTACATCCTGGGCTATATTTTAACACTCCTTAACAAAATTTTAAAAATAGAAATCATATAAATTATGTTCTTAGACCATAATGAAATTAAGCTAGAAATCAATAACAGAGAGATAGCTGAAGAATCCCCAAATATTTGAAAATTAAACAGCAAATTTCTAAATAACTAATTGGTCTCAGATTTTCCTGGCAATGCCCATCTCCCTCACTCTGGATTCAGAGACCTGAACCTGACTATTTTGTTCATCTGGGGGAAATGAAGACCAACACCCTCCCTTTGGAATGGCGTTCTGCCATCTCTCAAGAATGACTGACCCATGTTCATCTACTGTTCTCATGGAATCCTCCCCTTTGGCCTTAAAAGTGCTGGTTTGAATAATTTTACGACTACCACTAAGATTTGCACCTGTGAGAGGCTCCCTAGGCTTCAAGGGTCACCCCAACACACTCCTGCTTGTAGGGCATAGCATCCAGGGGGTGGGAATTAGGAATTCCCATACTCATCCCTTTCTCTTCTTATTGACTATCAACAATGGTGGCTATGGGCTGAATGTTTCAGCACCATCTATTTCAGGGCTACTTGATTTGTCAGGTGAGTTGTTTAACCTTCTTAGCGGATTCTGACTTCCATGGCCGCATTCCTCCTGGTGTTATTGTTTATTTTACTAAAAAAAATCATTATATTATAGTCCTCTCTCAATTTTTAATCTCTCTCTCCACAATATTTTGAGAAAATTCCACCAAATCAATGTGAGAACATACCATCTTTGCATAATTTATTGAACCATTTCTTAATTGATGATAATTGATTTTGTTTCTAGGGTTTTTCTGGTCCCCAAGAGCAATGATTCTAGAAAAACCCTTGAGAACATAATCTTATACATTGTATATTTATTTTTAGAGGAGAGATTCCTAGGAATGGGGTCGTTTAGTAGAAGAATATGAACTTTTTATTTTTTTTATTTTATTTTTTTTCCATTTTTTTTATTAGTTTCTGCTTTATAACAAAGTGAATCAGTCATACATATACATCTGTTCCCACATCCCCTCCCTCATGCCTCTCCCTCCCTCCCACCCTCCCCATCCCTCCCCTCCAGGCAGTCACAAAGCACCGAGCTGATCTCCCTGTGCTATGCGGCTGCTTCCCACTATCTATCTACCCTACATTTGGTAGTGTATATATGTCCATGCCTCTCTTTCGCTTTGTCACAGCTTACCCTTCCCCCTCCCCATATCCTCAAGTCCATTCTCAAGTAGGTCTGTGTCTTTATTCCCGTTTTACCCCTAGGTTCTTCATGACATTTTTTTTCTTATATTCCATATATATGTGTTAGCATATGGTATTTGTCTTTCTCTTTCTGACTTACTTCACTCTGTATGACAGACTCTAGGTCTATCCACCTCATTACAAATAGCTCAGTTTCGTTTCTTTTTATGGCTGAGTAATATTCCATTGTATATATGTGCCACATCTTCTTTATCCATTCATCCGATGATGGACACTTAGGTTGTTTCCAGCTCCGGGCTATTGTGAATAGAGCTGCAATGAACATTTTGGTACATGTCTCTTTTTGAATTATGGTTTTCTCAGGGTATATGCCTAGTAGTGGGATTGCTGGATCATATGGTAGTTCTATTTTTAGTTTTTTAAGGAACCTCCATACTGTTCTCCATAGTGGCTGTACCAATTCACATTCCCACCAGCAGTGCAAGAGTGTTCCCTTTTCTCCACACCCTTTCCAGCATTTATTGTTTCTAGAGTTCTGGATGATGGCCATTCTGACTGGTGTGAGATGATATCTCATTGTAGTTTTGATTTGCATTTCTCTAATGATTAATGATGTTGAGCATTCTTTCATGTGTTTGTTGGCAGTCTGTATATCTTCTTTGGAGAAATGCCTATTTAAGACTTCTGCCCATTTTTGGATTGGGTTGTTTGTTTTTTTGCTATTGAGCTGCATGAGCTGTTTATAAATTTTGGAGATTAATCCTTTGTCAGTCGCTTCATTTGCAAATATTTTCTCCCATTCTGAGGGTTGTCTTTTAGTCTTGTTTATGGTTTCCTTTGCTGTGCAAAAGCTTTGAAGTTTCATTAGGTCCCATGTGTTTATCTTTGTTTTTATTTCCATTTCTCTAGGAGGTGGGTCCAAAAGGATCTTGCTGTGATTTATGTCATAGAGTGTTCTACCTATGTTTTCCTCTAAGAGTTTGATTGTTTCTGGCCTTACATTTAAGTCTTTAATCCATTTTGAGCTTATTTTTGTGTATGGTGTTAGGGAATGATCTAATCTCATACTTTTACATGTCCCTGTCCAGTTTTCCCAGCACCACTTATTGAAGAGGCTGTCCTTTCTCCACTGTACATTCCTGCCTCCTTTATCAAAGATAAGTTGGCCATATGTGCATGGGTTTATCTCTGGGCTTTCTATCCTGATCCACTGATCTATCTTTCTGTTTTTATGCCAGTACCACACTGTCTTAATTACTGTAGCTTTGTAGTATAGTCTGAAGTCAGGGAGCCTGATTCCTCCAGCTCCTTTTTTCGTTCTCAAGATTGCTTTGGCTGTTCGGGGTCTTTTGTTTTTCCAAACAAATTTTGAAATTTTTTGTTCTAGTTCTGTGAAAAATGCCAGTGGTAGTTTGACAGGGATTGCATTGAATCTGTAGATTGCTTTGGGTAGTAGAGTCATTTTCACAATATTGATTCTTCCAATCCAGGAGCATGGTATATCTCTCCATCTGTTTGTATCATCTTTAATTTCTTTCATCAGTGTCTTATAATTTTCTGCATACAGGTCTTTTGTCTCCTTAGGTAGGTTTATTCCTAGATATTTTATTCTTTTTGTTGCAATGGTAAATGGGAGTGTTTTCTTGATTTCATTTTCAGATTTTTCATCATTAGTGTACTGGAATGCCACAGATTTCTGTACATTAATTTTGTAACCTGCTACTTTACCAAATTCATTGATTAGCTCTAGTAGTTTTTCGGTAGCATCTTTAGGATTCTCTATGTATAGTATCATGTCATCTGCAAACAATGACAGCTTTACTTCTTCTTTTCTGATTTGGATTCCTTTTATTTCCTTTTCTTCTCTGATTGCTGTGGCTAAAACTTCCAAAACTAGGTTGAATAAGAGTGGTGAGAGTGGGCAACCTTGTCTTGTTCCTGATCTTAGTGGAAATGGTTTCAGTTTTTCACCATTGAGGACAATGTTGGCTGTGGGTTTGTCATATATGGCCTTTATTATGTTGAGGAAAGATCCCTCTATGCCTACTTTCTGCAGGGTTTTTATCATAAATGGGTGTTGAATTTTGTCGAAAGCTTTCTCTGCATCTATTGAGATGATCATATGGTCTTTCTCCTTCAACTTGTTAATATGGTGTATCACATGGATTGATTTGCGTATATTGAAGAATCCTTGCATTCCTGGAAGAAACCCCACTTGATCATGGTGTATGATCCTTTGAATGTGTTGTTGGATTCTGTTTGCTAGTATTTTGTTGAGGATTTTTGCATCTATGTTCATCAGTGATATTGGCCTGTAGTTTTCTTTCTTTGTGACATCCTTGTCTGGTTTTGGTATCAAGGTGATGGTGGCCTCGTAGAATGAGTTTGGGAGTGTTCCTTCCTCTGAAATTGTTTGGAAGAGTTTGAGAAGGATGGGTGTTAGCTCTTCTCTAAATGTTTGATAGAATTCGCCTGTGAAGCCATCTGGTCCTGGGCTTTTGTTTGATGGAAGATTTTTAATCACCGTTTCAATTTCAGTGCTTGTGATTGGTCTATTCATATTTTCTATTTCTTCCTGAGTCAGTCTTGGCAGGTTGTGCATTTCTAAGAATTTGTCCATTTCTTCCAGGTTGTCCATTTTATTGGCATAGAGTTGCTTGTAGTAATCTCTCATGATCTTTTGTATTTCTGCAGTGTCAGTTGTTACTTCTCCTTTTTCATTTCTAATTCTATTGATTTGAGTCTTCTCCCTTCTTTTCTTGATGAGTCTGGCTAATGGTTTGTCAATTTGTTTATCTTCTCAAAGAACCAGCTTTTAGTTTGGTTGATCTTTGCTATCGTTTCCTTCATTTCTTTTTCATTTATTTCTGATCTGATCTTTATGATTTCTTTCCTTCTGCTAGCTTTGGGGGTTTTTTGTTCTTCTTTCTCTAATTGCTTTAGGTGCAGGGTCAGGTTGTTTACTCAAAATGTTTCCTGTTTCTTAAGGTGCGATTGTATTGCTATAAACTTCCCCCTTAGAACTGCTTTTGCTGTGTCCCATAGGTTTTGGGTTGTCGTGTCTCCATTGTCATTTGTTTCTAGGTATTTTTTAATTTCCTCTCTGATTTCTTCAGTGATCACTTCGTTATTGAGTAGTGTATTGTTTAGCCTCCATGTGTTTGTATTTTTTACAGATCTTTTCCTGTAATTGATGTCTAGTCTCATAGCATTGTGGTCGGAAAAGATACTTGATACAATTTCAATTTTCTTAAATTTACCAAGGCTTGATTTGTGACCCAAGATATGATCTATCCTGGAGAATGTTCCATGAGCACTTGAGAAAAATGTGTATTCTGTTGTTTTTGGATGAAATGTCCTATAAATATCAACTAAGTCCATCTTGTTTAATGTATCATTTAAAGCTTGTGTTTCCTTATTTATTTTCATTTTGGACGATCTGTCCATTGGTGAAAGTGGGGTGTTAAAGTCCCCTACTATGATTGTGTTACTGTCGATTTCCCCTTTTATGGCTGTTAGTATTTGCCTTATGTATTGAGGTGCTCCTATGTTGGGTGCATAAATATTTACAATTGTTATATCTTCTTCTTGGATCGATCCCTTGATCATTATGTAGTGTCCTTCTTTGTCTCTTCTAATAGTCTTTATTTTAAAGTCTATTTTGTCTGATATAAGAATTGCTACTCCAGCTTTCTTTTGATTTCCATTTGCATGGAATATCTTTTTCCATCCCCTTACTTTCAATCTGTATGTGTCTTTAGGTCTAAAGTGGGTCTCTTGTAGACAGCATATATATGGGTCTTGTTTTTGTATCCATTCAGCCACTCTGTGTCTTTTGGTGGGAGCATTTAGTCCATTTACATTTAAGGTAATTATTGACATGTATGTTCCTATTCCCATTTCCTTAATTGCTTTGGGTTCGTTATTGTAGGTATATTCCTTCTGTTGTGTTTCTTGCCTAGAGAAGTTCCTTTAGCATTTGTTGTAAAGCTGGTTTGGTGGTGCTGAACTCTCTCAGCTTTTGCTTGTCTGTAAAGGTTTTAATTTCTCCATCAAATCTGAATGAGATCCTTGCTGGGTAGAGTAATCTTGGCTGCAGGTTTCTCTCCTTCATCACTTTAATTATGTCCTGCCACTCCCTTCTGGCTTGTAGAGTTTCTGCTGAGAGATCAGCTGTTAACCTGATGGGGATTCCCTTGTGTGTTATTTGTTGTTTTTCCCTTGCTGCTTTTAATATGATTTCTTTGTGTTTAATTTTTGACAGTTTGATTAATATGTGTCTTGGTGTATTTCTCCTTGGATTTATTCTGTATGGGACTCTCTGTGCCTCCTGGACTTGATTAACTATTTCCTTTCCCATATTGGGGAAGTTTTCAACTATAATCTCTTCAAATATTTTCTCAGTCCCTTTCTTTTTCTCTTCTTCTTCTGGAACCCCTATAATTCGAATGTTGGTGCGTTTAATGTTGTCCCAGAGGTCTCTGAGACTGTCCTCTGTTCTTTTCATTCTTTTTTCTTTATTTTGCTCTGCATCAGTTATTTCCACTATTTTATCTTCCACCTCACTTATCCGTTCTTCTGCCTCAGTTATTCTGCTATTGATCCCATCTAGAGTATTTTTTATTTCATGTATTGTGTTTTTAATCGATGCTTGATTCATCTTTAGTTCTTCTAGGTCCTTGTTAACTGTTTCTTGCATTTTGTCTATTCTATTTCCAAGATTTTGGATCATCTTTACCATCATTATTCTGAATTCTTTTTCAGGTAGACTGCCTATTACCTCTTCATTTGTTAGGTCTGGTAGGTTTTTATCTTGCTCCTTCACCTGCTGTGTGTTTTTCTGTCTTCTCATTTTGCTTATGTTACTGTGTTTGGGGTCTCCATTTTGCAGGCTGCAGATTCGTAGTTCCCGTTGTTTTTCGTGTCTGACCCCAGTGGCTAAGGTTGTTTCAGTAGGTTGTATAGGCTTCCTGGTGGGGGGGACTAATGCCTGTGTTCTGGTGGTTGAGGCTCGATCTTGTCTTTCTGGTGGACAGGTCCACGTCTGGTGGTGTGTTTTGGGGTGCCTATGGCCTTATTATGTTTTTAGGTAGCTTCTCTGCTAATGGGTGGGGTTGTGTTCCTGCCTTGCTAGTTGCTTGGCATAGGGTGACCAGCACTGTAGCTTGCTGGTCGTTGACTGAAGCTGGGTGCTGGTGTTGGGATGGAGATCTCTGGGAGATTTTCGCTGCTTGATATTATGTGGAGCTGGGAGGTCTCTTGTGGACCCGTGTCCTGAAGTTGGCTCTCCCAGTTCAGAGGCACAGCACTGGCTCCTGGCTGCAGCACCAAGAGCCTTTCATCCACCCGGCTCAGAATAACAGGGAGAAAAAGCAGAAAGAAAGAATTAGTAGAAGAAAGAAAGAGAGAGGGAAAGAAAGGAAGAAGGGAAGAAAGGAAGGAAGGAAGGAAGAAAGAAAGAAAAGAGGGAGGGAGTGAGGAAGGATGGAAAGAAAGAAGGAAAGAAAGGAGGGAGGGAGGGAGCAATGAAAGCAAAAGGAAGAGTGAATGGAAGAAGGGAGGGAGGGAGGAAGGAAAGAAAGAAAGCAAGACAGGAGGGAGGGAGGGAGGAAGGAAAGAAAAAGAAAGTGGAAAGAAGAAGGGTGGGAGGGAGGGAGGAAAGAAAAAGAAGGAAAGGAAGAGCGGAGGGAGGGAGGGAGGAAGGGAAGGTAGGAAAAAAAGAAAGAGCAGGTAAAGTAAAATAGAATAAAGTATGAAATATAGTAGCGTTATTAAAATTAGAAAGTAATTATTGGGAAAAAAAAAAAAAGAACGGACGGATAGAACCCTGGGACATATGGTGGAAGCAAAGCTATACAGAGAGAATCTTACACAGAAGATTACACATACACATTCACAAAAAGAGAGCAGGGGGAAAAATCAAAAATCTTGCTCTCCAACCCCACCTCCTCAATTTGGGATAATTCGTTGTAAAAAGAGGAAAAGGGCAAGAAGTCTGAAATCTTGCTCTTTAAGTCCACCTCCTTACTTTGGGATAATTCGTTGTAAAAAGAGGAAAAGGGGGGAAAGTCTTAAATCTTGTCCTCAAAGTCCACTTCCTCAATTTGGGATGATTCGCTGTCCATTCATGCACTCCACAGACGCAGGGCACATCAAATGGACCGTGGAGCTTTAATCCGCTGCCTCCGAGGCTGCACAGAGAGATTTCCCTGACTCTGCTCTCACAGCTCCCGGGTCTCAGCCTTGGACCTGGCCCCGCCTCTGTGCGTCGGTCGCCGGAGGGCGTCCGTTCTTCGCTCAGACAGGACGGGTTTAAAGGAGCCGCTGATTCGGGGGCTCTGGCTCACTCATCCAGAGGGGAGGGAGGGGCGCGCAGTGTGGGGCGGGCCTGCGGCGGCAGAGGCCGGCGTGACGTTACAGCAGCCCGTGGCGCTCCGTGCGCTTTCCCGGGAAAGCCGTCCCCGGGTCTCGGGACCCCGGCAGTGGCGGGGTGCACAGGTCCCCCGGAAGGCGGGGCGGACAGTGACCCGCGCTCGCACACAGGCCCCGCGGCTGCGGCGGCGGCGGGCGGCGGCAGGCGGCGGCGGTGGCGGGCCGCGGGGGCGGCGGCGGCGGCGGGCCGCGGGGGCGGCGGCGGCGGCGGGTCGCGGCGGCGGGCCGCGGGGGCGGCGGCGGCGGGCCGCGGCGGCGGCGGGCGGCGGCGGGCGGTGGGCGGCGGCGGGCCGCGGCGGCGGCGGGCGGCGGCGGGCGGTGGGCGGCGGCGGGCGGCGGCGGCCCACGCCCGTCTCCGAGGTCCACGCCTTACCCGCGGCTCGCGCCTGTCTCCGGCGCTTCCCTAAGCAGCCCTTTTAATGCCCTCTCCTCGCACACCAGGAAACGAAAGTGAAAGTGAAAAAAGACTCTTGCCTCTTCAGCAACTCCAGACCCTTTCCCCGGACACCCTCCGGGCTAGCCGTCGTGCACTAACCCCTTCAGGCTCTCTTCCTGCCGCCAGCCCCAGTCCTCTCCCTGCGCTCCGACTGAAAGCCGATACCCAAGCCTCAGCTCCCAGCCCCGCCCGCCACGGCGGCCGAGCAGACAAGCCTCTCGGGCTGGTGTGCGCCTGAGGGCACCGATCCTCTGTGCCGGAATCTCTCCGCTTTGCCCTCCACACCCCTGTTGCTGTGCTCTCCTCCGCTACTCCGAAGCTTTCCCCCTCCGCCACCTGCAGTCTCCGCCCGCGAAGGGGCTTGCAGTGTGTAGAAACCTTCCCTCCTTCACGGCTCCCTCCCACTGGTGCAGGTCCCGTCCCTATCCTATTGTCTCTGTTTATTCTTTTTTTCTTTTGCCCTACCCAGGTATGTGGGGAGTTTCTTGCCTTTTAGGGGGTCTGAGGTCTTCTGTCGGCGTTCAGTAGGTGTTCTGTAGGAGTTGTTCCACGTGTAGATGAATTTCTGATGTATCTGTGGGGAGGAAGGTGATCTCCGCGTCTTACTCTTCCGCCATCTTCCTCTAGTTGAACTTTTTAAATAGATGGTACCAGATTGTTTTCCAGTAAAGCAATAACATAAAAAAAGTCTTTCACCAATGATAAATGATAGGATTGCTCCACACATCCTTGCTAGCAATTGATTTTAGAGTATATTTTAATTCTGGCAGCTTGTAGAATGAAGTAGTATTTCATTTTTACTTCACTATTCATTTATCTGAGTAGCAAGCTTGAGCATCTTTTCCAATTTTTGCCAGCCATATAGAATTACTCATTTGCTAGCTGTTGATTTCTATCCTTTGCTCATTTTTTTCCATTAAAAAATAGTTTATTTAAAATGGAATCTATTTCAGGATTCTCTGGATTCTCTTATGGTCTCATTTATTTTCTCTTCCCATTTCAATACCATATTCATTTATTACTGTGGTTTTATAACTTGTTCTGATATTTGTTCATTTTCATAATTTCCTTCAATTATTTTATATTTAATGTTACATGTAAACTTCAGAATAAGTTATCCATTTTTTTCAAAAATCATATTAGGACTCAAACTGTAGTCATATTAAATTTCAA
Source organism: Mesoplodon densirostris (assembly GCF_025265405.1). Taxonomy (NCBI): domain Eukaryota; kingdom Metazoa; phylum Chordata; class Mammalia; order Artiodactyla; family Ziphiidae; genus Mesoplodon; species Mesoplodon densirostris. Next base: position 44,048,393 of record NC_082667.1, read on the forward strand.
ACAACTGTGGGAGAATTATCATTTTCATGATGTTAAATTTTTCCATTAAAAAATAACATGATTTTGCATGTGATTTATTAGTATCAATGATTTAATAGTTTTCTTCATATTGTTTTTGATATCCTTTGTTAAATTGATTCCTAAGTACTTTATAGATTTCTGTTTATATTATGAATGGGACTTTTCCTAATTCCTATTTATGAGTTATTTATTGCTACAATAGTTACTATGCTAGAAAAGTTACTATTTTTTTCTGGTTATCTTATGGACAATAACTTTTCCCTATTTATATTGAAGTTAAATAATATTTTTCTTAGAATATCTTTGGCTTTCCCATTATTTAATCACTTCATCAACAAAAATAAATAATTGTTCTTTCAAAATTTATAACTGTTGTTTGATTTTTCCAGTTATTATATATTTTACATCCTTCAACACATGATTGATTAATCATGACACTAACATATATCCTTTTCTGGTTTTTAATTGTACTTAAAATGGTATTTACTAGTATTTCACAATTTATATTTGAATTTGCTTTTAAATCTTTATCATATTTAAGTAATTTCCTTATACTCCTGTTTACTCAGAGTTCTAATTAGTCATGGCTCCAGAATTTTTTTCAAATATATTTTCAGCATTTTGGTGATAAAAACACATAAATTTTTCTCTAATTTGTTAAGGAAATGAATTATGCTAATAGATCAATCAATAGGGAACAACTCTAGCATTTCTAGAATAACTTGTATTGGGGTCTGATATAATCCTTTGAAACAGTGATAGTTCTATTCTGTAATTTTTAAAATAAATTTTGCTTTTATAATAATAAATGAGGTGTTATTGTCTTATAGGTTTTAATATTAACATTATTGTGGCTTCATAAAATGAACTGGGAGGTCATATATTTCCTATGAGTTAACATAATTTTGACAACATTGAAATAGTCTTTTATTTAGAAGTTAGATAGCTTCCATTTTTAATAAGTTTCCTTAATCACAATTTCAAATTTTTTTTTGACAATTGGCCTATTAAATTTTCTACTTCTCTTGGATTGATTTTGTTAATCTATATTTTGCTGGGACACACTCTATTTCCTATAGATTTTCAAAATTTTTCCATCGTTTCATACAATTATCTTTTATGGTTCTTTGCATAATTTCTATATGTATTGCTATTTGTTTCCTGAGAACAAATTGAAACAGTATAATTAATAAATATTAAGATAAATATCTCTGATTTGCTTGCAAGCTGGAAAAAACATACAAATTTGTTCAAGTGTTACTATTTCGTGTCTTCTGAACAGAAAATTTAGAGATTTAGCCTTGGTGGCTTATTTTTTTCTGGGAAAAAGTTAATTATGTTTGGAATCATAATTAGAAAATGTACAATCACAGGAAGCCATTAAACCACTGTAACAGGACTTTTAAACATTTATAAAAGATATATTTTCAACTATGAAGTGAAAAGTAAATGCTTTCTTACATAAGGTTTAAGCAAATTTCCTTTCTAAACTTAGCCGGAAAATATCTTGCTTGTGGCTTAAGTGAGAAAAATGCATCATTACATTTGAAAGGAGCCTAATAAATAGCCCCCTCATTTTCTACTTGATTTCTGAACCAACTGAAATGTAAGACATAAGAGACAGCAAAGGAGGTTCAAAATATCACCTTTATTACTAATAAAGCTGATACTAGAAAATCTGAATAATATATGCTGGTAAGCAGGTTTTTTTAATAACAAACCCCAAAATTAGATAAACTCGGCTACTGTGACATGGTAACATTAGAATAAGGAAAACCTATCCCAACATCCTCCTGTCCCCACAGAACAAAGAGTCTGTCCAAGGAGTATGAGAGAAAACATACTTCCTTGTGTTAACTGAATCCAAGAACAGTAGAGATAATTGGTTGGGCAAGGCATTCCTAGTTACTTCTCTAAAACTCACCAATAATACTAAGTCACTCCTCTTCTAACAAGGAGTGAGTGGAAGAGGTTGAAAAAAAGATTCTAGAAGTCTTAGGCTACTAGGGTTTCCTCCACAGGTAAAGAAACATCCAGAAAAGGAAAGAAATAGACCTACTTTACACCGGAGAATTATCACATTTTATTGATTTTTTTCATTGATCCACCCATGCATCCATTAAACATTTATTACACACTACTAATATCTAGGCCATTAAAAAGATCAATCTTCAAACATTTCTCTAGAAAACCCTTATAGTTAACTCCCCAAAACAAGTTTAATACCATTTTCAAAGTGAATAAAATCTGGAGATAATTTATTGTCTACTGTCCAGATGCCCAATTCCTTTCCCTCTAGAATGATTAATAGAATGGGAAGAAAGACACAGCAATTATCTATTATTATTTCTTTGGTATTGAAGTAGATATTGATGTTTCTGGCATGGCCTGTAAAGACCTGTATGAGTATGAGGATAACAAACAGACCTTACTTACACCATTTTTCGTACGGATATCACACGTAGTAAGTAAATGCCTATATGATACTGACATCTAGACTTTTCTGTAGTATCTTTTCTGGCATTCCTAACACCATTAAAACACAGTAGTGCCATCTTCAGAAATACATAAATAATATCCTTTTATCTTCAGTATATATTACTTAGCCTGACTCGTAAAGCACTTTGTAATCTGGAGCCTGCCCACTTCTTCAGAGTTTTCTCTCACCACTTCTCTCTGAGTACTCACTAGTACAGTTTTACTAAACTATTTTCAGTTTCTGAACCCTACTGGCCTCTCTCTCACCAATGGACCTGTATACACATTGATCTCTTTGTTTGAAACACTCTCTCCCACGCTTCTCTCTTTCACTCCTAAATATCTTTCATATATCAATTCTCTAAGAGTCAGTGCATGAATAAGGGGTGACGTTCAAAACATTTAACAAGTATGGCTCAAGCACTGGTGACCAATCAGAAAGGACATAGGCTATGGTGCTGGAACAGAGTCATAGAAGGCTTACAGTGTCCAGTGTACCCCTTGGTGGCAGAGTCAAAACAAGATGTGGGAGGAATGTCTCTGGAGAGAAACCTGAGTAGCCAAGGTGTCAGAGGAAAGAGTTGGGAGTACAGGTAGAGGCTAATTACCAAACTGTACAGAAGTATTTCACTGTTTTAATAAGTGGTTCAGCCATTCTGTTGTAACCTCGGTAAATGTCTCCCTTTTATAAACTCCATGAGAAGGTTAGGTATCCCATCTATGTTCTCCCAGGGTATTTATCACTATGGTACAACGTGTCACACTGTATTATAATTTCCAATTCACTTTTCTATCTCCCTCACCAAATTAAAAGCTCTTTAAAGTCAAGGGCTTTGTCTTGTTTGTCAGGACCAAAACCTGGTAGACAAACTTCATAACTATTTGTGAAAGGGGAAGGAAGAATGGGAAGAAGACAGGAAAGAAGGAAGGAAGGAAGAGAGGGAACAGGGGAGAGAGGAAGGAATTGTAGTAGACCAGATGTACAAGTCTTATTAACATTCTCAAGTGCAGGTGTCCCCAGTGCCCAGGCCGAGGATAGTCCATGGCCTGTTAGGAACCGGGCTTCACAGCAGGTGAGCAGCAGACAAGCAAGCAAAGCTTCATCTGCCGCTCCCCATTGGTCCCCATCACTTGCATTACCCGCATTACCACCTGAACCATCCCCCCACCCATCCCCACCCCTGATTCGTGGGAAAATTGCCTTCCATGAAACCTGGCCCTTGTGCCAAAAAGTTTGGGGACCACTGTTCTAGTGTATTGCTTAAAATTTTAAGAAAGTATGAAGAGGAGAAAGACATAAAGATCATTTAATCCAACCTTCTCCTTTTATAAACAAAGACAAAAATTCAAAGGAATTAGTATTTTGCCCAGCATCATGTAGCTAGGGAAAGCACCCAAGTGCCCTAGTCCAAGATTTGTTCTCTTATTTTTTTCTTCCTTGAACCTTTTGAAAATCAAGATTGAATCCTATTGACAAAATATTCCCCATTAACATCCATGTACTTTTATTACTTTGGAATTGAAAGTTCAGTTGCTACTGTAAATACTTTCAGTGTATTTCAGTAAGGCTGATGTCTTTCTGTGGTGCTGTTTGATAATCATATAAAATAAAAATGCTCATATACATGCTAATATATTTATCAGGATTTGACTCTGAAATTCTATGACTTTAAGTCTCAAGATAAAAATCCTTGCCCTTATTTCTCTGCAAGCATGTTCCATGATCATAAAACATGCCTCACACTCCAGAAATAGTGCTCACTCCAACTAAACTGTTGGGACTCAGGTGAAACACCTGTGTTCTTGAAACTAAAATTCTCATGAGATTCAATTGTAAAAGAGAACATAGAAACTCTTGTGTAGCTCCGTGTTGCACACTTTCACTTTTCTGGCAGAAAATATAAGTAATCTTTCTTTTAAAATATTTACCTAATGTAATCGAGCAATGAATTAGGTGCTTAGGTCCCCAAACCACCTAACTAGTTTATTTGTATTAGCAAAGTACAAAGTGAAACACATGGTACACTGCCAGGGAGTTGTAACAGAAAATAAAGTAGCATATGTTTTGAATCAATTCCTCTTGCTGGTTTTAATAAAGCAGAAACAAGGCTTTCACCTATTCAATCATATAAACCACAGTTGTTTTAGAAGCAGCATTTCTCAGAATGTGTCCACTGCAGTACTGGTAAACACCAGTAAAAACGGAATCCTCAGACAGAGCACAGAAAAGTATTAGAGTGAAACTATTCTGTATGATACTATCATGATGGAAACATGTCATTACACATTTGTCAAAACCCATAAAATACACAACACCAAGAGTGAACCCTAATGTAAACTATGGACTTTGGGTGATGATGATGTGGCATTGCAGGTTCATTGATCATAAGAAAAGCACTACAGTAGTGACAGACGTTGATCGTGAGAAGCTGTGCACGTGTGGATGTGTGAGGATAGGGAGTATGTGGGAACTCTCTGTATTTTCCATTCAATTTTGCAGCAAACCTAAAACTGCTCTACAAAATAAAATATATGGGAAAAAAAGAGGTTCTCTCTCTCTCTCTCTCTCTCTCTCTCTCTCTCTCTCTCTCTCTCTCTCTCTCACTCACTTCCCCCCACACCCCCACACACGGAGAAGGACATAGTCAAGTAAACTTAGAAATTTCTGCAGACTGTCTCTGCCTCTTAGAGTATACGTGTGGTGCTCCCTGAACTCAATAAAAAGGAATTAGGCCCTTTTTTTTAAACCCAGCTCTCACTGACTAACCCCAGAACTAACTGTGAATAAATCAACTTAAACTCTATGTCTTCCTGCCTTTCATATCCTCAAGGAAAGGGGGAAAGGGAGCTCAGGAACCAGCATAATTAGAGTTCTCAGTCTCCTATGGGTTCAGAAATGGTTTGCCTCAGTCCCATCACCAACCCCTCCCACCTGCCAGGAGAGAGCAAGTGACAAGCAAAGATTATGTGAGAGCCCTTGAAGCCCAGTGGTGATGCTTCTCTGTGTTCTTCCTGCCGTCACATGACTTTAAAAATGAAGTCTTATACTGTTTATAAAATCAAGAGAATTAAGGCAGCTGGAGTATTCTATTCTCTCTTGCATTCCTATCTCCTTGACCCTGCCTTGATTACTTCAATTTCATTTGAATAACTTTTAAATGTACTTATAGTGATCACTTGCAGATTGTTTAGAATGTCCTCAGAAAATGATTCTTCCATGAAAGAGTGGAGGAAAAAAAAAAGGCTGTAAAGAATAAGCTTAACTATTCTAATAAAATAACTTTGATCTTGTTCCTTATATGTGTTGTACAAACTGGGAGGTAGTAGTGGAGGATATTGATGAGATTTTTTTCCATTAAGAAAAAAGGAGAGTGTGCCTGCCCCAGGGTTCTTTCTATAGCTTCCACACCAGAATATGCCTTGGCTTACCTAAAAGTTCAAAGTCCTACAGTCAAAATAATGTCCAAAATTTCCTGAATTTTATAAACTCAGGATACTTTCTGAGCAATATCTTTTAGTGTCTTATGAGACCCCACTAGTCCTAGGAAGAGTTTGAGAAATGCTTATCTGAAGGCTATGTTTGGTCTAATTGACTGTAAATAAGCTGATTTATGACATCAATTAACTTATGACTATATGATATGTTATCAATTAGGAATTTCCCCCAGATATAGAATTTTAGTTAAGAAGACCTTTGAGATTCTTTAGTTCAATTCCATTTTGTGTGTAGGACTAAAATGGTTTCACAACACACTCAGGGGCACACAGAAAACAAATGACTCAGTCAGAACTGGATCTCATGTCACTGATGCTCTCTCTTTGAAACCTTCCCCTCAAGATGACATGCAAGTATCTTATCTGAATTGTGACCCTCCAAAGTTTGCGTGTTGAAGCCCTAACACCTAATACATCAGAATGTAACTATATTTAGAAATAGAGCCTTTAAAGAGGTGATTAAGTTAAAAGAGGCTGATAGAGTGAGCCCTAATGCAATTTGACTGGTGTCCTTAATAAGAAGAGGGGGAGATTGGTTCAAGATGGTGAAGTAGAATGACGTGCTCTCACTCCATCTTGTGAGAACACTGGAATCACAACTAACTGCTAAACAATCATTGACAGGAAGACACTGGAACTCACCTAAAAGATATCCCACATCCAAAGACAAAGAAGAAGTCACAGTGAGATGGTAGGAGGGGCACAATCACAAAAAAATCAAATCCCATAACTGTTGGGTGGGTGACTCACAAACTGGAGAACACTTATACCACAGAAGTCCACCCACTGGAGTGAAGGTTCTGAGCCCCATGTCAGGCTTCGCAACCTGAGAGTCCGGCAACAGGAGGAGGAATTCCTAGAGAATCACACTTTGAAGGGTAGTGGGATATGATTGCAGGACTTCAACAGGACTGGGTAAAACAGGGACTCCACTCTTGGAGGGCACAAACAAAGTAGTATGTGCATCGGGACCCAGGAGAAGGAGCAGTAACCCCATAGAGACAGAACCAGACCTACCTACTAGTGTTGAGGGGTCTCCTGCAGAGGCAGGGGTTGGCTCTGTCTCACCCTGAGAACAAGGACATTGGCAGCAGAAGTTCTGGGAAGTAATCCTTGGCATGAGCCCTCCCAGAGTCCCCATTAGCCCTACCAAAGAGCCCAGGTAGGCTCCAGTGTTGGGTCGACTCAGGCCAAAATACCAACAGGGAGGGAACCCAGCCCCACCCATCAGCAAGCAAGCAAATTAAAGTTTTACTGAGCTCTGACCACCAGAGAAACAGCCAACTCTACCCACCACCAGTTCCCCCATCAGGAAACCTTCACAAGCCTTTTAGATAGTCTCATCCACCAGAGGGCAGACATCAGAAGCAAAAAGAACTACAATCCTGCAGCGTGTGGAACAAAAACTGCAATCATAGAAAGACAGACAAGATGAAAGGCAGAAGGCTATGTACCAGATGAAGGAACAAGGTAAATCCCCAGGAAGACAACTAAATGAAGTGGAGATAGGCAACCTTCCAGAAAAAGAATTCAGAATAATGATAGTGAACATGATCCAGGACCTCGGAAAAAGAATGGAGGCAAAGATCGAGAAGATGCAAGAAATGTTTAACAAAGACCTAGAAGAATTAAAGAACAAACAAACAGAGATGAACAATACAATAACTGAAATGAAAAATACACTAGAAGGAATCAATAGCAGAATAACTGAGGCAGAAGAACGAATAGGTGACCTGGAAGACACAATGCTGGAATTCACAGCTGCAGAACAGAATAAAGAAAAAAGAATTAAAAGAAATGAAGACAGCCTAAGAGACCTCTGGGACCACATTAAATGCAGCAACAGTCTCATTTTATGAGTCCAGGAAGGAGAAGAGAGAGAGAAAGGACCCGAGAAAATATTTGAAGAGATTATAGTCACAAACTTCCCTAACATGGAAAGGAAATAGCCACCCTGTCCAGGAAGCACAGACAGTCTCATACAGGATAAAACTAAGGAGAACCACGCTGAGACACATAGTAATCAAATTGACAAAAATTAAAAACAAAGAAAAATTACTGAAAGCAACAAGGGAAAAATGACAAATAATATACAAGGGAACTCCCATAAGGTTACCAGCTGATTTCTCAGCAAAAACTCTACAAACCAGAAGGGAGTGGCATGATATACTTAGAGTGATGAAAGGGAAAAGCCTACAACTAAGATTACTCTACTCAGCAAGGATCCCATTCAGATTCGATGGAGAAATTAAAAGCTTTACAGACAAGCAAAAGCTAAGAGAGTTTAGCACCACCAAACAAGCTCTACAACAAATGCTAAAGGAACTTCTCTAAGTGGGAAACACAAGAGAAGAAAAGGCCCTAAAAAAACAAGCCAAAACAATTAAGAAAATGGTAATAGGAACATATCAATAATTACCTTAAACGTGAATGGATTAAATGCTCCAACCAAAAGACACAGACTCGCTGAATGGATACAAAAACAAGATCTGGGCTTCCCTGGTGGTGCAGTGGTTGAGAGTCCGCCTGCCAATGCAGGGGACACGGGTTCGTGCCCCAGTCTGGGAAGATCCCACGTGCTGCAGAGCGGCTGGGCCTGTGAGTCATGGCCGCTGAGCCTGCGCATCCGGAGCCTGTGCTCCGCAACGGGAGAGTCCACAACATTTAGAGGCCTGCATACCATAAAAAAAATAAAAAAAAAACAAGATCCATATATATTCTGTCTCCAAGAGACCCACTTCAGACCTAGGAACACATACAGACTGAAACTGAGGGGATGGAAAAAAGGTATTCCATGCAAATGAAAATCAAAAGAAAACTGGAGTAACAATACACATATCATATGAAATAGACTATAAAATGAAGAACGTTACAAGAGACAAGGAAGGACACTACATAATGATCAACAGATCAATCCAAGAAGAAGATGTAACAATTATAAATATATGTGTACCCAACATAGGAGCACATCAATACATAAGGCAACTGCTAACAGTTATAAAAGAGGAAATCGACAGTGACACAATAATAGTGGGGAACTTTAACACCTCACACCAATGGACAGATCATCCAAACAGAAAATTAATAAGGAGACACGAGCTTTAAATGGTACAATAGACCAGATAGATTTAATTGATATTTATAGGACATTCCAATCAAAAACAGCATATTACACTTGTTTCTCAAGTGTGCATGGAACATTCTCCAGGATAGGTCACATCTTGGGTCACAAATCAAGCCTCAGTAAACTTAAGAAATTTGAAATCATATCAAGCATCTTTTCTGACCACAACACTATGAGATTAGAAATCAATTACAGGGAGAAAAATGTAAAAACACAAACACATGGAGGCAAACAATATGTTACTAAATAAGCAAGAGGTCACTGAAGAAATCAAAGGGGAAATGAAAAAATACCAAGAGACAAATGACAATGAAAACATGACAATCCAAAACCTATGGGATGCAGCAAAAGCGATTCTAAGAGGGAAGTTTATAGCTATACAAACCTACCTCAAGAAACAAGAAAAATCTCAATTAAACAATCTAACCTTACACCTAAAGAAACTAGAGAACGAATAACAAACAAAACCCAAAGTTAGCAGAAGGAAAGAAATCATAAATATCAGAGGAGAAATAAATGAAATAGAAACAAAGAAAACAATAGCAAAGATCAATAAAACTAAAAGTTGGTTCTCTGAGAAGATAAACCTGATAAACCATTAGCCAGACTCATCAAGAAAAAGAGGGAGAGGGCTCAAATAAATAAAATTAGAAATGAAAAAGGAGAACATAAAACAAACACAGCATGGGCTTCCCTGGTGGTGCAGTGGTTGAGAATCTGCCTGCTAATGCAGGGGACACGGGTTCGAGCCCTGGTCTGGGAAGATCCCACATGCCGCGGAGCAATTAGGCCCGTGAGCCACAACTACTGAGCCTGCGCCTCTGGAGCCTGTGCTCCGCAACAGGAGAGGCCGCGATAGTGAGAGGCCCGTGCACCGTGATGAAGAGTGGCCCCCACTTGCCACAACTAGAGAAAGCCCTCGCACAGAAATGAAGACCAACACAGCCCTAAATAACTAAGTTAAAAAAAAAGAATATAGATTTCTCTAATAGATATTCTTAAAAAAAAAAACAGCAGAAATACAAAGCATCTGAAGAGACCACTACAAGAAACTCTATGCCAATAAAATGGACAAACTGGAAGAAATGGACAAATTCTTAGAAAAGTATAACCTCCCAAACTGAACCAGGAAGAACAGAAAATATGAACAGACCAATCACAAGGAATCAAACTGAAACTGTGATTTAAAATGTTCCAACAAAAAAAACTCCAGGACCTGATGGCTTCACAGGTGAAATCTATCAAACATTTAGAGAACAGGTAACACCCATCCTTCTCAAGCCCAAAAAATTATAGAGGGAGGAACACTCCCTAACTCATTCTATGAGGGCACCATCACCCTGATACCAAAACCAGACATAGATACTACAAAAAAAAGAAAATTACAGACCAATATCACTGATGAATATAGATACAAAATTCTTCAACAAAATACTAGCAAACAGAATCCAACAACACATTAAACTGATCATACAACATAATCAAGTGGGATTTATCCCAGGGATGCAAGGAATCCTCAGTATACACAATTCAATCAATGTGATACACCATAATAACAAGTTGAAGAAGAAAAACCATATGATCAGCTCAATAGATGCAGAAAAAGCTTCTGACAAAATTCAAAAACAATTCATGCTAAAAACTCTCCTGAAAGTGGGCATAGAGTGAACCTACCTCAACATAATAAAGGCCATATATGACAAACCCACAGCAAACATCACTCTCAATGGTGAAAAACTGAAAGCATTTCCTCTAAGATCAGGACAAGACAAGGTTGTCCACTCTCACCACTATTATTCAATATAGTTTTGGAAGTCCTAGCCATGGCAATCATAGAAGAAAAAGAAATAAATGAAATAAAAATTGGAAAAGAAGAAGTAAAACTCACTGTTTGCAGATTACATGATACTATACATAGAGAATTCTAAAGATGCCACCAGAAAACTACTAGAGCTAATCAATTAATTTGGTAAAGTTTCAGAATACAAAATTAATGCACAGAAATCTCTTCAATTCCTATACAATAATGATGAAAAATCTGAAAGAGAAATTAAGGAAACACTCCCATTTACCACTTCAAGAAAAAGAATAAAATACCTAGGAATAAACCTACCTAGGGAGACAAAAGACCTGTATGCAGAAAACTATAAGACACTGATGAAAGAAATTAAAGATGATACCAACAGATGGAGAGATATACCATGTTCTTGGATTGGAAGAATCAATATTGTGAAAATGACTATACTACCCAAAGCAATCTACAGATTCAATGCAATCCCTATCAAATTACCAATGGCATTTTTTATGGAACTAGGACAAAAAATCTTAAAATTTGTATGGAGACACAAAAGACCCCCAATAGCCAAAGCAGTCTTGAAGGAAAAATACAGAGCTGGAGGAATCAGACTCCCTGACTTCAGACTATACTACAAAGCTACAGGAATCAAGACAATATGCTACTGGCACAAAAACAGAAACATAGATCAACGGAACAAGATAGAAAGCCCAGAGACAAATCCAGGCACCTATGGTAAACTAATCTATGACAAAGGAGGCAAGGATATACAATCGAGACAAGACAGTCTCTTCAACACGTGGTGCTGGAAAACTGGACAGCTACAGGTAGGAGAATGAAATTAGAGCACTCTGTAACACCATACACAAAAATAAACTCAAAATGGATTAGACACCTAAATATAAGACCAGACAATATAAAACTCTTAGAGGAAAACAGGAAGAACACTCTTTGACATAAATCACAGCAAGATCTTTTTTGATCCACCTCCTAGAATAATGGAAATAAAAACAAAAATAAACAAATGGGACCTAATGAAACTTAAAAGCTTTTGCACAACAAAGGAAACCATAGAAAATGGGAGAAAATATTTTCCAATGAATCAACGGACAAAAGATTAATCTCCAAAATATTTAAACAGCTCATGCAGTTCAATAGTAAAGAAACAAAAAACCCAATCCAAAAATGGGCCAAAGACCCAAATAGACATTTCTCCAAAGATGACATACAGATGGCCAAGAAGTACTTGAAAAGCTGATCAACATCACTAATTATTAGAGAAATGCAAATCAAAAGTACAATGAGGTATCACCTCACACCAGTTAAAATGGGCATCATCAGAAAATCTACAATCTACAAATGATGGAGGGGGTGTGGAGAAAAGTGAACCCTCTTGCACTGTTGGTGGGAATGTAAATTGATACAGCCACTATGGAGAACAGTGTGGAGGTTCCTTAAAAATCTAAAAATAGAATTACCATATGACCCCGCAATCCTACTGCTGGGCATATATACAGCGAAAACCATACTTCTAAAAGACACATGCACCCCAATGTTCACTGCAGCACTATTTACAGTAGCCAGGTCATGGAAGCAACCTAAATGCCCATCAAAAGACGAATGGATAAAGAAGATAGGGTACATATATACAATGGAATATTACTCAGCCATAAAAAGTAATGAAATTGGGTCATTTGTAGAGACGTCGATGGATCTAGAGACTGTCATGCAGAGTGAAGTAAAAAAGAGAAAAACAAATATCATATATTAACGCATATATGTGGAACCTAGAAAAATGGTACAGATGAACCAGTTTTCAGGGCAGAAATTGGGACACAGATGTAGAGAACAAATGTATGGACAGTAAGGGGAGGAAGTGGCAGGGGTTTGGGATGGGGGTGGGATGAATTGGGAGATTGGGATTGACATGTATACACTCATGGGTATAAAATGGATGACTAATAAGAACCTGCTGCATAAAAAAATAAATAAAATTAAATTCAATAAGAAAAGGAAATTTGAACAAACAAGAAGAGGCAACAGCGATGCATCCACAAGGAGGAAAGATCATGTGAAGACATGGACAGCTGCGAGACAAGGAAAAAGGCCTCAGAAGAAACCAAACCTGTCACAAAAGCTCTTTCTTGGACTTCCAGCTTTCAGAACTGTGAAAAATAGTTTTCTGTTGTTTAAGTCACCCCATCTGTGATATTTTGCTATGGCAGCCCTCAAAAACTAACACAGTCCTTCTGCTATCTGATTCCCTTACTTTTTCAACATTTTCCTCTTCAATCCCAGTGTAAAATGTACATTTCAACCATAGTACATCCCTTGAACATTCCTGCCTCTGTCTTTCCCCACAGCTTTTTTTCTAGAATGCCACTTATCTCTTCCCCTGTATATTATCTACTTCTATACAGTGAAACTCCACTTCTGTAATTACATTCCTGACTAGCCCAGCTCATGATGTTCATTCCTTTTGCTAAACTTCTCAAAAACTACAACATATGAGTTGTATCATTCTTATCATACAATTATTATTACTAGTTATCTTTGATGATTCTGTGTCTTGTCACCCAAATTAGTTCCTCAAATACCATTTCTTTGGTATCTCCACTGTAGCTAGTCTTTGAACATATTTTGTTGATTTTTCTCTACTTTTAAACGAGTGAGCCAGAAGATTTTTTTCCCCAAGATATATATGGGGAAATCAGTTTAATCCTAAGGAAATTCAACAAAACTAATGACCATGGGAATTTGTAATGGTGACACCACAAAGCAATATTATAAAAGTAGGCATATTTGGTCTTCTCTCCTGATAACAATAACAAATTACTAGCATAACTCTCCAGTTATACATGAAATTACTGAGCATTATATACAAAGCCAAATTGCTAAAGCAAACTGCCCATTTAAAATAGATATTCTCTGGTCAATTCTGCTTGTATTTCTTCATTCTTTACTCCCAATTTCTTCAGCAAACTCAACCCTCAATAATAGTATTTTTGCTATCTTATGAGTATTCTCTGCTATGATGTTTGGTGTTAAAATAGCAATCTAAACTGCATAGTATCTCTGAAGGTTTAAAATGGTCCCTAAGCTGCTTGGCAGTATTTGTGCCAAGATTATTCAACTTGTAGAGTAATTCTAAGATTTGGACTCGTGATAATCATCAGCTTTGGGGATGAAAGGAAAGGACAAAGAATGACTTCAGAGAAAATGAGCTTTAACTGCTTTAATGAGCTACTCGTATTCAATTATTCAATTATGATGAATCAGGAGTCGTTTTGGTCAATATCTTGTCAAATCAAATTGCAGCAGACTTAAGGACAGAGCTTCTAACTAAGTGTCTTTAAAACTTACATCTGAATATGCCCAGAAGCTGTCAATATCTAACTACGTATCTACCACTTTTCTTCTCTCTTAAAAGCAAAATCTTATATTTTTAAAGATAAGACCATAACTTATATTTTATAATCTCTTCAGACAAAATAGCACTGTCTGGAAAGGAATCATTTATTCTTTTTCAAGAGGTCTCTGTGGAAAGCCTTAGAAGAAAGAAGCTTCTTTCTTTTTTTTTTTTTTTTTGTGGTACGCGGGCCTCTCACTGCTGTGGCCTCTCCCGTTGGAGCACAGGTTCCGGATGCGCAGGCTCAGCAGCCATGGCTCACGGACCCAGCCGCTCCGTGGCATGTGGGATCCTCCCAGACCGGGGCACGAACCCGCATCCCCTGCATCAGCAGGGGGACTCCCATCCACTGTGTCACCAGGGAAGCCCGCTTCTTTCTTATTAGGATTCAAACCAAGCAAGAAACTTTTCTCATCACCTTGGTTCTCTGATTCCCTATGATATTTTAACAAAATGCCAGTTATCCTTATTTATTTTAATTTTGTCAAGTGTAACTTCAAAAGCCAATTGTACTGCCAATGCTGCCCTCTGAACCACCTGGGAACTTTCCATTCGAGAAGGTCTGATCCTAGAACAAAGTGTAGAACTCATTCTCTAATTTGCTCCTAAGCCATAGTAGATGAACTCTGAATCAGTCAATATCAATTCCTCCCCTCAAACTTTAATTGACTACACATAAGGTGCCAAAATCATTTGGTATGAGAACCTTCAGGCTGAAAGAGCCCCAAGTAATTGAGTTATAAATATGCCATTGTTCTTCACATGTCCCAACTGGAAAATAAAGGCCAGAAAAAGACAAGCCCTGAAGATTATGTGTAGTGATCTGATGGGAGGGCAGAAGTCCAGATACTTTTTGTCACACTGGCCTGCCTTTTATTTTCGAACATTTATTTCCTTGGAGAGTGGCCATTATAATAAAGATCATATACCTTCAAAGTTCCAAGATAGTGGCACTCCAAATAGATGCTAGGGGACAAATAAAGCATAAGAATTTAAAGGTGACTTGCCAAGCAGGACTCTTAATTGGATATTCTCCATGACTATGCTGAATGTCAGTAATAACTGTGTGAGGAAGGAAAGGCAGGCCATAAGCAACTAAAAACTGACCTTTTAAAAATTCACTTTAGGTTCCCAAAGTCCTTCATCTAGGAAATGATGCTTTGGAATGCAAATTCCTAGGGTATTTCCTTGGACTCAAATGAAGGGCAAACCCATGATATCTAAAGCAAGAGAAGTTCCCTTCTACACTTCATTTGTTTCCCTCTACCCTAATATTACTCACACTTGGTTGTGCACCTGTCATTTTTGTAAACAGCACAAACTTGGGTATATGATACTAATGCGATAACAAAACTCAGGTGGTAACATCATGTGACTATGCTATAGTTAGAGAGACAAATGATGCATCTTAAGTAATAGCTATACATTGAATGAAATCTTATACATTATTCTTTGATTTTAGTGTGTAAAAATGCAATTCTACCCATTTTTCTGGCAAGCATCTTCTATAATCCTCCCTCTCCTAAACACCATTTAAATTTAAATATTAGTGGAAAGTACCTCTAACCTCCTAAGAACATTCTGTGACAGAGAAAAGTAATTGATGTGCCCTCTGGAAAGATTTCTATGACTTCAAAATTATATTTAAAATTTGACTTGCTTGCTTTATAAGCTTGGAGACTTTGTTTCATTTGGTATACTTTGTTGTCTCTAAGCTACCACAGACAGCTAAACAAGTTATAGCTAAAAGCTTTAGGCTTCATGTGCATTTTTAGTTTGGTTCTCACCACAGTCCCTGTAGGAAGTACTACCATTAGCACCACCCCCCGGCCAAACAAGCCTTAAAGAGGTCAAGTAACCACTACTAAATATTGTATTCAGAACTGAAACCTAGGACTTTATACTCTAAAGTTATAGCGCTTAGAGTATATGAGAAATAACGAAGGATAGAGAAGTGTGGAGAAGTTGCTGCTAAAACCAGCAACACTGAGATGGGATGGCTGCTATTAAAAGCCAGACAACAGAATTATGACACAATACAGTAATCTAGCATAATTTCTGGACAAACAAAATAATGACTCTGGGTCCTGAAGAAAGTTTATATTCTGTGCAGTATGCTCTCTTTAATAAATCAAAGAAATGCACAGTACATTTTTAGATAGGTTTCTATGACAAATAAAATACAACACACTATTTAAATGGATAAGTTTCAGTTATTTGGGGATGGAGTTGGTCCTAGGCAGAATGATAAAATGGGAAAACTTTTCTATAAGTAAGAGCTCCTCTTTCTTTTCCAAAGTTCATGGTCCACTCTATCATAATCAGTTTCTAAAAAGAAAGATTCTATTAACCACTTCCAACTTCATAAGAATGACAGACATTATCTGTTTCTTTTCCCTCAAATATTTAGTAATAGGAATGAAATAGAATAATCTTTCTTATTAAAAAAATTCAGCCACCAGAGAATATTAAATTGGAGTGTGAAAATTTGGGGAACAGTAAGAGTCATTATCAGAGTTCCTAAAGTCACAGTGCATGGGTATCTATACTACTTGGGGGAAAATTCAGTCTGTGTAAAACTTTTACTTATGAAAAATGCTGTATTTCTTAGAGCTGTCTTCTCAGTGAGATAGCTTTGTGTTTATTTATAATATTCCCAAAGTATCTCTGAGATAACTAAGACATGTGAAACTAGACCATGAAAGAGCCATCAAAATCTTTCGCCCAATTAACCACTTATTGTTCTGTTAAAATATACATCTGCAATGACTGAACTTTGAGAAAAAGATTTTTTCTGACTGTCAAGGGCACCATTTGATTCATTCCACATAATTAGGCTCTTTTTCAGAGTCCTAGTTAGTCTTTTTATTTAATTTTTCTTTCTCTTCCTCAAAGGTGTCAATCCAAGCAGCATTCATAATGTAGGAAATTTTCCCAAAAGACCCCTCAAGTTTCCTATATACCTGGTAATGGTCATGTTCACAATGCTGAAACTGTAACATAATTGCTTTTATGGCATTATTTCTTAATGAACCCTGTTAAAATGTAAGTAACTAAAAAGTACATAAGGGGGCTTCCCTGGTGGCTCAGTGATTGAGAGTCCGCCTGCCGATGCAGGGAACACGAGTTCGTGCCCCAGTCCGGGAGGATTCCGCATGCCGCAGAGCGGCTGGGCCCGTGAGCCATGGCCGCTGAGCCTGCGTGTCTGGAGCCTGTGCTCCGCAGCGGTAAGGGCTACAACAGTGAGAGGCCCACGTACCGCAAAAAAAAAAAAGTACATAAGGTACCTCCATTTGAGCTTTGAAATGGGAAAGATCAAAGAGACACCTTCTATCTCTTTCTTGGCTTCAGTGAACTGTAGCTCAGTAAATGATAACAGTTCAATTCCTAATACGGAAGACTCTTATGATTAAAAAGAAAAGTACAGTTAACAATAACACCAATTTATTTGGATGAAACATCCTGTTAAGCAGAAAATTTTCTGAACACTTCATGAAAAATATATCTTAGTTGTACATAAAGGTGGCCTTTTACTCAATGTGGCTGCTCAATAGTTTAATAAAAATTCTTTCTTATGAGATTATATTAGAACTATCTGAGAGTTAAACATATTTGGAGTATAGAAATAGACAATGAAATCTTTAATCTTCTGTCAGGTTGTTAAAATCATCTAAGGCTAGTTGTGGACAAAAGCTATGACTACTTGACTGACTTATGGTGACATACATGAAATTTGTTGATTATCTCAGCTTAATACTTCCACTAGCTAATGACATAATTGTTATTATCATGTGTATAATGGCACTCTCATAGAGTATTAAAAATAGTTTTTAAAACGCCAGTGCTTAATCAATACTTAAGTATATTTTAACAATATTCAACCATCATGTATTATGAAACTAATATGTTTCTGATACTGTGGTACAGAGTGCAGGAGATTCATAGATTAAAAACACATTTTTCTTGACCTCCAGAGATTTAATATCTAGTAAGGAGTTAGAGTAAAATTTAGAAACATAGTTGTGTGCTATAACAGACATATGCATAGTGATCTGAAAACAAGACAGAGATACAGCTACTACCGGTGGAGTGAGAAAAGGCTTCACAGTATATGTGACATCTGAACTGGTTATGGAAAGGGGAGTTGAAGTATGTCAGAGAAGGTAAAGAAAGGTATTCTGATAGACAGATATAGAGCTGTGAAGGAGCATAGTGTGTCCAGCAAGAACTGGTACCTAGAAAAAATGCCTAGGGCATAGTAGATGTTCAATAAATGTCTCTGGAATGAATGAGTAAAAGGTAAAAGTGTAAAGTTATATTTGACTGGAAATATAAACAGTGTATATGAATAAAAGGAAATGCATTTGGGGAAATAGAGAAATATAGGCAAGAACTAGTGGTCAATTTCCAATATAGTTTTCTTACTATATAGTACTGTAATAATTACTTTACTGAAATGAACCAAAGTTTAGATATAGAGACTTTTTTTTCGATTATCTATTTCTGCATTAAAAAAAATCTCAAACTTAATGGCTTAAAACATCAAGAGCATTTATTTTTTTCACAAATGTGCACTTCTGAAATTAATAGCTGGTCTTGGCTCCACTCAGCTGAGGCAGCTTAAAGACTGAGGCCTATAGGTATCTGAAGGCTTGCTCACTCACACATCTCACAGGTGGTACTGGCTATCAGCTGAGACCTTCACTGGGGCTATCAGCAGAAATATGAACACACAACCTTCATTTTAACTTGGGCTTCCTTACAATATGGTGGCTATGTTCCAGTGGTGAGTATCTTAAGAGAGAGGCAGGGAGAAGCTGTATAATTTTTAGATCTAGTCTTGGAAGTTACATAGTATCATATCTGCTATACTCTTTTGGTCAAAGCATATACAACCTCTTCCAAGTTGAAAGGGGTAAAAAATAGACTTCTTGTCCTGATTGTTGGTGTGACAAGGATTATAAGAGCATGTGAGACCATAAATATTGCTGTGAACATTTTTAGAAAATGCAATCTACCACAAATGTTTTTTTTCCTCATTCCCATAATAAATATTTAATAAAAATGACATACACAAAATAGGAGTCTAACTTTTTTTAATGGACTCAACAGTAGAAACTACAAAATTCATCTTGTTTAGATCAAGACTTATCAATTATCTTACTATATTATAATTGCCAATTTCCTAATCTGATATTTTAAGCTTCATTAGAGAAGGGAATGAGTCTGTATTGTTTAATCATTGTATCTCCAACACCTGGTGGGATCCTGGAATTTTTTTTTTTAATAAATGCTAAATTTGTATTTGCTAAATAAATGAATACACAAGTATATAAACTTATTAAATATCATTTCTTCCTGTATAACTGACTTCCATAGTATTTTAATATGTATATATTTTAGAATCCTCATGCCAATTTTGATATCAATATAATTGTTAGTGTGTGATCCACTCAAACATAATGATAATTGAAAGTTTTTGAGAATTATAATCTTGCCAAGGTTGGGGAATATATGGTCAGACCACACAAGATGACTGTTCTCTTGCTCTCTGTACATCCCCTGCTCAACCAGTGCCTGTTTCACCTACACCCTCACCGGACTGACCAGCCTACATACTTGCCCCATGCCCCAGCTAGTGATTGTTCTAACCTTTAGATCAGAACATTTCCACCTGGAGAGATTATCAAAGGGGTGGTGAGGGGCGTGCACCTCTGCTAGTTTCCCTGGTAACCAATGAGCCAACCTGAAGTCAATTCCCCCTATAACTGGTAACTTCCCCCCTACCACCCCCAGACCCTGGGAGTGAAGACTGACGCCATGACCTTGTCCTGCCTGCCATCCACTGCACACTGTGCGGTGTCGCTCCAGGACCTTGTTTCTGTCACCGACACTGGGCTGTTTCTTCGATCTTGAAGCTGGGCAAGTACAGGCCTTGTAGGCCTGCGGGCTGCAGCCCAATGGGGGGGGCAGGTATCAATAGCAAATAACCAATATTTTTCTTATTTTTTAATAAAAGGAATCAGCCATCTGAAATCAGAGTAAGTTTTTAAAAATAAAACAAAGATTATAAAAGTTTGAACTGCTACTTTAAAAAATTTACCCACCTTCTTCCAGTGACTAAAATACACCCTGAAGTCAATTCAGTCACTATGAAAACAATGTTCAAATCCCTTTGAAACATTGCGTGTATTTGTAATTTATTTAAATATGTGTAAGAGAGAAGACTAAAAAACCTCCATCTATTAGTATGTGTACTCCTTTTTATAGTTGCTACACAAATGCCCAATTTATGTTGAATAGTCCCCCATCACTCTCTCACCCCTCCTCAGTTCAATGAAAGCATATGGAAATTGACCAAACCTGATTTTTAACATAAGAAAAAAATTTCACTTTTGTTGTTTGTAAGATACCCCATACTATGATCTCTTCATATGTTAAAGCATAAAATGTATGATTTGGGGGATTTATATGTCTGGACAACATTTATTAGTTATAAGATTTTTGAATGAGTTACTTTGAAGTGCTGCATGAAATTTCATTTGCAAATCAGTGAATGTTTAATCTAGTTTCCTAAGCTATTACCAAGGAGGCTTGTCAGTTTCAATTCCCTTCAATAATATTTAAAACGAACAAGGATGAAATTACATTGTAAGGGAATGTGGAGGAGCATGTGATGAGGTTTAGAATGCTTTCTGTTTTGAATATGGCAAGAGAAGTCTGTTGTCAAGTGAATTTCCTATAGTGCCTTAACTCCCTCAAAGCCTATTGTCTCTTGAGTGACACAAATGTTGACCATGCATACATATGAGCTAGTCTGAAAATGACAGTGATAAAATATGACTTTTAATCTATTTGTTAAATTTCTGGTAAATTCTTATGAATATAGCACTTAACACAAGTGTAGTAGGGAGAATGGGAGCAAGGAGAACCTGCTCTGACTTTGTCATTTAAGAAGTTTTGCACTGGACATATTTGTCTTGTTCCTGATCTTAGAGGAACTTTCAGCTTTTCACCATTGGGTATGATGTTAGCTGTGGGTTTGTCATACGTGGCCTTTATTATGTTGAAGTAGGTTCCCTCTGTGCCCACTTTCTGGAGAGTTTTTATCATAAATGGATGTTGAATGTTATCAAAAGCTTTTTCTGCATCTCTTGAGATGATCATATGGTTTTCATTCTTCAATTTATTAATGTGGTGTATCACACTGATTGATTTGTGGATAGTGAAAAATCCTTGCATCCCTGGGATAAATCCCACTTGATCATAGTGTATGATCCTTTTCATGTATTGTTGGATTTGGTTTGCTACTATTTTGTTGAGGATTTTTGCATAAAACGAACCCTCCTACACTGTTGGTGGGATTGTAAGTTTTTCTCCATAGCCACTATGGAAAACAGTATGGAGATTCCTTAAAAAAAAACTAAACGTAGAGCTACCATATGATCCAGCAATCCCTTTCCTGGGAATATATCTAGGGAAACCATAATTTTTTTTAAAAAAATACATGCACCCCAATTTTCATAGCAGCACTATTTACAATAGCCAAGACATGGAAGCAACATAAATTTCCATCAATAGGGGAATGGATAAAGAAGATATGGTATGTATATGCAATGGAATATTACTTAGCCATAAAAAGAATGAAATACTACCATTTACAGCAAAATGGATGGATCTCTAGATTACCATACTAAGTGAAGTAAGCCAGGAAGAGAAAGACAAATATCATATGATGTCACTTATATCTGAAATCTTAAAAAAAAAAAGATACGATGAACTTATATACAGAAAACATTAAATAATCAGTAATGTTCTTTTCTTATTGTGCTTGCTAGAATGTATTTTTTAAAGTTAAATAATAATCGTCAAAGTGAGCTTCTCATTGTTTACAAGTGAAAATTATCCTATCCTAAGAAAGTTTCTTTTCTTTCTTATTTTAGTCAGGGTTTATTAAGAATATCTGCTGAATTTCATCAAATAACTTTTGGCATCTAGAGCTATATTCATTTATATTCATTAACATCATGTGTCATAAAATGTGTTAAATTTCCTGATTTTCTACTCACTCTCATATCCTGGAATCCTATCTGTGAATACCTCATTGCTGAAATCCAATTGATAATATTTTATTTACATCTATAATTTAAACTATCATTGAACTATATTTTCCTTCTTTGTACACTTTTTATCATGTTTTGATATTAATATCATATTGTCTTTTTATAATGAATTTAGAAGACTTCTCCCATTTTCTTATGGTCTATAATTTAAATAAATTAGAACTATCTCTTGTCTAAACATTGGATAAAATTAATCTTTGAAACTCTCTAATCATAGTTCCTTGTTTAGTGATATATTTTAAATCTCCTCTCCAATCTATTTTACAATAATTGGTATCCCAAGTTTTCTGCTTATTCATGAGTCAATGTTGGTAATATATCTTTTTTCTCAGAAAACATGTATGTAATCTAGGTTTTCAAAAGTTTAGAGTATTTGATTATAATTATTTAAATCTCATTTGTATCTGTATTATATCTCCATTTTCATTTAGGATTTTCCTAATGAAGGAAATGAAAATGGAGATATAATTCATTTTTGCTTCCCTTTTTTGCCTAATTCAGCTCATAATCTATATTACTGATATATTAAAGAAATAGTTTTCAGGTTTATCTTTTCTTATTTGTTTGTTATTTTATACTTCATTTCTTCAGATCTACTTTTATGTATTCTTTCTACTGCTTTATTTTAGCATATTCTTTATTTTGTCTAATTTCTCAAGATTAATACCAACTTTCCATACTTTTTGTCTTTCTTCTTTAGTAATTAAACCATTTAAAATGTAAATTTTTCTATGAGAATACCTTTACCTGTGTCTTATGGGTTTCAGTGTAGAGTTTTCCTTTTATAACTCTCTAGATAACTTGTAATTTCACTTTTGAATTCCTCCTTCATCTAAGGGTTATCTAAGAGAATGTTTCTTAATTTCCAAGTAGTTGATTTTTCAGAACTTCTAGATTATAAAATTAACTATCAGAGGATGTGATCTATAAAATCTCTACTTTAAAATGTTTTCATTTATTCTTTGTCAGCAAGTGGAACACTGATTTTAAAAATATCCCATGGATATTAAAAAAATTGTCTCCTATTTGTGAGATGCAAGGTTCTGTCTCTCTCTCTCTGTCTCTCTCTCTCTCTATCTTTTCTCTCCCTACACACACACACTCACACACACACACACAAAGTGTGATTATATTATTCAATTTCTTCCCATCTGAACTTCTTTTTGTTTACCTGATTTGTCATGGTCTATAAATGTGAATCCAAATATCCTAATTTAATGTTTTAATCAAATTCTCCTGTGGTTTAATAACTTGTCTTTATATAATCAGCTGCTGTGTTTTTGGAAAATACAAGTTTACTACTGTTCTTTTCCATAGAGAATTGCATTTTACTACTCTTTTTTTTATTATTGCACAGTGTTCTTTTTATCCTATTTAACCTAAAATTCCTAACTTGTCTAATATCAACTTTGCTTCTCCTGCCTTTCTTTGTTTTTAATTTGTGTGGTACATCTCTGCCCATTCCAATTTTTCCTTTAAAACCACTTCTGTATACATAAATGTACTTGTATTATTTTAATTGCATAATTTGTTTTTCCATTTTTGTGAATTTTTTTCACAGTAGCCTATTTTTATTTGTGTGATCAAATTACTGTTGATTATGCTTTTCCTATGTTTCTTGGCTCCCTCATCCCCCTCTCTTTCTGCATATTTACTCACATTATCTCCTGTTAATATAAGCCCTTCCTACCCCCACCCCATAAGTCATGTTAGAAATCTTTATTAGTCTACATTATTCTTCACGCTCATATAATCATACACAAACCAAATATATTTGCACACACAAACTTATAGTCATCTAGATTTTCCATTGTTTGTTTTATAAAAATATGATCACATTATCTATAATTCTCTACATTTTGCTTTTTTCTTCATGAATACCTCATAGAAATTTTACCTCCAGTTCAAATTATATAGTTTGTATTAATTTTCTTTAATGCTGTATATACTTCCAAAGAACAGGTGCAGCATAATTTGTTCAATAATTCCTCTATCCATTATACATTGGGGTTTTTTGGCTTTTTATTTTGGCCGTGCTGCATGACACATGGGGATTTTTGTTCCCTGACCAGGGATTGAACCCACAGCCCCTGTAGTGGAAGCATGGAGTCTTAACCCCTGGACCACCCAGGAAGTCTCTATTATACACTGCTGTTTTCTCTTTTATTTTTTCCATACTTTTTTTTTACTTGTTTGATCAAATTACCTTTATCTCGTCCCTCTTGTAAGTTTGGAGGTTCTATGGAAATTTTACATTCTACTAATGGTTACCCATCAATTCCAAGGGCACTCTTTTTATAATGCATTCCTCTCCCATTGCCTTCAGTCCAAAGTTATTCCGATCTCACAATTTGTGGGAGACATACTGTGTCTGGCCCTCTGAGCAGGGGATATATCAGCTTGAGGTTTTTTA
This sequence comes from Mesoplodon densirostris, assembly GCF_025265405.1. Taxonomy (NCBI): domain Eukaryota; kingdom Metazoa; phylum Chordata; class Mammalia; order Artiodactyla; family Ziphiidae; genus Mesoplodon; species Mesoplodon densirostris. Next base: position 44,073,251 of record NC_082667.1, read on the forward strand.
AACACCTATTGAGTCCAAAGGAGAAAATCCCTCTACTACCATAAATTACAATGGTTAATTCTTTCTAGTAAAAGAGATAAAGAGAACTCTTCCTAATTCTTCAGCATTGGGGGAGGTACTTAGGGACCTGAGGGACCAGTAAGTTCTTACAGCAAATGTGGATGGGCAGGTGCTAGTTTTTTCTTAGTGCTCCATAGACCTCAATGGGCCAACTTCTTTTCAGGAAGCACAAAGCTCTCATTGGTCCAATAAGAGATCTTCTCTGTAGTGTTCAGGATCTGGGCAGGTCCAGATAAGAGGTAAGTCCTACGTATGTGCTTCCTGCCAGGATCTCCACAAAGGCAAGACCTTGTTCTCTGCTTCCAGGCCCAGTTTTCTTTGGATGCTGCTCCACTCAATGAGTAATTCTCAGGGGAAGGAAAGGGCAAAAGAAATGTACATGTAGCCTGCCATTTTCCCTGAACTCTCTCCCATTTCTATCTCTCAGATATTAACTATTATTTATGACTTACTTCAAATGATATCCCTTCCATGAATTTTTTTTTTTTTTTGCAGGGAGAGATCTTTGGGATTTTTTTATTAGTTTCTGCTTTATAACAAAGTGAATCAGTCATACATATACATCTGTTCCCATATCCCTTCCCTCTTGCATCTCCCTCCCTCCCACCCTCCCTATCCCACCCCTCTAGTCGGTCACAAAGCACCGAGCTGATCTCCCTGTGCTATGCAGCTGCTTCCCACTAGCTATCTACCTTACGTTTGGTAGTGTATATATGTCCATGCCTCTCTCTCGCTTTGTCACAGCTTACCCTTCCCCTTCCCCATATCCTCAAGTCCATTCTCAAGTAGGTCTGTGTCTTTATTCCTGTTTTACCCCTAAGTTCTTCATGACATTTTTTTTTCTTGAATTCCATATATGTGTGTTAGCATACGGTATTTGTCTTTCTCTTTCTGACTTACTTCACTCTGTATGACAGACTCTAGGTCTATCCACCTCATTACAAATAGCTCAATTTCGTTTCTTTTTATGGCTGAGTAATATTCCATTGTATATATGTGCCACATCTTCTTTATCCATTCATCTAATGATGGACACTTAGGTTGTTTCCATCTCCGGGCTATTGTGAATAGAGCTGCAATGCACATTTTGGTACATGTCTCTTTTTGAATTATGGTTTTCTCAGGGTGGGATGTTTTCTCTCATCTTTGAATTGGAAAACATGTCCCTCTCGAACGTCGATTTTTGGATTCTGGTTAGCAACAATGCCCAACACTTATTGAGTGTTTACTGTCTGCCAAGCACTGTGTTATATATTTTATATGCACAACTTTGTGCTCAATATCCATGTGCTTGATAAGGGGCCAAGCCACTCAATCTCCCTTATTCCCTCACCTCAGAGGCTGTATATATTTCTGCTGGGGTCTTTCTGTGAATAGGCTGAGTGTCAAGTCACATAATTAGAAATGGCCACTTGGAAAACACATTGGATATCTCAATTTTATTTAATCATAAAACAAATCAAAGTAGGTACTTTAATGTACAAATAATCTGGTACCTTCACTGGTTGGATAGCTATACTAGCTTCATAGGTAGAGTTAATAATTGGCTCCAAATGCAGGGAGGTCTTCAGCTGTTCATGATTTTCTTCTTTCCATCTGAAAGTCACTAACTTAAAGCTCCTGATTTACTTTTTTAGCAGTTTTCTTTTTTTTAACATCTTTATTAGAGTATAATTGCTTTACAATAGTGTGTTAGTTTCTGCTGTATAACAAAGTGATCAGCTATACATATACATATATCCCCAGATGAAATAAAATAAAATCCTCTCTTACTTGATCATATTGGATAGAATTTGCCAGTGAACAAAGTAATATGTTGGATCAGAATTTTTACCATCAGTATGACTAATATATAATTGGTAGTGACTTGAGAGTAATTTCTTCTTTTTTTCATCTTTACTGGAATAATTGCTTTACAGTGTTGTGGGGTTTTTTTTCATAATTTCTTCTTGATGTAAACAACATAAAGTAAAATGGCTACTCTCTCAATACAGATAAATATTATTTTGCATAAGGCTATCCTGGTGCTTTAAATAATGAACCACTCAACCAAGATCCAAAGTATTTTTCATATCTGTAGCCTATATCTTAAAATACCATAACAAGGTAGAATGTGATCATTCCCAACTACTGGAGTTGCAGAAATGGCTCACGACTCACTGCCATATATATGTGAACCTTGCTTCCTCTCCTAAAAGAATGTATTACCTTAAAACTTTAAAGCTGAGTTAAAATTTTTAATATTATCTGAGGTATGTAGCACTTTTTGTGGCAATCAAACACCAAATGAGGGTTGAGACTCACTGAGTGTAGAATCTCAGGATATTAGCTATGAACAGGGAAGAGTAAAATAATCCCAAGACAGGTCAGTTACATGTACTCTGACTGTCATGTACAAACAGAACTGTCTTTTCTGTCACTCTGTGGCATTTTTTCATTCATTCATTTGGCAATTCATTTAATTAATAGATATTTACCCTAGAGATTATCATATTAAGTGAAGTAAGTCAGGCAAAGACAAATATCATATGATATCACTTATATGAGGAGTCTTAAAAAATGATACAAATGAACTTATTTACAAAATAGAAATAGACCCACAGACATAGAAAACAAACTTATGGTTACCTAGCATGTACACACAATTTTATATAAAATAGATAAGCAAGAAGGAGCTAGTGTATATAGCATAGGGAATGATACTGAGTATCTTGTAATAACCTATACTGGAAAAGAATCTGAAAAATATTCACTGAACTGAATCACTTTGCTTTCCATCTGAAACTAACACAACATTGTAAGTTAACTATACTTCAATTTTAAAAAATGGGAAAAAAACAGGTATTTATTGAATGTCCACTATGAACCAGACACTGGGTCAGACACCATAGTGAACAATATACAATTCCAATCATGTTATTGAATAAGGGAATAGTATTTATTTGGTCACTGTCTATCTCACCCACACCAGAATGTAAGCTCCATGAGGGTGAATGCATCCCAGAACTCAGAAAAGTACCTGGCAATTAAGGAATAGTAAGTAAACAACTAATGATAATTTAGAGTAATAAGTGCTATACTACAGTATTTGAGTAGGAATCAGCCTTATTTTTCTTTTCTGCAAAGGGGCAGATACAAAATAAATTAGGATTTGGAGGCCATACAGCCTCTGTTGCCTCCTGCAATTGTAACTCAATAAAGCCATAGACATAGCAAATGGATGTGATTGTATTCCAATGACTTTTATTACAAACAAACAAACAAAAAAGCTGCAGGCTGGGTTTGGTCTGGGAGGCTATAGTTTGGCCAACCCTGTGTTAGAAATATACATAAGAAGTCTATATACACAGACTCACTCATCTGTGGAGGGTTTGGGAAGACGTTCTAGAAAAAGTTTAAACTAGGATTTCTCAAATGTTAGCAGGCATGTACATCAGTCACCTGCAAGGCTTGTTAAAACACAGATTGCTGGGTCCCACCCCACAGTGCCTGAGTCCATAGTCTCGGATGGAACTTGATATTTGTATTTCTAACAAGACCAGGTAATACTGATGCTTCTGGGGACCACACCTTGAAAACCACTAGTCTAAATTGATACATGATAACTCTGTAGGGGGAGGGAGAGAGACAAAATGTAGGGAATGTAGAAAATATGGGAGATGATACATTCAGAGGGCCAAAGGCAAGAAAAAATAAAACATGTTCAGTAGCAAAGACTTCACTAAGACTGGAACATGGGTGGAGAAGGGTAACTGAAGAACAGTGAGAGATAAGGCTGGATAATTAGGCTTCATCCTAAGGGCACATGTATCCCATGTTGTTCACAGTTGTCACAGGCTATTAATGAAAACTAAATTTCTTGTTGTGTCCGTTTTACCTCACATGTGATTGTGTATTTTTTTAAATAACAAAGCTATCATAATTGAAAAACTATATTTGACGGTATTTTTTTTTAAAGTTCAAGCAAACTATAGTGATTTCTTAGGAGAGTGAAAGAGTATGTGTATGTGTTTTGCGTACTTGACACCAAATAACTGATGAGTTTATCACACAAATTTTCAATGGACTAAGTGCTATAAGAGTCTTGTGCTTATTTTCTTCGGATGCTCATCAATGTTTAATTTTCTAGTTTATACATTTATTAGTTATTTTTCTTTTCCTATCTCCATAACCAGACTCTGCCGCATTCCATGAGGGCAGAGACGTTGTCTCTGGTTTACCAGCATATTTCCAGGATCTGGCTCAATGCTGTTACAGCGCAGGTGTTTAGAAAAAGATGTTGAATAAAAGGATGAGTGAATTAATGAAATGACTCTAAGACATTAAGTTACTTAAAATTTTTTAAAATATTTTCAGTTAGATGACATGTTATAACAAAATACAGTGAGTCACCTACATACGAAACTTCAAGTTGCAAACTTTCAAAGATGAAAACATGCATTTGTATGTCCAATCACATAAGTTAGTTCACGTGTCTGGCATACATTGTCACGTGTGTGCAGCTTCTACAGGTGGTTGTGCTTTTGTGTACTTTACAGCACTGTTGCTGTGCAATACGAGGAGCTTACGAAGACCTGATGCAATTGCAGGCCCAGAGAAAGGATGAAGAGAGAAGACAAGAGGAAGAAGTAACCGAAAAACCCAAGAGATTCACGATTCAGGAAATGGCAAAGGGGTTTTCTTTATTTGAGGAGCAACTGTTAGTTTTTGAGGCACAGGACCCAAACGTAGAACAGTACACAAAGGTTGCAGCACCCGTTCAGAATGCAATCCAGGGCTACCATGTCATCTATGACAAGAAAAAAAGAGCTACGACCTAGACATCACTGGATCGTTTTTTCAAGAGGGGAGATAGAATTGAATCCAGCAAGGAACCAGAACCTGTGACATCGACATCAGGCATGAGTGAAATTGCAGCCTGGCCTCCATCTCCTATTGCTGACGATCCCTCAGCTCTACCATCTCCCACCTCTGCTCCCTCATCCAGTCAATAACTCTTCTTGCCTGTCCACTCGATGCCAGTCCCTGTAGGCCAGCTGTTGTACTGTACTACTGTACTTTTCAAGGTACTGTACTGTAAGATTAAAAATGGTTTCTTTATTTTTTGTGTTTGTTTTTTTATGTATTATTTTTGTGAAAAGTATTATAAACCTATTACAGTACAGTACTGTATAGCTGATTGTGTTAGTTGGGTACCTAGGCTAACTTTGTTGGACTTATGAACAAATTGGTTGTATGAACGTACTCTCAGAATGGAATTCATTCATGTGGAGAGGACTTACTATATTAGAAAAATTTTAAAATAGAGTCCTTTATATTGTTAAGTAATGGTAACTCAAAGATAAAATAAATAGTAGGTATAAATAAGAGAAAATTTTGACCTATAAAAAAGGTCTTTTATTTTTTATTTTTAGAAGAGATAGATTTGGTACTTGTTAAGTATATAATTCTTATTTGGATATTTTCCATGATATAATTCATAACTTGTTTTATGAACATTTATCTTGTGTCCTTCTCTAAGAAAACAGAAAGTGTACAATGGACAAAAAATAAGGTCAACATGATATATGAAGAAGCAAAATAAACATCATAAGGAAATATCAACATTCCTTTAACAATCAATCACTAATAATATGTCAGCAAGCATGAAGTCATCTTTAACTTGCAGTTCAACGGAAACAGATCATTTAAGTAAGGAAGGCAATCTTACTAAATTCAACACACTTATCAACAGTTGCTTGACTATTTCACAAAACTGAAATACAGCTGCATAAGATAAATGCATAAAAAACTACAGCATGCAAATTAAAATACTAGTCTTCCAAAACTGCTTTGGACTGAATCTTCAATCAGATTTAACAAACTGAATTTTTTAAAACTAATTTCTTTATATTTATTTTTGGCTGCGTTGGATCTTCATTGCTGCACACAGTCTTTCTCTAGTCATGGCAAGTGGGGATTACTCTTCATTGCAGTGCATGGGCTTCTCATTGCAGTGGCTTCTCTTGTTGTGGAACAAGGGCTCTAGGTGCATGGGCTTCAAAAGTTGTGGCACACAGGCTCAATAGTTGAGGCTCATGGGCTTAGTTGCTCTGCAGCATGTGGGATCTTCCTGGACCAGGGCTTGAACCCATGTCCCCTGCATTGGCAGGCGGATTCTTAACCATTGGGCCACCAGGGAAGTCCAGAAAACTGAATTTTTAATCAACTATCATATTTTACTTTTCAAAGTAAAGAATTTGTCTTTAAATGGAAGAAACCTTCTTATCTTAGTCTTCTTAGAAGTAGACTCTTTTTGAAGGGAGAGGAAAGTTATTTTCATTCTGAATACCACAAAATACATATAGACACATATAAATGAAAACATTTTTCAGGCATGAAGTATATATGAATATAATTCTTTTCCCATAGATGTACATACTCTGTATTGGCCCTTATATGTCTGTGAGAAAGAGATGAACTACAATTCTTCCAAACATTTAAATAATTACTAGCTATAAAAAAAATTCACAGTAATAAAACTTATTCTTCTTTTATCATAATGTCATCATACATCTCAAAGGAGAAAGTTGAGAACTATTTAAATGAATAATTAATTTCACGAGAAATTGGTAAAAAATTTAAAAAAGAGGGGTTTGAATTTTAAGTGATAGATGAGTATTCAGGTTTAAAGAGAGAAAGCATGGAGGATAGAATGATTCTAAAGTCTTTAATATTTCATTAAATAGTACCTTCTTCAAGTAATTTATTGTATCTGAAAATTAAGGAGGGGGAGAATTAAAAAATACATTAGAAGAAAAAGTATTCCTGCAAATCTCCAGCTCAATATATATGTAATTGATTGTTAACCTGACTTTTCCAATTGCTTTAGAGTTGCATCCAAGAGCCACCACAAGCATTCTAAAGAGAGCTTCTGGGAGGGTTAACTGAGAGAAATAGATACCATCAACCCTTCTGGTACCCCTCAAGACTATATGAGAAGTCCATGTAACTTTGGGACCTGTCAGCTGTGGCAGTCTCCCTTCTTAGCCATGGAAGAGCATATTCTCATTTATTGTCAAAGCTGTCACCATTTAATTGGTATCAGATTCTGACTTGTACAAGTAACATTCTTCACTTTAAAAACCCGGAGGGTACTGGGTTATTGGACAAACACGTAACTACTGTTCAAATGTTTCTAGGAAACTGAACTAATTGTTCCAATGGATAATGAAAAACATAACAAGATATTAAGAAATCCAAAGCGACATGTGTGAAGTCTTATTTAGCATCCTGCAGTACACTGCCAAACGTGATTTTAAATCTCAAGAATGGTATTTAAGTGGAGAATAGATGGGTGCTTCCTTGCTATATATATATATTAAAAAAGACTATATGAGAAGAAAAAAAGGAAATAAAAGTGTCCATGAATAGAGATGTAGGAAGTGTAGATATCCTAGTAAAATTTTACATCCTTCCTTCACAAAGGAAGGATAAAGTTTGCTCCTCTCATTCCAATAAGGAGGCTCCCAGAGAACTATTTATAGAGATTGAGGTGCACACAAGAAGACAAGATGGCATCCCCTTGTCTAGGTGGACATCTGCCTATGGCCCTCAAGATCATTTGTGAAGAAGGAAGGGAGAGTGGAGAGATTATGCAAAGTGAAAAGTGGAGACAGCAGTGAGACATGCAACATTCAAACTGTTTGGCATAATAAAGGTATGGGAATTTCCCATGAGCCAGATAAGAAAGTAAATCGGCTTCAGTAACCACCTCAGAAGCTGATTCCAGCAACAACAGAAATGATATACTGTGGGGAAAGAGAACTCAAGAAGGTGTGAAGAGGGCCTCCCTGGTGGCGCAGTGGTTGAGAGTCCGCCTGCCGATGCAGGGGATACGGGTTCGTGCCCCGATCTGGGAGGATCCCATATGCCGTGGAGCGGCTGGGCCCGTGAGCCATGGCCGCTGGGCCTGCGCGTCCGGAGCCTGTGCTCCGCAGTGGGAGAGGCCACAACAGTGAGAGGCCCGCATACCGCAAAAAGAAAAAAAAAAAAAAAAAAAAAAAGAAGGTGTGAAGAGAATGGCTTCCACATTATGAAGCTGTTCAGGGGGAAAACCTACAAAATCTGTGAAGACCTCACAGGTTCCACATTAAAGAGTCACCATTTAAATGCTGGCCATACCCATCTCATTGAAAACCAGGAAGACTACAAAGGCACCAATTAAGTAATAAGATTTCTGCACATTTCCCCATCTCTGATCCTAGAAAAAGGCAGGAGAGGAGTTAAAGAGATGATTTTGCCCTTCTCTACAGTGAGACCCTCAGGCTGAGGTTTAGCAAAAGTTATGCAGAAGGAAGAATATGAACTTAAAATACTCAACTGATTTAAATTTTACGGTACTGCAATAGACTTTTTTTTTTTTTTACCCAAAAGTGACCAGAAAGTTATGGGAGTGCCTGAGACAGGAAAGGAAATTTCTACATAGAGCATGTTAGAAGGTAGAAGTTAGAATATGATTTTTTATTGAGGTGTAGTTAATTTAAAATGTGTTAGTTTCAAGTGTACAGCAAAGTGAGTCAATAATATTTTTTTTCAATTTTTTTTCCATTATACGTTATTACAAGGTTTTGAGTATAGTTCTCTGTGATATACAGTAGGTCCTTGTTGTCTACCTATTTTATATAGTAGTGTGTATATGTTAATCCCAAACTCCTAATTTATCTCCCCCCACCACGACTATCCCCTATGGTAACCATAGGTTTGTTTTCTATGTCTCTGAGTCTTTCTCTGTTTTGTAGATAAGTTCATTTGTATCATTTTTTTAGATATCACATATAAGTGATATCATATGATATTTGTTTTTCTCTGTCTGACTTCACTTAATATGATAATTTCTAGTTACAACCATGTTGCTGCAGATGGCATTATTTCATTCTTTTTTATGGCTGACTAATATTACATTGTATATATGTACCACATCTTCTTTACCCATTTATCTGTTGATGGACATTTATGTTGCTTCCATGTCTTAGCTATTGTAAATAGTGTTGCTATGAATACTGAGGTGCATGTATATTTTCAAATTGGAGCTTTCTCTGGATATATGCCCAGGAGTGGGATTGCAGGATCATATGGTAACTCTATTAGAATATATTTTAAATATTGTAAATATCATCATCTAATTGCAAATATTTAGTATATTTCTTACATATACAGATTTTTAACACTAGCCAAAATAATTCATTTTATCTAATCCAATAATACTTTTTTTTTTTTTTTTTTTTTTTTGCGGTACGTGGGCCTCTCACTGTTGTGGCCTCTCCCGTTGCAGAGCACAGGCTCTGGACGTGCAGGCCCAGAGGCCATGGCTCACGGGCCCAGCCGCTCTGCGGCATGTGGGATCTTCCCAGACCAGGGCACGAACCTGTGTCCCCTGCATCGGCAGGCAGACTCTCAACCACTGTGCCACCAGGGAAGCCCCTCCAATAATACTTTGATGGTAGCATCTAAAGATGTTTTGGTAAAGAAGCAGAGTAATTTTTCCTAATACAAACTCAAAAAGTTTAATGATATTCTCCTACCTTAATCTTGACTTCATCTGTCATTAATTGAACTAATACCTTATTGATCTAATTCATGTTTAAGCCTTTAACATTTCTTAGTATTTACCTATACACTCTCATTTGTCTCAGGTTTACTCTTTCAAGTTTATGTGTTTCCAAGTAAATAAGTCAATGTTAACAATATCCATTGTCTTCATGAATCTTAGGTGATTACTACTCCCAGATTTTATGTTTTCTAAGTGAAAGTCCTATATTTTAAGCTGTTGTCATGCATGTAAAAGGCTCCAAGCTTCATACTGCATTTAAATTAGATCTGTCAAAAGCAACACTAATTTTTGGCAGCTATGGAGGAGAGCTAGTCAAAACGTTCTTTTTAACCAGAAAACCCACACATGGTATTGAATTGATTATATGATGGTGGAGTTCATTTATAGAGCACTGAATTAATTTTCTCAAAGCTAATAAATTAATTTACAGCTTAAGTAAGAAAATTCAATTTTCCATTAAAAAAACATTTTATTGGCTGAGTGAGGAAATAGAATAACCTATAACAAACATGTAAGTTTTCTGGTCATCACAAACCTCATATACAAATACTACATTCCTGGGAAATTAACCACAAAAATCATAGTTAAATAGCTGAATATCTTGGACTGTTCTCTCCTCCTCAGCAAACATACAGAAAGAAGCTCATATAATCATGATAAGAAACAGGATGTGTAGATTTTTACTTAATTAGTCCCATTGCTATTTGGCTCTTGTTCCAACATGACTCTTAATTGTAGAAATATTATAATCATAGAAGTGTAAATATTTTCTTGTTTTCTTTCCTTTTGCTTAGAAGGGCAATTTCACAGTCACTTAAGTACTTAATTCATGAGAGGTAAATAAGGTCCAAAATTATTTCCTCCTATAGGTCTCTTATTCAATTCTAATGTAAGATACTTTTTTTATAACTAAGGTCAGTCAAATTAAAGCCTATACTTTCTGATCTCTACTAATAAAAGCTGTGTGTACTTTCTCTAAATTGTCTTCAGATATGTTGTAGTATTCTTGAGGCTGAGAACCAGAACTTCCAAATGTAGCTATTTCAACAATTTAGGGTAATTTATGATAAGCACTTTTTTTCATTTTGTTTCCAATATCTTTCCTAGTGAGAGCAAATATTTATTGATCCTTTCTGGACACAGTATCATATTGAGAAAATATCATTAATAGGTAACCTTCTAGGATTTCAGCCACTTTCCTGTGTCAGAACGAAAAGCCCTAAGTCACAAATTCAATATTTTTGTAAATATTTACTATTCGCTATATGCAAAGAAGCATGCTGAGAATTCAAAGAGGAATAAGCTAAGTCTATGCAATCAAGATATTCAGAGCTGAATGTACATAGTATTTTACAAAAACACTAGATAATTATAAATAAGGAGTGTGTTACAAAGCCACTGTATAATTATAAAGTAGCTTTCTTTAAAAATATACTTATGGGGCTTCCCTGATGGTGCAGTGTTTGAGAGTCTGCCTGCCGATGCAGGGGAAGTGGGTTCGTGCCCTGGTATGGGAAGATCCCACGTGCCACAGAGTGGCTGGGCCCGTGAGCCATGGCCGCTGAGCCTGCGTGTCCGGAGCCTGTGCTCCACAACGGGAGAGGCCACAACAGTGAGAGGCCCACATACCGCAAAAAAAAAAAAATATATATATATATATATATATATATATATATATATATATATATATACTTATGGGGCTTCCCTGGTGGCGCAGTGGTTGAGAGTCCGCCTGCCGATGCAGAGGACACGAGTTCGTGCCCTGGTCCAGGAGGATCCCACAAGCTGGAGAGCGGCTGGGCCCGTGAGCCAAGGCCACTGAGCCTGCACATCCAGAGCCTGTGCTCTGCAACAGGAGAGGCCACAACAGTGAGAGGCCCACGTACCACAAAAAATAAAATAAAATAAAATAAAAATAAAAATATACTTATGACAATCTTATTAAATTTGTTACACTTTTAAAGAATGATGGAACATGAAACAGAGGCCTGAAGAATTCTATTCTATACTTTCAACGTTTAAGAAGTTTTGGTAAGGAACTAGCAATTATTGGAGGTATTTAATAAATTTTAATTCTTTGTTACAAGTTTCAAAACATTAGGATCCAGTGCAAAATATGAGCTCCTTGGCAAGCCTCAGTTAACAAGAACTTTCCATTAACCAAAATACTTTAGCCTACATCATTCTGGGGAAATAGAGATTTATCATACTATTAGGAAATTTAGATTCTAAAAAGGGGACTTCCCTGGTGGTCCCGTGGTTAAGACTCCACCCTCGCAATGCAGGGGGTATGGGTTTGATCCCTGGTTGGGAAACTAAGATCCTGCATGCTGCAGGGCATGGTCAAAAATAAAAAGAATTTTAAAATATAATTGGGTGTTTAATTTTGGGAAAACACGATATATGCAATAATCTTAGAATCAGACACAGTGAAACATATTTCTCAAATATTTTTCTTGTTGAAAATAATTTTTCTAGAAAAACATGGATTGAGTTTTTTCCTTTACATTTGTCACAGCGTTGCTTTCCTATCTCTTTGGTAATTATCTAGGCAAAGATAAATATCTATTTTTTGATTCTTCCTTTCAAATTCTTTCCTTGAACACCTATTCACAGCGTTCTAGTCAAATCCAGATATTTAAACTTCAAAGGTAACTTGTGACCTTATGACTCATATCAAAAGCCTCAATCTTTTCAGCCACATTACACAATTATCTACTGCTTATCACTCCTCTCCCTTAACTTCTTCACACACTTGTCTCCTACAGTCAGTCACAGAGAACAAAGAAAACATATGTAAATCAAGGAAAAGCTGTATAATTAGTACATGAATACAAAAATGAAAAGGATAAATGGGAAGGAGGTAATAGGTAATCAGATCAAATACAAAAAGTGGAAAAGCAGGAGAATGGGAGAAGAAGCAAAAAATATGCAAAAGATTAAGTGAATCAAGGAGAGGCATTGAGAGAATTGTTCACAAAGTTCACACATCTTTGCTAATTATGTCTAGTCTTTCTCCACCATTAACCATTTGAGGGAGAGGCTTTATTAAGTCAACTTTAAGCCTCAAAGCACCACATGCATTGTAATACATTTAACAGGTGCTTAATAAGTCTTACTATTAAGACAATAAAAACGTGTTTTTCTTTACAAATCCAAATATAGTTGTTGATACAGATGAAATTATTTAAGTATATGCTATCATAACATGTACAATTGACTTTCAAGGACTTCTGTTACATTTACTACTTGCATAATTGCAGACTTTGTTCTAGTTATATCATGGCATGTGAACACAACTAAGCAAATTGCAATGGTTATAGGTTTTCCCAGAGTTAACCTGTATTTGGTTAAATTATTGGAGTATAAGGGTTTTTGTCTTTTAGTTTAAACATGTTCTCAATCTGTTTTTAATTTTCTGCTATTTAGTTTTACAAGATGCAGGATTGTAGAATGTGATGCCAGTCATTTCTAAAATGGTATAAAACCTCTCATATAATAATTAAGTCAAACCCTATATAAATTCATTTTTTTGCTCATTTGTTTTGTAATATAAGTTTATGACCACCATTTAACCACAAATAAATCAAACAAATGTATTAGTCCTCGTACCACAAGAAGCAAAGATATCCAAGTTTAACAAGAAACTCTTTTGAATTATTAATATGGAAATGAATTCGTGTATTCTTAAATCTGAATATCTATTTGCGGTCTGCATTTTTCTAGCATTCTTTTTCAAAATGAAGAGTGAAACATAATATTTTTTCTACCTGCCAGAACAAAGGAAAGATCAAAACAAATGTAATACATACTAATTTCCTTTACTTGTAGGAGTGCTAGTGATAGGAATAGGCTTTCATGAGGACAAAGTGGGATTTTTAAAAAGTGTTTTATTACAGAAAGAACTCAACTCAGAGTCAGGTACAAAGAGTCCTAGACCTGCTCTACCACAAACACTCTAGGCACATGTGGGCAACTTGGTTAGATGCTCTACATTAAGGTTTCACCTCTGAGCTGATGGGGTAAAGCAATGGCTTTTAAATTGTGTTCCAGAGTGGCTGAAGGGGTTCCATCAGTCTTTTATTCTAGTTTAAGTTTTAAATATATGTATGTATTTAACTGTGGTAAAATACATATAACATAAAATTCACCATCTTAACCATTTTTAAGTGCATAGTGTAGTAGTATTAAGTATATTCACACTGGTGTGCAATAAATCTCCAGAACTTTTCATCTTGTAAAACCTAACTCTACACCCATTAAACAACTCCCCATGTCCGCCTCCCCCAGCCCCTGGTAACCACTACTCTACTTTGTGTTTCTATGAGAATGACTACTCTATTTACCTCATCCCAGTGAGATCATACAGTATTTGTCCTTTTGTGACTGGCTTATTTCACTTAGTATATCTTCAAGTTTCATCCATATTGTGGCATGTGTCAGAATTTCCTTCCTTTTTCAGGTTGAATAATATTTCACTGCATGTATATACTACATTTTATTAATCCATTTATTTGTTGACAGATATTTGGGTCTGTTCCACCTTTTGACTATCTCGAATAATACTGCTATGAACATGAGTATACAAATATCTCTTTAAGTTTTTTAATATTTTTAAGTATCTAAAATAAAGTGGGAGGACTTCCCTGGTGGCGCAGTGGTTAAGAATACACCTGCCAATGCAGGGGACATGGGTTCAAGCCCTGGTCTGGGAAGATCCCACATGCCATGGAGCAAGGAAGCCCGTGCGCCACAACTACTGAGCTTTGCACGCTAGAGCCCGTGAGCCACAACTACTGAGCTTGTGTGCCACAACTACTGAAGCCTGCAAGCCTAGAGCCTGTGCTCTGCAACAAGAGAAGCCACCACAAATAGAAGCCCACATACTGCAACGAAGAGTAGCTGCCGCCTGCTGCAACTAGAGAAAGCCTGTGCACAGCAACGAAGACCCAACACAGCCAAAAATAAAATAAAATAAAATAAAATAAATAAATTTCTAAAAATAAAACAGTGGGAATGAATAAGTGAATATTAAAATGTGTTATAAGCCAAAGTTTCACCTGTTGCCAATCTCCAATATATCAATGTGTTTTTGTATAAACCTTGAAAAGGATGTTTAGCTTGCTTTCATGGTTACATATATTTGATTTTTTGTAAATATGTCATCAGTTATAAAGCTTATATGTGACACTGACCTTTTATTTCAATCCAGGCCTGTACAGTCTGCTCATAAACAGAGAGTACACTACTAAAGCGCTCAGGCAACATACACAAATACCAGTCAATGCTTGGGTATTTCTGCTTGGTCCATGTTTTCTTTGTGTTATAGTAATTTGTACAAGTAAACTCATACATTATCATATCATGATAATAACATTCTGTGGTTTTATTGTTACTATATAAGAATTATTTCTTGACTCTTATATCTCTGACAAGAATTTCAGCAAATGTTACATAATGGTAGGAGGACTTTTCAATCATTTAGACATAATATCATTTATCAGCTACTAGTTTTCTCCCCAACTTTGTCAACCTGGTAAATTCCTAAACATCCTTCACAACAGAGCAAGTGTCATCTCCTCCAGGAAGCTTCATATAACTCTCTTCCACAACCTCAATATAGAGCTCTCTCCTCATTTTGTTCCTCCACAGTAGCCTATATATTACTGCATGCTTCTTTCAGTTCATCTTTGATATTTTGTTGCTTTTAATTTTATGAGTCTAATTTTCCCTTTGCACTAAATTTCTTAAGGGCAAAGGCTATGTCTCTATTCAATTTTTGTATCTGCAGACCATTGTACAGTAATCATTCAATAAAAGATTTACAAGAGGGTGAACCTTCCTTAAGTTAAATTTAAGCCTCAAAAAACTTCATACATTATAATACACTTAATGGGTGCTTTATAATAGTCTTAATTATAATCCATGTATGAATAGACAAATATTAAGTGTCCCTGCCCTTTCAGATAGTTTATTTGCTGAGTTTCCTAAGATTTCAATATGATCTGTTTTAAAAATTGTTACAGTTTACCACAACTTACTTGCGTGATTCAGGATTTTCTTTGAAGAGTACAATCAAAGCAAAATACATAAATAAATTGGATGCTGTGGGATAATATAATTGCAACTTCCTGGTTCAGATTTTTAGACATTTGTGTTCATTAAAACAGACTAATTTTCTTATTAAGTTCAAAATATATAACTATTATAAATCTAAATTTATAAGTTTATATTAATTAAATTCCACTTTTATCAGTGTTGTATATTGGTGTTACACAGATTTATTTAGGAAAATGAGATTCTATTAATAAAGCTATTAAGTTTTTTTTTCTTTCTCAAGATTGCTTTGGCTATTCAAGGTCTTTTGTGTTTCCATACAAATTTAAAATTTTTCTGTTCTAGTTCTGTGAAAAATACCAGTGTTAATCTGATAGGGATTGCATTGAATCTGTAGATTGCCTTGGGTAGTATAGTCATTTTAATAATATTGACTCTTCCAATCCAAGAACATGATCTTTCCATCTGTTTGTGTCATCTTCAGTTTCTTTCATCAGCATCTTATAGTTTTCAGAGTACAGGTCTTTTTGTGATCAGATGACTGATGAGGACTTTTCCAGCTCTCACATTTTATGAGTTAATAGTTCCTCTTCATTCCATTCAGTCATGCATTTACATAGCTTATGGAATTCTCTGCTCCCAACCCACAAGACAGAACTATGCTGAGCAAGGACAAACCCCATCCATCTGGAAAACTCAAAAAGAATTTTCAAAATTAGAGCTATGGATTCCACTCTGCTTTCCCTTACAAGACCATAAGCTTTCATCTTTGACCATACTACACCTTAATTGTTCCACCTGATTATATAGCTAAGTGTTCTAAGATAATCACATTCACTTATAGAACATGAATGTTTCTGGGTGTTACATGGATCACACTTATGTCTGCAAATGGTATTGTAATGATGAGAAAGTGTGCTTGGTAACATCAATTCCAAATATATACATTAACACCCACTTAGTTGATATCTCTTTCTTCTCCCTCCATAAAGTTCTTTGAAAGAATAATCTATGTATTTATCTCCTCCTCCTCACCTCCCACTCCCTCTTCAAACTTCAACCTTCAGGTTTCTACCCCACTACTCCATATAAACCACTCTGGAAAAGACGCTCATTACTTCCGAATTGCCAAATTCAAGACACTCTTGTCAATTTTTACCCTATTTTAACTCTATTCTGCATTTGTCATATTCCTACCTTTATTTCTACAAGGCCACTTTCTCCTTCTTTGGTTTTTACCTTTCTCATACTTTTCATCTTAGAGCTCCTTTTTACTCATTTACACCTTAAGCATTACATTTTCCAATGGTCTGTCCTTTTTTTTTTTTTTTTCTTCTCTTTTCATTTTCACTAGATGGTCTCATCCATATCCATGGCTTTAGTCAGCATTTATATATGGATAGATTCTCAAGGCCGCAGCTCTAATCCAGAGTTTTCCCTTGATTCCAAATGCTGCTATATATTTCTTCTTGGAATCCCAACAGGCACCTTAATTGAAATCTATCCAAAACTGAGCTTGTTAATTTTTTCTCTTGGACTCATCTCATCCTCCATCTCTTGCTTAAACTATCGCAAAGTCTCCCAACTTACCTCGTTGTTGCCAAATTCCCACCCCTCAATCTACCCACTATACCTCCGTCAGAGTGAAATTTCAAAACTGCAAATAAGATTGTCACTTTCCTTCAGAACTCATTCCTGACTCTAAGTGCCCAGATAATAAGGTCCAAATTTCTTGATATGACATGAAAAGCTTTCCTGACCATACTGCTATCTACATTTACCACCCTATATTTTGCACTTTCTCACAGAAATTATTTTCACTTTTCAAATAAACCACACTATGTATGCCCTTTTTAAATTCCCACACTGATGCTTCTGTGTAGAATATTCTGCTTCACAGTTATTCAATCTAGTGAACTCCTGTACATCTTTCAAAATAGTTCGAGTTCCTTTCTAACGAAGCTTTCCATCACTCCACCTAACATTCCTATAGACAGAAAAGTTCTATCTTTTGTGATTCCACTGTAGCAAATACATACTTCCATCGTGGCACCCATAATTTGTTGATCTTACTTGTATGTGTCTGCCTTGCCTTTACATACTTTAGGCTTCTTAAAGGCAGAGGTTATGTCTTATTCATTATTTTATCCCCAATCTGTTACATATTAGGTATGCAATAAGTGATTAATAAAAGCATGATTGCATGAATTAATTAATGTGAACATTTCTTACCCTCGACTGTCTTAAAGTCTAATGGGGAAACATACACAAACATCAAAATTTTTAATAGAATATGTATCTGCAATGGTTGACTTGTGTGCATTCTGACTATTATTTCCAGATAGGTCAAGGGAAAACACATATCTTCATTATGAACATGAAGTATCTTTCTGTGTCCTTTGCAATTTGTTTATATCATTCCTACCAGTTACTGTTTCCACTATAACTATATAGTTGGTTTTATATATCTCTTAAATATTAACAACTAAGTAAAAATACAGATCTGAATATAATATAAAATTAGTCAAGCTATCCCTATAGCAGTTTACATTCAGAGGAATGAATTTCATGAAAAATATGTGAGAAGATACTCCTTTTCAAGAAAAATGTATTTTTCCCATGACCTGTGTTCTGCAGTTAACAATGGTTGTAGATTAGAAAAATGTTTAAGGTTGTGCTTTCAGCTGTTGACAAATTGTAAAATAGACTAAATAAGAGGATACCAAAAATCAAGTGGAAACTGGACCCACTATTTAAAATTCTGAATTGTTCCCCAGGCTTTAGTCATGTTTTTTCCTTTTGGAGCAGGGTCAGTGTGAGAAGGCTGAAGTAGATGGAGGAATGGTGAATGTGACGAGGGGAAGAGGTTGAGGAAATTATTCTGGCACTCATGATTTAAGCCTCAAGTAAGGATTCATTCTAAAGGAAATGAAATTGGTGATCTCAGTTTGCTCCCTAGCAACTACTGTAGCAGAGATGCAATTTGAATGCATCAATGTGTTTCACATATTGGGAATCTCTGTGGAAATGTATAATGAGCTCCTGTTGGGGCAGTTTTCTGTATTATGCTTCAGTGCTAGGGCATGCATTTGTCTGGATGTTCACAGCATCCTGAGCTGCTCAACAAATTTTAAACATTTTGGAGACAAAAATAGTTTGAGGATTTCCCTAAGCACTCTCCAAGGTACCAGGCTGAAAACAAACTAGAACCCCCAAATCCTAAAAAAAACTGATGCCTACCACACCTGGAGTATGCACCTTGGCAAGGAACTAGGTGACATTTACACGGAAAAACCACATATTCCACATGGCTCTTGATGAGCTTATTTTTTGGAAGAAAATACACAGTGTCATTTAATCAAAATATAACACATTGGTATGAAATTTGATGAGCTAGCACAAAGTCAATTGTGTTTGATGACTTATTTCCAATTAACTTAAGACATATTTTACTTGGCCCTGCTCCTTAGCAGTTCACTTTAAAAAAAATCCATTCATAAAAATTAAATAAACACAATGTGCTGAATTTTAAAATCTATCTTTATCTGTTTTTATTTCCATCTCTTTCTTTTTCAATCTCTTTCCTCCTTTCTCTCTCTTAAATAAAGATGAGAAGTGGAGAGGGACTGCCATCTACTGGTATATGGGAAACATTCCTGAAATAGTTGAACTGCACTAGAAATTGGCTTTGCCAAGGACACTCAGGGAGACAATAGAAAAAGGTTGTGGTGCTTTAAGCTCTTTAAATGAAACCCTGGATGATATATTCATTCATTTATTCACTAATTTCAGCAGAGTTGAATTTAGAACTTCCAGTATTGCCAAGCACTGAACTAAATCCATAGAACACAGAGATGACTAAATCATGGCACTTGACAGAAAAACCATTTCATTTTCTTTCCTTCCTCTGTTCACATACTGTCAATAGTATATGAAGCTGTTTTTGCAGCATGCACTTGAGTTAATGGATTGAGCCCCTGAGGGTAATTTCTGGAAAATATTAAATATTTACAGGCTACGCTGCCAGCAAAAACTCCCAGAAGTATTCCAGAAGCATACAAATCCTGTAAATACCTCTCTCTTCATTCATTTGAAATTCAGTCTACTTATTTTAATATATTTAATAATCCCCTTAAATATTACCATTCACAAAGGAACGGAGAAAAGATAGAAAAGTAGTTCTGTTGAACGTGTTCCTTAATAGAAGGTGCAGAACAGGAATATTGGAAGTGGTAAAGAATACACACAGGTATTGTTTTCACCACATTAATACTGATTAATACATCAAGACTATTCAGCATACACCTCGGATACTTTAGCAAGCCTGCCCTAACACCTATGCTATTGACTCGAATCAAACTAGAAACTCACTCAGGCAATGAAGAAGCCTACAATACATGTGATCATCAAACACCAATAAAAAAGGATTCTTGCACAAACATTAGAGATTAGAAGTATTTCAGTTATACGGTTTTGTTATTTTCTTATGAAATCTTGGTTTTCCCAATAACATCCACCTTGAAGATAACCAGACTCTGAAGATGATTCAAAGACACTTATGGCTGAGCCCCGAAACCAATTTCATTATTGTAAATTCAAACTTTCTCAGTCTCCCTCTACTCGTGGATAATAACACTCATCATCCCCTTTGGCAACTAAAAGAACATGTATGTTTCATTTGTTTCTATAAACCCCATAGTGCTTGACCCATTATAAGTCCCCAGTATATTTATATTTAAGGAGTGAATGAACATCATTGGTTTATATGTGTGTGTGTGTGGTTAATTGGAGGGTTTTCCACCAGTGATGTGTCAGTGCTCTGCTTTATTATTTGAAAAGTCTTAATTTTGTTCTTTAAAAAAATTATCGTGAAATAATTTTGACTTGCAAAAGAGTTGCAAAGATAGTAGAGTTCTCTTATACCATTCATTCAGCTTCTCTATAATGTTAACATCTCACATAACCAAGGCATAATTATTAAAAGTGAGAGTTTGACATCACTATAATACTACTAACTAATTTATTTTGGATTTCCCCAGCTTTTCCACTGATAATCATTTTTTGTTCCAGGATATATCTCTAGTCCCCTCTAATCTGTGACAGTTCCTTAGTCTTTCCTTATCCTTCATGACCTTGACACTTCAGGAGAATAGTTGTCATGAACTTTGGTTTTGTCGGATGTTTTCTCATGCTTACACTTATGTCATAGATTTTTAAAAATAATACCACAAAGGAGAAGTGCACGCCTGAGTGCATCGGGGGTATATGATATCAATATGTATTATTACTGATGATGTTAACTTCAATCACTTGAAGGAGATTGTATCTCCAGGTTTCTCCACGGTTAGGTCTACCTCCTAGAAGGAGGAGAGGGTATCAAAGCATTTATTCCTCTTTCCCCAGTCTCAGGTAGTTTTCTCACATAAAGTCTGATCAGTACTTAGCTGAAGACTAAAGGGAAAGCGTTTTCCAACTTCTAGAGCTCTGTCTTCTCATCCACATCTCTTTTCTCCTGTGCACTGCCCTACAAATTTCTCTCTGCATTCTCAGCTCTGTTTTCTCAACTCAGAGTAACTGTGAGGGTCCATTTAGGTTCCCTCCCCCTGCACTGCAGCCTAGATATTCTCTTAAGGCAGTATGTTGGATCAATTGTAGGATTCACCTCATTTGTTTTCCTTCTCTCAGATGCTGGTGGTTAAATTTCTGAAAAACCATTGTTTCTTATATTTTTGTCCTACTTTTTATTTGTTTAAGGTATCCAGGCCTTTATTCCATGTGGCTGGAAGCAGATACCAAGCTCAATGTTTTAAATACCATCTATATGATAATACCACTAAAAATTAAAATTTTAGTTCAGTACTCTCCCTTGAATTACAAACAGATATCCAATTTCCCATTTTATATGTTTCCTTAAGTTCTCATTAACATTTTAAACCCAACTTATCCACAGCATGAAGCAAACTCTTGAGTCACTCCATCCCCCATCCATTTTTCTTCTGCTAATCCCAATTTCAGTACATGTCACCACTAGCCTCCTAGATGTTCAATTCAAAAATCTAAGAGTTATATTTGACTCCTCTTTTCACCTACTGTAATATCCAATACATTGGCAATTCCTATTATTCTATTTCAAAATGGATATCAAATCCAGACTCTTGTCTCTCTCTACACTGCAACCACTCTCAGAATCTCTCATCTGAACCACTGCAGAAACTTCTAATCTCTTTTCTTCCACTCTTGCTTCTCCTCTTTAATTCACTATCTAGCAACCGAAATATTTTTTAAATATACATGATATCCTGTTATCTCCCTCATAAAACACTTTCAGCAGCTTCTCGTTGCAATTAGAAAACATTTCACACACATTACCATGACCTTCAAGGCCCTACTTGATCTGGATACCATCTTCATATACAATATCATTTTATACCTGATATTCTAGGCACATAGTCTTCCTTTCTGTTCTCAGAATATACCACATACCTTCCCATCTCAGAGCCTTTATACTTTTTACTTCCCTTTCCTGGAATACTCTTTCCCAAGGCTCATGATATGGCTAGTTTTCCCCATCATTCAGGTTTCAGCTTAAATGTCACTTTCTTCAGAAAACATTCCTTGACTACACTATTTAAAGTTGAGCTCCTAGCTTCAATTACTTTCTTTTACATCATAGTGTTTGTTTCCTTTGTAATAAAACTATTTTTATTATCTTGGTTACTTGTTTCTTTGTTTATTTATCATCGGTTTCTTAGACAGAAACTTTTAGAGGAAACTGTCTTCTTTCTCTACTGTATCACACTGTATGACATGGGGTCTGGTATGTACTTGATGTGCTATAAAATTTCCTGAATAAATAAATGAAGATATAAAGACTGTTTTTACAAATAAGAAGGAGGCTAATGTCATGATCTGGGCAAAATTTGACTTGGTGAGCAAGAATCTAGACAAAGAGTGGGTCAAATCAGCTTTTCACCTGCTTTTGTAAATAAAGTGATGTCAAAACACAGCCACACCCATTTTATTATGTATTGTCTATGGCTATATAGGCAATGGCTGTACCAGAGAATATATGGCCTGAAAAGCCTGAAATATTTGCCATCTGTCCCTTTATAGAAAATGTTTACCAACTCTTGATCTAAACATATGCAGAGATAATGGGGATATAGCAGGAAAACTAGAATATTTAAAGCACTACACTCAGACCACAAATCTGTGTTCCATGACAGTACACATGAAATTAATCTCTCTCCCTCTTCATGGCCTGCTCCCTATATTCTTCCCTATCACTATCACCCCAGGGTTAGGATAACCTTGTGCATCCTATGTAATGATGTACATCCTATGTTTCTGAGACCCTGATTATGTCTTTAAAACTCCTTCTTTATTACTATAAAGGTATAGCCAGGATATAACTTACAGATTCTGTAGCTTGTCATAATTTCCCAGAACTTTCAACTTCCATATTCTGGGTCAAACACCACCATCACTCTTGCTATTTCTTTTGCATTTTGAAAATGTTGCCATTTCATGAAACTTATTGAAATGCATATTGTTTTTGCTGGAATTCTATTAAAATGTAATTTCAACCAGAAACAGTGATCCATCTTTCTAGGATCATTGGATGCATAAATTTCCTTTTAAATGGGCATTCAATGCATTCAACTTTCTGAACCATAGTAATGTCAGCTGGGCCACTGGAAATGTAATAGACATTACCAGTACTTTCCAAAGTTCTTAATGTAATATACATTACCAGTACTTTCCAAAATCAATCCAAAGAAAATATTTTACTCAACTAGCAATGAGTGTTTGTGACAAAAGTTGCAACCATACACTTTTTCTGCCTTCCAGCACTCCTACTTGGAGGCAGGAGGCCATGGAAGACTTAATCTGTCTACCCAGGAAGTCTCGACTTTTCCCAAGGTCTCCTCACGTTGCCACCATGACAGCTTTTAGAAGTGGTGGCTTTTCAACTTCATATGACCACATATCAAATACACAATGATATTACCACCTAAACACAAATGATGTTACAATGTCACCATTTCCTGTTCCAAGATGAAAAATGATTCATAGGTCACCAGGTCACAAAGGAAAAAGTTGAATTTGAGGAGAGGTCTTTAGGGTTCATGCACCTTACCTCAGTGCTTTGTCCTATCTGGTTATATCCTTGAATATGACTATAGAATTAAAAATTTGGCTATTGCTATTAAATATAAATTTTTCACCACATGTGACATTGGTCACTATAGGTAAAGATGGAGACATATTAAGACAATGTGAATGATTTTATGGGGGTCTGTCTTAGATACTTTGTGTCTGTGGATAAGCAGCCCACATGATAATTTAAATGCCTTGAAAGCCCCCAAGCTCACACTTTTAGCAAAACCAAAGCAAAATAAAATAACCTGCTTTGCTGCTTTCCGTAACTCACTCTTCCATTACTTAGTATGTCCTGCAGCAAAGGTCTAGGAGTTCTTTCAAGTAAGTGGAATCAAAACCAAAACAAATAAAAATGAAACTTAAAAAACAAAACGCTAAGAAATAAATCCTAAAAGACCAAGTTACTTGCAGAGTGAACATATTTAATATTCAAGCCTCTCAGATCAACATGGTATCATCTAAAATGGTTGTAAATATGTAAATAAATTGTATTAAGGAGCCAAGGAACAGGGTATATCAAATTTTCAAATGCTCCTCTGAATATCAAAGCAAGATATTAGTTTACCATTAAGAACCAATTTATATTGTTTAGATGTGTTAGACTTCCATTAACCAGAAAATAATCTACTTTCATAATTATTGACCTAATAGATTATTTTTTCATCCCCAAATGTAAGAATATGGAAGATAATTTTTATGTTTTGAATTCCAAGGATTTTAAGTTCTTTTCTCTTTTCCAGGTAATGTTGATCAATACCAACATCTCACTGAGAAGGGAAAAAAATCCAAATTATAAAAGTAATCATTTGGATGCGTAAATCAACAATATTTATAGTACATCAATATCAGGAAATAGTTCACTTATCTGTTCAGGCAAATGAGATACAATTTGAAATGTAGATGAAAGAATATGGGAAGTTGGCTCAGGATTTTTTTCAGTTTGTATAGTTTTATCTACCTAGTTTGCTACATACCTACACATACTCCAATTCTGTTCTTTTCTTGACCAAAATTCTCTCAATTTCTCAAAAAAGTTTGGTATAGGAAAGAAAATCTTTTTTATGCAGTCTTTATAAAAGATTTTTTTTCATGTAAACACAGCTTCACTTTTTTCCCCCTACAAAAAAAAATGGATAATAGTCTAATAGACTCCACATGGAATGAGCAATTTCCCCTTTTTTTATCAAATTAGCCCATCTTTCATACACATGAGCCTTTGGTCATGCCATTCTTTCCATTGAAATGCCCTTTGTTCATGCTCTCTTGCATCAGGGAGCAATTCAACTAAAGCTGATACCATCAAAACATGAAGAACCTCAAGGCTTGTGAATTCAGTTAGCTCCTCTACTAGCAATATTCTGCATGCTTGATATTCCTCAAGGTATTCTGTTCATCTGGTCCACCTCCCTTTCACTAAGTGATATCCATCATGATTGATTCTAAATATACATTAGGCTATAATACCATTAATATAATACCATATATATAATAATATAATACCATATAATAAATACGATTCTAAATGCTGGTACTACCATGAGTTATCAGAGACTACAATTAGTTTATTAGCTCTTATTTTAGATGCTGGTACCTCAATAAAGTTCTCAAATGCTTAACAATTTAGTTGGGGATTCAGCTCCTATATATTACAATAAAATAAATGATAGAAAATATTACCTAGTATCAAGTGATAATCCTAGAATGTAGATGAGAATAAATTTCAGGGGGGAAAAAAAGGTTGCCTACAGGAGTAATCAGGAAATACATTTTGGAGTAAAAAACATGTAAAGTAGGAAAGGAAGATATCCTAAGAAGAAAAAAAAAAGGAATGAACAAAATTGTGGATGTGAGAATATATGACTGGCCACTGAAAAAGATAATTCATGCAAGAAACAGATGAAAAAATTGAGACTAAGGCGATGAATGCCAAAGTCAGCTGCCTAGATTTATAGATGGCAAATGACAAAGACTTCTGAACTGTGGGTGACATGAACAGAGAATTGTTTTACAAAGATTAATTTGACATCAGAGTGCTATATGAATTGGGGATAGGAAGATGTTTTTAGGAGATTTTGCAGAAGATTAAAAATAAAATAACCACAGTCTGTAACACAGTAGTGTCAATGGGATTTTTTTTAATGTAATGATATTATAAAAAATCTATAGAAATTGGGGAGTGAAATACATAGAGAATAATTTTGAGAGAGGCTAAGACTAGAAAAGAATGAAACATACACAGAGTAAAGTCAAGATCAGTGCCTGGAAGGTATAAGGTAGAGAAAAATTGCTGTTATTTGTGAGCCACATTTTTAAAAAATCAAGTGGAGAACACCTTTGCTGTGACTTGTTGCCTCACACTTTCCCTTCCTATTTGGCCACATCTTATCTTTCTCTATGAGCTATGCTTTGACAAATAGAATCATTTAGTAAATCTTTTTTCTTCAATAATACTTTCATTATTAATTCATTTAATTTATATTTATTGAATGTATACTAAATATTAGGCATTATGGTAGGTAGTGGGAATACAATGATGAACAAAAGTAGACACAGTGCCTACCCTCATGGTGGTTCTAGCATAAAGGAAAAAACACATGTTTAACAAATGATTGCACAAATGATTATTTAATATGACCATTATACATGATATTAGGTAAAAGTGCAGAGGGCTATAAGAGTTTATATAGTAGGAGGAATTAACTTAAACTGGTACGAGTTTCCAAGAAAGATTCCCTGGCAAATTAAAATAATCTTTGAGACTTGAAAGATGAGTAGAAATTAGCTCTGCTAGCTATGTGGGGCAGGGGGTGAGTAGGGAGAGAGAAAGGTGAAGGGAATACCTCACATGCAGGAAATAAGATGTGTGACGGCTTTAAAGGCAAAAGAACTTAGTGCATTTCAGAAACAGAGAAGGTTGGTGTGGATGGAGCCAAGTGAGGAACAAAGAGAGATGATTGAAAGATGAGGATGGAGAAACAGTTGGGAACGATATTAGCTAAATCTTATAGAATTTATGTTTATCCATAGAATAATGGAAAGCTATTAAAAGCTTTTAAAGAAGGGATTTACAACCTGGTGAATGTGTGAGTATTGGAATGGAGAAAGACAATATTAGAAACAAGAAAACCAGTTTGGAGATTATTTGTCTAAGTCCAGGCAGTTGATCATCGTGGGCTGGAATAGAAATAAGAGCGGCTGAGAGAAGTAAACAGAGTCAAGACACACTTTGTGCATTTGGGAAGTAATCTTGACAAAATTTGAATTAGATATAAGGTAGTGAAGAAAAGGGAATGTCAATGATGATTCCCAGGTTTCTGAAAAGAAC
Source organism: Mesoplodon densirostris (assembly GCF_025265405.1). Classification (NCBI taxonomy): domain Eukaryota; kingdom Metazoa; phylum Chordata; class Mammalia; order Artiodactyla; family Ziphiidae; genus Mesoplodon; species Mesoplodon densirostris. The sequence continues at coordinate 44,100,448 of NC_082667.1, forward strand.
CCAGTGAATGAAAAAGTCACTTACTAAGACAGCTAACATTAGAAGAGAAACTGGTTTGATGAGGGCAGATCATAAGTTCAGTTTTTGACCATGAGGCACCAAAGTGGAGTGTTCAAATAAGCCACTATATATATGGGTCTTGAGATCAATTTGGATTTAATGTTTAATGCTTGAGTGAAGCATTTTTGAGGTGAGATTTCTGATACGTAAAGTTATGTAAAAATAGTTTTCATTAACTGTAGCTTCCACTTAGGTGAGTATTAACTATAGCTTCTATATTCACTTTATCCAAAGTGAATCTGGAAGCTTAAAAACTATGTACATTTTATTCAAATAATTAAAATTCTGATAAGAAGAAATTACCTTTTCAAGAGAAGATCAACTAATTAATCTAATAACAGTGTTAAGTGAGTATCATTCATTTAAATACAAGAACTGCCCAAGGTCAAATTGCTTCCTGTACAGAAAGGCATAATCTTTAGCAGGGTAACATGCCATCCCTCCCAACTACTTTGTACTTTCCTTTCGTGTATCTGCACAAGTACCAATTTTTTTATGGACTAGCTGTGGATTACAAAAGATATGTAGTTAAGAAGAATCCATTTAAAAGATCTCCTCCTCTTAAAAGAGCAAATCTTCAAGAAGTAAATGAACTATTAAAATGGAAGTTGTCGTAGACACCTTTGTACCCAGCTTTTCTCTAATGAATGTGTCCTTTCCATATCTGAATATGTTGTGCCAAACTTGCTTGAGCTCTTCTAATAAAACAGAACCTATATTTCAAGAAAATAATTTTAAACGATCATTTGATCATGCATTTATTTCTTCATTTAGGTATTTCTTCATTAGTTCTACATAGAGTATATTAACAAAGCATGATGCTAGATGCCAGATGGGGGAAGTTGAATAAAAAGATGAATCAGATATAGGTATTTGCTCCTCAAGCAGCTTAAGGTCTCATAGATATAAAAGAAAAATGTAATAATATGAGGAAAACATAAGACTAAGATAAAGTCCATGAAATATCATAGTAATTAAAGAGATGAAAACTCTGTTTTAGCTGGTAAACGACTTAAGACTTGTAGTGGATATTGTTGCTTACTACTCAGAATATCATGGGTTTTTTTTTTAAACATCTTTATTAGAGTATAATTGCTTTACAATAGTGTGTTAGTTTCTGCTGTATAACAAAGTGAATCAGCTATACATATACATATATCCCCATATGCCCTCCCACCCTCCCTATCTCACCCCTCTAGGTGGTCACAAAGCACCGAGGTGATCTCCCTCTGCTATGAAGCTGCTTTCCACTAGCTATCTATTTTACATTTGGAAGTGTATATATGTCCATGCCACTATCTCACTTCGTCCCAGCTTACCCGTCCCCCTCCCCATGCCCTCAAGTCCACTCTCTAGGTCTGTGTCTTTATTCCTGTACTGCCCCTAGCCTCTTCATAACAATTTTATTCTTTAGATTCTGTATATATGTGTTAGCATACAGTATTTGCTTTTCTCTTTCTGACTTACTTAACTCGGCATGACAGATTCTAGGTCCATCCACCTCACTACAAATAACTAAATTTTGTTTCTTTTTATGCTTGGTAATATTCCATTGTATATATGTGCCACATCTTCTTTATCCTTTCATCTGTCGATGGACACTTAGGTTACTTCCATGTCCTGGAGGTTATAAATAGTGCTGCAATGAACACTGTGGTACGTCTCTTTTTGAATTACAGTTTTCTCAGTAATGGGATTGCTGGGTCATATGGTAGTTCTCTTTTTAGTTTTTTAAGGAACCTCCATACTGTTCTCCATAGTGGCTATATCACTTTACTTTCCCACCAACTGTGCAAGAGGGTTCCCTTTTCTTCACACCCTCTCCAGCATTTATTGTTTGTAGATTTTTTGATGTTGGCCATTCTGACTAGTGTGAGGTGATACCTCATCGTAGTTTTGATTTGCATTTCTCTAATGATTAATGATGTTGAGCATCCTTTCATGTGTTTGTTGGCAATCTGTATATCTTCTTCAGAGAAATGTCTATTTAGGTCTTCTGCCCATTTATGGATTGGGTTGTTTGTTTTTCTGGTATTAAGCTGCATGAGATGCTTGTATATTTTGAAGATTAATACTTGCTTGTCAGTTGCTTCCCTTGCAAATATTTTCTCTCATTCTGAGGGTTGTCTTTTCGTCTTGTTAATGGGTTCCTTTGCTATGCAAAAGCTTTTAAGTTTCATTAGGTCCTATTTTTTTTAAATTTTTGTTTTTATTTCCATTTCTGTAGGAGGTGGGTCAAAAAGAATCTTGCTATGATTTATGTCATAGAGTGTTCTGCCTATGTTTTCCTCCAAGAGTTTGATAGTGTCTGGCCTTACATTTAGGTCTTTAATCCATTTTGAGTTTATTTTTGTGTATGGTGTTAGGAAGTGTTCTAATTTCATTCTTTTACATATAGCTGTCCAGTTTTCCCAGCACCACTTAGTGAAGAGGCTTTTTTTTCTCCATTGTGTATTCTTGTCTCCTTTATCAAAGATAAGGTGACCATATGTGTGTGAGGTTATCTCTGGTTATCTATCCTGTTCCATTGATCTATATTTCTGTTTTTGTGCCAGTACCATACTGTCTTGATTACTGTAGTTTTGTAGTATAGTCTGAAGTCAGGAAGCCTGATTCTTCCAGCTCCATTTTTCTTTCTCAAGATTGCTTTGGCTATTCAGCGTCTTTTGTGTTTCCATACGTTGTGAAAAATTTTTTTCTAGTTCTGTGAAAAATGCCATTGGTAGTTTTATAGGGATTGCATTGAATCTGTAGATTGCTTTGGGTAGTATAGTCCTGTTCACAACGTTGATTCTTCCAATCCAAGAACATGGTATATCTCTCCATGTGTTTGTATCAACTTTAATTTCTTTCATCAGTGTCTTATAGTTTTCTGCATACAGGTTTTTGTCTCCTTAGGTAGGTTTATTCCTAGGTATTTTATTCTTTTGTTGCAATGGTAAATGGGAGTGTTTCCTTAATTTCACTTTCAGATTTTTCATCCTTAGTGTATAGGAATGCAAGAGATTTCTGTGTATTAATTTTGTATCCTACTAATTTACCAAATTCATTGATACTCTAGTAGTTTTCTGGAAGCATCTTTAGGATTCTCTATTTTAGTATCAGGTCATCTGCAAACAGTGACAACTTTACTTCTTCTTTTCCTATTTGGATTCCTTTTCTTTTTCTTCTCTGATTGCTGTGGCCAAAACTTCCAAAACTATTTTGAATAATTGTGGTGATAGTGTGAAACCTTGTCTTGTTCTTGATCTTAGAGGAAATGGTTTCAGTTTTTCACCACTGAGAACAATGTTGGCAGTGGGTTTGCCATATATGGCCTTTATTATGTTGAGGTAGGTTCCCTCTATGCCTACTTTCTGGAGGGTTTTTATCATAAATGGGTGTTGAATTTTTTTGGAAAATTTTTCCTGCATCTACTGAGATTATCATATGGTTTTTACCCTTCAATTTGTTAATATGGTGTAGCACATTGATTTGTGTATACTGAAGAATCCTTTCATTCCTGGGTTAAACCCCACTTGATCATGGTATATGATCCTTTTAATGGGCTATTGGATTCTCTTTGCTAGTATTATGTTGAGGGTTTTTGCATCTATGTTCATCGGTGATATTGGTCTGTAGTTTCTTTTTATGTGACATCTTTGTCTGGTTTCAGTATCAGTGTAATGGTGGCCTCGTAGAATGAATTTGGGAGTGTTCCTCCCTCTACTATATTTTGAAAGAGTTTGAGAAGGATAGGTGTTAGCTCTTCTCTAAATGTTTGATAACATTTGCCTGTGAAGCCATCTGGTCCTGGGTTTGGTTTGTTGGAAGATTTTTAATCACAGTTTCAAGTTCAGTGCTTGTGATTCATCTGTTTATATTTTCTATGTCTTCCTGGATCAGTATCGGAAGATTTTGCTTTTCTAAGAATTTGTCCATTTCTTCCAGGTTGTCCATTTTATTATCATGTAGTTGCTTATAGTGATCCCTTATGATTCTTTGTATTTCTGCAGTGTCAGTTTTACTCCTCCTTTTTCATTTCAATTCTGTTGATTTGAGCCTTCTCCCTTTTTTTCTTGATGATTCTGGTTAGTGGTTTATCAATTTTGTTTATCTTCTTAAAGAACCAGTTTTTAGTTTTAATGATCTTTGTTATCATTTCCTTCATTTCTTTTTCATTTGTTTCTGGTCTGATCTTTATGATTTTTTTCCTTCTGCTAACTTTGACATTTTTTTGTTCTTCTTTCTCTAATTGTTTTAGGTGCAAGGTTATGTTGTTTATTTGAGATTTTTATGTTTCTTGAGGTAGGATTGTACTGCTATAAATTTTCCTCTTAGAACTGCTTTTGCTGCATCCCATAGGTTTTGGTTTGTGATGTTTTCATTGTTATTTGTTCTAGGTATTTTTTTTATTTCCTCTTTGATTTATTCAGTGATCTCTTGGTTACTTAGTAGCGTAGTATTTAGCCTCCATGTGTTTGTATTTTTTACTGTTTTTTTTCCTGTAATTGATATCTAGTCTCATAGCATTGTGATCAGAAATGATACTTGATATGATTTCAATTTTCTTAAATTTACCAAGGCTTGATTTGTCACCCAGGATATCATCTCTCCTGGAGAATGTTCCATGAGCACTTGAGAAGAAAGTGTATTCTGTTGTTTGGGGATGGAATGTCCTATAAATATCAATTAAGTCATCTTATCTAATGTGTCATTTATAGCTTGTGTTTCCTTATTTACTTTCATTTTGGATGATCTGTCTATTGGTGAATGTGGGGCGTTTACGTCCTCTACTATTATTGGGTTACTGTCAATTTCCCCTTTTGTGGCTTTTAGCATTTGCCTTATGTATTGAGGTGCTCCTATGTTGGGTGCATAATATTTACAAAGTTGTATCTTCTTCTTGGATTGATCCCTTGATCCTTATGTAGAGTCCTTCTTTGTCTCTTGTAATAGTCTTTATTTTAAAGTGTATTTTTTCTGATATGAGAAATGCTACTCCAGCTTTCTTTTGATTTCCATTTGAATGGAATATCTTTTTCCATCCCTTCACTTTCACTCTGTAGTTGTCCCCAGGTCTGAAGTGGGTCTCTTGTAGACAACATATATATGGGTCTTGTTTTTGTATCCATTCAGCAAGCCTATGTCTTTTGGTTGGAGGATTTAATCCATTCATGTTTAAGGTAATTATTGATATGTATGTTCTTATTACCATTTTCTTAATTGTTTTGTTTTTGTTTTTGTAGGCCTTTTCCTTCTCTTGTGTTTCATCCCTAGAGAAGTTCCATTAGCATTTGTTCTAAAGTTAGTTTGGTGGTGCTGAATTCTCTTAGCTTTTGCTTGTCTATAAAGATTTTAATGTCTCCATCAAATCTGAATGAGATTCTGGATGGGTAGAGTCATCTTGGTTGTAGGTTTTTGCCTTTCATCACTTTATATTTTTAAAACTAATTAATTAATTAATTATTTTTTTCTGTACTGGGTCTTCATTGCTGCACAGGTGCTTTTCTCTCATTGTGGTAACCAGGGGCTACTCTTCATTGTGGTGCATGGGCTTCTCATTGTGGTAGCTTCTCTTGTTGTACAGCATGGGATCTAGGCACATGGGCTTAAGTAGTTATGGCTTGCGAGCTCCAGAGCAGCGGCTCAGTAGTTTTGGCACTTGGCAAGTCAAGACTCTGTCAGCCACATGGCTCAGAGCAAAAGGGAGAAAAAAAGAAAGAAAAATAAATTTAAAAAATTATTTTTTAATTATTAAAATAAAAAATAGTGCTTCCCTGGTGGTGCAGTGGTTAAGAATCTGCTTGCCAATGCAGGGGACCTGGATTCAAGCCGTGGTCTGGGAAGATCCTACATGCAGTGGAGCACCACAACTACCCTAGCCTGTGTGCCACAACTCCTGAAGCCCGCAGGTCTAGAGCCCATGTTCCACAACAGGAGAAGCCACTGCAATGGGAAGCCAGATCACCTCAGCAAAGAGTAACCCCCAACTGCCGCAACTAGAGAAAGCCCACGTGCAGCAACGCAGACCCAAAAATAAATTAATTAATAAAATAAAATAAAATAATTTTAAAAAAAGAAGAGAGCAACCAAACCAATAACAAATCCACCCATGGTAACAAGTGTTAAAAACTAAACTAAATAAACGTAAATATCAGAAACAAATCTGTAGCAGACAGCAAACCTTGAGTCTACAGTTGCTCCCAAAGTCCACCACAATTTTGGGATGATTCATTGTTTTTTCAGGTATTCCACAGATGCAGCATACATCAAGTTGACTGTGGGGATTTAATCCACTTCTCCTGAGGCTGCATAGAGATATTTCCCTTCTCTTCTTTGTTTGCACAGCTCCTGGGGTTTAGCTTTGGTTTTGATCCCACCTCTGCATGTAGGTGGGCCTCAGGCATCTGTTCCCTGCCCAGACAGGAAGGGGTTAAAGCAATGGCTGATTAGGGGGCTCTTGCTCACTTAAGCTGGGGCAGGGGTGGGGGGGGCGGGGGAGGGATGGAGGTACGGTAGTCATGATTGGAATGCAGGGAGAGCCTGCAGTGGCAGAGGCCATTGTAGGGTTGCAACAGCCTGAGGCATGCTGTGTGTTCTCCTGGGGATGTTCTCTGGATCACGGTACCCTGGCAGTGTGGGCTACACAGGCTCCCGGGGGGCAGGGTGTGGATAGTGACTTGTACTTGCACACAGGATTCTTGGTGGCTGCAGTAGCAGCATTAGCGTTTCATGCCTGTCTGGAGTCCGAGCTGATAGCTTCTGCTTGCGCCAGTCTCTGGAGCTCGTTTAGGTGGTGCTCTGCCTTCTGTGGGCAGACATGGAAGGAATCCCCTCTCCTTGCGCACCCTGAAACAATGGTCCCTTGCCTCTTAGGCAGGTCCAGACTTTTTCCCGGACTCCCTCCTGGCTAGCTGTGGCACACTAGCCCCCTTCAGGCCGTGTTCACACAGCCAACCACATTCCTCTCCCTGAGATCTGACCTCCAAAGACCGAGCCTCAGCTCCCAGCTCCCACCTGCCCCAGCAGGTGAGCAGACAAGCCTCTCAGGCTGGCAAGTGCTGGTCGGCACTGATCCTCTGTGTGGGAATCTTTCCGCTTTGCCCTCTGCACCCCAGTTGCTGTGTTCTCCTCTGTGGCTCCAAAGCTTTCCCCCTGCCCACACCCTGTCTCCACCAGTGAAGAGTTTTCCTAGTGTGTGGAAACTTTTCCTCCCTCACAGCTCCCTCCCATTGGTGCAGGTCCCATCCCTATTCTATTGTCTCTGTTTTTTCTTTTTTCTCTTGCCCTACCCAGGCACGTGGGGAAGTTTCTTGCCTTTTGGGAAGTCTGAGGTCTTCTGCCAGCGTTCAGTAGGTGTTCTGTAGGAGCTGTTCCACATGTAGATGTACTTCTGATGTGTTTGTGGGGAGGAAGGTGATCTCCGCATCTTACTCCTCCACCATCTTGAAGGTCTCCCCAGAATATAATGTTTTTATGTCCATTATGAAGCAGCCATGGAATTGATAATCTACAGGCTCTCAGCAGGTGGTGGGGTGGGGGTGGGGGGCCATGACTAGCTTAACACAGAAGTGGGGCCTGGCTGACCTAATCTTATCAGCATTTCTCTGGCCACACAAGTAAGAAGATGACCTAAGCTAATTTGGTGTGTAGCCAAGGACTTATATTGAATTGTGCAGCCGCTGGTGGGGATTGGGGAAGTTTTTCTTGCTTGCTTGCTCTACATGATGTGGAATGCAAGTGTGAGGCTTTGAATTGCTGCAACATTGTGTAACCATGAAGAAAACCAACCTGAGTAGAAAAACCATATGAAGGAATGGCTTTGAGGCCTAATAAAACTGCTCATGGACCCTTCTCTTTATCTTATTTTTTCACTAGCATGAGTCTTTATTTCTTTTATTAATCATACCAATTTGAATGGTTCTCTGATCTAACTGCTAAAATATTCGCAAAGGAATTAGCATCTGAGCTAGAATTTGAAAAATGGTTAAGACTGAAGCCTAAAGGGATGGAAGGAAACAATACAGGCAGAAGGAATAAACACTTAGGAAAGTAGGGAATTTCTGTGGCTAAATGTAATTAAGTTTGACTATAATAAAGACTGAATGAGGATATAGCATGAAAGTGATGGTTGAGGTAAATGTTCTAGAGGAAACGAATGCCTGGCTAAGTAACCTGGATGTTGTTCTATGGCCCAGTGGTTTTCAATGATTAATAATCATGCACCTTATTTAGAAAAATATCTCACCCCCACTTTTATATTTGTTTGTTTATTTATAAAATATAGATTCTTTATTACTATAATAATACAAATAACGTTTTCATATTGTTTTTTCCATATCCTAGTGCTCGTGCTTTCACTTAAATATGCTCACGCTCCTTTGGAATAAGGCAATGACAAGCCACGACACATTGATAACTACATCTTAGAAAGATTTATCTGAGAGTAACATCTAAAATTAATTTAAATAGGTATACTGGAAATAGGGCAATTTGTTATAGGTTTTTTTGTAACAAGCCAATAATTCAAGAATAATTGATATTTTTATTTTGTGTAGAGACAGTGGGAAAGAAGAGAAGGAGGTAAATCTCATAGCTATCGTGCAGATAGAACTGGTTAAAAATATATGTTAAATATCAACCCAAGGCCAGTCACTTGATAAGAACTCACTCAATACATTATACTAGTTTCCTTTTTATTTCTCTAGAATTGAATAGATATACTTACCAAGGGAAATAAAACTGGACTCAGCATTAATCAGGACAATTTTGTTGCTGTATCCATTAATGCTTTTAAGATAGGGAGTGGAGTAAGAACCAAAAAAATACACATTTATGATCTAGCTTAGTTTGCACATTGGAAAATTGGATAAGATGTAAAAAAAAAAAAAAGAATAGGTAAATCAAGGATTATCAGAAGAGCCTAGTTGAAAGTTAACCAAGTGGTCAAGACTGAGTAGGAAGGCATTGAAGAATGTGATCTTTCATGAATGGAAGATGCAATCCTTTGTGAATAAAAGATGCTGTCAAGTGATTAGAGACATCAATCTGCCTAAACCACATAAAGATGTCATTCTGTGCAGTGTGAGAAGGAGCATTTGAGGAGTAATTTTGTCTGACCCTGACAAAGTTACAGTTTGTTGATATGAAAGGTTTCCCGGCCTTCATCAACTAATGGAACATCCAGAAAAATCAGACTGAGTACAAAACTGAAAGCCTTTTGAATACATTATTAAATGTAAACTGAAATTCAAACACCACGCATAAGTGCTAGGGAGGAAATAAACCAGCATAGTAATAAATTATAGTGACACACTATAACATACTTATTTCCTACATAAAGAAGGTACTCTGCTAGGCACTTAAAGAAATGCCAGTGATCTAGTCTCAGCAACTATTCTAGTGATTGTCATTATAGATTATGAAAATTTCATTTACAGAGCATTCAATACATTGCTTTTTTTTAGTGTTCTTTATATTTACATATCATTATGCTTTAAGAACTCTTTTTTTTTTTTTGGTGTGACTTTCAGAGTTTTATTCATTGCTGAATTTTGCAAACTTGGTCTCTGCTCTACTTGAAGTTACAGAACTAAACAAATTTCCCAGAATTTCTCAAGGTCATGTTTATTTCCAAGGATCATTTGAATCACGATCTAAGGGAAAATGATGACCTCTTAATGGTTTGTTTAGTCTCAACCTGACTGCATTAGAATCACTTGGGGAGACTTTTGAAATAATGTTGCCTAAGCCCTACCTGCAGAGTTTCTGATTTTAAAAGGCCCAGGCATCAGTATTTTTAAAAGATACCCAGGTGATTCTACGTACAACTAGGATTAAGAACAATTGACCTAGTCAATATCTTGGGAGACTTTTATTCATTGCTTTTTTTTTTCTGCTAGTTTTAAGGTTTTTTTTTCACACACATGCACTGTATTTTATTTTTACAAGAGATAAATAAACTGACACCAAACATTGTAAATGCATGACCACAAGAAAAGCAACAATGATTGCAATTACCAAACACAAAATACACTCATACTATGTCATAATATTGACATTCAGTCCAGTAATCCTCCACTGTAACAGCTCCTTCAATTTGCAGTGAAAATTGATTTGAATATTTCTTGCCTCTGAGTCTTTGTGGGATTTTTTTTTTTATTATTCAAACAGAAAGTCACAAAAATTATAAGCATCCTCATCAGTTCACTCAGTCCCATGTAATTAATTTTTTTATCTTGATCTTTTGTTAGCACTTTTATGAATTCATCAGTTTTCTATTAGAGTTCTGAAAATGCTTATTCATTCAGTTCAACAGTATGGTCAGTTACCAGAAACCTGTACTTGTCAGAGTCTTTTCCATGAATTCCTTGAAGATGAAACACTTTTATAAGAACATTTTTGCAAAAGCATCAGAGTACACACAGAACTGTCTGGAAATGACAAAAGACTTAAAAATGACCATGGTTAATGATTTGATGAAAGTTCATAATAATGCAATTCACAAGGAAATTTAGTTATTTCTGAGGTATACATTTTAAAGTAATAACTAGAATTATGACTTATACCACAACATATAAGATTCTTAGAAATTTCATGTAATATCTGAAACATTTATATTAACATATTTCCATACAAATAACCCAAAGAAAGTTTAGTGTTAGTTGTTTTTTGTTTCTTGGTTGTTTGGTTTGTTTATACTGCAGGTTCTTATTAGTCATCAATTTTATACACATTAGTGTATACATGTCAATACCAATCACACAACTCAGCACACCATCATCCCCACCCCACCGCGTTTTCCGCCCTTGGTGTTCATAGGTTTGTTCTCTGCACCTGTGTCTCAACTTCTGCCCTGCAAACCGGTTCATCTGTACCATTTTTCTAGGTTCCACATACATGCGTTAATATACAATATTTGTTTTTCTCTTTCTGACTTACTTCACTCTGTATGACAGTCTCTAGATTCATCCACGTCTCAACAAATAACTAAATTTCGTTCTTTTTTATGGCTGAGTAATATTCCATTGCATATATGTACCACAACTTCTTTATCCATTCATCTGTCGATGGGCATTTAGGTTGCTTCCATGACCTGGCTATTGTAAATACTGCTGCAATGAACGTTGGGGTGCATGTGTCTTTTTGAAGTATGGTTTTTGCTGGGTATATGCCCAGTAGTGGGATGGCTGGATCATATGGTAATTCTATTTTTAGTTCTTTAAGGAACCTCCATACTGTTCTCCATGGTGGCTGTATCAATTTACATTCCCACCAACAGTGCAACAGGGTTCCTTTTTCTCCACACCCCCTCCAACATTTGTTGTTTGTAGATTTTCTCATGATGCCCATTCTAACTTCTGTGAGGTGATACCTCATTGTAGTTTTGATTTGCATTTCTCTAATAATTAGTGATGTTGAGCAGCTTTACATGTGCTTCTTGGCCATCTGTATGTCTTCTTTGGAGAAATGTCTATTTAGGTCTTCTGCCCATTTTTGGATTGGGTTGTTTGTTTGTTTTTTTTAAATAATTGAGCTGCTTGTGTTGCCTGTATGTTTTGGAGATTAATCCTTTGTCAGTTGCTTCATCAGCAAATATTTTCTCCCATTCTGAGGGTTGTCTTTTCGTCTTGTTTATGGTTTCTTTTGCTGTGCAAAAACTTTAAAGTTTCATTAGGTCCCATTTGTTTATTTTTGTTTTTATTTCTATTACTCTAGGAGGTGGATCAAAAAAGATTTTCCCATGATTAATGTCAAAGAGTGTTCTTCCTATGATTTCCTCTAAGAGTTTTACAGTGTCCGATCTTACATTTAGGTCTCAAATCCATTTTGAGTATATTTTTGTGTATGGTGTTAGGGAGTGTTCTAATTTCATTCTTTTATATGTAGCTGACCAGTTTTCCCAGTGCCACATATTGAAGAGACTGTCTTCTGCATTGTATATCCTTGCCTCCTTTGTCATAGTTTAGTTTACATAGGTGAGTGGGTTTGTCTCTGGGCTTTCTATCTTGTTCCATTGATCTATGTTTCTGTTTTTGTGCCAGTACCATATTGTCTTGATTACTGTAGCTTTGTACTATAGTCTGAAGTCAGGGAGTCTGATTCCTCCAGCTCCGTTTCTCTCCCTCAATACTGCTTTGGCTATTTGGGGTCTTCTGTGTCTCCATACAAATTTTAAATGATTTGTTCTAGTTCTGTAAAAAATGCCATTGGTAATTTGATAGGGATTTCATTGAATCTGTAGATTGCTTTGGGTAATATAGTCATTTTCACAGTATTGATTCTTCCAATGCAAGAACATGGTATATCTCTTCATCTGTTGGTATCATCTTTAATTCCTTTCATCAGTGTCTTATAGTTTTCTGCATACCGGTCTTTTTTTAACCTAGGTAGGTTTATTCCTAGGTATTTTATTATTTTTGTTTCAATGGTAAATGGGAGTGTTTCCTTAATTTCTTTTTCAGAATTTTCATCATTAGTGTATAGGAATGCAAGAGATTTCTGTGTATTAATTTTGTATCCTGCAACTTTACCAAATTCACTGATTAGCTCTAGTAGTTTTCTGGTGGCATTTTTAGGATTCTCTATGTATAGTATCATGTCATCTGCAAACAGTGACAGTTTTATTTCTTCTTTTCAATTTGTACTGCTTTTATTTATTTTTCTTCTCTGATTACCATGGCTAGAACTCCCAAAATTATGTTGAATAATAGTGGTGAGAGTGGACATCCTTGTCTTGCTCCTGATTTTAGAGGAAATGCTTTCAGTTTTTCACCACTGAGAATGATGTTTGCTGTGGATTTTTCATATATGGCCTTTATTATGTTGAGGTAGGTTCCCTCTATGCTCACTTTCTGAAGAGTTTTTATCATAAATTGATGTTGAATTTTGTCAATAGCTTCTTCTGCATCTATTGAGATGATCATATGGTTTTTCTTCTTCAATTTGTTAATATGGTGTATAACATTGATTGATTTGTGTATATTGAAGAATCCTTGCATCACTGGGAAATATCCCCCTTGATCATGGTGTATGATCCTTTTAATGGGCTATTGGATTCTGTTTGCTAGTATTTTGTTGAGGATTTTTGCATGTATATTCATCAGTCATATTGGTCTGTAATTTTTTTTTGTAGTATCTATGTCTGGTTTTTGTATCAGGGTGATGGTGGCCTCATAGAATGAGTTTGAGAGTGTTCATTCCTCTTCAATTTCTTGGAAGAGTTTGAGAAGGATCGGTGTTAGCTCTTCTCTAAAAGTTCCATAGAATTCACCTGTGAAGCCATCTAGTCTTAGACTTTTGTTTGTTGGAAGATTTTTAATCACAGTCTCAACTTCATTCTTTGTGATTGTTCTGTTCATATTTTCTGTTTCTTCCTGGTTCAGTCTTGGGAGGTTATACCTTTCTAAGAATTTGTCCATTTCTTCCAGGTTGTCCATTTTATTTGCATAGAGTTGCTTGTAGTAGTCTCTTAGGATGCTTTGTATTTCTGCGGTATCTGTTGTAACTTCTCCTTTTTCATTTCTAATTTTATTGATTTGAGCCCTCTCCCTGTTTTTCTTGATGAGTCTGGCGAATGGTTTATCAATTTTGTTTATCTTCTCAAAGAACTAGCTTTTAGTTTTATTGATCTTTGCTACTGTTTCCTTTATTTCTATTTCATTTATTTCTGCTCTCATGTTTATGATTTATTTCCTTCTGCTAACTTTGGGTTTTGTTTGTTCTTCTTTCTCTAGCTCCTTTAGGTGTAAGGTTAGATTGTTTACTTGAGATTTTTCTTGTTTCTTGAGGTAGGCTTGTATAGCTATAAACTTCCCTCTTAGAAATGCTTTTGCGGCACCCCATAGGTTTGGATCGTCGTGTTTTCATTGTCATTTCTCTCTAGGTTTCTTTTGATTTCCTCTTTGATTTCTTCAGTGATCTCTTGATTATTTAGTAATGTACTGTTTAGCCTCCATGTGTTTGTGTTTTTTTACATTTTTTCCCCTGTAATTGATTTCTAATCTCATAGAATTGTGGTCAGAAAAGATTCTTGATATGATTTCAATTTTCCTAAATTTACTGTGGCTTGATTTGTGACCCAAGATGTGATCTATGCTGGAGAATGTCCCATGTACACTTGAGAAGAAAGTGTAATCTGCTGTTTTTGGATGGAATGTCTTATAAATATCAATTAAATCTATCTGGTCTATTTTGTCATTTAAAGCTTCTGTTTCCTTATTTATTTTCATTTTGGATGATCTGTCCATTGTTGTAAGTGAGGTGTTAAAGTCCCCCACTATTATTGTATTACTGTTGATATCCTCTTTTATAGCTCTTAGCAATTGCCTTATGTATTGAGATGCTCCTATGTTGGGTGCATATAAATTTATAATTGTTATATCTTCTTCTTGGATTGTTCCCGTGATCATTATGTAGTGTCCTTCCTTGTCTCTTGTAACATTCTTTATTTTAAAGTCTATTTTATCTGATATGAGTATAACTACTCCAGCTTTCTTTTGATTTCCATTTGCATGGAATATCTTTTTCCATCTCCTCACTTTCAGTCTGTATGTGTCCCTAGGTCTGAAGTAGGTCTCTTTTAGACAGCATATAGATGGGTCTTGTTTTTGTATCCATTCAGCAATCCTGTGCTTTTGGTTGGAGCATTTAATCCATTCACGTTTAAGGTAATTATCAATATGTATATTCCCATGACCATTTTCTTAATTGTTTTGGACTTGTTTTTGTAGATCCTTTTCTTCTCTTGTGTTTCCCATTTAGAGAAATTCCTTTAGCATTTGTTGTAGAGCTGGTTTGGTGGTCCTGAATTCTCTTAGCTTTTGCCTGTCTGTAAAGCTTTTGATTTCTCTTTTGAATCTGAATGATATCCTTGCTGGGAATAGTAATCTTGATTGTAGCTTCTTCCCTTTCATCACTTTAAGTATATCATGCCCCTCCTTTCTGGCTTGTACAGTTTCTGCTGAGAAATCAGCTGTTAACCTTATGGGAGTTTCCTTGTATATGATTTGTCATTTTTCCCTTGTTGCTTTGAATAATTTTTCTTTGTCTTTAATTTTTGTCAATTTGATTACTATGTGTCTCAGCGTGTTTCTCCTTGGGTTTATCCTGTATGGGACTCTCTGCACTTCCTGGACTTGGGTGGCTATTTCCTTTCTCATGTTAGGGAAGTTTTCAACTATAATCTCTTCAAATATTTTCTCAGTCCCTTTCTCTCTTTCTTCTCCTTCTGGGACCCCTATAATGCGAATGTTGTTGCGTTTAATGTTGTCCCAGAGGTCTCTTAGGCTGTCTTCCTTTCTTTTCATTCTTCTTTCTTTAGTCTGTTCCGCAGCAGTGAATTCCACCATTCTGTCTTCCAGGTCACTTATCCGTTCTTCTGCCTCAGTTATTCTGCTATTGATTCCTTCTAGTGTAGGTTTCATTTCAGTTATTGTATTGTTCATCTCTGTTTGTTTGTTCTTTAATTCTTCTAGGTCTTTGTTAAACATTTCTTGCACCTTCTCGATCTTTGCCTCCATTCTTTTTCTGAGGTCCTGGATCATGTTCACTATCATTATTCTCAATTCTTTTTCTGGAAGGTTGCCTATCTCCACTTCATTTAGTTGTTTTTCTGGGGTTTTATCTTGTTCCTTCATCTGGTATATAGTCCTCTGCCTTTTCATCTTGTCTATATTTCTCTGAATGTGGTTTTTGTTCCACAGGCTGCAGGATTGTCTTTAAGAAATTTAAAAAACATATTCTGGGTAATATGCACTCATGTGAAGCAGTAATTTTTCATGATTTGTCAATGAGTTTATGGTTCACTTCCTTTCCTCATGTATTTATCTATTTCTACATAACTAAACAAATATTAGACTTTTATAAAATCATGATGTACATATTTTAAATGTATAAACACCTTGAATTTTACATTTTTGTCAGATATTGCAAAAAATGTTCAGTATTGAAGAAATTGTGCAACTCATTAAATAGGTATTTAAAAATTTTTTTTGTTTATTTTCTTTTTTTTTTTTTTTGTCCACACACATGTGATCTTAGTTTTTCGATCAGCAATGGAACCATGCCCCTGTAGTGGAAGCATGTAGTCTTAACCACTGGACCTCCAGGGAAGTCCTTATTTTTTAAAATACTATCAAATAGTTGAAATGATTGGAAAATAGAAAAAGATTTTCTTCTTAGAATGATTCAGAGCTATATCTTTTAATGTGTAGCTTCCAGAAGGAAAAGGAGAGGAAATTTTAGCCTGATGAAAAGACAAGCTGAGGGCCCAAACCGCTAAACCTCTTCATGTAGTAATTTCCCCATGATCATCTTCCAAGTCCTGCAAAGACAGATCCACCACAAAGCAACTATGAGTAATCACTCTTCAAATGTTATCAGCACTTGTAAAAGATTCCTTTTGAAAATTTAATGCTTACTTAAATCTTAATATTTATTGCTCATAGATATTGTTTGGAGCATTTTTGTCTAAATGTATTTCTGCACTTAATAACATAGAACCCCACATACTACTTCAGCATGGTGTCTTGATAAGAGCAGTTGGCTGGAAAACCTGGGTTCCAGTCCATGCTCTGGTCACTAAGGATTGTAAGATTTTGGACAAGATTCTAATTTACCTAAAACTTAATGTCTTTATTTGCCTCTAAGTCTCTCAGAACTTAGATTTTACACTACTTCATCACTTAGTGCTGTTTGTAAAGCAAAACAAAGCAAACAAAACAAAACCAACATATATTATCAAATATTGTCATTAAAAATATTAAAGTACAGTTGACCCTTGAACAATGCTGGGGCTAAGAGCACCGACCCTCTGCACAGTCAAAAATCTTAAAATAATATAAGTAGGCCTTCCCTATTCTCTGTTATTTCATATCCAAGGATTCAACCAACCATGGATCACATAGTACTATTATTTTTACTCTTGAAAAAAACCTGCATATAAGTGGACCGTGCAGTTCAAACTCATGTTGTTCAAGGGTCGACTGTACTTTGAATCCCTTGTGGGGAAAAACAAACAAGTGCTTTGTTAATCATTAGCCAGGAATTTATTTCCTTCAAATATCAGCCTCCTGGGATATGTGTCTCCTACTGTCCAAAGACTATGCTAAAAGTTCCCGAGAAATATGATGTCAGAGATACCACCTTTAAGTATATTCTTAATCCTTAGCTAAGCCTCTGCTCAAAAACTCTGTCTACTCTCTTCTCCTGAAAACACAATAACATTGTCAACTCTCACCCTTAAATCCTAGACAGGGTCATCTCCACAAATTCATTCCATATCTCCTTTACTCTTGGCCTACCATATAGATCTGTTTGACTTTTCCAAGTGGAGGGCTTCCCAAACAGAACACATGCTTGGTATTAACACTCCAAATGCAAAGGACAAAAGAAAAACCTTCCACTATAAAGGAGAAGAGAACCGTAATCTCTTTACTTCCAACAACATTCTATACTGTGTTTGTTAGTTTAGTTGTTTGCCTTTTAGGTGTCATACCAAAGCTTTGTATGTACATACACACACAAACATATTTACAAACATAATTACTTTATTAAGTTGTTGTCATAATAAATATTTATATTTGAGTTATGAAAACATAGAAAGGTAGGAAACTAACCCAAGATCACATTTGAGAACTGTGAGAACTGTGTAGCCATTTGAATTTAGAGTGAAAAGAGTGAGGGTATATGACAACACAACTGTCCATGTGGAGTTCTGGCTATTTCTGTTTACCTGTAATGTCTTGGTAAAGTCATTTATAATAAAATCAAAACTAGAAATCTGTTAGGAGGTTTATATTTATGTAGCTCTTGGTATAGAAACTTATCAAAAGCTTTATTGAATATCCAAATAAAGTACATGTAATAGCTCACACTTACCAGGCTTCCCTGGTGGCGCAGTGGTTGAGAGTCCACCTGCCGATGCAGGGGACACGGGTTCATGCCCCGGTCCAGGAAGATCCCACATGCCGCGGAGCAGCTAGGCCCGTGAGCCATGGCCGCTGAGTCTGTGCTTCCAGCGCCTGTGCTCCACAACGGGAAAGGCCACAACAGTGAGAGGCCCACGTACCACAAAAAAAAAAAATAGCTCACACTTACCATATTTACATTTTATTATCTCACACAATCTGAAAATTTACATATGCATGTTCCTTATAGAGATATAATCATATACTTTGTCCAGTTATGTTAAATACACTTTGGAAGACACTATACATATATTATCTCATTTAATTCTCAAGAAAAAATATAAGTAAAAATATTTCCATTTTTAAGTTGAAAAAATAGAGAATCAGGAAATTTAAACTACTTTTTCAAAGTCACCCAGTTTCAAAGTTTCATTCCAAAGCCTGTGATTTTTCTTTTGTACTACATTATTGTACTTTTCCTTTTTGCCATAAATTATGTTTCCTTAAATTTTTCCTTAAATGTTCCTGAAGTTCCATACCATTACTTGTTAAAAAAAAGAGAGAGAGAGATTTATTCATTTGTAATAAGAATACACCCGCTCTTTATTATGATAGATTTTGTGTCACAATCTAATTTAATTCCCACATCAACCTCATGAGGTAGATATTTCTATTCCTACATTACAGACAATGGATTTGGGTCTCAAAAGACTTAAGGAACTTGGTCAAGATCCCATAGCTAGAAAGCAACAGAACCAGAATTTTATAAAAAATGCAACTATTTCATACTGAAGACCATACTTTCAACCATTACTCTAAAATTTGTAGATCTAGAGATGCTTGGAATAAATTTTATTTATGGAGATCATATTAAAATCCTGCAGGTTCTCTGGTACAATAATTAAGGGAGCATTAAAAATAATGAAATATAATAATAGGGGAAACTGTAGGAGGAGAGGAGCTATATGAGAGCTCTCTATAATTTCTGCTCAGTTTTTCTATAGACCTAAAACTGCTCTAAAAAGTAAACCCTGGTAACTTTAAAATATTATTTTATCTTTGAGATCCCTTACAAGCATCAGATGAAGGCCTGTAGTATTAAGCTACTGATAAGATCTGAAACATCTTAAGCACAGTTCTATGAACTGTAAGGATCCGGTATAATGACTACAGACAGGTGATTTGCCTCCTAACAAATATCCAACTGTTTTTGGAAGGAGTGGAAAGGTACTTTAAAAATTGCCTGGACAAAATCTACCATACAAAAGCTATTTTTATTGTCAGTGAGGTTGAATACCTTTTTCTTCCCCACAATGCCTGTCTGTTCCCTTAATTCCTGTGCTTGACTGCATCCCTGCAAGAGTTCTTGGTACCTTGTTGAAAATACTGGTTATTGATTCTTCCACAGTATTGTGCCACCAGACTTTTCCCATATGTCTGTTGCATAGCCCCTGACAACAATTTGGTTTCCAACTGAGAAATATAGATCATACAGATGTTAATAACAGCTCTATATTTTACATTACAGTAATAGCTTTCACATTAATTTTTTTTTTTTTTTTTTGGTACGCGGGCCTCTCACTGCTGTGGCCTCTCCCGTTGCGGAGCAAAGGCTCCGGACGTGCAGTCTCAGCAGCCATGGCTCACGGTCCCAGCTGCTCCATGGCATGTGGGATCTTCCCGGACCAGGGCATGAACCCGTGCCCCCTGCATCGGCAGGCGGACTCAACCACTGCACCACCAGGGAAGCCCCTCACATTAAATTTTAAGTCAAAAACTATAAATAGATACATACACCCACTTCTAAAAAGTAATTTATACTCTGATTTATCATTAAAAGTGTTTAATGCCAGGTATGTTCCTTAATCCTCATTTAAAAGGATTTTATTTTTTAATTTTCATTAATAATTATATTACCACATAACAAAAATTATATTCTCTATACTCCAAAAGTAAGTGATAAAGTCATGTCTTACAAAAGGAATGGACAGAGTCTTATATGACTATTATTGCGCTGTTTGGTCCAGTTAAAAATATCACTAGCCTCTTCTTCCTGACATATTTACAGATGTTGTATATACACTGAATACTGCTAGTTTATGCCCTTCTTGTTGAATTTATTCCAAAGTACAAATGGAAACATTTGTATTCTGTTCCTTCTATATTTGATATTTTAAAAATATCCTATCACTTTATCTTACATTTTCATGAATTATGGTCTAGACTCTAAACATGACTATTCAGACCATGCAAGGTATTGAAAATGTAAAGAAACCAGAAAAATAAAGCTTACACAACACCACAACTGGAGGATGTATTGATTTTAAAATGGATAAAATTAGTTCTTTATGGTTGCAGGGAAGGAATGTAATATAATGTAGTAGTGCAGGGAGGGAGAAATGAGTAATATATATTTTAAAGGGTATATTTTAAAGACAGTAAAATAATTATTTTGAGTAACTGACTAAGGAACTTTGTTAATACTGATATAGAATAAGCATTGTAAACATTAATAGTAAAGCAACTAGATATTACAAATATTACACAACATTGCAGGTACCCAGGTATGTGTAAGTAAATATAAAAAATGAACAATGGGGCCTCCCTGGTGGCGCAGTGGTTGAGAGTCCGCCTGCCGATGCAGGGGATACGGGTTCGTGCCCCGGTCTGGGAGGATCCCATATGCCGCGGAGCGGCTGGGCCCGTGAGCCATGGCCGCTGGGCCTGCGCATCCGGAGCCTGTGCTCCGCAACGGGAGAGGCCACAACAGTGAGAGGCCCGCATACCGCAAAAAGAAAAAAAAAAAAATGAACAATGACATAAATAGCCCTTAGAGATTTAGTGATTCAGACAATATTGACCCAATATTGACCTGGTAAGTTCTGAGTTTGAAAAAAAACAGTAATATAGGGACTTCCCTAGTGGCACACTGGTTAAGAATCCGCCTGCCAATGCAGGGGACATGGGTTCAAGTTCTGGTCCGGGAAGCTCCCACATGCTGCAGAGCAACTAAGCCTGTGTGCCACAACTACTGAGCCTGCGCTCTATAGCCCACGACCCACAACTACTGAGCCCGTGAGCCATAACTACTGAGCTCACGTGCCACAACTACTGAAGCCCATGCGCCTAAAACCCATGCAACAAAAAGAAGCCACCGCAATGCAAAGCACACTCACCTCAACGAGGAGTTTCTCACCCCACTCACCGCAACTAGAGAAAGCCCACATGCAGCAACGAAGACCCAATGCAGACAAAAATAAATAAATAAGTTTATTTTTTTTAAAGTAATATAGCTCCTCTCCTCACGGAGCTTATATTTCATTTAGGAAGATATGCAATAGCAACTAATGTTTAGAGCTTATGAGAAGCATAAGAAAGAAAGAAATAGACTCTATAATAGAATTAAGAGTGTGGGAGTGAGTAGGCAGAGAGAGCCTCTCTAGAGAAGTGACATTTGAACTGTGACATGAAGGATAAAAAGTAATAGGATAGCAAGAATAAGCGCAAGATATCTCCAGGAAGAGAGTACAGCAAGCGCAACTGCCCTAAGGTGGGAAAATAATTTTGCCTTAAAAAGAACTTTCATCTAAGAGTGTAAGTAGGTGAGGAAGAAAGTGGCATGGGATGAGACTGAATAGTGAACTGGTTCCCGATATCATATGGTCTTATAGCCATTAAAGGGTGCTGGAAATATATTCTAAATGCAATAAGAACCATGAATGAGTTTTAAACAGTAGTGAAATAATGGAGCTCAAGTTTTAAAAATAAGCCTACTTATATGTGGAGAATGTATTATTGGAGGGCAACAGTGGAAGTGGTGGACATGTATTGTTTTCCCAAAATCCATTTTCTCATCTCTTAGAAATAGTGCCATGATGTTCCTTTAGGGAATGATGATCTTTCCCTTCCCTCTGTTCCTGTGGATTGGGTGGGTTTTACCCTACTTGAACCAGAATTCCAAAAAGCTACTAGTGACAAACAGGAGCAATATTTCCCTCTGATACAGTACTTGGATCTGAGACGCCCATACGATATGGGCCAGGCTCATGAGAACCCTACCATGGATTTTTTTTTTAATTTACTTATTGGTAACTTTTTTTTTTGACATCTTTATTGGAGTATAATTGCTTTACAATGGTATGTTAGTTTCTGCTGTATAACAAGTGAATCAGCTATACATATACATATATTCCCATATCTCCTCCCTCTAGCATCTCCCTCCCTCCCACCCTCCCTATCCCAACCCTCTAGGTGGTCACAAAGCACTGAGCTGAACTCCCTGTGCTATGCGGCTGCTTCCCATTAGCTACCTATTTTACGTTTGGTAGTGTATATATGTCCATGCCACTCTCTCACTTCGTCCCAGCTTACCCTTCCCCCTCCCCATTTCCTCAAGTCCATTATCTACGTCTGTGTCTTTATTCCTGTCCTGCCCCTCAGTTCTTCAGAACCATTTGCTTTGTTTTTTTGTTTGTTTGTTTGTTTTAGATTCCATATAAAGCATACAGTATTTGTTTTCCTCTTTCTGACTTACTTCACTCTGTATGACAGACTCTAGGTCCATCCACCTCACTATAAATAACTCAATTTCATTTCTTTTTATGGCTGAGTGATATTCCATTGTATATATGTGCCACATCTTCTTTATCCATTCATCTGTCGATGGACACTTAGGTTGTTTCCATCTCCTGGCTATTGTAAATAGTGCTGCAATGAACATTGTGGTACATGACTCTTTTTGAATTATGGTTTTCTCAGGGTATATGCCCAGTAGTGGGATTGCTGGGTCGTATGGTAGTTCTATTTTACTAGAGCAAATAATTGGACAAGAAAAGTGATCTTTCTCTGGGAAGGAGAGCTTGACTAAAACTGAAGTCAATGCAGTTAGGAGACACTTGAAGTAGAGTTGACCCTTGAACAACTGGGTTTCAACTGCACAGGTATATTTTTATGTGAATTTTTTTTTGCAATAAATACGTACTAACTACAGTACTACAAAATCTGTGATTTGCTGAATCTCAGATGCAACATATGGATACAAAGGGCCGACTGGAATGTTATGCTTGGATTTTCTACTGTGCAGAGGATTGGAGACCCTAACCTACGAGTTGTCAAGAGTCAAATGTAATCTAGAAATAGATAATGGTGACTTGATATAGATGGGTGGAAGGAGAAAGAGAGAAGAGGGCACACTGTAAAATATCTTTGAAGTAGATTTGACTGGACTTCCTAATAGAATAGATGGAAATAATGAAGAAAAATACTTCAGACTTTGCCTTATGAGACAGTATGAATGGATGGTGATGCTAAACAGTGAAAGAAAATGACTTAAACTGGATTTGGTGAACGAGGAAATCAATAAATTCATTCTTGTACTTGTTAAATTTGAGACAGCTTAGGCTGTTTTTAGTGGATATGTCAGGAAGACAATTGGATATTGAATCTTAGGAGAGAGGTATGAATGGTGTATGTATATGTATACATATATCTATATATATATGTATATTGAAATTAGAACAGGTAATGGGGTGAGTGCAGACAGAGAACTTAACAGGACCCAGATCAAGTCTTAAGGAACCTCAACAAAGTAGACTGAAATGGAGCAGAGTATAAGACAAAATATAGGAATTGTTAATATTCATTATAATCCTATTGCAAAATGTGAATCATAAAGAAGAATATTAGCAGATGCTTAATTTCAAAATGCTAAATATGATCTTTGCTATCAAAAAACACCTGCAATCCCTTAGGGTTGTCAAAACAATATCTATATGAAGGTACCACTTTATCATTATTCAGAAAAGTGTGCTTTCTGAAATGTTTATTCATTTGCACTGAGGAAAGGTTTGCAGTTGATAATTTACTCTCAGAAAAAAAAAATGCTATAGATTCTCAATTCTTCATGAAACTACTGGATTTTTCCAGTCCTGAAACTAATTTTAATTCATTTTGAGGTCCATGAGGGGAAACTAAGGAGGACTGTTACAGAGCAGAGACCAATTTAGTGAGGAAAGCATCAGTAAGTTTTCATACTTCCTCTCCCTCTTTTCAAGTATAGCACTTTTCAAGTAAAGAACACTTGGATGAGCCAACTGTTCTTCCTTGCAGAGGACTTAATAAAAAGAACAAAATGTATGAAGTTTCACAGAAAATAGTTCTAAATTTAGACAGAATATAATTATTTATATGATTGTACAACATAACCATGAGTCGGTGCTTAATCACTCATCATGATGTCACTTTTTGTATCACAAGAAAGACAAATTCAAAATGGGAAATTACACCAAGTAGTAGGCAGTTAACAGCAATATGAAATTTTATAAGGCAAAGTAACTTCACATATTAGACTGAGGTATATCATCCTCAGAATTATATAAGTTACCTGGATTGAAAGGAATGGAGGATCTTCTCCATTTAAGAAATAATGGTGGCTGTCTAGGTACGGTAGATGTTATGGTAAACAAGAGAGAATCATTGCTTTTTGTTACTTCAAATTCAAGTAAATAAGCAAACATAAAAGTAAACAAGTAGTACTTTAAGATAATGGTAATAACCTCTATGGAAATAGAGAAACAATAGTGATTAGGGTGATGGATAGCTATACCAACTGAATATGTATGGAAATTATGGCCAAAGTACATGCCCTCTTTCCGTGAGAGACCATGTGGCTTGTGCTCATTTATCCATAGTTCCAAGTCACAGTTGTTCTCATTGTAGCTGATGACTCCAGGAGGAAAGAAAATATCTCACCCCACCCCACATTTACAAGACCTCCCTTCCAGACCACAAGTCGTGAATTCTGTAAGGCCAAAATATCTTTCCTTCCTCAAAAGACTATTGGTACTAAATTCACTAAATGCCTCATATCCCTGCTTTCTACCACAGCTTCTGTGTAGAGTCTATGTGAATGGTGTGCCACTGTGGCAGTGACTGTGACTTCATATTGTATCTGTGAAGCCACAAGATCTTTAAGCTATCCTTAGCTCTATTCTCATCTGTATGATTCTCAGTATGTCTGTTTCCTCACGTGCCACCCTACTCACACTTATTTTTCCTCCAAAACAATCACACTGGGCTTTCTGGAACACTCTCCATAGAACAAGCAAGTCCCTACAATCCTACCAGCTTCCCCAAATATTACTTTAACTGAAAATGGATGACTACTGAGAAAACTTCTGCAGCTCTCCCAAGTAGAAATTGTTCAACATTCTAGAAAATAATAGCCATAATAATTGCAAGCATTTATTGTGCACTTCCTATGTACAGCACTACACCTATTCTGTACATGGATTTATTTCATGAATAAATTTCATAACCTTATTTCATTTAATTATTATAGCAATCCAATAAAGTAGGTATTTTATTCATATTTTAGAGATGTGAAACTGAGGCATAGAGAGATCAAGTAACATTAATCAAGGTCACAGAAGTATAGAGAGATGGAGCCAGCAGCGGAATCCAAGCAGTCTGAATCCAGAGCTGGGACTCTTAGGCAACATCTTCTTCTCATGGGTTAGAAGTGGGGCTTGGGTTGTCATTGTTGTCTTGTTCTACAGAAGCTCTTTCAGCCACCTTTAAAAACTCCTGTTCTTTGTTATTTTTACCTACCAACCTCCTGTCCAATTCATCTCATTCACTAAAGATTTTGGTACCCTGCTCAGGGTATTCCTTTCCTTCTGTATTCTTACCATAATCTCAGGAAATTCAGTGTCCACATGGACAATCTATCCAACATCGTATTTTAATGGTTCCCTAACTTTCTTATCATTAATGGTATATTTCAGTTCATCTCCACCAATTCCTTATAATTTATCACTGAAAAAATTTCCACTTTCAAAATTATAAACATTTCACTCTCTTATGAAAATTTCCATTTGCCTGCTCAGAGCCCCAACTCTGTTCTTCAGTCTTTGAGCCTTCAGCTTCACTGACCTCTCCACTTCTTCCAAATATCAAACTCCTTATACCTTTGTTTGATTCTACAATATTTTACTTCAATAATTTTGGTGCCAATGCACTAACCTCCCTTGTCCATTTGTCTTTTTAAAGCCTTCAATGAGAAAAGCTCGAACCCTGAATCCAACAATCTTTGTTACCTGCATCTATGTCTATACTCAGATAGCTAAGCACTCATAAATGGATTGATAAATTCAGTCAACAACTTCACCTATACACAATCTTAATATAATTCTCTAATCATCTTGATCTAATTTCTATAACAAATATTTCATATGTTCTTTATTCCTTACAAGCTGTGATACCCTGTCCATACACTTCACTCTAGCAGATGATTGCATTGTACTTAACTAAAATGATTCGAGCCATCAGACAGGAATTCCTTCAATATTCTGCTGCCAAATCTATCATTAACCTGCATGTGTACCAACCTTCTCCTCCTGCCTTCCTGATACAAAAAGGTGCATGTCTCTCCTCTTCTTGAAGGCCAATCTTCTTCATGTAATCTGAGTCCCAGTTCCTCCCACATTCTTCAGAATCTATGCTAACATTTAATGCTTTCACTTTCAGAGTTTTTTTTTTTCTTTTTACTAAGACCCACAACAAGGAATATATGTATTACATTGCAACCCAATATATTCACATTATACATATGTAATATATGTACTTATCACATGTAACATATGCACTGTATATAAGTATCATGTACATAAGTATTATGTATAAATATATAAAATATATCTCGCTGTGGTTTGCAGTTGACAATTTGTACAAAAAAAACACAATTTTACAAGGTAAGATCACCTTATTATGCATGATACACTGATATTTTTTTCTTTTTTTTAAATTAATGCTGGTCACCACTCACTAAATTAATGCTACAACACAATAGTGAGTCATAACCTGCAGTTTGAACCGCAATGAATTACTCTATTCCTCTACAAATTTGTCTTTAAATTCTTTCATCTAAAAGTTAAAAAAAAAAATTTACCTCCAATGCTCTTTCAGCTCATATACTTCGCACATTTAGACTTAATAGAAAAGTTATTTTAGTCTGCACTTTTTGTCCCATTAACTCGTCAGACCAATTTAATCTGTCTTCTACCACATTACCGCATGAAAACCACTTTCCTTAAGTTTCAGTTAGCTCTCTACAGTGAGTCCCCTACATACGAACATTCAAGTTGCAACCTTTCAAAGATGCGAACGTGCATTCGCATGTCCGATAACGTGTTAGTTCACGTGTCTGGAGTACATTGTCACGTGCATGCAGCCTCTACAAGTGGTTGTGCTTTTGTATACTTTACTGTACAGTACTGTTGCTGTGCAATACAAGGAGCTTACTAATGAAGACCTGATGAAATTGGAGACCCAGAGAAAGGACGAAGAGAGACAAGAGGAAAAAGAAGTACCCGAAGAACCCAAGAGATTCACGATGCAGGAATGGCAAGGGGATTTTCTTTATTTGAGGAGGCACTGTTAGTTTTTGAGGCACAGGACCCAAACGTAGAACAGTACATGAAGGTTGCAGCAGCTGTTCAGAATGCAATCTAGGGCTAACATGTCATCTATGACGAGAAAAAAAGAGCTACTACCCAGACATCACTGGATCGTTTTTTCAAGAGGGGAGGTAGAATTGAATCCAGCAAGGAACCAGAACCTGTGCCATCACCATCAGGCATGACTGA
Source organism: Mesoplodon densirostris (assembly GCF_025265405.1). Classification (NCBI taxonomy): domain Eukaryota; kingdom Metazoa; phylum Chordata; class Mammalia; order Artiodactyla; family Ziphiidae; genus Mesoplodon; species Mesoplodon densirostris. The sequence goes on from NC_082667.1 coordinate 44,128,043, forward strand.
AATTGCAGCTTGGCCTCCGTCTCCTATTGCCGATGGTCCTTCAGCTCTACAGTCTCCTACCTCCTCTCCCTCCTCCAGTCAGCAACTCTCCTTGTCTGTTCACTCGATGCCAGCAGCTGTATGCCAGTTGTTGTACTGTACTTTTCAAGGTACTGTACTATAAAATTTAAAATGTTTTCTTTATTTTTTGTGTCTGTTTTTAATGTTATTTGTATGAAAAGTATTATAAACCTATCACAATACAGTACTATATAACTGATTGTGTTAATTGGGTACCTAGGCTAACTTTGTTGGACTTATGAACAAATTGGACTTAACGAACATGCTCTCAGAATGGAACTTGTTTGTATATAGGGGACTTACTGAATAACTAAATTCAGTGGACACGTTTCTGCCTTCACACTACTCAGCATCTCAGCAGCATTTAACAACTGATTACCCCCTCCTTGAAACATTAATTTTGCTTTGCTTTCATGACACTACATTCCATTTGTTTTCCTCCCTTCTCTCTGTCTACCTCCTTTCAGCCTCTTTTCGCTGGCTCCTCTATCACTCTCAGGTACTGCAGGCCCTCTATTCATTTTATTCTTCTCTCTTAGCATCTCCTTCTCACTCTTTAGCTTTTGCTCTAGTTCTCCCTTTTATTATTGGAATTACCACCTTGACTTGGGAGGCAAGAGAGATGTCCTATTTATAGGCTAGAGGTCTTTGTACATTAGTTGTGAAATGTCTTCCTATCCCTAGAGAATATAGGAATATTCATAATAACTCAGAATCCAAAGCTTCTCCTGAATCACTTCCAGGCATATGCAGTTACAGAACCCAGAAATATTGCTTTTTATATTCTACGCTCATGAACCTGACTGCTTTATCTCATTTAGGATTCACTGTATAATTTCTGACATATCAAGGAATATCAAGATTTTCTCTGCATTTCCGATTTAGTTAAATTCAAGGTTTCCTTTTCTCCCTACAGGACTTATGTATCCCTGCAAGTTAACAGCTTCTCTTGGAAGTCAGCTGGAAGCCTTTGAATGTTACATGCTCAGTATCTGAGGAATAGATTTGCATGATGTATGAATCATCACACCAACCTTTCCTAGCTTTGAAAATTCTGTGATCTGTTCCAAGAGATTTGGCAATTTCTCCTATCTTTAATTGCATTGCCTGGAGGGTAACCAGAAATCCTTTTCTAAATGTCTCAATGACAAAATAAAACCTAGCTTTATCTTCTTGTATATTTTCTCTCCCATTAGGTACTGTAAATTACTTGGTTGATACTTTAAAAACATGCAGATAATGTTACAGCAAGAAATATTTGCCCAATTTGTAATGTTTTCATCTTACAGATCTGTGTTATGCTCTTTTGAACCCAGTACTTTCCATTTCAATGTTGCATCCTAATATAATATTTTTTATGAATTTTGGACTTCAATTATGGTTCCAAATTAATTTAAAATTCAATCTTCTGTTTGGATACAAATTTGCAAATAACCTAGCTGAGTAGACAATTAGATAAATAAGCATCTACACCTACAGAGTTAAGTTCACAGGCAGGGTGGACCACATGGCAACTTATTTCTTTACCAAGTTTTGGCATTGAGGCTGCAAATGAACCTTGGATTATACAAGGTACCTCAATTTCAAAATGTTAAAATGTGGAGACAATGTATCTCTCAATCAAAAAAAAAAGTCCTTCACTAAAATCTGCTGATTAAATTACTAAAATTGCAAAGAATCAATAAACATTTTGAACACTTGTTGCTTAAGCTATGTAACAAAATAATTTCATTTCACATGCATTAACTTATGCATATTGTAATTAAAACTTTGATATATAGCTTCAGTCTGTAAACATACAGATATCAGTTATAAATATTCACATTTTATTGAAATTCATTCTATTTCTCCTCTAATTTTATCACTCTGATTATTCCTTCTGCCCCCAGGCTACCTTTCTTTTTGGTTTTAAAATGACTAAATAAGTAATTCCTTTAAAGGACCAAACCTATGTCATTTCTTCTCTGAGAATCATAACCAAACAAATCATATTTGTATACCTTCACTGTTATATTAACAATTAAATAGGCACAACAAATATGACTATAAAACTTTTATTAGAGTAACTAAGATATGACCCTATAAGCATTTGGTTTCTATGGTTTAGTAGTTATGGGGACAAGCAATTATAAAATTATAGTGATATGTTGTTAGTTAAATGGCTCAGAATTAGAGGAAGAAGAAGCCCAAATTATCAGGTCAGCACTAAAAAGGGGTTAACTAAGTTTTATATTTACAATTTTTTACTCAATAGTAAAAATGCACTTAGTGAAAAACATTTCATCAAATTTAAGTTCTATTAATTTTTTTTAATTTTTATTGGAGTATAGTTGATTTACAATGTTGTGTTAGTTTCAGGTGTACGGCAAAGTGAATCAGTTATACATATACATATATCCACTCTTTTTTTATTCCTTAGATTCTTTTCCCATATAGGCCATTACAGAGTATTGAGTAGATTTCCTATGCTATGCAAGAGGTTCTTATTAGTTATCTATTTTATATATAGTAGTGCATATACGTCAATCCCAGTCTTCCAGTTTATCTCTCCCCCCTTTCCCCCCAGTAACCATAATTTTGTTTTCTACATCTGTGACTCTACTTCTGTTTTCTGAATAACTTCCTTTGTACACTTTTTTTTTAGATTCCACATATAATCGATATCATATGATATTTTTCTATGTCTGACTTACTTCACTCAGTATGACAATCTCTAGGTCCATCCAGGTCATTGCAAATGGCATTATTTTGTTCTTTTCTGTGGCTGAGTAATATCCCATTGCATATATGTACCACATCTTCTTTATCCATTCCTCTGTTGATGGACATTTAAGTTGCTTCCATGTCCTATTGTAAATAGTGCTGCAATGAACATGGGGGTGCATGTACCTTTTCAAATTATGGCTTCCTCTGGGTATATGCTCAGGAGTGGGATTGCTAGGTCATATGGTAGTTCTATTTTTAGTTTTTTAAGGAAACTCTATACTGTTCTCCATAGTAGCTGTACCAATTTACATTTCCACCATCAGTGTAGGAGGGTTCCCTTTTCTCCACACCCTCTCCAGCATTTATTGTTTGTAGATTTTATGATGATGGCCATTCTGACTGGAGTGAGGTGATACCTCATTGTAGTTTTGATTTGCATTTCTCTAATAATTAATGATGTTGAGCATCTTTTCAAGTGCTTTTTGGCCATCCATATGTCTTCTTTGAAGAAACGTCTATTTAGATTTTCTGCCCATTTTTTGACTGAGTTATTTGTTTTTTTTTTTTTTTTGATATTGAGCTACATGAGCTATTTGTATATTTTGGAGATTAATCCCTTGTCGGATGCTTCCTGTGTAAATATTTTCTCCCATTCTGAAGGTTGTCTTTTTGTTTTGTTAATATTAGTTTTGAAGTTACAAAACAAAAGAAAATCAAAAACAAAAACTACTCTTAACCCTGATTGGACTAATTCATGAATGTTAAAATTGTCAACAGTCAAAATTGACTTGAATATAGAAACAGTATTTAAAATATATCAATATAAGCCAAATAACTTCCAACTCTAGTAGGTTTATTTGATTGTAATACATTTTTTTCCTGATTCTTTTTATGCTTCAACATGGCCAGACAGGAAATAAAATCTTTGCATTAAATGCAATGTCTTTACCAGTCCAACCTAGGGCAGTTCAAAAAAGGGTCAGCCATTCTGAAGGAGCTTCCCAAAAGAAAATTGAAAATATTTAGGTAGTGGAGCTTTTTCCTAAAAGTGTAATCAAATTTGGCCATAATAATGACCAAATAATTTCCCCAATTATATATAATTTCCAAAAATGGTTGTGTTCATGTACTGACTGAATTGGCAAAGGGGTGTAAGATGGTAAAATGCAACCTGTAGAATCAATTGACTCAAAGTTTGGCTCTGATCAACCAATCAGATGATACTAATTTCCTTTTGGAGGAAACAATACTGAGTAAGAATTAAAGTCACAGGCTACTGAATCAGATTGCCTGGTTTGAATGGTAACTTTAGCAATTATTAGCTGTGGGATCTTGAGCAAGTTACTTTAACTCTCTGTCCTTTAGTTACTTTAGCTGTCCTTTAGTTACTTAAGGTAGGTAAACAGAACCTACCTTATAAGGTTATATGTATGAGTAAATCATTTAACACATGTAAAGATCCTAGAATAGAATGTGGAAAATAGTAAGCTGTTGATAAATGTTAGCTACTGATGTTACAAATTTAATGTGAATGTCTTGTTTTCTAAACTGGTTAATAAACTGCTCTGGGGCAGGGACCAAGCATTAATTTTATTTTCATTTCTGGTACTAGCACAGTAGATATTCAGTGAATACCTGTTAAATAATAACACAAAATACATTATGTTATATCTCAGAAGAACATTATAGTACTAATTAGAATTCAGAATCTGATGACAAGGATTCCATGTGAATTCTTCAGAATAAATTAATTATATCAAAGCAAATATCTGTAGGTAAATTACATATACCCATTTCTTCAAAAGCCTATAGATATGTTTAGACAGATATTATTTTCATGAAAGACCGTGCTGCCAGCTTTACATAGAAAGATTCAAGATCAGCATTTCCCAAATAATGTTTTATGATGTTTTATGTCTTTATGGGGCTTATTGTCTATAAGATTTTTTAGCTTTATGATTTAATTTATATGATATGATATTTAACATAAGTATACTCTGGATCTTGTGAAAACCATCTTAAACATGAGAATGGCTTCATAAATTCAGTACCCAGTTGGTGTTTATAAAAATAGTACAAGGAAGAGATTTTAATTGTCAGAGTCTAATAAGAATGTGACCATTTACATGTAACTAGTGAGGTGTGCCAAGTGAAGGCCAATGATATCAGTGTATTGACTAAACAAGGTATTCAAAGTAATTCCAAAGACAAAAGTTATGGAGAATTGAGTCATCACATAGTCATTTCAAATTAAAAGTAGTCCTTGTTTAAGAGAGTCAGTACCATTTTCAACCTCAGAAAATTATTTATTTTGAACAAGGCATTCATTCATTACACCAAATTAATTTTCTTAATGTTAGTTTATTTGTTTCATAGTTTTTCTTATACAAATACATAAGAAAATTATACTTATTTCTGTGTTTTTACATATTTAAGTAATATCACAGTAAAGAGTAACTTAAATGACCATTAGCAATATACAAGAGTGCTTTCCCTTTAAAATGGTCCCTTACATTACTCATGTGAGAAATATTGATTAAGATGATAACAAGGCCATTAGCATGGGAAACATGGTAGTGGCTAGAGGAATTTAGCAGTATTTTATAAATATCCAATAGTTTCTGGACAATGAGATTTTTACCTCAGTTATTACTCTCTTCTTTAGAAGAAGGATTGGCAAAAGCAACATCCCTCAAAAACCATAGCCTATAGGCCAAATCCAACCTGCTGCATATTTTTGTAAGTGAAGTTTAATTGGAACACGGCCACCCCCATTCATTTATGTACTATTTATGACTGCTTTTGCCTGACAACAACAGAGCTGACAGAGACTACAAAGGCAAAAATATTTACTATCTGAATCTTTACAGAAAATATTTGATAACTACAACTCTAGAATTTCCACTTTTCCTTAGTATTAAATATATCTTAAAATATCTTCACGGGACTTCCCTGGTGGTCCAGTGGTTAAGACTCCATGCTCCCAATGCAGGGGGCCTGGGCTCGACTCCTGGTCAGGGAACTAGATCCCACATGCCACAACTAAGAGCCCGCATGCCGCAACTAAAAGATCCCACAAGCCACAACTAAAGAGCTTGCATGCTGCAACTAAAGATCCCATGTGCTGCAACTAAGACCCGACACAGCCAAAATAAATAAACAAAATGAATAAATATTTTTTAAAAATCTTCACATAGCTCCAGGGAACAGAATGGAGAATTAAAAAATAGAGCTACCCAAATTATGTCCAACATATTTTTTAACGAAGTTGAAAAAAACAATTTGATGGAAGAAAGATAATCTTTTCAAGAAATGGTCTCGGAGCAATTGGACATGCATGGGCCAAAAAACAAAACAAAACAAACTTCAACCTAGACCTTAAATGTTATATAAAATTTTCTAAATTAATTTAAAATTAATCACAGGGACTTTCCTGGTGGCACAGTGGTGAAGAATCTGCCTGCCACTGCAGGGGACATGAGTTCGATCCTTGGTCCAGGAAGATCCCACATGCTGTGGAGCAACTAAGTCCATGTGCCACACTGCTGAGCCCACGCACCACAACTACTGAAGCCCGTATGCCCTAGAGACCGTGTGCCAAAACTACTGAGCCCATATGCCACAACTACTGAAGCCCGCACACCTAGAGCCCATGCTCTGCAATGAGAAGCCACCACAATGAGAAATCTGTGCACCTCAACAAAGAGTAGCCTCCGCTCACCACAACTAGAGAAAGCCCGCACACAGCAATGAAGACCCAACACAGCCAAAAAACTTTTTTTAATAAATAAATAAAATAAAATAGCAAAAGTTCATTTCTAAAAAAATAAAATAGGTTTAATCACAAACTTAAATGTAAAACATAAATCTGTCAAACTTTTAGGAAGAAAACATAGAAAAAAAATATTCAGGATCTCTAGCTATAGGAAGAATTCTTATACTTGATGCCAAATGCATGATCCATAAAAGAAAAATTGATAAATTGGACCTCATCAAAATTAAAAATTTTTTTCTACAAAATACTCTGTTAAGAAATTTAAAAGATGAATTATGATCTGGGAGAAAATATTTGCACACCTTACACAAGGACTAGTATGCAGAATACATAAAGAACCAAAAATAAGTAGCTGGATTATATAAAGAACTCTCAAAACTCACCAGTAAAGAACAATCCAATTAGAAAATAGTCAAAAGGCAAACAGACGTTTCACAAAAGAGGATATGTAAATAGTAAATAAAATTTGCCTTCTATATACCACTAAAAAGGATAAATTGATGGCATGGGAAAAGATGTTCAATACGGCTTGCCATTAGATAAGTGAAACTTAAAATTACAATGAGATATAACTACACACCTACCAGAATGGCTAAAATTTTAAATGGTGGCAGGGCTTCCCTGGTGGTGCAGTGGATGAGAGTCTGCCTGCCAATGCAGAGGACATGGGTTTGCGCCCCGGTCTGGGAGGATCCCACATGCCACGGAGCAGCTAGATCCGTGAGCCATGGCCGCTGGGCCTGTGCGTCTGGAGCCTGTGCTCCGCAACGGGAGAGGCCACAACAGTGAGAGGCCCGCGTACCACAAAATAAATAAATAAATAAATAAATAAATAAATAAATAAATAAAATGGTGGCAATAGCAAATGTTTGCAAGCATGCAGAGAAACTGGATCATTCATACGTTCCTGGTGGAGATGTAAAATAGTATAGCCAATGTGGAACAGTTTGTGGGTTTCTTATAAGACTAAACATGCAACTACCATATGACCCAGCAACTGCATACTTGGGCATTTATCCCAGAGAAATGAATACTTATGCTAATTCAAAAACCTGTAGCCAAAAATTCATAGTATCTTCATTTGTAATGGATAAAAACTGGAAACAACTTAAAATGTCCTTCAGTGGGAGAAAGATTAAACAAACTATGGCACGTACACACCATGGAATACTACTCAGGGGTAAAAAGGCAGGATTGATATATATACAACAACTTGGATAAATCTCCAGGGAATTTTACCTAGTGAAAAAAAAGAAAAATAAAACCTAAAACTTTTATACTATAAAATTCCACTCATATAACTTTCTAGAAATGGCAAAAGTATAGAGATGGAGACCAAATTCATGGTTGTTAGGGATTAAGGAGGAGGAGGAGGAGCTGGAGTGGTTTTAAAAGAGTACAATAGGGGCTTCCCTGGTGGTGCTGTGGTTGAGAGTCCGCCTGCTGATGCAGGGGACACGGGTTCGTGCCCCGGTCCGGGAAGATCCCGTGGAGCGGCTGGACCCGTGAGCCATGGCTGCTGAGCCTGCGCGTCCAGAGCCTGTGCTCCACAACGGGAGAGGTCACAACAGTGAGAGGTCCGCGTACCGCAAAAAAAAAAAAAAAAAAAGGAGTACAATAGGCAATAGATACACTTGTATTGATGGAACTGTTTTGTATCTTGACTGATCATAGTTCCATGAACCGTTACATGTGAAAAAATTGCTTACATCTGAATACACACACACACACACACACACACACACACACACAAATGAGTACAGATCTTCCTTCCTTACGACAGGGTTACATCCTGATAAACCCATCATAAGCTGAAAATATCAAAATTCAAAAATGCATTTAATATACCTAACCCACTGAACATCATAGCTTAGCCTAGTCTACCTCAAACATGCTCAGAACATTTACATGAGCCTGCAGTTGGGCAAACTCTTCTAACACAAAGCCTATTTTATAATAAAGGATTGAACATATCATGTAATTTATTGAATACTGTCCTGAAAGTAGAAAACAGAATGGCTGTATGGGTACAGAATGGTTGTGAGTGTATCAGTTGTTTGCCCTGGTGATCATATGGCTGTGGCTCCCTACTGCTGCCCAGCATCACTAGAGAATCTTACCACATATTGGTAGCCTAGGAAAAGATCAAAAGAGATTATTATACTAAGTGAAGTAAGTCAGAGAAAGACAAATATCATATGATATCGCTTATATGTGGAATCTTAAAAAATGATACAAATGAACTTTTTAAAATAAATTTACTTATTTATGTATTTTTGGCTGCACTGGGTCTTTGTTGATGTGCGGGGGCTTTCTCTAGTTTCAGCAAGCAGGGGCTACTCTTCATTGCGGTTCATGGGCTTCTCACTGTGGTGGCTTCTCTTGTTGCAGAGTATGGGCTCTAGGTGTGCAGGTTTCAATAGTTGTGGCATGCGGGTTCAGTAGTTGTGGCTTGCAGCTCTAGAGTGCAGGCTCAGTAGCTGTGGCACACAGGCTTAGTTGCTCTGTGGCCTGTGGGATCTTCCCAGACCAGGGATAGAACCTGTGTCCCCTGCATTGGCAGGCTGATTCTTAACCAATGCGCTATCAGGGAAGTCCGATACAAATGAACTTATTTACAAAACAGAAATAGAGTCACAGATGTAGAAAACAAACTTATGGTTACCAGGGAGAAAGGGGGTGAGGGATAAATTGGAAGATTGGGATTGACATATATACACTACTATATATAAAATAGATAACTAATAAGGACCTACTGTATAACACAGGGGACTCTACTCAATACTCTGTAATGATCTATATGGGAAAAGAATCTAAAAAAGAGTGGGTATATGTATATGTATAACTGATCCACTTTGCTGTACAGCAGAAACTAACACAACATCGTAAATCAACTATACTCCAATAATTTTTTTTTTTTCTTTTTGCGGTATGCGGGCCTCTCACTGTTGTGGCCTCTCCCGTTGCGGAGCGCAGGCTCTGGATGCGCAGGCCCAGCGGCCATGGCTCATGGGCCCAGCCGCTCCGCGGCATATGGGATCCTCCCAGACCGGGGCACGAACCCGTATCCCCTGCATCGGCAGGCGGACTCTTAACCACTGCGCCACCAGGGAGGCCCCAATAATTTTTTTTAATTCAAAGTACAGTTTCTACTGAATGCTTATCCCTTTTGCACCATTGTAAAGTCGAAAAATTGTAAGTCAAACCATTGTAAGTCAGGGACCATCTGTATGTGTAAAACTGGAAAAATCTGAATAAGATGAATGGATTGTATCAATGTCAATTTCCTCATCATGGTATTTGTACTATAGTTTTAGAAGATATCATCATGAGGACAAACCAGGTAAAGGGTACATGGGAGCTGTCAGTCTTATTTTTTTACCACTTCATGTGAATCTTCAATTATCACAAAATAAAATTTTAATTAAATTTTCTTAAAAGCTTGCTCCATAGAATAAAAGTAACTTCAAATATTGCTCCTCACCCTTTTTTGAGCAACTTTCTCTGTGAGATTTTAATATATAACTTATTCAACAAATATGTATTAGGTATCCACAGAACTATATAATGACATCGTATTGATACTAGGCACGTAGGAATGAAAGTAAGACTTAATTTTGACTACAAGAGAACACTTACTGAGAAGATAGTAATAGCTAATTTCCAACTGACAGTGTCTTCGAATTAATTACACAAGTGCTACAAAATATATTAGAACTTTGTTGTGTTAACTCCATGACTCCCAGATACTATAGAAGCTTATTCTAAATGCTTTAGACAGAGCCTCAGAATATGAGCTCTGGATTAAGAATGCCTGAGTTTAAAATAAGTCTTTGGGACCTACCAGCTGTGAAAACTTAGGAAAACAAGTTAACTCCTTTATGCCTCATTTTCCTAATATGGAAACTTGGGTTAATAAGGTATTCATATTGGTCTTTGTGAGGATTATTTAATGTAAAGAGCCTGGAACAGAGTAAGGACTGAATTGGTCTTGTCATAAGTAGTAATGAATGTAAAAGAACAGAATAATCCCATGTTCTCAGCTATTGCTAAAAATTAAGAAATCATATTTAGATGGTTCAACTGAAGCATAAACAAGCACATATTTTGACATTATTTAGTTGACTTTTGCTATTTTTAAAGACCCCTGATTTGTTAAAATAAATATGGAATACTGTAAATATTACAAAAATATATGCTGATTGAATTACTACTGACCATTGAACAATGTGGTGGGGGGGTGTTAGGAGTCCCCACCCTCTGTGCAGTCAAAAATCCAAATATAACTTATAGTTGGCCCTCTGTATCCATGGTCCCTCCTCATCTATAGTTCCCTATTGCTGGATTCAACCAACCTCAGATTGTGTAGTACTGTAGTGTTGACTATTGAAAAATCTGCTAAGTGGACCTGTGAAGTTCAAACCCGTGTTGTTCAATGGTCAACTGTACTCTTAGTTTCTGGAGTTGTAGTTTACATCATTGTCTTTCAGACATACTTATTTTAAATGATGAAAAATGAACTGAAATATTATGAAACAGATATTCAAAAGTTTAACCAATGAAATATTTTTACATGAGATCTTGAAAATGATAATGTTACCAGTAGAAGGTCACTATTCACAAAAATAGAGAATGTTAACTTTAACACATTTGGCAGAGAAACATCTGGATTTCTTTTTTATCTTAGTATGAATAATATCCTTGAGCTGGCCCCATTACAGCCTGATGCCATTTAGGGCGCCTAGCAGATGTTTTCTCCTTTCCTTCTTATTTATTTTTTCTTTCTCACTATATTAGTTCCCTTTCTTTCCCACTTTCCAGCTTATAGAATTCTTTTTCCAGAGAAGTAATACGTGTCAATAAAATATGTAATAGAACCTGAGAATACTTCATAACATTTTTATTTTCAAAATTATTTGAAAATCATTACTCCTATTATTTTATAGGTTAGTAAAATGTGACTGCATTTTATTAAAAGAATCGTGTTACCTGTGCTGGTCACGTTATTTTTTAATTTCTCCTTTCCAATGGCAAGTACTATATAAAAGTTGCTATTTTACTTGTCATACCAAGTAGATATGGTAAAGGCCTATTAGGCTCCTAGTTGGCTCAACCACTGTATAAAATTACACCTTAGGGTATATTTTTTTAATGCTGTTTCCAGACTGGTTTTGAAAAACTGAAGTATTCACACTTCCCATGGGAAGATATTTCATAGCATGACTTTAGTATTAGAACACTTTTCCTGAAACTCTATTTAAACTTTATATTCTTATGTTACAATATTATCTTGTTTTCCTTCAGTCCTCTAAACACATTCTGCTTTGGTTTTTATGAATTCCTCACTCAATTATCTCATGACCAACTGAGTATTTTGTCATTAATATTTCCCATAAAATAATTTATATTAATTCAGCTATTCAAATAAATGGAGAAAAGCATAAGCATATATTATTCAGAACCATAGATAATTGATCAAATATATAATTTTTAAATGTCTATTAAATGATATCTATTAAGCTGACTCATTTTGAAGACTTTAAGGAAAGAAAATGTATGTTATAAATATAATAAAACATTGAATTAGAAACATTGGTAGTGGGACTTCCCTGGTGGTGCAGTGGTTAAGAACTTGCCTGCCAATGCAAGGGACATGGGTTCAAGCCGTGGTCTGGGAAGATCACACATGCCACGGAGCAACTAAGCCCGTGCACCACAGCCACTAAGCCTGTGCTCTAGAGCCCTCGAGCCACAACTACTGAGCCCGCATGCCACAACTACTGAAGCCCACGTGCCTAGAGCTCATGCTCCACAACAAGAGAAGCCACAGCAATAAGAAGCTTGTGCACCTCAACGAAGGGTAGCACCCACTCACTGCAAATAGGGAAAGCCTGCGTGCAGCAATGAAGACCCAACATCAAAGACCCAACGCAGCCAAAAATAAATAAATAAATGTATTTTTTAAAAAAAGAAACATTGGTAGGACACAGAATGATTGAAAAATTATGAATAATTGGCCTATCCCCAGCCCTGGACATTAGCTTAATCTTAAATTATCTGAAGGACATTGTTCTGTATATTGTTCTAAGATTAGCCAAGAAATAAATATACCCTTTTAGTCTTTGAAATTTTGGTGAATATGACTGATACGAATAAGACAAATAAATATATAAATAAATAAAACTCCAAGTATAACATTATGATATATAAAATTTAATTCAAGCACATTGGATTTGGTAGAAATAATGGTGACCAAATAAAATTCCCAATAGTATGAGTTATAAATGATAACATTTTATGCAGACAAAAAACAATAAATGGATCAACTCTTAGTTTAAAATTTTATTTTAAAAATATATTAATAAAAATAACTTCAGTACATTTAAAATGAAATGGCAAAATTGTGAATGGCTAGCTGTGAAAGAAAATTGGTCAACAGATTAAACTGACATAATGACATCCATCCAGCCAAATATATTTTTATTTTCCCCCAAATATTTTCACCAAAAACAAATCAATTTTTGTTATAACTGATTAAAATATTTTACTTTTGTGAATGAAAAGCAAAATGATCTTAGAATCAAAATCTAAAGTTAAATACCTATTTGCTGAAAACAGATCAAAATATTCTGTATCTATATTTAAAACATAATAAAGACCTTCTGATTTTTAAAAATAAAAATAAATTATTTTGATAGGACTTGGGATAGAACCAATTATTCATTATTAATTCATTTAATAAAAATTTGCTGAGGGACTTTTTTAATTGTCAACATGTGCTTAGTTATAAGAAGCAAATTGCTGTGAATATGGATTTCAAAATCTGTAAAACTTATAGAGAATTGTATACTGTAAATACAGTAAAGCTTCTTAAATAAAAATTGGACATACTTTTACATGAATGCTTCTAAAAAGTGTACTAATATACTTACAAGACTTTATGGTTCACAACACATTTTCAAAAATTTTTTTCAATTGATCCTCCTAACAACCTATTTTTAGGTTAGAAAGCATGTGAACCAGAGAAGTGAAGCAATATGCTCAAGCTATATATTTGGATTCAATGTCAGGTCTTCTTACTCCAAATTTAGGCTCTTCTCATTACTTGTTTTTGATTACTATATTGATATCCAACTACTTTTTATTATATTCTTTAATTTTATTTTTCTTATATATTGATAAAAACTCACAGCTTATATAAGCAATTTAATAAAATTTTAGAATTACCTTTGGGAAACTTAAACAGAAACAAAACAAAAATAAACATTTCCTTACTTTTCAGCAAATCAAATCTAATACACATTTTACATTTAATAAAAAAGAGTGGTTTGTGTTTTCAAAAAGCAGCAAATTGAATTAAATTTTAAGAGAGCTAAATATATTGTCTAAAACTACTGAGCCAGATGAAAACAAAGAACCCCTTCCACTACCTACAAGATTCTCATGTTTTCAGACCACAAAAGATCATATGCTGAAAGATTTTTCCCTAATCACCACACACACACACACACACACACACACACACACACGTCTTGTTCCCCTCCAGTATTCTATACTGGTTCTGTTTTGAGAGGTATCATTGACTATTTAACCTGTAACTTTCAGATATGAGAACTTACACTTGAACTGGATCATATGGTGAGGATAGCTTCAAGTAGGAGGTATAATTTGTTTGGAACTTTAAAAATGTATAAGTTTTTTGTTGTTGTTGTTGTTTTGTTTTTGGCTGTATTGGGTCTTCGTTTCTGTGCAAGGGCTTTCTCTAGTTGCGGCGAGTGGCGGCCACTCTTCATTGTGGTGCGCGGGACTCTCACTGTCATGGCCTCTCCTGTTGCGGAGCACAGGCTCCAGACGTGCAGGCTCAGTAGTTGTGGCTCACAGGCCTAGTTGCTCCGCGGCATGTGGGATCTTCCCAGACCAGGGCTCGAACCCGTGTCCCCTGCATTGGCAAGCAGATTCTCAACCACTGCACCACCAGGGAAGCCAAAAATGTATAAGTTTTAAACAAGGAGATATTAGAAAAGAGAGAATGAATTAAAGAAAACAAAGCATTATGGAAATCACGGGACATATCAGGGCAAGAGGAAGTAATCCAGTTTGACTCATGTATAAGTCAGGTGAAATGTACTAATAAAGGATAGAGACCAGGGTGTGAAGATCCTTGAATGCAAGCTCTCCACCCTATACCTAAAAACTTAGCTATACTTACACTCATTTTTACATCATTTCTTTCAGACTCCAAAAGAAAAAAAAGTAATACTCTCTCCATGTATGAACAAATGCTTCATCTAGTTTTTGATCACATCTGACCATTTCCAGAATCTTGTTTTATTAGCTATTCCCTACTTTTCTTATATTTTAGCCCTCTATTTGTCTACCAGCTTGTTTCTTCACAAATTATATTCATGCTCTAATCTCCTCCATTTAAAATAAACAAAGCAATCCATAAATATTCTTCCTCTATTCAGACTTTCTATGGAGCTACCATCCTGCTTTTGAAAGGAATCTTCTCACAGGAATAGTTCACCCCTTCTTTGCATCTCATGCCTCCTGTCCCCCAGAAGGTAGGCTAATACTGTTCTAGCAGAGGTCACCATCCAGGATACTAATTGCCAAATCCAATCAATTCGTCTGAGTTCTCTTCTCAGTTAATCACTCTGCAGAATTTGACACTAAACTATTCTATTCCTAAAAGTTGTTCAGTTCTTGTGACACATGGCATTATTCTCGCTGTTCTTTTTTTTTATTTCAACTATCATTTATTCAAAATATATATATATATATATATATATATGCCTCCTTGGACGGAACACTGGTAAACCAACTAGTGTCATGCTTGCTTTGAATCTCTGCTTTCCTTCCCTGGGAGGGGTAGAGGGGTGAGCATCATTCAAACTACGTACTTTAACATCAGAGAAATCAACAACACTCCCAGCTCACCATCTCCTCACCAGAGTCATAATCGGACACCACTTTACTCCTCTTGCCTTCAATCCAGTGTACTGCGCAGGTAAAGCTGCTGCCCTTTTTTTTTTTTTTTTTTTTTTTTTTTTTTGCGGTACATGGGCCTCTCACTGTCGTGGCCTCTCCCATTGCAGAACACAGGCTCCAGACGCGCAGGCTCAGCGGCCATGGCTCACGGATCTAGCCACTCCGCGCAGCATGTGGGATCTTCCCGGACCGGGGCACAAACCCATGTCCCCTGCATCGGCAGGCAGACTCTCAACCACTGTGCCACCAGGGAAGCCCGCTGCTGCCCTTTCTTTACTCACATTCTGGGCTCCACACTTTACAGTTAGCCTCATCATGCTGGTAGGAGAACTGTTAACAGACTTCCTAAATCTGGCTGGTAGCACTCAAAGCATCTTCAACATGTATCCTTTGCACCGGTTGTAACACAGTGGGCTAGGAAACAACAGGCTCGACCCTGGGGCCAAGCATGTCCACACTCTTCTCCCCTGGGTCGTGCCTCCAGCGTGGAGCTGAGGGAGGCATGGTGGCTTCAAAGGGGTATGGTGGAGCGGGGCCCGGGCCACACCTGCCGCCTCCATTTGTGGTCAGAGAAAAACCCTCTTGACCACAATCACCGCCATCTGACTCTGGGAAAAAGCAACAAGTTTTCACATCTCAACAGTAAGTGAATCTCAGCTCTACAGCTCAAATTGACAGCATTAAAGTCTACTTTCTTCTTGAAGAAATAGTAAGCTACCAGCTGTTGGTGAGGGATTGGGGTAGGTAGGGCATATGAAGCAGCTGTGAAAAAAACCCAAATCAAACTTTTCATTATGTGGCTGGCCAAGCTCAGGGCCGTCCCACTGTCTCTGCACAGAGCTGAAAGGCAAGTGACTCTCCGTCCCTGTCAGTGGGCCCCATGACAGGGCCTCAGCTGAGCCCAGCATGTCCCTGACACGTGAGTGAAGGGACACGTTACAATAGGAGGCCCAGCTCCTGTTGGTTCTCACCTGCCCCCACTTCCCTTTCCGCTGACGGGATGGCCAAGCCCGGGTCGCCAAGTCTACCATGAGGCCCAGCTCCTCCAGAACATCATGAGCTTTTAGAACACGGTCAAATTGGATTCTACACATTCACTTAAATAGTAAAAGTAAAATTTGGAAGAATGAAGAGGCTGACACAGTAGCACAACATGGTTTTGGTTTAAGAGCAGCTTAAAAATGAACAAAAAGGAAACATCTCATGCAGACACATCAGGTGGCATAAAACAACCTGCAATTTAATACCATGGGAGCACCCTTAGCCATTCTCTCACTCCCCACTCGTGGGCCTGACTGTGCCCCAAGGGCAGCATTGGCTCTAGGGTCACAGCTCCAAGCCTCTGGTCCCTGGGCAAAAGCCCTTTCTCACCATCCTCCAGCTGACCCCTCCTAAAGAAAAGCCCAGCTCTCAAGAAAATGACTAATGCAGGTGCCCTCCATACAGCACTTAACTACCACTTTCACTCCCTCCCCAACCAGTTGGGATATAACATGCCATCTGATTGGAATATGAAAAGTAAAGCATTTCTCTAATAACACAGTACCATTGATGAAATCTCCATAGATTTTCTAGTCCAAATGCGTGTAAATATATAATAAACTATATGAGAGTATATAATATATATAATAATTTATGTATATTATATAAATTATATATATATATATATATATATATATATGATACTTTCTATCACTGTGACTGCGCCGTCCCAAGCCTCAAGGCAGTGTACAGATCGTAGCAAAGCCTGGGAGCCTCTCCTCACGGGGTGCACGGGGCTCACTTCATAAGCCGCACAGCAGTCCAGTCTGTCTTTTCATCAGTCCTCCTTTCTTCTCTTCGCTTCAGCTTGGTTTTATGCAAACAATGACTCTGATGGATTTGCACCTGTCCTAGTGCTTGGGAAAGGTCCATGCAGGAATGGGCACAGTCACATGATGAGTAAGATGGCATCATCCCCCAAAATAAACTAAAACAAAACAAAAATTAAAAAAAAACGGAACAGGACTAGAAAACTCATTTTTTTGGACATATCTAAAAAAGGGGACAAGAACAGTGGTCATTTGTTCTCCCCATGGGGACAGGAATGAAGAGGGAGGAGGGAAGGGGGAATCGATTTCTTCTGTTCACAATAGAAGGGTTGGAGGGGATTCTTCAGAGTTTTTCAGGGGAGGGACCCAAATGTAGTGCCCAGACTGGTCCTCAATGATTTCTTTGATTTTGTTTTAAATCTCTTCCAGTGAGTCACCCTGTACAATGGCTGTGAAGTATTCTCCAAACTCCTGCTCCAGTTCCATGGCTTTGTCATAGATCTTATTTGCTTGTTCATACGTCTGCCATCAGTTCATTTCCATAAGCGCTTCAATGGACTTGGGCTTGATGAAAATGGCAATGGGATAAAGTTGTGACTGCTGCAGCCTCTTGATAGCATTGCCAGAAACATCTAAGATGCAGTGCTTGCCCCTCTCCCCAACTCCCTTCACTGACTAGATGCTGGTCCCATAGAGATTATCGTTGAATTGGCCTGCCTCAATGAACTTGTCCTGAATATCCTTCTCAATCTGTTCTCAGGAGACCACAAAGTGGTAGTCTTGCCTATCCACTTCATCATAACGCTGAGGCCCAGGTAGTATGTTGTACACAAAATCCAAATTTATGCAGGAACTCCAAAATCAGGTCATCATTGACTCTGTCCTTCATTGGGCCCAGGATGATGACAGGCTTTGCATAGTGAATTTCTTGTTGTGTCACTGGCTCATATGACAAAATAGCATCCTCCTGTCTTTGGAACTGCTTTCACGTCACTGGTGTTGGACGCTGTTCTCCTATACCATGTTTTCTTTGCTCTTGTAAAATGAAAACTTTTGAGAGAGGCAGAAACTCTTTTTACGTTTTTTTTTTTTTTGACATCTATATTGGAGTATAATTGCTTTACAATGGTATGTTAGTTTCTGCTGTATAACAAAGTGAATCAGCTATACATACACATATATCTCCATATACCCTTCCTCTTGTGCCTTCCTCCCACCCTCCCCATCCCACACCTCTAGGTGGTCACAAAGCACCGAGCTGACCTCCCTGTGCTATGCGGCTGCTTCCCACTAGCTATCTATTTTACATTTGGTAGTGTATATATGTCCATGCCACTCTCTCACTTCGATCCAGCTTAGCCTTCCCCCTCACTGTGTCCTCAAGTCCATTTTCTACATCTGGGTCTTTATTCCGGCGCTGCCCCTAGGTTCTTCAGAACCATTTGTTTTTGGGGTTTTTCTTAGATTCCATATATATGTGTTAGCATATGGTATTTGTTTTTCTCTTTCTGACTTACTTCACTCTGTAAGACAGTCTCTAGGTCCATCCACCTCACTATAAATAACTCAATTTTGTTGCTTTTTATGGCTGAGTAATATTCCATTGTATATATGTGCCACATCTTCTTCTTTTTTTAATTTTTATTTTTTTGCTTTATAACAAACTTAATCAGTTATACATATACATATGTTCCCATATCCCCTCCCTTTTGCATCTCCCTCCCACCCTCCCTATCCCACCCCTCCAGGTGGTCACAAAGCACTGAGCTGATCTCCCTGTGCTATGCAGCTGCTTCCCACTAGCTATCTACCTTACGTTTGGTAGTGTATATATGTCCATGCCGCTCTTTCACTTTGTCACAGCTTACCCTTCCCCCTCCCCATATCCTCAAGTCCATTCTCTAGTACGTCTGTGCCTTTATACCTGTCTTACCCTTATGTTCTTCATGACATTTTTTTTCTTAAATTCCATATATAGGTGTCAGCATACAGTATTTGTCTTTCTCTTTCTGACTTACTTCACTCTGTATGACAGACTCTAGGTCCATCCACCTCATTACAAATAGCTCAATTTCATTTCTTTTTATGGCTGAGTAATATTCCATTGTATATATGTGCCACATCTTCTTTACCCATTCATCCAATGATGGACACTTAGGTTGTTTCCATCTCCGGGCTATTGTAAATAGGGCTGCTATGAACATTTTGGTGCATGTCTCCTTTTGAATTATGGTTTTCACAGGGTATATGCCCAGTAGTGGGATTGCTGGGTCATATGGTAGTTCTATTTGTAGTTCTTTAAGGAACCTCCATACCATTCTCCATAGTGGATGTACCAACTCACATTCCCACCAGCAGTGCAAGAGTGTTCCCTTTTTTCCACACCCTCTCCAGCATTTATTGTTTCTAGATTTTTTGATGATGGCCATTCTGACTGGTGTGAGATGATATCTCATTGTAGTTTTGATTTGCATTTCTCTAATGAGTAAAGATGTTGAGCATCCTTTCATGTGTTTGTTGGCAGTCTGTATATCTTCTGTGCAGAAATGTCTATTTAGGTCTTCTGCCCATTTTCGGATTGGGTTGTTTGTTTTCTTGTTATTGAGCTGCATGAGCTGCTTATAAATTTTGGAGATTAATCCTTTGTCAGTTGCTTCATTTGCAAATATTTTCTCCCATTCTGAGGGTTGTCTTTTGGTCTTGTTTATGGTTTCCTTTGCTGTGCAAAAGCTTTGAAGTTTCATTAGGTCCCATGTGTTTATTTTTGTCTTTATTTCCATTTCTCTAGGAGGTGGGTCAAAAAGGATCTTGCTGTGATTTATGTCATAGAGTGTTCTGCCTATGTTTTCCTCTAAGAGTTTGATAGTGTCTGGCCTTATATTTAGGTCTTTAATCCATTTTGAGCTTATTTTTGTGTATGGTGTTAGGGAGTGATCTAATCTCATACTTTTACATGTCCCTATCCAGTTTTCCCAGCACCACTTATTGAAGAGACTGTCCTTTCTCCACTGTATATTCCTGCCTCCTTTATCAAAGATAAGGTGACCATATGTCCGTGGGTTTATCTCTGGGCTTTCTATCCTGTTCCATTGATCTATCTTTCTGTTTTTGAGCCAGTACCATACTGTCTTGATTACTGTAGCTTTGTAGTATAGTCTGAAGTCAGGGAGCCTGATTCCTCCAGCTCCATTTTTCATTCTCAAGATTATTTTGGCTATTCAGGGTCTTTTGTGTTTCCATACAAATTGTGAAATTTTTTGTTCTAGTTCTGTGAAAAATGCCAGTGGTAGTTTGATAGGGATTGCATTGAATCTGTAGATTGCTTTGGGTAGTAGAGTCATTTTCACAATATTGATTCTTCCAATCCAGGAACATGGTATATCTCTCCATCTATTTGTATCATCTTTAATTTCTTTTCATCAGTGTCTCATAATTTTCTGCATACAGGTCTTTTGTCTCCTTAGGTAGGTTTATTCCTAGATATTTTATTCTTTTTGTTGCAAGGGTAAATGGGAGTGATTCCTTGGTTTCACTTTCAGATTTTTCATCATTAGTATATAGGAATGCCAGAGATTTCTGTGCATTAATTTTGTATCCTGCTACTTTAACAAATTCATTGATTAGCTCTAGTAGTTTTCTGGTAGCATCTTTAGGATTCTCTATGTATAATATCATGTCATCTGCAAACAGTGACAGCTTTACTTCTTTTTTAGTTTTATTGATCTTTGCTATCGTTTCCTTCATTTCTTTTTCATTTATTTCTGATCATATTTTTATGATTTCTTTCCTTCTGCTAACTTTGGGATGTTTTTGTTCTTCTTTCTCTAATTGCTTTAGGTGCAAGGTTAGGTTGTTTATTCGAGATGTTTCCTGTTTCTTAAGGTGGGATTGTATTGCTATAAACTTCCCTCTTAGAACTGCTTTTGCTGCATCCCATAGGTTTTGGGTTGTCGTGTCTCCATTGTCATTTGTTTCTAGGTATTTTTAAATTTCCTCTTTGATTTCTTCAGTGATCACTTCGTTATTAAGTAGTGTATTGTTTAGCCTCCATGTGTTTGTATTTTTTACAGCTCTTTTCCTGTAATTGATATCTAGTCTCATAGCATTGTGGTCAGAAAAGATACTTGATACAATTTCAATTTTCTTAAATTTACCAAGGCTTGATTTGTGACCCAAGATATGATCTATCCTGGAGAATGTTCCATGAGCACTTGAGAAAAATGTGTATTCTGTTATTTTTGGATGGAATGTCCTATAAATATCAATTAAGTCCATCTTGTTTAATGTATCATTTAAAGCTTGTGTTTCCTTATTTATTTTCATTTTGGGTGATCTGTCCATTGGTGAAAGTGGGGTGTTAAAGTCCCCTACTATGACTGTGTTACTGTCGATTTCTCCTTGTATGGCTGTTAGTATTTGCCTTATGTATTGAGGTGCTCCTATGTTTGGTGCATAAATATTTACAATTGTTATATCTTCTTCTTGGATTGATCCCTTGATCATTATGTAGCGTCCTTCTTTGTCTCTTCTAGTAGTCTTTATTTTAAAGTCTATTTTGTCTGATATGAGAATTGCTACTCCAGCTTTCTTTTGGTTTCCATTTGCATGGAATATCTTTTTCCATCCCCTTACTTTCAGTCTGTATGTGTCTCTAGGTCTGAAGTGGGTCTCTTGTAGACAGCATATATATGGGTCTTGTTTTTGTATCCATTCAGCCACTCTGTGTCTTTTGGTGGGAGCATTTAGTCCATTTACATTTAAGGTAATTATTGATATGTATGTTCCTATTCCCATTTCCTTAATTGTTTTGGGTTCGTTATTGTAGGTCTTTTCCTTCTGTTGTGTTTCTTGCCTAGAGAAGTTCCTTTAGCATTTGTTGTAAAGCTGGTTTGGTGGTGCTGATCTCTCTCAGCTTTTGCTTGTCTGTAAAGGTTTTAATTTCTCCATCAAATCTGAATGAGATCCTTGCTGGGAAGAGTAATCTTGGTTGCAGGTTCCCCTCCTTCGTCACTTCAGTTATGTCCTGCCACTCCCTTCTGGCTTGTAGAGTTTCTGCTGAGAGATCAGCTGTTATCCTGACGGGGATTCCCTTGTGTGTTATTTGCTGTTTTTGCCTTGCTGCTTTTAATATGATTTCTTTGTGTTTAATTTTTGACACTTTGATCTATATGTGTCTTGGTGTATTTCTCCTTGGATTTATTCTGTATGGGACTCTCTGTTCCTCCTGGACTTGATTAACTATTTCCTTTCCCATATTAGGGAAGTTTTCAACTATAATCTCTTCAAATATTTTCTCAGTCCCTTTCTTTTTCTCTTCTTCTTCTGGAACCCCTATAATTCGAATGTTGGTGTGTTTAATGTTGTCCCAGAGGTCTCTGAGACTGTCCTCTGTTCTTTTCATTCTTTTTTCTTTATTTTGCTCTGCAGCAGTTATTTCCACTATTTTATCTTCCACCTCACTAATCCGTTCTTCTGCCTCAGTTATTCTGTTATTGATCCCATCTAGAGTATTTTTCATTTCATTTATTGTGTTTTTAATCGATGCTTGATTCATCTTTAGTTCTTCTAGGTCCTTGTTAACTGTTTCTTGCATTTTGTCTATTCTATTTCCAAGATTTTGTATCTTGGAAACAGAATCTTGGATCATCTTTACCATCATTATTCTGAATTCTTTTTCAGGTAGACTGCCTACTACCTCTTCATTTGTTAGGTCTGGTGGGTTTTTATCTTGCTCCTTCTCCTGCTGTGTGTTTTTCTGTCTTCTCATTTTGCTTATGTTACTGTGTTTGGGGTCTCCTTTTTGCAGGCTGCATATTCGTAGTTCCCATTGTTTTTGGTGTCTGTCCCCAGTGGCTAAGGTTGGTTTAGTGGGTTGTGTAGGCTTCCTGGTGGAGGGGACTAGTGCCTGTGTTCTGGTGGATGAGGCTGGATCTTGTCTTTCTGGTGGGCAGGTCCATGTCTGGTGGTGTGTTTTGGGGTGTCTGCGGACTTTTTATGATTTTAGGCCACCTCTCTGCTAATGGGTGGCATTGTGTTCCTGTCTTGCTAGTTGTTTGGCATAGGGTGTCCAGCACTGTAGCTTGCTGGTCGTTGAGTGAAGCTGGGTGCTGGTGTTGAGATGGAGATCTCTGGAAGATTTTCGCCGTTTGATATAATGTGGAGCTGGGAGGTCTCTTGTGGACCAGTGTCCTGAAGTTGGCTCTCCCACCTCAGAGGCACAGCACTGACTCCTGGCTCCTCAATTTGGGATGATTTGTTGTCTATTCATGTATTCCACAGATGCAGGGTACATCAAGTTGATTGTGGAGCTTTAATCCGCTGCTTCTGAGGCTGCTGGGAGAGGTTTCCCTTTCTCTTCTTTGTTCTCACAGCTCCTGGGTCTCAGCTTTGGATTTGACCCCACCTCTGCGTGTAGGTCGCTGGAGGGTGTCTGTTCTTCGCTCAGACAGGACAGGGTTAAAGGAGCAGCCTCTTCGGGGACTCTGGCTCACTCAGGCCAGGCGGGAGGGAGGGGCATGGAGTGCGGGGCGAGCCTGCAGCGGCAGAGGTCGGCGTGATGTTGCACCAGCCCGAGGCGTGCCGTGCATTCTCCCAGGGAAGCCGCCCCTGGATCCCGGGACCCCGGCAGTGGCGGGCTGCACAGGCTCCCGGAAGGGCGGTGTGGACAGTGACCTGCGCTCGCACACAGGCTTCTTGGCGGCAGCAGCAGCAGCCCCAGCGTCCCATGCCCATCACTGGGCTCCGCGCTTTCAGCCGCGACTCGCACCCGTCTGTGGAGCCCCTTTAAGCAGAGCTCTTTATCCCCTCTCCTCATGCACCAGGAAACCAAGAGGGAAGAAAAAGTCTCTTTCCTCTTTGGCAGCTCCAGAGTTTTCCCGGACTCCCTCCCCGCTAGCTGTGGCACATTAGCCCCCTTCAGGCTGAGTTCTCACCGCCAGCCCCAGTCCTCTCCCTGTGCTCTGACCGAAGCCCGAGCCTCAGCTTCCAGCGCTGCCCGCCCCGGCGGGTGAGCAGACAAGCCTCTCAGGCTGGTGAGTGCCGCTCGGCACCGATCCTCTGTGCGGGAATCTCTCCGCTTTGCCCTACCCAAGTACGTGGGGAGTTTCTTGCCTTTTGGGAGGTCTGGGGTCTTCTGCCAGCGTTCAGTAGGTGTTCTGTACTAGTTGTTCCACATGTAGCTGTATTTCTGGTGTATCCGTGGGGAGGAAGGTGATCTCCGCATCTTACTCTTCCACCATCTTACCCGCGCCACATCTTCTTTATCCATTCATCTGTCAATGGACACTTAGGTTGCTTCCATTTCCTGGCTATTGTAAATAGTACTGCAATGAACATTGGGGTGCATGTGTCTTTTTGAATTATGGTTTTCTCAGGGTATATGCCCAGTAGTGGGATTGCTGGGTCGTATGGTAGCTCTATTTTTAGTTTTTTACAGAACCTCCACACTGTTCTTCATAGTGGCTGATGGACCAGTTAGACACAATTATCCCCATCCTGGCATGAAACTTCACTGTTTTCTGTCGAGCCCTTTCTTTCTTTCCCACCCTCTTCTTACTGGGGATCACACTGATTTGCTCACTTTCTCCTTGTGGGGTCACCAGTCTCACCTGCCACCACCCATCATCAGAGGCGTTAATGACAGTAGAATGTCACCAAAGGAGAAGCTGAGGCCTTGGCTCAATAGGCAGCGTTCCCAAGTCTGGTCATAATCAAACAAGGCCCTGACATACAAGAACCTCTTCTCACTCATTTGCAGGGACCGACCAAGACGCAGATCTCATGCTGCTGTTCATCATTTGCTCTTGCAAGTCATGTATCTTCGATTCAAAGCGACTGTATTCTGGCACCGGGTGGTAGTCCAGGTCTAGTGCTGAGAAAGTGTCAGCTCGGGGCAGCCCCTCTGTCTCTCGCGGAAGACCAGGGACCCAAAGCGGGGCATGTGGGGGGAGGGGAGGGGGAGGGGGAGGGGGAGGGAGGAGGAGGAGATGCCTAAGGCACACGAGGTGGGGTGGGGGGGAAGGAGTGGTGCCCGCCACTCTCCACCTCTCTCCCCATTCTTATACTGCTTCCTGACCACTTTTTTTTAGTCTCATTTGCTGTCCCCTCCAGGTCCCCCTTCGTGACTTACCATTAAGTGAATTGCAGTTACAAAAACAGAATATGTATTATGACCCATTTATGATATATTTGTATATATAGATATTTAAGAGTATGCAAGTACAAGTTGGATCTGTGTAAGCTAGGTCTAAATATATATATATACATACCAAAATGCTAGTAGGCAATGGATATATTCTGGGTGAATTTCACATTAATCATTTCTATAGTTTTTTAATGCTTTTGCAATTATCATGTATAAATTTTAAAATTGGAGAGTGAATTAAAAATTCACCAATAATATTTATGTGCGGTTTAATTATACTTGTATATTAATTATTCCCTCAAGCCCCAATTTTTCTCCTGAATTACAGATCAGGGTGACCATAGTCACAGTCAACTCACTCCCCCATCTTTCTTCTGTGCCTCAACAGTACCCAAATCATACTTTCCTCTAGGTGAGTACTTTGCTGCATCTATATCTTTATTTTATTCTTTTTTTAAAAAAAATTATTTTACTTATTTTTTATACAGCAGGTTCTTATTAGTTATCCATTTTATACATAGTAGTGTATACATGTCAATCCCAATTGCCCAATTCATCACACCAGCCCCACACCCACGCCCACCATTTTCCCCCCTTGGTGTCCATATATTTGTTCTCTACATCTGTGTCTCTATTTCTGCCCTACAAACTGGTTCATCTGTACCATTTTTCTAGTTCCACATCTATGCATTAATATACGATATTTGTTTTTCTCTTTCTGACTTACTTCATCTCTGTATGACAGTCTCTAGATCCATCCACATCTCTACGAATGACCCAATTTCATTCTTTTTTATGGCTGAGTAATATTCCATTGTGTATATGTACCACTCTTCTTTATCCATTCATCTATCGATGGGCATTTAGGTTGCTTCCATGACCTGGCTATTGTAAATAGCTGCAATGAACATCAAGGTGCTGCAATGAACATTAGGGTGCATGTGTCTTTTTGTTTTTGTTTTTTGTTTTTGCAGATATCTCTTCCAGGTACTGATTTTATTTCCTTTGAGTATATACACATACCTCATTCTATTGTGCTTTACCTTATTGCACTTCACAGATAATCACATTTTTTACAAATTGAGAAAATCTATTGTCGCTATTTTTCCAGCAGAATTTGCTCCCTTCGTATCTCTGTCACATTTTGGTAATTCTCACAATATTTCAAACTTTTTCATAATTATTGTATTTATTATGGTGAATTGTGATAGATGATCTTTTATGTTACAATGGTTTTGGGGCACCACAGACCAGGCCCATATGAGATGGTAAACAATTGATAAATGGTGTGCATGTTCTTTTTTTTTTTTTCTATTTTTTTATTAGTTTCTGCTTTATAACAAAGTGAATCAGTCATACATATACATCTGTTCCCACATCCCTTCCCTCATGCATCTCCCTCCCTCCCACCCTCCCCATCCCACCCCTCCAGGCAGTCACAAAGCACCGAGCTGATCTCCCTGTGCTCTGCGGTTACTTCCCACTATCTATCTACCTTACGTTTGGTAGTGTATATATGTCCATGCCTCTCTTTCGCTTTGTCACAGCTTACCCTTCCCCCTCCCCATATCCTCAAGTCCATTCTCAAGTAGGTCTGTGTCTTTATTCCCGTTTTACCCCTAGGTTCTTCATGACATTTTTTTTCTTATATTCCATATATATGTGTCAGCGTACGGTATTTGTCTTTCTCTTTCTGACTTACTTCACTCTGTATGACAGACTCTAGGTCTATCCACCTCATTACAAATAGCTCAGTTTCGTTTCTTTTTATGGCTGAGTAATATTCCATTGTATATATGTGCCACATCTTCTTTATCCATTCATCTGATGATGGACACTTAGGTTGTTTCCAGCTCCGGGCTATTGTGAATAGAGCTGCAATGAACATTTTGGTACATGTCTCTTTTTGAATTATGGTTTTCTCAGGGTATATGCCTAGTAGTGGGATTGCTGGGTCATATGGTAGTTCTATTTTTAGTTTTTTAAGGAACCTCCATACTGTTCTCCATAGTGGCTGTACCAATTCACATTCCCACCAGCAGTGCAAGAGGGTTCCCTTTTCTCCACACCCTCTCCAGCATTTATTGTTTCTAGATTTCTGGATGATGGCCATTCTGACTGGTGTGAGATGATATCTCATTGTGGTTTTGATTTGCATTTCTCTAATGATTAATGATGTTGAGCATTCTTTCATGTGTTTGTTGGCAGTCTGTATATCTTCTTTGGAGAAATGCCTATTTAAGTCTTCTGCCCATTTTTGGATTGGGTTGTTTGTTTTTTTGCTATTGAGCTGCATGAGCTGTTTATAAATTTTGGAGATTAATCCTTTGTCAGTTGCTTCATTTGCAAATATTTTCTCCCATTCTGAGGGTTGTCTTTTGGTCTTGTTTATGGTTTCCTTTGCTGTGCAAAAGCTTTGAAGTTTCATTAGGTCCCATTTGTTTATCTTTGTTTTTATTTCCATTTCTCTAGGAGGTGGGTCCAAAAGGATCTTGCTGTGATTTATGTCATAGAGTGTTCTACCTGTGTTTTCCTCTAAGAGTTTGATAGTTTCTGGCCTTACATTTAAGTCTTTAATCCATTTTGAGCTTATTTTTGTGTATGGTGTTAGGGAATGATCTAATCTCAAACTTTTACATGTACCTGTCCAGTTTTCCCAGCACCACTTATTGAAGAGGCTGTACTTTCTCCACTGTACATTCCTGCCTCCTTTATCAAAGATAAGTTGGCCATATGTGCGTGGGTTTATCTCTGGGCTTTCTATCCTGATCCATTGATCTATCTTTCTGTTTTTATGCCAGTACCACACTGTCTTAATTACTGTAGCTTTGTAGTATAGTCTGAAGTCAGGGAGCCTGATTCCTCCAGCTCCGTTTTTCGTTCTCAAGATTGCTTTGGCTATTCGGGGTCTTTTGTTGTTCCAAACAAATTTTGAAGTTTTTTGTTCTAGTTCTGTGAAAAATGCCAGTGGTAGTTTGATAGGGATTGCATTGAATCTGTAGATTGCTTTGGGTAGTAGAGTCATTTTCACAATATTGATTCTTCCAATCCAGGAGCATGGTATATATCTCCATCTATTTGTATCATCTTTAATTTCTTTCATCAGTGTCTTATAATTTTCTGCATACAGGTCTTTTGTCTCCTTAGGTAGGTTTATTCCTAGATATTTTATTCTTTTTGTTGCAATGGTAAATGGGAGTGTATTCTTGATTTCATTTTCAGATTTTTCATCATTAGTGTACACTAATGCCAGAGATTTCTATACATTAATTTTGTAACCTGCTACTTTACCAAATTCGTTGATTAGCTCTAGTAGTTTTTCGGTAGCATCTTTAGGATTCTCTATGTATAGTATCATGTCATCTGCAAACAGTGACAGCTTTACTTCTTCTTTTCCAATTTGGATTCCTTTTATTTCCTTTTCTTCTCTGATTGCTGTGGCTAAAACTTCCAAAACTAGGTTGAATAAGAGTGGTGAGAGTGGGCAGCCTTGTCTTGTTCCTGATCTTAGTGGAAATGGTTTCAGTTTTTCACCATTGAGGACAATGTTGGCTGTGGGTTTGTCATATATGGCCTTTATTATGTTGAGGAAAGATCCCTCTATGCCTACTTTCTGCAGGGTTTTTATCATAAATGGGTGTTGAATTTTGTCGAAAGCTTTCTCTGCATCTATTGAGATGATCATATGGTTTTTCTCCTTCAACTTGTTAATATGGTGTATCACATTGATTGATTTGCGTATATTGAAGAATCCTTGCATTCCTGGAAGAAACCCCACTTGATCATGGTGTATGATCCTTTGAATGTGCTGTTGGATTCTGTTTGCTATTATTTTGTTGAGGATTTTTGCATCTATGTTCATCAGTGATATTGGCCTGTAGTTTTCTTTCTTTGTGACATCCTTGCCTGGTTTTGGTATCAAGGTGATGGTGGCCTCGTAGAATGAGTTTGGGAGTGTTCCTTCCTCTGAAATTGTTTGGAAGAGTTTGAGAAGGATGGGTGTTAGCTCTTCTCTAAATGTTTGATAGAATTCGCCTGTGAAGCCATCTGGTCCTGGGCTTTTGTTTGATGGAAGATTTTTAATCACAGTTTCAATTTCAGTGCTTGTGATTGGTCTATTCATATTTTCTATTTCTTCCTGAGTCAGTCTTGGCAGGTTGTGCATTTCTAAGAATTTGTCCATTTCTTCCAGGTTGTCCATTTTATTGGCATAGAGTTGCTTATAGTAATCTCTCATGATCTTTTGTATTTCTACAGTGTCAGTTGTTACTTCTCCTTTTTCATTTCTAATTCTATTCATTTGAGTGTTCTCCCTTCTTTTCTTGATGAGTCTGGCTAATGGTTTGTCAATTTTGTTTATCTTCTCAAAGAACCAGCTTTTAGTTTGGTTGATCTTTGCTATTGTTTCCTTTATTTCTTTTTCATTTATTTCTGATCTGATCTTTATGATTTCTTTCCTTCTGCTAGCTTTGGGGTTTTTTTGTTCTTCTTTCTCTAATTGCTTTAGGTGCAGGGTCAGGTTGTTTACTTGAAATGTTTCCTGTTTCTTAAGGTGGGATTTTATTGCTATAAACTTCCCCCTTAGAACTGCTTTTGCTGCGTCCCATAGGTTTTGGGTCGTCGTGTCTCCATTGTCATTTGTTTCTAGGTATTTTTTAATTTCCTCTTTGATTTCTTCAGTGATCACTTCGTTATTGAGTAGTGTATTGTTTAGCCTCCATGTGTTTGTATTTTTTACAGATCTTTTCCTGTAATTGATGTCTAGTCTAATAGCATTGTGGTCGGAAAAGATACTTGATACAATTTCAATTTTCTTAAATTTACCAAGGCTTGATTTGTGACCCAAGATATGATGTATCCTGGAGAATGTTCCATGAGCACTTGAGAAAAATGTGTATTCTGTTGTTTTTGGATGGAATGTCCTATAAATATCAACTAAGTCCATCTTGTTTAATGTATCATTTAAAGCTTGTGTTTCCTTATTTATTTTCATTTTCGATGATCTGTCCATTGGTGAAAGTGGGGTGTTAAAGTCCCCTACTATGATTGTGTTACCGTCGATTTCCCCTTTTATGGCTGTTAGTATTTGCCTTATGTATTGAGGTGCTCCTATGTTGGGTGCATAAATATTTACAATTGTTATATCTTCTTCTTGGTTCGATCCCTTTATCATTATGTAGTGTCCTTCTTTGTCTCTTCTAATAGTCTTTATTTTAAAGTCTATTTTGTCTGATATAAGAATTGCTACTCCAGCTTTCTTTTGATTTCCATTTGCATGGAATATCTTTTTCCATCCCCTTACTTTCAGTCTGTATGTGTCTCTAGGTCTGAAGTGGGTCTCTTGTAGACAGCATATATATGGGTCTTGTTTTTGTATCCATTCAGCCACTCTGTGTCTTTTGGTGGGAGCATTTAGTCCATTTACATTTAAGGTAATTATTGATATGTATGTTCCTATTCCCATTTCCTTAATTGCTTTGGGTTCGTTATTGTAGGTATATTCCTTCTGTTGTGTTTCTTGCCTAGAGAAGTTCCTTTAGCATTTGTTGTAAAGCTGGTTTGGTGGTGCTGAACTCTCTCAGCTTTTGCTTGTCTGTAAAGGTTTTAATTTCTCCATCAAATCTGAATGAGATCCTTGCTGGGTAGAGTAATCTTGGTTGCAGGTTCTCTCCTTCATCACTTTAATTATGTCCTGCCACTCCCTTCTGGCTTGTAGAGTTTCTGCTGAGAGATCAGCTGTTAACCTGATGGGGATTCCCTTGTGTGTTATTTGTTGTTTTTCCCTTGCTGCTTTTAATATGATTTCTTTGTGTTTAATTTTTGACAGTTTGATTAATATGTGTCTTGGTGTATTTCTCCTTGGATTTATTCTGTATGGGACTCTCTGTGCCTCCTGGACTTGATTAACTATTTCCTTTCCCATATTGGGGAAGTTTTCAACTATAATCTCTTCAATTATTTTCTGAGTCCCTTTCTTTTCCTCTTCTTCTTCTGGAACCCCTATAATTCGAATGTTGGTGCGTTTAATGTTGTCCCAGAGGTCTCTGAGACTGTCCTCTGTTCTTTTCTTTCTTTTTTCTTTATTTTGCTCTGCATCAGTTATTTCCACTATTTTACCTTCCACCTCACTTATCCGTTCTTCTGCCTCAGTTATTCTGCTATTGATCCCATCTAGAGTATTTTTCGTTTCATTTATTGTGTTTTTAATCGATGCTTGATTCATCTTTAGTTCTTCTAGGTCCTTGTTAACTGTTTCTTGCATTTTGTCTATTCTATTTCCAAGATCATGGATCTTGGAAATAGAATCTTGGATCAGCTTTACTATCATTATTCTGAATTCTTTTTCAGGTAGACTGCCTATTACCTCTTCATTTGTTAGGTCTGGTAGGTTTTTATCTTGCTCCTTCACCTGCTGTGTGTTTTTCTGTCTTCTCATTTTGCTTATGTTACTGTGTTTGGGGTCTCCTTTTTGCAGGCTGCAGATTCGTAGTTCCCGTTGTTTTTGGTGTCTGACCCCAGTGGCTAAGGTTGTTTCAGTAGGTTGTGTAGGCTTCCTGGTGGGGGGGACTAATGCCTGTGTTCTGGTGGTTGAGGCTCGATCTTGTCTTTCTGGTGGACAGGTCCACGTCTGGTGGTGTGTTTTTGGGTGCCTATGGCCTTATTATGTTTTTAGGTAGCTTCTCTGCTAATGGGTGGGGTTGTGTTCCTGCCTTGCTAGTTGCTTGGCATAGGGTGACTAGCACTGTAGCTTGCTGGTCGTTGACTGAAGCTAGGTGCTGGTGTTGGGATGGAGATCTCTGGGAGATTTTCGCTGCTTGATATTATGTGGAGCTGGGAGGTCTCTTGTGGACCCGTGTCCTGAAATTGCCTCTCCCACTTCAGAGGCACAGCACTGGCTCCTGGCTGCAGCACCAAGAGCCTTTCATCCACCCAGCTCAGAATAACAGGGAGAAAAAGCAGAAAGAAAGAATTAGTAGAAGAAAGAAAGAGAGAGGGAAAGAAAGGAAGAAGGGAAGAAAGGAAGGAAGGAAGAAAGAAAGAAAGGAGGGAGGGAGTGAGGAAGGATGGAAAGAAAGAAGGAAAGAAAGGAGGGAGGGAGGGAGGAATGAAAGCAAAAGGAAGAGTGAATGGAAGAAGGGAGGGAGGGAGGGAGGAAGGAAAGAAAGAAAGAAAGACAGGAGGGAGGGTGGAAGGAAAGAAAAAGAAAGTGGAAAGAAGAAGGGTGGGAAGGAGGGAGGAAAGAAAAAGAAAGAAGGAAAGGAAGAGCGGAGGGAGGGAGGGAGGAAGGGAAGGTAGGAAAAAAAGAAAGAGCAGGTAAAGTAAAATAGAATAAAATATGAAATATAGTAGCGTTATTAAAATTAGAAAGTAATTATTGAAAAAAAAACGGACCGATAGAACCCTGGGACATATGGTGGAAGCAAAGCTATACAGAGAGAATCTTACACAGAAGATTACACATACACATTCAGAAAAAGAGAGCAGGGGGGAAAATCAAAAATCTTGCTCTCCAAGTCCACCTCCTCAATTTGGGATAATTCATTGTAAAAAGAGGAAAAGGGCGAGAAGTCTGAAATCTTGCTCTTTAAGTCCACCTCCTTAATTTGGAATAATTCGTTGTAAAAAGAGGAAAAGGGGGGAAAGTCTTAAATCTTGTCCTCAAAGTCCACTTCCTCAATTTGGGATGATTCGCTGTCCATTCATGCACTCCACAGACGCAGGGCACATCAAATGGACCATGGAGCTTTAATCCGCTGCCTCCGAGGCTGCACAAAGAGATTTCCCTGACTCTGCTCTCACAGCTCCCAGGTCTCAGCCTTGGACCTGGCCCCGCCTCTGTGCATAGGTCGCCGGAGGGCGTCCGTTCTTCGCTCAGACAGGACGGGTTTAAAGGAGCCGCTGGTTCCGGGGCTCTGGCTCACTCAGGCAGAGGGGAGGGAGGGGCGCGCAGTGTGGGGCGGGCCTGAGGCGGCAGAGGCCGGCGTGACGTTGCAGCAGCCCGTGGCTCTCCGTGCGCTTTCCCGGGAAAGCCGTCCCCGGGTCTCGGGACCCCGGCAGTGGCGGGGTGCCCAGGCCCCCCGGAAGGCAGGGCGGACAGTGACCCGCGCTCGCACACAGGCCCCGCGGCGGCGGCGGCGGCGGCGATGGGCGGCGGCGGGCCGCGGCGGCGGCGGGCGGCAGCGGGCGGCGGCGGGCGGTGGCGGCGGGCCGCGGGCATGTGTCTTTTTGAATTATGGTTTTCTCTGGGTATATGCCCAGTAGTGCGTTTGCTGGGTCATATGGTAATTCTATTTTTAGTTTTTTAAGGAAATTCCATACTGTTCTCCATAGTGGCTGTATCAATTTACATTCCCACCAACAGTGCAAGAGGGTTCTCTTTTCTCTACCCCTTCTCCAGGATTTGTTGTTTGTAGATTTTCTGATGATGCCCATTCTAACTGGTGTTAAGGTGATTACCTCATTGTAGTTTCGATTTGCATTTCTCTAATAATTAGTGATGTTGAGCAGCTTTTCATGTGCTTCTTGGCCATCTGTATGTCTTATTTGGAGAAATGTCTATTTAGGTCTTCTGCCCATTTTTGGATTGGGTTGTTTGTTTTTTCAATATTGAGCTGCATGAGCTGTTTATATATTTTGGAGATTAATCCTTTGTCCACTGATTCATTAGCAAATATTTTCTCCCACCCTAAGGGTTGTTTTTTCATCTTGTTTTTTGTAGTTTCCTTTGCTGTGCAAAAGCTTTTAACTTTCATTAGGTTCCATTTGTTTAATTTTGTTTTTATTTCCATTACTCTAGGAGGTGGATCCAAAAAGAAATTTGTGTGATTTATATCAAAGAGTGTTCTTCCTATGTTTTCCTCTAAGGGTTTAGTGTCCAGTCTTACATTTAGGTCTCTAATCCATTGTGAGTTTATTTTTGTTTATGGTGTTAGGGAGTGTTCTAATTTCATTCTTTTGTATGTAGCTGTCCAGTTTTCCCAGCACCACTTATTGAAGAGGCTGTCTTTTCTCCATGGTATATTCTCGCCTCCTTTACCAAAAATAAGGTGACCAGTGCTTCCCTGGTGGCGCAGTGATTGAGAGTCTGCCTGCCGATGCAGGGGACATGGGTTCGTGCCCCGGTCCAGGAGGATCCCACATGCCGCGGAGCAGCTAGGCCCGTGAGCCATGGCCGCTGAGCCTGCACGTCCGGAGCCTGTGCTCCGCAATGGGAGAGGCCACGGCAGTGAGAGGCCCGCATACTGCAAAAAACAACAACAAAAAAAGGTGACCATAGGTGTGTGGGTTTATCTCTGGGCTTTCTAATCTGTTCCACTGATCTATATTTCTGTTTTTGTGCCAGTACCATACTGTCTTTATTACTGTAGCTTTGTAGTATAGTCTGAAGTCAGGGAGTCTGATTCCTGCAGCTCCATTTTTTTCCCTTAAGACTGCTTTGGCTAATCGGGGTTATTGTGTCTCCATACAAATTTTAAGATTTTTTGTTCTAGTTCTGTAAAAAATGCCATTGGTAATTTAATAGGGATTGCATTGAATCTGTAAATTGCTTTATAGTCATTTTCACAATGTTGATTCTTCCAATCCAAAACATGGTATATCTCTCCGTTTGAATCATTTTTATTTACTTTAATCAGTGTCTTATAGTTTTCTGCAGACAGGTCTTTTTTCTCCCTAGGTAGGTTTATTCCTAGGTATTTTTTTCTTTTTGTTGCAATGGTAAATGGGAGTGTTTCCATAATTTCTTTTTCAGAATTTTCATCATTAATGTATAGGAATGCAAGAGATTTCTGTGCATTAATTTTGTATCCTGCAACTTTACCAAATTCACTGATTAGCTCTAGTAGTTTTCTGGTGGCATTGTTAGGATTCTCTAGCTATAGTATCATGTCATCTGCAAACAGTGACAGTTTTACTTCTTCTTTTCAATTTGTATTCCTTTTATTTCTTTTTCTTCTCTGATTACCATGGCTAGGATTTCCAAAACTATGTTGAATAATAGTGGTGAGAGTGGACATCCTTGTCTTGCTCCTGATTTTACAGGAAATGCTTTCAGTTTTTCACCATTGAGAATGATGTTTGCTATGGGTTTGTCATATATGGCCTTTATTATGTTGAGATAGGTTCCTTCTATGCTCACTTTCTGGAGAGTTTTTATCATAGATCGGTGTTGAATTTTGTCAAAAGCTTCTTCTGCATCTATTGAGATGATCATATGGTTTTTCTTCTTCAATTTGTTAATATGGTGTATCACATTGATTGATTTGTGTATACTGAAGAATTCTTGCATCCCAGGGATAAATCCCACTTGATCATGGTGTATGATTCTTTTAATATGTTGTTCTATTCTGTTTGTTAGTATTTTGTTCAGGATTTTTGCATCTATGTTCGCCAGTGATATTGGTCTGTAATTTTTTTTGTAGTATCTTTCTCTGGTTTTGGTATCAGGGTGATGGTAGCCTCACAGAATGAGTTTGGGAGTGTTCCTTCCTCTGCAATTTTTTGGAAGAGTTTGAGAAGGTTGGATGTTAGCTCTTCTCTAAATTTTTGATAGAATTCACCTGTGAAGCCATCTGGTCCTGGACTTTTGTTGGCTGGAAGATTTTTAATCACAGTTTCAATTTCATTACTTGTGATTGCTCTGTTCATATTGTGTATTTCCTCCTGGTTCAGGTTTGGAAGGTTATAACTTTCCAAGAATTTGTCCATTTCTTCCAGGTTGTCCATTTTATTGGCATAGAGTTGCTTGTAGTAATCTCTTAGGATGCTTTGTATTTCTGTGGTGTCTGTTGTAACTTCTCCTTTTTCATCTCTAATTTTATTGATTTGAGTTCTCTCCCTCTTTTTCTTGATGATTCTGGCTAATGGTTTGTCAAATTTGTTTATCTTCTCAAGGAACCAGTTTTAGATTTATTGATTTTTGTTATTGTTTTATTTCTATTTCATTTATTTGTGATCTGATCTTTATGATTTCTTTTGTTCTACTAACTTTGTGTTTTGTTTGTTCTTCTTTCTCCAGTTCCTTTAGTTTAAGGTTAGATTGTTTATTTGAGATTTTTATTTTTTCTTGAGGTAGGCTTTTACTGCTATAAACTTCCCTCTTAGAACTGCTTTTGCTGCATCCCATAGGTTTTGGGTTATCATGTTTTAATTGTCATTTGTCTCTAGGTATTTTTGATTTCCTCTTTGATTTCTTCAGTGATCTCTTGGTTATTTCATAATGTACTGTTTAGCCTCCATGTGTTTGTTTTTTTTACATTTTTTTCCCTGTAATTGATTTCTAATCTCATAGTGTTGTGGTCAGAAAAGAGGTTTGATATGATTTCAATTTTCTTAAATTTACTGAGGCTTGATTTGTGACCCAAGATGTGATCTATGCTGGAGAATGTTCCATGCCCACTTGAGAAGAAAGTGTAATCTGCTGTTTTTGGATGGAATGTCCTATAAATATTAATTAAATCTATCTGGTCTACTGTGTCATTTAAAGCTTCTGGTTCCTTATTTATTTTCATTTTGGATGATCTATCGGTTTAAGTGAGGTGTTCAAGTCCCCCACTATTATTATATTACTGTCGATTTCCTCTTTTATAGCTCTTAGCAATTGCCTTATGTATTGAGGTGTTCCTATGTTGGGTACATATATATTTATAATTGTTATATATTCTTCTTGGATTGCTCCCTTGATCATTATGTAGTGTCCTTCCTTGTCTCTTGTAACACTCTTTATTTTAAAGTCTATTTTATCTGATATGAGTATAGCTACTCCATCTTTCTTTTGATTTCCATTTGCATGGAATATCTTTTTCCATCCCCTCAGTTTCAGTCTCTATGTGTCCCTAGCTCTGAAGTGGGTCTGTTGTAGACAGCATATATATGGGTCCTGTTTTTGTATCCATTCAGCAAGCCTGTGTCTTTTGGTTGGAGCATTTAATCCATTCACATTTAAGGTATTTATCGATATGTATGTTCCTATTACCATTTTCTTAATTGTTATGGGTTTCTCTTTGTAGGTCCTTTTCTTCTCTTGTGTTTCCCACTTAAGAGAAGTTCCTTTAGCATTTGTTGTACAGTTGGTTTGGTGGTGCTGAAATCTCTTAGCTTTTGCCTGTCTGTAAAGCTTTTGATTTCTCCTTTGAATCTGAATGATATCCTTGCCAGGAAGCGTAATCTTGATTGTAGCTTCTTCCCTTTCATCACTTTAAATATATCATGTCACTCCCTTCTGTCTTGTAGAGTTTCTGCTGGGAAATCAGCTGTTAACCTTATGGGAGTTCCCTTGTATGTTGTCATTTTTTCCTTGTTGCCTTCAATAATTTTTCTTTGTCTTTAATTTTTGTCAGTTTGATTACTATGTGTCTTGACGTGTTTCTCCTTGGGTTTATCCTGCCTGAGATTCTCTGCACTTCCTGGACTTGAGTGGCTATTTCTTTTCCCATTTTAGGGAAGTTTTCAACTATAATCTCTTCAAATATTTTCTCGGGTCCTTTCTCTCTCTCTTCTCCTTCTGGAACCCTTATAATGCAAATGTTGTTGCATTTAATGTTGTCTCAGAGGTCTCTTAGGCTGTCTTCATTTCTTTTCATTCTTTTTTCTTTATCAGTTATGTGGCAGTGAATTCCACCATTCTGTATTCCAGGTCACTTATCTGTTCTTCTGCCTCCTTTATTCTGCCACTGATTACTTCTAGTGCAGTTTTCATTTCAGTTATTGTATTGTTCATCTCTGTTTGTTTGTTCTTTAATACTTCTAGGTGTTTGTTCTTTAATTCTTTTAATTCTTTAATTATTTAATTCTCTGTTAAACGGTTCTTGCAGCTTCTGAATCTTTCCCTCCATTCTTTTTTCAGTGTTTCGTATCATGTTCACTAGCATTATTCTGAATTTTTTTTCTGGAATGTTGGTTATCTCCACTTCATTTAGTTGTTTTTATGGGCTTTTATCTTGTTCCTTCATCTGATACATAGTCCTCTGCTTGTCTATCTTTCTGTGAATGTGGTTTTGGTTCCACAGGCTGCAGGATTGTAGTTCTTCTTGCTTCTGCTGTCTGCCTTCTGGTGGATGAGGCTATCCAAGAGGCTTGTGCAAGTTTCCTGATGGGAGGGACTGGTGGTGGGTAGAGCTGGATGTTGCTCTGGTGGGCAGAGCTCAGTAAAACTTTAATCTGCTTGTCTGCTGATGGGTGGGGCTAGGTCCATTCCTGTTGGTTGTTTGGCCTGATGTGACCCAACACTGGAGACTATCGGGCTCTTTGGTGGGGCTAATGGCAGACTCTGGGAGAGCTCACGCCAAGGAGTCCTTCTCAGAACTTCTGTTGCCAGTGTCCTTGTCCTCACGGTGAGACACAGCCACTGCCTGCCTCTGCAGGAGACCCTCCAACACTAGCAGGTAGGTCTGGTTCAGTGTCCTGTGGGGTCACTGCTCTTTCCCTTGGGTCCCAATGCACACATTACTTTGTGTGTGCCCTCCAAGAGTTGATTCTCTGTTTCCCCCAGTCCTATTGAAGTCCTGCAATCAAATCCCGCTAGGCTTCAAAGTCTGATTCTCTGGGAATTCCTCCTCCCGCTGTCAGACCCCCAGGTTGGGAAGCCTGACGTGGGGCTCAGAACGTTCACTCCAGTGGGTGGACTTCTGTGGTACAAGTGTTCTCCATTTTGTGAGTCACCCACCCAGCAGTTATGCGATTGACTTTATTGTGATTGAGCCCCTCCTACCATCTCATTTTGGCTTCTCCTTTGTCTTTGGATGTGGAGTATCTTTTTTGGTGAGTTCCAGTGTCTTCCTGTTGATGATTGTTCAGCGGTTAGTTGTGATTTTGGTGCTCTCCCAAGAGGGAGTGATCGCACATCCTTCTACTCCACCATCTTGAACCAATCTCCTCTATCTTTACATATTTGTAATTCCCAAACTGGAAAGTTCCATGCATTATCTTGTTTCTTTTCCTAGGGCCTATCATAGTGCTTTGTAAATAGAATATAGTTACTGAGTTGATTGAGTGAATAAACTAAAAGCATTATTCTTTATTTTGCATGGTTTAGGGAATTATTGAATTTTGTTTTTTAGTTAATGAGTGACATGTTCAGATTTGTAATTTAAGGTTAATCTGGAAGTATATGAAAAGTGAAATGGAGGTGGAGCATTTAAAAGAGAGGAGGCAAGTATAAGGTATCACAGAAACTCTAGCCACCAATGAGAGAACCTTCCTGATAAAGTGGTACCTTCAAGGAATAAGAAAAAATATGCCCCACGTTCCTTATACATTATAGCTTTTAAAGATGTACATCATTTGGTATGATGACAGAGGTTGTGTAATTATTCTAAAATAAATCTTTGCTGCCATCTTGTGGAACAAAATTTATACTTTATAACAATGTTTAAGCTTTGCAATACTTACTGAACCTGTAATTATCCATAGTCTTTAAAAATAATAATAAAGGGCTTCCCTGGTGGTGCTGTGGTTGAGAGTCCGCCTGCCTATGCAGGGGACACGGGTTCATGCCCCAGTCCGGGAAGATTCCACATGCCGCAGAAAGGCTGGGCCTGTGAGCCATGGCTGCTGAGCCTGCACGTCTGGAGCCTGTGCTCCGCAACGGGAGAGGCCACAACAGTGAGAGGCCCATGTACCGCAAAAAAAAAAAATAATAATAATAAATTTCAATTTGGTTTTTTAATGTTACTTTGTCTTTTAAAAATTAATAAATTTCAACTTAACCCTTCACATTTAAAAGTATTCCTTCTTCTGCCTTCACGCAAACTGACTTTTCAATTTACATGGACTTTTTAATCTATATCTTTTCTGGAGTCTAATTTTGTTTTGTTAATTGTAATATAAATATCTCTAAATTAATTTCTATATTTAAATTTGTTCAATTTTGCTCTAAATTCTACAAGCTAAAGAAAAACATCAGCTACAAATTAATTATGAATTTACCACCTTTTCCTTTCTACTGAGTACATATGAGTTCATTCATTCAATTTATTTAATAAATATATACTGAGTGCCAGCCATAAAAAGGAACAACATTGGGTCATTTGTAGAGACATGGATGAATCTAGAGACTGTCATACAGAGTGAAGTCGGAAAGAGAAAAACAAACATCATATATTAATGCATACATGTGGAACCTAGAAAAATGGTACAGATAAACTGGTTTGCAGGGCAGAAATTGAGACACAGATGTAGAGAACAAACGTATGGACACCAAGGGGGGAAAGCAACGGCAGAGGTCGTGGTGGTGGTGTGATGAACTGGGAGATTGGGATTGACATGTATACACTGATGTGTATAAAATTAATGCCTGGGGCTTCCCTGGTGGCACAGTGGTTGAGAGTCTGCCTGCCGATGCAGGGGACACGGGTTCGTGCCCCGGTCTGGGAAGATCCCACATGCCGCGGAGCAACTGGGCCCGTGAGCCAAAATTACTGAGCCTGCGCGTCTGGAACCTGTGCTCCACAACAAGAGAGGCCGCCATAGTGAGAGGCCCACGCACCGCGATGAAGAGTGGCCCCCGCTCTCCACAACTAGAGAAAGCCCTCGCACAGAAACGAAGACCCAACGCAGCCAAAAATAAATAAATAAATAAAGCAAACTGTCAACAAGTAAAAATAAACACTATTAAAAAATAAATAAATAAATAAATAAATAAAATTGATGCCTAATAAGGACCTGCTGTATAAAAAAATAAATAAAACAAAATTAAAAAAAAAGAAAAAAATATATATATATACTGAGTGCTTATCTTGTGTCCGCCATTGTTCTAAGCATTCAGGATATGCTAGTGAGTAAATAGACAAAAAGCTCTGCTTTCAAGGATTTTACATTTTAGTTAGATATATAAAGTGGATTTGTTTGTCTTGATAATACTTGAAAACATCTTTGTTATACACTATAACAAACTACATAAAAGTTTCTAATTTTGAAGCAAGGAAGATATAAAAGAAACTATCTCTAAAATGGGACTTCTTCTTGGAAAAAAATATAGTCTAGGATACTCCAATATTAGGACCATGAATATAAAATTTTGGAACTTAGAAACTGTAAGTCTTCGTGATTATTTCTGTATATATAAGATGACATAAAAGCGGGCTACAAATAAATGACTTAGCAACAAATTTTACAATTTTGATTAGTTTATTAAAATCTGAGCAAAATAAGTCATTTAGCACTCACATGCATCATCTAAAGTGTCAAAGTTTAATGAAAATTGAAATTGTTTAGAAAGGCTTACATTTTAGACAATGTAATGTAAAAATGTAATTTGATGCCAGTAATTATTGCACAAGGAAATCATCCTTCCTAGTTGACAACGTCTTCAAACTTACAGCCTGTAAAATTGTCTTTTCTTTTTCTATTAATAGAGCATGTAGTCCATAAAATTCTGAGATATGGGGGCTTCCCTGGTGGCACAGTGGTTGAGAGTCCGCCTGCCAATTCAGGACACACGGGTTTGAGGCCTGGTCTGGGAAGATCCCACATGCCACGGAGCAGCTGGCCCCGTGAGCCACAATTACCGAGCCTGTGTGTCTGGAGCCTGTGCTCCACAACAAGAGAGGCTGCGATAGTGAGAGGCCCGCGCACCGCGATGAGGAGTGGCCCCCACTTGCCACAACTAGAGAAAGCCCTTGCACAGAAACGAAGACCCAACACAGCCGTAAATAAATAAATAAAAATTTTAAAAAAAGAGCCGGTGACACGTACGTGTGCCGAGATAGCGCGAATTGGAGGAAAAAAAAAAAAAAAAACCTCAATAGGTTACCAGAGTAATTCAAGGTAAACTACAA
Source organism: Mesoplodon densirostris (assembly GCF_025265405.1). Classification (NCBI taxonomy): domain Eukaryota; kingdom Metazoa; phylum Chordata; class Mammalia; order Artiodactyla; family Ziphiidae; genus Mesoplodon; species Mesoplodon densirostris. Next base: position 44,170,304 of record NC_082667.1, read on the forward strand.
ATAAAGGATAATTGAGACAGCGCCCAATTTTAAAAGAAAAAAAATTCTGAGATATGATGAATTTCATTTTTTGAAGGTTTAATTTTTCAAAAAAGATATTCAGTGAGAATGCACACATTTCAACATATTTCAATTTGTTTCAACATGGGTCCTCTCCAAAAGCAGAGCTGGAGACAAAAGCTTATTAACAGACAGTCTATTTTAGGAAGTCACCCCAAAGAGGAGGAGTGGGAAACTGCAAAGAGAAGGAGAGAAAGAAAATTGAATCCTAGGATATCTTATTGAGCAGTATGATTATTGCAGTAAATAGTTGGGCTCAATCCCTCTAAGAAGCCTCATAGGATACATTTCAGAATTGTCCACTTGAGACACAGACTCAGGTGCACTTACCCACTAGTCCCCATCCAACACTTGGTCAGAGCTGTACCATTACATGTTTATTCCTACCACTTTCAAGTTTGGTAAGCATCAGAAGGGCTGACTGGATTCTCTTGGACATTTTATAATACATACTGGCACCAGAGAAATCTGGGAATAGAGAACAAAAGGTATATGATTCATTTGAAATGAGACATTAGGTTACATCCACAATGAGTAGAGTAAAATGATGGGCCAAGAGAATGTGAGGTGGGGCATGAAACATGTACAATTCTCACCTCTCATTTCATGATGCTGTTAAAACTAATAAGGACACCCTCTTAGGTGGGAATTTAAAAAGTAAAAACAAATAAGTAAGAATTTATTATAAGAAAAAGTACTTTCCACTTTTGATATGAGAATTTAATAAATTATTTCCATCAGGATTGCAGCCTATATGGAAATTCAAATATGGGTAACACTATGAAAAGTTGTATTCTTCAAAAAGCTCACACATGCTAAAGAGTATAAACATAAACCTATGTTTTTTAATTTACAAAATTATCATTTCTAGTTTCTCTGATTATGTATATTTTATTTCCTCCTTTGTTTTGTAGGGATAAATTTCAATGTATTCTTGTTTGTAATCTTTGTTTTTTAAAATTGCAATTTTCAAAGGACTTCAAAAGCTGAAGGGTTTCTGGTAATCCAAATTTATAAACTGTTTCTGTTAAAGATGTTCAGCTTATTTTGAAAAAAAAAAAACTAACCAAATTTTGGAAGACTCACTTACAAAATATGCAACACTATTGTAGGGCATTTATACTGGTTTACAAAGTAGTGAAATAAATTCAGGACATCTCTAAAAATGTGACTGACGCAGGGAAGCAAAAAGTAAAACATGTACTGCTATGATTAGGTCTTTTTTTTTTCTTTTTGATTCAACATAGGCTTCACCACAAAAAAGAATTCAGTTGTTATTCCATGTAAAAAATATTTGCAAATTCTGACAATCAGATTTCTAATGTAATTCTTACACCGTCATAGCATAAGTAAATAAAATTGTACAACCACCATAACTAAGCCCAAGTACATTTCTGTTTCATTAATTTCTTAATCTGATAAGAACAGTTTGTGCCATGATGTTGTACTCCAAAAAAATTGGTATTCATAGTTACCATCTAATCTTTTTTATAAATTGTGTATAATATTTAAAAGCTATGTTACCACTGCAAATTTCAAATACTTAAATATCTAGTCCTCAGATTCTTGTGATATGTGATACAAAAATACATACATAACCACAACTTTAGGCTATTTAATAAAATAGCAGAATGATAAGACTACATAATTTATGAAATGGAGCTAAAGTATGCAAAGGCAAATTTATAGCCTTAAATTATTTCATCTGTGAACAAGGGGAAAAAAAGAAATTAAGGTTTTTAACCTTAAAAAAGAAAGAAGAACAAATAAAATTAAGGAAAAAAGGTGAAATAATAAGTGAAACAGAGCAGATGATAATTTAATAGAATTGAATAGAAAGCCCAGAAATAAACCAGAGTAGGTATACATGTGTATGCATACACAGTATTATGGGAGTTGACTCAATGGTCCTACGTATAAAAGCACTGGGAAAACAAAACACAAAGGAAAATATGCATAAATTTGCATTAAAAGTAAATATTGCTCTACTATCAAAAATGATAAGAAAGGTCAACTATGAAATATCTCAAAAATGTCTATTTTAATATTTTAAAATTATAAAAATCTCTTCAAAACCAAAATAAAAATCTTTACTTCTCCAAAAGATAAATGAGCAAAGGATATGAGGAGTGAATTCACAAAACACAAAGAAAGCAAAATTATTAGAAGTTACAGTATTTAAGGCTGGAAGGATGCTGTGAACCTAGGACTTTCATCTATTGCTGTTGGGAGTGTAAATTTGTATAATCTATCTGGAAAGTAGCATAGATGTATATTTCATCTTAAATATGTTCATATTATTTTACCTAGAAATTCCACTTTCAAGGATCTAAGCTGAGAAAAAAGGAGATACAAATATTTGTATATAAGGATGTTAATCATATTATTATTTACAAAAGAAAAATATCGGAAGCCACATCTATGTGCAACAACAAAGAATGCCTATGTCATCTAATAATATATTGGTATTTGTGGCAATAGGATTGCATACCATTTGGTCATGCTATTTCTGTAGAACATTTCAAAGTAAAAATTGTTTTCATTTATTGAGCACCTACCATGCACAAGGCAATGCACTAAAGAGCTTTACAAGTGATTTCCACACTTTAATTGATTTCCTTGCTTTTAACACTAGCAACATTTACATGATCTCTAAAGAATTATTATGATATACATTTGACAGAAGAGAAAATTGAAGTCTAGACAGATTTCCTGAAATGATTAAAGTCTTTTAGGCACTATATTGCAGAGCTAAGATTTGAATCCCAGTCTGACTCCAAAGGTCCACTTCCCACTTTCAGCTATTCTACAGCACTGCTCTCATAGCATGGGAAAAATCTCAAGATACTATGTAATAGTTCGTGTGTGTTGGGGGGCAGGCAGGTGGGAGCTGGATTTAAAGGCTATATAAATTATGCATGTTACCACCACAAAGTTTCTTGAACGGTTCCTGGTAGTCAGCACTGGAGTGTGGGAATGGACATGAAGCGTTGGGGGTGAAGTGGAATGCACTGTCTCTATACTTTCTTTTCTTACTAAGAATGATTTAATTGTGTAGTTTATTAAAATACCCAAAAGAGGAACATAAACTTCCATAGACACTATGACTCCAGTTCTGTTTTGTTTTGTTTTGTTTTTAACATTCATACCAACACTTGCCTGGGGGGAGGAGGGAACAACTGGAAATAATTTTATCAGTTATTTTAGTGATCTCAATACTTATTGCTGAGAAGTAGAATTATTGTTGATTTGTTTTTTGTACATTTCTATATTTTCAAATTATCTATTATAAGCATTTATTATTTTCTGATTGTAAAATGCTATAGTTGAAAAAAACTGACAATAAACATTAAAGCTATTTAAATGAGTTAGCTTACTGATAAACAGTGCAATGTTATGATAATGCTAGGCTACTCAGAAAGTGGATTTGGCCACAACCAACTTCTTAAACCTCTTCATGGCTCCTCCTCACATCCATGGCTGGTGAAAAAGCAAATTAATACCACCTTTTTGGAAACAATTGACAGTATATACCTTTAAAGTCCTAAAATTATTTTAAAAGGCTTAAGCCCTTGCAAAACAAAGAATTCGCACACCATCCACTTCTACAAGGATCAAGTCATTAGCCACTGTAGTCAGAGGAAGAACAGGATGAGGCACTCTGTGCTTTGGCAAAATAGGTCCTCTAGATAGTTAGATATCTCAGGAAGAATTTTAATGAAACCAAAATCTTGCATCTTCCCTTACATGAAAAAATCATTAACTGAGATACTTGTTCCTCCTGGCTAGCAATAACCTTTTATTGAGATGTGTGCTTGACTGCATGTATTCCCTATCCAAAATCACACACACACACACACACACACACACACACATACACACACTGGTTCCTCCCCCTACTTCTTCAGAGTAGCTCCTCAGAGCTGCTGCTCTGGGCGTAAATCCTCTATAATACTCAGAATAAAATTCAACTCACAGCTCTTATGTTGTGGGGGTTTGTCTTGTTTTGTTTTTTCAGTTCATATACCTTACTGCTACTTCTCAAAAATCTAAAATAAGAAAAACAATATACAATAAGTTTATCACTGAAGCTTATTGTATAATAAAGTTGGTGAGATTAAATGAAGAATGGTTATAGTGCATTTATTCATCAGAAATCTACCTTATCATTCATAATGTGATTATGAAACAAAACAGAAAAATACTCCTTATGTAAAATAAAGGAGAATACAACATTGTATATATCTATGTTAGAATGACTACATAGAAATTTAATACTTCTAGGTACGGAGGAACGGAATATGGAAAATGAAAAGTCTTCTTTATTGGGGTGGGAGGACTGAACTCATTTCTCATGAACAGACTTGGGATCGTTAGAAATATTGTATAGCTTTTTACTTCTATTTGACAAATACTGATATTACCATTTTTTTCAGTATACCTCTTATCAAGAAGCATTTGCTTTTATTTCAAATACACCAAGTCTGGTAAACATACAAGTTGGAACTAGGGTTGTTTGCGTGTGCCCATTAATGTATCACTACACTTTTTAAGATGCTCTTGATAGAATCTTACCAGATGATCCAAGATTGGAGAATTCAGCATCGCAAACTGATTAAATGGAAGCTAACACGAAACAATAACAATTACCCCAGCGTCTTAGAGCAATAGTGACCATTTTAGCGCTGTAATTGAGCAACATTTCTCCTTGATATCTAATTTTCAAGTGCTTTGTATTTTCAATGTGATCTGACCTCAATTATTTCGTTATCAAAACTGCTCCCGATGCCTACACTTCTTCAATGCTTCTGAGATCAGGCCAGTGGAGACACAGAGGGAGATTAGTCCACCATCCTCCTCATCATTTATTAAGCAACCACGTTCCAGGAAGAGGATTCGGAAATACTGTACGACTCTACACTCACTCTCAGGCAGCTAAGGAGCAAACAAACATATCGACCAGGCTTTTAGGGGTAATTACAGTCTCGAAAGGAAGCAGGATGACGGGCTACGGGGGCCGAGAGGGTGGGGCGGTCCGTTCGCTGTGCGAGATACCCGCAGCCAATGAGTGAGGAGATCCGGAGAGAGCGCATCAGTGCCCCGGATGCCTACATTTCCAGCCTTTAAGGTTTCTCTCCGGCAAATATCCTGGCTGCATCTCCGACCCCGGGCCCCTACCCTTCGTAGTCCCACCTAGAGGAGCCCCCGCCTGCGGCCGGCCGCCCGCGCTTCCTCCGCCTCTTCCCATCGCCTGTGCGCCTGCGCGACCGGAAAATTCGCGAAGGTTCCTGAAGCGGAACTGGCCGTTTCCGGAAGCCGGCAGCCGCCCCAGTCCGCAGACTGGTGGTTGCGACAGGGGAGTTGTAAAGGCAGTGTCTGGCGGTTCCAGGCGTTTGGCCCTGACGCGGAGCGGTGGGAAGAGAAAATGGCCCTGCTGTGCTACAACCGAGGCTGCGGCCAGCGCTTCGATCCCGAGACCAATTCCGATGGTAAGAGAAGCGCGCCGCCGGCCCTCCCTCCCTTCCACCTCCTCCCGGGGACGCCCTGGGGCCGGAGGGCATCCCGAGTCTCCGCGCAAGCCGGCACCGCGCTGCCCCCCGACCCCGGCCGCCCCTCCTGCCTGTCCGCCCAAGGGCGCGGGACCGCTCTGGGGGCGCCCAGGCAACGATGTCTGAACCCCTCCCTCTGCAGCTTCCGGACCCACGGACCCACTGCCCCTCGGGCGCACGTGTTTACCCAAGTCGTCCGCTCACTCTCTAATTGGCCTGGAATTTAGAGCATCTTTATCCTCGCCCCCCACCCCCACCCCACAGCGTCTCTTAAAGGAATCAAAAGTTAACCAGGTGCTCTGGGCTCGCTTTGCGGTTGATTTGCTGTGTCCGTGAGTCAGAGACAGACCGACATTGCCTGGAGGGTTGGGCGGCAGGCGGGTTATCCTAGCGTTTAAGTTCGGCCTCTTTCTATTAGTATAGAAGTGTATTTGTCTGAAAGCCTGCTGTCGATTTATTCATTCGACCCACTCACTGTTTTAACCTTACTCTTTAAAACGTTCTTGGTTAAGAAAATTATTTTGTATCTTTACGCTGTTAAGTTTTGATACATCCGCCCAAATGGGACATACATTCCTCATCCTTTACTTTGTAGCCATGTTTGTTGGGTATTTTTGCAATGGCCTTTCCATTTAGTACCATGCGGTCTATAGGATACAGTGATTGAATGTCCTCTACAGCACCCAGGTGTAGAGTTAAGGATGTAAGGTGAAAGTTAGTGATTAGGTGAACAATAGAACCTGACCAGTGGATTTGAATTTTGATAGGTGAATGGGATAAAGAAGTGAGTTGAATCCTTGAAAATTGTAGGCATTGTAACACTTTCTCAATTCGACTAGCATTTATTGTATGTTTTCTATATGCCAGACATTGGTCTGTCACTTTATTATGTTATTTCATTTAACCTTCACAGCAACTCTGTGAAGTGTGTAGTGTGATACGCATTTAATAGAGAAGCACAGTTCAGCCATGGTAGCAACGTGGTTCCTCATTGTGTACGAGATTAAAATTGATGCTTAAAAAATCTTTTTCACCTCTTGAGATGTCTTAATGTTTATTTTGGTGCACAGGTGAATTGGGGACATAATTTAAAATGATAAGATCTTTGGTAGGATTCCGAGGAAAAGATAAGCTTAATCGTTTTTATGATATTAATATGAAGTTCAGGTAGAAAATTGTGAGGCTTAAGTGGATGAAAACATTGAGGAATGAGGGGTTTCAAATCCCCTTACTGTTGGTAGCCTGCGTAAAAAGTAAATTGCTTTAGTATCTGTACATATTTTACTTTAATATTAAAGGGAAGACTGATGCTTTGTTGAATGGGACAATATGTTTATTTATAGGGTGTTATGTACCAGCCTAATTTTAAGGGGAGATACAGCCAATTTTTTTGGAAGTCAGCTTTGTATGTGTGAAATGGTACAGTGCCCAGGAAAGAGATGGGGGAAGCCAGAAAAATCAGAGAAGTAGACAGTCTCAAGCATTGAGCCTCAGCCGTACTAAATTTAGCAGAGAGTTCCATTAAGGTTGCTGAAAGTTTATCCACTTTAGCAAAATTGGGGTTATATTAGAGAATTAGAATAAATACTCCAAGTGAATTGGTTGATGGAAAGTGGGGCTAGGGAGTAAAGACAAGAGCTAATAGCAAACTGTGGACTTGATTAGGAGAAAGTTTTATAGGATGGGAGAGGTTTTGACCTTGTGTATTGACTAAAATAAGAAGACTCCTTTCTAAGATGATAGGACATTTTCATTTGAAACAGAAGTTAAATGGGTGTTTTAAAGAGACATGGTAACTTGCATATGTTAAAAACAGCTATTCTGGAAGAAACACCTCTTCACAAACAGTATTTTATTCAATCCACACGTGTGAGGAAACTGAAACAGCTGCAAGAGGCAGAGTCAGAATTTGAGCCAGTGTCGGACTCAATGTTAAAAGCCCTTGGCTCTTAATCACTACTGTGTTGTAGCTTCTTGCCCATAATATTACTTTGGGCAAAACTGGCAAACCTGATTTAAAAAGAAAAGAAATACTAAAGAGGAAAATGTCCATCTGCTTGTTATTTAGCAGTGATTTTCAAACTTTGTTTATATTAGTTGTATGGTTAAGACCTGACTCACTCCTGCTGCCGTTCTGCCAGAACTGTCCATTATTATGATCATGCCTCTTACTGTGTCAGACATTATGTGTTTTATGCCTCTGACTGTATGTAAATTTGATATTTGAAAATATTCTTCCTGTTCTCTACTTTGATTCCCCTCTCAACTTCATATTTCTCTGCATATTCATTTTTTACTTTGAATCTCCTTTTTCAGCCCTCAGCTCCACTACTACCCTTAATTAATAGCATCTTCCTAAACTGGACTTACTTACTGTACCATGAAAATACCTGACACTTTTATTTCTTCATTAGCTAGAATGGTCTCTAGGTAGTAAGGAAAGAAAACATACTGACTTAATACAGCCATAGGGAGAAAAGTACCAGAAATTAATCATTTTGCGACACCAGGAATCAGAGGTTGTAGACAGTTGAGAGCTAAACAGACGTGAAAGTTTGAGCAAAGTAGCCCTATAAGAAAATTGCACAGGTGTGGAGCTGACCTGCTTTTTCTGAGCTCATGGTGCTATCTAGCTAGGGAATAAGTGTGTCTCTTATCTGTTGTTTTGTTTTTTTTAATGTAATTCTATATATTGGTGACTATAAGAAGTCCATTTTCATAAGAGTTAAGTAAAACGTGGTGGTGTAATGGGGAAGGGGTAGGGAAATAATAGACTAACAGTCATTGACAAGCCTGAAAATAGATTGTAGAATTTAAACTTCTTTTTAATGAGGTTTATATCTAGGAATTGACACCTGTGTGGGAAAATTAAATTAGCAATTAGATATTGTATCGGTTTCTTAAAATTTGAACCTGTTCTTCCAAAATATCTTTTTTTGGTAATCTCTTGGGCAACCTTTATGGATCGATGCCCATAAGAACATTTAAATTTGATAGTATTTTTGTAAAAACCGAATATGATGGTCAAAATTTGGAGCTTGAAGTTCGGGTACTAAAAAATTTTACAACGAAGATTGGAGGAATACAAAATATAATTTGTTATACTTGAACTATTTGTGTTTTTATTTATAGCTTTTATACTCAAATTAGAATTTTAACCTTTACTATTTTAATACAATGTTATATTAAGCACTGTGTGTCATGCATCAAATTCGAGCATTACTGAATTTTTAAGGAAAAGAAAAGTATTACCTGCATATGGAAAATGTATTATATGTTAACACTGAAGGAAATGATGATTTTTCTTCATTATAAAGTGTTTTTTTGTTTGTTTGTTTTTGACCAGATGCTTGCACATACCACCCAGGCGTTCCAGTCTTTCATGATGCATTAAAGGTAGGAACTTGATACATTTCAGTCTTTTCACATTTGTATAGTAAACTCAGAGGTATAATACTAAATCTTGACTTTCTCTTTTTTTTTTCCTCAGCTTGTGACTCTCTGCTTTCTTAATGACCATTTTGGGGTGCTTTGAGCAAGTGCTCCACTAAAGGCAAAGAGGACAGTAGATGGTGATCTTAAGGGCTTTTCCAGTTATAAAATTGTTACTTTTATATCCCAACTCTCACTTTCAGTGCCCCTCATTTCTTCACTTTGAGGGGAAATGAAAGCAATTGTAGAAGCCATAACACTTCTTAATCTTTCAATATACCAGGCAGGTGCTGTTTAATAAGAGCAGCTCTGAATTTTAGGGACCATTATTATAAATACTTAACAGTGCCACTCTTGGGACAGATATGAAAGTTTAGAGTAATACCATACAGAAAAGAGATGCCACCTGTTTTCCTTGATGTTCTGTAGATTTAGAGAAATAATAGAATATTGTTTGATCAGGTTTTTTGTGTTGGGTTTATTGATCTTTTAAAATTTATGATAATGTGGTAAATGTTCCCTCGTATATCTCAAAAGAAACTGTTGCAGTGTGGCTGCCATGTTTTTAGGTATTCTTAGGAACATAAACAGTCCTATGTGTTTATATATTATCAATGCCCTTTGAATTTCTAATTTTACCTTTCAGGGAGTAGTTGGACCTTTCTGGTTTTTAACTGTTAGCCACATATAAACAATGATGTACAAGCAGATAGCAAGTTTATGTTAATATGGTTAGTTCTGACTGAGAAAAACAGAACAAGCGTTCAGTAGGGCAAATTATGATCTGACTCTTCCTTACATCTTTTTAGCCTCTTTACAAGCTTTTATGGTGATGGAAACTGTGGTTCTGTGGGAATACTTATTTTTGCTGGGGGTGAGGGGATTTTATCTTTCCTAAATTGCCATTTATTCTGTGTTTGTTTTTCTTGTTGTATTTTGTTTTCCTATGATGTTTTCCTCCTGTCTCCTAACCATGGGCATACTTCACTTCTCAGATTTGGCTTCCTGTTTTCTCTCATTCAGCTCATTCATTCTTGTCCTTAATTTATTCTTGTCACCTCTATGCCAGTGACTTCTACAACATATTTTCATTTATCTGTGTCATTGGCAAGCACAGATGAGTTCTAAAGTGACCCCTTATTCCAAAAATAGCCTGCCTTTCAAGTTTGCTGCTGCTAGTAATGATATCACTAACTTTCTAGTCATTTAGTCCATTGCTCCTCTTTTTACTACCCAACTGTTAATTACTCTGATTAATTAAACTTACTGATTTTACTTTGAAGTGTTTTTGTTTCTCTTCTCCGATTCTACTGTTTATTATTGTTTCTATAAACATTTGAAGACTTAGACTTTCCAAGCCTACTTTCCAAGCCTACTGAATTTCACAGCCCCGTAGATTTCAGGCAAAATACATAAATCAGTATGGTGTCTACTGTTGTCAGTTTTCTATTTAACCAAGTGAGAATTTAAACATTGCATTAACAGAAAAAAAAACATTTTAATATTTAAATTAGAAAAGGCATATTCAAGGAAAAGAGCAGTCCTTAAAAAAAGTTTGCAACCTTATGTTTACATACTTTACCTTTTCACATTTTACTGAGGACTTCCATAGATCTCAGATCAGCAGTTGGGAACAATCTATGTCATGTATGTATCCCAATATTCCCAGAATACCTAATTCTTCATATAGAATTAAGACAATAAAGCTTTTTTCATATAAAATAACTTTACTGGTGACATTATTATCTATATTAATTAAACCTTATATTTAATTTTGTAATAATTAGTAATTTTTGATCTATATTTCAGTTCAGAGTAAAAGAAAATTAAATTTCAGAATAAAGGAAAATACGAATTGTAGAATATTTAACATTTTCCTTTTAAAAAACTTTAAGGGCATATTGTAAAAAAAGTCACTACCAAATTCTTCATGCATACATTGAGAAAAACAGTGAGGCCCAGATGGATATGTGCAAAGCTGACTCTTAGTCCGCATTTGAGACATCCCAAGCTTTGAGACTGCTACATTTTTATTTCCTTATTCTTTGTACTACATTGGAATTATAGGTGATAACTTAAAGCCATTTATTGTTTAGCTACTTGATACTTTGTTCAGAAATCTCATACGGCATTACAGTTTCTATATTTGTATGCTTCTAGCTGAAAAGATCATTTAACCTTGAAGGATCTAACAGTGCTTAAGCTACTATATGAATTAATGTTTTTCTGAAAATAGAATGCTTATTGTTGAGGAACAACTATGCTGAGTTTGTTTAGAAACTGAATTATTATAATTATTATCTCTAACTTAATGGATTTTTAAAGTAAAGCACTTCACTTACTCCCTAGATCCTTTAAAATAGTTTTTAGAAATTATAGATTGCTTTTCTTATAAAAATCAAGTACTGTTCTTGAAAACAGAAGCAATTTCTGTTTCCATATTTCAAAGTGCTTCCTTTCATGACGGGTCACAGCACAAATCACTTTTAATATTGGTTAATTCATTCTTTTAAGTCAAAAACTAATCATTTCACTTGATTAGGTGAATTATTTATAACACTTAAAAACTATAAAATTATGTGTATACAGGCTACTTCGGGATTCAAGGAGATAAATCCAAATAGAGTGTTTTAGTGGGTTGTGGTTCTCATACAAATAGAGTTTTAATTTTTTTTTCCCTCTTATGTTTCTTAGGGTTGGTCTTGCTGTAAGAGAAGAACAACTGATTTTTCTGATTTTTTAAGCATTGCAGTAAGTATTAATGGGTTTCTTTTCCCCTAGATTATCTCCCAAAAAATACATATTATGAGGAGCTCCAGAGTTGAGGAGTCTGATTTTGGACATCTATTGACTAGTCCCTGTTAACTCACAGATAGTACCTTTCTTTTACTCACCTCCCTTCTATGGCATTTAAAATAAGGAATTTATCTGTTTTTGAGATTAAAGTTTCAAGATATTAATTAACCACTTGTCAGTTTAGGTTTATTTTTGATAGTAGCCTTTTTTTTTATTTGTAGTGTACTTTATTCCTTTATATACATCAAAATTACAGGCTAGAATTTTTTCTTACAGCTTATTATTTTTCCTCTAGCTTTTTATTTATTTTTTTTTATTGAAGTATAGTTGATTTACAATGTTGTGTTAGTTTCAGAGGTACAGCAGAGTGACTCAGTTATATATATACCTATTCTTTTATGGATTCTTTTCCATTATAGGTTATTACAAGATATTAAATATAGTTCCCTGTGCTATACAGTAGGTTCTTGTTGTTTGATGTTAATAGTCTTAAAAGACCATCAAAAAGAAGGAACGCAACAATTTAAAGCATTTTCAGTTAGGAACAGTAAATTTTTATCATATCTAAGATACCATAGAGATGCACTATTATTTTGTGTACCCTTAAGAAAGAAATCTAAAGTTGTTAATTAAATGACATACAATTTACCTTCTGATTTCAAGGATGTTAAAATGTATGTATAACTCAATGGAATATAGAAAAGGTAGCTAGCATTTATTGAATGTTTACCACCTGCCACATATGGGAAGTATTATACTGTTTTATTTAATCCTCTCAAGAAAGATCTGAATGCCATTGCCTCCATTTTACTGATGAGAAAACTGACTTTAGAAAGCCATAATTCAAAAAGACACATGTACCCCAGTGTTCCTTGCAGCACTATTTACAATAGCCAGGACATGGAAGCAGCCTAAATGTCCATCAACAGAGGAATGGATAAAGAAGATGTGGTACATATATACAATGGAATATTACCCAGCCATAAAAAGGAACAAAATTGGGTCATTTGTAGAGACATGGATAGACCTAGAGACTGTCATACAGAGTGAAGTAAGAAAAACAAATATCATATATTAATGCATATATGTGGAATCTTAAAAAATTGGTATAGATGATTTTATTTACAAAGCAGAAATAGAGACACAGACACAGAGAACAAACGAATGGCTACCAAGGGGGAAAGAGGGGGGATGGGATGAATTGGGAGATTGGGATTGACATATATACACTATTGATACTATATATAAAATAGATAACTAATGAGAACCTACTGTATAACACAAGGAACTCTACTCAGTGCTCTGTGGTGACCTAAATGAGAAGGAAATCCAAAAAAGGGGATATATATAGTATAGCTGACTCACTTTGCTGTACAGTATAAACTAATACAATATTGTAAAGCAGTTATACTCCAATTAAAAAATAAATAATTAAAAATAATTTTAAAAATAATAGTCATAAAGTTTTTGGAGCCATGTATGTCTCTATATATGAGCTCTTTTGGAATTTGAGATCTGTTGAAATCAACTACCCTTGTTGTTAATAGAAGTAAAACATTTAAACTATTAATTTCTCTGTAAAATGATTATGCCTTATTCTTTGTGATTTAGAAAGAAATAAAGTTTCAACTGGTGGTTTCAAAAAAAAAAGATTAATTAACTTGCTCAAGGTCGTATAGGTAGGTAATAGGAGAACTGAGATGCAAATTGGGGCCCTTTTGTATAAATAATTTGTAGAATTCTCTGTGTGAGATCTCCAAAATTTGTTTTCTGTAAACAAGTTTATGTTGCACCTTTAATAGAATAAGTATAGTAGATATTTATTAAGTGTAATTTAAAGGCCTGGTTTTTTTTGTTTTTTTGTTTTTATTTTGTTTTTTTTGCGGGCCTCTCACTGCTGTGGCCTCTCCCGTTGCGGAGCACAGGCTCCGGACGCGCAGGCCCAGCGGCCACGGCTCACGGGCCCAGCCGCTCCGTGGCATGTGGGATCTTCCTGGACTGGGGCACGAACCCGTGTCCCCTGTATCTGCAGGTGGACTCTCAACCACTGCACCACCAGGGAAGCCCTAAAGGCCTGTTTTTAATGCATTATTCGCATGTAAGAACTCATTTACAAATATATAAAGTTTAGAGTTCTATTTTTAGTTTCTTAAAATAAGTCAGTGTGTTAAAAGTGGAGAAAACATGCCCTTGAATTTATTAATAAAGAATTGAAAAATAGTATTTCTGTCATGGCATGTGAAGTAGATAATAGGCTAACTCTCAGTGAATGAATACCTCTCACCAATAGGGCTGTACGAAAGGAAGACATAATAGTGAGAAGCCACCCGCGCCAGTCAAACCTGAAGTCAAGACTACTGAGAAGAAAGAACTATCTGAATTGAAACCCAAATTTCAGGAGCATATCATTCAAGCCCCTAAACCAATAGAAGCAATAAAAAGGCCAAGGTATACTTTATACAGTTGTATATTTTTGTCACACTTGAATAATAGCATTTGTTCCTGGTATTTCCTTTTCTGATTTTGCGTAATATCATTTGCAGCTACTGTGTAGTTCACCCACTTTTGAACCATTTGGTTTTCTCTTAGCTAATACCTTTCATTTCTATTCCCTTGAGGGCATATACACAGTAGAACTGCAGTACAGATTTGTTCACTGTGTACTCAGTTATGCTAAGGGCAGGTGAGCCACACATCTTTCTTGTGCCTTGGTGTGTATCTTTTTCACGGTGGCATAGTGGAATTCTGTAAAAGAATCGGCCTTGTCAGGGAATCAGTTTGAGTTGAAAAAGAACTTAGAGGCTTTCCTTTCCAATCTACCACTGTTTCTTAAATAATTTCTAGAACATTCTTGATAGAAAAATATTTAATTTCCTTTCTAATAATTCTATTGAAGAAGAATTTACTTCTATTTTAAAGCAGTTCATTTTAATGTTACTAACTCAGTATTTAACTTTTCCTTGTATTGAGTCAAATTCTGTTTCTTTCATTTGTCCATATTTTGCCACTTAGAACAAGCCTAGTCACTCATCTTTTGTTTGCCTAAAAACTGTTAATCTCATTACTGATCAATTTTTAATGTATTCAATTTACATGGCATATTTGTTAAAGTACTTTTAAAATAGCTTTTTGTCATTTTGCAGTAGAATTACACAGGTACTTCATACTCACCTCCTGATCCACTAGACTCTATTTTACAATTCCACACATGCATGTTGGGTACCACTGTTACACCAGGTCTTCTTCATATTGCACTTGAGTATTGAATTGTTTTAGAACCAAAATACAGGACTTAAAAAAACATGGTTTTTGGCCTCAAACATGGCCTTTGTTGATATTTTTATTCACACTGTAGACTCATGATTTTCCCAGCTTTTTCTTTATTGATCTTATGTAAATAAATTTATAGCATCTTGAATTATACCCGACCAAGATAAGAACCCAAAGAGACTTTCTGATGTTTATTTTGTTTTTTTAACCAAACTACTTAGGATGATTTTATTCTATATCCTGCTTATTCATATCATGAGAAATTTTATCAAATGCCTTACTGGCTGATTTGCCAGTGGGAAAAAAATGTCAGAAAAAAACAAGAATTTTGGCATGGCTCATTATTAAATATTACAGTGGAGTCTACTATAATTGACAGGATGAGTTAATTTTTTTTAAATTATGGACTACTGCTAATTTCACTTAAGAGAAAGTGAGAGAAATTAAATATTTTATCATAAATTCATTAGATAGTATTGTAGAGACTGAGGATATAGGTTTTTGTGTACTTTGTGAGTGCCTCCTATATCAGTAGGTTTTTCATTAAGGATGTAGAATGAATAACCTAGGATTTTCAGTTTTATTGTTACATTTATTAATATTCTTAATACTTATTAAGTGCCTTAACCAGATTGTACATATAACACTAAACCATTGTGAAATGTTAGGGGATATTGTTGTTACTGTTATTTTTAACCCTACTAAAACTGCCTTGTGATATAATTGTATCTGAATGTATAGATGCATGTACTAGTGTCCACATAAAGTGAACTATCTCCACCAGTAGGGATATGGATTCACTTAGTACCTGTTTATTGCCTATTACATGCTCAGTGTTTTACTTAGGCATGGAATGTAAAGGTACTTCGCAGTCCCTTCCTTGGAGTTGCTCATCTTAACAAATTTGTATTCTTACTCTTTACTTCCTTCCCATCAGCCCTACTGATTAATAATTTAATGTGTTGACAATAGCATGATTATTTGATATTTAATATCAGAACTTTTTCTGCTAAGACTTAGAAATGTAGCTGTATTAATAGCAGTTATTGTAAAATACTTTTTAAAGAGAAAACCTTGATTGACAAGGCATTTGGCGTATCATAAGTAGAGTCTTAAGTATATTTTTAGTACAGAGAAATATTTTGGTACATCAGTAATGGTAATAAAGTTTCCAAATTCTCCAGCCCGGATGAACCAATGACAAATTTGGAATTAAAAATATCTGCCTCCCTAAAACAAGCACTTGATAAACTTAAACTGTCATCGGGGAATGAAGAAAATAAGAAAGGTAAGATTTTGTTTTGTATTTTGTAATTTTTTCTGTTCAATTAACCAATTATCTAAAAGAGACAGGAGCAGCGTAGTTTACTGTATATAAACACGAAAAAGTAGTACATTGTACATTGTAGTATATTTGTAGAGGCGTGGATGGACCTAGAGACTGTTATACAGAGTGAAGTAAGTCAGAAAGAGAAAAACAAATATCATATATTAACGCATATATTTGGAATCTAGAGAAATGGTACAGATGAACCTATTTGCAAGGCGGGAATAGAGACACAGACGTAGGGAACGGACGTGTAGACTCAGACGGAGGTGGGGGATGAATTGGGAGATTGGGATTGACATATGTCCACTGCCATGTGTAAAACAGATAACTAGTGGGAACCTGCTGTATAGCGTAGGGAGCTCAGCTTGGTGCTCTGTGGTGACCTAGGTGGGTGGGATTGAGGGGGGCGGGAGGGAGGTCCAAGAGGGAGGGGATATATGTATACATACAGCTGGTTCTCTTCATTGTACAATGGAAACTAACACAATATTGTAAAGCAATTATACACCAATTTAAAAAAAAAAGGAGTACACTGTAGTAAAGAACTTATTTTTGATTTTTGTTTACTGAATGCTGGTAAAACCACAAAATGAATATGTGGATTATTCCATTTTGCCTTTAATAAAAATGAGAACCTGTTAATTAAAAATTTTTTCTTCTATTACTCATTACTTTTTAACGGTGAGTTAAAATTTTTTGATACTTGTAAACGTTTCATTGTGCGTGATATAAAATGTATTCAGTATTCTCTGACCTACAACTGGTATCTGGGGAAAAAAGTAACCCTTTCATGATTTCTCTTTTACATAAGGTTAAGTTATTGTATATAGTATTGCATTGTAGAATAGAAATGTGTCATGTCATATATCAGTTTGGGGATATAGGCAAGACTTATGATAATTGGTTTCTTATTAGCTTTTAAGTGTATTACATGAAAGGTCACACAGAAAACTTAGTTATCTAAAATCATTTTAAAAATCAGTTTTTTTGTATTTAGATTATTTTATTAAATACTTGTGTTATGGAATAGTTTACTTTTTAAGAATAGCACTATAGTAAACTGTTCTATTTTAATGTTTCTATTTTGCTTTTTTTCTTTGTTGTAGAAGAAGACAGTGATGAAATTAAGATTGGAACCTCATGTAAAAATGGAGGGTGTTCAAAGGTATATATTGTAAAATTTGTGTTGTGTCATGTCATGGAAGTAAATTTTTAATTTTGAGAAAAGAGTAATTGACTTAATTAGACAAACATTTGGGTGCCTTTTATGTGTTGGGTACTATTCCGTGGAGCACGGCTATTAACATGGATAAGAGACTGTCTCTAAGGAGCACCGTGTCTAATAGATCATGGGAATAAATAGTTCTAATTCAGTCAGCATTTACTGAACACTTACTGTGTGCCAGACATTGTTTTAGGGGCTGGGAATATAGTATTAAATAAAGCAAAAATCTCTGTTCTTATGGAGTTGATATTCTAATTTGGGGGGAAGGATAACAAGTTTTTAAATGCTGTGAATTTAGGTAGACTTGAAGAAAATTAAGCAGACAAGGAGATAGAGTAAAAGTATTTAAGTGCACTTGTCAGGGAAGTCCTTTTTGATATGGTGACACTAAATCAGAATTCTGAATAATGTAGCAGTTGAGTTATGTAAACCTTGGAGTAGATGTGGGAGTAGTATGTGTAGAGGCATTAGAGCTTGGCTACTCGAGAAATTATGAGAAAGGTCAGTGGGGGCTTGATAAGTGTGTGAAAGTTGGGAGTATGAGAGGCAGGCAAGATTATGGAGGTCCGTCCTTATAAGCTACAGTGAGGGGTTTGGGCTTTATTCTAAGTATAATAGGAAGCCATTGTCTGTTTAAGGAGGGCCTTTGAAAAAGATGTCTTTGGCTGATAAGTGGCAAATTTAATGGGGCAGGAGTGGAATCGGGAAGGAAAACCAGCTAGGGTGCTACTCTGGAGACCAGGCATTAGGATATGTTTTTGAGAAGTGGTTAAATGTAGGATGTATTCAGACATCTCAGTGAGGCTTCTTTCTGCCTACTCTATATAATATTACACACCCTCCAACATTCCATACTCTCCTTTTTTCTCCACAGCACTTACCACCTTATTACACACTACTTGTTTTACATATTTATTTTGCTTATGCTCTATCCCATCTAACTTTCCCTTCCCTTCCCCTTTTGAACTAAGCTTAAAAGGAAAGAATGTTATTTGTTTTCTCTTTGCTGTGTCTTGAGTGCTTAGAACAATGCCTGGCACATGACAAACACATGTGGAATGGATGATATTTGGAAGTATTAGCGGGACTTGCTAATAAACTGGAAGTGAAGCATTTAGGTCAGCGGTTCCCAACCTTTTTGGCACCCGGGACTGGTTTCGTGGAAGACAATTTTTCCACGGACCGGAGTGGAGGCAGGGGGGACGGTTCAAGCAGTAACATGAGCGATGGGGAGCGGCACGTGAAGCTTCGCTCGCTTGCCTGCCGCTCACTTCCTGCTGTGCGGCCCAGTTCCTAACAGGCCGCGGATTGCTACCGGTCCGAGTCCTGGGGTTTTGGGACCCCTGATATAGGTAATTTGTGTACCATTAACTGAAAAGGAGAAAATGGAGTTAGGGTTGGGGGCAGGTTTGCAGTCTTCCTTCATGTTAAATTTGACATCACCTTGCTCATTTAGAGATGGAAATATGAATGCATTCACATGTGTATAAGGTAGAAGTAGTAGATAAAAGAGAATGATTAATTCTTGGGGTGAGGGAGATATCGTGCAAGTGGTAGGGTAATGGAGGAAGATCAGAGCAAAGGTATCCCAGGTGAACTTTGAGAAGTGAATGGCAGTTCTATAAATGGACAAAAAGGGAAAGGATATCCCAAGCAGAGGTGATAGCAGTAATATTAAAGAAAACAAAAAATAGTCAATAACAATGGTACAAAATTTGCTGATGTAAAGTTGAGTTTAAAAGAGATAAGTAGGGTCTAGATCCTGAAAGGCTTTTATACTGCTCAAAACCTTACTTTAGGTCATGCTGGCCATTGAAGACATTTTTTTAAAGTTTTTCCATTGAAATATAACATTAAATATATATAAATATGTTAATTCTATGTAAGCATAAGGGATTTTCACAAAGCAGAGCCCTCCTTATGCTTCCTCTCATTCATTATTTCCTCTCCCAAAGGGAACCACTTTTTTCTATCAACATAGATTAATTTTGCCTACTTCTGAACTTACTGTAAATAGAATCATGGAACAGGTACTCGTGTCTGTCCTCCTTTGCTTAATAAAATGTTGGTTATCTTGGTTTCATGTAGCTCTAATTTGTTCATGTTCATTGCTTAAAACATGCCATTGTTTGAATGTACCAATCAATTTATCCTTTCTACTGTCCTATAAAGTTTTTTGATTAATGTTACTGTGAACATTTTTGTGCATGACTTTTAGGATACATGTACACATTTCTTTTAAGTATATGACTAGAAATGGTGTTGCTGGTTCATAGAGTGTGTGTGTGTGTGCGTGTGTGTGTTTGTGTGTGTATGTATGTTTAGCGTTAACATACTCCCACATAGTTTTACAAAGTGGTTGTATTTACACTCTTACCGGCAACATATTAGGCTGGTTCCTTTTGTCCTACACCTTGGTAACACTTTGTAATATCAGTTTTATATTTTAGCCATTCTGGTGGATGTGGAATGTTCCCATTGTGGCTTTTTTTTTTTTTTTTTTTTTTTTTGCGGTATGCGGGCCTCTCACTGTTGCAGCCTCTCCCATTGCGGAGCACAGGCTCCGGACGCACAGGCCCAGTGGCCGTGGCTCACAGGCCCAGCTGCTCCACGGCATGTGGGATCTTCCCGGACCGGGGCACGAACCCGTGTCCCCTGCATCGGCAGGCGGACTCTCAACCACTGCGCCACCAGGGAAGCCCCCCCATTGTGGTTTTAATTTGCACTTTCCTGATAACGATGTTGACTACCTTTTTGTATGTTTATGGCCATTTGGATATTCTGTTTTGTGACATGTCCAAAATCTTTTTTATCTGTTTTTTTATTAAATTGACATTTTCTTAATGATTTTAGGAATTCTTTATATGTTTTAGCTACAAGTCCTTTGTCCTAGAGGCTATATACCTTTCCACTGTCTTAATAATGGCTTTTGATAAACAGTCTCTTCAATTTTAATGAAATTCATCTTGTTCATCTTTTCCTTTAAGACTGGGGCTTTCTGTGTCCTATTTAAGATATCTGTTTATTTTAGGGCCATGAGTATTTTCTTATATACAGTGGCACATTTAAATGTGCAAATGACCTGGAACTGATTATTATATATGGTGTGAGGTAGATGTAATTAAAGGACTTTAAACAAGAGAGTGATACATGTTTTAATTAGGTAGTATAGTCCAGAAATTGAAGGCAGAGAAATTAATTAGAATCTTTTAGCATAGTTTCATTGCCTAAAATCTGCTAGTGATCATGAGGAAGTTCAGCAAATTAAACTGATACATATTTTTAAGTCAGATTGACGGGATTTTGTGATAGACTACATGTGGGTAGAGGGTAAAGAGAAACTGAAGAGGACTTACAGAATTTTTGCTTTGAGAGACTGAGTGGATATGGTGCCATCAAATAAGATGGGAAGAAGAGTAGGAGGTTTGGGGAGCAGTAGTGATGTAAGTTCAGAATCTAACATATTGAGTTTTGTGTGCCTATGGAATATCTTCAGGAGGTACACACACCCCGTAATTTGAATTTACAAAAAGTAAATGTACAGAATTTTATTTTCTGTAACTATAGGATGGTTGCTGTAAATACCAAAATAGACAGAAAATATACTACTGGCTGCATCTATGTTTTATTAACATAACTTTTTGTGAATTCATCTGTAGAGCCTTCATCTACAGCAGCAATGGGGCCCGGATCTTCCAGACAAACCCTGGATATATATATAGGTCTGCAGCTCATTTTACGCTTCGTAGGAAAAAGAAATCATCATCTGGGACTTCCAGAATTGCTTATTAGATTTTCCATTTTAATTCATAATGTTCACACAGAGTTTACTATGCACATAAATCATCCTATAACTGTATTTCTGATGAGAGTACTAATCTCTTGGTTTCAATATTGTTCTGTAAATTTATAGAACATACCTGAATGTGTTTGGGTGTGTCCTCATATGCAAAAGTCTGAAAGTATCTGAATACATCCTTTTGCCTACTTTTATATTTGCCTTTTTCACAGGGAACTGAAACTTAAGCATATCCAAAAAGGAATCATTTTTCATTCCTTATTGGAATGGCCTGAGGTGAATTTATGAATGTTCTAGGTAATTGTTATCTCTTGGGAATTTTCATAGTTCATAGAGGTCACCAGTACTTGCAAATATATGTGAAATGTAACATTGAGATGTGAAACTAATTTTTTCATCTCTTTTTCTCTTTTAGACATATCAGGGTCCACAGAGTCTAGAAGAAGTCTGTGTGTATCATTCTGGAGTACCTATTTTCCATGAAGGGTAACTTATAGCAGACTAATTAAAACTTTATGGTAGATGTTAGAAATGTTAATATGCCTTCAAACATTAAATGCCATGCAGCAATATTAGGTATTTTACTTACATTGTCATATAATTTTTACAATAACCTAGAAATGTGGGTTTTGTCTTCTTTTTACACATGGGAAAACTGAAACAAGATTACAGAGAAGTGGCCATTGTGATTCAAACCTCATGTTTTTTCCGTATTCCCTTCAATTACAGTGTGATACTCTTTCTGTTTGAGCTAAACAGGTGTTTGGTTTTTGTTTTTGTTTTTTTTTTTCTTTGAAAGACTGTGCTGTGCATTGTAGGACATTTGGAATTTTGGGCCCTGGGACACTAAGACATCAACATTGTGGCATCTGAGAAAACCCATACTTTTCCACAGCTCTTAGTTGAGAGCTTCTCAATATATTACGCTGTAGTTTATAGAAACGCAGTACTGTATTGAAATCTTCCACTCTGTTACCATATTCTTCAGGACTCAAACCCAAAGTTTTACTGTAATTTTTGTCATCCAGTGTTAGATTTTTCTCAAGTAAATAATAGTGGGTTTTACCTACTTTGGGCTTGACCATCACAGGTTGTGTAAACAGTTATTTTTAGTTTGTTTGTATGTTCTCACTTTGCTGGTTTATTAAAATACGAATGTTTTCAGTCTTCGGTCATACCACTTCATGGTAGCTTCATGAGGAAACTGGAGTGTAAACTATCAATGAAAAGCTGATTTTGGATTTTGTGATGGTTTTAAGCATCTTCACTCAGGAACTCCAAAACTGCTATACTAAATGGCATTCTGGTTTTAACTTTAGTCTTCTGGTAGTTTTTTAAGGTTTTTTGGGGTTGTTTTTTTTTGTTTGTTTTTCGTTTTTTAATTTTTATTGTATAGTTGCTTTATAATGTGCCAGTTTCTACTGTACAGCAAAGTGAATCAGCCGTACGTATACATATATCCCCTCTTTTTTGTATTTCCTTCCCATTCAGGTCACCACAGAGCATTGAGTAGAGTTCCCTGTGCTATACAGTAGGTTCTCATAGTCTTCTGGCAGTTTTAATTGTTTAGTAATTTAGACACTTGTAAGATACTAAAGTTACACACTTACTTCTTTTTTGGTTAAGTCACTTATCACTTAACACTTCTGAACTTGATTGTGAGATTTTATTGCTGAAATTTTTCTATAATAATTTACAGGATGAAATACTGGAGCTGTTGTAGGAGAAAAACTTCTGATTTTAATACATTCTTAGCCCAAGAGGGCTGTACAACAGGGAAACACACGTGGACTAAAAAGGATGCTGTAAGTAGCATTTTAAAAATAACTTATTGGAGTGTATTTATCTGAGTCATTTTGAAGAGATTTGAGATTATTCTGTCTTTAGATTTAAAAAAGCAAGTTTTTCTCTCCGTCACACAGTAAAGTTTGATGAGCCTAAAAACTGAAGTTAGTCTGAGTCAAGCTCTCTCAAAGCACTGCTCTTTGATCAAAATAGCCATTATGTATGTTGATGCAAATATGTAGGTTTTTGTGAAATAGTCAAGGTAGCCTAAATTGAAGCATATTTTTCTGTAATTCCATACCTTGTTCCCAGTTTTTGTTTTTTAAAAATCACTTTTCTGGTCATTTGATGTTATTAATCATTTAGACTTCTGATTCTCTTTTGGCCACTTAACATCATTCAACCATGTACAGATGTACAAATACTCTTAGTGGCCGAAGAGAAGGATTGCGCACTTGTTTCATTGGGTTTGTTTCAAAAGCCTCTGCTTGCTACCAGGAAATTATCAAAAGAAAAGAGAAAGCATCAGTACCTACTTCCCTGACAGCATTTTTAAAAGACTTGTGTCTGTGTAAATAATCCCCCCAAATCCCATTAAATTGTAAGAAGGCAAGCAATTATTTGCTAAATAAACGTTTGTTAGCTATTATTAATGTATCTTAAATTAGTTTTATGTGCTGTATTGGCACTAATAACCTCAAGACAATGAACCTTTTCAGTATGTGTGTCTTTATGTTCAAATTACTTTAGGAATTCATTTAGTCTACATTTGCATATTTTATAGTTCCTGCTTTTTAATAACACATGGGTTTATGTATTATAAATGTATCCATTAAGTTATAATAATTTATCTACCACAAAACTTCTAGGAATGTTTTATTAGTAAAAAGTGAAATCCCCCTGTATTTTCTCCAAGGTTCAAAAGTTTGAAAGTTTTGCTTTGAAAAAATAAAATGTTTTATGCACAAAAGTTTTCATAGTATGACCCTTGATGAAACACATTTTTTGTTATTTTTTAATGCATGTAGTTATCAAGTATTGAGTGTCTATGCCAGGTGGCTAAGGGCAAAAAAAATGTAAGTCATATAAGTAATTTTAAATTCAGTTAGTATAATTGTACGAAAATATAAATATTACTTTTTAAAACAGTAGTATCTTGCAGTTTCCTGCATTAAATTACCCTCAGTTATGGAACAAATCACAATTTGTCTTTCAGATAGTTATTGTTATAGCAGTGTATCACTCATAGGTAATAATATTTTCATAATAGTAATCACAAGATTACTTACACAATTTCTCACCCTTTTTTGCATGTTATTATGAGAGGAAAGTATTCAATAACAACAACAGATAGTTATAACTAATCAATTATTTTTTTCCAAATTTCAATTTGTAGAAAATAAGTGGAAAGTTCTTACGCATGAGGTTAAGATGTTGTCTGGTTTATCCTGCTAAGCAAATGTGTTTTTCACTTCAGTCTTCAAAAGAGTGTTCTCAAATCATAAAACTATAAGATTCTTTGTATTTTATTTTATTGGTTTAACTTCTTGATGGGAGCTTTAGAAGTTGTTTGTGCTTAAAAGCATTAAGGGCTCAGTTTTGTGTGGTATTTTTGTTCTCAATTTAAATGGGTCAAATTACTCTTTTTAAGAGGTTAATTATGTGGCACTTTGTAAATTCATGAAGTTTCTCTTACATTACAGGGGAAAAAGGTTGTTCCTTGTAGACATGACTGGCATCAGACAGGGGGTGAAGTCACCATTTCAGTATATGCTAAAAATTCACTTCCGGAACTTAGTCAAGTAGTAGCAAACAGTACATTGGTAAGTACACTAAATATCTTTGAGTAAAAATTATACATTATTCTTAATGTCTAATAAAATATTGATCTTGTTTGAGCTGTTTTTAAGATCTTTTAATTTTCCCCATTTGAAAATTAGTTTGAAATTACTTTCACAGAAACTTTTTTTTTTTTTTTTTTTTTGTGGTACGCGGGCCTCTCACTGTTGTGGCCTCTCCCGTTGCGGAGCACAGGCTCCAGACACACAGGCTCAGCGGCCATGGCTCACGGATCCAGCCGCTCCGCGGCATGTGGGATCTTCCCAGACCGGGGCACGAACCCGTGTCCCCTGCATCGGCAGGCGGACCTTCAACCACTGCGCCACCAGGGAAGCCCCACAGAAACTATTTTAAGTGAAAGTTTCTGCATAGTAGTTATTTCTAAAGCATGGAGATACTGTAGTAGCTTAGAATATCAAATAATAATGGAACTTAATTCTCAATATGAAACTCCAAGTTAATTTTTCTTGGTTTTTTTTTTCAAATTAAAAAAGTACAATATTGGTAATTAATGGTTTTTTCAAATAAAAAAGTACAATATTGGTTTTTTAATGGTTTAAAAATGGTTAATGGTTTTTCCAAATAAAAAAAGTACAATATTAGTAATTCCTTAAAATAGCTTAAATGATTTTTATCAGTATCTTCTTATTTTTATAATCAGTGTTTTATATCATAAATCTATACTTTGGTTTTGATCAATTAATCAACTTTTTCTTTTTCAGTTAAATGTGCACATTGTATTTGAAGGAGAGAAGGAATTTCATCAAAATGTAAAATTGTGGGGTGTAAGTATTATGATTCCAGCAGAATTTTTTCTTAATTTTTAAAATACCATTGTAAATAATAAAAGACAGTACTTTAGTAAGCATTGATGCAAAGTAGATATATAACTTACTATTATTTCTTACCAAAAAGTTTAGGGATAGAAATGGCCTTAGAAGCTTGGAATTTTGACTGTTAGCAATAGGCATAGGCATAGACATGAAATCTTGTTTATCGTTTCAACCTACTTGCTTCTAAAACTAATAAAAGCAGCCAGGTGTACTGTAATTCTCTTTGATATGTTGCAGGTGATTGATGTAACGCGAAGTTATGTAACTATGACTGCAACAAAGATTGAAATTACCATGAGAAAAGCTGAACCTATGCAATGGGCAAGCCTTGAACTGCCTGCAGCCAAAAACCAGGAAAAGCAAAAAGAAGATACAACAGAATGAGTTGAGAAGGAAAAGAAAGTTATTGACTATTTCAGAATTCTTAATATGTGGTGAAGTAGTGGCTTGCTGCTGTACTCTTGTTTTCTTGTTGTTGTTGTTGTTGATGAATCTGGCATTTCAGGGTCTACAGTAGGTCCAAGCCAAAGTCAGTTTATCTTTTTGTGCCTCCCGTATCCATTTTGAGTTACCTAAGACTGATTATTCATTTCTCCTCACTAATAGAACTGTAGTTGTGTCTTATACTTGAAGCAGCTAGAAAATAGCTCACAACAGTTACAGCATTTCATAGTATATTATGTTAATCAGAGAAATGTAAAGAAACATTTGTTTTTACATTTCTTTCTTTTATCCTGTAATTAGTAAAGCAAGATGGAATGTCAAATTTTTAATTAGTTTATTCATGAGTTTGTGTTCCTATGATACTTGAAAATCTTTAAGGAAGAGATGAAGCTCTGCATTGCTTTTTCCACTCAGCAATTAACGTTTTGTGGGGGGATTAACTTGAGGTAGTGTAGTAAGTAGTAACGGGGAATATATGCATTGATTAACAAATTTCAATTCATTTACAACTAATTGGATTAAAAATTGCATCAATACCTATATAACTGACTAAGCAGTATGATTTAAGAGTATAAGAAACATTATAAATAGAGTATAAAGGTATCAATTTGGTTAGAAGTCACCATTTTATCAGACTAAGCAATAATGTTAAACATCTTTTTCCTGACTATTTATAAGGTCTTTGTATGGTGTTATGACTGAATTGTACCTAATTTAGAGCCTACACTCTCTTAGAATCTTTTATTAGTTACAAAGATCTGGCCTCCCTGATGGAAAAGTGTCTGTAAAGTTGTTGACTAAAAGGCTTATGGAAATACATCAGGGTATCAGAAAAGTAAATATTTAAGCTTTGCTTTATGACAGTTATTACATGTTAAATAAACAAAATAGCTTATTCTTTTGGAGTTTTTTTTTTAAGGCTTTCATGAGCAGCTTGACAATTCTAGGTGATACAATGTTGATTATATATTGTATTTGATTAAATATAGGTATCACAGAATTAGATTGTTTAGGCTAATTGAAGTCTTTAAAGGATAGTTACTTTTTGAGGCAGTGCAGAGCTCACAAAGAAAACTGATACTAAGACGTGTTATGAAAGCCGAAACTCTGGCAGAACTTAATACGTTTGGGTATGAATTATGTTTATATAGATTAAAATGATTATTTTCTTAAGCTCCTTGAGTGTTTTTCTTTTCTTGGTATTAATGGACTTCTTATACAGAAAAGTTTGCAGAAGTACAATTTTAGTTAATAGCATATCTCAGTCTACTACCCTTAACAGGTAACTATTAGATGTAGTTATATAATTCTTAAACGGTTTAGCTGCGTTAACGTATAAAGACAGAAAAATTGGCAGCCAGCTTTTCATGACACTAAAATACCATGGCAAGAAATTTTTGCAGTGAAGATTGGACTCAAATAGAGTATATGTTTCTAGTACTTGGGGTTGTATTTAAATTTTTTAAAGTTATCTTTCATAATTTTGGAACGTGGGTTCATTTGGAGACATGAAATCTTGTGTATTGTTTAGGGGAAGGATTGATAATTGATTTGATTTGAGGTAATGATTAGTAGACCCTTTTTTTTTTTTTTTTTTTTTTTGTGGTACGTGGGCCTCTCACTGCCGTGGCCTCTCCCATTGTGGAGCACAGGCTCCGGACGCGCAGGCTCAGTGGCCATGGCTCACGGGCCCAGCCGCTCCACAGCATGTGGGATCTTCCTGGACGGGGGCATGAAGCCATGTCCCCTGCATCGGCAGGCGGACTCTCAACCACTGCGCCACCAGGGAAGCCCTAGTA
This sequence comes from Mesoplodon densirostris, assembly GCF_025265405.1. NCBI lineage: Eukaryota > Metazoa > Chordata > Mammalia > Artiodactyla > Ziphiidae > Mesoplodon > Mesoplodon densirostris. The sequence continues at coordinate 44,198,465 of NC_082667.1, forward strand.
GACCCTTTTTTGATGATTCCTTCTTGAGGCTTTTTCCCCTGAGCAGTATCTTTATATGTTATGTGCCCGTGAACTATTTAAAGCAAGCATATTATTCACCTAAGAGTTAGTTACAAAGCACTGACCTTTTTATATATATGTGTGTGTATATATATATAATCTGTCAAAAAAATGATTATTAACTTTATTAAGTTGTTTCTCTAGAAATGCTTCATCTTTCTTAGCATTCATAGTAATTACTATAGCAAAGCAGTCAACTAATCTGACAGCTGACTCAACATGGGAAACATAAAATACCATTTTTCTTGCCTGGCACGTTTACTAGTATAAAGGAGAAAAGTGCTAAGAATTTGAACTTTTATTATTTTTTAGCCTCTTATTTTTGAGGTAATTTTAGATTTACGGAAGAGTTGCAAAAAAAGTACAGTTTTTTATATACTATATTAATCTTCCCTATACGTTAAAATCTTACATACCCGTAGAACATTTACAAAACTAAGAATTAGCCTTGGTACAATGCTGTTAACTAAAGTTGAACATTAATTTTGACCATTTGTTTTTAGTAGAACACGATTTAAAGAGGAACATTAATTTTGACCATTTGTTTTTAGTAGAACACGATTTAAAGAGTAGTTCTTGAGACCTAATATTTTGGTAGTGATTAAAGCCAGTAATTATGAGCCATTAAAAATATAAGTTGAAATCAACCTTTCATAGACATCTATAAGTCAGTGTTGTAACTTCTTGCTGTAACCATATATTGGCAAAGTACTGTAATGATCTATTTTATTAAAATTTATATTTTATGCCAGAGATTTTAATTCTTATTAAGTAAAACTTGTTGTGTTTGGTTTTCTTTAGACAGTTCAACCATCTAAGGGTGAAGAGAACCTTAAAGAGTTCTTGGAAATATTTTAAGGTGACTTTTGGTTATTGCTTTACCACCCCTTGCTTTAAAAAAAAAAAAAAAATCAGTCATTGCCCAACCCGAAAATGCATGTCATACATATACCCATATTAAATAAATTCACTTAAAAGTGGGAATTGCCTGGTGGTCCAATGGTTAGGGTTCTGTGCTTCCACTGCAAGGGGTCGGGGGGCCGGGGGGGAGGGGAGGGAAGCTTAGAAGCTTACTTAGGAGGTCTGTAACCTTTTTTTTTTTAATGGCTGGGTACTTTTAAGTTATCAGAATGTTAAAGGTTTTTGGTTTGTTTCATTGCAGATTATTTTGACCTGGCATTCATATTTTATACTTATTTTTGCCTATGTTATAATTCCATAGCCTCAATTATGGAATGCAAGCTAAGTCCAGCTTGTTTTTAAATTTTGTTAATAGGTGTTTCCTTTCATTTCTTTTGTTTGTTGGGTAGGTGGGAAGTTGTTTTTTTACCTGATTGCTTCTTTACTTCCCAAGTACAACTTAAACTCATCTGGAGTTGTTGCATGACTTGCTTATTTTATTTAAGTGTAGATAGAAACCTGCTGCTTTAAACATTTGGCATTATCTCTAAAATACTGGACTTGCAAAGGTTTTCTTGTGGGTTTTTTTTTTGCATAGTTATTTGATTTTAAGTTTTTATATAATTCTTAGTTGTGAAGAATTCCTTGAAAAACAGTTTTTCTAAAGAGCATGTTTTTATTAAATGCTAAATAATGCCTTTTCTTAGTTTTCCAATTTAGCAGGCCACGTTTAATGTCTACTGAAGTGAAATAAAACTTGCAGCCTTAAACATTTTTTTTGTTGCTTAAAGATTATGTGTCAAAATAATTTTATTTGTTAATCCTTTTTGACTAAGCAGATACAGTGTTCAAGTAATTCAGTCCTTAAATTATCTTTTTTAAGACTGCTAATAGAAGTAAGATTACTGATTAAGCCTGGGAGAGGGTAGTCTCCCTGAACCTGTAGTACTTTCCCCTCCTCCAAAAATGAGACTAGCTGAGTATATTAATGTTTTTGAAAACACTATGATTCTTTTCTTCATATTGCTCATTTCAGTTTATAGTTCCATATTTATTAATTATTTATATGATTAATTTGTTAATGTTCGTATACTCTTATAGACCACATACAACCTTGACTGTGTTTGGGCCAACAATTATGTCCCCATTTTCTAGTACAGTATTTGGCATGTTGGTTGGCACATGTAAATATAAAGACGTAGCACTTGTTATGGGCCTGTCACTGTTCTAAGGAGTTTTATGAATATGATCTTAATCCTCATTGACCTTAAACCTCATTAGGTAGGTTCTCTTGTTACAGTCAAGGAAACTGATTTACGGCACAAGTAACTTGCCCAGTGGCAAAACTAGTGAGTTGTGGAGGAGAGATTTCAAACTCAGGCACCTGGCTTTCTGTTCTGTGCTCTTAACTACTATTTTATGCTGCTTATGTCTGTCAGTTGAATTAGTGGGTTCCGTAAAACATTGGCACATAGCATGGAAAACTAGTAACACTGTGTTTAGTTACCAGGAACGAATTTACTTTCACATGTTTTGTTAGAATATAAATTTATAAAATAAAGTATGTAGTCCTTCTGTCTGTACAGTTTTGGTTATAATAATAGCTGGATTAAAAACGTATCATTTATGTTTTGACAACTCTTACGGTCTCTAGTTTCTCTAAACAGCTTCCAAAGAAATGTCAGAATCCTCAGTTCAAAAAAGTTTCCATTGCCATTTTGATAGTGATGTATTTTGTATATAGCTTGTAGATAGGAATTGGTATCTGTGTGTTGGATAAAATGTGTAATGAAACAGCATCAAACTTACCTTTGTTTTCCCCATTAATATGAGTGCTGGTTAAAGCAATCTTATGTCTGGAGCATAAGATATGCAGAGGAAGGACAGATAAGATTGTAAACATGGGGATAAATAACAAAGGATCATTTGAATTGTTGGCTTTCATCTTGTAGACCAGGCCATTGGTTATCAAAATACCACTTCTAGACCAGAGGTGTCAGCATCTTGAAATCTGTTAAAAATGCAAATTCTTGGTCCCCAACCTGTCAGACCTACTAAATCAGAAACTCTGGAGTGATATCCAAAAGTTTGCAGAAGAATTTCCATTTTATTCTGTTGTACGATAAGTTTCGGAAACACTAGCAGCGTGGAAATCTAATTAGGCTTGCATTCTTTTTTTCTTTTTATCAACTTAATTTCTTTTAAGTTAACTTTTTGTTTCAGAACAGTTTTGGATTTAAAGAAAAGTTGTGAAGATAGTACAGAGTTCCCATATATTCCACCCCCATTTTCCCCTATTTTTAATATATTGCATTAGTATGATACATTTGTTACAACTAATGAACTCATATTGATACATTATTATTAACAAAGTCCATACTTTATGCAGATTTCCTTAGTTTTTTACCTAATGTCTTTTTTCTGTTCCAGGATCCCATCCAGGACACCCCATTTCATTTAGTCATCATGTGTCTATCCTTGGTCTCTTCTTGATTTTGACAGTTTCTCAGACTCTCTTCAAAACCCTTAACAATTTTGAGAAATACTGGTCAGGTATTTTGTAGAATGTCTCCCAATTGGGATTTGTCTGGTGTTTTTCTTAGGATTAAATTTATGTGTTTTGAGAAAGAAAACCACAGGGATAAAGTGCCATTCTCATTAGTGGTGTCAAGGGTACGTACTGTCAACATGGCTTACCATTTTGATCTCCTGGCTAAGGTAGTGTTTGTCAATTTTTTAACTGTAAAGTTACTCTTTGTCCTGTCTTCTATCGTTTAGTTCCTTCTGTGTGCAGCCCACACTTAAAAAGGGGTGGGGGAGCTATGTAAATTATTTAGAATTTTTGTGTTGTGTGGAAGATTTGTTTCTTCTCCTGATTTATTTATTTATGTATTTATACCAGTGTAGACTCGCTTTTATACTTTGAATTATAATCCAGTGCTACTTTGTTTCTCAGATTGTCCCAGCTTTGGTTATTGTAGCCTTTCAGTTGGCTGTGTGTCCCTTTGTCATATCCTTGGCCTATCATTGTGGGTTTACTTTTGGTTTTGTTTTGGTGTTGTTCCTTAGCACTTTCTTACCTTCTGGCACTCCAGCATGCTCCAGGCAGTCATTTCTCCAAAGATTCTAGGTTCTTTTTATTGGAAAATGGTATTAGAAACCAATATCTGGATATTAGGTGTACTCATTGCTGACTTATCTTTGTGTCTAGGTACACTCAAGCTGATAGCAAGGAAATATGTGTGTATACTAACCTGTCTATACACATATCTATAAATATTTCTGTAAGTAACTTTTTATCTATAGTAAGGTGAACCTGAGTTCACACTTAGATCTCCAACGCTAGTCCGTTACCACACAGATCACTGCAGCCTCCTCCCCTAGCTTATGTGTAACTTCCCACTCCTACAGTAAAAACCTGGCTTCTGTCATCCACTATCCATTTACTTGTTCAGTTTCAGTATACATATACAGCAGTATCAGAATTTTTAACCTAATCTATAGGAAACAGATATATCAACTGGAGTAGTGCTTAGGTAGTTTGTTTTTGTTTTGTTTTGTTTTGTTTTGTTTTGTTTTTGCGGTACGTGGGCCTCTCACCGCTGTGGCCTCTCCTGCTGCAGAGCACAGGCTCCGGACGCGCAGGCCCAGCGGCCATGGCCCACGGGCCCAGCCGCTCCGCGGCATGTGGGATCCTCCCAGACCGGGGCACGAACCCGCGTCCCCTGCCTCGGCAGGTGGACTCTCAACCACTGCGCCACCAGGGAAGCCCACTTAGGTAGTTTTTTACCTGTAGTCTTAACATTTCTAGACTCCTACAGTCTCAGAGTTAGCTGAGCACCTTTTCCCCCTCACTTCTTTCTTTGAGTTTTTTTCATATATTTGTAATAAGGCTTGTATTTTATTTTAGAAAGATCATTGTAGGGAATTACCTGGCAGTCCAGTGGTTAGGATTGCACACTTCCACTGCACAGGGCCCAATTTTTTTTTTTTTTTTTTTTTTTTTTTTTTTCTTTTTGCGGTATGTGGGCCTCTCACTGTTGTGGCCTCTCCCGTTGCGGAGCACAGGCTCCGGATGCGCAGGCCCAGCGGCCATGGCTCACGGGCCCAGCCGCTCCACGGCATATGGGATCCTCCCAGACCGGGGCACGAACCCGTATCCCCTGCATCGGCAGGCGGACTCTTAACCACTTGCGCCACCAGGGAGGCCCCAGGGCCCAATTTTGATCACTGATCAGGGAAGTAGGATCCCCAGGCCACACGGCACAGCCAAAAATAAATAAAAATAAAATAATCATTATAATGAAAGGTGCAATTAGAAGTGTTTTAAAGAGGAAGACCCTTTAGGATGAGGGCATGAAATACACCAGAAGTAGTAGGAAGAGAAGAGGATAAATTAAGAGATTTACCTTGAACTCAAAGGAATTAGGGATTAGAGGGTGAAATCTCAAGGATGACTCGTAGATTTTGAAACAGAAGGAGCACCTAAACAAGATAGGGAATTTTGGAAGACATGATTTTTTACAGAGGACTCTTGAGTCCAAGGAATCTATAATGCCCAGGTAAAGTAGTCCAAGCTATTGGTAAGTTCTGACGCTTACAGTGAGGCCGTGTCTGACTCTCAGAATTTGGAAGTAATAAGTAAATAGGCGGTAATGTAAATATACCATTTAGCTAACTTTGAGAATACAAAGTTGATACTGTTCTGAACTTTGGAGAGCATCTTGCTTTAATCCAAAAGCAGTGACAATTCCTGTCCTTTGTATCATGCAGGAGTACACAGGCATTGAGATAAGTAAGCCTGAAAAAGTGTTGAGGCTTACATCCGGAATATGCAGAGTGTGCCACCTAAACCACCTGTAATGGGTCCCCTAGATGAAAGAAAAGTTCTTTACCAGAAGAATGCGGAAGGAAGGCTGGGTGGATGAAAAACAACATAAATTCACCACAGACCCTTGATTCTGTCAGTATGATCATTAAACAATTTTAGTGTTAGGCATAATATATTCTTATGATGGAGGAAAATGTAAAGATTATTTGTTAGAAATAAAATCCACAAATTTTAAATGATGCATTGGGCTTATTAGAGTTGATGGCTTCCTTATAATTACAATTGTTTGTAAAACTTTAAAAGGCTTCCAAATTATGAAAGCTGGATTCCGATAACAGACTGATCCCAGACTGGCCTGAAACCAAGTTGGACTGTTTTCGTTACCTTAATGATTCCTTCCAGCCTCCGCTTCCCTTGCCCATAATGCTACTTAAATTATCATTAAAAGGCTGAGTTGGACACAAAGGAGGGGAACCAGTTTAAGGAAGCAGAAAGCCAATGTCAGGATGATGAAAATCAGAATTGAAAGATACTTAGGTGGAATTCTTGTCCCATTTAAGTAGATGTATAGTAATAGGGCTTTATAATTCACTTGATCAGATTAAAATACTTCATAAATTCCGTTTGATCTAGGCTTAGGAATTTAGGAAGTACTAGTTACAAGTAATTCAGAACTGTAGACATAATAACTAATTTTTTATTCAATAGCTTGGCAATTCAAGTGTGCTAAGCACTTTGCTAAGTGCTTTTGATAGCTTTTCATTTTATCTTCAGAATACCCCCATGATTATATATTAGCCATATTTTATGGATAGAGAAACAGAGGCAAAGGAAGCTACATAACTTGCCTCAGGTCACAATAGGTAGCAGATGGCAAAAGGATTTTAAAATGAGGGCCTTCAACTTCAAAGTCCTGTTTAAACTCTCCACCATGACACTGAAGACATCTGAGTCACCATGCAAAACCTAAAATTGGAACTGCTATTTCTTTATTAGTGTTTAGTCTTTTCTTCCTTAGTATCAAGTGAGTGAATTATCGTGAAAAGGTAATGTGCTTTTAACTTTTGCAGTAGTTAATTGAGCCATTGACTTTCTTGATAAGGACCTCTACAGGGCTGATGGGCTATTGACAAGAATTAGGGATGGCTTCTGCGGGACTGCAAAAGGCCCATGGCAATGAAGGCAGGCAGTTTGTTCTAAAGGCTTGTGCATATAAATAACCTTGGACTTACTATCATTTGGAATCTGGAACAGTTTTCTACATCTGTGTTCTTAGATGTTGATGATTGGAAGACAATGTACATAGGCAAATAACATGTCACTGTAATGGGGTGAAAGAAGCAATGCATTAAAATTAAGTATTAGTGCATTAGGCAAACAAATTCACTCTTAACCTAGTTTTACATGATTGAAGTTTTCATTTGTGAAAAGTTAGGGAAGATGTCCCCATCAAAGTACAAGGAAAGACACTTAAACCTAAGCTCTAGAGTGTTTTAATGAATCAAGAACCACATGTAAAATTATTATGTTATAAATTATAGGACACTTCTTCCAAAGAGAGATATGTAGCCTGCATGGGTGATCTTTTTATATATTATTATGCTTTGCCAGGTATCTTGATGCTAGTTGAGGTTAGGTTTCTTAGTATTTTTTTCTCCCAAAGGAATTGTTCTGAGTTGGTAGGTGTGAAATTTACATATTTTATTAATGTTTTTGGTAAGATATAAAAGCTTGTGAGCATCTTCAATTATTATAGCCATCCCTTTGCTTAATTATTTCATTTCATTCAAGAAAACATTTTTAGCTACTTCGTATGTGCTGGGGATAATTACCAAATACACTGTGGCCTCTGCTTCCAAAGAAGATTCCAGCAAGGAAAGCAAAAGGTCATCAAATAAAAACTATGCTAAAGATCAACCTGTAAAGAGTTGCTGTGAGAGCATGTTTGGTAGATTTTATACATGGAATTTTGGAGGGGTAGACACTAGAGTCCTGAAAAAAAAATGGGTAGGAGTTAACCAAATAGGAGGGGGGATGGAGAAAGACAAGGATGTGAAAAGAACTAGAGTTGAGAGATGACAATGGCCTCTTAAGAAAACTCTTGTTAGTCTGCTTAGCCCCAGAGCTTTCTATCTTGCCCTCGCCCCTAAGCAAACATCTCAGCCTTGGTTTTAGGTTCCTCTAGATTCCAGTACATCGTGGTAGTTCATACAGCCATCAGAAACTCTGCTGATAATTCCCGTTAAAGTGCCTTAGTCTAGGACGAATCTGACCTTTAGCTCATGCCTAGAATTGGCAAATGTCCCCAAGGAAGTAAACAGTTGTTGCTCTCAGCAGTATTTGGAGACTTTTAGTACATTTAGTTTTCATTGCTTCTACAGTTTTTTGATATCTCTAAAAATATTGTGCATTTAATACATTTTTTTTTAGTAGCTGGAACTGGAGTGATTGCCTGCCAGTACCTACTATATCATTCCTGGGAGTGTGGAAGTCCCTATTGAAAATCTGTAAATAGAGTGTAGCATGATCCCATTTAGGAAGATCATTCTGGCTGAAGTTACTATGATTGTGATCCAACAGGGGAAAGGAAGTTGGGTGATTTGAAAGGAAGTTTTTACATCATTTAAGTGAAAGATATTGTTGGCGTGAATTTAGAATAATCACACTTGGGATTGAAAGAAGTGGATGAATACAGACTTACTAAAAAGAGAGGAAACAGAGCAAATGACTCACTAAAGTTAAAAAGCAATGACAATACAAAGACTAAAATCCGTTACAGTGTGGTAATTATTTCTCACGTTACTGTTTTACCAAACTCATTTCTGTACTTCAAAAGTCAGGATTGGAGGAGAATTATTTTCTTGTATCTCATCTCCATATCTAAACTTGAAAGTTGGAAGGTCAATTGATAGTTTTGAAATTCTGAGCTAATATGAAAAATATTAAAATAGCCCATGTATGCATCTGTAAATGAGTGTTGTTTGTATCCTTAGAAGAGAAGAACTATTAAATTACAAAGATACAAAAAGAGGTTTGTATTTTTGAACTTTATTGCATCCCAGAGCTTTGTGTACTTTTTTCTCTTCAAAGTTAAAACAGCCTTACTGTAGTTTTTATTATAAGAGGAATATATTCCAATGTAAGAAATTAAAGCAATACAGAAAAGTACAAAGATTAAAAGTCCACCACCCCAGTGTAATAAGTACTGCTGATACTTGTGTGATATCTGTACATTCAGTTTTATCAACATATTTTTTTCCAACTCAACAATAACTCATGGACAACTTACCAAAAAATGAAAAATGTTTATCAGTTTATCAGCTTTATGACTATTATACCATAAGTTAAGCAGTTTCCCATTGATGAATATTTAGTTTACTTTTTTACTATGATAAAATGTTGCAGTAAGTATCTTTGTCACAAATATTGGCATTCTTTCCAATTTTCTCTAGAATAATTTTTTAGAATTTAACGTATATGCCTATATTCCATTTCACATGCTTTTTATTAGTTTTATATTACTCAATATAAGCAACATGTTTAGATTTTTTAAATCATCAAACTATTGCATTATAATAGAAATTTATGGCTTATTTAAATTTGATTTTAAAAGTCAGCAACAGGGAATTCTCTCACGGTCCAGTGGTTAGGACTCAGTGGTTTCACTGCCATGGCCTGGGTTCAACCTTTGGTCCTGGTCGAGGGAACTAAGGTCCCCCAAGCTGCGCTGCACAGCCAAAACAAAATGTCAGTAATAAAACAGGCAAAACATTTGTCTCTAGCAAAATATTTCTTTGCTATTTCACAAGTATCCTTATGAGAAATAATCTCTTACTCAGGATATGGACCAAGGAATAGGGTATGCTTAGGGGAAAAAAAGGTTTATTTTATTTTTTTCTTTTTGGGGGGATGATTCTTTGAGCTGGGAGATGGATAAATGGGAGTTTATTGTATGTTCTCTATGTGTAAGTTTGATGCTTAATGAGACTTGAGGTGCTGTTCTGGGTGTACAGGACTCAATCTCTTCTAGAGTTTTTTTGTTTTGGTTTTGGTTTTAATATATCTGATATGTAATCTGTAGATTTAAAGTGGAAAACGTTAATTAGATACATTTATATATTGTAATATGATTGCCATTGTGGTGATAATTAGCACCTCTATCACCTTACATAGTTATCCTTTTGGTAGTTGGAATAAGTTCTCTTAACAAGCTTAATGATTGTAACACGATACTATTGTCTGTACTCCCTGTACTGTGCATTATATCGCTAGAGCTTTTTTACTACTTATTGTAAATTTGTACCCTAAACAACATTAATCTTGTCCCCCACCCCTTAGCCCTTGCTAACCACCATCTTATTCTGTTTCTGCAAGTTTGAATTTTTAAAATTCCAAATATAAGCAATATCATACAATACTTGTTTTCTGTCTGACTTAATCTCACTTAGCAAAATGTGCTGAGGCCATCCATGTTTTCACAAATGGCAGAATACCCTCCTTTCTTCGTGGCTGAGTAATATTCCACTATATATGTACCATATTCTCGTTATTCAACCATTGACAGACACTAAGTTTTTTTCCACATCTTGGCTATTATAATGCAGCCATGAATATTGGGGTTCACATTTTTTTTGAGTTAGTGGTTTCATTTTCTTCTGGTAAATAACCCAGAAGTGGAATTGCTGGATCATGTGGTAGTTCTGTCTTTAATTTTTTGAGGAACTTCCACACCGTTTTCGATAGTGGCTGTGCCAGTTTATGTTCCTACTGATAGTGTACCAAGGGTTCCCTTTTCTCCACATTCTCACCGGCACTTCTTATCTCTTTTCTTTCTGATGATAACCATTTTAACAGGTATGAGATGATAGCACACTGTGGTTTTAAGTTGCATTTCCCTGATGATTAGCGATATTGAGCATCTTTTCATGTACGTGTTGGCCATCTGTATGTCTTTGGAAAAATGTCTTTTATGTCTTCTGCCCATTTTTTAATCAAATTATTTGCGTTTTTGTTTCTGACTTCTCTATATATTTTGGATATTAACCCCTTATTATATATGTGATTTGCAAAAAGTTTCTCCCATTCTGTAGGTTGCCTTTTCATTTTGTTGTTTCTTTTGCTGTGCAAAAGCTTTTAAATTTGATGTAGTCCCATTTGTTGATTTTTGCTTGTGTTGTTATATCCAAAGAAATCATTACTACCACCAGTGTTGAGTTTCTTCCCTATGTTTTCTTCTAAGAATTTTAAAGTATCAGGTCTTATGTTTAAATTTTTAATATATTTCAAGTTAATTTTTTTGAGTGGTGTAAGATAACGGTCCATTCTCATTGCTCTGCATGTGTTTATCCAGTTTTCCCAACACAATTTGTTAAAGAGACTATTCCTTTCCCCACTGGGTGCACTTGACTCCCTTATCCAGTATTACTTGACCATATAAGCAGAGGTTTAATTCTAGGCCCTCTAATGTGCTCCACTGGTCTATGTGTCTATTTTTGTGCCAGTATAATACTTTTTAAAAAAATTGAAGTATAGTTCATGTACAATATTATATGTTTCAGGAGTACGACATACTGATTCACAATTTTTAAAGGTTATATTCCATTTATAATTATAAAATATTGGCTATAGTCCCTGTGTTGTACAATATATCATTGTAGGTTATATATTTTATACAGAGTAGTTTTTAGTTCTTAATCTCCTACACCTATTTTGCCCCTTCCCCCTCCTCACTGGTAACTACTAGTTTGTTCTGTATACCTGTGTGACTGTTTCTTTTTAGTTATGTTCACTAGTTCATTTTATTGTTATTTATTTGTTTTTTAATTGAAAGGAACATTCTTTAAATTCTATAGAACTTTACAGTTTTCAAAAGTTTCACACATGATTTCATATAATCCCATAAAAACCCTTTTTTTAAATCACCTACCCCTGTATTGCCCCCCCCCTTCCCTCTCTGCACTGGTAAACACTAGTTTATTTTCTGTATCTGTGAGTCTGTTTCTTTTTTTTTATTATTCATTAATTTGTTGTATTTTTAGTTTCCACATATATGTGATATTGTACAGTATTTGTCTTTCTCTGACTTATTTCACTTAACATAATACCCTCCAAGACCATCCATGTTATTGCAGATGGCAAAATTTTCTTTTTTATGGCTGAGTAGTATTCCATTGTGTATATCTGTGTCTGTGTGTGTGTCTGTGTGTGTGTGTGTACCACATCATCTTCATCCATACATCTGCTGATGGACACTTAGGTTGCTTCCATATCTTGGCAATGGTAAATAATGCTATGAATATTGAGGTGCATGTATATTTTCAAATTATGGTTTTCTCTGGATATATGCCCAAGAGTGGTATTGCTGGATCATATGATGGTTCTGTTTTTGCTTTTTAAGGAACCCCCCCATACTTTCTCCAAAATGGTTGTACGAATTTACATTCCCTCAACAGTGTACAGGGTTCCCTTTTCTCCACATCTTCATGAACATTTGTTATTTGTATTCTTTTTGATGATAGCAATTCTGATAGGTCTGAGGTGATATCTTACTGTGGTTTTAATTTGCATTTCTCTGATGATTAATGATGTTGAGCATCTTTTCATGTGCCTGTTGACCATCTGTATATCTGCTTTGGAAAAATGTCTATTCAGGTCTTCTGCCCAGTTTTTAATCAGGTTGTTTTTTTGATGTTGAGCTTTATGAGTTGTTTATATATTTTGGATCATATCATTTGCAAATACTTTCTCTCATTCACTAGGTTGCTTTTCATTTTCTTGATGGCTTCCTTTACTGTGCAAAAGCTTTTAAGTTTAATTAGGTCCCATCTGTTTACTTTTGCTTTTATTTCCTTTGCTTTAGGAGACAGATCCAAAATAATACTGCTATGATTTATGTCAGAGAGGGTTCTGCCTATGTTTTCCTCTAGGAGTTTTATGATTTTCTGTCTTATATGTAGGCCTTTAATCCATTTTGAGTTTAACTTTGTATGTGATGTTAGTGTTCTAATTTTATTCTTTTACATGTAGCTGTCCAGTTTTCCCAGCACCACTTATTGAAGAGACTGTCTTTTCTCCATTGTATATTCTTGCTTCCTTTGTCATACATTAATTGACCATAAGTACATGGGTTTATTTCTAGGCTTTCCATCCTGTTCCATTGATCAATGTATCTGTTTTTATGCCAGTACCATATTATTTTGATTACTGTAGCTTTGTAGTATAGTTTGAAGCCAGGGAGTGTGATTCCTCCAGCTCTGTTCTTTCTCCAGATTATTTTGGCTATTCAAGATCTTTTGTGTGTCCATAGAAACTTTAAAATTTTCTTTTCTAGTTCTGTGAAAAATGCCCATGGTATTTTGATAGGGATTACATTGAGTCTGTCAATTGCCTTCAGTATTATGGTCATTTTAACAATATGGATTCTTCCAATCCATGAACATGGTATATCTTTCCATTTGTTTGTGTCATCTTCAATTTTTTTCATCAGTGTCTTACAGTTTTCAAAGTATAGGTGTTTTGCCTCCTTAAGTAGACCTCTAGGTATTTTCTTTTTGATATGATAGTAAATGGGATTGTTTTCTTAAATTCTTTTTCTGACCTTTTGTTGTTAGTGTATAGAAATGCAACAGATTTCTGTATATTAATTTTATATCCTTCAATTTTACTGAATTCATTGATGAGCTCTAGTAGTTTTCTGGTAGCATCTTTAGGATTTTCTACGTAGAGTATCAGGTCATCTGCAAATAGTGACAGTTTTACTACTTCTTTTCCAATTTGGATTCCTTTTATTTCTTTTCCTTCTCTGGCTACTGTGGGGAGGACTTCCAAAACTCTGTTGAATAAAAGTGGTGAGAGTGGGCATCCTTGTCTTATTTCTGATCTTAGAGGAAATGCTTTCAGATTTTCATCATTAAATATGATGTTACCTGTGGGCTTGTCATATATGGCCTTTATTATGTTGAGGTTTGTTCCCTTTATGTCCATTTCTGGAGAGTTTTTATATTAAATGGATGCTTAATTTTGTAAAGCTTTTTCTGCATCTGTTGATATGGTTTTTACCCTTCAGTTTGTTAATGTATATTACATAGATTGATTTGCAGATATTGAAAAATCCGTGCATCCCTGGGATAAATCCCACTTGATCATGGTGCATGATCCTTTTAATGTATTGTTGGATTTGGTTTGATTACATTTTATTGAGGATTTTTGCATCTGTGTTTATCAGTGGTATTGGCCTGTAATTTTCTTTTATTGTGGTGTCTGTTTTTGTTATCAGGATGATGCTGGCCTTGTAGAATGAGTTCACAAATGTTCCTCTGTAGTTTTTAGTATAGTTTGAGAAGAATAGGTGTTAACTCTTCTCTAAATGTTTGGTAGCATTCACCTGTGAAGCCTTCTGGTTTTGACTTTTGTTTTCTGATAGTTTTTATTACTGTTCTGCTTTCATTGCTGGTAATTGGTCTGTTCATATTTTCTGTTTCTTCCTGGTTCAATCATGGGAGATCATACATTTCTAGGAATCTTGCATTTTCTTCTAGATTGTCCATTTTATGGGTGTATAGCTGTTCATTGTAGTCTCTTATGATCCTTTGTATTTCCTTGGTGTCTCTTATAACTTTCATGTCTGATTTTATTGATTTGGCCCTCTCTTTTCTTTCTTGATGAGTCAGGCTAAAGGTTTATCAGTTTTGCTTATCTCTTCTAAAAACCAGCTCTTAACTTCATTGATCTATTCTATTTTTAGTTTCTAGTTTACTTATTTCTGTTCTGATATTTATGATTTATTTCCTTCTACTAACTTTGGGGTTTTGTTTTTCTTTTTCTACCTCCTTTAGGTGTATGGTTATATTGTTTATTGTAATACACTTTTAGTACTATAGCTTTGTAATATAGTTTGAAATCAGGAAGTATGATACCACGAGCTTGGTTCTTTTTCCTCAGAATTGCTTTTGCTATTTGGGGTCTTTTGTGGGTCCATACAGATTAGAGGATTGTTTTCTACTCTGAAGAATGCCATTGGTGTTTTGATGGGAATTGTGTTGAATCTATAGATGGCTTTGGATAGTATGGACATTTTGACAATATTACTTATTCTGATCCATAAACACACGCTATCTTTCCATTTATTACTTTTGTTTTCAGTTTCTTTCAGCAATAATCTTTCACTTCCTTGGTTAAACTTATTCCTAAGTATTTTATTGTTTTTGATGCTATTGTGATTGGGATAGTTTTATTTCCTTTTCAGATGTTTCATTCTTAGCGTATAGAAATGTAATTGATTTCTGTATATTGATTTTTGTCTCCTTCAATTTTACTGAAATCATTAATTGGTTCAAACAGTTTTTTTTTTTTTTGGTTGAGTCTTTGGGATCTTCTATATATGAAATTGTAGCATCTACAAATATCAACACTTAGTTCTTCATTCTGTATTTGGATGCCTTTTGTTTGTCTTGCTCAGGTACTCTATATTGAGCAATTTAGTACTTCAGTACTGTATTTAATAAGAATGATAAAAGTGGGCATCCTTGTCTTGTTCCTGATCTTAGAGGAATAGCTTTCAATTTTTATCCATTGAGTATCACGTTAACTGTAGGTTTGTTACATATGGCCTTTATTATGTTGTGGTATGTTCCTCTATACCCAGTCTGCCTAGCATTTTTTAATCATGAAAGGATGTTGTATTTTATCAAATGCTTTTTTGCATCAACTGAGATGATTATGTAATTTTTATCTTTCATTAATGTGATGATATATTACATTTATTGATTTACATGTTGAACCATCTTTGCATCAAACTGATAAATCCCATTTGGTCATGATGTATAACCCTTTTTGTGTGTTCTTAAATTCAGTTTGCTAAGATTTTGTTGAAAAATTTGCAGCTACATTCATCAGAGATATTAGTCTATTGTTTTCTTAAAGTATCCTTATCTGGCTTCAGAATCAGGGTAATGCTGGCCTCATAAAATGACTTTGGAAGTATTTCCTCCTCAGGTTTTTGCAAGAGTTTGAGAAGGACTGTTGTTAATTCTCTTTTGAATGTTTGGTAGAATTTGCCAGTGAAGCCATCTGGTCCTGAGGTTTTCTGTGTTGCGCGGTTTTTGATTACTGATTCAATCTCTTTGCTCATTAATGGTCTGTTCAGAATTTGTTTGTCCTGATTCAGTCTTGGTAGTTTGTGTTTATAGAAGTTTATGCATTTCTTCTAGGTTATCTCGTTGGCATATAATTGTTCATAATAGTCTCATATGTCTTCTGTATTTCTGTAGTATTTGTATCTCTGTAGTGTCTTCTTTTTCATTTCTAATTTTGAGTCTTCTCTCTTTTTTTCTTAGTCTGGTTAAAGGTTTGTCAATTTTGTTTATCTTTTGAAGAGCCAGCTTTAATTTTGTTAATTGTTTTTTTCCTCCCTGGTCTCTATTCATGTATTTCCACTTTGATCCTCCTGCTTTCTTTTTCTAGTTCCCTGAGGTGTAAAAGTTAGGGGGATTTTTTTTTTTTTGAGATGTTTCTGTATTTCTCAATATATGAATTTATTGCTATAAACTTTCATCTCAGAGCTGCTTTTCCTTTATTCCATAAGATTTGATAGGTTGTATTTCCATTTTCATTTGTTTTGAGATAATTTTTTAATTTCCCTTTTTTCCCTCTGACTCATTGTTTAGGAGTGTCTTGTTTACTTTCCACATATTTGTAGATTTTCCAGCTTTCCTTATTGTTGATTTCTAGTTTCATAGATTGTTATCTGAAAAGATAGTTGGTGTGATTTCAGTATTCTTATTTGTTGAGATGTGTTGTTTTCATTTCTTCTCATCATGATTTATACTAGATAATGTTCTGTGTGTACTTGAGAAGTATGTATATTCTGCTACTTTTGGATATGGCTGTTAAGGTCATTTGTTATACAGTATAGTCAAATTCCAACATTTCTTATTGATTTGATGCCTGGATGATCAGTGGTCATTGCTGGCAGTCGGATATTGAAATTCTCTACTATTATTGCATTATTGCCTATCTCTCCCTTTTGATCTATTAGAATTTGCTTAATATATTTCAGTGTGCCAATGTTGGGTGTGTATATATTTATGATTGTTGTATGTTCTGGATATATTGACCTTTTTATCATTATATAATGACCTTTTGTCTCTTATCATTTTTGGCATTAAGTCTGTTTTGTCTGGCTATACCTGCTTTCTTTTGGTTTCCAGTTGCACGGAATATCCTCATCCACTCACATCTTCACCCTGAGCTTATGTGTATCTCTAGAGCTGAAATTATATAGTTAGGTCTTTTTAATCCATCCAGCCACTCTGTGCCTTTGATTAGTGAATTGAGTTTATTTCTATTTAGAGTGATTACTGATATGTAAGGACTTACTACTGCCATCTTATCATTTGTCTACTGGTTGTTTTATATCTCCTTTCTTTGCTTTTCCCTCTGTTTCTGTCTACCTTTGTAAAGTGGTGATTTTCCACGGTGATTTGCACAGTCTCCCTTTTTTTTATGTTTCATGACTACTCTAGATTTTTGCTATGTGGTTACCAAGCGTGAACATCTTAGAGATAAAATAATCCTACAGGAAAAAGACTGAAAAAGTAGTTCAAACACATTCTGTGTGTTGAACTTGTGGTAGTACATATTCTCTAATGTCCTGAGTTTATTACAGTGCATACCACATAATCATTGTTCTGTTCAAATGATCAATTGTTGATTAAAGATGATAAAAACAAAATAACTTACCAATTAAAGTAAACAATAAGTTGAAAAGGTTACTGTTTTTCTCTAAACCCATATTTCTAACCATACATGCTATTTTAGCAATAAATATCTTCTGGAAAGCTGCCGGTAGGAAAAACATAAAAGAGATTTATAAATTTTTGTATTTTGTCCCCTTTAGAAATGATATAATAGAGTTAGATGGAACCTTAACAATCCTTACTCTTGAAGAAACTGATGCCCAAAATTATGTAGTGATTTACTCAGTTGGGACAGTAGAAAACCCAATATTGTCTCTACAAGACAATGCTTTAAGTCAAAAGTTAAAATACAGTTACTCCTCTATCCTAAAATAAAGTCTTATGTTAAGGTAATATATAGTATGGTAGAAAATTAAATTCATAGATTTGCTAAAACAAACTTTTCACAGAAGTCTAATTTAATATGCTTTATACATTTATTTATACTTCATGAGTAATATCTTTTATTGCCCTTTAAAGCTTCTTATTGTAGTTAATGTGCCTGCCTATGAGGGCTCATTTTTTTTGATTCTCAACTCTTTTTGGCAAAGTAATTAAACAACTAAGCTTTTTGAAGCTTTCATCTCAGATTACCCACAATTCTGAATCATTAGGCTCTGCATGAAAGTTTTCACATGCTGATATACTTCTGTTCAAGAGGAGTCAGAGTATGAAGATTTGTGGCAACTACAGTAGACCTGTGAACAACACAGGTTTCAACTGCATAGGTCCATTTATCCACAGATTTTTTTCCACTAAATATGTACTACAGCACTACATGATCCATGGTTGGCTGAATCCATGCATGCAGAAGCAAGGATATGGAGAGGCCAACTGTCAAGTTACACATGGATTTTCAACTGCACAGAGGGTCAGCACCCCTAACCCCCATGTTGTTCAAGGGTCAACTGTTTTCACCTATCAGATATATATTATTCAGTAGAGTTGAAGTTATCAAAAGTATAGCTATTACTCACTTTTCCTTACCATTTATACTCCATGATGGTTTCACAAGAGAAGGTGTGCTATTCCAGTCTCCTTGCCAGACATTTTTTTTCTTGTTAATCAAATTTATTTATGAGGTATCATTGTTAACACATTTTAAGTTTACTGTTAGATGAAGTTTGACAATTGTATATTCCTGTGTAACCATCATCCAGATCATGATACAGAAAACTCCCATCATCCCAGAAACTTTCCTCTTTGTAGCAGATTTCCTCCCTGCCTGCCCCTTACTTGACCCAAGCAATCACTGATCTAACTCCTAATACCATAGATTAGTTTTGCTTCTTCATATAAATTGAATCTCATACTAGGCATTCTTTTGTGTCTGGCTTCTTTCCCTCAACAATGTCTGCCAATAATATTACATGTATTGGCAGTTATTTCATTTTCATTGCTGAGTAGTATTCCATTGTGAATATACCACAATTTATCCATTCATTTATTGATGGGCATTTGCATTATTTACACATTAAGCTGCGATGAACATGCAACAGTCTTTTGGTGATCATGTTTTTGCTTTTCCTTAGTAAATACCTAGAAGTAGAATTTTAGAGCTATAATATAAGTATATATTTAACTTTATAAGAAAGTGCCAGACTGTTTTCCGAAATGCTTGTACTGTTTTACTTTCTGGCCACCAATGTCTGAAGAGTTCAAGTTCCTTGCCATATTTTATTTTATGGAATTTTCAATTACTTTATCTCTTTCTCCATATGACTAGAGGTTTTTTGGTTTGTTTTATTGGATTAGCACTTTGATGATGAAGTTATGAATTTTCAAAGAGCCAAAAATCTCTTTGAAGATGAACAAGGTAGAAGTCTAAAGTCAAAACATAACATGAAAAGCAAGATTTTAGCATGCTCTGGCTTCATGTGTTATCAGAAAGAAAGAAGGATTTTATCCTCAGACTTTTAATGTCAGCTAGTTGGCTGAGACCTTACTATAACAACTCTTTCAGAGTCCCTGCTGCTGCTTGAATTGTAAAGGATGCAATTGAAATGTGTTTCTTTACTTCTTTCCAGGCTGAACGAGGATCTGCTTTATTTTCAATATCAAATATAGCATCAAAGATGCCAGGAAATGATTCGCCAGCATATTTGTTGTGGCTGCTTGGAGCAAAGATGATGTGCCTTGTAGAAAAAAACAAAGAGGACAGGTTGAACTGAAGTGTATACATATATTACATTTTATATGCTTTTTCTTTATTCATTCTGCTTTGTTAGACCATATCTTACTAAGTATTCTGTGTCTACTCCTGGCATTTACTTTTGTTACTCCAAAATAAAAACATATATAATTGGTTTGAGATCCTTAGTTAATGGTATAATTTTAAGCAAAGAAAGGAGTTGATAAGACACATCTTGTGAATCATATGTTGCCAACCCATGCAGTTGGAAGTAAGTAGATTCCTTCCTGTAAGTTATGGGCATTAGTTGTCTAACTGCCTAGACATCCACAAACTGACATCCATGAAGCATGGATAATTTATGGATATGTTTAATAAGAGATTAAAAAAATAATTACCGCTGTATTTATTGCCTTTTTTAGAGATTCAACAAGAATGACAGTTGTTCCCAGTACTGTTCAGACATTAAAAAGCAATAATTAAAGAAGCTTGTATTACAAAAATATCACAAGTGGTAAGGATAATAAAGCCCATTCCACAAAGGTAAAATGGCTATATATGGGTTGCCCACAAAGACACTTTTTTGATCTAGAAGGAAAGTTTGCAGTTGATTTCCTACTTCACCTCATAAGTAGCTCAAGAGATCAAGTTACTTCTCTCCACAGTGTGTGGAACTCTGCCTTCCACAAATGTACATATTTTATTAAACACTCTTATCAGGAATTAGGCCCAACAGTCAAATCCTAGAGCTGCTTCAAGCTGTAAATCTACTGTAGGACACAATATGGAACTCTATGTAAAGTCACTATATTAATGATCAAAGAGAAATTTATAATGTAATCATTTAGATTTCCCAAAGTACATCAGAATTTATTGCTCTTGACTTTTAAATTTTAGTATGGCCTCAAATGGATCTTTCTTATTAAAACAGGTATATGTGCTAAACTGTTTATAAACATTAGTATTCTGACATATATAAGCTGAGATTAGAGATACAGGTCATAGGTATTCCTTACTATACATGCCGTCTTCTGGAGAATTGTAAAGGGAGAGTATAGTACAATATTATTGATACAGTAATCAAGTAAACCTGATGAAATTGTAAATGGGGTGTTTTCCTAATTTCTTTCTGATCATTAGTGTGTAGAAATGCCATAGATCCCTGTATATTGCTTATGTGTCCTACAGCTTTACTGAATTAATTTATTCTAATAGTTTTTTTTGTGGAATCATTAGGATTTTCTACATATAGTACCATGTCATCTGCAATAGTGACAGTTTTACTTCTTCCTGGTTTGGTTGTCTTTGATTTACTTGTCCTAATTGCTGTGGCTAGGACTTCCAGTACTAAGTTGAATAAAAGTGGTGAGAGTAGGCATACTTGTCTTGTTCCTGATCTTAAAGGAAATGTTTTGGGTTTTTCACCATTCAGCATGATGGCAGCTGTGGGTCTGTCATATATGGCCTATGTTATGTTGAGATACACTGCCTCTGTATCCAGTTTGTTGAGACTTTTTTTTTTTTTAATTCACTCTGCAGCATGTGGGATCTTAGTTCCCCAACCAGGGATCGAACCCATGCCCCCTGCAGTAGGAACACGGAGTCTTAACCACTGGACCACCAGGGAAGTCCCGTTGAAACTTTTTATCATAAGTGGATGTTGAATTTTGCCAGATGTTTTTTCTCTATTGAGATGATTATATGATTTTTATTCACTTTGGTTGGGAATTTTCTTCTTTCAGCACTTTGAATACATCATGCCACAGCCTTCTGGCCTGATAAATTTCTGCTGGAATATCTGCTAATGGTCTCAAGAGGATTCTCTTGTTCATAAGTTGTTTTTCTCTTACTGCTTTTAAGATTCTCTCCTTATTTCTACCTTCCTTGCCATTTTAATTATAATTTGTCTTAGATGGGTATCTTTTGGTTCATCTTACTTGGAATTGTCTCAGCTTCCTGGATCTGGGTGTCTGTTTCCTTACCCATGTTGGGGAAGTTTTCAGCCCCCTTCTCTTTTCTTTTGGGACCTCTATAACATAAATGTTGTTTCACTTGATGTTGTCCCAGAGGTCCCTTAAGCTGTCATCACTTTTAAAAATCCTTTTTGCTTTTTGTTGCTCTGTTTGTGTGAGTTCCACTACCTGTGTTCCAGGTCACTGATTCTTCTGCTGCTTCTAGTCTGCTAGTGAACCACTATAGTGTATTTTTCAGTTCAGTTATTGTATTCTTTCTTTAACACCATGACTTCTATTTGGTACTTTGTTATATTTTCTACAAGTTTCTCAAAGTTTTCACTGTGTTCATCCATTCTTCTCTCACATTCAGTAGCATCTTTTATGACCACTACTTCGAACACTTTATCAGGTAGATTACTTATATTTGTTTAAATGTTTTTTTTTTCCTGAGGTTTTGTCTTTTTTTCTTTGTTTGTAACATATTCCCGTGTTTCCTCATTTTGCTTGACTCTCTGGAAGATGTGGCTGTTTCATCTAATGCATAGAAACCAACAGTCTTGATGGAGTAGCCTCATGTGATAAACCTTATTGTTCAACCTTTCCCTAGCTCTCGGTTGTCTCTCAAACCTCTGTGATTCTCCAAGCCACCAATTTTTAATAGCTCCCAATAGCTGAGTGTGTGCCAAGACCTGTCAGTGTACCAAAGGGGAATATCTCAGTCAGCACTTAGATTCAGGATGATTGGAAGCCAGGCCCTCAGGCAGCAGCTTTTAAAGTATGCAAATATATACCATCCTGTGGAACACAAGAGTAGGTCTGGTGTCCACTAGAGCCAGGTCATATGAAGGTGTCCCCTGGGTAGCAGTCAAAAGTCGGGGCTCCAGAAAAGTGTATAAGCTCCTTTCTGGTAATATACTAGCAAGCTGTAGCAAAGCAGAGGGAGAATGTAAAGATGGCATTCCCCGGCCCGTGTTCCCTGAGAGGAGCTCCACAGGCCTCTAGATGTGTGCCAAGCGTGAAGGCTGCCCCTCAGGCTGAAGCTCCAGGACAGGCAAA
Source organism: Mesoplodon densirostris (assembly GCF_025265405.1). Classification (NCBI taxonomy): domain Eukaryota; kingdom Metazoa; phylum Chordata; class Mammalia; order Artiodactyla; family Ziphiidae; genus Mesoplodon; species Mesoplodon densirostris. The sequence continues at coordinate 44,221,133 of NC_082667.1, forward strand.
TAGGCCTCTTCTATGGAAAGGTGGGGGGTGTTTCCGCCTGCTATCTGTGCAGTGGCCTGAAGGTGGCAGCCTCCCAAGCACTGACTCTCAGATCATTGTAACCCTGTGGGACCCAGGAAAGCAATCCCACCTGGCCACCAGAGGCAGGGGATGAAGGGGTATCCCCTGGGCAGCAGCCGCAAAAGCTGAGGCATCAAATGTGTAAGAGTTCCCCTGAGAGATGCTCGTTCTCTGGAGCGTGGCAAAGGGAGAGCATGAAGACAGCACCTGCCCTCCTACGTCTCTGGTACAGTTTACAGCAGCCCTTAGAGGGGTAATGTGTTTAATCAGAATCCTGCCTCTCAGCCTGTAGCTGTGATTATAAGCTTATAGGCTTCTTTCCCTGGAAGACAGCCCTTGGTTCTGCTGCCTCTCTCTTGCTGTGCCTGACAGTGGTAGCTGTTTAATATCTATTCCTATGACACCCGCAAGCATAATCCCCTCTGGTCACCAGAGCCAGGCAATGTAGAGGTATCCCCGGCAGCAACTTCAAAAATCACGGTGCCAGAAAAGGGTAGAAGCTCCCTTCTGAGAGATAAGGTCAAGCTGGAGTGAGGCAGAGGGAGAGCGCAAAGAGTGCTTCCACCAGCCTCCATTCCCCGAGAGCACTCCGTAGGCTTTGAGAAGTGCGCCAGAACAAAAGCCCTCTCCTCAGGCCAAAGCTCCTGGACAAGCAAATGAGCCTCTTTCTCAGAAAGACTGGGGGTGTTTTCAGTCTGCTCGTACCTTGGGGATGGTAGTCTGCCAAGAGCTGTCTCTCCAGTTGTTACAGCCTCATGGGATGCAGGAATGCAAGCCCTCCTACCCCCTACCCTGAGCCGAGCAATCAAGGAGTGTCTCCTGGCGACAGCTACAAAAACCAGGACACCAGATGCAAAAGGCAGAGTACCAGCTGCAAATAAAAGCTCCCCTCCAGAGATACTGGTGCTCTGGAGATGAGCAGAGGGAATGCATGAAGATCATCACCTTCAGGGAAGAGGAGGGAAAGAAAGATAGTGCCCACGAGCTTTAGCAAGGCAGAGCAAGAGCGGAAATCGGCACCCACCGGCCCCCATCTCGGAGAGTATCCCAACAGGCCCCTGCCCCTCCAGCCGGTGCTTTAAGATCAGCAAATGAATCTCTTTCACATAAAATCTGGGTGCTTTTAAGGACTGCTTCTGTGCTGGGCCCTGTGCAGATGAGTTCCAGTGAGTCCTTTCAGCCTGAGCAGTTTCTCAGTTCTGTACATCCCTTTGGTCTTAGGGATGCAGCAGCTTTGTTGGTTCTCAAAGCCAGATATTTGGGAGGCTTACCACTCAGGCACAAGTCCTAAAAGTTGAGGTGGCTGATTTGGGTACAAACCCTTATGCTGTGGGCTGCTGCCCCAGGAGTGGGCTTTGTGGGAAGTTTGGGCCTCAGCCTCACCTACCCACATCCACGTGGCCTTTTTCTCCTTTGCCTGATGTGAAGGAGTTTCTCAGCTAATTGTCAGGTCTTTTTCAGAAGAAACTGTCCCATCTGTAGCTGTAGATTTGGTATGTCTGGGAGAGGTGAGTTCAGTATCTTCCTACATTGTCATCTTGAACCACCTCTCCCTGGCTTTAGAATATAGTCTTCATGTTCAATTAATAGTTCCAAAAAGTGTGTTTACCTTTTGACCCTGAAATCTCAGGTACTGATTATAGAGATATTAAAACAAATGTTCAAGTAGGGCTCAGGGACATTTTATAGCAGTACTTTTCATAATACTAAACAATTGGGGGGCAAAATCTAATTAAAAACTCAATAAGGACTAAAAAAATTACACATGAAAGCCATACAGTGGAACACTATGCAGCAGATGAGAAGAGCTAAAATTATATATATTGGACTTCCCTGGTGGCACAGTGGTTAAGAATCCGCCTGCCAATGCAGGGGACACGGGTTTGCGCCCTGGTCTGGGAAGATCCCACATGTTGTGGAGCAACTAAGCCCGTGTGCCACAACTACTGAGCCCGTGCTCTAGAGTCTGTGAGCCACAGCTACTGAAGCCGGAATTCCTAGAGCCTGTGCTCCACAACAAACCCATGCACGACAACAAAGAGTAGCCCCCGCTCGCTGCAACTAGAGAAAAGCCCACGTGCAACAACGAAGACCCGACACAGCCAAAGGAATAAATAAGTAAAAAATAAATAAAGTTATATATATTGACATAGATCTCTGAGATAAATTTTTACCAAAAATAGTTGCAAAGTGATATATGGTCCCATTTATGTAAACAGAAATGAATAAATAATAAATAAATAACTATACATGTGTACATAACTGCATTCAAAATTTAACATCAAACTCATCACTGATTTTCCCTGAAGGAAATAATAGAAATGTCCGGGTGTTAGCACTGTCCCTTTTTATTCTATATAATTGTATAGAGCCTGAATTTGAAAAAGAGATGTTTTGCTTATAAATCATATAAATTAAAAAATAAGGACTTCCCTGGTGGTCCAGTGGTTAAGAATACATCTTCCAATGCAGGGGACGCCGGTTCGGTCCCTCGGTTGGGGAACTAAGATCCCACATGCCGCGGGGCAACTAAGCCCGCGCCTCAACTACTGAGCCCGTCAGCTCTGGAGCCCACACGCCACAAGTAGAGAGAATCCGACACACTGCAACGAAGAGCCTGTGCACTGCAACAAAAGATCCCGCGTGCCGCAACTAAGACCCAATGCGTCCAAAAAAATATTAAAAAAAAAAAAACCTTTAGAAAATAAAAAAAAAGATGGACTAATGATAGGCAAGAGAGGATTAACGTGTAGATTAGCTTTCAACCTTTGATTTGATTTATGTAAATACTTAACTGATGGCTGCTATTTCATTTGTATTGATAAACATTTATCCTTACATTATGTAAACTATTATAAAAATAGCAGCCATTTACTGAGTATACCCCCTCTGAGCTAAATCTTCAGCATGCCTTAAATCTACAAACCTATGGTGTAAAAGCACTGTAATCTCCATCTACAGCTGAGGAACCTGAGTCTTAGAGAAGTAAATTTGCCCAGGTCACACTTAGTATTTGGCAGAGCTAGGCTCTAAATGCCTGGGCTTGTAATCAGTTAAATTATTACTAATATTTATAAGAAAGGTAACATAGAAATATCTTTTGTATATGTCATTTGATGATAAACAGCCTTGTAAAATAGCAATTATCACCATCCTAATTCAGATGAGCAAACCCTAGATATGACTTGCTCTAAATCACACATGTGCAAGTGAACTAGAACATAGATTTTCTGACTCTAAATGCTAGGACTTTTCTAATTTTTACCAAGAAACCACAGCTTAAAATGTACCTCAAAAAACTGGAGGCTATCCAAAAGCAGCCAAGATACTGAAAGAAAACCTGAGATAGAGATAAAAAAGAAACGATATTTCTTTAGGGGAAACTATGGCATCCATCTTCAAAAACCTGAAATGTTATATGGAAATAGATCTATACTAATTCTTTTTGACTTTGGAGAGCAGAACAGGGTCAGAGGGAGAAAATTACAGGGAAATATATCTTTATGAAGAAAACTTTCTATTAAGTAGACCTTTCCTAAAACAGAACGAACTTCCTCATGTGGTAGTAAGCTTCCATTCACTGGAAGATTCAAACAGTGGCTGGATAACTACTTTTCTGAGATCCTACAGAAAAGATTCATGCAGAAAATTGAACTACATGAGCTCTCAGATCCCCTTTAAGATTCTGTGTCTTTTCGATTTTGTTACAAGAGTTCTTTTTCAACTATCATCTGCCATTTACATCTGCAGCAAAGCAATACACAATATGAAATTAACTTTTCTGATAGTACAAATTATACTGTTATGCATAATCTCACCCATATTTCCTTCAGTATACATATCCACTTTCCACTTCTCTGATAGCAGGAGTTTGAAGCACACCTTGGGTATGCTGGTTTTGGTCACAGTGACATATTTGGTGTCATTTAGTGGAACAGCTGTTGCCTCCTTACCTATAGAATGGCCT